>NW_023416315.1:59848433-61048433 GCF_014108235.1 Myotis myotis
AAATTAAAATTTGATAGACTAGTACTGAGTTCCATTTGTTATTCATCATTTTCACTTATAAAGTAGGTTTCACTGAGAATTTCACTTATACCAGTGTAACAATTTTACCTTTTCTTTTCAAAGCATGGCTTAGACCTTTGGGGATATGATCGTATAGAGGGGTTATTCTCTCCAAGAAGAAAAGGCAATCAGAAAATCTTTGTCCATGAAATTAAACTGAAATGTATGCTCATTTATCTGAATACCTTTATGTGCCAGGCTCTATGGTGAAGATCGGTGCCAAAGTAATTTATCTTTTTCATGCACAATGAGGGGTTTTAGTGGATTGTAAGTTAATATGACCTAATTGTGATGAGGTTTCTGATAAACCTAATGCAATAAGATGCTTTATTAATACAATCAGCATTGTGTGCAGGTTTTGGGAGGTACAGTTCTGCTGTTTTATTTTGCTAGACCGTAGTGTTACATTTGGTTTAGAGCTAAGGGACAAATTGGAGCAGTTCCAGAGGTGAGGAGCTCTGCTGTTGAAAGGTCTGGCTACTTTTGCATATGAGGATTGTTGGAAAATGGGAGTAATTCACTGGGTGGGAAGACATTTTAAAAATATATATATATTTCTATTGATTTCAGAGAGGAAGGGAGAGGGAGAGATAGAAACATTAATGATGAGAGATAATCACTGATTGGCTACCTCCTGCATGCCCCCACTGGGATCAAGAACACAACCTGGGCCTGTGCCCTGACTGGGATTTGAACCATGACCTCCTGGTTCATAGGTAGATGCTCAACCACTGAGCCACGCCTGCTGGGCCAAAAAGACATCTTAATTGTGATTTTAGTCCCCTGCTGTAATATAAGATCCATGAGGACTGTGACATGCCCACCTTGTTCAGCACTGTGTTATCAGTGCCTCCTATAGTGTCTGCTATGTATTCAAAACACAGTTGATTTTTGTGGGGAAGAGATGGTCACCTTCAAATATTGGTCTTGTAGATGCTTGTTAATTAGATTTATTACTTATATCTCAGAGAGCATATGGTGGCATCGGAATTTTTAGGCGGCCAGATTTCAGTTTTACATAAGAACTTTGTAAAACTAGCTTAGCAGTCACACTGGTAAACTCCATGTATTTTAATTCTGTTATTTTAAATGCTCAGGGAAGAGCTGCATGGGGATTTACTAGAAAATACAACTGCTTTTGATAAAGTGTTGTCAAAATGATTTCAGCTGTTTCTCTTTATTTAAGTACTTTATTAAAAATAATGTCAACTAATAAATGTTTTCTTTCTAATTTAGACCTTTCTTGTCTTTTCAGACTAAAGCAAAGCAAAGAACTGGACCGAGAGAGGGCTCTTGCCAATGAGCAGTTAACCAGAGCTATTCTCCGAGAGAGGATATCGAGTGAGCAGGACCGCACGAAGGCAAAGCACCTGGTGAGCAGGAAACAAATAGTGGAAATGTCTTGTCTACAGGAAATCTCTGATATTTGGGGAAAGCTACATCAGCTTTTAGAGTTGATAAAATTTATGTTCTCTTTGCTTCAATTTCCTTGTTTTTGCCTTTTACAAGTAGTTGGCAATTTGCTGAGATTAACCACGAAGGACTTAAAAAGACAGGTAACTTCAGAATTATTGAAATAAAGTCAACACAGAGACATAGGTACATGCATGTTGCCTGAAGGGATAGTGTGTGTGTGTGTGTGTGTGTGTGTGTGTGTGTGTGTGTGTTTCGTCCATCCATCCGTCCGTCCGTCCTTCCTTCCTCCCTTTTGATTTTATTGTATTGGAAATCTCTGGGGTGAGCAGCCTTGCTTGTTTCTGTGCTTCTGATGACTGCCAGATGTTAGTCTGGGAACTCTCCAGCAAAGGTGAGAAAGGTTGGATCAGTCACTTTCTGGGCTTTAGAAAGGGGAAAACATAGTGCAAGGGCTTTGAGAAACCAAAAGAAATAATTAAAACACTTTTTTTTTAATTTAAAGAAAAGATGATATAAATATGTCTAAAAATAACTAGTAATAGAAGAAAATTTAAAAGGCATTCATCAATTTGTCATTATCTTGCAACCATTCCTTTCATTGGGTGTGTTTCCCTCTAGACCAGGGGTGGGCAAACTTTTTGACTCGAGGGCCACAATGGGTTCTTAAACTGGACCGGAGGGCCAGAACAAAAGCATGGATGGAGTGTTTGTGTGAACTAATATAAATTCAAAGTAAACATCATTACATAAAAGGGTACGGTCTTTTTTTTTTTAGTTTTATTCATTTCAAACGGGCCGGATCCAGCCCGCGGGCCGTAGTTTGCCCACGGCTGCTCTAGACAGTTCAAAAAAATGTTTTTATTGATTTTAGAGAGGAAGGGAGAGGGAGAGAGAAAGAAACATTGACGAGAGAGAGAGAAAAACATCAGCTGGCTGCCTCCTGCATGCCCCTTGCTGCAGATCAAGTCTGCAACTAGGGCATGTGCCCTGACCAGGAATCGAACCTGTGACCTCTCGGTGTCCTTAGTTTAGCAGGCATTTGGGAATTGTTGAAAATTTTAAGAAAAGGGCAGTTTCTGTTCTCTTATTCTTTCTCTCAGCCCTTTCTTTGGGAGGCTAACCTTTGACTGCATACCAATACGTAGAAACAGTTAAAGGAAGTTAGCATGTAATGAATCCATTACTTCAGTGACTCATCCAGGATCCAGGCTGAATGGGTAACGTGAAGCTGGAATGGAGGTGATGGATTAAGAAAGAAATGTCAAGGTACTGGCTGGTAGCCATCATGAGGGGCGCACATGTTGATTGGAACCGAGGCCAAGACATGCGGAAGGAGAGCCAGGGGGATGATTTCAGAATTAAAGGCAGTAAGTGTTGAGTACTTCGATCATTGGTTATATCTGCTGTACTCCTGAGAGTCATCTTCACTAATGTCACAGCCTCCCAATTTGAGGGCCAGGAATGGAGTGGAGAGGGTTAATAGTGATGATGCAGAAGGAAGGCTGGGGTCGAGCTTTTAGTTTCTAGCAGGTAGAAGAATCTTTGGCTGGCATTTTTCTTTGTGCCCCCGTTTTTTTCTCTTGTCTTTGAAGCACTCCTTTCTCTACTTTCTTTGTGCCTAAATTTGGACATATTGTCATGTTCTTTTAGTTCAGGGAGATAAGCAAGATTGGGATTTAAGAACACATTAAACATACACACATATATTAAAGCATAAAAAGAGTTTTCACCAAAAAATGTGAAAATACAAGAATTTCTTATTTAACAGTAACTAAAATATTATGTAATGTATTGTAAACTTCGTTGGAATAGCTATCTTCAGCCCATTTTTCTCTTTGTAACTTGCAAATCTTGTGTATTACACACATGTATATTTTAGCATGTTAAACATAAACTGGCCTTGTATGTTCTGTTTTGTTAGGTCTTGTCTTTGTGATTCTGGGGATGTAGAATACAGATGGCAAATTGCCATGCTCTCAACTCCTGCATTTCAGCATCTATTATAATATTAGCCAAATAAAGCCTCAAAGCCCTTAGGGCAGTGGTTCTCAACCTTCCTAATGCCGCGACCCTTTAATACAGTTCCTCATGTTGTGGTGACCCCCAATTTCATTGTTACAAATTGAACATAATTAAAACATAGTGATTGATCACAAAAACAATATGTAATTATATATGTGTTTTCCGATGGTCTTAGGCGACCCCTGTGAAAGGGTCATTCGACCTCCAAAGGGGTCGCGAGCCACAGGTTGAGAACTGCTGTTTTAGGGAATAAAAGTAGAATTTATACAATAGGATCATCACTGAGTCAGAGGATTCTGTCCTGGCTTGAATGTTCTCAGACATCTGAGTGACAGTTCCTGGCCACAGCAAGGTGGCTGCCTAACAGTTTTACCAAATTATCCCCTTCATTGTTATTATTCATTATTATAGAAGGCATGCATATTCATGGGTAAAGATCAGAAAATAAATACAAAAAATATTAACCCACTTAAATTTCCACTATCCAGAGATAGTTACTGTTAAGTTTCTGGTTTATTGTTTTTATATTTCTTTTCACATTCCACTAAGTCTCTATAAAACAGAGTATATGTATACATATGGGAATATGTATACACACAAACATAGGTGATAATAAACTTAGTCTTGTTTAACTCATGTAATAACCTTCATTTAAAAAATTAGACTATATGAGAAAGGTCTTTCTATACCACTAAGTGTATATGTGTGTAGTCACTTTTAATGGTTGAATGTATCTAACTGGATTTTTCTTTGATTATTAAAATAATTCAGGGATATTTTAGAAAACTTGGGAGATATAAAAATTACTGAGGACCCAGCTCATATGCATGAGGACAGCTATTATAAAAAAGACAGACAACAACAAGATTGGCAAAGATGTTGTGGCAATATAAAATGGCAGAGCCACTGTGGAAGACAGTATGGCAGTTTTTCAAAAAATTAAAAATAGAATTACCATATGTTTCAACAATCCCACTCATGGCTATTTATCCAAAAGAATTAAAAGAGTGACTCAAGGAGATATTTGTATGCCCATGTTCATGGCAGCATTATTCACAATAGCCACAAAGTAGAAGCAACCCAAGTGTATAGTAGATGAATGGATAAACAAAACCGTGGTCTATACAGACAATGGAATGTTATTCAGCCTTAAAAAAGGGAAGGAAATTCTGACACATCGTGCAACATGGGTGAACCTTGAGGTCATTGTGCTAAGTGAAATAAGCCAGTCACAAAATGACAAATACAGTGTGACTCTACTTACATGAGGTGTCTAGAGTAATGAGATTTATAGAGACAGTAAGCGGAAGGGTGGTTGCCGGTGCTGGAGGGGAGGGAGGAGTGGAAAGCTTTTTAATGGGTATGGCATTTCAGTTTTGCAGGATAAAGAGAATTCTGGAGATGGGTTGCACAACAATGAGAATGAACTTTATATTCTTGAACTGTATATTTCAAAATGGTTAAGACGGTAAATCTTGTTATGTGTATTTTACCACAATTAAAAGTTAGAAAAGAATTATTAAAGATGTAAGCAATATTACACATACTTTTCTATTCAAAATTGTTTAGGTGGACAATTTAATTCTAACATGTATTACTCCATTTCTTATTAACTAGATTGCTTTTCATCGCTGGGTACCATCCAGGTTTCCAGATTCTGCACCGCACCACCTTGTAAAATGAGCGGTGTGGAACTCCAGGCCTGCTAGTGTCCCTTACTTTCGTGATCCTGAGCTGGGGACGCGGGCATCCTCAGAACCATGATCCGTGTCAGCGTCACCCCGGGAACGCTAGCGCTGCTCTGCTGCGAGAGCTGGGCTCCCATTGCTGTGTTCTCAACCCTAATACGTGGGGCCCTGAGTGAGGGCCAGACATTGATGTGTTCTTCTTTATTTAGAACCCAAATGTTGCAGCCTGTAAGAAAGTAAAGGTTAGATTTCACACATTTGAAGGAATTGGAAAGCTGTCTTTCTGGAGAACTCGGGAAAAACACACACAAAGCCGATGTGGTGTTGGTACTGTGAAATGAAACGAACTCCTCCCTCCTCCCCCATCTTCCTCCCCCACCAGCAGTTGACACTTGGATTGCTGTCTTTTTAGATGTGAATCCAGGCTTTTCCTCCCACAGTTGTAGATGCTGGCTTTCTTAAAGCTCTTTGAAGGGCAAAGTCATGGTGGCCCTGTCGTTGAAGTTTCAAAATAGGATCAGATCGAAATTTTCCCCTTTGGAAGAATTGCTTTAGCTGGAGAAGCCGGCAAGTCCTGCTCTAGATTCAAGAAGGGTATCCCAGCCACCCATTCTACCTCTCGGTGACCGGTACCAGTTTTCAATCAGCTGATTTCACCCCAAAGCTTCTGGGGTGGCAGTTCACTGATAATTTATGCACACAAAATGTTAATTAAAATCCACATTAAAGCTGTGCTTCTTAGGAGCAGGAAAGCACCTGCTCCTAAGAGTGAAGACTAAACAAGAGGAAGCCTGTAAAGTTAATGCAACGTGACATTTTGTGTGATGTTTAAGATCTCGTACAGATCAATCTAATATTTGCTGTGTCGTCAGATTTTTTTTTTTTAAATATATTTTATTGATTTTTTACAGAGAGGAAGGGAGAGAGATAGTTAGAAACATCGATGAGAGAGAAACATCGATCAGCTGCCTCCTGCACATCTCCCACTGGGGATGTGCCCGCAACCCAGGTACATGCCCTTGACCAGAATCGAACCCGCGACCCTTCAGTCCGCAGGCCGACGCTCTATCCACTGAGCCAAACCGGTTTCGGCGATTTTTTTTTTTTTTTTTTAATCACAGAGCAGGAAGCTGTATTTTTTTGACTTTTCAAATATATTTGATTTCTTCTTAAAATGTCAATTAAAATTTGATTGACTTCTTTTTCTCTCATTTTAACATTAGTCATTCCTTATCACTGCAGAATTATGTTGTATTGTCTTTTTAAATTTAAACTTGAAAAGAAGCCCCACTTTACTTAAGGGGATAGCTACTGAAGTATTCTGGAGTTTATCCAAACATACATGTGAAATAATTTTCTTCCTCTTTGGACAGATACTTTATTGAGTGCTTACTGTATGCTAGATACTGAAGATATAGAAATGAAGACAAAATCCTGTCCTTAAGGAATTCACAGTAAAATGTGGGAGATAGACTTAAAATAATGTTAAAAAGTGTTAAGTCTGTTATAGCGCCATGCTACTTACATTTTTGTGAGAATTCTCACTTTAGTGAAAGCAGGGACTTTTTTTTTTTTTTTTTTAACTCATTGCTGTTTTTCATTTATTCACATTCAGACTTATTTCACACATTCAAGTGCCTAGTATGTGCCATTGCCTAGCAAAGAGTCAACAGTCAGTTAATACTTGCTGATGAAGTAAACAAAGACTTGAATCTACCTAAGCCTGTAAGTGGGAGGAGAGGAAAAGGGGAGGAACCTTTCCTAGGCAAGTGGTGCCTGAGCTGAGGCCTGCGGTGAGTGTAGGCATGCACTTCGCGGGGAGCAGTGGGGATGATCCAGCCTGTGACATTGCAGGCAAAAGCATGGGGACAGTGGGACACTACCAGGGACGGCCGAGTGGGAAGGGCAGTGCCAGGAGTGTTGAGGGATGAGGCAGAAGTTGGTTAAGGTCCTGAGTTTCATAGAGCATAAGGTTTGAAGGGGACAAATGAAATAGTTAGGTGGGCATTTTGATAGCTCATTCTAGCGACATGTGAAGGATGGACTAGAGGAAGAAATGAATGGAAACTGAGAAATCATTAGTCAGATCATTAGGTATTTTGGCCCCTTTCAACATTCCCCTCCATCACAAATTTGTTAAACACCTACTGTGTGCTAGGCACTGTTCGTTGCTAGAGATGCACAGGTGAATTCAACCTGGTTGCTTTTCCTCACAGTCTCCAGTCAAGTGTAGGGTTGTGGGGAAAAGCATTCTTACCTTCAGTTTTGTTTTTCTATTTATGCTACAATTTTGAATTTGTAAAAACCTCATACTATTTAGGAAAAAAAGCCTTACAAAATTAGGGCAGGTGAGTGCATAAATCTAGTTTTTGCAAATTTAAGCAACTGTTTCACCAAAATGTCACTTTTTCTTTCCCAGTTTCCTTTTTGTCTGCAATGTACCAGTGAAGCAATCAATAATTGATTAATTTTGTGCTGTGTCCTTTTCAGTGTTTTGTTTGTGCTTCAAACTGTGACAGTTGAAATTTCATGGTAAAAGAGAAAAATGTTCTGAATTTGGGATATGGAGGGAAATGACTAAGTCAGAGGAAGTAGATAATAATACCACTGCTGCCCAGGTATAAGCGAGGCCCTGCCCAAGGGCAAAGGATACAATTGGGGCTGTAATGTTGCTGTGATCAAGAAGGCTCATGCTCAGAAGTTCTGTGTAAAACAACAGCGAGTGATCATTTGGGGCTTTTAGTATCGATAATTATCCAGGTGAATGAGTGACAATGTAGCAGCGCTTATCCTGGGTTCTTTTATTGGGCACTTAACGAGAGTTAAATTTTATTTTATGTTTTGCTGTTTTTTGGGGCGCAAGTTAGTACTTTGATTTGAACTTCTATTAATGCGATCCCTCTGTTTATATATGCTTTGTGCTGGTTTTCTTGCTATATAGACCCTAAGCCCCAATTGTTTTGACATGCATTGAGTATTAATTTGCTTTCAGTTCCAAAGATGAAGTTGGTGATTCTGAGTTGTGCTTTTGAAGACTATTTAAATATAGAGTTTCTACTTTATGCTTGGGGGTCTGAGCCATTTAGATATATCTTCCTCAATGTTATTGGTGAGAATGGGCCTGGGTCCATCTGCAAGTCCCTTTCCTTCTAACTCTTTCTCAGTTACTCTCTTATTGGGAAATTTAAAGGGATGGGGGAGCAGAGCGGTAGCATCCTGTGCCTTCCGTGTGTTTGGATCCATTACGGTTTCCAGCACAGAGCATCCGCGTGCCATCTTCTCTCTTTATGTCCTTTGTTATTATGTGTGGTCCTTACCTCCTGTGTATGTTAAAGCAGCGTTACTACTGCCAGCTGGAAGGCATACTGCCCTGTGAAGAGACTGTTAATCAAAGATTGCTGGTCATGGAGTGCCAGGGCAGGTTCAGGTTTGTTTGCTTGCTGCTGCCGTAGAAAAGGAGAAACGTGTTTTCTCTCAGTTTGCCAGCCCAGCCTTTGTTAAGGGCCCAGAGAAAGAATAGGACTGTTATTACAGATTGCAGGATTGCTTGTATACTGACAACTGAACCAGATGAATATATCTTTCTCAAATATACACAAACCACCCTCCCTCTCCAGCTCTGCAGAACTACCTGGGCCCTTAGCCCTACCAAGCAGCCTCAGAGCAGCGTGGTGGCATGCTGGCGGGCACCGAGGGGCTGGAGGGAAGCTTAACTCCCACTGTCCAGTGACCGCAATGTAGAGGCGACTGCCGTTGCTCGTATTGCTTTTTTCCAAGGGACTGTCTCAGCTTGTATGACCTTGTTGACAGAGTGAGTAGAGAAGAAAATAGCACAGCTGAGTATAATGCTGTTGATGGTCTTGCCAACAATAAGTTGTATTTAAAGACAGCTTTGAGGAGCAGCTCTGCTTAGAATGTGCTGTCATATTCTCATTCTAAATGTACTTTAAAAAATGCACCACGTTTCTTGCAAACTGATTGGCTCAAGGCAACTTTCGTTGAGCAGTGTCCTATGTGGCGGCCCTGCCATAAATAGCATATTGACATCCCATCACTTGGGTCATTACGGGTGTCAAGGTGAGGTATGGAGAGCACTGAGTAAAAATCCATGGGTAACGAAGGTGCAGAAAGCTAGTTATAATTCCATCTCTTTATAATGGCCTGGCATTTTGTTAACTTATTTGCTTCACTGCCTGGTCCTAAATGAACTGTCATTAGGGCTTTGGAATTTTATTGAACTGACACCAGAATCTCTTTTCCTACTGAAGAGGCTAAGAAATATGGCCCTGAGTGTTGGCTTTAACCTGTAACAAATTAAAAGTTTTACATAACCATAGTGAATTTCATCAATCCTTACAAATCCCAAATACGAGTTTTGCACAGTATGTTTTGAATGAGACTGTAAGGCACATGTTCCTTTGTGTTCAACATTGATCTGTCCACTTTGTCTTCAGTGGCGAGTCTCACACTGTCACTTCTGACACAGCCTTGAGAATTGCTTTCAGCCTGTTGTGCGTGGGCCTGTGGCTTAGTGACTTCAGTAATAGCAGGAATGGTGAATATGGGACTTACCTACCACGTGCAGTGAGATTTGCTTCCTTTTTGTTTATTGGTCATTAAATTCTTCATAATGCTAAACATTCTTCAACAGCTCTTACTTATTTCCTTTAATATCCCTGTTTTTATTGCTAAAATATGATTCCTAAATGGCACTGAGTTATGCTCTTTTTGTGTTTCTTGATATTTGGAGCTGAGCCCTGCTTTGGGGGTGTGAGGGTTTATTTTCATGTACCCTGGGTTATTCCTTTAACGTAAAGACGTTCACCATTTTGTCCCATTGTGCCTCTCTCCACTCTTTTCTTTACTAACTATATTTTAAGGATGACTTCTCCTGCAAATTACGAGGGGCAGAATTACTAAATGAAGTAAGGCCTCCATTCTCTTGAGAGCAGGAATCTGTTTACAAACCTGCAGTATTTATTACATACCTCATTTAGCTCATTCATCATTTTAATAGAAAAATGAGTCATTTTAGATGATTCTGAAATAATTCCGAGGTGAGCTACATAGCCCCAGGCAGAATATGATTTACTCAGACAGCACCAAGTTGTTTTCAAAACAATATAATGGAATGATCAGCACTAATAATTTATGATCACTTGTGGCAAACTTTATCGGATGTCTTTATTGTCACAGAAATTTGTTGATGAGATTAAATGTTTAGAGGAATTTTTGAGCTAACTTCTCTCTGTTCTTCCATCTTTTGTGGCAAATATTACAAAGTTCCATACTTAGCTGTATGTCTAAATACTCTGCCTGCTTAAAACACTGACTGTAAATTTAATTCCACATTCCTGTTTAATATTCTCTTGATAAGAAAGAACACCAGTCAGTGTCACAGGCCAGTTTTATTGGAGATTATAAACCTACTCATATACATTTTCTGCTTTGACATTAAACATTAATCCTTTCGCAGTTTCCTTAGCCTCTGATTCTCAGGAACAGACAGAGCTCACCACCTGGAACCATAGTTTTGAACCCAAAAGGAATTAACGAAGTGTTTCCAGGTGCCGTAAGCTCATGAGCTTTATTAATAACCAGCATCACAACAAAAAAATCGATATTTGTTTTTAGTACTGTTTATGTAAGTGAGAGCTTTTCAGTCCATTGTCTTATGTGGTGTTAATGAATGCTTGCGATGGGTAGAACATCTAACATTCCTGTTAATGGATGATAAAACATCCTCAAAGAGACTGGGAGCCTGAAGGTTGCCCAGGGAGAGAGCTACCAATCAGAGTCCCCAGCCTAGGTGATCTAATTGGGGCACAATTTAGCAAATTTAGTTATTGTTGTGTTTTTAACCTGTAGTGCATTGGAGCCATGTGTTAGCAAGGATGTGAGGGGCCTTTTAGGGACAAAGCTGATATTACTACAGACATTAAAAAGGCAATAAAAATTTATTCACATGATAAGCACACACGTGTGTGAAGTAAAAGCATCAAAGCACGATGGGCCTGCTCAGCACAGAGGCAGACAGCCCTGGCCACTCTAGTAGGCCTTGTGTGTCGTGCTTAGTAAAATAAAATATTCATAATCCTATCACTGCCAGGGATTAAGAATAATCTATACAAGGACACGGAATTGAGTAATACATGTTAGAATTAAATTTCCCACCTAAATCATTTTTAGTAGAAAAAGTTTTGGCACTTCAAGTTATAAATTCAGTATTCCCCAAAACATTTTCACCTGTGAATCTCTGCATTGCAGAGGATACTGGCTAAATGAGGTGTTATTAGCTATGCTTATAAAGCCATTTCCAGTGTACTTATTAAAAAAAGTTTACTGTGATCTGTTTTTAGGGGGAGGTTGTTGATATAGATACAAAAGGACTTGATTTGTAGTAATTACCTTGTCCTTATGAGAACACCAATTTATAAAGGCAGAAACTTCCCTTTTTTATGTGCATTGTAAACTTTTTTCAGGGGAAGTAAAAGATACTTTGACTATTTTTCTGCTTTGGATAATAAAGATGTTAATATGTAGGCTGCTTGTTGAGAATAGAGATAGGCTTGTTACAATAGGTTAGTTTAAAGATTATTTTATGTAATATATTTTAGCATTGACCACTTTACTCATGCAGTGAATTCAACCAATTTTATGTTTTATGTTTTTATTGAATTTTAAGAGAAACTGAAAGTGAAGATATTCCACAGGTTTTTTTTGTAAAGTCAACTTCTGAATAGAAGTTTAAAAACTATGTCATTGACCATTTTGGAGATTGGGTAAGTTAAAAAAAAATGAAACAAATTTGGAACATAATTATATAACTATACATGTATCTTTTTTTTTATACATGTATCTTAATAACTTCAGAAGTAATTGTTATTGACATCAGGTTAATTAATGTAATGGAAAGTTAGTTTATTTAAAAAATTGTAGCTTTTCCCTCACAGATCTGTAGAATGATAGGAAAGAACTGGCAACTATTTTTTCTTTGAGTCTACTATTGTAAAATTAAGAGGTGAGTATAAACATTGCTAGATTATGTATACTTTATTGCCTGTGGTAAAGACATTTTTTTAAATGTGATAAGAAATAGGATTTTGAAATTTATTTCTTAAATTGTTTACTTTTAATTAATTTTTAGCTTACAGAAAAATTGTAAGAGCAAAGAACTTGACTCATTTATCTATTTCCTTAAAAAATTGATTTTAGTGGGCAGGAAGGACGGAGGGAGGAATAGAGGTGAGGAGAAGAGAGAGGAGAGAGAGAAAGAGAGAAGAGGGGAAGGGAAGAGAGGGGAGAGGGGAAAGGAGGGGAGGGGAGGGTAAAAGAAACATCCATGTAAGAGAGAAACATAGATCGGTTGCCTCCAGGATGCCCTGACCAGAGATCAAACCCACCACCATTTGGTGCATGGGATGATGCTCCAACCAACAGAGCCATACTGGCCAGGACAGATTTATCTTTTTTGAAACATTTACCACCCTTGCTTTGTCATTCTCTCTCTTTTTACACTTTTTACACATTTTGTGAACTACTTATACATGGTTTGCAGACATCATGCCAAATTGTCCCTATGCCTTAAAAATTAGTGTATTTCTTATATAACCAGTATAGTTTTCTAAATCAAGAAATTTGCATTGATGCAATATTTTAATTTTTAATCCAGATTCCAGTATTGTTCTTTACATTATTTTTCTCCCTGCTAAAACAGGATACATTCTGGGATCATATATTGCATTTATTTGTCATGTCTTAAAACGTTTTAAACAAGATTTGCAAACTATAGTATCAAGATGAATGCCATGCTAACTTCAGTTTATAAATTCTTGCTATCTTGGTAGAGTTTTAGAAAGAGGAAAGTAGAATGGATAAAAGAAAGGGAATGAAGGCCTTACCATACTTAGATTAATATTTTATATTGTGGGTGAGGAAACAATTTTTTTTGGATATTTTCTTTCATGAACCCAAACTAAAAGCACTTAAATGCTTTCATCAGCATCTATATAGATCTTGTGTATTTTATTTTATTTATTTATTTTTAAATATATTTTATTGACTTTTTTACAGAGAGGAAGGGGAAGGGATAGAGAGTTAGAAACATCGATGAGAGAGAAACATCGATCAGCTGCCTCCTGCACACCCCCTACTGGGGATGTGCCCGCAACCAAGGTACATGCCCTTGACTGGAATCGAACCTGGGACTCTTCAGTCCACAGGCTGACGCTCTATCCACTGGGCCAAACTGGTCAGGGCAGATCTTGTGTATTTTAAACATAGCAGACACTCAAGTTTTATCATTAAAAACTGTCAAAGAGTAAACTCTTTTCTTATTTTTATACAGAGTTTTTGGAACAATAATTTAATCTGAAAAAGCCTTTTCTCTGGCACCTTCTGTAATCTCTCCCCCCCACCCCCCCCACCCCCATTCTGCTCCCTGTAATTTTAGGCAAATTGCTTTTTATTTTCTTATATTTTTGTTTCTATTTGTTTACAATGAGTACAAGGTCATGAATGTACTTTCCTTTCAAGTCTGTTACCTTGATGAAGAAATATATAAATACAGGAGTTCTTAGAATGCAAAGTTCTGTGTAGTTATAAATTGATTTTTCATGAAGTAATTTTACTTTATGAATAGGTTACCAATTCCAAGAGTCACATCTATTTTAATGTTCTTTAGTTATTTAAAAAAAAGTCCACTTAAGAATAGGAAAATATTTAAGGTTGAAAGCCTCTGTTTTCTTGGATAAATTGAATTTTGTTATTGAAAACCTTTTCTGATTAGTAGAAGTAGTTTAATTGTAGGCACAGTATTTAATCTTAGATACAGCTGGCAATCACTATATTGAAAGGGTCAAAATAAGAGGGTGGGGTCTTTCTGCTAATATGTGTTTGTTGGCTTAGAATGAAAATTCGCCCTTTGATAGCAAATAAACTTAAATTGATATCATTAAAATATATATATATATATATATATATATATATATATATAATCAAGTTAAAAGAAACAATAATTGGTCTATAGTACTTTATGCCTTTAAGAAATGACTATTAAACTAAACTAAATTTCTGTATTACAATGGATTAAACCCATGTGCTACCACCAAGTCCAAATATTAATATCTTAAAATGTTTGCCTTATTTCCTATTTATTTCTTATTTACTTCTTCAACTCATTAAAATCTTTAAATTTTCAAATTTTATGATTATTCTGTGCCCTGCCCATTTGTGCCATAATTTTTCTTTTTTAAAATTTAAATTTAATTAAGCTTATTGGGGTGACATTGGTTAATAAGATTATATAAGTTTCAAGTGTACATTTCTATGATACATGGTCTGGATATTGCACTGTGTGCCCATCACCCAAAGTCATATAATCTTTCGTCACCATATATTTGGCCCCCTTTACCCTTTCTGCCTCCCTACCCCCTTCCCTCTGGTAACCACCATAGTGTTGTCTGTGTCTATGAATTTCAGTTTTATATCCCACATATGAGTGACTTCATATGGTTAATAGCTTTTTCCAAATGACATATTTCACTTAGCATAATATTTTCAAAGTTTACACATGCTGTCACAAGTGGTAATATTTCATCTTTTCTTATGGCTGAGTAGCATTCCATTGTATATATATGTATCACATCTTCTTTATCCAGTCATTGGTTGAAGAGCACTTTGGTTGTTTTCATGTCTTGGTCACCATGAATACTGCTACATTGAACCTAGGAGTGCATATATCTTTGCAAATAAATGTTTTCAAATTTTTTGGGGAAGATACCCAGAAGAGGGATTGCTGGGACAGATGGTTAACTCTATTCTTAATTTCTTGAGGAACCTCCATCCTGTTTTCCATAGTGGCTGTACCAGTTTACATTCCCACCAGCAGTGAATGAGGGCTCCTTTTTCTCTACACCCTCTCCAACACTTATTATTACTAGTCTTGTTTATAATAGCCATTCTAACAGGTGTCTGGTGCTATCTCATTGTAGTTTTGCTTTGTATTTCCCTAATGGCTGATGGAGTTAACCGTCTTTTCGTATTTGTTGGCTACTTGTATGTCTTCTTTGGAGAAGTATCTGTTCAGGTCCTCTGCCGATTTTTAATTGTTTTTTGTTTGTTTGTTTGTTTGGTGTTGCATTGTGTGTGTGTGTGTGTATGTGTGTGTGTATTTATTGATTTCAGAGAGGAAGGAAGAGGGAAAGATAGAAACATCAGTGATGAGAGAGAATCATTGATCAGCTGCCTCTTGCATGCCCCACACTGGGGATCGAGCCTTGCAACCCAGACATGTGCCCTGACCGGGAATCCAACTGTGACCTCCTGGTTCATAGGTTGATACTCAGCCACTGAGCCATGCCAGCCGGGCTTCTTTATATATTTTGGATATTAACCCCCTTATTGGAACTGTTGTTTGCAAATATCTTCTCCCATTTGGTTGGTTGTCCTTTCAAATGGAATTTTTAGGGTTTTTTTTTAATATAAAGAACCATGTCATTTACAAAAATGGAAATTTTACTTCTTCATTTCTAATTTAGATGCCTTTTGTTTCTTTCTTTTGATGGATTGCTCTGGCTAGGACTCCCAGTAGTATGGCGAATAAGAGTGGTGAGCGTGGACGTCCTTGCCTTGTTCCTGATTTTAGAGGAAAAGCTTTCAGTTCTTCTGCTTGGAGAATCATTTTTCACCCTTTCACTTAGAGTTTGTCTTTGTCTTTGCAGCTTAGATGTGTATCCTAAAGTCAGCATATGGTTGGGTTTTATTTTTTTGATCCAGTCTGCTACTCTTTGCCTTTTTATTGGTGAATTCAGTCCATTTACATTTAGAGTAATTATTGATATGTGAGGATTTCCTATAGCCATTTTATTCTTTGTTTTATGGTAGCTCTGTGCCTCTGTTCGTTCTTTACCTTTGTGTTTTTTTCTTTGGTGACATGCCATACTTCTTTCCTTTTTTTTTTTAAAGTTGGTGTCTTAGTTTTGGGTTTTGTTTGTGTGTGGTTACTATTAGGAGTATGTAAAAGGAAGTTTCATATAGTAGTTTTTTTTTCTTCTTTTGAATGCGTCTGATCACCACCTTCCTTTGCAAATTCAGACCTTTATTCCTTTCCCTCCCCTTTTATGTTTTTGTTGTCACAAATTATCCCTGTTTATGGCTGAAAGATTGTTGGTGATCTTACTCGTAGATTTGTGAACTTCTGTTCTTTGTTTCAGGTAGAATACCCCCCTTCAGTATTTCCTGCAATAGAGGTCTTCTGATGATAAAACCTCTCAGCTTTTGTATGTCTGGAAAAGTCTTTATTCTTCCTTCATATCTAAACGATAACTTTGCTGGATATATTATTCTTGGCTGGCTAGTAATTTCTTTTTTTCAGTAGTTTGAATACTTGGTTCTGCTCTCTTCTGGCTTATAGAGTTTCTGCTGAGAAGTCTGATGTTAACCTAATGGGCTTTCCTTTATAAGTTACTTTCCTTTTTTTCCTGGCTGCCTTGAGAATTCTTTCTTTAATTTTCAACAGTTTTAATATAATTTGCCTTGGAAAAGGCCTTTTTGGATTGAGGTAATTTGGTGTTCTGTTTGCTTCTTGGATTCAGGGATCTTGCTCTTTCATAGGTTTGGGAAATTTTTGTCAACTATTTGTTTGAATAGGGTTTTCGTTGCCTGCTCCCTCTCTGGTATGCCTATTATTCTTATACTAGTGGCCCAGTGCATGAAATTCATGCACATTAAAAGGAAATTAATTAGAGGAAATATTTTAATATTTCTATTTGCCCTTTCTCTATAATAGAAGTGTCAGAGATGAAAGAAAATTAGTAAAATGTATATGAAAATCTTCCTCCTGTCAGAGTCTGGGGAATGCTGCAGGACCCAGAGTCAAGTCCTTGCCCACCTGTGTGCACCTCGAAATTGCGTGAGACCCAAACCCGGCCGACCCCACCCCCGTCAAGCCCCACTGGGCAGGGGGCGCAGCCTCAGGGCCCCCGTTAAGCCTTTCAGGGTGTGAGGCACAGCCTCAGATCCCTGCCCTGGCCTGGTGCCACATAGCCTCAGGTCCCTGCTGATTGCTTATTACGAGAACCCTGCCTCCGTTGTGGGCGTAGCCATCTTGTGACGGTGTGATGGAGTGAGGGTCAATTTGCATATTACAGGTGTTTTTTTTTTTAAAATATATATATATATATATATATATATATATATATATATATATATATGAATGATTGCTCTTTCTGATGGAGTCAGATAGTTCTTGTAGAGTTTTTTTTCCTCTCTCTCAAGTCTCTTCTTTCCTCAACATCATTTCTAGATTTCTGTCTTCAATATCACTAATTTTTTTCTTTATCTGGTCAGCCATATTTCCTGTGCTTGCTAGTTCATTCTTGATCTCTTTTATTGAGTTCTTTATCTACAGATTTTCTCTTTGGTTCTTTTTTAAAGCTTCAGTCTTTTTGGTAAAGTACTCATTTTGGTCATTGATTTGGTTTCAGAGTTTATTAAACTATTTATCTGTGTTTTCTTGTATCTTGTCGAATTTTTTCAGAACTGCAATCTTGATTTCTCTGTCATTTAAAATACATATTTTCATATCTTCAAGTTTATTTTCTGTAGATTTTTCATTTTCTTTCTGAGCTGCCTCATCATCTTGGTTATTCATGGTATTTGATGGATTCCTTCTCTGTCTAGGCATCTATATATGAGTGGCACATTTCTAGTAGATTAATAAGAAGTCTTTCTGTTGTTTTCCAGTAGGTGGCCTTGAATCATAAAGTGTTTTGTTTTGTTTTTGCTCTCTTGCACTTCTCTGGCTTTTCAGGTCTCTGCAGGGTAGTGGAAAATGGCCTGTGCTCCCTGGGTAGGTGAGCGCTGCTCCTAGGATCCAGTTGTTCTGATACCAGGGACCAACACCCCAACTCCATAAGAAAATGCAGTGGCTGAAAGGGCTCCAATTTTGTGAAATCCTAGTGTTGTCTTCTGCAGCCAGACGTCTCCAGAAATGTAGTCCCAATGCATGGTGATGGGGTGAGCTGGGGGAACCTGGCTGCCTCCTTCGTTGCTGTGCCCTTCCAGCAGTGGTGACCAGCGGACCTCTGAGGTGTTCGTTCTGTGCCTCCATCCGACCTGGGATTAGTCATAGAGTATACCTTTGCTCAGAGAAAAAGTAGTACCAGTTATCAGGTTTGCAGATAATGTACTCTGCAACCCTACCTGAAGGGGGTGAGTAAGGGAGGCATGGTCTGGGAAGTTAAGGGAAAGCAACCAGGCTTGATGGCTTAGTTTCTCTGTCTGGAATGCTGATTATCAGATAACCGGGGCTGCACTTCTGTCCTGCCTAGGTCATTGGCTCAGCCGCAGCTCCTACTGCCTACTCCTGCAGGAGTGCTCACTCAATCTCTGTGCTACTTCTGGCTGAAGGGCCACAACCCGATTCTTCCCCTCTCTGAGCTGGATCCTGCAGTGAGCTCCCAGCTGCAGGGCTGTATCCGTAGTTCCTTTGAGTTCTTCTCCTTCTCACCTTCTCGGTTCACTCTCACTTGCCCACCTTTAGATGTTTCAATGCACAGATCTCTCAAATGTGTTTGTGCATTGATCAGGGGATCCTTTGTTGAATTATAGCTGTTCAAATTGTTGAATCTTCAAGGGAAGAGACCAAGGGGATCGTTCATGCTGCTGTTCCTCTGATATCACTCCTGATGTTCATAATTTTTCTTTCTTAACCCTCCCCCCTCTCTCTGGCCTCATGGTAAGCTAGCAGCACATGGGCAGTGGAATCTTTACATTGTTCCCATCATTACATGTCATGGTGATGACAAAATGTATTGAGTACTTCAAACTTTTTGAAAGCTTCTTGAGGAACTCAGTGTATTATAAAGAAATGGGCCAAGTTCCAACCCTGAAAGCATCCAAAAGAACAAGTTCTAAATAATATCCTCCTTTAGAATACAGCATATTTTAACTGGGTACCCCCCCTCTTTAGATCACCCTTTCCAAGGTATATCTATGGCTATACATGTGCTCTGCATGTACATTACAATATTGCTTCTCCCCGCCCACTCTTTTCTCTTTGATTTTTTTTTTTTTTTTTTTTTTTGTGAGCCTTGGGAACATGTGCACCAGGCCTGTAGAGTGACACAACAAAAGCAGACTCTTGAAATAGTGAGGTTTTGTCCTTGTAAATGACATGGTACCAGTGCATGCAGTGGATTAAAATATGCTCACCCTGACAGAAATCTTTTGCTTGAAGTGGAAAAGCCTCCCGTTGATTCCAATCGCAGCATAGGTGGCTGCTTCGGGTGGGAGTGCCGTGCCAGGACTGCAGGTTTCTCAAGCTCACGTCTGCAGTTATGATTGTTACTTGATTCTCAGCTTTGAGTTGATCATACTCTTGTCTTGGCATGCTCTTTTTCCAGTTTTCATGTTTTTCTGGCTTTTTCTCAAGATTTATGGGTGGGAAGATTTAATTTTTTTGCCTGGTAAGTAGCAAAGCCTGTTTGAGTTCCCTAATCAATAATTGTAAAGTAACTAGAAATTGATCGATGCCAGTTGTAAATCCATCCATGCATTTCTGTTAATGTCTCATCCTAGAGAAGCTGTACAGAAGACATTTCTGTCCCCCCATCAGTGAAGGCAAGGCACAAGCAGGCCTCTGGGTGTTAAGGGATATTCTTATGGTGTCCACAGTTTGCTTTAAGGCAGTGATGGCGAAACTATGACACGCGTGGCAAACTCATTTTTTTGGTTGATTTTTCTTTGTTAAATGGCATTTAAATATATAAAATAAATAACAAAAATATAAATCTTTGTTTTACTATGGTTGCAAATATCAAAAAATTTCTATATGTGACACGGCAACAGAGTTAAGTTAGGGTTTTTCAAAATGCTGACATGCCAAGCTCAAAAGGTTCACCATCAACTGCTTTAAGGCAATGGGAGGTATTTGTCCAGATTTGTAGTATATGCATTGCAGGAGCCTGGAAAAGGTTCTGGGATATGAGCATAAACTGGTATGGGGACTCGGGGATCATCCTGCATGTAGGTGGAGTCATGATGTTTCTGCCAGGTTATGCCTCCCCTGAAATATAATTTTCACTGATTTGACATGGCCTCACCCTTGTCTAAATTTGGTCTGAAATTCTTATTTCCCCCTCTCTTTCAAGATAGAATTAAGGGGTGAAAGTGCTGAGGGCTTGATTGGCAAAATCACATATCTGTTGTCTGGGCAAAAAGGATGCTGCTTAATATTTGGGGGACAAGAGCCCACCTTCTCCTCTCCTACTTACACGATGAGGACTCCGTCTGGCAGATATCCCCCTAGTCGCGTGGAGGTTTTATAAGGCCTAAGGTTCTCACTGGATAGGGAGGGCACTTTCACTTTGGGAGGTCTTTTCTGTGCTTGTAGATTGCAGTATGCCGTCTCCTTTTCAGTAGCTTGGGAAGAAGGGAGAAATAAACAGGTGTCATACGATACAGTTCAAACATGCTCTGAGTGACTGCAGATGATGGACTATATTGCCTGTCGCTGATGGAATATATTGACATATCTGCACAAAGAATGTGCCCATCTTCTTCAGTCTTTAAAGGAAAGTTTTAATGATTATTAATGTCCTGGGACATATTTGCATTGTGATGTTTAATAGAATAAAAATCAGCATGCTCTCTAATATCTGAACAAACAGAAAGCTTGGTATAGGATTTTAAAAAATATATTCTTTTTTTAAATCACCATGTTTACCTGATTCTCTTAATTGAATAAGCATTAATTTATCATGTATAGTAAAAAATAAATAGGCACAATCACTCATTAATTAATTACTGTTTTTGAAAGATATATATATATATATATATATATATATATATATATATATATATATATATATAGATACACACAAAGAAAGAAAAGATTCAAAAGATAAGAACGCTGGTGCCTTCCCCAGCCCGGCCCTGGTCTAGCAATTGTCTGGTTCTGGTGGGTGCCTGCCTCTCGCGGAGATGCTTATAGGAGGCTCCTGCAGCTCATGCCAGCACCCTTCCCAGTCATAAAGCTGATCAACCAACCCTCTAGTTTCCACACAGACGTGGAAAAAGGGCCTGCAGAAAGGGCCTGTCTTGGCTGGAGGTCCCATATGCTTGGTCTTCTTGGCAGATGTAATTCTTATTTTAAAGTGATAATTTGCCTTTTAGTTGGCTTGTCTCTCCAAACCTCTGCGGCTGTTGACAAATGAGGCTTCTAAATGTGCAGTACTAATTTCACCAAAGTAATTAATTCCTTACCTGGAGCCTTTTGACAGGTGGCCTGATGCCGTTCCCAGTAACAACCCCTGTGCCATGTGCCAAGCAGCCTCTCTTCTTTAAAAGTGCATTGAAGAAAGGGAGTTGAGAAGGATGTGCTCCGGAGGGCATGCCCCCGGATGGGAGCCACACCAAGCCATTGTGTCACGGTCCACTTCACCGCTTTGCCCAGAACCTGCTGCTAGGGCTGCAGAATCTGAAGGGACTGTAGAGATCTCCCTACCTCACCTCCTCCTTCTGTTTGTTAAGGAAGTGTCCCAGGACTCAGGGATAAAGTGACAACAGACGGAAGATTAACACCTAAATCTCTAGCTTCTCTGTCTGAGATGTTTTTCATATTTCAGTGGTGATTATCAGATAGGCTCCAGGGAGTGCAGGCCAGAGAACACGAAGGCCAGGGCTCTTTCTACAAGTTTGAGCTGGCTTGGGGTTAGAAGCCCCACTGAGGCTGGGACAGCTCCCTTCTGTGTGAGCCAGACACACAGAGGGCATTTGGGATAGAATACTCTTCAATGGAGCTGTGTGGAGGTATACTTATCTTCTGTGTCCTTTGTATGTCACAGTTTTCTCAGGGGCCTTTTCTACCATTTACCTACCTCCTTCCATAAGAGACTGAAGCAGCTGAGCAAAGATTAGTGTCGTAACTCCCTAGTGTCCTAACAGACAGTGAAATGGGGCCTTATGCCATAATCTCTCTCAAATGCTAGGGGAAAGGCCCATGCCATTTGTCAGTTATCTGCCAGGCCACTGCTTTGACAGCTGAGGTAGTAGGTAAATGTCCCTGGCTTTCTCTGTTCTTACCTTGAAATAAACAGGCAGAAATATGGCCATCGAACAATGATCATTCATAGACCCCATTGCATTATTTTAATGACATTTGATTGTACTAATGTGGGATTCTAATAAAGCTCTTATAATTTAAAACATAACTTGTCTATTATAACCAATCCCTACTGATTTAGCCAGTGAACTTTTTATTCTTGCTTGTTCCTCATTTTGTGTGTGTGCGCGCGCGTGTGTGTGTGCATGTCATTTGCATGCACACATACGGAAGGGTAGCCATAATATAGAGTGCCATTTACAAAATACGGTAGTTAGGCTGGTCAGTGCCTCAGGAGGTGCCCCTGATTTCTTTTACCTCCTCATGCTGATCCCCATGCCTGGATGCTCTCCTCTGCTTTTTCTCCTACCTCCTTCAGCCTCCTCATTTAAATTTTGCTTATTTCAAAGCACAGCATAAATACCTCTTTTGTAAAGCTATCCTGATTTTCTAATTCAGAAGCTATCACAACCTTTCCATATTTCTCAAACCCCTTGTTCCTAAGTCTATTACAACTATGGCGATGCTATAATTTATCATCCAAACAGGGAAAGTGGAAGGAGGCACTATTAATTAATTATATCAGGACAGCACATAAACTGGGGCGTTCCAGGGAAGCCAGGATATATGGTCACCCTAGTTATGACCTTTTTTCCCTGTTTGAGTGAACTAGGTCTGGTCAAGTTTGTGTTCATCTCCTGTTTTAGAATGTAAATTCCATGGTAGGGGTAGGAGAGGCAGAAAAGAGCCATGCAGTTTATGTTTTCATTTCCACACAGGGATTCACACTCAGTAGGAGCCAAACAATGCCCACTGAAATGAAATTTAGGCTGTCCACAATGGTTTTCAGAAGTCGCAAAGTTGGGGCCAGGGAGAGTCAGCTGAGGGGACTCCTGGGTTGTCCAGTAGTCTAGTTCTCAGGGCAATGGCCATTTGGGCCCATTCTGGGCTGCTGTGGCCAACCAATGACAGGTCTCTTCTGTAAGGTGGTGCATGACCATGGATGATGTTCCTGGGTGCAACTATCTAAGGGGGCCTATGACCCTAGCTGGGGTGAGGCAGGCAGGTGGCAGGGCCCTGTTCCTACATGTGGCAGTTGGTCGGTATCTTCATTAAACTTGAACACCTGGCAATATATTAAACTCAAAGCACTTGAGAAGGTTATAATCACTTAGCAAGGCTGTTAAAAAGTGGGTAGAGGACTCTATAAAGTTCTTTTATAGACTAGGTGTTTCTGACAGATTTTCTTGATGAAGCATCTACTTGACATTAGTTCATGGGCTTTGACCTTTGAATGAAGCACTTGCCCTTTAAATAGTCCTTTTCACTGTCCAGTTGGTATAATGAAGGGAGGTACTGAATATAATGTTGAGTTTATTACCACATGGCTCTAAATTAAGTAAATAATAGATACATTGACTTCTACTTTATAGAAGGCTATAAGAGACCTCTTTTGAATACTTCAAAGGTCTTTTTAAAGGTGCAGTATTTTACCATCACCTCCCCTGTTATCATTATTCTTTAGTGCCTGGAGGTCAACTCCTGTTGCAAAGGTGGCCACTTGGAATCTTTTTGTGAGTAATGAGCATTTGGTTTTAGACTTCAATGGCAAATTGTTATTACAAACTTTTGAGCCTAGAGTATTATAACACTTTTTGTCAGACACTTATGCTCAGCAAAGTCTATAAGGCACAAGTTTATTGTATTTCCTATGAAAGTGAGTTTCCCATCTATCCATTTAGGGCTGCCTTGAGTGCTTTCCTTTCTGTAGTTAAAAATCCCTTAGGCTTGATATTACCTTCCTGGACAGGATTGTTTATTGTTTAATCCTTGGCTACACTTTGCTGTCCTTCACTTGCTCTTGTAAAATCGGTAGCTGATTTTAAAGCTCTGAATTTTGCCCCAGTCTCTTTTTCTCTGTCAACTGTGGGTGGAGGTTGAAACAGAAAAGCTGTGATTCTAGGGTGGAGGTTCCCAAGTCTGGCTGGTCACCAGAGTCCTCATGCCTCAGTGGACTCAGGCTTACAGGGTGGGGCCTGGGCAAGTTTTTTTTGTTTTTTAAAAACGTGATCCTCTGAACTCTCATTGTGCATAGCTGATGCATGAGAGAAGTGAGGCATCCTTCTCTTACTGGTGCTGGGAGCCCTGTCTGTGGTGTGACGGCTTTGATGTGAGCCTAGCAAGCTGTTTCTAAGTGTGCAAAGGCCTCAGTGCCTGTGTTGATTTTCAAACTTCTACCACGTTATCCGATATAAGAAAAGCCTAATATGCAAATTGACCAAAAGGCAGAATGACCAGTGGAATAACCGGTCGCCATGATGCGCACTGACCACCAGGGGGCAGGCACTCAACGCAGGAGATGCCCCAGCCCGCAGGCCCCAGACCAGCCAAGGCAGGTGCCAGTGGGTCCCCCCACTCCCTGATTGCCCTGCTGATTGCCCCACAGAGGGAGGCGACCGGTGACTGGTGGTAGTGGCGGCGGGGGGCGAGGCCAGTGAGCTAGCCATGCCAGGCTGGCCAAGGCAGGTGCCAGCACTCCCCCCGCCCCCCAACACCCCGCCAGTCGCCCTGCAGATCAGCCCTGATCACCGGCTAGGTCTAGGGACCCTACCTGTGCATCAATTTCATGCACTGGGCCTCTAGTGCGATTATAAAATCTGTACTAAACATGTCATATACCAGTCATATTCTTCATATTTTTGTTAGGATTTAAAGAGGCAATCCCCACCTTCCTTCCTCCTGTTCTTCGCCCTCTTACTGCCACTTCATTCTTATTTGGTCTGAGAAAAGCTCCAGCCTCAGAAACCTGACTTCTGGGCTCATCAACTCACCAGCT
This sequence comes from Myotis myotis, assembly GCF_014108235.1. Taxonomy (NCBI): domain Eukaryota; kingdom Metazoa; phylum Chordata; class Mammalia; order Chiroptera; family Vespertilionidae; genus Myotis; species Myotis myotis. The sequence goes on from NW_023416315.1 coordinate 59,873,560, forward strand.
TGTGAGATGCAGCCAGTCACTTCCCATTATCTGAGTTTCAATTTCCTCTTTTCCAAAATCACTGTGGCATCTTGTGGATCGCCCTCTCAGTGGGACCCAGTGGGCTAATGTGTGCACTCACTTTGTGAAAATGCAGCGCTGTACTGCTCAGTTCCCGCAGTGTCTGGATCAGTGTTTCTCCTCAAAATGGATGACCAACAAGCACCCTAGACAGGCTGAGACAGAAGGATCTTGGAGTAATGGTGTGTTTCCATTGCCTCTTTCCAAACTATTCTCTTCTTCCCCCTGTACCTCTCTGAGGCTAGGATTTCCACCCCTTGATTGATCCCTAGGAAATTTAGGACTTGGTCTGCTTTCAGTTGTGTCAAGTGTTGGAGACCCACCAGCCCGTGAGCACATGGAACTTTCTCGGTGGCCTTTTCAGTGGTTTAATTCCAATCACATTGGTAAAACAGTGTCTTACTCCTTCTGATTTTCCTAATTATCATGCAGATAAACAGTGGGGATCATGACATTAGAATAAGTGAGTGGCTTATGATTTTTTGCCCGAAATAGAGGAACTCTTGCTGTTTCTCTCCCCCTGGAGCACAGCAGCAGTAATAAATGAGCAAGTTCAGAGCACTTTATGATGGATAGTTAATGGGGCTGTGCCTCAGCCAACAGGCCTGTTTCCACAGCATCTGTCACAATTCAGAGTCATTAGCATACCTTTAATGGTTTCTTTTCAAAATAATTTCTACTAGGGCATTTAAAATGCATCAGGAAAAATATTGAGTTATAGAAATGAGGAATTTTAAATGTAGACAAATGGTTTTCATTCTCTCAGATATAATTTTGAGAAAATTGAGATACCACATAGTAACACACTATAGAGCACAACACAATTGACAACATTTAATGTACTATGTGGGAATTATTTTTTCAGGCATTCTAAAATAGTTCATTAAAAAACATATTATTCAGTAACAATTTTAATTTAAAAAATTGTAGGGTTTCCTAGCACCCTTGACCTCACCGTAGGCCTTCTTCTGCTCTGTGCTTGCACTTTCCATTGGCTGACTGTCTTTCACACTGTTTTATGATCAATCATGGAATCGATATTATTCTCAGGCTATAAGATGAAAAATGTTTTATTGGGTACATGTCATTTTTGTATAACATGGGTAAATATTAGGCTTGTTTATTTAGTTGTGAGGGAGAAATGTCAACAGCAGATGAGAAGAAATCTTTATTAGACTTTTAAATATGAATGTATTTACAATGGCATATATTAAAAAAATAAGTGACTTTCTTTACTTTTTAAACATGAAAGCCAAAGTATACTTGAGTGTGTATACATAGCTACTTGATAATAGTTCCTTATATTTGTAAAGGATCTTCTTTATTTATATCTACTTATTATGTGTGGGTTTTTTTTTCATATTTTATGTCTACAATAGCACTGTGGAGTAGGTAGGACCACATATTACCCATATTAGGAGTAGCTGGCAACTTAGCTACTCCTGATTCAAATTATGAACTTCCAGGAGGAAAGCCAGTGTGGTTACGTTTATACAGCTGAGGATTGGAGGGGCCAGGGCTTTTGACTTGTTTTTATTAATCTTTAAAAAAAAATCAAATGTTGTTTTAACTATTCTGTGATCCTCTAGAACAGTGGTTCTCAACCTTCCTAATGCCGCGACCCTTTAATACAGTTCCTCATGTTGTGGTGACCCCCAACCATAAAATTATTTTCGTTGCTACTTCATAACTGTAATTTTGCTACTGTTATGAATCGTAATGTAAATATCTGATATGCAGGATGTATTTTCATTGTTACAAATTGAACATAATTAAAGCGTAGTGATTAATCACAAAAACAATATGTAATTATAGATGTGTTTTCCAATTGTCTTAGGCTGCCCCTGTGAAGGGGTCGCGACCCACAGGTTGAGAACCGCTGCTCTAGAATGACTTTTATAGCCTCACAATATTAACATTTTCACACAACACTTTTACATCATTTTGGAGATACTTTTTTTCTATATTCTTTTCTTAGTACTTTGGAATAAAATAATTTGATTTTCAAAGATCCTAAGTCATATTTGATTAACTCTAGGGTCTGGGTATTTTTTTTAAATTTGTTTGGAATATTGACACTAGATGAGGTCATTTATTGGTTGTTCTAGATTTTTTAAAAATTGGACTCTAGCATTTTGAACCAGTTGACTGAATTGGGGAAATACGTTTTCCATTTCTGGAAGACATCTGACACATTTTTGTGTTCTGTAACATTTACTGTTAAACTACTTAGGCAAATAAATAAAAGTCTTTAAAAGATGGAACTCATAATTTTAAACCTCATGTTATAATGTGTTTGTGGTTAGTGGTCATCCATAGGGTCCAAGAAAGCATATTTTCAGATTCTAGTTCCTAGTTCCAGACGACAGGACCGAGTGGGGGGAAGAGAGAAATTGGGGTAGAGCCCCTCTAGTTGAGGATGAGTCCTGGAAGGTGCACCCAACACGTCCCCTCACATTCTGATCGTCAGAACTTAGCTACCTGTCCACAACCACCATCAAGGGAAGCTAGAAAAAAAATTTTTTCTGCTAGGATGATAATGAGCCCTGCTAAACATCAAAGGCCTTGCTATAGATAAAGATGACATGGATATTATGAGGAGTTATCAGTCTGCCAAAATCACATGGCTTTCAAAACTGATATTTGAGCTTTTCAGTGTAAAGCCAGTTTAAGAAGTGTTTAGATATTTAACATTTCTTGACAACTCCTCTGCGATTGAAATCATATTGAGTTTTTTTAATAGGTGGTAAACATGATGCCATTCTTTATTATGATGTGTTAACATGTAGAGGAAGAAAGAAAAGAAAGTGGGAAAGGGAATAACAAAAATTCCCAAATCTTTTCCAAGGCAGGATTCGAAAAATCTCTAGTCTTTAAAAATGGATAAAGATAGCTACTCCCAGAACTTGTTAGGGAAATGGCATTTAGATCAGAAGCAAAGACATTCTTGAAATTCTCTCATATGAGTGACACTCTTAACTTACTAGATAGTGGGGAATGCCATCTGTATCTCAGACCGAGCGCCTCGCTTAGGATTTACATTCCCAAGTCCAAGAACACTGTCACTGAGTTTTCCTTGTGCAGCTCTGATGTTTAATGAGACCGCGCACTGGTGCCTGTGCTGTGGACTCACGAAACTAAGTCAAAGGCCAGATCTCACTTACAGGCTGGCATCTTAGCTACTCTTGGTTCAAAGCTTAGAAATTACAGTTCTTGGTGGGGGAGGAACAAGCATAAGTTGTCTTCTGTAGTCAGGCAGGTGAGACCTCTTTAAAATTTTTTAATTGAATTTATTGGGGTGACATTGGTTAATAAAATTATATAGGCTTTAGGTGTACAATTCCATAATACACCATCTTTATATTGTATTGTGTGCTCACCACCCCAGATCAAGTCTCCTTCCATCTCCTTTTATTCTCTCCCCCCCGCTCCCCCCCCAGCCTTAGCCTCTTCTACCTCCCCCCTCACCGCTTTCCCTCTAGTAATTACCATACTTTTATGTGTATCTTTGAGTTTTTCATTTTCTTCTGTTTTTGTTTTGTTTTTTTCTTAATCCCTTCACCTTTTTCACCTAGCTCCCATAACCATCCTCCCCTCTGACAGTTGTCATTATGGTGTCTGATAGGCACTTGGTATAAATAATACTGCAGTGAACCTAGGGGTGCATATATTCTTTTGAATTAGTGTTTTGGGTTTCTTCAGATATATTTCCAGAAGTGGGATCACTGGATTCTAAGGCAATTCCATTTTTAATATTTGAGGAAACTCCATACTGCTTTCCACAGTAGGTGCACCAGTCTGCATTCCCACCAACAGTGCACCAGTGTTCCCTTTTCTCCACATCCTCCCAGCACTATCAGACAGATGTGAAGTGGTATCTCATTGTGTTTTTGTTTTTTTATTGTTGACACTGTTAACAGATGGCCCCCATTTACTCCCCCCCCCCACTTTGCCCCCTCCCCCTTCCCAGGCCTTTGCCACATTATTGTGTTATGGGCTATTCATCTATGCATATATATTCTTTGGTTAATCGCTTCCAGCCCCTCCGCCCCCTCCCCTCTGAGGTTTGTCAGCCTGTTCCACGTATCTTTGCCTCTGGTCCTTTTATGTTCCTCAGTTTATTTTGTTCATTAGATTCCACATATGAGTGAGATTATGTGATATTTGTCTTTCTCTGACTGGCTTATTTCACTTAGCATAATACTCTCCAGGTCCATTCATGCTGTCACAAAGGGCAAGAGTTCCTTCTTTTTTACAGCCCCATAGTATTTTATTGTGTAAATGTACCACATGTTTTTTATCCACTTATCTCCTGATGGGCATGCGGGCTGTTTGCAGATCTTGGCTATTGTAAATAATGCTGCTGTGAACATAAGGATGCATATATTCTTTCTGATTGGTGTTTCAGGTTACTTAGGATATATTCCCAGAAGTGGGATTGCTGGGTCAAATGGTAATTCCATTTTTAATTTTTGGAGGAAACTCCATACTGCTTTCCATAGTCTGTATTCCCACCAACAGTACTCCAGAGTTCCCTTTTTGATGGCCGTTCTGACAGATGTGAGGTGGTATCTCATTGTGGTTTTAATTTGCATTTGTCTGATGATTAGTGATGTTTAACACTTTGTCTATTGGCCATCTGTATGTCTCTTTGGAGAAGTGTCTATTCAGGTCCACTGCCCATTTTTTTAACTGGATTGTTTGTTCTTTGATTTTGAGTTGTATAATTTCTTTATAAATTTTGGATATTAATCCTTGTCTGATGTATCATTGTCAAATATCTTCTCCCATTCAGTAGGTTCTCTTTTCATTTTGTTGATGGTTTTCTTTTCTGTGCAAGAAAGTTTTAGTTTGATATAGTCCCATTTGTTTATTTTTTTTTGTTTTCTTGCTGAGAAGATATGTCAGAAAAATTATTGCTATGAGAAATGTCCCAGATTTTATTGCCTATGTTTTCTTTTAGCATATTCATGGTTTTGAGTCTAACATTTACGTCTTTAATCCATTTTGGTTTATTCTTTTTTTATGGTATTAAAAAGGTCATCTAGTTTCTGGGTTTTTTTGTGTGTTTTTTTGTTTTAGTTTTTTTTTGCATGTATCTGTCTGATTTTCTCAGCACCATTTATTGAATAGACTATCTTTATCCCATTGTTTGTTCTTCCTCCTTTGGCAAATATTAATTGAGCATAAAAGCATGGGTTTACTCCTGACACATATTGACTGTTTGATTATATATATTCATTTGAAAACACCAAGTACTGTTATTTTCCTAGCTATTGTGGTGATTAAAAAGTTGTCAGTAAAATCTAGACTCTTTAAATACATTTTGAAAAGGGGTGATGGACCAAATGGAGTTCTAATTACTTGATTCAACACATTTCTCTTTCATTTGAATCTTTGAAGAGAAAAGTGAAAAGCAATATTATCCTTGAGAAATTCTCTCTCAGCATCTAAGCAGCCATTTTTAATTACAGAAAATGTCTTCAAAATCTGTTTTGCTATTTTAAAGTTTTAGCTGTGAGAAAATCAATTGTCAGTTGTGTAATGGAGGGAAAAAAATCTTCATGTATATATATTATGTTGAGTAGAGACATATGTTATTTGAACTTTAGTGGCTGAATTTTCCTCCTTGAATTTGGGATCATTATTGGTCATATGAACACCAAAGAGTCTTTGCTATTAACCCATTTTTGCCTGCAGAAGTATGACTAAATTTAATGAGAATTGTGTAAACATAAAACAAAATCACATATTTCGAGTTCTTCCTTCTAAAGGAGTCTCCTGTGGAAACTGATATTTATTCTACTAGAACTATCCTTTTTCAAAGTCTCTCTCTAACGTCTGTTTCTCCCTTCCCCTCTTTTCCTCCCTCTTTCCTCTTTTCTTTCTTTCAAGAATTGCTGTGAAAAGCACATTTCTTTTAATATCCTCCAAGGTAATAAATCTTCATCGGTTAAGAATAGATTTGATTTTTGGCAACAGCAAGAAGTCATTTGGAGTCAATGCTGTAGAGTGATGAAACTTGAATAACATTTTCATTTGGATACAAGGAAACTATAAATAATGAGACCAATTTTCCTGAGTTTTTGGAAGTTCCAAAATAGGCAATCTCAAATTTTTATTCCAATAGAATGTGTTAACTAGCCTCATTATTTGATAAAACATTATAAAATTTGATTTTTTATTCACTTATTTTTGTGTTTGCCTCCTACCTCTTTTTCCCAGTGGCTGTGTCTTATGACTACTTGTGGGATTATGTTCATACTTTTATTTTGTGATGATAGTTCTTTTGGAGTTTTTATTGATATTTTTATATCGTAGTTGTAATATAGTAATGAAACTGACACATAGGAGTAAATCAAACCATACTGAATGTTTAATTATAAAATTGGCTACCTGATAGATTTTTTTTTAACTTGATGTTTGACTTTTGAAAACTGGTGGCAAGGTTTTTATGCTTATTTTAAGCATAATTGTCAAGTATATCTATTATCAATGCATTGATACTATAATATCAAATAAGTGGTATTTTTTGTGCACTGTCAACTTATATTGCTTGAAAAGTATAACTTTCAAAAATAAATTGAGTTGTTCAGCAATTACACTAAACATTTGAGTCTTTATCTGTTAAATGTGAAACTTAATGATATTTAAACTTTAAAATTTTGTGGTTTTCATTTCTGTATTTCTTTTGCATTTGAATGGCATTTCATATTTTTAGACTATAATTTAGAAACTTTTTTATTTTTCATTCTCACTGGCCATCAAGTTTTTGTTTTATTTCCCCAAACTTCTTGTACACAGTTTTAAAAGAAAGTCAAGATGTGATTGATTTTTTCTGGCCCTGGCCAGGTACCTCAGTTAGAGCGTCATCCTAATACATTAAAGTTACAAATTTGATTTCTAATCAAGGCATGCAGAAGAAGCAACCAATGAATGCTAGCAAGCAATCAATGGAACAACAAATCAATGTTTCTCTCTCTCAAATCAATAAATATATTTTTAAAAAGATGTGATTGAGTTTTCTTTATTAGGAAGAAAAAGAAATTGATACACAAAGACAAATCAGTGTACTTAAATACTGAGATATACCTTTTGTTTTGATTGTGTTACATGGTTTATTTTATGTAATTTTTTTTTTCTGTTCATCAGATTATTTATTCACTTGATTCTTAGATTCTCTTGTTGATAGATGCATATTTGTTGTTCATAATTTGTATCTTTACCTTTTTCTTCCTCTTCCTCTTCTTAAAGGATACCTTTCAGTATTTCATATAATCCTGGTTTGGTGGTGATGAACTCCTTTAGCTTTTCCTTATCTGTGAAGCTCTTTATCTGACCTTCAATTCTGAATGATAGCTTTGCTGGATAAAGGAATCGTGGTTGTAGGTTCTTGGTATTCATCACTTTGAATATTTCTTGCCACTCCCTTCTGGCCTGCAAAGTTTCTGTTGAGAAATCAGCTGACAGTCGTATGGGTATTCCCTTGTAGGTAACTGAGTTTCTTTCTCTTGCTGTTTTTAAGATTCTCTCTTTATCTTTTGCTCTTGGCATTTTAATTATGATGTGTCTTGGTGTGGTCCTCTTTGGATTCCTTTTGTTTGGGGTTCTCCGCGCTTCTTGGACCTGTAAGTCTATTTCTTTCACCAGGTGGGGGAAGTTTTCTGTCATTATTTCTTCAAATAGGTTTTCAATATCTTGCTCTCTCTCATCTTCTGGCACCCCTATAATTCTGATGTTGGTACGCTTGAAGCTGTCCCAGAGGCTTCTTACACTATCCTCGCATTTTTGGGTTCTTTTTTCATTTTGCTTTTCCGGTTGGGTGTTTTTTGCTTCCTCGCATTTCAAATCATTGACTTGATTCTTGCGCTCCTCTGGTCTGCTGTCGGGAGTCTGTATAATATTCGTTATTTCAGTCCATGTATGCTTAATTTCTAGTTGGTTCCCCAATATAAGATCGAGGGTCTTATTAGTTTTCTTGTAGATCTCATTAAGTTTATCGGCGGCTTCTAAACAGTTCTTGAGAGACCTTAAAAGTGTGGTTCTGAACTCTATATCTTCCATTGTCAATTTTGTCCTGTTTCTTTGTCTCCGCATTTTGTTATGCTTCCTTGGTGCACCCCCTAGTGGTCTTTGTTCGCAGTCTTATAGTTAAATCTTGATTGTTGTAGCTAATTCCAGGGAGGGTTTGACCTCCAGGCCAAGTGGCTATGAGAATCAGCTGTGTCAGCAGTGAGAGAACTTCTGTCCTCTAGGGAGGTGCTAATCTGGCGTTTGCCTGAGGCTATCCGGCAAATGCCTGTGTGCAGGGCTTGGGCGGGGCGGGTCGCACAGGATCAACAGGGTGGGCCAGAGAGAGCAGTTATGGCGGCTCTCAGTCCTGTCCCCAGGGGCTCTGCCTCTCTGAGTCCCAGCACCCGCTGCAAAGCTCGGAGAGAAAGCTGCACTCGCTCTGACCGAAGCCAGACAGTCCCGCTTCTCCCGTTTGAGTCTGGGTCCCTAAAGACTCGCCCGGATCTGGAGCTCAGAGTCTGCGACTCCCTCCCGATTGAAAACGCCAACCGCGCCCTCCGCCGCCAGCCCGCTCCGCGCACTCCGCACCTCAGAATTTGACTTCAGCACTGCGCCTCCTCTGAGTGTCCGTATGCGTTTCTCTTTCCTCCTAGTTGTAGGGCTTCCACTCAGTCAGCGTTCCTGTGGTTCTGGGTGATGTCCCTTCCGTTTTTTGGTTTCACTTTTGAAGTAGTTGTTCAAAGCAGCAAACTCTGGCGTTAACCTATGCCGCCATCTTGGTTCCTATTTTATGTAATTTTTGATTAATGAAGTTATGCCTTCAACTTTGATAATACATAATAAATTTAAGCCTTTAGTTGTGATTAGCTGTACATATTAGAAAGTTATTTTATTAGGGTATCCTCTAGTCTATTTGTTTTAAAAATCATTTATTTTAAAATAGCAACAGCCTTCATTAGATAATCTAGTGTTTTGACAGAATCGTCTCACTGGTTCTTGAGAATGAGTAAAAGTTTATGCTTGTTTGGCAAAAGAAAAATGCTGACTTACATACTCTTTGGAACAATAAAAATACTGATTAAAGTTAGTGGCTTGGCTAAAGCTTCAGGATGGCGTAAAAGTTACTATGTATTTGAACATTAAAAAACAAACAATAAAATAAATAATAAAATTTAGATATTTCATATTAAAGACCTTATCTAAACACATAATGTTCACTCATTCATTTATTCATTTGATGAATGTAACAGGCTATAAGTTCAGTGATAGAAACCTAACTTTGCATTAAAATAGAATCCTATTTCATGGAACTCAGTCTGATTGATATATACCAATTTTTACTCTGTATATTTATGTTTGAATAGGAGACAAATAATTTTTGGGTAGAAATTCTCGGAGCTAACTCTCAGCGACCTGTGACAATAAAAAACTTAACATTTGCCATTCCCAATTGAGTGAAGTGCCAAGTGACATGAGAGTTCAATTTCAACTGAGCCGTAACCCTCTCAGGTAAACTGAGCAAGGTCACAAGAAGAATGGCGCTCCAGGCCTTGTGCAGACAGACCGTGGAGGTCTTGGGGGTCGGTTCCAGACCACCACAGTAGAGCAACTCTTGCAATAAAGCAAGTCATAATATTTTTGCTGTGGAGGGTCTTATCTTCAATTTGTAAAAAATGCAACGTCTGTGAAGCACAGTCACACCCGCTATTCCTGTAGTTTAAAACGACTGATTTTCTCAACAAGTATTTAATTAGTGCCTACTCTGTGCCAGGCTCTTATTTTCACCAAATCACTAAGGTTTTTAGTTAAATTATTCCCGTATGGTTTAATGAGGATATCTTATCAAGACCAAATATAGTAATCATCAGCTTTATTTTTTAATGCCAGATATAATAATATGTCTAGTTTTTATCCAGTTTATAATTATTAAATAGATGTTTGGACAGTGTGTGGCTACAGATGGTTTTGTTTATTATTTTCCATAAAAATGTTTAGATGGCCTTTGTGAATCTGCCTTCTGAAGACATGCTTTATAGAATCACCAGTGTTTATTAGTATAATTGCTAACTGAGGTTTCTTGATGTAGATTGTGCTATTGTTTCAAACTTAATTCAGAAAACCTATGAGCACCTTTTGTGTGCCAAGTACATTTAGTTGATCTTCAATATTTATCTAAAGTAGCTTAATAGTTCTTGTTAAAAGTTCTTTTAAAACCAAATTTTATTTGTTGAGTTGGCTTACATTGGTATTATGTAAGTGATTGCCTGTTCTTCACATTAATGCTATATTTCCAGCTTGCTCTTTTGCCTTTTCCCTTCTCTTGCTTCTTATATATCACTCTGGAAGTGAAGAAGTGTGGAGTCATTTAATCACATATAGAGTATTTTAACTTTTAATAGAGAATAGGAATTCATTTTAGTGCTTGCCAACCCCATTGGTGTGTGTGTGTGTGTGTGTAGATAGATGTGTGTGCGTGTAAATTTTTATTCAGTTATATTTATTTGACATTGTATCACACCTAGGCTTTATCATTATCAGTTTTTTAAATTATTTATTTATTCTCATTAGAAGTATCTTGGTTATTTTACACCAAGTTCTAATGCAAATTTAAAGCTGTTTCTGATCTTTGAATTCTGTTCTCTTGGGTGTATTTTCCAATTCTTTTTTGTTTGTTAATCCTCACCAGAGGATATTTTTTACATTAATTTTTTAGAGGGAGTGCAAGGGAGGAAGGGAGGGCAAGAGAGAGATAAAGAGGGAAACTTCGAACCTGCAACCCAGGTATGTGCCCTTAACTGCTAATCGAACCCATGACCCTTTGGTGCACTGGCCAACACTCTAACCACTAAACCACACCAACCAGGGCTATATTAATCAATTCTTGAACCAATACCACACTTGTAAAATTATTGTAGATATACACTTCAATAAAATATTTGTCAAGGCAATTTCCCAGTCATGACTATTAATTTTCAAAATTTTTTTATTGATATGATTTATCACAATGAACATTAACCTCTTCATTTAATAGTCAAGCTCCATTGTTAATCTTTGTGCATTAAAATACCTTTATGCAGAATTTGGAATGTATGTGTAAATAGGAATTTTTGTGCTTTGAATATTACTTTAAATAGTAGATGGTTTATTCTGTAAAGGATCTATTTATGCTTATTCCTTATTCTTTCTTTTCTTTTCTCATTGTTTGCTTGAGTACCTTCTCTCTATTTGCTACCAAACTATTATTTTTGCATGGTTGGGTGTTTGTAACCCTTGCAGCCAGTCAAATGCCTAGTGGTGGACAACACATATAATGTGGATTTTGCTATTAATAAATAACACTAGTTTGTTAATTATTTATGTTCACCCATAGCTCAAGAATTTGTTGAGCTAACTCTTCCTGTTTTCATTATGAAGAAGATTATGTCATAATGAAAATGTTTATCTTTTCATTGGACATTTGTGTCATATATTTTTCTCTCCATGTTTTAGGGATGTTGTTATATAGCATTTTCAAGCCTACAACACCAGTCTAGATCCCATTGTACCATTTTTAGCTCTTCAGTGTATTTCATATAGATATCCTCTTTTAATATCAGAAACACACAGGAGAAAGTGTCTGAAAATTCTTTGGATGTATAAAGCCATGGGACTCAATGATGTGAAATTATAGTGGATTCTTAGTATCTTCCGAGAATTGCAGTTATTAACACTGTGAGTAATTTTCTTTTTTTCTTAACTTGTAGTTAGAGAACAATTTAGAAAATTGATGCTTCTGTCAAAAATCTGGATGAGCAGGATACAGGCTACAACAGCCAGAACCCCACAACTTTTACTAACTGTGAAAAGAGGAATCTATTTTATACTTCATTAAACTGTTATACATCATAAATAATTTATTTCAACCCTTGTTCTCATCTGTATCTAGGATGATCAACTAGTCGCTTTAAGGGTGACTTCTGACGAATGTAATAGCCTTGTGCTACTGCCCACCTTCTCTCTTCTAGAAAGGTCTGTACACCTCAGTCAACAAATGCAGGCCTAGAGTTGTTACAGGGATCCAGAGAAGCCACTTCAGGAAATCACATGATTTGGGGTGATTTGCTCCCTAGTCCTCCTACTCTTCAAACATATTGTTTTGGCCACGATTCAGTCTTTCAGAATCTATTTTCTCATCGTTCAAATGAGCATAGGTACTTTAGAGGGCTATTTTGAGAATTCAAAGAGATATGTAAAAGTGCTTTATAAACTGTGATTTCTATACTCATTAAATTCCTATAGTTAACTATTCCTTTACTTATTTTTGGCAATATTAACAAGGATTGGCAGATCTACACAAAAATTTCACAGGTGGACATGGGAAGCCCAGAGCTGTTTTTTTTTTTTTTTTTTAAATATATATATATTTTATTGATTTTTTACAGAGAGGAAAGGAGAGGGATAGAGAGTTAGAGACATCGATGAGAGAGAAACATCGATCAGCTGCCTCCTGCACAGCCACTATTGGGGATGTGCCTGCAACCGAAGTACATGCCCTGGGCCGGAATCGAACCTGGGACTCTTCAGTCTGCAGGCCGACGCTCTATCCACTGAGCCAAACCGCTCAGGGCCCAGAGCTGTTCTTGACCATCTCCCACCTTGTCCTGTTCTTTTTATAAGCATCTCTTGCCTCCCTGACCAGACTCCTGCCCTGTCTGCTCACCCCACCACCACCCCCTCTACCCCCCCGCCTCCAGGGAGTTGGCCAAAGAACAGTTGGAAGAGCAGGGGAGATGTTGTAATTGAAAAGAACAGTAATGAGTTTCTAATTTTTGGTGTCTCTAGACACATAGGGAACCCAACATCACCAGGAAGTGGGCAAATGATTGGTAAAGGTGGAAGGAAGGTTGGAGGAAGGATAGAGAGATAGGAGATAAGGAGGTTGTGGTGGAAGAGATGACACCCATTTAATATATTTCTTAACAAATTTGTTTATTCTCCCTCTGTCCCAGACAGTCCATGGAAGATGCAACAAACTCTTTGAAGGACGTAAATAATGGGGTCTGTGACTATAAGCTGTCACAGTAATCAGGGGGAAATGACTGCTAGCAGCAGCCTGGCACTGAAGGACGAGACCAAATATAAAAGTGGGAACTGTATTACAGTACCTCAGTGGTGAATATGCCCACGGTGGTCTCGGTTCATCCATAAAACTGAAAACGCAGAATCAATTCACGCCTTTCCATCCATTTGCCTGTAAGGATACAGGGAAATGAAATACCCTGGGGAAAGGTTTCCTTTACAGAGGGCCACCAATGTAATCAGGGATTTAGGATGCATGAAAGGATAAGCCTGGGTTAGATAAAAAATGCACTTTATTTCCCAGGGACGCCAGCTAATTGAGTTACACCCCAAATATTGAACCATCTACATACATACATATACATCTAGCTTCGATGTGCCGAGAGGTGTTAAATGGTTTGAAAACCGTAATTAAATAGCTGAAATTGTGCTGCAAAGCCACTATAAGCATTGCCTCGTGTAGTATTTCAGTGTTAAGTGCTAAAATTTAATCTGAGTAGCTGTGACTAATCTAGTCTTTATTTGTAACACATTGAAATTAAGAGGTGTATGTTCTCGTTCATGTACTCTCTCATTAGCACTAATATTGCTAATGGGAGTGACAAATGTATTACGTTTTTGCCTTCTATCACTCACACCTTGTAGATAGCTAGCTCCTTAGAGGAGGCAGTTTTCAGTGTGATGCATTTATGCAGCTGTGTGTTTAATAGTTTTCCTCAAAAGAGAATGTGACCATAGGGACTGTTTATTACCTGATGCGCTCTGGGGAAAGAGTTTGAATTAATCACTTTGAATCATAGAAAAATTATGATGACAATCAATATAAATAGGAATACCACACACTCATTTTTCCTATATGTCTTTCAGGCTTTCTTTTTCTAATTTATTAGGCGATTTCAAGGTTTTTTCCTCCACGCTCTTGACTTTGATGCTTAAATACAACCTCTTCATTCCTCTTCTCTAAATGTCCCTGTTTATTCAAAGAACTCAATATTTGAATGACTGAATAGTTCTTATTATTTAAAGCCATGTTGAAGCCATCTTTTTGTCGAGACTCATCTCATTAAGGGCTGAGTGCTCGGTTTCCTTTGTGAGAGATGCAGAGTGGATTCTGCCCTGTTTTCTGGATCTCGCAGTGGTACACACTCTTACTAGCACACACTCACACTGGCACACCCCACACCCAGGGGGAGCGGGAGCAGTGGTGGTGTCTACCCAGCTTCCCTCAGCTCCCCCAACACACACACTCTCACACTCACACCCCCACTCCTCACACACCCTCAGGGCAATAATGGCTGTAGTTCTCACAGTTCTACCTCCTCTTTGGGACACTACTGCTCTCTTCTCCCCAGAGCTCAGGAATTTAAGCTTTCCATCTGCAGAGGGGCCTCATTGGAGACAATGTGTGAGAACAGTTTGGAAGCCTGGTCACTCTGGCCTGTGGGGACAGCTTTATGGCATTCCTGTTTCCAGTCAACATGCATGCTTGCTTAGAGACGGTGTTCTCCAGAGTGGTTAGGTTATTTAGGATTACGCAGTTTTTATGGTACTATAGTTCAGCTATATTATGGGTTAGATAAGAACTTGTCTAGACTGGTCAGTACATTGATTTCTCAACACTAAGTTCCAAATGACCTTTTAGAACAGCCCATTTCTAAATTATGCGCTGTGTATATGTGTCATTTCTTTATGAGTTGCTCAAATTGTTTCCATCAGAATCAGAAAAGGAGTGTGTGAATCCTTGCTCTTACTAGCTTTATATCTTTGGACAAGTCATTTAACCTCCAGGAGCTTTATTTAGTATTTTCATCAAATGGAAATGATTAATTAGCCACATTATCTACTTCACAGAATGATCAAGAACATTATATGAGGCTAGGAGCCTAGTGCACGAATTCGCGCACCTTGAAAGGAACTGTGGGCCGTGAGGCTGCCATGGGCACAGGGGCGGGTCTCAGTTCATCCTCCGTGCCCTGCCTGGCCCCTTCCGCTATAGCCCCTGGTACCCTGTCTGCCGGCAGCCCCGCTCCTGCTCCGGCTGCCGCCCCTCCCACACGCTGATGCCGCCAGCCCTGCTTGCACCTGCTGATGGCGCTGAGTGATCAGGGCCGGTGCTGGTGCCGGCTGCAGGTACAAGTGCCGGGCAGAACCGCAGCGCATGGGAGCAAACAATTTTCAGTAACCACCAGAGGCTTGCCTGAATGACAGCGACCGGCGCCCCACCATGGTCTGGCGCCCCCACTCACCTGCTCCACCATTCCGCCACGGCCGACACCCTCCATGTTCCGCACACGCCCCCTGGTGGTCAGCGCACGTCATAGCAACTGGTTGTTTGGTTGTTCCGCTGTTCGGTCTATTTGCATATTAGGGTTTTATATATATAGATAAAGTACATGCAGATACTGTGTAAGTTGTTAGGAAGGGATATTTAACAAAAAATACAATTATGGCCCTGGCCTGTGTGGTTCAGTTAGTTGGGCATTATCCAGTGCACTAATAGGTTGCCGGCTCAATTCCCAGTTAGGGCACATGCCCAGGTTGCAGGCTCTATTCCTGGTAGGGAGCATGCAAGATGATTCTCTTTCATGTCAATGTTTCTCTTTTCCTCTCCCTTCATCAAAAAATGAAAAACCAATTTTTTTAATTACAATTATGTAATATTTAATGATAAGACAGGTAGAAAATAGCTGTTTTTGGCAGGTCTCCAATATATTACAAATTTTCTTTAGTTGCTAAAGGTATTTTCTAGGAGTTTTTTTATTCCTGTCATTTTATTACACCACTGGTGTTGTTTGGAAGTAATACAGATTTTTAATGAAATAATTTTTTTAATGGCAGTATGTTTATAAGTAAAGCACCTTACAATAATAAGGTACTTCAAAAAGATGATGTCCTTTGACAAAGAAAGAGCAGTCAGTCTCTTTATGTAGCACAGTGCAGAAATACCAGCCACATATTCATCATGTTCAGTCTTAATCAGTAACAGTGTTCACTAACTTTAGGAGCTGATTTATATGTTGGGTGAGTTGCTATTTGTAAATTTTGGATTATATTAGCTAACATAGCTAATTGCCAGCCGCAGAATAAGCCTAAGATGTGCTAGAAGCTTTTGTAAGTAGGCACTGCTGCCTAGTGTTTAAGTCAGTGTGGAAAGGCAGGTAATGACATTATGAATACATTTATAATGCAGTCAATTTCTTCTGAAATGCACACAAGTATTATTACTTTACCAGGAGTCCGTGAAATATGATTTATTTAATGTATTTCAGCCCCCATAATATTAAGGTATAATTGAGATGCAGAGTAAAAATTTGCACGCAGTTAGTGTGGTATATGAATCATAGACTAAATTGCTAGTAATTTTAAGGACACTTAAAGGAATGGCGAAATTTATATAATGCATTCTTGTGTTTGGAAAAGGTTAGACTAACAATAGTCTGGTTATTTTAGTATTTCATTCCTAAAAATAGGGCTTTTATTATTAAACCTAAGATAGCCATATACATGATTAAACCCAAGTCCTTTTGTGTCCACTTGCCATTACTTAATTTTTTTGAGGGTTACCTTTTAACCTCTCATATTTAGCAAAGTAGTTGAGCAGCATGACATTTCTGTAAAGGCCATAATCTAGTTTTCTTAAACCATACAACTGGATGAATGACATAAACATAAATGTTGCCAGCATGTTTAGAAGGGAATCAGTTAGATGGTACTTGGAATTTTGATGATTATTGCTTTGAAAAGACTGAAAATCACAGGTCTGGGCTTTATAGTTTAATTACTTGCTTAACAATTGCTAGTGATTCACTAAATCACAAGGCTTCCAAACAAATAACATCAGTAACTGCTGCCATGCCTGAGCAACTCCAATTTTCTTGACAATGGCCCCCAGACTGTTTAGCCCAATAGAAACTGAGTTTCCCGGCCAGCACTAGGAGCTTCCTGCCACTGATGAGATGCCAGCACACTGAGCGCGTTTCCAGAGGTGATGCACCCGTCCAGGATAACTTGAGCAGGTTTCATCGCGACCGCTTGGAAAAGCAAATGTAGTGATTATCCACATCCCCTTCCCATGCTGGATTTAATAAGTGCTGTCCAGCAGTCTAGGGCTTCTAATTACTAATTGGTTCTTAAGAACCCAGCATGTGGCTCCTCACAGTTTGAATGGGACTAGGAAGCAGGGCACAGTGAAGGTGAAGGCCCTCCATACTTTTATGGGCCAGAGCCAGAACCGCCAGGGGCAGCGAGCAGAAGAGCTGGAGGAAGAGATCCAGGTGTCCTGGTGGGAAAAGCTAATTTGTGCCTCCCTTGACCTCCGCTCCCTTTCCTGGCTGAGCTTGTGGCATTTCCCAGAGTTCCGTCTTGCCCTTTTGTGCCGGCAAGCTCTTGACTTCAAATGGATTCTTCCAGAATTAGACGAGTTCCTCCGTTTTTACTTATGTAGTAGCTGCAGTCCTTTGCTCACACGTGAATGATCTTAACCTCTCTTGTGTTGAAATAATGGAGAAGAAACTCATCAGACCTACATTTACTAGTAAGCAGTGATAATAAAGACTAGAGCGCTTTCTCACGCCGGGCACTACGCCAGGAACTCTGCGTACATGTTGTTATATTGTGACAGCATGAGGTGGGAATATTATCTCTGCGATAGGAATTACTCAGGCTTAGAGAAGTTAAACAGTTTACCCAGAGCCACTGCGGTCAGTTTGGCAGCAGACCCATGCTCTGGGCCACACGGCCACACCACCTCTTTGGTATAAATGTCCACTCTTGGTTTAGTTGTGAGCATTACTTATTCAGGTGAAATATGTTCCTTTTTGGTATAGGTGGATATTTAAAAAAATTTTAAAAATTGTGACCCATAATTTAATAATTTTACATGATGATCCAATGCACACACATAGGTTAATGCAAACATGAGAGATAATACTCCTTGTGATGTGTTCTATTTTATTATTTTCATTTTAAAATGCCGGGTGTGACCCACTGAAATGATTTCCCAGTGCACTAAGAGGTGGCAGCCTACGTTTGCAAATCATTGTGAGTCAGTGCTGGCCTTGTGAGGTTTATGCTGGTTCCACTGGTTTTACTCTTGCTCATATGCTGCCTCGGGTCCTTGCACTTCTCATTTTGTTAGCTTTCTAATTTCATGAGACCTTGAATAGTTTTGCCGGTAGGCATTTGTGAGCAATTGAATTCTGGGGCTGGAGTAATACCTGTCCTGAGGCTTGGAGCGCCTCTCCTTTGCCATTTCATCATGGCCCTTGGGGACCAGTGGAGTTTAGATTTCAGGGTTATATTCAGAACTCGACTTTCCAGAGGCTGCCTCGCTTTCTTTCTGAAGTTCTCCGGGCCAGGCGAGTTCGCCGTGGCAGTGAAGGAAACGGAGGTAGGAGGATGTTTTCTTTGCGGTTATCCCTCTTCCATCTTGTCTCATGCTGTGCTAGACAGTATACCAGTGCGCTCTAAATGGAATCCAAAAGATGCCGAAAGTCTCTTTATCATCTTGTATCCTTTGCCAGGCAGACCTACCTAAGTATTAGCCAGAAGGCTCAACTCAGATTATTGTCCCACTTGTCTTTGCCTCGAATGAACGGGCGTCACAGGACCCGGGTAAACTATCCCCATCTTGATGTGCAGTGCCCATGTCATCCCATCGAATCCCTCCTTGAGCCAGCAAATTTGAGTGCCTGCCCTGTGCTGGAAGTCTCAAGGGTTACAGTGGGGGCGTGACACCCAAGTCGCTGCTGTCTTTGTATATTCTAGTGGGGAAAACAGACAACCAATAAGCAAATAGATGTATAAATATATGCTAATTTTCTAAAACACAGTCACTATTTGAGCAACAATAAGGTGTTAGAGAGTTGTGTGGACTGCAGCATTTCTCCGCTTACCCGGGCCCACACTCAGGGTTGTTAGTTTTTCCAGGACTTACACATCCTCCAAAGAAATCCAGACTGTATAAGCCTAAGACCACCACAGGGTTTTCGTTTGGGAGAGAACTGTAACTCAAGGGGAGAATGTGGCAAGGCATAGGACCAGTGCAGTGCGTAGAGCTGTGTCGTTGGCATCCCTTGCAGCTGAGTAGAAGTGCAGACTCCTGCCCTGGGACCCTTCAAGGCAGGATCTGCACTTTAACAAGACCTCCAGCGGAATCCTCACACACTGGAGTTTGAGAAGTACGGTTAGAATGGTGGTTTTCTACTTGGCTAGAGATACAGTGTTGGACACCATAAGTCACTCCCAGCAAAATGACATTTGGCCAAACCTTTAAGCATCTGCCAATGTGGAAATCGCCAGATGCCCCCATTTTACTCACTTCTGCTACCCCCAGTTCTGCAAAGCAACCAGTTCTGCCCTTGTGACACATCCTTTCCTGAAATTAGCCTCTCCCAGCAGTAATTCAGAAGTCCCACTGCCATGGTCCAGTCCTGTATGTATATCCCAGCACCAGACTGTTCTGTGTCCCTCCACATGGACCAGAGAGCCCTTTGCCTGTGGCTCTCGTGTCCAGGGACTTCCCTCGCTGTACCTGGGCCCGAGTGTGTAATAAACCTTTGAATTACTGTGGTCACTGGCTCCGCTGTGGTGCGTTTTGACCTCCATTATCTTTCCAGGGAGGGACCTGCAGACCCAGGTGTGGCCAAGTCAAAGTAGGGCTCTTAAAAAAATTAAATAAAAGGAAATGTTGGTTCTTGGACATTACTCCAAACCAATGAAATCAGCATCCCTGCAGGGTGGGGATAGGCCACAGCATTTTTCTTAAAAAACATATATATATATATATATATATATATATATATATATATATATGTGTGTGTGTGTGTGTGTGTATATATATATACACATAGATAGATAGATAGATATGTATATCTATATATATGTATGTATATGTATGTATATATATATATATATATATTTTATTGATTTATGGGAGAGGGAAAGAGAGAGAAAGAGAGAGGGTGGCTAGGGAGAGAGAGAAAGAGACTTCAATTTGTTGTTCCACTTTTTTATGCGTTCATTGGTTGTTTCTTGTTTGTGCCCTGACTGGAGATTGAACCTTGCCATATCGGGATGATGCTCTAACCAACTGAGCTACCTGGCCAGGGCCAAGCATTTTTCAAATCTCCCAGGTGATTCCAAAGACCAATCAAGGTTGACAACCTCCGCTCTAGAGAAAAAATATCCTTTTTGTTGTTTAGGCCCTAGAACATTTGAGAAGCGACTTGTGATAAATTCTGACATGTTTTAAATGCCCATCGTTGAAATACACCGTTCTCATGCTGATGTGTATGTGTACAGCACGCTGAGTACAGCACTAGTATTGCCTGGTCTCATCAAAACTGGCAGAGCTGACAGAGCCACCAGAGCTGAATTTGAGTCACCACAATGAGGTTGACGTTAGATCCTGTGGAAGAGATGTTGCAGCAAATGGACTCAGTTGATAAATGAATAATAGCACTTTTCCTTTTGAAAAATGACAGTTCCCCCTTTTCAAGTTTAGGACATGTGTGCTGTCATTGTCATCTAACTCAAATCAGAATCGGCTTAACATTTATGAAACTGATCAAGACCTAGGTTGTATGTGATTCTGAAGGTGACATCGCTAGTCCAATACTTCCATACTCTGCAGGGTTTTTGTGTCGGCCTTGCTTTTGCCATTAGCCTTTTCAGATGGCACAGAGCAGAAAGGATTGGCTGGGAGTCCCTCAAAGCCAGAGTTGAAAAGGAATTAAGAGGAGGTGCTCTGCAGCTGGAAACTGGTTAGATGAAGGGACTCGCAAAAGATTTGGAGGTCCTTAGATTTTATGGAGTTAAATAAGCCAGGCTATAAGCTAGGGTGTGGAAGGGAAATTCAGGTGGAAAAATTGAAAGGAGGTCCCTAAAATTTTGTAGGATGTAAAAAAAGGGAAATTTTTAATAGAAAAGGTTTGTGTGCTAATAATGAGCCTGATTTGAAATACAATCCTCCCAGCACTTTGATATTGTCTATTGATGGCCTGCCTTTGATGTTCAGACCCTGTGTGAGCTGGCCCAACGTGTGAATCCCAAAAAAAAAGGGAACAGTTGGAGGTGGCAGGTCCTGTGGTCGTGTGCCACAGTGATTGGCTCCCAAGTTGCGTGGGCCAATAAGCAGTTCCTTCCAGGGTAGAGGCCGAGGGAAGCGCGTTGCTTTTGCTTTTGTCTTAGTGTCTGCGTGTCTTTTGACAAGTGAACAATGAAACGGACTGTTTGATTCCATACTGTCTTGTTTCTTTTCTCGGTTCCCTCCTGCAGTCTTTCTTTTTTATGTCACGTTACATGAGGTGCTTTTCACCTCCTTCCTGACCCTGGGTTCCCGTGCTCATTGGCCGCTCTCACCCAGGATGCGCTGTAATTGGCAAAACTGTAACCTGGTAGCAGCGGTTCCCTGTTTCAGTTTCCTAATTGGTGTCAGGGGCTGTGGTGGAGCCCGGCCACGGCGGATTGATTGCTAGACCAGCCGCTGTGATGGCCAAGCTTCCGGCTGGCCAACAGGTTTATTACTTTTGAAACTAAATATTTAAAATGTTAAAATATTTCCAATAGTGCTCATAGTGGGTCTGTAATAACATGAGCGATTTGTCATTAAGGAGCACTTTCCTTGTTCCCCAAAGGTCCCTTGAGTGTGCAGCTGACAATTTTGTTCTATTTTGTAACTCACAGCTGGCTGTTTTCTTCCCTATATAATGCGGTGTAAAGCAGCATTCTACTTCACACTGCCTGCTGCCCAGTGGGTTTCTTCTTTTCAGAAATAATGCAGACAGGATGTTAAATGTGTGAGTGTGTGTATGTGTGTTGCGGGGGGGTTAGGGGTGCTTTGAAGGTACTCTTCTTACAGAACTGGAAATTTATAAGCTCATTTACATTGGTCAGTGAGAATGTAAATTGTTAACAGTGAATCATAAGAAAAAATTGATATCAAGTTCTTTTTCAAAAGCGATTGCATGTAATTGACATTTATGTTGAAAGTATCACTGAGCATTTAGTTAGGCATATGAGTGTAATATAATAGTGTTTACTCAAATTAATGCCTATATTTACAGAAGACTCCAAAAATTGCATTTTAAAATCCAGTTTTAATACTTTGATTATCATATTACATCCCAGTATAATGAAACAATGCAGTGATCTTAAAAAAGATGAACTAGTACCAGTGAGCAAATCTCTTTGATGTTTGTGTTTCATCTAATTTCTGTAGCCAGTGATTAATCATTTATAGCAGCATTCCTTTTGTACAAAAATAAGTTTGAGTTAATCTTTATCAAAATACATTGAGTAAAATATTATAATAATACTGTCTTACACATTTTGTGCTATACTGGTTTTTTAAAGAACTTTCATACACATCACTTGGTCATTTGGATACCCTAAAGTTAAGAATCTTTTTATTGACGAGGTGACTGAGAATCAAAAGTTCAGTCTTGATGGAAATCAGTACTTCCACATGTGACTGAGTCATGACGAGAGCCTGTCCTTAGGATTCCAAGTCCAGTGTCCCCACAGTGATGCTGAGTGTCACGTTAGTGCTTTGGGGTAACAAAGATGACTCGGACTCTCTTGGTCTTACAATCTAGTCTAGAAGATTGACACATGCAGAGACAGAAACACAGAGTGCTAAAGGGCTGAAGGATAAATCAGGCTCTGGAGATGGGGTTGGGCTGAGGAGGGAACCTGCCATAATGTCTTAGCAGAGTGAGCATCTGAGCTGGATGGAACTTTTCAAACGGGGGGATGAGGGATGTTGAAGGGTATTTGGCATCCAAAATGAGAGAGCAGCTGGGACAAGGTGTAAGATAGTAGCAGGTAGGCTCTGTTTCAGGATGTTGACTAAATGAGTGTGGTTAGAACTGAGAGTGCTGGGTAAGGGAGGGCTAATATGATTGACAGCAGCCAAGCTGCCACTTTTGTGCCCACGTTGAGGCTGGATTAAAGAGGGGATAAGAAAGAGGGAGAGGTCTGTTAGGAATGTGGTGCTGCCTTCCCAATGGGGTGTATGTGTGTGTGTGTTAAATTGGGGGGTTGTTTATTGGAGTCAGCCAGGGAGGTTATAGATCAGGGGTGGGCAAACTTTTTGACTCGAGGGCCACAATGGGTTCTTAAACTGGACCGGAGGGCTGGAACAAAAGCATGGATGGAGTGTTTGTGTGAACTAATATAAATTCAAAGTAAACATCATTACATAAAAGGGTACGGTCTTTTTTTTTTTTAGTTTTATTCATTTCAAACTGGCCGGATCCGGCCTGCGGGCCGTAGTTTGCCCACGGCTGTTATAGGTGGTAGACTTATTGCTGAGGTTAGAGTAAAGTTAGAAGTGAGAGGTCAGAAGTGAGCTGGGACAAACCATAGAGATCACTCCAGCTTTGAAGACTGGTGGGAGTCACATTTCAGTTTAATAAACTGGTTTATTGCTGAACTAGCAAACAAGCAATTTTAGAGTATATAGTGAGTTAAGGACCCAAGTAACTGGGTGAGGCTTCCTCTTGCCTTCTTCATTCCTCACATAGCAGACCTAAATTTTCGTGGTCTTTATAGCCATTATGGAAAAAGTAGCCATATTGGTGCTAATCAGAAGCAGAGATTCTTCTATTTTCATATGCGAATCTGAGGAAGGCTCCCTCTCAGCCCTCAAGTGTCTGCCAGGTACCACAAGAAGAAAGCTTTCCTGTGCGTAGGTCTGTACTCTGTTTATTACTGTCTCATTGGGCCCACCGTGGACCTGGCCGTGGCCTAGCCACGGAGTAAAAGGTTATGTAGTACGAAGCTCAGTGACTAGCAGGATGGTGGCAGCTTTTGATTGGGTTAATGGCCAGTTACTTCCAGTTGCTTGTTATGTATTTCCAAGACTTACATGTGGTCTGTCCATTCAGTAAATTGCAAACATGGGTCTGGAATTAAGAAGAGCAGCCAAGGATGGAGAGATTTCTGGGAATCATTCTCAAAGAGGTAAACATCTAGGAATGGGTGAGATCTGCAAGGAACAGAATATGGAGAGGAGAAAAAAAGAGGGCAAAGGCAGACTTTTGGTGAACACCCACCTGTAAGTGGTGGGCGGAGGAAGCATTGTATATAGGGGGCTACATAGGAGCCTTTAGCAAGGCAAGGGCAGATGAGGAATGCCGGGCAGCAGGTGGGGAGGTGTGTCAGGTGCAGGTTCCAGAGAGGGCCAGTGGGCTGAGCGCTGATGAGAGGCCATTGAGCCGGGCAATTACTATCCTTAGCTACCTTATAAACATGCATAATCACAGAGAGCATTGGAATGGGATCCCAGATATCAGATGGTTAAAGAAGGGAAGAGCAAGAAGCTGAGGCAGCGATTATTCTGTCACAATTTTAATCTTTGAAAGAAAAGTGATAAGCATTTTAAAGCATTCTTTAAAGAAACTAATGTGTTGAGAGCTGAATTGAAGGAGCCAGTGGCAAGAGAAAAACTGAAATTGCAAGAAAAGGTGGTAATAAATAGACAGAGCACAATCTCAGAATTTTGGGAGAGGTACGTTCATTGGTAGAAAGTGTGTCTTTGCAAAGGGAAGGACACCCCTCTCCTATTCAGAGAGAAGGAAAGAAAGGGTGATGGTGGACGTTTAGGTTGGAGGGAGGGAAGTTTCCTAATGGCCTCCGTTTTCTCAGTTATGGGATTTACTGAGATTCTACACTCTTCTGTGTACTAGTAAAAGCCGAGTTAGTTTATGCTTTAGAGTAGGGGACTGAGGCACCCCAAGGTGAGTGAGGACAGATAAGACAGAAGCGATGGAATCCCATCCTCGTATCCTGAGCAGGTGCATCTTCATTGCTGGTCAGATGTTGATACCTCTTACCTGACTTAATTGCCCCTTTCCTGGCACATCTGACTCAATTTCTGCTTTCATACAGGCGTCTTTAGTTTTTACTCTTTATGTCTGATTTCAGTTATAGGTCTTCCTTCTGCCTTAGCAGGATTCCTTCCTACTCAGGCCTCCAACTAAAGACCCTGGCCTAGTCTCTGGTTGGGGCTTGCTAGGCCTCTTCCGGAGCATGAGGAGGTTCTGTCCTGCTAAGAGAGAAAGGAGCTGAGGGTGCCTGATGGGTCCTCTCAACTGTATCATCAGTGCATACAGTCATGTGCGTACATGGGTGAATACATAAGAGGACCCTTCAGGATACGGGTATCCTTGACTTTAGGGGTAGATTAAGACACTTCTTGGGAAAGATGGGACCTTGAAAAAAAAATGAAGTGAAGTCTTCAAGTTGTCTGA
The DNA here is from genome assembly GCF_014108235.1 of Myotis myotis. Classification (NCBI taxonomy): domain Eukaryota; kingdom Metazoa; phylum Chordata; class Mammalia; order Chiroptera; family Vespertilionidae; genus Myotis; species Myotis myotis. Next base: position 59,898,945 of record NW_023416315.1, read on the forward strand.
CATCTTGTTTTCTATCAGATTCATTTTTTTCTTGCAGAAACATGCTTTTGAGTCTTTCTTAAGGATGAGCTCTTCCAGTGCTTCTGAGATCTGTTCTGACGTTCTGACAGCAGAAATGGACATCCAATTCTAAGAATAGCCTTAAATTAAGGATTGCCAGTTATAAACTGTTTAATAGATATGTGAGTGATAGCTCTATTTAACAGTGTCTTTCATTTTTTGAAAAATAACACACGTTTTAGAAATTCAAGCTGATTTAAAACCAATTGCTTCCAGGCCACTTGGCAACAGCTGTTAGACACTGTTCTACATGGCCTGTGCGAGGTTCAGTGTTGTTGAATGAAGTTGCGTGTTTTATCAAAATGCCAGCTTTTCCTGCCCTTACAGCTACGAGTAGACTGTTTCACATCTACCTATCTGGATTGGGAACATAGTTGTTTGATGGCTGGTGAGAAGTCAGGAACGCATGGAGAGGTTCCAGAGACTTGGTGTGCACATTCAAAGCAAAGGAGACCGCCGTTTCGCTTCATTCTGGTTCATAAAGGCAGCTGACGAAGGGGCCAGAAGGATCAGCAGTGTGTAGAAAAATCTGGGGGAATAGGCTAACTTCTCTTTCATAGGATTGGTTATAGTGGCCTGTTATCTGTATGTGGCTCTAATCTAGGGGTCATGGGCCTGTACGTTATCCACGTGTAGATAATGTTTTAGTAAATGACTCCCTAAAGTTGTGTCATACTTAGGATTCTAATCATTGATTCTATATCCCATGATATATAGACTGTTCATACAAAGATAATCAGTAGAGATTGTCGATAAACAAGATGGGCACTGATATCTTAAGACAAAAATACCTATGTGTCAAAAGCACAGCTTGCAGCATGCAGTCGCAGACGTCACCTCCTCTGCTTGTCTCAGATTCCTGAGTCCTTCTTCTTCAACCTCTCCGATCTCCACATACAGTCCCGTCCACACCCATGGCTCTAGCCTTCCACTGGAAACCAACAACTGCAGAACCCATTGCCTTATGCTGTAGTTTTCAACATGTAACATTTAACCAGCCTTCTTTTCCCACTTGCCAACTTCATCAGAAACTGGTGTTTTCTTTGACTGGGTGAGACCACCATCCCTATCAGAAATCCAGCTGTCCTCCTTTCCATCCCTGTCACCTTTTCCAAACTCTGCTGAAGTCAGTTCCTTATAACTCTGGAGTCCAGACCTGCTGCCACACTCTGTCCCCGCCTTCGGGACATCTTGCCTGTCTTACTTCAAGCACATCCCACCTGTCTACTCTCCTCTCTGTTCCAAGTCGCTCGTGGGCAGGTTCAGCTCGCATGGAACTGCTGTGCTACTCCAATGCAAGGAATCCTGCAGTGGCCCGCTGAGGCCTTGAGTAAAGCTGCAGGTTCAGTGTGGTGCCGGGCCCATCTTCATAGGCCGCCCATGCTTGTTTTGGCGGCCTCTTCTCTGGCCATATTTCTAAGTGTAGCTGTGACACCACTGCCCTGAACCATGGGTAGGTTGCTGAACCTACTGGGCTCTTTCATGCTGCCATCTCGCCATGCTTTAATGCCTTTGCCTCTTTTCCCCCCAACTCCTTCTTGAACCCATCTTTTCTAACACTTTTGTTAACGTTCCCACCATCCACTATGGAGTTTGTTATCCTTCCTTCCTGTTCCCGCTCCACCTCCCCCGTGGACGGTGAGCTCTTACCTCTAAGACAATGTCTGATCATCTGTTACTCTAGCACCTTGTGTCATCTCTGTGTTCTGGAGTGTGCAAAGGGTGTTTGCAGTGCACAAATATTAACTAAATGACTTCTTCAGGATTTCAGGACTAGAATTAACTACAACTGACTCTAAAATCTGACAAAAATAAGTCATGATTCAACTGACCAAAACTTTTGTCTTGGTTGAGTTAGCCTTTTTTTTTTTTTTTAAGGAGTATTGATGTTAATCAGCTTGTTAGTGTGGCTGGGTGCTGGTAGGTTGTGCCATAAGTGAAAAATATTAGCCACAGATTTTTTTCCAGAAATTTCTATCGATAACAAACTCAGTAACAACTTCTTCTTGCTGTCCAGAGGGTGTAGCTAGGGAACTATGTCCCCTGTGAATAATGCATTTGATTAAGTTCAATTTTAATGTTCAAAGACATCAACTAGACAAATTTATTACTCCCCATATTTCTATCTTATAAGTTGCTGGCAAGCAGTAATGAAATTCAGTCTTTTTGAAATGAATTCCAGAATTGCTATAGTGAGGGTTAATCCATGATGTACTGTGGCTTGTAGTTGGAGCTTTGCGCATTATCGGGTTCTTTCAAAACCATTCTTACTTAAATGAGAAACTGTCTCCCACTTATTTTTTAGAATATCTCCCCTTTCTAATGGGGATCAAAATGATTTTTCCCACATTCATTCTTTTTACTTGGCTCACCTCTCTTCACTCCATTATTGATATTTTTATCTCATAAAGATTGTTTTGAGAATTTATTTCTTTCCCCCTAACTTCCCACCCCTTTCCCTTCCGAACAGATAAATTCAAAGAAAGAATAGGCCTTCTTTCATCCATTATAAATGATTTTTCATTTGAGCATGTCATCTTGCTTTTTTGTTACAATGGAGATCAAAGGGGTCCAGGTTCACCACCAATGTTCAGCAGCTCTTTTCAGTGCTGGGCCTTAAAGAAATGGGATCTAGTTTAATTTGTTGCCGCCTTAGATCTTTCTCAAGGCATGTGGCACTCAGCTGTTTGGTATTACTGCATGCTGTGTGTGTGTGTGTTTTAAGAAAGTGAGAGAGCTGGATATTTGGAATTTCATGTGCTTTGCAATACATATCCCAAAGATGTACATCTCAAAGGAATGTATTTGTGTTGAAACTACTACTTGTTTCTGTTTAAACCAAATTGGGAGTTCTTTGAAGATCCCCCTTTAACAGTAGCCACTTCACAGTTTGAACCTTGGTATCATTTTCAATTTCGAATATTCCACACTTGGTTGGCTTTTATTACTTTTTTAAATAAGACTAAAAAAAAAAGGAATTTCAGTTCTTTACCTTGACCCTTTTAAACAATGGCCTCTTGAGTTCATTGTCTCAGTTAGAAGTATTGGTTGTGTGAGAGGAGGTGAGATCAGGCATTACCTATACTTAAAACCAGGAACAATGAATTTCACTTAAATAGCTGTGAGACACTGACAGATTTATAAATTAAAAACAGCGGAACCATTATTGAATACCCTGCTTTGTATTTCACTCTGTGATTCGAGCATTTCTATCCCAAGGTTATTGTGAGACCAGTGTTGGGTAATGTTAGATCAAAACCTCACCACTCAGGAGACTTACAGTCTGATCATCCTCAGTGTTCAAATTTCTATATTTCCCTAAAACCAGGCCTCTTTCCCCCAGTCTTATCATTGTCACCTATTCTCCCCCTTATCCCTGACCTTAACTCTCATCTAAATGCCAAAATGTCTTTTGCTGCCATCCCTTATTTCTCCATTTGCGGTCAAAGTCCGTTCTACTTCCAGTTGCATTGAATATCTGCTCCAAGATTTATAAGCCAGATATTATTCTTACAGTTCTGATGAATTACATAGTTTATCAGTGTTGTCTGCAAAGGATTGCAATATTCTTCAGAACTTTAATATCCATTCATTTATTGCATAGAAATAATGAATATTTAAACAAATTGTCTATGTATTTTTTGTGCTTAATTATTCCTGCTCCTTCTCTAAATCAAATTGAGCTTCCATATATCCATTTCTTTTTATTATCATTGGGTGGCAAAAGCATTTAAATAAATTTTTCAAGGACTAAAGGTCAAAAATGTTTCTGGTTGCTGAGTGGGTCTAGCTCCTGTTGACAAGGCATATTTGAGGAAATGTGTTTATGGGATATAGAACTTGGGTACTGATTTTTGTCTTATTTTACATACATTTTTATGGACGAGGATCTGAAGGTAGATCCTCGTGTAGAGTTGGGTTTACAGACCCTGACACCCCTGTTGCTAAGAATTAAAAAAGAAAATTTTATTTGAGGTCAATACTATATTCTATTGGTTGCACTTACCAGAACTCTGGCCCTTGCATAAATGGGATAATTTTAAAAATATTTTTCTTTCTCTGCATATCTTACATATTTACTTCTATCTGTGTCTAATCTTATCTATTCTATCCATATGGAAAAAGCAAGTTTAGTGTCCAGTCACACATAAATCTGTCTATAAGTGAACAGCTATACTCTCCAACTATGTTGAAACACAGACATTTAAAATAAACAAAACTATTAACTGAATTTTTGGAAAGGATTATTAATGTATTTTTTGTAACTAAACACATTTATTAGAAGATTCTCTTAATGCATTTGAACTTTGAGTGAATGTCTGCTGTGACAGTGTCTGTCATGACATATATTTGAACAGTATGTTTTATTCTCATTTGAGCAAGACATTATTCTTATTTTCTTGAATTAATCTTCTGAATGGCTCTTTCATTTTGGCTTTCCTTCTTGACCATTTTTAGATTCTGCTATGTGTGGGAATTGATAAGTTTCAAGTGTAAATTCTGTGTGAAAATACCTTAGCATGTTTATCCAGTAACAATCCCCACAACCATGAGTGGACTAGGTTTGAAGAAGCAAGACTATTTGGAATAATGTTTCCTTATTTTTGGCCAAGGGATAATGACAGCAAAGTAAGAAGTAGTTACAGCCGAAACCGGTTTGGCTCAGTGGATAGAGTGTCGGTCTGTGGACTGAAAGGTCCCAGGTTCGATTCCAGTCAAGGGCATGTACCTGGGTTGCGGGCACATCCCCAGTAGGAGATGTACAGGAGGCAGCTGATCAATGTTTCTCTCTCATCGATGTTTCTAACTCTCTATCTCTCTCCCTTCCTCTCTGTAAAGAATCAGTAAAATATATTTAAAAAAAAGAAAAGAAATAGTTACTTTGTTGGTAGGTTTCCCCTTCCTTAAAATACAGGATAGCTATTTCTAAGTAGACTCAAGATAAAGCTGAGAGTTTCACCTGTGGCTAAAACCCTGAAAGTGAATAAAATTCCCTAAAAAAATGGTCAAGCCATTTAATTGGATGGCAGACTCAATCAGACTCATTTCATGCTCACGTGAAAAATATGACTTATGCCTTTCAAAGCCATAACGATCATTTGACCAAAGTTCAAATTTATCAGCAGTACCTCCTAGTAGGTTTGCTGTTTTTCCTCTGTGGTATTGAGAGGAAGAGAAGTGGGGCTCTGTATTGAGACCGCCCCCCCCCCCCCCCACACACACACACATGAGTGAGCAGAGCACGGGCTGTGGGCCTCCTGTGACACATGGATGAGCAGCACTGCCGTGGGCCATGGCAGTTTTCTAAACTCGGAGGCATTCTCTTTGCCGTTTGGGCTTTGGAGGAGGTGAAGTGAGTACTGATGACTAATGAGCACAGATGTTTAGTGGTAATAGCAGTTGTTTTGCTCAGGAGAGGCCCCTTTAAAAGCCTCTGAGCCGATTTTTGAGTCAGGAGAGATTGGTCAACCCCTTTCTTCCTTCTTAGGGAACAGTGCCCATGCCATACTTGCCCAATGTCTGCTTTTTCTAAAGCCCAGGCTAGTTCTCTACCATCTCAGGCAGCTTCACGTGCCCCAACTCTTGTCCACCAAGTTAACAGGTGCCCCCTTTAGTTTCTACATTCTCTTTGGGAGCCTAAGAAAACTGACCAAGTCTGGCTCAGTCATTCACATCAAGGAAACGAGGCAGAAGTGGGGCAGCCCTTGTTGCTCTTTCCACGGCCTCTTTCGGGCTATGGGTCCTTGGCAGTCATTTATTGTTGCGGAACTTTGTTTCCTCCTCTGAGCAGAGATGTGGCTTGATGGGAAGGCTTTCTCAAGTCCCCTGAAACTATAAAATTCTCTATCAAAGTCCTATGTTCTGTAGGGAAATTAGGCATTGTGCTATCCCCAGTGCCATCCACTTCTGAGGTGATAAGTTCCCCTTAGGCATTACCTTAGGACCATTTTCCAATGAAAAATTATATTCAAAATTCCAAAAAATTGCTTTTGAATTTTTAGTCTTTGGATGATGATTTATATAAGCTGTTTTTGTGCTTTTTGTTTGTGTGTCATATTGAGTAAAAGACTCAAGCACTTCTTAATTTCAGTTTATTTATATATAAATTGAGATTTTGACACCTCCTTTAAGCAATTAATGGGTTTATTTATTATTTACTTTTTCGATGAGCCTACTGTGATTTGTAGATTATTAATCTCATTACTTCGGAAAAGAACTGTTTTGGGGGGGTGAGTACTGAAACTTGCCCTGTACTTGGAATTTACTTGCTTTTATTACATTTCTTAAATGAAATTTCAGAGCCTGGAGGAAAGTAGTGGTGTAAGTATACTTCAGGAATATATAATTGGTTTGATTCTTTGGTAGAGAAGAATTTTATAAAATTAGAGTATCATTATGAGTACAATTTAGCTTTTTTGCTTGTGTATAGACCCTCAAATCTTTTGAAAATTGGAGTCATAATTTACTCAAATATAATGATATTAAAGCTAAAATATCATTCAGGTTACATATATGAGTATTTTCCTTCCCTTGTCCTGCATAATGACATTCCATGGTTTTTGCTTCTTCATGCTGGTGGTTTATCATGAGAAACTGGAAAACAGCTTCTCTCTGAGGGAGCCCAGAGGTGGGTAGGACCTGCACTTGTTGTTTTTGCCCAAGGAGTACTCATTACTGGACTTTTTACCCAGCCAGTGCGTGTGGGCAACTGAGCATAAAAGAACTGATGTTTAGAATCATCTTTCTTATAAGCACTCAACAAAGAAGCTGAGCTGCACTGGGATATATGGATATATGGTATGAAACCTGTTTTCATGATGAACTGCAGGGCCAGATTTTAAAAAAGATAATCTGTGAATAGCTTTTTTTTTTTAACACCCTAAGAACATTAAAAAAAATTGATGCATAAAATAGTGCAACAACTGAACAGTGATTATATTTTTATTTGGGGACATGGCAAATCTATGATGCAACTGACGTGCCAACCATGTGAACTTGTGTTGGAGGGCCATACATTGGCAGCCACATTGAGCACAAAACAAACTGGCCCTCAAGCATACAGGAGCATTTCATCAATATCCTTAAGCTCTAAACTATTCTTGCTTCTCTCTTTCAGGACAACAAACAGAAAAGAAAACCAATAAACAATACATAAATAAAACACAAATTAGGAAACAATATTCTCTCTCTGACTCATATTTTTTATATTTAACAAGAGTAATAAATTGAGAGAACATATGGATGTTCATTGTGTGTTTGATCAGTTAGAAAATGGGCACTACATTTAAATGACCATTTTCTCTGTTTTTCAGGAGGACTGGCGTGTCAGTTTAGCTCAGTGGTTCTCAACCTTCCTATTGCCACGACCCTTTAATACAGTTCCTCATGTTGTGGTGACCCCTAACTATAAAATTATTTTTGTTGCTACTTCATAACTGTAATTTTGCTACTGTTATGAATCATAATGTAAATATCTGATATGCAGGATGTATTTTCATTGTTACAAATTGAACATAATTAAAGCATAGTGATTAATCACAAAAACAATATGTAATTATATATTCAATATGTGTTTTCCGATGGTCTTAGGCGACCCCTGTGAAAGGGTCGTTCAACCCCCAAAGGGGTCGCGACCCACAGGTTGAGAACCGCTATACACTCATTTTCTTACCCAAAGTGTTGGGAGGACTAGGATTTCTAGGTCTTTTGGATAAGACACCACGCTTTCTCTTAGAGCAGGGGTCAACCAACTGGTTTGGTAAAGGGCCTGATGGTAAATATCTTAGGCTTTACGGGCCGTATGTATCTCTTGCAACAACTTACTCTGTCATTGTATTGTGAAAGGAGCCGTGGACAATACATGAATGAATAGATGGAGCTGGGTTCCCATAAAACTTTATTTCTAAAACAGATGGTGAGCAATATTTGGCTCTTGGGTGTCATAGAACACAATTTGTCAAAGCTGAAATGAGACATCTTCACTCATCCAATAGTGGGCCACACAGAGTTGGGTATGCACAAAATGCTCTCATTTGTTGTTCATAGAGGTATGAAAATGAAGTGAGCCAAACAGTAACATGCCTTGAGCGTCTTAGGTCTTTTCCTGTCTACTGCGAGTTAGAATTACTACAGACTGATCTTGAAAACATGTGACTGGATTTGGCCAACTTGAAATTTTATTTTATAACTTTGTGGGAGGGAGTTAGATCCCTTCTCTTAGGCTATGATTTGGAAGGGTAAACAATAGTTTATGTGGGAACTTCAAGGAACAAACCCACATAATTGGAATTAGCATGAAATGAAAGATGATGTTGGTGGTGGTGGTGATGGTGGTGGTATTGATGATGATGGTGATGGGATGGTGCTGGTGGTGATGGTGATAGTGCTGGTAATGATGGTAGTGATGGTGATGGAGGTGGTGGTGGTGAAGATGATGATTGTGATTCAGATATAGTATAATTCTTATTTGACTCCCACAGAATCTATTTAGTAGGTTAAACAACTTTCATTCCCTCATGGAACTTGTTCTGTGATGTCCACGGCCCACTGATGCTCATCACCAGTAGATTTTATGACTTTTCTGTGCATTTCCTACCTAATCAGTTAGGTCGGATGCTTACCAAAAGCCTGTTGTGCTTCTTTGCAACGTGTTTATGTCAGTTGTGTTTGTTATTACATAGATTAGTTAGATGTCATGTCAATTGTTGCTATTCGTATAATACTAATAATTAAGGTGAGTGGTTTGGAAAGGCTTGTAAAGGTGATTTACTGAAAAGTTGCTATTGAATTAGGAATGTGTATGGGTAGGAGAATGTGGAAAGAACTCAGGGGTAATCTAGAAGGATCTTGCACCTTGATTGCTCTGTGAATGCCTTCTAGTTCTCACTCAACTTTAAGGAAATTGGTTGAAGTTTCCAGGTAACCCATCATGAAGATGACAGGGAACCAGCATAGCCATTCTTGTAGCAGGCTCATTTTTGTATTAGACAATTGGCAAAGAATTTGTACTTAGATATTTTATTGTAGTTTGATATATAAAGTACATAGATACCTTTTGTTTTTCACATTGTATTCTAAAGGTATCATTTACTGGTCCTGATTGTATCTAAGTGCTTCCCAAATGTGCCACACACTGCAGCAGAGCTTTACATAAACTCTCTTATTTAATCGTCACAACAGCCCATTTGAAGAGACTCCTATTTTCTTCACTTTACAAATATTGCATCTAAGAGTTAGATAACCCGTGTAATTTCCCCAAGCTCCTAAAACTGGTAAATGCTAAATCTGAGATTCTGTGTTCTTGTCTCCCTAACTATACCATCTCCCATCAGCAGCCAATGCAAGATTTTTGAATGCAATAAATCTTTTTGAATATAGTAGTTAGTAAGATCTTGTTATGAATCGGTAAGTCAGTCTTTATTAGAACCAAAACTGTAGGTTGTCAAAGAGTGGATTAGCTTTAGTTAGTGCAGGAAATATAGACAAAGCTTGACTTAAATCTAAACTATGTTTATGCTGCTTATACTGCATTCTGGTCCTTTTTCCCCCTCTTTTGTTTGGTTACATACCTACTTGGGACAAGAATATTGCTTTTACTTCTTAAAAAAATGCTTGTAATTCATTTGATTCTTTTTTTGTTTGTTTGTTTGTCTTTTTTTTTTAATTAAATCTTTATTGTTCAGATTATTACATTTGTTCCTCTTTTTTTTCCCCCCATAACTCCCCTCCTCCCAGCTCCCGCCCCACCCTCCGCCCTCACTCCCCACCCACTGTCCTCATCCATAGGTGCACGATTTTTGTCCAGTCTCTTCCCGCATCTCCCACACCCCTTTCCCCCCCAAGAATAGTCAGTCCATTCCCTTTCTATGTCCCTGATTCTATTATGATCACCAGATTATTTATTCACTTGATTCTTAGATTCACTTGTTGATAGATGCATATTTGTTGTTCATAATTTGTATCTTTACCTTTTTTTTTTCTTCTTCCTCTTCTTAAAGGATACCTTTCAGCATTTCATATAATACTGGTTTGGTGGTGATGAACTCCTTTAGCTTTTCCTTATCTGTGAAGCTCTTTATCTGACCTTCCGTTCTGAATGATAGCTTTGCTGGATAAAGTAATCTTGGTTGTAGGTTCTTGGTATTCATCACTTTGAATATTTCTTGCCATTCCCTTCTGGCCTGCAAAGTTTCTGTTGAGAAATCAGCTGACAGTCGTATGGGTATTCCCTTGTAGGTAACTGGGTTTCTTTCTCTTGCTGCTTTTAAGATTCTCTCTTTGTCTTTTGCTCTTGGCATTTTAATTATGATGTGTCTTGGTGTGGTCCTCTTTGGATTCCTTTTGTTTGGGGTTCTCTGCGCTTCCTGGACCTGTAGGTCTATTTCTTTCACCAGGTGGGGGAAGTTTTCTGCCATTATTTCTTTAAATAGGTTTTCAATATCTTGCTCTCTCTCATCCTCTGGCACCCCTATAATTCTGATGTTGGTGCGCTTGAAGCTGTCCCAGAGGCTCCTTACACTATCTTCATATTTTCGGATTCTTTTTTCATTTTGCTTTTCCAGTTGGGTGTTTTTTGCTTCTTCGCATTTCGAATCTTTGACTTGATTCTTGCGCTCCTCTGGTCTGCTGTTGGGTGTCTGTATAATATTCTTTATTTCAGTCAGTGTATGCTTAATTTCTAGTTGGTTCTTTATCACAACATCGAGGGTCTCATTAGATTTCTTGAGGATCTCACTACATTTATCGGCGGTCTCACCAGTCTTTTCGAGGGCCTTACTAAGTTTATCGGCAGCTTCTAGACAGTTCTTAAGAGACCTTAAAAGTGTGGTTCTGAACTCAATATCCTCCATTGACAGTTTTGTCCTGTTTCTTTGTCTCCGCATTTTTTATGCTTTCTTGGTGCACCCCCTAGTGGTCTTTGTCCGCAGTCTTGTTGCCTTTAAGCCTTGATTGATGTCGGCAATACCGGGGTGATTTGACCTCCAGGCTAACTGGCTATGAGAGTCTCATCATTTGATTCTTAAAAGAAAAGTAATAGGGCAGGTATAATTAACTTCATTTTGTGGACGAAGAAACTAAGATCATTGAGAAGGATGTAGAGTTGGAATAACATAAAAAAAAGATCCATATTGCAGATGAAAAGTTGGATAAAGAAATATTTGTGGTATCAAACATATTTAGTTAAAAGAGAAGAAAGTTGAGGGGATCATCTTCTAGGATGTGGAGAAGTATGATGTGGAGGCTTACGATGGGCTGTTTTCTGGCTACATCTGAGCATTGGGTTAATTTTTTTTAAGGATTCAATTTCAGGAGGGGCGATTCAGTGTAAAGATGGGAACTCACTCTGGTAGAAGGAAAGTATTGGTTAATCTTTTCTGTGGAATTGTATAAAACAGTTTTAGATTCTGTCCAGATTCAGAAAAATAAACTAGCCAACCAAGTACAGCCTTTACAGTTACAAATATTTATTTTACTCCTAAAAAACAACACCACCAACAACCGTGAAATCATAAACTTGGATGCAGCCTGTAATATTTGAATGCACTCAAAATAAATTATATAGATTTTTATTGTTCCTTTCATTCTAGGAAAATAAAGAATGGTGACATAAAACAATGTACTTAGGTAGAAAGAGGCTTCTCAACAGTTTCACTTATAGCAATTTATATCCTTTCCTACTGAGTGATTTAGTTCTTATTCCTAATTCTCCCAAAGAACACTTTAAAAGTAGGCCCAAACAGCAATACACTGGTTAAGATGAACAGTGGAAGAAGAGATAACGGAGTTAAAAGTTGGAAGTATGTGAAATTCAGGAATAAGAAGCATTGTTGAACTAGATTACAGAAAAATAATTAGAAAAGTAATCAGTAGATAAGAGACACTTAGAAATCTATTTTAAGGAGGAGGCTCAGGAGTTCACTGGACTATCCACCCACACGTGTTAATTCTGTGGTGTGAGATTCCAGAATGACTGCTAATTTTCACTTACCAGAGAAAACCAGTTTGCTTTCTGGGAGATATTACTTTTTTAAAAAAATATATATTTTGTTGATTTTTTACAGAGAGGAAGAGAGAGAGATAGAGAGTTAGAAACATCGATGAGAGAGAAACATCAGTCAACTGCCTCCTGCACACCCCCTACTGGGGATGTGCCCACAAACAAGGCATGCCCTTGACCGGAATCGAACTTGGGACCCTTCAGTACTCAGGCCGACGCTCTATCCACTGAGCCAAACCGGTTAGGGCGAGAAATTACTTTTTTATATATCACCACAAAGCTTCACAATTTTATGTTACTATTTTTATACTGTGTCCTTAATACACTTATGCTTAGAAAATTAAAAATTAGAGAAGCAATGAAAAGATTGGTGAGGCAGCACTATGAGCAGAGATGAAGAGAACTAAGAATATATTTGCTACATCAGACATTTAAAAAAAAAAATCTAAAGCACTACTAATTATCTGGAGGGAAAAAAAAGAGAGAGAGAGAAATCAGACCACAAGTCAGGTGGTGGACGTGGGTTAATGCTTAGGGATTTTTAGTCAGAAATACTCAACTTGACCTCTTTTGTACTTCAAAACAAGACGATAAACCTCTAATACATCACATACATTTAGCTCACCAAGGATAAGAACCAAAGTGAGGAAGTAAAAATGAGGAAGAAGAAATAAGCAAAGAGAAAAAGTGACAAGAGAAGAATGAAAGTCTTGATACCTGGAAAGGTAGATAAAGGATAAAAAGAATATGCAAAGTCCAAAGAAAACACCAGAGGAGAGAGAGCAAGGGAGCTGCCCTCAACATGCAGTTCCAGCATGTTCTTCCTTTATCTGGTCCAGGCTTCTGTCCTCTAACATGGCCCAATCTGTTTGAAGGTTTGTCATGATTGCGATTGCCTTTTCCTGAGCCCAGGTTAAGAAGCCTGATCAAGCCCACCTCTGTTCTTATCTGAGGTCCACTGTTCCCTGACTCTCTCGCCCAATGGATGCCCCCAAAAGCTATGGGATATAGAGGACTTTCAAGTGTCTCGTTGAATTTATCTTTCTCTTCTCTATTTTAGTTTCATCAGTGAAGTTTTCCTCCTCATTTCCAAACTGATGTATTTAAAGTATATTTTTTTTATTGATTTCAGAGAGGAAGGGAAAGACGGAGAGAGAGGGAGAAACATCAATGATGACAGAGAATCATTGATCAGCTGCCTCCTACATACCTGCTATCGGGATCAAGCCTGCAACCTGAGCATGTGCCCTGACTGGAATCAAACCGTGACCTCCTGGTTCATACGTTGACGCTCAAACTCTGAACCACACTGGCTGGGCCCAAAGGGATATATTTAAATATTCTGATTTATATCATTTTAGGGTCTCTGTCTCCCCCAGTATGCTTACGTTACACTCGCATGCGCACACACACACACACACACACACACACACACACACACACACACACGTCAGGTAGGGCGCACTGGGGTTGGCATAGCCACACCCCTTTCTCTTAGTGATATTGAGAACATTTGAAAGCTGATATCTGGAAAAGTAAAATTGTTTTATATTTTGTTGAAATTTAGGACATATCTATCACAACAAATAAACCAGATCATACTTTTTAAGTTTAATGATTTTTTCCCCATTCTGTGGGAAATATATTTCCTGTTGATTACTTACATAATAGTACTAATTTCGGGAGCACCTTGATGAGCACAATTGTACGCCGAGGCCTAGGTGATTGAGGTTGTAATGTCATTCCTGGATATTTGAGGCATTGGTAGAGATCACTGTTCAAGGAAACTGACATGCATAACCCTTTCTGTGGATGGAGGCTACATCTTAGATTAACCAGAAGTTGGAGAGCTTTTTGCTGCTTATAGCCCTGACTTCCAACCAAATAACCATAGAAGTACTTTGTTCAAAAGCACCCATTTGGCCTAGATGGCTGCTCACCAGTGTGACCTCATTTTGCGGTTGCTTCCACGTGGGTCACAGTGATGTCAATTCCTCTTCCCTGTGCTGCTGGCCGCTTGGCCCTAGCCCACTGCGGTGTCCCCCTGCAGATCCTGCTGTCATTAATGCCCCCCACATGTTCAGCCTGGGCGTGCATGGCCTGGACCCAGAACTCAGGGCAGTGGCTTATGCTTCTAACCTACTTCTTGGGGCATCTTAGACATCTATTGTAAAGGTTGGTCTTGTCATTGGAGGAGAGTCTAGATTTTTACCTTTTCCACCACACCTTGCAAACCAAAGCCCTTAGATGTTAAAGGATGCTTTTAAAATCAGAAAGCTAGTTTAATCACAAGAGAATACAGGTTACCTTGACCTATGTTTTAAAGGTAGCATACTATAAACAGCGTCTCAGTGAAATATCTGAGCAAATATTAAAATTCGATTATTTTAACATTTGTATCTAGAGCAGTGATGGCGAACCTATGACACACGTGTCAGAGGTGACACGCAAAGTCATTTCTTTGGTTGATTTTTCTTTGTTAAATGGCATTTAAATATATAAAATAAATATCAAAAATATAAGTCTTTGTTTTACTATGGTTGCAAATATCAAAAAATTTCTATATGTGACACGGCACCAGAATTAAGTTAGGGTTTTTCAAAATGCTGACACGCTGAGCTCAAAAGGTTCGCCATCACTGATCTAAAGCCACCATCATTTTTCTAAGGTTGAAGATTTTATGTAGTTGTCTGTTGTTGTTTTTTTTTAAAGTAGGATAAAGGACTTAAAATTTAGTGTTAGGCTATAACATATATGAACATTGGTACTTGTGTCGAGCTGGACATTGGGAAACTCCAGTTATGTTTTCCTTATGGCATCATAGCTCTCCTGAATGGCAGATTTTCACATACTTCTCTTAAACAGCAGGTTAAAAAAAATAATTCCTATGGTGACTATAGTATTGGAAAGTTGCTAAAAGAGTAAAACTTAAAAGTTCTCATCACAATACAAAGAATTTGTAACTATGGTGGCAGAAGTTAGCTAGATTTATTGTGGTGATAATTTTTCAGTATATACAGATATTGAATCATTATGTGGTATACCTGAAACTGATATAATGGTATATGTCAGTTATGCCTCAATTTAAAAAATAATTGCTAATACCTCATGCCATATCCCAAATTTCCTCCTCTTCCATTAAATATGTTTTCTTCATTAAGTAATTTTATTTTAGAATAGAGTGTTTGACATCTTAAATGCATCAGTGGCCTATCTCCAGATTCCACATTTTCAGTGGTATTTCTGTTTGGAAATTTTCCATGCCACGTCTAATGGTATGCATCGTGCCCATTCTTGCACATCTCCCCTGTGTTTCAGTTTGTGCTTCACTATCCTCTGGCTAGAATTCATACATTGACTTTAAACAATCCTTGGAAGATGCTCCCGGGAACATAACTGCATTCAGCACCTGTGGGCCCAGATTACCTCTCACCTGGATCCTTTCAACAGCCCCCTTAATGGTTTCCCCGCTGGCGTTCTCCCCTCTTTCTAATCCATCCTATACACCAAGACTAATCCTGTTACTGAAATACTGTTTTCCTCGCACTCAAAAACCTTTAGAGTCCCCTCCATCCTCCCACAGGATGAAGTCCAGATCTCCGACAGCCAAGTCTTCCTGTGCTGGTTCCATTCCTTCTGGCCCTCTTCCTGTAATTCCCTCTTCAGCTGGACACTTGCCCCGGTCTCCTGTCTGCTCTCCTCTGTACCCCTGTTTATTGTGCCTTTTCTTATAGTGGCCTTTGTCTCATCCAAATCCTACTCACCCAGCCTTCAAGTTCCAGCCCAGCTGCTGCAGAGCACTGTCCTTATATATTACCTTTTATTATGCTTGTTTGTTTATACGTCCTGCGCATCGCCCTCCACCCCAGTTTGTAATTTCTGGGAAAACATATCATTTGTAAGCAGGAATGGGTTGTTGCTCATTTTGTAGCTCTCTCTGTAAACTGGAGCTTTAGGACTGTGGTTTATTGTCAGTATGTGAGGTGCAATGGCCTCTTATTGATTGTATTCTACCATGAATAGCACAGTGTCAGAAGCTCTTTCTAAGATAAGTTTCCCTGTGTGCTTGTTGGATAAATACATAGATACATTAAGTTTATTTTGTTCTTAAGATGGGTAAATTATTTTAGCATTTAACTTAACATGTGAGCATGTATATAGGGATTGGCTTATTTCTTCTGGACATGAAATACATCCCGAAAGCTCCAGAGTCATTCTGGGCTGTCATGACTTGTGTGGTTTGTTTAGATCACGGTTAGTGCTTAGTTAGAGCTAAATTGGTGGCCAGGGCATTCTTCCAACCAAATTGGAGAAGTTCTCCAAAGTGTTCCAGGAACTATTTGGAGAATAGATCAGTTAATGGTTTTATGTTGCATCTCGAGGATGCAGGCCACCTCAGGTGACAGAAAGCTCAGGACAAAAGATGCTCGTTGCAAAGATCAGCTAAGCAGCCTTTTTACAAATATTCAGCCAATTGTCAGCTCTTCCTTGATCGTACCATCATTACTGCTTGCATTCGTCTGACAACAGACGAAGAGAATAAAAGAAAAAGATAGGGGGACTTGGAGGGATTTTCTTCTGCGTTTAAACCAGGCTTGTCACACTGCAGGGGCACTGTGTCTGGTGTCAGTAATCTCATATGTCACTTGCAGTTTATTATTACTAAAATATAAACCTATTTCTTAGAAAATTTTAAAATTTTTTCAGAAGATTACAAAATGTCACTTAGACTCTTCTTTCAGGAAAGTGGTGGAGGGGTGTTAACTTGCTAAATGTCATTGCACTACTTGTTTTCAGTTGCAGATTAATAGCAGGTGGTGGCCATTTTTCAAAGCAAACAGGCTGTCTTTTTAGTTCAGTTAGAAAAAAGCACTAATTCTTTACTGTAGCCTGAAATATTCTGTGCAAGGTGACAGATGGCAAGGATCACAAAACATTCAACGTATTAGAAAATAGCTGGCTAATATTGTAAATTTTTAAAGGACCAAGCCATAACTTGGAGCAAAGTATTTCTTTTACCAGACATAATTGAGTTTCACACCTTGGCATTTATGCTTAACATATATATCTATTACTTTCAGTGAATGTATTTTCCTGCAGCTGTTTTGATTTGTGGTCTGTAATATCTTTGTCCACTTCTGCAGTACTCATGTCAGATAAGAAACGTGTCTGGAAAGGAATCGCATCTCAGAAACTCTGTATATGGTCACCCATCACCCATGCAAATGCATGCTTGTGCTCCTGTGTTTGGTGGGGGGTGGGGGCCTCAGGTTGGTGATATGATGTTGGAATAATAAGAATTTTTGGTTTTGGACTCTTTTGCTTATTCACAGACAAGTTTTTAAGAATATTTGAGATATTGTTTAGTATGCCAGCATGAAATGTGAGTCAAGGAAACCTGTATTCTATTCTTAGCTCATGATTAACTAGCTTTCTGATCTTATGAGAGTATAGTTATTTCACGATTAGATCTTTAATATCTGAGTACCTTGGATTCTAAGGTATATGCCTCTTTCAAATGTGTATATGGTTCTTTTTCCTTTTTTTCTGAGTATTTTTGATAGCCTATAAATATGGCATTAAATGTCATTAATGGTTTGTCATTAAGAACATAGTTTTGCATGCATTATACTTGCACTTGGTTTAAGAAGCTTGGGGGGGGGGGTCACTTTCCATTAAATTATCATGGCTGGAATTTGATCACTTAGCCCCTCAGTCTGAACAGTTGCTGGGAGCATTCTAGCATCTGATCAAATGATGGGTGAATGGAAATCATACTCACAGGAGGAGGATTTTTAAGCCAAAAAGATAATATATAATTAAAATGAGAGTCATAACCATAAAGCACACAGGATATCATGTCAAACAATTAATAATACTCTGACTGCCCA
Organism: Myotis myotis; assembly: GCF_014108235.1. NCBI lineage: Eukaryota > Metazoa > Chordata > Mammalia > Chiroptera > Vespertilionidae > Myotis > Myotis myotis. The sequence continues at coordinate 59,916,894 of NW_023416315.1, forward strand.
GCAGGCAAAACCAAAGCAAAGTCATAAAGTTGCTTTTTGCTCTTGGGTACAAACATAGAAGGGTCTACCTGGTGAGAAGCGTTGTGTTCACGAGACAGCACTTCAGCTGTGGATTTTAGGCAAGTCTCTTGTCTGCAATTGTTTGCTGTTGTTTTTTAGCTGTAAAAATACTAAAAACTAAAGAGGTGGATGCAAAACTGTACTACTTCACATTGCTATGTGGTGAGGCTTTCTCGTGTGATTATGTAATTTCGGATCTCTAAAAGTGATTAAGGATGTTAAAAATTGTAAATTAACATTTTGATTACATCCATTCTTGAGTTTCTTGGTAGCAAAGTTCTGGTGAAAGTCACTCCCCAGTGTTTGAGATTTGGGAGTCATCTGCTCCATTGTGGTCCTTCCACACCTGTGTACAAAAGTGATGAGAACAAAGCTACATCTCAGCTAGCCTGGCCCTTCCAGTCGGGGGTTAATGGCGTCTTCTCATCCCTTCTCAGCCATCTTGGCCCAGGACCTGAAGTGGCTTATTTACAGCCTACCCGTGGGCTCTGTTGCTTTCCAGTCGATGATTCATGGTTTGGGTGCATTCTCTTCTTTCCATTCCTCCTATCCGAGACTTCTTTCCCTTCTTGCTTTGTCTAGGCTTCGGTTTAATCCCACAGCCTCATCTCTTAAAATATTTTCCTTGGTCAGGTAACCTGGAGGTTTTATACAGAGGATAAAGATTTTTTAAATTCCCTCGCTATCAGGTTTGGGGGAGAATGGGATGTTATAAAGGGCCAGGTACTTCTTCATACCTTCCTTACCAGTAGCCATTGCGGAGAATGATTTTAAAAAATAACTGTTATTATCCTAACACTTTTCTAAATTTAATTTTTCTTGGAATACAGGGGAGTCACACTTACTTAAGGATTTAGTTTTAAATTATCATGTGAATTTTATTTGTCAGCTCTACCTCAATAAAGCTAGAAAAAACAAGATGAATTATTTGAGACAAAGATTTCTTTTGTTCAAGTTTATTTTTAAGAATTCAGCACTGGGAGTTGTGTTATTGGGTTAGTTGGTTTCTTTAGTCGAGCACTAGAGGAGATGTTGGTTTTCATTTGAGGATTCGTGAATGAAAACTATCTGAATCAATAGAATTCCACTCACTGGGAAGAGATGAGTGAGACTCCTCCTCCATCTAGGAGGACCTGTGGGACGTGACACTGACCGAGCCATCCCAGGCTTCTTCGGGGAGCAGGTGAAATCCTGCACTCTAGTTACATTTTTCTCTTCCCACTTTAACCCCAGTAGTTGGGTTCACAGAAACTGTATGTGCACATGATGCGATTGCACTGAACTCTCCTCTCTAAAGCACCACAGATGGGATGAGGATGCCCAATTATTTCTGAACTTAGTCATTTGGGGCAGAAAATGAGAGCCACTGGGATTTGGTGAGCAGCAGTGAGTTGAACTTGTTTTAGAAATGACCCCTTTCACCCTCAGTCTTACCTCTGAATCTGCCAGGTGGTGTGAGGTTCAGGAAACAGCCCAGTGAATATTGCTAAGCAACAGAGGGAGCTGAGCCCTATGGATCCTCCAGCCCTTGTAAGCCCACCACTGGTGCCGAGTCAGGCAGAGAGGGAGCGTCGCTGCTGCCACAAGCCTCTGCCCCTGGCAGCCAGGTGTCACCTACTCGGGATATTTCCAAATGCTGTTTAATGTGTGCTTGTGGCGAATTTCCTCTGGCCTAGCGATAGAGTCAGTGCTGAATGGAGTAATAGAAAAAATGGAACGGTAAATGTAATGCGTAACGTGAATATTAGTACGATCTTAGGTATTATTTAGTTCATCTCCTTAAAGTTACAAAGAAGAAAGCAAAAGGTGCAATTACACTAAAAGGGGGAGTAGCTTGCCAATTTCATGAGTTTGCAGCCAAACTAGAATTCTAGCTTCAATTGTCTCATGACTTTTCTGTTGCTTGTTTTGCTGCGTAGGATTTCTGATTCAAATTGTACTAGTATTTCATAGGTCCAGTAGGATTTACTCAGCCCAGCCTACATAAGTGAAGCAGTTCTATCTGGAATTGAGGTATACAAACAGATATACCCCCATTTTTGGTTTGCTGGTTTACTTTCTGTTCAAAATGGAAGCTGACGTTTAAGACCTGCTTAAAGTTCATCGTCATCATCATTTGTTTTGGGTTCATTAGCAAATCAGAGTATGTGGAAGCCATGGCGTGTGCCTTCAGCCCTGTCTCTAAGAGAGAACTTTCTGTGAAAGGTGTGTCAGCTGCTTCAGCTTCGAGGTCCACCTGTGTTCACCCCCAGCCATGCTCTCTCCATGCTGACAGTCTGTGGGCCATTCTGCTTCACCCAGAATCCCTCCAATTGGCACTTTGTCTGGGGCTCTCCACCAGCCTGGCCAAGGTTTTCTCTGAGCTGCACGGGTGTCTCATAGGTGCCAGACTACAGCATAGTCTGAGGCGCTCTCTGTTCCCACTCCTCTAGCCTATATCCTTACCCCTAATAAATCTCTTGTGATTCTGATTCTGCCTCAGCATCTGCATCCCAGAGGACCTGAACCGATATGGTACACAGTTGGCTCTGGAGACATTTTTAGAATATTCTGCATTAATTGTTACAAGAAATCTTTAAAAATCTCTTTATGTTAAGTAGTGTTGAAAATAACTACACATGTATGAGTGATAATTTTTACATTTTCTTTCCTTAAAGTCAAGCCAATGTGAAAAGAAACAAGGTCGGAGCAATGGGAAGTACAATGCCATCAGGAGTTAGGAGCCCAGACGAACTGTCTCCCTGACCTTAAAGAATTCCCTTAGTCAACAAGGAACCTGGAGCCTCACCTACTGCCTATAAAATGAACTAGGTGATCTCTGGATTTATTTATTTTTTCTCCTAGCTCTGAATGTGGAATAGATTGCAAGAGAAGAGATTGACTGGCCAATTGGTCCCAGTAGTGGGAACATTAAATCCAAATTTAAATTGGACAAATACAAGCTAATACAAAGAAAAGGAATTCAGAAGTGGTGCAGTAATTGTCTCCATGTTGTTGTTCAATTTATTTGTCAGACCAGTGATACAAATATCTTCAACAGATAGTGCAGTTTAACTAGCATCTCTATGTTAAAGTGCCTCTGTGCTTTTTAATCTCCATCGTAAAACAGATTATATATACATGCTTGGAAATGGAAGCATTGTTCTCCACAATATGGAATAAGAAGAGAGAGAAATTTTAGTGTAATTGCACCTTAAGTTACGTAATCTCAAATGCTTAGTGCTCCTTCCCACCCTGCACCATATCAGCTGTGATCTAGGGGTGAGAACACTCTGCTTTTACATGTGATGGTAACACCCGGTGGTTCATAATACCAGTCTATTCTGCAGCTGAATTTGATGATAAAAGCCCCTTTCTGCCCTAAGTCCATGTGAACACATGGTAGTTTTATTAAATATGACCCTTTTTACTGCCTTTTCCTCTTGCAATTATAATTCTTATCCGCATCTGACAGAGTCCTTATTTATTTACAGAACTCGGTCTTTTAGAACTTTTTTCTTTGTAATTGCTGAATTTGATTCAACAGGGCCTTTTCTCTTAGACTTGAACCATGTTTACAATTACTGTGTCTTTCATAAACGTGTAGTAGCTAAAGCTCGTGTCATTACAGAAGATCAAGCTGCTCATTTGAGGACTCTGAAACCCTAACAGTTCGGTTCACGTTTGATGCAGCATTTATTTAATGTTTATGTGCTGGGTGCCATGATGAGTGTTTTTTTGTTTTTTGATTTTTTTCATGGATGATGAGCAAGAAGCATAGAACATGTGACACTGGACTGATGAGGTGATACATTTCAGGACCTTTCATGGTGAAATTTCATATTGAAATATGTTGCTTTGGAAAAGGGAATGCAAATTATAATGGAATCACAATCTGACTGTTTTCAGGAAGGATATATACATTATTTAACAACAGGTTCGTATTGTCCCTGTCCGAGCAGGAGAAATGTTAAGCTGTACCAGTTCAGGTCAGCTGAAAGCAGTTCTGCCTGAACTGAACGCAGCTGCTTAGATTTGGAATCGTGTAAGTTCTGTGGACCTGGGTTCCATTCTTACAGGGAGCCAGAGGGCAGATAGAGCCATTTTATGCGTTTACTACTTAGGTCAAGAAAAATGAATTAACATTTCCAGTTTCTTCTCTCATCAGGATATGATTCACTACTTTACATGCAGGCGAGCAACTCTTGTTGCTTTTATTCATTTTACCTTCACAGCACAGCCCTACTACCAAGTTATAACCAAGTGATAATGCAAGCATCTCTCCAGCCCAATTCCACCATACAAACAGCTAGTTGCTGAGCAAAAGTGTATTAGCAAGCAGGTCCCAGATGGCTCACACAGCCCGTTCTGTAAAACAGTGAAGTTCAGTTCTCTGTTCCTTCAGTGCTTTCTTCGCAGGAAAGTCACCGGAGGCAGGTGAGGCTGTTGATAGTTGGCCTCAGCTAGCAAGCTTGTAAGCAGTGGTTCTCCGCGGGGCAGTTTGGCTTCTGGGAGGACAGTTGGCAAAGTCTGGAAACACTTTTGGTTGTCACAGCTCTTAGTGGGGGGTGGTCCCGGTGTCAGAGAGGCCAGGTATGCTACTGAACATCCTACAGTGCATAGGGCAGCTCTTCACAATGAGAATGATCTGGTCCAAACATCAGTGGTGCCGAAGGTGGGACTATCTGTCTTGTCTGTCTTAAATCAATGGCTGGATGCGGGACTGGAGAGGGGTCTGGCTGAGGCTCTGTTCCTCAAACTAAAGCTGCAGGCATTGTTCTCACAGCTCCTCACATTCCCATAGCCTGTCACCAGCAGATGCAGGAGTCTCTCTATAATATGTTGCCTAATCCTTATGTCTTGTTCATAGTTTTCATTTTACTAACAAGAGCCTATACCTAACACTTACCATGCTAGTTAATGAACCATTTTCACTAAGGAGGTCTCATTTCCAACAGTCACTGTGCTAACTAGCAAAGCGTCGTTGTTGATCAAGACACGGGTGAGTGAAGCCCTGTAGAAGCCACCTCTGCTTTTTGGACTTCCCATTTTGAGCTTCTAAGCAAGAATACTTGCTGATGCTCATGGATTGTGGGTGGATTGTGGGTTCCTGGGTAACATGCTGGCAGCGCCTGGCTCAGAGCTTCACCGAAGTGACCCGAAGTAGCACAGACATGTCATCCCACCCTCGTAAGCTGTCGTATGTGAAATAGATCACAGATGCTATGACAGGTTTGTTTCCCAGAAACTGCGACTACAAACTCTTCCCTTCAGTGCCCTTTATGTCATTTTGGCTGCCTGTCCTGAGTGCTTCCAATGTAGAAGGCACAGACCTGGGTCACGCCAAAGATACAGACTGAGAAGAGTAAACCTCCTTTCCTGTCTCAGGGAGTTTACAGTGGAGAAGGGGGCCAGTGGGTAACAACCAAAAGTACAAAACAGATGTTGCAAAGTTGTATCAGGTGCTGTCATAGGAGAGGCAGCCAGGGCAGGACTTTGCAAATGCTACGTTCAGGAAGTAGCCTTCGAAAGGGCTTGTGGAACATGGATGGGGGCGCAGTGGGTCAGTGCATGGTCACGCGGTGACTTAGCCGAGCAACAATGGGCCTCCGGTCTCCTGAGTCCTCATCAAGTGGTTTCTAGTTATTGTGCTAATAACTTCTGAATTAAACCAGAAAACGGGAGAACTAATTTTTTGGTTTAAGTCTTTCCTCTCTAAAGCTATGGAAGAAAGCTTATAAAATTATTTTTTAAATTTTACCTACTGCTTAATTTCGCTGCTTCTGTCAAGTACCATGATCTGCACAAATGTTATGTGAGAACCACTGGACTATTGAAAGCAAAGCGCCACTAGGTTGCTCTCTAGGTGTTCCCACAAGTGGTAGAGGACATGCTCAGAGGGCTGTCCCAGTGTTATCAGTATGAGAAAGTTGACATGTAGACCAGGTTCTTGAAAATCTTTTGGAGAAGACAAAAAAACACATACAACAAAAACAGAAACAAATGGATTTGCTCACATCCTGGGGACTTGGGTATGAGTTCCAGATTTAGGAGTAAGAAGTCTATTGAAAGAAAGGTCTTTGTCTTTTCATCTCTTGGTTTCTATTCAACTAATATCAGACATTACTGTGTTAGTGGACGTAAGTGTGGTTTAGCATTTCAAGCTGGGGTTTCCTCATTGCTTCTGCTTCTGCCTCTTAAGTTGTTGAAAAATATGCTAAATCTGACAATAGATTGGGTATCATTTAAGTTCATCTAGATGAGCTACCTTTTGAAGGTCACCTTCTGGTATGGTTTGGAAAACAGTGCTCCGTGTATAATCTTTGTTTATTAACATGATAAAGGCTCAGTGAACCCTAAGTGATTTCTCATTTATAACAAAGTCTAGTATGTAGCTAATTGAGTACATGGCTACTTTAATTATTTTGTTACGGCTAATTGATATTCACAGTGATCATGTTCTGCAGCTTCTAAATGTAATATCACCTTACAAGTTTATGGTTCAGCCCCCTTGGATATTTCAGTTCTCTGTTTAATGTCAGCATATAATTTTATTAGGTTCCTACATATTGTCCCTCATATGTAATTCTGACAAGTAATAAAGCACTTTTCCCAGCTCTTGTTTGCCTATGTGAATTGTAAGATGGATGGATGGATGGATGGATGGATGGATGGATGGATGGATGGATAGATAGATAGATAGATAGATAGATAGATAGATAGATAGATAGATAGACAGATGATAGATATCTTGTCTGCCACAGATTATCCATATCATTTTGAAAGGTTAAATCTTTCCCAGTCCATTATATTTGTGTTTAGATTTGTTACAAGATTTAGAATGACAGGAAATGAGTTATAAGGATTTCCTATTTATATTGATTTACAGTTCTTGCCTTTTTTCAATCCTAGTAATCTCTGGTTTCATAATATCATTCCATAGAAAACTGAACTGGTTCCTGCTTTGTTTTCTACCTGGAGCTGTTAAAATTGAACCCTGACATTTCAAGGAACTTTGCCATTTAAAATGTACAGGCTTTTCCATAGCACAACATCTTTCCTTAACACGCCTTTACGTGGTGTGTGAAGTAACAGTACTACTTCTGAGCTAAGAGATTGTGATGTCACCGGGTTCCAAATGCCATGTACCCAGAGGGAGAGCTATCCCAGTCCCCAGGAGCAGCCAGGCCTAAGGGAGCTGAGCCACGATGTCAGAACATTTTGGCTATGAAGATTTTTCTGGGAGTGTACACAGGAAGGTAAAGCTCTACCAGCACAATATGCCATATCCGTAGTCCAAGTTGTTTTTGTTTTTCTGTTGACCTTTTTATATCTTGTTGTAAGCACTAGCAAGTACATTTTCAAAATACGTCCTCTGCCACTTTGAGGCAGATCTGCTTCTCCTCTTGAAAAAAAGAAAGCATAGGCAAAGATAAGTGGGTTTTAAAATAAAAATGTAAAACCAACAGTGAATGAAGAGGAGAGAGGAGGTTGATAAGTACACAAACTTGTCAGTCCTTTCTGAAAAGAGGCAAGTCTTCAAGGAAGGAAATCCATGCGTACTTCATTTTGAACCTAACTGCCAACAAGTCTATGTTCTTAAAGAAAACTTGATTTTTTAATTTTCTTTGTTTCCCTGGCATATGGAACGTTCTAGTTTTCCATCATGACTCACATAAGCTCTTTCTGCCATGGTTTCAAGCCCAATCATTTCACCCTAAATCTAACAGGATCTGAAAACTACATCAGGGCACATTTTGTGTGGTAGGAGGAAGAGCAAACAGAAGGTGGGGAAACTTTTGTATTCATTTTTCCTGATAGATGATTCTGCTAGAACAGGAAATGATGTGTGATGCTGTTTGTGTTTATTTGTTCACTCACAGTGATTCTATATCTGCTAGACTTGCACATAGAAGTTTTCTTTCCTTGCACATGGTGCACTGCTTTTCCTTGGGTCGACTGTGACTCTCCATCCTCGGCAGCTATTAGCTTAGTCAGTGTATTCCAGGCTTATTTAAGTTTTAGGATTCATATTGTGTGACTTTCGCTCCCAGCATCACATTAACTGTTTCAAAGCAATGTGCCATTAAAGTGTTGTGGCCACGTCTCTTGCTTTGTTGTTCTCCCCAGCGATCTCAGACTATTGATCCTGCCGGCCATCTAGGGAAAGATTTATGATGTTAGACTGTGGTTGGGTGTTTTCAGGTCTTTGGAAGTAGTTCCTCTTTAGTGTGCCTATCTGATCTTCTGGCGTGTTGCATTAAAGTTTCAGAGATTACATTTGGAAATATAAATGAGTGTGCTTTATTTAGGTTGCAGTCAGCCCCTCAGAATTAAACTTGTTGGTGTAGCCCCCAGTAGGCTCCAATAATACTGTAGTGTTGAATTTTAAAATAATCTCACTGCGCAACTGTACACGAACAAAAGAAACACTTAGTGCAAGTGTTTTAGGAACCATGGTGGGTCATGCATGCATTGAATGGGAGAGAGAATCAAGTGTTAATGCATTAAGGACTTAGTAGGTAAAATAGTTTCCATGCAGTAAATAACTCTTCAAACTATTGAAACCATTTTTTTTTTTTGTCAACGTGATTACTTAAGAGCTCACACTCTCAGCTTCATATATGTTTTCATCTCAGTCAGGAATAAATGTATGTGATATTAATGTTTAAAATATTTTTCTTATTATAGAAGTAATGATTGTTCGTTCATTATAGAAAATTTGGAAAGTGGAAAATAGTCCAAATAAGAAAAATATCCCACTAAGCATATCATATCCACTGTTAACATCTTAGCATACTTTTTATTTTTTCCATGTCTATATAACTAGACACTCAACTCTCTCTGTTCCTCCCTTTTGCCTCCTAACTCCTGTTTCTTAGCCAAATTTAGGAACTTACTATACATGCTATTTTATGGCCTGTTTTTACCCCCATATAATATTTTGAGTAAAGAAATCAATTATTCTATTAAAACATTATTTTTAATGGCTCTCAATGTTTGATCATTATGGCTGGACTAAACTCTTTATAATCAATATCTTGTTGTTTGACCAAATCTTCTTTCTTTTTTTTTTTTAAATATATTTTATTGATTTTTTACAGAGAGAAAGGGAGAGAGATAGAGAGTTAGAAACATCGATGAGAGAGAAACATCGATCAGCTGCCTCCTGCACATCTCCCACTGGGGATATGCCCGCAACCCAGGTACATGCCCTTGACCGGAATCGAACCTGGGACCCTTCACTCCGCAGGCTGACGCTCTATCCACTGAGCCAAACCGGTTTCGGCTGACCAAATCTTATTTACACACCCCTCTGTCATTCCCACTTTTTTGTTGCTGAAAATAATGCTGGCTGCATTTTCTTAGAGGTAAATCCTTGTATGCTTTTCTCAGTATTTCCTAGGATTAAATGCCTAGAAATAAAATTGGCCAAGTGATAAGCAGATTGACAGTAATAAAGATAGATACACACATACATCCATATATTTATATGTAGATATTTTCATAAATTCTAGTATGCTTTATTTGTATTCAGTATGTAGTGAAATTCATTCCTTGCAATATTAGTTCTACAAGTTTTCCACCACCATAATCAAGAAACAGAATAGTTCCCTCACATCAAAAAATTGCCTCCTGAGTGCCTTGACTACAAAGTATGTTTATTTTTTATTTAGAATATATAAAGAAGCAAAATGAACTAGAAACCACCCTGCTATGACCTCTGTTGATATTTTTGTTGGTCTTTTTCCTTCTTTCCTACAAAAAAGAAAAAGGTCTTTTCTGTTTGTAGTTTTGTGGAGGTTTTTACTTAGTATATTTGGAGTATATTTATATTTAATAATTAGAGTGGGTTTTGTTTTTGTTTCTTTGCAATTCTAAATAACCCAATTATCTACGTCTCTGGGTATTGCTATAATTACTTAAGAGTTCTAAAAATAGTGTCTAGCTCTCAATGAATGTGTACACTTTGTCTAATTAGATTTTGCCAAATTGTTTGAAAGTAGCTATACCAGTTTACATTCTGACCAACTGTATAGAAAAGCCTGGTTTTCTATATCTTTATTAATATTATTTTATAATTTTGTAAGTTCGATAGATGAATAATGGTATTTCATTATTTTAATTTTCATTCTTTGACTTCTTCTGGGGTTGAGTTTTCTTTTTCCGTGTGTTTTTTTGTACTTTTGGATGTGATTTACCAGTCTATGTCATTTGTGGGTGGGGTAGAGGGCTTATTTTTTAAGTGCTCTCTATATTAGTAACATTAACTCTTACAGCTCCATGTTGGAATATCTTTTCCTTTTTTTCTCATTTGCTTTTTATTTGGTTTATTGATTTTTACGTTTTATGGAGGGTCTTATAGTAAGTCCATTCGTTTGCATTTGCTTTATTTTTGGAGAGTCTGTTGAATCTAGAAAGGTCTTTTCTCTGTAGGTCAGATATATAGTCGTGCATATTTTCTTCACACTTAGCTTTGTTAAACATTTCCCATTAATTTTTTCCTTTTATATTCCTGACTGATAGCAGGCTTTTACTGTATTGTACCAAGGAGCTGTAGATTATGTACTTACATGTTAATGTACTTTTATAAAATCTTAATATTGTATTTGTGTGTGTTTTTTAATCATATGCTTTCACATACCATGATCTTTTCATTGAAATCTTCTATTTAAAATAATAGCCCAGTCACATTTAAGCAACTTAAGCAAAGCCCTCTTTTCCCGCTATTGCCTTCTTTGGTTTGCATTTTAGGTAGATATTATGCATCTGCTTTCTTTCTGACATTAGGAAACAGCATACTTACATTGCTAAATAACTATTTGCTTGTTTTTAACATGCTGCAGGACATTGAAGTCAAAGTAAGTAGCAAAACAACGACATACAATGTGCAAATGGGTTCTCTTAAACTGAACCAAGTGGCAGTCACCTTTCTAGGAGTTGAGCTAGGTGATACTTGATCAACTTGCAAAAAAATAAAAAAATAAAAAGTGCGTGGCCCAAGGATGGGAATGCCAAAATGTATCCTTTCATAATTTATTAAAATTCCTGGTCAAGTGTATATTCAGCATTCACAGAACAAAAAATATGTTTAAAACTTTCCTAACTTGAGGTGATATAGGTACATGATATGTTTTTATTTTGTTAAAAAGACCATAAATTTAGATGTGGGAAAAAAAGATTTTTAAATTAACTTCATTATTTTTATTATTATTGATTTTTAATTATTCACATAAACATTTATAGTAGTTTTTGGTCCTCTCTCTAAAGATAGCTGCTTCATAGAAAAGAAAATAGACCAATACATGTATTTATATTCAGGTTTCACTGAGTAATTTAAGGGTTCCCAATTATAAAGTTTATGTATACAGTGTTGCATAGGCATTTTTTTGTTGTTTAAGAAAGGTTAATAACCATCTGTCTTATGCCCAGATTAAAATCAAAGTTTTATTGTGTAAAAATATTAATGCTTGAAATTACTCTCCAAAAGAGAAGTTAAATAAAAACTGTCTCTGCTGTATTATGATGCATTTGGACAAAGTAGGACACAGCTGTTACAGTAAAAAGAAAATGAAAAAACAATGCAGACTCATTCTTTACATTTAAATACAGCAATCATCATCCTATTAATGTTTTTCTATGGCAGAGACCTAATAGTTTTCAGAAATCTTCCGCTTTGTGTACTTATTTCTAATGTAATTTATACTTGACTTTTGCTTTGCTGTTGCTTTTTCCTAATATGGTATATTCTTCATTTCTTTTTATAGGCGAGGATGCTGGAAGAGAAAGATCGAGTGATCAAGAGGCAGGATGCATTCTACAAAGAGCAGCTGGCTAGACTGGAGGAGAGGGTATGACTATTTCTTGTCATTGATTCTTCTATTACCACATCTGCAGCTTTCCCGTATATTTATTTAAAAATCAATAAATGAAAACTGTTACTGTTTTTCCTAGTTAAAAAGTGACCAGGAAGTGAAGAAGCCAAGCAGGGAATGTCATTTCTACTGTGATAGTTTTGAGTATGGTGGTGTTATTGGTTCATAGATGCATTTTACCACTCATAAACCTCCCTCAGATATTTTTCCTTAGATGCTTAGAAAGTGCATGACCTCTAGGTTACACAGTAGAGTGCTACTCATCATCATCATCATCATCATCATCATCATCATTATTATTCATAGTTTCTTTTTTTTCCATTAAAAATTTAAGTGAATATATTGGGGTGACATTGGTTAATAAAATTACATAGATTTCAAGTGTATAATTCTGTTAGTGTTACTCTGAACTCAAGCGTTGACTAAACTTGAGTTTGTTCTCAGAAATGATAGTGTTTTAATGGATATATTGTCTCTCTGAAAACTCACTTTCACTGCATTTGTGGCTAAGAAATGAATGTCCCTGTAAAGAGTGGTGGACAGGAACCCCACCGGAGAGTAATTTCAAGCATTAATATTTTTACAGGAGCTGAATAGTAGCACTTAGGGAGAAGAGTTAGGAGGGGGAAGAGTTGAGGTGCTACCTGTAGTCAAAATGGACTTTGAATTGATAGAGTTGCAAAGGAGGGAATTAAGGCTGAAGCAGAAGGTAAGAATGGGACTTCAGCCATGTAACCAGTGCCCCTGTGCAGTGAAGTAGATTTGCGTGGAGTAATTTCATGCAGAGAACATGATGTTACCGAGTTAGCTTTCTCTCCCTTTGATTGAGACTCCAGCATTCGATTTGTTTAGAATAAAGTGTTTACTAATAAAGTAGGTAAAATAAGAAGTATATTCTTAAGCCCCATTCAGTACAATTTTTATATGTTGAAGATGTTCACCCATCCCTGTATGTCACTGAACTCAGTGCTTCTTGAACGTAGGGACCGATTTCTCATTCATTCAGCAGATACTAAGTACCTGTTGTGTATCAGGCCCTGGTCTAGTGCCAGAGATATATTATTGAAGAAAATGAACTAAACTTCTGTCCTCCTGGAGCCTAATTACAATGAAAACCCAGTATATATATCGTGTGGCAAACAGAGATGATGTGGCGAACAATAAAGCAAGGAAAAGGGCGACTCAAGGCTTAGGAGTATAGATTCGGGTTGGATGGAGGGGAGAGCCTGTGTAAAATACGATGGCATTAGGAAGAGGTCTGCAGAAATGGGGGAGCCCTAGAACCCCGGAGCAGGAGCGTGGTTGGCACGTTTAGAAAGGCCAAAGGGTCGTGAGCAAAAGAGTATTCTGGCTGCTGTCTTGAGCAAGAAGCAAAAGTCCTAGGAAGAAGTTATGACAGCGACTCAGAAAAGGGACGGTGAAGGCTTGGGCTGGGGAAGGAAAGAAATGTGTTTGGGTATTTCAGAGGCAGAGCTGAGCAGATTTGCTGATGGTTTTGGTCATGATTGAAAGAAAGAGCTCAAAGGTACTCTAGGTCTATGGTTTTTACATAGGATGTAAATTTACATAGGATGGATTCTTCACAGGGGAAGGATCAAAATACGGTTCTTGGTGTGTGAGGTGGAGGAAATCAGGTGTTTGATTTGGGATATGTTAAACGTGGGATATTTTTTAAGACATCCAAATAGAGATGTTAAGTAAGCATAATGTGGAATGGCTTAGAGCACAAGTCAGCACATTTTTCTCTAAAGGGCCAGATAGTAACTATTTTTAGCTTTGCAGACCATGTGTGGTTCCTGTCATAGCCCTCAGCTGTATCATTGTAACTTAAGAGCATCATAGCCAATATGTCTGTGAACAAATGTGACAGTGTTTCAGTTTATTGAAGTTTGAGATAATCTTCTTTTGACACCACCTCCTCCCCCCCCACCCCCTCCCCCAGTGCATCTAAAAACTGAAACCTTTCTTATGGCTCCACTGAAATGGCTGGGTGGCGAGTGGAATTGACCCAGCGCTGTAGGATGCGGAACCATGGATTAGAGCACAGGCTCTGACACCGGCTGGCTTGGATAGGAACCAGCTTTTACCTGCTCTGTATCTTGGAGCTCCTTACTGAAACTTTGTTTCCTCAGCTCTAACATGAGGATATAATGATGTTACTTCACTAATTTGTTGAATGAGCCGATTTCATAGGGCACCTGTCCTGGTGTCCAGTGCCGAGTAACCACTCAGTGGTGTTTCCTGTTTTACTGGTCCTTCCAGAGCACCCTACCTGCCATGCCTAGCCTTTGTTAGTGGAATAAAATGGGTGGGAGTGAAGGTCTGGAGATGATTCACTCAGCATCTGCTTTCTCTGCACCCAGAGATGGTTTTCTTTGCCATCAAATATTACTATGCTTGAATTCATGTATTTTCGAGTTTTGCATTTGTATCTTTTGAATTTATTATTGATCACTGTTAGTGGCAAGAAAAGGCTCTGAGAAATATTCACCCATTTCTCATAAGTTCACTGACTTGATGCAGGTGATTCTGGACTGGTGTGAGGAACTGTGGGGAGGTATGCCTGGCAGATTAAACCGGCTGCTCAGCAGCTGACTTGCTTTTGGCCTCAGGTTAGGTCGGACAAGCAGTGTGATGATATCAAATCACTGTAAGTAGTGTCTTCTTGTTTAGGCAAAATATAAGTGATTTTTCCCATTTGAAGATAAGTCTTCAAAGTACTTATTTAGGAATTTTTACAGAAAACTGATAAGCACCAGTGAGCTGAGACAACTACTGATGCGGAATAACTACATTACTATTAGTTAATACTTAATAAGTCCATGTTTAATGGCATGTGGTCAAAGGGATGCTGGACTAGGGGTCAGAAGGCATGGCTTTGTCATCTGCTCATATGACAATTTCCCTAATCTCTGTGGTTTCTGGTTGTATAAATTAGTGTGGAGACTAGTCTGTTCTTTGCTCACCTTTGTGAGTTATTGGGGGGACCAGATGAGCGGATGTATTTAAATCTTGAAAACTGGGAAGTGCTTAACACATATAGGCTGCTGCCATTAAAAAATATGTACTTTCTTTCCATTATGTATAAGATATTAATAATCATAAAATTACTTTATTGTTATTCAACATCTGGTATCTTTGGCCCATTTCTATAAAATCATGTTTTTGTTTGTTACTGCCATTCCTAAAGTATCTACGTTGAAATTTGTCCATTTAGGATTTCATCTAGGAATATTTGAGAGACGTTTAGTTCCCCAATGATGAAGCATTTTCTAGACTTAATGCCAAGGGTTGTGCAAAGGGTTTTTCTTGCATTGTGATGGTAGTGAAAATACAGTGACTACCCATTTCTGTTAGGGGATCTACACTCTGTGTTAAGAAGGCGTAAAAGCACTGAATCCAGTAGTACATAACGTAAGAAAAACATTTTAATCTGATAACTTGCAGAATCGTCTAACTTACTATGAAATTCAGGTTACCTGTGCTTTAAGAGTGCATATAAATACATTTTTTCTTTATTTTAACCAAATGAAATGATGAAAGCATAAACTAGATACCACCTGTTATATTACTAATAGAGAGGGATGTGAGTCTTTTACAGAATCATTCCAAGGATGATTTTTAAGATCTCTGTGTCATCAGCCCATCAGCTGGATTAACAAACCCAGTAACTGTATATATTATCACTTTTTGATGGTTCATAATCTTATGACTTGAACTACTCATTTCCATTGACCTGGTGCAGACTTCTTTTGAGAATATGACCCAAGTCCACAGAGTATGAGAAGCACATTCAGTTAGTGGTTCGCCGGTTGGATCTGTTTCAGTAAACTCTTTACCAATTAGATATTCCCTTGTGTGAATGGAGCCTTCCCCTCCCAGGTGTTTATATTGGCTAGTTCACCAGGTGTCTGAGATAATTTTCTCTTTCACTAACTTGTGAGGCATAATAAGTATAATTTAACTGGACACCAATTTCACACTTCTTAGAATCAGTGTTCCAATATTCTCTACTGAGAAAAAAGGTCAAAGCCATTTGAAAGTTTTTCAGGTCCTTATTTCATTATAAATGTTGCCAGCATTATTCAGCAACATTGTCATAGATGTGAAGTAAAGTTTGATATTTTAAGAACATTAGAGAATCGCATGTGGGTGTGTGACCTAACAGACTCGAGTGTTCATTCCCGTTGGTGAGCTGATGAGAGAAGTCTCTTAAATTCCCATGTCCCTCAGGCAGTTCTCTACAGACTGGTCTCTATGATGCCATATCTTATGACAACTGAAGTTAGTTATCTGTGTTTATCTTGTAAACTCCATGAGGGCAAAGGTCATTTTCTTATTTCTGTGTTTTTCACAGCTCACATGTTCTAAGAGCACAGTCAATGAATCCTAGGTTTACTAGGCTTATACCATAACGTTATGTCTGAGCAGTTAGTGTAAGTTTTTAAATAAAACAAAATGCTTAGTATCGCCTTCACTAATGATTTAAATAAACAATTTAAATCCATGAGAAAATCAAGTTTAACTTTGAGTATCTGGCTATTTATAGCAGCGGCATCCTAGTAGCTTACAGTAACATTTATTGAGCATTTGCATTTGTGCTAGGCACTTGGCATAGATTATGTCATTTTATCTCCACAAATAATGCTATGCAACTGCCAACCCTGTTGTTTAGATGAAGATCCCAGGGCTTTAAATAATTAGCCCAAGAATGTACCCCCAAAGCATGATCTGGACTTAGGCCAGCTTTTCCACCTGAGCTTTTAGCCATTATCCAGTCTTTAATATTTGCCAGTTCTGCACTCAAAAAGCTAAATCCTGCTGATTGTTTTTAGTTCTTCAGATGGTAGGTTAGCTCTTTCTGGCTTGAAGTACAGCTTCTTATGTCCTGATGTTATAATTTGATTTATGCTACCTCATAACCTGAAAGTGTTAAGCATTCAAAATGCATAATTTTCTCCCCAGGATTTGGCACTTCCTGGGAAAATTTGACCGAAAGCGAGGAAATAAGTCCTAGTTATCAAGCAAGTACAGAGTGATACTCCTAAGTATTGTTTTAATATCTAGTTGTACTTCTTTTACTTTGAAGTAAGACATTTATAATCATTTGAGTAGTTAAAAATATTTCTGAGGTGTTCATTTGTTCATTCATTCATTCACTCATTCACTCATTCATTTGTAGTATTGTTACAGGACAGTCATCCCATCCCTTCCCTAGAAAGAGAGCAAACTTTCTGTTACTTTTGATAAGGTATTTTTTTAATATATTTTATTGATTTTTTACAGAGAGGAAGGGAGAGGAATAGAGAGTTAGAAACATCGATGAGAGAGAAACATCGATCAGCTGCCTCCTGCATACCCCCCACTGGGGATGTGCCTGCAACCAAGGTACATGTCCTTGACTGGAATCGAACGCAGGACCCTTGAGACCACAGACTGACACTCTATCCACTGAGCCAAACCGGTCAGGGCATTGATAAGTTATTTTGATGGTTCTTTCATTAGAGTCTGGATTGCCTGCATGTTCTTCAAGAGAATGTGTGTTTTCCTGTAGTCTGTTAGTCCTGTGGGAGGAAAGTGAGTAGAAGAGCCCAGATTCCCAGGGAGCTTCAGGATGAAGGACTCCTTTCTCCGCAGACATCTCGGAGACACGGGTTCTTTGATGATTCGTGTGTCTTGCATGCCTAACTTCTCAATTATGAACTTGAATTGATTTGCTCTACTGCATCCACTTTGCTCTTGGCGTTCATAAGAATGGTGTGGTTTGGCACAGCGTGAAGAGAGCTTTAAAAGCTCTGGTGGTTTGAGGAGCTGAGGGAGATCAGAGAGCTTAGTCAGATATAGTTACAGTATTCAGATCAACAGGGTATGGGATATGTATTGCTTTCCGTTTACAGGCTTCTGTAGATTTCAGCAGCAATTTGCATACACGCTGCAGTCAATCCCATACAATTAAGAATGAGAAGGAAGTGTACAAGCTGGGCAAAAGAGAACAATGCAAAGAGGATGGTGAAAAATAAATTATCATTAAGAAGAAATGTACTTTACTAGTTCGTCACCTGTGGAGAGAGTGGCTAATTAAATTCTAAGGTCATGCTTACATCAAGTGAGCAATTTTTAAAAGCCTTTTACTTATGGTAGGTGGCATAACTTCTATTGCATCATAAAGTGTCAGGCTCCTCTTATGATTAATTGGCTTTTTTGATTGCTTGACTTCTTCCTTGTCAATTAGTACCTTCATTTCTATATTCCTCTGCAAAGCTTGAGGGAATAATAACACCAACGATGATAATAAAGAGAAATGACAACAGAACAGATTATTGTCAGCTCTGTGTGTTGCTTATGGGAAGAAATTATTATGCATTTCTACTACCAGATGAAGTCTGTCATTGTAAAAATATTTCATTGAGTGAAGCTGGGTCAGCCTTTTCAAGGGATTAATAAGGACACATACACAGATCACTGACATCTGAGATATTAAAACATAAACAATCCTTTTTGGGGTAGGGAGATAACTTAAACTCAATGTATGGGATTAAAAACTCCTTGGATATTTCCCCCCTATTTGCTTCCTAAACAGTTGTCAGTGATTCTAGGTTGTATGGGTGGCTAATATACACTAAATTGTTGTGTATGCTTTGGTCATGCAATGAGATAATAGCAAATTTAGCACAATAGTTAAAAGCATCACGTTCTGGTAGATATGCCTTGGTAGGTCATGCTAGTTTGCATTTTTCAACCTAGAGAAATGTATTGTTTTATGACATTTGCAAATTTTGTTCTGGCTTCCTCATTCACCTTGAAATCAAGGCAAATTCTCTGTAGTTTCTGTCGTTACCAAGAGTTTCAGAAGCAGACAAGGTTCTCTGCTCCAGGAGTTTGCACATTGAAGACCGTAGTAGCCAATGTCACTTTTAATTTTAATGACATTACAAATGACAGAGATGCCAATAGAATGGTGGCATGTACCTTGAGTTGCTCTCAATTTTTTTTTTTTATCAGTAACGAATAATGGTAGTTCAAATAAATGCCCTGAGATGTTAATTGTTAGGTAGAAAAGTGAATAATGCCCAGTATCACCATATCTTTTGTTAATGTAATTGACACAGTTATTTATAACTTAGGTTCAAAGTCTGAACCCTTTGATACTCTTACCTGCTTCCCTAAAGGAAGTTTATTATTGCAGATATTCCAAAAGTAACTAGCAAGATGCACTTTAAAAAAATTTCATTCTCTGAGGAGGAAAAATCAATACAGTATGTTGGAAATGGGGGTCTTATCCTTAATTCATTATTCAACAAGTCCTCTAAACGCATTGGCTTTCTGTTAACCTCTCTGAATTTTCTAATGGGGAATGTAGTTTGGGTAACCTTGAAATGTTTTTTTTTAATCTGGCTTTAAGGATATGAGGTCCTTTTTTTTCCCTCCTGGATAAGCATCCTGTTGAAAGTGCATCCTGTTAAAATGATCCCCTTAACCAGAGCCAGTTTTTCTGTGCCGAAATTTAGAAGAAAGATTTGCAAATCATGGGATCAGCACTTACTGTGGGGCTCTCTTGACCATGTAGGCTGTCAAGAAGTATTAACCTTAAGGTAAGATGAGAACATGGAGTACAAAGCTGTGAGATGATGGCACACAGTACACCAGGTATTAAATAGCATTATCCATCCTTCTCGCTACAGTAAATAGGATTTCACTATTACGATGTGTCAGGGCTTTCAGTGAAATCAAATTTACAAGACACTAAACTGCCATCCTCTCTGCTGAGCAGCTTTATTCTGGGATCTTGCTTTCATATTAATCCTGTTGGTAGGAAATACTTGTACCAATTGTGCATGGAAATTATAATTTAATGATCTCTTCCTTTTCTCTATTCAGAGCTTAGAATGGACCACTGTGCTTTGCAGTGATAGCCCCAGGGCTCTGAGAAAGAGATAATATACAGTTCAGCTTTAAAGCCCAGCATTGCTTTTTTGTGAGTGCTTGTAATGATCACAAGTGCTAAGATGCCAACAATATGGGTTTCGTACTTTCTCTACTCTGCACGTTTCTTTTACCTGGTGAAAGACTATGCAATGAAATAATTAGAGTCTGTTTACCATGACGGTTCTTTAAAATGATATGCCACTTGAATGTGGAAAGACAAGGTAAAAAACAAAGTGTTATGAAATCCAGGGAAAATTAATTCCACTTTTAAAGGTTCTGTTCATTTTGTCTAGGGAGGCTCAGCAGGCTGTTTTATTTGAAAACACAATTAACAGCCCCTTTCCTTTCTTTGGGATCTTTTCTTGCTATTGATAACCATGTTGCAGCCAGCAAGTCATTCTGTGTTTCCTTTGTATGCCATTGCAAATGGGCTAAATCTCTTGATTTTTCTTTAAATCCAATTTTATAATTAGTGATTGTTTTGCTCCTTGATGTTTTGTTTATTTATAAATTTCAAATGTACTACGTTAGGCAGACCAACAAAGTCTTTTATTTCTCTCTTTTACTGGCAAAAAATTAAAATACATAACTATTCTCTTTTTTTTAAAGGAAATTGCAGGGATGGTGTAAGAAAATGCCCCTGACGGCAGTTTTATGCTCAGACCATGAGCTAGCTGTGCCTCTGTAAGGTGTTATGTTTCAACACATTAGCTTCAGTGAGGAAGATACATTTGGTCATTCAGACATTTGCAAATAATATTAGCTCTTATGATTATCAAATCAGAAGTCCCCCACATCTGAACTTGGCATATAAAACAGGTTTGCACAATAAGGTCATCATTTAATGAAGGGAATCTAAAACCATTTTGACCTTGGTCATTCTTATCAGAATTTTGGAGGCTAGAGAGAGTCCTTGGCATTCACTGTTGACTCAAAAACACAGGCACTGTGCATAGATATAGTGACAAATGCAAACGGCACAACTGCCCTTTGGCATCTGGTACAGAGCTTTTAATTGCCATAGAGGGTCCACGGAGGCTGGGTCTGACTATTCTTTTCCAGAGCAGAAATGTTTTATTTTTTTTTCTTGTTAATCCTCACCCAGGGATATTTTTCCATTGATTGATTTTTAGACAGAGAGGGAAAGACAAAGAGAAACATCGATGTGAGAGAAATACATTGATTGGTTGCCTCCTGCATGAGCCCTGACCAGGTCCTGGGCTGGGAAGGAGCCTGCAACCAAGATACATGCCCTTGACTGGAATTGAACCCAGGACCCTTTGGTCTGCAGGCCGACACTCTATCCACTGAGCCAAACTGGCTAGGGCCAAAGCAGAAATGTTTTGTGAGGAATAGCCACTACTTTTGTCCCATAAAGGTCTAAATCCCTGGGATTTACAAGGAATTTAGTGGGTTGAAGAGATCCATCAGGTAAATGCTCCAATAGAGACCCAATGAACTAACTGGGTGCCTCAAACAGTTCTCTCAGAAAATAAATATTAAATGTGTAAGTTTCCTCAGGACCCTCAGTCACCGTGATAGTACCTGGCACATAGCAGGCATTCGATGACTTTTTGAATGAATGTGTTCAGGAGTGGGATGGGATCCATGCCAAATAATCTTGAGGAATGTCAGGTTTAACTAAGCTGAACACATATTTCTTTGGGCCTTCCCAGAGTTGATGTACATCTGGAGCTTGCAAGCTGAGGATACGGCATGCCATGTTTCTGCATTACACTCAAACCACAGAATATTTTTTGAAGATATAAACTTAACACACATCTGAGATTTGCTGTGCCTGCATAGTGCCAGTAACTACATTGTTTTTAGTCCTTCCTGATTTGTATTCTAGGATGTAGAGGTCAAGAAGCCATCCATTTTATTGATAGAGTTCCTAATTTGAGGGCTTCTGAGGACCTGCAACCCAGAATTGCCTTCCTTCACACTGTGTTGCCAAAGGGTAGGCAGATGAGAAAGCGGCCTAGAGATTCTCAGGGTCCTCTGGTGGGCTTGGTGCTCTTGTTTCTCTTCCTCAGGCCCAGTCTCTGAGTCTTTTAGGAAATACACCACAATATCTAGTTCTGTATTTATGTTCACATTCGCGGTTCAAGCTCACATTATTTCAGGCTCCCCAGAATTGGGAGTGATGGGTAGTGGGGTTTCACCAGGACCCAGAGTCTTGCCTCCTCCTCCCTAGCAGCCTCTCCTGTGTGACCAGTGGGAGAGTAGGATACTCCCAGGAGGCTTTCTGGCCTTAACATTTATTATGCAATTTCACTCCTTCCCCCAGTTTTCAGAAGATTTTTGATGGAAGTGGGCATGGCCTTTTTTGTTTAGAACCATTAGCGTTAAGTAGCAGATTCTTACCTGAGTTTCCCTTAGCAACTTTTGTTTTTTTGTGCGTTTTTTTTATAAACTAAGCACCAGGAGTCTTAATAGTGGATCGTGTTCCACAGCAAAGAAAAATTACAGCAGTTCCCTTATCGGGTGTGGTCAGATGATGGATGCACTTAGTGTGCGGAAGTACATGGGCTAAATTCATAGGAGAGATGCTGAAAGGAAGGAAACAGTAAAGGATCTGTGGATGAGGCCTTACTCCTCCGAGAGGATGGAGAGAAAAGAAGAAATACTATGGGCAGAAATCAAAGTTGCAAGCCACGTTAGATTGTCCAAGGTAACGGCGAGATCTAGTGTGACAGCAGCAATAAGAGGAGGGGCATGGTGTCTGAGAATGGCCTCGTCTGGCTGCCACTGCCACTTGGACACTTGTGCCTCCCCCATCTTCCTCTGCCATAACCCACTCCCTTTGCAAAATCACTTCTTCCTAGTGGATCTGTGAAGTAGCCCTCGAACCACTGTATCCACAAAAGCCTGGGGGCTTCATTAGCCTGCTGTTTAGATTGCATAGATATGCAATCTTGGGGCATAAATTTCCTGCAAATTTAAATTATAACTACACATATTATGAGTTTACTGTCATTTCCCCTCTCTAGTTTAAGGCCAGAGATATTCCTCTGATCCCGAGCTACTTGAACTTCAACTCAGTGGCTTGCCTAGGCTCTGTCTCAGAATTAACCTGAGTAATTAGTCTCGGAAATTCACCCATCACTCAACTATGATTAAGCCATAACTGCATTTAACCTCCCGTGGTTGTTTTTCATCCATTCCTTGCTGTTGCTCCCTGGGGAACCCCCACACTAGCTGATTGTCGGTACAGTCTTCTGCCCTGGATATTGGATATTTCCTTACTGGGGGATGCTGAGCACTTACATGTGCCCAGGAATCGTGCATTGTTGGTACCTGGGATGCACACAGAGGGGCTAAATCAGCCACATGTACCTCTAGTATCTCATCTCTCCTCCTCGCCTGCTACCTCTTAATATCAGTATTTCTAGAAATTAATTGTAATGAACCTTGCAGGTGTCTTCTACCTTGTCTAGATGGACTATCTGGTGCAAGTTAGAGTGAAAATAGAAGTGAGAGGAGAGTCGCTTGAGGCTGAGACCCTTAGCTTATGTCCTTGGGTAGGCAGTCCATTTTTGCTTTTCTGTTTCTCTAACTCTCATTAAAATGAAAATGTAACCTAGAACTACAGTGTGTCTGTAGCTCCGAAAAAATAATTCTAGTACTAAATTGTGAACTCTCCTCTCATGATGTAGTTGCTCTAAATTGCAGAAACTTGGCAGAAATTCCTAGAACTATTTGTAAAAATTCAATAGCATGTAATTAAAGACAGGGAGTGCTATTTCACTGTTGGGTACATTAAAAATTATATATCATTTGGATTTGACCTTGAAGTTGGTTCCCAAAAGAATAATGCCAGAAAGAGAAAAGGGTGAATATTTTTAGTCTAAATAGAAGCACGAAGTTATTTAAAGTAACTAACTATATTCACAGATATATCACTTATACTCTAGCTATTTAAGAATAATTATGCAAAAGATAGTTTTTGAATGAATATTACTTTGGAAGTAGCCAAATAGAAACATTTTTATGATTTTTATGATTATGATGAGATTCTCGGTTTCAGGCCTTGCTTGCCAGGCAACAAAGCAAGGCTGATGTTTTAAGCCTATGCTGACTAACAGTTAAAACCAATATTAATACAAGAACCTGGATGCTGTATCAGTGAAATGAAATATTTATAGATACATAAAAGTTTATTGTTCCTTGGAACTTTAACATTCATGTAGTAGAGAAGTGTACTTTTGCAGGTAAGAAAACATTGTTTTATGTAGTTGAGGGAGTGGGGACAGTGTTTACCATGTCATTGTCTCATCAGATAGGTTCCAAAAAGTGAATGCGTATTTGTTTGTTTAGGTTCCTGAAACTAATTTTCGTCGCCATCCAAATATTGCAGAGGTGGCTGCAGTACAGTGAATGCTTGGGTACCATTCCTGAGGTTTTATGAAACTCAATCAAATGAACAGTAAAGTTTTACTAGCTTTGCTGATATCCTGGTGCAAAGCAGGCACGCAGTAGTTTGTTTTTAATGAATGCTGTATGGAATGAAAGAAATGTTTCATAGAACTCACCTGAATTCTTCTGTCAGAGGAAAGCACTGCTGACTTCCTCATTTATTCCCATGGCTGACGTTCATATACCCACGGTGTCGTAAAGCAGTAATTCCCAGGTGCTTGTCTCTTGGTCATTTCATGATTACGTGAGATATTCAGTAACCTCAGACCTCAGAATGTTAGACCTCATTCTGCCGCAACACATCAGACATTTGGGACCTCTCCCTCCAACGACCTCATGGTAAACTTTTTCTTAATCCTCACCCAAGGATATGTTTTTTATTTATTTTAGAGAGAGAGGGAAGGAGTGAGAGAGAGGAACATCGACGTGAGAAACATCAATCGATTGTCTCCCCCACACACCCTGACTGGGGATCAAACATACAACCTAGTTATGTGCCCTGCCTGGGAATTGAGCCCGCCACCTTTTGTTGTCAGGACGAGGCTCCCACCCATAGAGCCATCTGTCCAGGGCCCTCATGGTAAATGTAATGATATCAAAGACAAGTGGACATGGATTCCAGTGTTACACCTCCTGCTTCTTGGCTCTTGGTCTTCGAGAAACACCAGGTAACCTGTCTCACCCTCAACCTCTCATCTGTAAAGTGGCTTTTATAACGTACTTCTCAAGGGCATGGAGCTGAAATAAAACATTGTGTGGATTTACACGGATACTGAGTTAGGCCAGCACTAGCTATCACCATCAGACCCCGGCATCTAGGAGACTGATGATTACACGCTGCTTGAGGGAACTTGTTGGGGGTTGGGGGCCTGGGAAAAAATTTATCCATTGTTTTATATTGAATTTTGCCAGAAAGAATAGAATCATTGGCTCAATTGTAGAACTACTTTGTAATATGGAAGTAATAAAAGGAAACTATAATTAGGCTTACATAATCGCAGATATTCAGAGCTCTTTAATGTACTCATTTTATTTGATAAAATGGGATTTCTCTTGTATGTATTTGGCTTCAGATTGGGGAGATTACATCAGAGATGGCAACCTGAGCACTTCACGTGTATCTTTCTGTCTTCCTACATCTTTGGACCAGAGGCTGTTGGCCTCTTGGTCCATTTAGTTAAAGTAATATAAGCCTAGCTGATGGGTGGGGGATTTTAAACAACAACAGTAAAACAGAACTGGTTGAACTTTTACTTCTCCAAGTTAAAAGTGGTTTGTTTATAAACCTTAAGGTACTGTAATGTTGGAGGCCAGCTCCTCGAGACCAGGGACCGAGCCGTGTGGTGTCGAGGTGTGGGGCTACCAGCTTGATGGAAGTTGCTGGGTGTGGGGAGCACAGGGAGAGAGGACACAATGGAGTCCTGAGGGAGTACAGACACCCCTTCAATAATGTGCTGCAAGTACATGTCTGGTTTTTATGTTTATTTTTTGTTTTAATCTTCTGTTGCAAGTCTCTGACTTAGGACATCCATGCAGGACATGGATTCATTTGTTCATTGTGATGTTTGGATCAGTCTGTTTAACAAGTAAGAACCGAATGAGTCTTTTTCTTCTTCTTCATCTTTTGCATTATCCATTGAAATTGAATGGATAGATGATGATGAGAAGGAAGCATGGGTGAGACCAGATCATAGGTAGTTTGGGGGCAAGAACAAGAAGATGTAGAAAGTCACAGGGGTGATTCCTGGACAGATACTGCTCTTCTGATGGTGGAGTTTTACAGTTAAGAATGTGCCTGGTTACAGGGGTCTTTTCTTGAAAAGAAATGAAACTTTGATTTTGGATAAATTCTGCCTAAGAGGCAGAAAATATTTCTGGTGGGGTCATGGCTTTAGGAAAATGGCAAAGGGTTGTTTGTATCGATATTGTAGATTTCATTTCTACAGGAAAATGTGCTACATCAGACTTTTTTGCAGTTTATGCAAGAGTCTTACATTAAAAGTACTCACTAAGAGCAAAATCTTTACAGCTTCTGCCTCAAAAACAAACAAACCAAAACACACACAACTAAGGTTGGTTAGACCCCCAAATTATCGTTTCTTTATGCAGGTGTTTTATTTTTTAATCCCTTAAATCAAAGTACACTATAATGACTAATGCATTCAGTTGTATAAATTATGGGCATTATAAGGATTAATCCAAGTTCCTCAGTTGTGGGTGAATGCCTTTTTTTATTTGAATATGCTACAGCTTAAAGATAAAGGCATACACAGCTATTGTAAATAGGTCTTTCTTTCTCATTTTCTCTGTGGTATAAAGTATGGTTAAATACCTGCCAACTTGCCACCTTAACCACCCACACTGCAATTTTAAAAATTTCCCATAGCCTATTTTATATAATGTACTCTCTGGATCTTCCTACTAGTATTTGAAGAAAATCATTTTTCTTTTGAGAAAATTGCAGCTGTTAAAGCTTATCTATGTAGAAAAACAGGGAATGGGGAGATACTCTTTATACTTCATAATTCTCATTATTTACTTACCTTAAAAGCAGTAATAGTAATAAAATACCATGTACTTGTGTTAAGTATATTAAGGAATTGAAATGTTGACTTTTATTTAACATTTCTAGTGGTAACTTTGTTCATGGACATTTTAAGGGAGAGCGAAATGTGTGCAGATATAATTAGTGAAATAAAAATTCTAAAATATATATTCTCAGAAACATACCATGCATGTTCCTCTGTCAGTTTTATTTATTTATTTATAGAATTGCATTAACTTTATTTTTTAAAGTATTACATATAGTATTATATATGTCTCCTTTTTCCCCCCTGACCTCCCTCTGTCCACCCCCACTCTCCTAACACATGCCCTCACCACTGCCCCTCCCCCCCCCCCCAGTGTCTGTGTCTATTGGTTGTGCTTATATGCATGCATACAAGTCCTTTGGTTGATTTCCAATTTCTGGAATTGATTTAGAATATGATTTAGAATACTTTTAATTTGCTTAGATTTTTGTAAACTTTTGAAAAGTAATTATTGCCATAACTGACAATATTTTTATTAGTTTTTGGTTTTGTTTTGTTTTAAAGCAAGCCATTTCTCACCCTTGTTATAATTTAGAACCCGCTTTTATTTTCTTAGGCTTTGTCAGGGTGAGCTGTTCCAGGCTCTGGAGTGAACTGTGTGGGAGGCTCCATTGTGGACTCCCGGGGTGGACCCGAGAGGACAGCAGACAGAGAGAGCTTCCTTTTCATAGAGTTAACACTCTGTTCATATAGAACAGTCAGTAACAAATACCTTTTATGTTAAGTGATGATAGGTTTTATTTAGAAAAATATCATAATAATGGAAGAGAAAACGCCAGTGTGTGGGGGTGGTGACGGATAGCGATCTTGTTTTATAGAGGGAGGTGGCCTTGGGTTAGGTGCCGCTTGGGAAGGGTCCGAGCGCCAGGCGTGAGCCACGGCTGTGGAAGAAGAGCCTGTGGTAGGTGCCGCTGAGCACTAGTTCCCCAGGTCTCTTCCTTGTTTCCATGCCATTTGTTATTCTACTGTATTCTTCACTATCTTTTCAGAAAGTGCCAGCTTTGCTTTTCAAGTACAGTATCAGTCTTGCCAAGCCTGGCAGGCGGTGCCTATTTTGGTCTGTACTTTGTTAGCAGATCAGTTCTATGCTGGGTTCAAATGGCACTGATTTCAGGAGTGGTTCTAATCCGCGTTCTCCTGGAGGAATAGTGTAATAGGCACTATGGAGCTGGCAGGCGAATGGTGAAGTGTTTTTAAAAATTCCTTATCAAATGAAAATGTGCTGGAGTCTCCCTGTGCCTTTGTGCTCCCTTCCTCCAAGCCCCCAACCCCCCAATCCAAGCCAACAGGAATACGTAGCTGTTTGAAACCACATTTATTGTGAGCGTACGATTTTGCAGCACTGTGCAATGCACTTTGTGTCATCATTTTATTTAATCTTTCCGTCCATTCAGGACTTTTGTCCCCATTTTACCGAGTGGAGTGGGGCAGAGTAATGGTGAGCAAGGTCACAGAGACAGAACCCTGGCAGTCTAAGCCCACATTCTCAGCCTCTACACTGCACAGACTTATGGGAGGTTAGAGTTGGGATGGGATTGAAGTAGACGCACAGGAGTTAAGGAGGCCCCTACCAAAGCTAAGCGGTGTGTGGGTGATGCCACAGATCTATTGGAATAATAGTTGGGCAGAAATTCCCCCTCTGACCATAGGTGGGAAGTGGTTAGCCTGCCCACAAGGTTGGCAGAGCTGTTGCCACCACCTCCATGCTCACTTTCTGGCTTTCTAAATTAAGCTTATCGAAGCAGAAAAGGCCTTATAGCTACTATTTGTACCTGTCTTCTGTGTACTGAGTCTTCAGTTTGGGGGTTAGTGTTCTTTTCCCCCCTCTCTCACCTTTGAGGGAATTTTTCTCCCCACTTTTAGGCTCAGAATGCCCCTGCTGCCCTCTAACCTCCTACATGAAGCCTTCTGATCATTCTGTTTACATGTGACCTCTTTTCATAAGGCAGTTTTTATATTGCTCTTGGAAAGCCAGGCTGCTTATATTCAATCCTGGCAGTACCACGGACAAGTTCAAACTGTCTTTTAACTAGAGGCCAATGCACAAAATTCCTGCAAGAGTAGGCCCTCGCAGCCACCTCCCCACACCACTGGTCAGTCCGGAAGGTCATTCCGCCTTCCAGTCTAATTAGCATATTAGCTCTTTATTATATAGGATTACAGTGGGGCCTTGACTTACGAGTGTCCTGACTAATGAGTTTTTTGAGATACCAGCTGTCTCTCGGCGATTTTTTACATTGAGTTGCTAGAGTAATTTGAGTTAACGAGCTCCTTAACGAGCTCGGTCTCAGAACGAATTAAACTCATAAGTCAGGGCCCCACTGTACTCAACCTCTTTGGGCCTCAGTGTCCATCTCTGGAAAGTGGAGGTAATAGTACCACCCTGGTGGTGTTATTGGGAGGTCTAAATTAGGTAATCTATAGAAAGCACATAGGTTTGTTAAATATTATTATTAACATATCTTAACTCCTAGCAGATTCTACATGAGTGGAGGACAGAGGTTGTATAGTATAGATTTTTGTGTTCCTCACCTATACCTTCTTGTATAGAAAAGATAAAGAGTTTACTTTATCTCTTAAGGGCATCTTCAGAAAGTCTTTTGCAATGAACCTAAATTGAAAAATCTTATCATCCTGTGTTGTATAATAGAATCCATAGGAATTGTTAACCCTTAAAAACCTACATTGCTTTTTGTCTAAGCTGGTTACATAAGACATAACAAAAATAAAGGCAACTCTAGTATCTAGCATCATCATAGCTCAGTATAATGTTCTTTTTAAGGAAGTATCCTCTGCTTTGTGTTGACATTGCCTATATTGGGAGGAAGAACACAAAGTAATCTTGGGAAAATGGTATGCTGTGCTCCACCGGCTTCTGTGTAGTGGCTGAACATTTAAGGGGCTTTCAGTGAACTAACCAAGTGCATTGCTGCATCCCTTTCTTCCACTGAGTTCACTAACTGTACCTGAGGCTTTCATAAGAACAAAGATCTCTTCTCGGTGGTAAACCGAGGCTCCAAGGTAGCAGGTGAACTGATCTGTGTTGCAGTCTGAATATCGGTGTGGCTACCCCGGATGCTCTCAGCTCAGATTTCCAATCAATTTAGGAAAAGAACATGTCTTTTGAACACTTAGCTAGAAGATGTCACTGATCTGTAAAGATAATATTCTTACTTGCATTTATACTTTTCTTATCCTCAAAATGGTTCCATGGGTCTTGAGGCATATTTTAAGCAATAGTATATCAAGAAGGCTGGAGTTCTCTAACATACAAACTCTGTGGGCAAAAGACTAACAATCGATTTTTCTTTGTGCGGGCACAGTGCTAGACGGTCCATGCTTTGTGGAGCTGAGGATGAAACCCCAGCTCGTTGATGTCAAAATGAGGATGATCAGGGCAGTGCTGGGCTAGGCCAGCTGTTGACAGGTTTTGTTAGTGGCTGACAACCGCAATGGAACTTTCCATTGCATTATTGCGTCTGCTTCTTGTCAAGAATGAAAGGTGTATAACAAAGGTTCCAGGGAAGTGAAGGCAAAGAGGAAAGAATAAAAGGAATTGGAGAGAGAAATACAAGGGATTGAAGACAGCTGTATCTAAATGAGCTCCCCATCCTGGTGGGAATGACTTGCATCTCAGCCTGGAGAATTACAGACGGGCGTGCAGCTGTGCTGATGGAGTGGCTGCCTCAGAGGCCAGTCAGGTGTCTGTGACCCTCTGGACCAGTCATTTGGTCGGGATGAGATAGGTGAGCCTCTGAATGACATTCTTCTCCTTTAACTCTGATTCTTTCAACAAAAGGGCAGTTCAGTTTTTAAAACAAAGACCCTGAGACCCAGAGAGATTGGATGGCTTGTTCAAGGTCACAAGCAGTCAGACCACTTTTGGAAAGTGACCCCTGTCAACCAGAGGTCTCCAGCTCTGAAATAGCTGCCTTGTGGGCTCTGCCGGCTTCCCTGTCACCATCAGGGTTTTAGGCAGAATGAGAGTGTCCCTTGCCAGGCGTGCTGTAAAGAAGATGCTTGCAAAGGATTCCATGACTCGTTGGGTTCTCACAACTTGAGATTCTGTGATTCCAGCTTAATAAGACAGTATTCCTCCCCTAGCTCCTTACAGAAATGGATCTTTAAAAGCATTTTCTTTTTAAAATAGCAGTTAGCTTTGCATCTCAGATACTTTACAGTGTACCATGTGCATCATTTATTTGGAATATTAGTTCGCCAGCTAATAGCCCACAATTTTAGTTATGTATGAAGGGTAGTTTGGTGAAATAACTGCAGCTCCTCGATAAACCCGGTGCCCAAGAAAGCTTCTTGTCTCAGAGAGACCCTCATTTTCCCGGCTGTCAACCTGACTGATATTTTAATTTTTCTGCCCTGTAGAAAAGTTCAGTCTGTTATCCAATAGATAAATGAATGAGCCCCCAGGAAATGCAGGAGAATGTTTCCGTTTGCCAATGCAATAAATGCAGAAGCTAATAAATGTCTACTTCCATCAGGAGGAGGCGTGTAATGAGTAAATGATGAGAAAAGGAATTCGGGGAAACAAATGATCCATTCAATCTACGATGACAAACAATTTCTTAATAACTTGGCCTCTAGTTGGGGAAAGGGCTTTCACCAGGCAGAGAGAATGCCTGTTGAAACGAAGCCTCGCACCAGGCCGTTTACATCTAGTTGCTGATGGATTCGTCTGGTTACGTTTGGGTCACATCGAGCAGTAAGCCGCTATTGAGACGCTGCCTGGTTATTGCAGACCTCCATGGCTCTGTAATTTCTGTGGCTTGTGTGCTAGGAAAAGGGATCATTTCAAGGCCTAATTCACATTCCTAACCCCAGATTACATTTATATTTCACATTTGTCTCTTTAATAAAGGCCTTTTTCAAAAGTAAAGATCCAGTCTCTTTCCCTTGAGATGTGCTCACATCACAATGATTCCACAGTTGTGAACATCTTTCCTCTGGGTGAATATGCTGTTCTTTAAAGCACTTGCCAGACCTCAAGGCTCAAAGTCTCCAAGGTCTGCCTCTGTGGAAACTGACAGAATACAGGCTGCTTTGCCCCCCGTGGATGGCTGCATTTTTGCTCACAGGTCTTGTTTGGATGGACTTGCACCAGCAGAAGGCACAGCGTGATTAAGATGGGGGAAATGAGACAGGCCTTGGAAGGAGGACCGTCAGAACCTACATTGAAGACATGGGAGAGAGACTCCACGCCAGAACGAAAGATCATTTGATGAGATGCATTTTATTATCACCCCTCTGTGGGATCTTTCTAAGAACGTTTCTCAGAAAAGTCACATGGAAAAGATTGGCTACCAAACACCAGCAATTTCCAGGGACAGATTTTCATGAATATTTCTAGAAGAAGACTATCAGATTGGCTCACTGCATCTTCCATAATTATCTTTTCTTCCCCATCCTACCTCTTACCCCCCACCCCCATAGTTTTTTATAAGAAAGACACATTCTGGCATGGTGCAGCACCACATGAATGAATGCATTTCTGCCACAGAGCAGCAGAACCTTTAAGCAGTAGTAGGGTTCAGGGCCGTCATGCAGGAAAATGTTAATGAGTTCTCAGATAAAAGCTGGACAGGGGAGGGAGTGCGGGCCTTAGTGCCCTGGCAGCCTGTGCTGAGCCTCCTGGATGCAGGAATCCGTGCAGTGCTTTCCGAGGGAGAGCCATTATACCTGAAAGCTTAGACTCTTCAGTGTGTTCCTATTCACATGCATATTTCCATGCCAGATCTTTCAGAGGCCTCTCCTTTGAAATACAAAAAAGATAAACACGTCTTTGAAATGGATAGGTGATCCCCTTGCCACTTTTGAAATCGGTCTCCCTTTCATATCTGAGATTTTTAACCCTTAAATTAAGACTGGCCTTCCTATTCACCCGAGTAGCTTTGTATGCATTGCCAGCACTTGAGCGAACCATGTCACAGTTATTTATTCACCTCTGAGTTTGGGCTCTAAATCGATGAAAGGAAATTAAAACTTGAGATAGGTGTTTCATCTGCATTGGATCTTATTTTGCTTGGGCATTGTGGTTCATTCTTATGTGACTGACCATAGAGGCATTATATTAACAAGGAAAATCATGAATTTGTCAAGTACTGCATAGAGTCTCTGTTGCTTTGTAAGGAAGAAACTACAGTACTAAAGATTTCACACCCTAAGGCCTTACAGCCTGGACTTGGAGCATAAGACTTGGGCTATTCGGTTTGCGCACTTGCTATACCTATGGGACATCCAGCAAACGTGTATCCTTGGTCAGGTAACCATTCTAGGTAGGTAAAGTGAAGCCATGGCTTCTGACCTTTCTTCCTTCTTGGTTGTTTTGTTTGTGTGTGTGTTTTTTCCTTTTTAAGTCAGTTGAGATAAATGGTTGTTGCCTGACCATGTTTGTTGTTGGGAAGTCCAAGTCTCCACAGCCTCCCAGCAGTTTGAACTCTGCTCTCATGGACCTGTGTTGACAGTAAAGGTGGGCGCCCCAGAGCCTTAGCTATTGTCTGGGCACTGTTTCACCTGGGTATCCAACCCTGTGGGTTGTGAACACTGGAATGGAATACTTTTTAAAAAGTGTTCCCTTCCCCTAATACCTGGCTCTTAGGTTGTCAGTTATTATTTGGGTGAATAAAAAATGAACATTGGCCTGCTTAGCAAATGGCAGAATAATTTCAAAGACACCAGGAATAACTGGGCTTTAACCTTCATAATTTAACATAGATGTCCCCCTGTTTTAAACTCTAGCTTACCTGCTGTGGCCTTGTGGATGAATTCATCTTTGGTTTGTGGAAATTCCAGGTTTGTTTTTTTTTATTTTTGAGAAGAGCTGGTACAGTTTGGAATATTACAAGAAACTGTTGTGTAATTGTCCTTTTTCTTAAATCTATTGACCAAGGACTAAAACTTAAAGGAATTTAAATATCTTTTTTTTTTCTCTTCAGGAGAGAAAAAAAAGCCTAAATAATAGGCATCCCTCCATTGTCTGGGTGCTCTATTACGTATGTTATCTGTCCGTTGTGGTTAAATAGTTAAATTGTTACGTTGCTTTTCATTTTTCAATATTATAAATTCTGTGGTGAAAAATTTCCTAGTGAAGTTTTTCTAAACACCCATAATTAATTTTAGATATTTCTAGAAATGAAACTGAGTTAAAGGCATTTGAAGCGTGTTGCCATAAATTGTATACTCTTACTAGCAAATTATGAGGGAGCCGATTACTTCATATACTCATCAACACGTGGTAACATTTCTATAAACAAAAAGCATCAAAGAAAACAGCCAGTTTGATTAGGGTAAAATAAATGGTTTTCCCAAATGATTTTGTCTCACCAATTTTCTATAACCTATCAGCTGCCACCTTCAGGGAAATGTATGTGCCAAACACTGGACTCGAGGCCTTGTTTTCCATCAGGAGATTTTGAAGAAGGGCATCTGCTCTTAGGTGAAAGTTTTGCTTAGAAAATTATTTGAGATGTCTTTGCTTTGGTTGAGTTTTGCATAGTGTTTCTCCTCGGTCTCTGATAGTGCACAGTGGCGGGGACCGAAGTTAAGTCCACAGTGAGAAACTGTCATGGCTGCTAGTGCCCTGCCCCTTACCTGTGCCACGCCCAAGACTCTTGACTGTAGGCATGAAATGTCTGCATTAATGAGTCTGTCTCAGAGGTGACACAGATAGCTTCTATGCATAGTTATGACATTACCTTTTGAAGCACAGGAATGCTTTGCCATTTCTATCGCTTCAGAGCACCCCTCATTAAGGCTTGTAGCTGGTGAGCCTGCGGAGGTGTCAGTGTGTTTTCATCATCTCCCTCTCTTGCAGAGATGGCACAATTTGGGACTCTGAGCCTGGCTGTGGCAGTCTCCCTTTATGTGAGCTGCTTATTTTCTGTAGTATTGGAAAGGTATTGCTTCTGAACAAATAGACTTGATTCAGTTTGCATTTGCTGCTCAGCTGATGCCAAGGAGCAAAGAAATCAGCTCTATCAGGTCTGGGGAAGAGTTCAAAGGTTCGCTCAGTTTTCAGGAAACTCTTTCTTAAGTACATTTTCTGAATCAGAATGAGTTATTGGTCCTGGCCTCAGTTATATTTTAAAAATTCAGGTGCTAGGCAGAAAGAATTGGGACGGAGGCAGGCTTTACCTTGGTTCCAGCCTCTCTGTCAGGACCCCTTTCTTCTCTGGCACGCCTTCGCCCAGGGACTCAGTTCTTACTCTGCACACCTTTACCGTGGGAAGCACTCGTGGTGCCCCCACCTGTTTGGGTTTGAGTCCCTGTCAGAAAGTTAACTGATAATAAGCTCAAGTATTTAGAGTTTCTCACCCTGAACTCCAAGGAAACCATCTGAGAGGACTTCTCATCTGTGAGAATCCTATATCATAAAACCCTACTATGCAAATTGACCCAAATGGCCGAATGACCAGGCACTATGACGTGCACTGACCACCAGGGGGCAGACGCTCAATGCAGAAGCTGCCCTTGGTGGTCAGTGCACTCCACAGGGAGCGCTACTCAGCCAGAAGCTGGGCTCATGTCTGGCGAGCGCAGCACAGTAAGGAGCGAGGGGTCCCGGAATGCAAGAGCCCCGGACTGCGAGAGGGATGTCTGACTGCCGGCTTAGGCTAACATCCCCAGAGGAGTCCCAGACTGCAAGAGGGTGCAGGCCGGGCTTAGGGACCCTCCCCCTACCCCCCACCCAGTGCACGAATTTCATCTAGTCTTTAATATTTGATCCTGTTCTTTGATTTCTATGAATATGTCTATGATTAATATAATAAGACTAGAGGCCCAGTGCACGAATTCATGCACAGGTGGGGTCTCTCAGGGTGGCCTGCAGGGATTGGGCCAAAACCCGCAGTCCAACGCCGCCTGCAGCTCCTACCTGCCACTCCCGCTCATCCTGGCCCCGCTGTGCCTGCCGCGGTTCGTGCCCAATCAGTCCCGATAGGGAGAGGCTCGCACTGCCGCAGCAGTGCTTGCCAGCCATGAGCCCTGCATCTGGCACCCTCCCAAGGGGAGTGGCCTGTAGGATCGGGCTGAAACCTGCTCTCCGACATCCCCCAGGGGGTCCCGGATTGCGAGAGGGTGCAGGCCAGGCTGAGGGACCCCATGTGGAGGGACTGCAGAAGGGCTTCAGGGCATGTCTGGCCCTTCTCGCTCAGTCCTGAAAGGCCAGACCCCAGCAGCAAGCTAACCTACCAGTCGTAACATCTGCCCCCTGGTGGTCAGTGCATGTCATCGCAACTGGTCGACCCGTTGACTGTCTGCCCCTGGTGGTCAGTGCACATCATAGTGAGCGGTTGAGCAGCCTTATCATATCATTAGCATATTACACTTTGATCATTTGTTCGGTTGTTCTGCCATTCGGTCTATTTGCATGTTACCCTTTTATTATATAGGATTTTCAGTCAAGAGGATGGGCCTTACAAGTTTGAGGAACACCAAGTTAGATGTCAAAGCTTACTACCACCCCACCTTGGGCGGCGAGGGGGAGGGGAGGGTTGGCAGTGTTTGCATTGTAATATGGAACTCTTAAAGGCAAAAGGACTACAAAACTGAAGGTGGTTGTCTTTGTGTGGTGTGATGGGTAGTGGTTCATATTTCTCTCTCCACCGACTTTAAAGATGTCTTCACCCTCATCCCTAGGGCCCCACTGGGCTGGTCCCATATTAGCTCTTCAAGAATAAGTGCTTTTGGCTTGGCCGGTGTTGCTCAGTGGTTGAGTATCTACCTATGAACCAGGTCACAGTTGGATTCCTGGTCAGGGCATATGCCCTGGTTTGCAGGCTCAGTCCCCAGTAGGGGTCATGCAGGAGGCAAACAATCAATGATTCTCTCTCATCACTGATGTTTCTATTTCTCTCTGCCTTCCTCTTTGAAATAAATAAAAATATATTTCTTTTATAAAAAGAAGAAGAAGTGCTTTTGAACGAATGGATTTTAAGTTCCCCAGTCAGGGATCTGAAAAAGAGGGGGCATGTGCTGTAAATCCTCAGGTGATTAGTGTAAAACTGTGAATGGAGATATTGTTTTCAGCTTTCTTTTTAGGCCGGTTTTCAAGAGGACGCTGTGTGCATAGGTGTGGGCAGTGAATGTGCTGAGCAACACCAGAGCGTTTGTTAGATTTAGTTCCTTTCCATGGGAGATGCTAGGAGAGCAAGCCTGAACTGTGTTGTCAATACAGATGCGATGCGTTCTGTGGAGAGCCATCCAGTGGCTGTGCTGTTAGCTGTGGCATCACCTCATCGAGCACTTCCCAAGTAAGACTTACGACCTTGACAATGACTGTCACATTACACAGTCCTCAGGAGACCGAGAGGTTCCTTTGCTGGGAACATGTAGTAATTTTAAGTTACTCTCCAGGTCTTGCAAGACATCATGGTAAATTCTCGTGATAACCCTTCTGATAGCTGTGAAATTGCCTGTCTCACCGTTGCAGAAGCAGCAGTGAGACGCGCAGTCACGTGGAGCAGAAAGGTCTCAGGTGTGTAATACAGGAGTCTAAGAGGTGAAGTAGAAGGGAGAGATGCTTTATCTCAGAGAGAAGAGCTACAAACAACAGAAGAGTGTAAGACCTTTTATGGATGTTACATAGAAAAGGATAATAGGAAAAAAATATTTAGGGTAGATCTCATTATAAGCATGGTTAATGGTCACTGTGGACAGGAAAAGGCCAGAGAGTCCTGTCCCAGTAATATCTAAATAATTTCTCTTTTTTACGTGTTCCGAATTTAGGCAGAATGCCTGTTGGAAATTAAGATATATATATATATATATAGTGTGTGTGTGTGTGTGTGTGTGTGTGTGTGTGTGTGCGTGCGTGTTTAACTTCAAATGAAACAAGCCCATGGTAAAAACTTAAATTGTTATAGACGGCTGTCTGATAAAGAAGGAAAAGTATCTCGTCCTCAGATCCTTTCCAGGGGAAACAGGTATTTTTTGCAGAACATTCCTGGTTTTATGTGTACATATAGTGTACTTATTGTTTATAAAATATACTGTTCAAATTATTTTTTAGATTTCTGTGTTTCATACTACTTGGACCTCTTTTCACCCACATCAATACAAGTAGAATTCCTTTATTTCTAAAGGTTTTAGAATAAAGCTTTACAAGTGGAGAGATTTCTGATACGAAGCTTGGAATATCTGACCAAAAAAACAAAACAAGTAAAACTATAGAAGGGAAATAAAAATACCTAACTTAATAACTGGCTATGAAGGGTGGTTAGAGATTCATTAGAAAAACCACTTCTGAGAAATAAAAAATTCCAGCCCAGTGGCACAGTAATTTTTTATTAATTATACCTTGATTTCTGTGATTTAAAACATTTATGGCTGTCTCTACTACACCATAAGCTCTATAAAGGTAGTGTCATGCATCCTGTTTGCTCACTGCTATAGTCCAGTTGCTGGCCTAATGTCTGGCACAGACCTGCAGTGTTTGTGAAATGATGACATGAACAAAAAAGGGAAGCGGAATGCCCACCTGCGCATGCGGTACAGTTTATTTAAATTGCCCAGGTGATGAAACTGAGGCCTGAGACAGTATCTCTAATGGATAAGTCATATAACTTGCACAGTGGCAAGGCTGCCAATGACTAGGATTTCTATTCTAATTACAAAGCTAAATCAAGAAAAACGCCTAAAACTCTAATTAAGTCAAGTTTCCAAAGTTCCTGGAAGAAAACTAGAAATGCCAGCAAAAGCCCTGAATACCTGTGTGTGTCCTTTTTTTAACTGAGAAATAGTAAAAATGGAATGAAGAGGTAATTACAAAAGCAGTTTATTAATTTTGCCCAGGTGCCCAGGAGACAATGGGGTTTTCATGAGTGTGGTTTCTTAGAGATGGTAAGATTTGATGCTCGAGTTGAACATGGCTCTACAATTTTAATCCTTCCTATTCTTTGTCGGAAAAGGGGAGGAGCAGAAGGAAGCAGATTTCTGAACGAGTGAAAGTCACGCATTCCTGCAGAGGGGAAGGTGCTCCCGGTGTGTCCCAGCATTGGACGTCATTAAAGTTACCTGTGAGGTGTACAAAGAGCAAGCATGTAGGGCGTAGTGAAGGTTTATTTCTGATGAATTGGACTCTATATGTCATAAAAGTAGAATGGCTTAAATTAGAAAGAAGGTTTTGTTTCTTATTTAATAAAAGTCTCATAGAGGTTGTCCGTCAGGGCTGCGTGGTGGCCTCAGGCCAGCAGAGCCCCAGAACCTGCTGTTTGGCTCCGGCACCCTAGCCAGGGGTTTCTCTGAGGCCCAGGGTTTCTCTGAGGCGGGTTCGTGATGCAGGATGGCAGCCTGGAACAGAGAGAAAAGGCACAAGGGCTGAAAAGATTCCCTGCCACCTGAGGTCAGCTCCCGTTAGCAGCCTGCTAGGACGTCCTACACAACATTTCTGCTTACTTCATCTTAACTAGAAACAAGGTGGGAATTTTGGGTTGATTGACCATATATTTAGCATAGAACTGGGGTTATCTAAGGAGGAAGGAGAGATCTTGGGATAAACTACTGGTAGGTAGCCTTTTCCATGGGGAATTTTCATTTGCCTTTGCTGTAGAACCTAAGAGTCAGGATTTTTGATTTGTTAGAATCTGCTAAATTAATAATTTATTGTTGATCACTAGTGATGCAGATTTGAAAAAAATAGGGTAGAGAAAAACTATGATACACTTACGGATGTACACAAATGGTCATTAACAGAAATTTAGAGATACTCAGGGTAAATATCTAGCCTTTTGAGTTTATTGCTTCCACAAAACCAACAGCATTACTCAGTGTGAGAAAAAGTGATACAGTCTGATTCCATCCACTTGATCAGGTTTGTGCATAGTTGTGTAGCTAATTAGTGGAGATCCAGGCTCTGATGATGGGTTGCTAGGGAGCCGAGGGTTGTTGGCAGGAGTGGCATTGTGAGCAGGAACCTCTCTCTGGCTTCCACAAGGAGAAGCCAGGCTCCATGCCAAGTGCTGAACGTACATTGTCCCATTGATAGAGTCGCCCTCGAAGATAAGGTCCTTGTTTTATATTGAAAAAGCGAGACTCGGTTTAAATAACTCAAACCATTCCTTGGTGAGCCTTTTAGAAACAGAATACGGAATCTGATATACCATGAGTCTGAACCACTATTGGCAGTTTGCAAGTTTTTCAAATATTAGCTTTGATTTTCCTGTCTCGTAGACAGCAGGAGGGAAGGAGATGAAAGAAGAGCCCGAGACCGTGGAGTCGGGATCATGGGTGTAAGGAGTGCCAGTAACGAAAGGTTCTCTAAGATGCCAGCTCCCTATCGCAGGGCCACTTTCTCACCGAGGCTTCTCAGATCCCTTCCTCCGCTCCTCTACCACCTGTAACAGGTTTCGGAGTATACCCCAGCGCACAGGCAGTAAACTCAACTCAGCCGCAGGCTTTCTGATGGACAGTTTCTCTGGAGAAATACTGAAACCACTAAATCAACTAAGTTTAGACCATTAGTGATTTTTTGAAATTCTATAGCTGTTATTATCGATTAAAAATTTGGCTACATTGCAGTGAGTCTGTTGATTCTGTCTGATTCTATAAAAAGAACCATGAACTCTTTGGGGCCACCTAATGCCATTCAGTAAATGACTCTTAGGGCTCTGTGCCTAGAATTGTATCCATGTTGCATTTAATTTTGGTCCCAAATGCTTAGCTCTCATCTTGGGGGAGACGTACTTACCTGAATCTAACTAATTGCATACAGGTTCTGGCAAAAGTAGGTTCACTGTTGCTCATATGGAAAGCGAAACAACAATTAGTAAATAATAATCCAAGAATAAACTCTGTTTCACGTACTCATAGCTGTACACCTACTTTTGCCCCACCCTGTATAATAACAGTTCTGGAGCGAGTGTTACAACAAAACGTGTAAAGGAGTTTGCTTTGAATCTCACTACTTAACAGTAGGGATGCTCTTTTAGAAATCTTCAAAAGGAAGACTTGTGGGTGGTTGTCAACACCAGACCTTTGTTTGAAATAGCTAGGCAGGTAGAGTCACACCTGTTTTTGGGTGGGTTACAGGAGGGGTGGCGAGTCGTGGTAATTCTAGATCAGCTTAGAGAGAGGAGAGCCCTCGTTCAGCCAGCCTGCTCACGTCCACGGTCAGACTTGTTTCTCCTCCCTTTGGCTCCTGCTACGCAGGAGCAGAGCTGCTTCCGCCCTGGAATGGACAGTGAGTTGGTGTTACCCTCTGAGAACCAGAATTTGAATTGTACCTCAGTGTGATGCGTGATGCAGTTGTGCCCAGATCTGCATGTGAAACATTTTGTAGAAACTGACAAGAGCTAGTTAACAAATTTTTCCTGTGACCTTTGGATTTGTTCTTTCCTTTGTGCCACAGGTCTGATCATAGTAGTTATAATAGGAAAGAAATAAGGTTCAGAACTCAAAAAGATTGCAAGAATACTGTGTGTGCATGTTTTCTTTTTATCTAATTTAGACCGTGAACACAGATACTTTTCAATCTAGCAATAATGTGCATCTGTGCATGTGCATTTTAAAATGTGCTTTTAAAGGGAGACTTTTCAGAGTGGAAAATGGCAACATATCACATAGTTAGAAGCCTGGGCCATAGCCAGCCCAGAGAAACGTGGGAAGGATGCCCACTCTTGTTGATTCCCATTCCCTCCCGACACTGTTAAGAAACTTTGGTTTGGGGTATCAGAATGCCAGATGGGTATCCCCCCCACACCCCAGATTAGAAGTTGAAGGGAGATGGGAAAGAAATATTAGGGTACCTGCACCCAAAGCCAACCACACTGTTTTGTTCATGACTCTGTGCTGTTACTTCAACTATCTTAGCAGGTATGATAAATTGGCTCAATAAACTCCAATTACACACTCCTTCCTTCTCTTCCTTTACTCTAGAAGTGAGAAAACAAAAATACTGAATTTCCCAGCCTCTTTCACAGCCAGGGTTGTGCGTGATCTATAATTCTGGCCAAAGAGATGTGAGTGAAACCTCTGGGAGGCTTCTCTTCCCTTATTTACCTTCCTCTTCCTCCTTGAGACTGTGGGCATGATAAATGGAAGTGCAGTAGCTATCTTGAGACCGTCAGGATAAAAGCCAAATGCTAAGGGCGGCTGAGAAGGCATACAGAAAAGGGCCTATTTATTTGATGATATCCTTGGCACCTCCATCAGCTCTGGGTTTCCAACATCTAGACTTCTTATTACGTGAGAAAAATAAACCATTTTCTTGTTTAAGCGACTATTTGTAGCTTTAAATGTTATTGTACTGTTACTGCTGTTGAACACAGTCTTGAGTGATATTCATTTCCTTTTTATGTGGTAGAGCAGACTGGCCTGTTTGTCAATTTGTAGGAGGCATGTAATAAATATAGTATCCCATTTCCTCTGTATTATTGCATCTATTTTAGACTTGTCTCTGTCCCATCCTGTTTTAAATAAAAGCAAAAGTTGGAATGCAGCTTAGCATTAATGGTGTCACTCTGACATCATTTCAGTTAAGTTTGTGTGTCACGTGCTTTGCTGGGTGCTCTGAGTATACTGGTGAGTGGGATAAGAGCCTTGCTTTTAGGGGTCTTGTGGGCAAGTTGGGGAGACCACACATACATGCACACTGGTTGAGTGCTTGGGTAAAAGTCCATGGTGCTGTGAGAATGCAGAGAAAGGGTATGAGCCAGTTAGCTTTTACTGTATAACAAACTACTCCAAACTTAGTGGTTTAGAACAGCCACCGTTTCCTTACCTCAAGAGTCTGCAGGTCACCACCTTGGGCTGCTGGCAGCTGGCCACTTCCGGCCTCGGCAGGGCTCACTCGCGCTAAGTTGGCGAGGTGTGGGTGGTCTAGTCTGGCCTCACCCATCCAGGGCGGTTTGTAGTCTCGCCTTTAGCATGAGCTAGTTCTGAGTCCAAGATCTCTACTCCTTCTGAACTCCAGTAACACAACTTTTAAGTTAGCATTTGTGCCCTTTGTTATAATTATTTTTCCTTTATATCCGATGGAAAGCTCCATGAGGATCTAACTCCCCAAGATGAATATTATTGGGATAATAAGGGTTTGATTTTGTTGAATGAATAAGTAAAGGCTTAAATGAATTACACTTTATGTTCAGATCTTTAGCATATTGTGTTTATTCCCTTAGTTATGTGGTGTTGCCTGCTGGAGACTTTTTTTTGGTAGAAAGGTTTATACACTGAGGGCAACAGGCCACCGAGGTGGAAATATGGAACATAAATAAAAACCAAAATTTTAAGTTGAGAAAGGAATGCTAAGTTTGCAGGCAATGCAGGAGCAGGT
Organism: Myotis myotis; assembly: GCF_014108235.1. Lineage (NCBI taxonomy): Eukaryota > Metazoa > Chordata > Mammalia > Chiroptera > Vespertilionidae > Myotis > Myotis myotis. The sequence continues at coordinate 59,960,024 of NW_023416315.1, forward strand.
ATTTGTGTGACATCCCAGGGGAAAGTTTGGCAGAATGTAATAATTTTACCTGCATTTGGCATTACACAGCAGAGGGGAGCTATCCGATTTATATCATGGGGGAACTCTTGCCTTTGTTCATCATTCTTGTTAGAAAGCTTAATATTCGTTACTGATCATTTCGAATTTGTATCCAGAATCGAATCGCCCAAATTAGTTCTTTTTCTTTGAAATGATTTCATTTTGATGTTGATCTTCCTCTGCAAAATCACTTAACAGGTCTCACAGCTTTCCGGCCTATCAGATTGGATGCCTACAGCAACTATGGCAGAGATAAGAGCTCTAGTATCACCCCCATTTTACAGGCTAGGAACACTGGAAAGGAAACGGGGAGGTTGGAGGACGTAGTAAGGTCGCAGAACAGAACCACAAGGCACATCTTTCAACCTAGCACTGGCTCTGTCTGGACATTACAGTTTCAATGCTTAAAATATTTGGAAGTGTTAATCAAGATGTAATTGCTTTGCCAGCATGTTAATAGGTAGTTCAGTAACATAACACTCACTTGACAGTTCATCATAGTCATGTGGGGAGTTTCTCATCAGGGTCAGTAGCGACTAGTAAGTGCCTTTTTACTGCCCTCTTTGTTAGAAGGGTTCAAAGCAAAGCTTAAACCAAACACGGCAAAGAGCCTTCTTGGCTGGTGTGTGTTTTGAAGGAAAGCAAAATCTTGTAAGTGGAACTGATAGGAAGGTATGACACAGCCTAGAGTTAAAATACCTGAGAAGACAAATGGCTTTTTGATCTCTTGAGACCTACAGATGAATTAAAACCCCTCCGTATATACACCAGTGCAGCTGATCACTCAAATTGCGATTTTAAAAAAATGCAGAAGCAGGACACTTAGAATATTGTCTTCATGTCAGAAATGCACCTTCGTGCTTGAAAATGATAAAAAATTACAATCGATCCTTACAACTGTTCTGTTCATCTTTATTGATCAGGTGCAAGAAAGATAAATCGCAGCCCAAATAAGATTATAGTAAATGTTAGCATCGGAGGGAACAGGAGGTTGATAGAGAGCCATTCATCATCTCAAATGGTGACCTGTCCATTCTGCAGCCACCCCGAGTCGGCTGTCTAATCACATACCTATTGATTTTATCTACATCCAACCAACCTGGATGTGACTGTCACTGGACAACCCAGATTGTTAAATGCAAAGGGGTCACTGGTGTGAAGAGGATTTCATTTTCATTTTCTCACCAACCAACAATGATTTATGAAAAAATAAACTACCCCCAGTCATGCATGTGAAGCCTGAGTGATTAGAGAATGAAGGCGCACAATAGACCGCTGCATTGTGTTCGTTTGTATTGCTGTGCCTTTGGCAGGATGTTTCATTGAGTCTGAAGGCTCCTGGGGACATCGAGGCCACCCCCTGCAGATAGGCTGCAAAGTAGCCAGCCAGAGTGGATAATTTTTAATCTTGCTTCCCCAGGAAAGGCGTTACTTTGCTATTACAACTTGATTTATGTTGCTTATGTGTTCATTCATGGAATAATGGAAACATGTTTTGGTATAAAAATTATGTCAATCCATCCCTTCATTCTTACTGATTAATTTGTTATAAATGTTGATGCTCTTGTGGTCACCTGGAGGTGATTGAACACATTCTACTCCATAGAGAATCCATCTTGAAGACACAAATACGGTGTAAAAGGAAATGATCTTTAATATCCCAGGTGGAACACTGGAATAATAGGCCAGCGTGATAGGTGTGAATTTCATTATTCAGTCTCAAGCATCTTTTGATCTTACAGTGATCGATTCCAAATAAGGGAGAACTAAATAATCCTTCAAACCTATGTTAGGAGTCTTATCAGAGAGATCAAATAATGATGAATTATAACTATGAGAGTTTACTCTGTAATTTCAGCCTAGATACCCGCAACTGGATACTGGTACATGGAATTTTATAAGAGTCCATTCCACTTGTGCAAGAAGTCTTTCTCCTACTGCTTGAGTGGCTGAAGCAAGAGCTCATGTATTTTTTGTCATTGTACATCTTGCATACGTTTTGTCCTCTTGAAAAGTGAAAACTCTGCTATCAATCTTTATCCACAGAGCTCAGAGTTCTACAAAGTCACCACTGAACAATATCAGAAAGCTGCTGAGGAGGTGGAAGCAAAGTTCAAGTAAGTTTTTTAAAGTATTATAATTACTCTTCTTGACAAGATGAAAGGACAACTTCATTGCTTTTTGAATAGGAGATCGTTTGGTGTGTAGCCCTCTGGATAACTTGGAAGTAGGTGGGTTGAGATGGACCCCTGTTATCTGCTGTAGTGGAATCCAAATGCAAGGACAAGACATTTGATAAAAGCTTGTTACCAACTCGATTTTATGAACTAAGGTGAAATAAAAAGCCATAGTAATAGAATTTTCTTTGTGGTGATATATGATAGGCTACCCTTGTTAATGAAGGCAATATTAAATTGCCATTTCTATTAATAAAAACATAGAAACCATTCACTTTTGCATAATAAAATGATGGGCATATCCAAATTGGTGTATCCCCTTTTCTCATGTTTAAGCTGTTTCATTTCTTCACATGTACCTTGAAAGCATTTAAATCACAGACTTTACCTTACCCTTGATTATGAAGGGGATGTTAAATTGCTACCTCTATTAAGGTTCTGTAATTGATGGATCAAAGTGTCTGTGACCCATAGCTCTGTATTTTTCCTCTGCTGCCAGGTTTCACATTAAGTAAGAAGGCATCATTCAGAATTTTCCCGAGTGTATAACTAGTGCTATTGTGTAACCTCTGTTGGTAGCAAAGCAAAAAAAAAAAGGTGTTGTGACAGGTTTAGTTGAAAGATGGCATTGGGCTCTGACCTCCTTCCTTGCGCATGTTTCTGAGCATTTGATAAAATGATTAAGCCACAAAGTGGAACGTTATTGCTTTTTGCTATCATGTAATTTGTGTGATAATGTTATTTTAATATTGATTAAAAATGTTTTTTAAAGATGGTTTGAGGTATATTTAAATACACAGAAACCTCCATTCTTCATTAGTGAATTATTTAGGGGCTGGAGGAAGAGACCTTCTAAGAATGGCGCATAAATCTCACTCTTAAAGGGTTAATGTGCTATCTTAAGAATTTAGACATAGAATTGCATGTAGACTTGATTTTAGAAGGTGCACCATACAGGTATTTTTATGATTTTATCTTCCCCCCTAATGATAAAGCAACATTTTTTAACCTTTTTTCTCAATACTATGAGAACCTTTGACTTGGTACCCTGGCTGTTTCCTCAATACAAGATAATAGTTATACAAATAACAAAAACTTGAGGTAAATCAAAGGAAATCACTTCTGACTAGGATGATCTAGGAAGTCATCATAAAGAAGATGGTTTAGATGAGGCTTGAAGTAGAGCTTTGGTGGAAAGGAAAGGTATTCAGAAGAAAAATCCACAGTTGATGCGGATCTTAGGTAAGATCCTCACAAGATAAAGTTGGAAAGGTTGATAGGGTCATTCATTAGTTGTTGAGCTCAGAAGTGGGTCTTAATTTAGCAAGCAGTCTTTGACCAGGTAAGTACCTTGATATCTGTGCTTTTTTAGGAATATTAGTGAATGTGAGCTTTGATTAGAGGCATGAGAAACAAGAGCCAGAAGTACTAGGTGAGAGGTCTCTATAAGTGAGAAGAAAAGAGACTAATGCAAAAAAACTCATTGAAAGATTAGACATGAATCAGTGATTGATTGGTGAGTTTGCTAGGGCTGCCATAGCCAAGTACTGCAGGCTGAGTGGCTTAAACAATGGACTTTACTTCCTCACAGTGTGGGGGTAGAATTTCAAGGTCAAGGTGCCAGCAGGTTGGTTTGTTCTGAGGCTTCTCTCCTTGGCAGGTAGATGGCTGTTTCCTCCTTGTCTTCACATGGTCTTTCCTCTCTGCATCCATCTCCTAATTGCCCTCTCTTTTTATAAATCCCATTTGATTAGGGTTCATTCTATTGACTTCATTTTAACTTAATGACCTTCATCCAAATATGCTTTCTAGCATACCATGCATCAGGACTTCAATGTATGAACTGAGAGGGTGGGGACGCAGTTCAGCCCATTCACCTGGAGAGAAGGGGCAAAGGGGAGTCTAGCTGGATTTTCTAGAGAGAGGTAAAACTGGTTTCAGTGGAGAAGACACTCTTCTCCCATGTCATTTACGCTGGGCTCCTACTGGAGAATGAAAAGCTGCATGGTGCACAAAAATAATGTCATGAGGACTTACCTTCTGCAAGACAACATGGCCTGTCGGTTAGACTTAGTTTGAAGCAGAGCCTCAACAGCATTCTCTTTTATCTTTCTAACAGATTATTCTTTATTATGTCCTACTCTCTTCTGGCATAGTGAAGAATTTAGCCTTTTCCAAAGGTCTTAGTACCCAGCTCCTGGGAGGTAACCTATAAAACCTTGGAATTTCCCAAGTGATAGAAGTGTCTTCTTATTCCTGATGGGCCCCTCAGGCCATGTGCTGTCAGCCTGGCCTCTGGGGAATTGCTGTTGGAGCCTGAATTCAATCATGTGGGCAGTCAATTTAATAAGCCTATGTTAAAGAGGCCCGAATGAAAGACACGGAAGGGTAGTTGAACTTCTCTTGCTGATGCTATGCTGCATATTGTCAGGCCTCCATACCAGGAAGATAGTGACTCTTTGGAACAATGGAAACTGCTTTTGGAACCCTCCCAGACTCTGTCCTCTGTATCTCTTCCCTTGGTTGTTTCTCTGTATCATTTTCCATAAGTCATAACTGTGCATTTAATGGCTTTCTGTGAGATCTGTGAATCCTCTTAGCCAGTAGTCGAAGGTTAGGGTGGTTTGGGGAACCCCTTGAATTTGCAGATGATGTAAGAAGTGCAAATAGCCCTGGCTGGTTTGGCTCAGTGGATAGAGTGAGGGCACATGTCCGGGTTGCGGGCTCAATCCCTTCTCTCTCATCATTGATGTTTTTGTCTCTCTCTCCCTCTTTCTTCCTCTCTGGAATCAATTTTTAAAAAAATACTTTTAAAAAAAGTGAGAACATTTGGGGACCGTACCCTCAGACTTTGTAGTTGGGTAACTCTAATACAAACAAAAACCCAGGTTTTATATACTGTGAAAGGACTTTTAAGAGCTAGTTTTGCAGAGTAGCTTTCATTATATAATTGTTTTTCCAGCTTCTGCCTGCTAGACTGAGCTTCCTAGAATATTGTATTTTGATTTGCAGTGATTTCACTAGCTTCACACCTAGAAAGTTGTGGTGCTTGGGCTGTAAAGATGTATCTATGCTCTTCGAAGGCACAGAGTTTGCTCAGGGAACTATGTTTCTCCTCAGAAAGTTGGCCATCTCAGATAATCATCTCAGATCACCACAAGGTCAGTCTCTCACAGGGCAGTGTACTGGAGTCCGTCCGCTGCATGACTGCAGCAGTTCCTCTGAGGGGCGAGCTCGGAAGGACTTTGAGGAGGATTTAGTTCAGCTTTTTCTGATGGAGGGGTTCATTTGGGTGCATCTTGGTTACAGGAGTTGGAAGCTTTTTAAATTGCAACTATAAGGGTGATGTTATACACCTGATAGGGGGTCACACAAAATCTCTGTAAAGAGCAAGAAAGCTGGGAGCATTTGAGGCTGTGCATGGTGAACCCCAGTCACATTGATGCATCCTGCCATGAGAGCTAATGGGTTTATTCTAGGGATGCTTAAATATTAACTCACACTCAGGCCCTCCGTTTATAGTTTTGGCAGTAAACCATTGAAACACTGTAGATTTAAGGGGATTTTTTTCCTTCTTTATCAGTACCTCATTCCTTCTTAGAGCTCCTGTGTGGCTCGTTCTCTGCCGAGTTCTGAATGCACAGCTGTGAGGAGTCAGGACGCCTTGCTAGCAGGGAACGTAGAGTTCACCAGCGGCAACAGGAGGAAGGCGGAGTTTAAACAGAGCTTTTTACAGACACAAAGTTAGGTCTGCTGTGATGGGCTAATTACATCCCTAATATTTACCTTTTTTCCCCCAGGGGGAATTAAACAATTTGGAGATAAAGAATCTGTACTGTTTATTTGCCTGCAAGAACTTTTTGCCCACAGTAGCTTTAAAATTTTAGCTTATAAGACTCAAATTACTGAGCAAATCCAGCATATTTTACATCTAATTTTTATTCAAGAGTTAACCTTTTCTTTTCCCAATCCAGCCAGAGCAGTCTTTATTAGCACTTTATATCACCTTTACCGCCCTTTGTCATTATCTGTTAATTAGAGCAACTTATGGTGCCAGTTACTCGTTATAGTGATGATATCAGGTTATAGCTCAGCCTACTGAAAATTATCTTCTGTATTAATCCTTATTTTCTACCTTATAGGTGATTAATAAATAAAATGTCATAGTGATGTTACATTGATAGTGCTTAGCACAGGTCTTGCACAGATAAATGCCCAATAAATATTAGATTATTTTTATTATATTACATATTATAGGATAATATTCAGTTATAATATTATTTCATTATATCCAACTCAACTTATGAAACTGCACCATAGGAGAAATTTCTGTATTTGTTTCCAAAAAAAAACCTATAAGGTGTTGGCCGGCCCCCTCACCCCCTGAAACAACAATGACACAACGTTAGAAAGAGTGCTCATCCTTAGGGAGCTCACAGTCCAGGGCAGCCGTTGGCAAACTACGGCCCGCGGGCCAAATCCGGCCCGTTTGAAAAGACCGTACCCTTTTATGTAATGATGTTTACTTTGAATTTATATTAGTTCACGCAAACACTCCATCCATGCTTTTGTTCCGGCCCTCCGGTCCAGTTTAAGAACCCATTGTGGCCCTCGAGTCAAAAAGTTTGCCCACCCCTGGTCCAGGGGGTGACAGCACCTGCAGCACTCCTGACAGGATGGCACTGTGGGGCATGTGTCACAGCAGGATGGACAGTGCCCCGGCCTGCTTCCTGGGCCGCCTCAGAACCCCCTCTCCGGTTGGAGTAGAGCCCGCACCACGCCTGCAACAGGCAGTGTTGTCACCAGTGTCTCATGCATGCAATTTTTAAATTTTTTTATTGAAGAGTTTTATTCTGTCTCAGAGCAAAAACCTTGCTTTCATACTGTAAGGTGCATTGCAGGTGTGCCATGCCGCAAGTTATTATTGAGGCACCAAATGCCGTAGTTGGTGACCAGAGGGCTTGGAAAAATGCATAATTTTTTACCATTTAGAGCATGTAACACTGATATTTACAGGTTTTCTTGTTGAAACAGGCCCAGGGCATCTCAGGCGGTACATAAGTATTGCCATAGCACTTGTTTTGATGTTCAGGTGCCTCAGAAATGTGTTCAATGTCATGATTTTGTGGGTCCTCCAAAGGTTTTGTTGTTAACATGCAAGCAAATAATATTAAACAACATTCTCTAAATTATGGCTGCCAAGTACTGAAACTTAGTAATGAAATCAAATTACAAAAAAATTTCATGTAGAGCTATACAAAATTCGTAAAATTAAAAATTTATAAAAACCAATATTAACTAAATATAAGGCAATATCAAAGGAGTGTGGAATATCTTTTTAAGTATATTTTATTGATTTTTCACATAGAGGAAGGGAGAGGGATAGAGAGCTAAAAACATCGATGAGAAACATCCATCAGCTGCCTCCTGACCACCCCCTACTGGGGATGTGCCCGCAACCAAGATACATACCCTTGATCAGAATTGAACCTGGGACTCTTCAGTCCACAGGCTGACGCTCTATCCACTGAGCCAAACCGGTCAGGGCAGGAGTGTGGAATATTTTAAAGGCAGTGTAAACCTTGTGAAGACAATGTAATATCAAACAAATGAAAAGCATTATGAAGACACTTTGTGTTCATTCCCATGCTGTTCTTTAGGCCAGTTTCTACCTTTCAGAAGGGAAAAAAAATACATTCTGGGAAGTGGCATGGTGCTTTCATTAGAGGTACATGTTTCCACCTGGCTTCCGTTTCTCTGAAGGATGAAGCGCTTGGAAAGCAGTGTGGTTCTATGCAATCGTAGGTGGAAGGCTGGGGACATTCCTGTGTGCCAGGTTATAGAAGGCACTTTCACGTTCATCCTTGAACAAAGTGGTCGAAACCTGACTTAAAATTGTACGATCTAGGCTATCCTTTTAAGGTCTTCAAAGATTTATTACCCTGTGGAAGAAGTTTAGGCATTTTAGACTATCTGAGGAATGCTATGCAAAACTCCTACAGATAAAATGGATTTTGTAAGTATTATATACATTCAAAAGTTTTCCTTAAACTGTAAAAGTCTTGGTGTTACTGGAGTTTCACTTTGGCAATACTGTCTTGTTTCTCTTTGGGGTGTGCGATTGTAATAGCTGTGCAGGAACTCCCCACTTAGCATCACTGATAGGTTCTCGGACTTTAAGCGAAATGCTGTATAACAAAATCGGTTTTTACCATAGGCTAATTGATAAAAATGAGAGTTAAGTTCCGATGGCATATTTCTGGTCACCAAACTTCTAAAACTAAAAACAAAACCAACCTTCTAAAGACCCCAAACACTTCTAATATTAAACATTTCAAATAAATGTGACCTGTGCATTTAAAGATGAATAAACACACGTAAGATAATGATTTTCCAACCTGTTGATTCCAGTTCAGGGTTGTGGGTGGCCAGAGCCCATCCTGGCAGCGCAGGGCAGGGTGCAGATTGGGACCCAGCCCTGGATGGGATGCCCTTCCATGCAGGGCGCTCACTTTCCCCACCCCCAGTGACTCAACACTGGTCCCTCGAACCTCACATGCACATCTCAGGGATGTGGGAGGAAACCAGAGTCCCGGGAGAAAACCCACATAGACATGGGGAGAAGGTACAAACTCCACACAGACAGTGGTTCCAACCGGGAATCTTTTTCTCTCTCATTATTATAACAAAAAGACTGTAAAGAAAGTGCCATTATTCGAGGGCCAACTGTACTACAAATGAATTAGTGAAGCTGAGGGTGACACGCCAACGGTATAGCAGGTGTTTCTCATGTTCTCTATAATTATACATGTGGATCATGGACAATTTTAAGCAACGGTGTTTAAAGATCCTGCTTAATTGGCTGTAAAATAATTAAATAAGCTTTTGACTGGCAAATTTATAATTCTGTTAGATGCATAAGCCAGCGTGCCTGCATGTCAATGTGACTTCAGTTTGAAAATATTAGATTAATAGAACTAATTGTACTGCAAGTACAAAGTTTACTCTGATTAATCGTCTCGGAACTCTTCGAGAAGTTTAGGCAAGTAAATTTATGTGACTTACCTTTATGCTTAAACTTTTAATTAAAACTTATTTCAAAAGTTTGAGCTTTTCGGGCTCTCTATGCTTCTCTCTCCAGTTTTTCCAAAGTTGAGCTCCTGCAATTTTTCAGTGACTCCAGCTGCCTTATTGAATATCTTGGCTTATCCAAAGGATGAAAATTATATACTGTTGTACATGTATTTGTATCTGTAGCTGACAGGTTCCCTGCACATCATCTCTAACACTTACTGATGTCTACTTATAACCTACTTTATGCTGCGTGAATGGCTATGGTATACCAAATGTACATGATAAATGTTTTATCTCTGATTGTCATTGATCAGCTTCTAAATGATCGAATGGTTTATCTCAGTAAGACACTAATTCACATTGATCAGATTCTAAATGACCAAGTTGACTTGGTTTCTGCTGAACACAAATTGTATTAAAACAACATTACTTGAACATGCTGCCTTTTCTAATGCAGGAGTTATGTTACCAGCAGTTACATTATAACTGGAGTTATTGCATTATAAAGATGTCTCCTTCATAATGAAAAGTTTACACAAGGAGAAAAGAATGTGATATTACAGGAGGAACAGGGCTTCGGGCAAGGATTGGGGCTTTTACTAATTAAATTCTACATTTGTACTGGGCCTTTCTTCCTCCTTTTTTAATTTGAAAGACTGCGAGCAAGAACTATAGCAGCTGCAGTGCAGGCATTGTATTCCCTGTGGTCCTTGGAGCCAGGTAGCATCCTGCTTAATTTAGTAAGAGACTTAGTTATTGAAAAGGCAGAATTCTGGGTAAAGTCAACAGACCTATACCCGCCGTGCTTACGCTTGGTTACAATAGCCTATTGAGAAGTTCCAGGCTATGTGTTGTTGTGATTTTGTTTTTTGAACATCAGCTCACTGATGTCAACTGCTACAGTTTCAGGTACCCTCTAGAGTTGGTCCTGTGTGTTGCTGGAGGAAGGTTGCAATTCTGAAAAGGAAAAGCAGTGTTTAGGAGCTAACACTATACTTTGTATAGGAAGCTAATGGCAACGCCACATTCAGCTGAAACATGGCCTGGGTTCTTTAGAACAGTCCCATTCCGGGCAGGTATTTATTACATCGTTGACTTGTCCCTTTCATCTGTAACATGTAAATTGTAACTGCCACTCTCTTCAGGGCATTCAAGCTGAGGAGGTTTAAAAGTTATAAAACAAACACAAAAAATCAGTTGCCATTGATCCTCATGTAAAAAACAAATGATGTGAAATAGTAGTTTCATTCAATTCTAAGACACTGGCTGCCATTTCAAGAATGTTCTAGATGGCATGGCAACCCCTTCTCTACCTCACTTGTCAAGTAAATCAGGGCATATGTAGAGAGTAGGCTGCCACCTTCCTGGTGCCCACATCCCAACTGCCTCACCAGTACTGGACAATATTACTTATGATAGGCATGTATAACTGGTTAGTGCTGTGAAGAAAAGAAACTTTAGGCAATTAGTGTGGTTCTTTTTCCCTCTTTAAGATTGGAGCCCTTCTAATCAGATCTAACTAGTCATTTTGTCTCATTTTCAATCCTTGGGTCGAATCAATAATAATAGTCTACATATTACTCTTTCTCTAAGGTAGCAGAAGTAAATGCCAAGAAACATGAGCAGCTCTTGGGAGTCAGGTTTCCATCTGCATCGTTTCTCTACTCCTACCTGTTCCTCACAGCATTCCTCTCTATCCAGAGGTGTCTGCAGGAAGGGACGGGGCAGGTTGTCAGCTTTGAGTGGAATACAGGGCTCACAAGAGCAGGATCAGGGTTGTAAGCCATAGACAGTATTGTCCGTTTCACAAAGAGAACACACACTACACCCATCGCGTGAACATCTGTGGTTGGTCACAAGGTAAGGGGATCCCCGTGGAAATGTCCTCATTCCTTCAGCAGTGAAGGAACCTCACACCTCCAGGGATAGTCAGAGTGGTCACATCCTGTCATAAATGCATGACCCAGAATTCTATTCTCTGTCCCAGCCAGGGCAGCAAGGCTTTGGGTTGCCCTGGGCATCTTCTTTACCTAATATAATCTATTTGTTAGTTACATGTAAAGTATCAAAACCAGTCTTGTTGCATCCCTTAGGTTTGTGGCCATAAGCACCTGAATTCATGATTTGTTCCCTGTGAGATAACAAATCACTCTGTTTTCCCCTGCAGGAACATTAGCATTGAACTTTCTTCCTTAATCAATACAATCCATTAAGAATCTAGCATACCCTACATGGTTATATGAAATATTAATTACACACTGCTAGTTAGATAAATGAAGACTCTGCCAGAATGCTAGCTTGTTTCTTTTCTTGTATTATAATATCTTAAAGGAGAACATTTTGAGTTCTAGGGTGCATAGAATTTTGGAATTCGTTTATTAAATCTTGCTTATTTGAGTAATTAACTCCATAACTCCTGGTTCCTAAAAGATATTTCTAACTGGGACTGTGAGTTTTTTTCCTCTGGATAGAGTTCATTTACTTTTTAAAGGATCCAGTTGGAAATAATTTCTTTGATTTTCCTTTGATGTTTTCAAAGATGAGAAAAAATTATTTGGCTTTTTAAATGCCACTCTGCTACAGGTAGAAAGCAGTGGAGCTTGTAGGAAGGCCAACGAGACTTAATTATTGTCTGACTGATCCGCCTCATTCTTAGATGTCCAGGAAGACTTCTAGGAGGTGGGCTTTTAATTCTCTCTTTGTACCAAATTTACAGAGTGAACCATCTTACGTCTTGAGCGTGGTTAAAAATTGGGTCAAGGTATCTACACATAGGAATGGTAGCTCTTAGGATAGTCTCTGGGAAGTTGTATGGGTTCAGCTGTACTGTGATATCTTTTTTATGTTTTATCACTCCACAGTTGGATAAGCCTATACCTAATGTGTTGCCTCTCCCTGCTTCCAACCAGATAATTAACTTATAGATAAATGTATGTGGTTGTCCACTCATGCAACTAGGTGGTAAAACCAAGTACTAAAATTGAAACCAAACTTTCAGAAAAGTTGTATTTAAAACCTATTTCTGCTGCTCATTTGAGTGTATTATTACCAAGTCTCTCATGGATTCAGTCTAGCAAGGATTCCTAGGTCTGGCTCTTGGTTTTTCTTAAGTATAAGCAAACAAAATACAAGAATTGATAACTTGAGCCTTATCATCATTAAAACGTTCTGCTCATCTTAAGACACTCTTAAGAAAAGTTTAAAAATGGGCAAAAGACTTGAACAGACCCTGTTAATATTATTAGTTATCAGGGAAATGTGAATGAAAACCATTGGAATGGTGGAAATCCAAAACAACTGCCAATAATGGTTGTCTAAAAGGATGTGGAGAAACCAGCATTCTCGTGTTTTTCTGTGTGGGTATAAATGCCTTGGAAAAACATGGTCAGTTTCATATAAATGTGAACACATTTGCTCTATGACCCGGCAGTTCCAGTCCTTGGTATTTGCCCGAAAGGAGAAAGTATACATCCACTGAAAGATTGGCACACAGAAGCACCAGGCTCTCTCCGTTGCGGGCCTTGAAGAAGCGAAGTGCCAGGAGATCAACACCTTCAAGGAAATGAGTTCTGCCCTGTGAGCCTGGGAGGAGACCCTGGGCAGGGGCCCAGCTGCCTTGGGGAAGCTCTGAGATAATAAATGGGTGTGTTCTTAAGGTGCTTAAAAAAAAAAGATTTGTACACATATGTTCATATCCGTTTTATTCATAGCAGTCAAACACTAGACACAACCCAGGTGGCCATCCATAAGAGAATAGACAAATGTGGGACATTCAGACAGTAGAATCCTGTTTAGCAATTTATTTTATTTTATTTTTTTTAATATATTTTATTGATTTTTTTACAGAGAGGAAGGGAGAGAGATAGAGAGTTAGAAACATCGATGAGAGAGAAACATCAATCAGCTGCCTCCTGCACATCTCCTACTGGGGATATGCCCGCAACCCAGGTACATGCCCTTGACCGGAATCGAACCTGGGACCTTTCAGTCCGCAGGCCGACGCTCTATCCACTGAGCCAAACCGGTTTCGGCCTGTTTAACAATTTAAAAACACACACACACCAAAAATTATTGATGCTTGTAACAACATGGGTGCATCTCAGAGACAGGTATGCAAAGAGGAGCCAGGCAGAAAACAAGCCTATTGTTTGATCCCATTAATATGAAGTTCAAAATAGGGACAATTAGTTTATCCTAGTAGAAAGCAGAAAGTGGTTGATGGGGACAGAGGGGTCTTGACTGGAAAGGGGCACAAGCAAGCTCTCTGCGGTGTTGGGACTGTTTGTTTTCTGGGTGACAGTTACACAGGTATATATCATTTTTACTACAATACAAACACTTAAGTTTGTGTGTTTTTTAAATATTAATTATACTTAAGACACCCTGAATTTATTGTTAATTTTAACTAGGAGAAAATGCCCCAAATATTGGGAATACCCAAATCCTAACTGTCCTAGGTAAAATAAGTTTCCTCGGTTTAATCGCAGTCTTAAGAAAATTATGGCTTCTAATCCTATCCACGATCAGATTTTTCATTAGAATTTGAATCCCTTATCTTAATGTCAGGGCTATTCATTCAAGTGTGTTTCATTGCTATAGAAATAGGATTAATCCTTGCTTTATTTCTTTTTTCAAGAATTAGTCTTTTTTCCTGCCTTATTAAATTAGGTTTGCCTGTTATATTCTTCTTCTCATTAGCCTAAAGTCTTGTAGATAGGCCTGGTTACATTGTGAAAGTTATTTTTGATAAACAGATTTTAAAGGCAGTATTTGTAAATGAAACATGTGCACAGTAACTCTGGGACTTTTTAATGTAATCTTAGGCAGCAGTTTGTACATGCTATGTATTGAATCCTGGCCAAATGCTTGAAAACGTGTAAAAACTCGCATCTTGGCCCTTCCCTGCATGTTGAAACGAAAGCACACATGTTCCCATGTTCCAGTGCCGCCAAGCATACCCAGCTTGCTCACATGGCTGCCGGTGCTGTTTCCCGTGCCTCCTTGTTCGGTGGCCAGCAATTAGATTGTGTGTTCCTTTTGTGAGTGTGTGTGTCTAAATGCTGCGCATCTGCTGCATCCCTTGAAAATGGATAGATGTGCTCTTTAAGGGGAATCCTTGCTCCTGGCTCCTTTCAAAGTCACCCGCCACCCTCTCTGGATGAAGCTGGCGAGAAACACTGTGCAGTGACACATCTGGCTTTGTGCTCCCTTCTCAGTGTGTTAAACATGCTTTGGAGATGTCTTATAAGTACAAAGAAGTCAGTTATTTGCCAATTACTGTCTTAACACAAGAAAGACTGAGGGCTGCTGTTGTGCGCTGGGGGTGTGTGTGCGTGCGTGTGTGTGTGTGCTGCCCTTTGCTCTCTGTCTTGTTCTCTGTGCTTCTGAGATTACACAAATACTTATTTATTTGGGAGGCAGATCCCGCTATGGAAACTCTGAAGTCCACCAGCCGCACAGGCGTATATCTCAACAAAGCTGCCCATGTGAGGGGTGCGTTCAGCGTGGTTTCTGATTGGGATTTTGAGGGTAGCATACACCTGTTTCTGCTTTCAGGATGAAAAATGAGTTGCCAATTACTGTCGACATGTTCAGACATGACACTTCATATGGTAGAAGCTTGCTCAGCCTGCTTTATGCTGGGCCCCCAACTATGAAACCATCGGTTCTGAAAAGGGGGTGTGTTGGCAAGGAGGAGAGGGAAGAAGGGGAGCCATCCTCGCTCCATGCGGCCATGGGAAGGAGGTCACTGCCTCTCACCTCTGTTTCCCGGCAGAGCTCTTGAACAAGATGAAGTGATCAAAGCCGGGTGCCAGCGCATCCTCGCAGTCTCATTACTTTGCAAGCTGCACGCCCAGATGCTGCTGTTCTGCATCAGGCCTCACTGACTTACATTCATAACACCTCTATTACAGCTCATTTGGTACCACCCGGAATTAACCAGTTCTTCCCTTTTCCTGGTGGTGTGTCTCCAATACAAAAGATGCGAACGGAAAGCTGAGCATAACATTGCTGGGTGTAGAAGGCGTCTTGCAGGCATCCCAGTTCGTTGACAAGAAGCAGGAATCAAATGTTTTGTCACCACTTAAATCATTTGTGGTTTTCATTTGGTTGTGTGAGTGTTGGTTTGGAAGTATTTTCGAAGTCTTGGAATTTGAAATATTGGGTTTTGCCAGCAGACCAGTTTCATCGACACCCCGGTCCTGGGAGTTCTTTGCAATTAGTGGACTGACACGTCCTCATTTGTTGGTTTCTTCCACCAGTGAAGAGCTCATTGACATTTATTTCAGAAGGTGTTAATGCGACAACTTTGCTTAGGAGAACTTAATCATCGTCAGTATCAACACAACTATCCATCAAAGGTCTCTGATGCTTCATGCTCTGTGAGCATTGGGAGCAGAAATCTGAGCCTGAGTCCCAATCCTCAGTGGCCTTATATTGTGGAGATCATTAGCTCTACTGTGGAGGGTCAGAACCTCATACAAGAATTATAACTTTAATATTTGTTCAAGAAAAATTGTTGAATATCTCACATACTTTCAGGTGGTTTCCATAAACTGAAATACAGAGAGGTGAAGAAAGCATGATGCATATACATGGGAGACAGATTAATACACACATGACTAAAATGTGGTAAATGCTAATATAAGGGTGAAAACAAGATGCTGCAGGAATAGGGAGGGGAATCTGGATTGCAGGAAGAGGTGACTGGTGCAGGCTGTCTTCTCACCTAGAGGTTTTGTGAAGGTGAGAAGAAGGAGGATGGTTTTCATGCTAGCAATGGCTGGAATGGATGTGGGCAGAGGTGGGACAGACTCTGAGGCCATCAAGGAAGGTTAGGGTCAGACTTTCAATGCCGTGTCTTGGAAGGCAGAGTTAGTAGAGTTGTGAAGATTCAACCACAAGTTCTACCTACTTGGGAATATTTTTTTCCCAATTACCCACTAGATTATCACCATTAGAATTGTCTCTTGAATTGGTCATCGTTCCTAGATGTCTTCTGTCAAATACACAAGCATAATATTTGGCACATATGTATATGTTTATGTTTATAATATCATCACAATTTGCTATATCATGTTCATTTCTATTCTTATGTTAACACTAGTGGCCCAGTGCACAAAATTCGTGCACATTAAAAGGGAATTAATTAGAGGAAATATTTTAATATTGCTATTTGCCCTTTCTCTATAATAGAAGTGTCAGAGATGAACGAAAATTAGTAAAATATATATGAAAATCTTTCTTCTGTCAGTCTGGGGCACGCTGCGCCTCAAAATCACAGGAGTCCCAGAC
Source organism: Myotis myotis (assembly GCF_014108235.1). Taxonomy (NCBI): domain Eukaryota; kingdom Metazoa; phylum Chordata; class Mammalia; order Chiroptera; family Vespertilionidae; genus Myotis; species Myotis myotis. Next base: position 59,976,631 of record NW_023416315.1, read on the forward strand.
CCAGCCGGCCCCATCCCTGTCAAGCCCTGCAGGGAAAGGGGCGCAGCTTCAGGTCCCCTGGTGCCGGGCGGAGGGCACAGCCTCAGCTCCCCCGTCAAGCCCCACTGGGCAGGGGACGCAGCCTCAGCTCCCCTGGCTCGGTGCCAGATGAGGGGTGCAGCCCCAGGTCTCCTGGTGCTGGGGCTGTGGCCTCAGGTACCCCAGCCCGATGCCGTGGCAGGGGGCACAGCCTCAGGTACCCGGGCACTGGTGCTGGGGCGGAGGGCGCGGCCTCAGGTCCCCCGACCCAGCCTCAGGTCCCCCAGCCCTGGCATGAGGGCGCAACAGCCATTTGCATATTAGCTCTTTATTATATAGGATTATTAATATCCATTTGAAAAATGAGCTCATGTTAGCTGACCATTAATTGTCTAGCAGAGAGAATGGGTCATAGAGAAAACAGTAGTTTTGATAAAAGGGTGGGGAGGATCCAGTTCAAGAAAGGTTTGTTTTACGGGATATTGTCTGGGGAAAATCTTGGGGCATTTTAGCAGAGAAGGAGCCTTAGGTGCTAGAGGAGCACGGAAAGCTGGCATGCTGGTTGGTCATTTTAGCCCCCTCCCTGCGGTCCATGTCATGGGATCCTCTTTTAATTGAAATGGTATAATATGAACTTTAAAAAATATTCCTAGCCATGAGCTCTTTAAATGGCATCCTAAGAATTCACATGGTACAACATTCTACATGTGTGGGAAAGAGGGTGTTAGAGGCAAATTGTATGTGGTTTATAAAGATAGTGTTCATCTGGATGTATGATTTTTGGTTTATGTCTGTAACTGTGATTGTATGTACCCAAGTTATAGAAAATTAACTCATACATTGCTAGTTGATTATTAAATGAATCTAATAAGTATTCTTTCTCCTCTCCACTGCGTTTTGTGGTCAACTTTTGTCTTTTGATATCCTTCCTGTAGCTTAGTATAGTGAAAATAATCTGAAAATTAAATTTATGATGGATATATTCCCCATGGTCCGCACAAAACTTCAACGTATTCTTTGAAATAACTGCATAGTATTGTGTGGCATTGTTCTACCATAACTTAGTTGGCCCATCCCCTTCTGACAGGTACTCAGGTTGTATTTCAAATGAGTTTTTTGACCAGGTTGTGTTTTTTCCCTTAAGGCTGCAGTGAAACAAGTTTACACACAGAACCTTAGGAACTGGTGTGTTTGTTTCCATCGCATGGACGGGGTTTGAATTGTGACCAGCTCTTCTGACGATGTCGTATTGGGCTACTTAACCTCTTGGACTTATTTTTGCTGACATAGGAAATGTATTATACTAACTCATAGGGTTTTTAGAAGGGGTGACGAATAATGTAGGTAAAGTTCCGGGCATGGAGTAGGACTCAGCCCTATACAGGTTTAATTTCTTTAGCGGTCTAGTGGGGTTAGGGTTGGCAAAACCAAGAGTACTTAACTTTGGAAATTGTATTACAGCAGTGAATTTAAATCTGGCTCCTAAGTGGCCCCTTTTATTTTTCCTAAAGAAAAGCAAAGCCCATTTTGTGAAAATTTTCAACTTTTTGACGTGTAATTTAAAAACATTACATTTTGGCCCAACCTTTTGCAGTTTTTGCTGCTAGTTTATAATTCCCCAGAGGTGAGTTGAAAAGATTAGTGGTAGAACTTTTTCCCATTAACTCGGGGAAAACTACAGAGCAAAAAATTGTCCTCTGACAGAAATGTCAATCCATACCTCAGTGGAGCGTTTGGAAACTGAAGCTGAGAGCCGATTTAACAGGAGAATCGAAAACCAAAATGTATACACATCTTCACCTTTCTAACTGGTGGCAAGACAAGTGAAAAATATACTCTCAGAACTTGATGATGCAAAGAAAATAGGGTTGTTGCTCCGGGAGTGCATTAAGGCTAGGTCTTTAAAAGATCTGAGTGCTAAGCTTCTGGCCAAGTCCTTCAGAAAGCTGATCCTTCCTTATTAATGATACATCTATTTGTACTTCCTACCATAAAATCCCCCCTTCGTATGATGTAGCATCTAGGAAGCAGATTTAAGAGAAAGGGAATGCTAACTAGATCACAGATTTTGCTATCGAAGCTACCAAGAAAATAGGCTTTTTTTCTTGTTTGAGATTCTTGGTCTTTCTGATTTGTTTTTAAAAAAACAAATTAGGACTACTCTTAATTTTTCCATTCTATAATGCCAATATAGCTATCATGAGATAGTAAATATCCATGTGAGCAAAAATTTTACTGGGCATAATCTTTGTAGGTGTCTTTCACAGTGAATGGATCTGTTCTAGCAAATTCTGTCTCTTCCTTTCTCAATCCCATCTTAGTTTTTCTATCTGTAAAAAGTGGTAATCAGAGAGATGTTATATGAGAATTAAATGAGGTTCCTTTATGCTCCTGGCACACCCGAAGCAGTCGATAGTTAGTTAATTATTATAGTCATCAATAGTTCAAGTTTCTCTTGAGTGAATTCCGTGTGTGTGTTTTAAATTGATGCCCATCATATAATCCAATATTTACTTCCCTAGGGGATAATTCCTAGACATATAAAATTGCAACTGAGCATATACCATGCCTCTAAAAACATGTGTTTAAAGACATATGTTTTCTGTCAAATCATTAACCAACACTTAAGCAACACTACTCAAAATAATAGTTCTATTTGAACATGCTAGGGAGTACATAATTTAGTAGAAATGCATATGGAGGCTGTGCGTGCATGAATGCAGTTGTCGTTAGCTTATGGTACAGATCACAGCCTTTAGAATATTTATATTAATTTGGGATTAGAGGCAATTACATGTTGGCAGTCTGTAATGAACAAACCAAAGTTTTCCTAAACATTTGTTCTCAAGTCAGTCGCTTGGCATTTGGACCATAATTTTCCCCAGAAATAAAAATGACACTTGCGATTGTCTAGGTGAGTCCTCAGAAACCTGTTTGTTTAACCCCTGATTGTTTGTGTTAAGAATGAAAGGCGGTGGGGGGGAAGGGGGCGGGGGGAGGGCCGGGATGAGGGGCAAGGCCAGCAAAAAGAAAAAAAATGCTGCATTTGTCTGCGTGTGTGTGTCATTTACACTCTAGTTTTTAAAGACAAACCTAGTCACAGGTATAGCCTTGTTTCTATGGGAAATGTAGGACTCTATAGAGTGTGGAAAGGAAATGCAGAAACCTTGGCAAGAACAGCTCCCTCCCTATCTCCCAGTTCCCCCGGTCACTTTCAAGCTTATTTTTTGTTTAACAGTGAATGAAATCTTCTTTTCAAATGAAATCTTGGGTGGAAACCTAACACAACTGATATGATGCTATTTTATTAACATAACTCTAGTTTATCAGCTTATATACAACCTTATATCAAGAAAACAATGAAGCATATTTTCATGAATACAACATTTAAAAATCAGGGGGCTAAGAATTCTGGCTACAGTCTTACCGTACATCAGCCTCAGCACCCAAAATTATTTATTTGGTTGCACAGGGTTGTGATAATCCTGATTTGCAGCGATAAGTAGTGGCAATTGATAATAGTTTTTTTTTTTAAACAGCTTGTCTTGCAATCTCAAGATCTACTCATCCATCAGTCTGATCCATACGATTAAAAGCGAAATAAGTTTCTGTCTCAAAGCTGAATAATTGACAGTATCTAATAAATCATTATATAGAAGTTGGGATGAACACCCAAAACTTAAAATATTAAAGCACAATCCTATGTAATAAAAGCCTAATATGCTAAGTGTCCAGTGACTGGTCGACTGTTCAGCCAATATAAGCATATTATGCTAATGATATGCTAAGGCTGCTCAACCGCTCGCTATGACATGCACTGACCACCAGGGAGCAGATGCTTTGACTGGTAGGTTAGCTTGCTGCTGGGATCCGGCTGATCAGGACTGAACAAGATGGGCCAGACATGCCCTGGAGCCCTCCAAGGTCCCTCCCCGGCTGGCCAACCTCCTGTGTCCCTCCCCAGCAAGCTGGCCCCAATCGGGACTGGAGGAAATGAGGCCAGACACGCCCTGGATCCCTCCCGTGGTCCCTCCCCGGCCCTGCTCGTGCGCCAATGGGGACCCTCGGCCTGGCCTGTGCCCTCTCACAAATCAAGACCCTTCAGGGGATGTTGGAGAGCCAGTTTTGGCCTGATCCCACAGGCCACTCCCTTGGGACTGATTGGGCACAAGCCTGTGGCAGGTACAGTGGCGCTGGGATGAGTGGGAGCAGCAGGTAGGAGCTGCAGGTGGCGTTGGACTGCGGGTTTTGGCTGGATCCCCGCAGGCCACCCCGAGGAACCCCACCCTTGCATGAATTCATGCACCGGGCCTCTAGTATGAAAATAACCTCTGACACATCCTCAACCTCATCTCTCGCCATCCTCTCTCATAAACCTCAAAGTTCATCATTAAAGGGACACCATGCCTTACATCTTTGTGCTTCTGCAGGTGTGCTCCTGCTGCCTCCATAACACAGCACACCTTCACCATTTCCTCCTGGCAAACTCATCCAGTGGGCAAGAGTCTTATACATGAGTGCCTCTGAAGTCTCCCTTATGCCTCCCTTTCTACTCCCCCACCAAAAAAGAGGGCACAATTAATTGCTCCCTCTGTGTTCATGTAACTCAAGCCCTAATTACAATCCAATTTGTATTATAGTTGCCTGTACACCTATCTCCCTTCTAGAGCAAAAGCCCCTAAAGGCATGAACTCAGTATACCCTGCCTTCAGTAGTACTCTCCCGAGGTGTTCATTAATATCAATATTGCTGTTTACTAAATTGAATTAATCTGTTATAACATTTTTTCTTGCTTTTCAGCTCCTACTCTCAGAATGTTTTCACTGTAGAAGGGACCTTGAGTTAGTTTACAGTAGAAAAAACCGTTGTCTAAAAAGCTAAGTAAGAATTACAGACTCTTGGGAGTTTGAAAGGCCCATTACCAAGGTTGTATATCAAGTTACCTTGTGTGAATCTCATTCCCGGGTGAAAGGAAACGTTCTTGAGGGCAGGGATTGTATTCTGTTCTGTTTAATAGGTCTCCCCCAGCACCTGGCCCACGTGCTGCACTCAGAAAATCCATGCTGGAATAAATTCATGCAGCAAATGAGGGGATTGTGGCTGTGTGACAGTCTGTCTGCCTAATGGTGTGATTTATCTAGTGGCTGATGGTCTTCATTACAGGCTGTTAATACAGGCTGATTTTTGTTGGACATTAGCTAATTGCCAGAGTGCATTTCCAATGCATGCCAGTGCGAAGGTGAGCTTTCCTCTTGACAATATCAATCGGGTAGTTAAGACTATAGCAAAACTCACAATATAATGGAATATTGTTTATTAGATTGTTCTCATTAATTGAGAATTCCTTCAGCTCAGATTTCTGTACAGTGAATTTTTATAAAGGGAGGATTATTGATACGTTAAAATAGCTTTATGATCTTTGCTATTTTTGAGGACTACATTACTTGTGTTAATGTGGACAGATTTATATATTTTCCCACTATGAAAGTACATCTCATTAACATTTTCTAGTTGAACTTGGAAACATGACATCTTCAAGTCAGGTAGCTCTCCACGAAGAAAGCCAGTTAGATACTTCATAACAAGTTATCTTCTTACGAGAGCTGACGTACCTGCTTTCCCCTGAGGTCTCTATTGTCTGCCATACAAGTCTGCATCCGACTTGGTTATAGGCATTTTTTGAGCAAGGCACTGCTGGAGCCAAAGCCTTGAGGACACTCCTGTGTGTATACTTTAAGAAAAGTATAAGAGAGCCATTTCTTTTTCTGGCTGAATTAAAATGGTGGTGATTGTCAAGTTCCATTAACCTCCCGGGTCACCCCTTGCATGCATTAGTGACAGTGCCACTGTAATGTGGCACCCTCTTGCCACGCTGTGGACACGGTTATGAAGATGGATAACAGTGCAGGCTCACTGTTAACTTTTGTTGTCAGGCAGGCTGAACGAGAAACTGTGGGTATTGGCTTTTGCTTTGATTTATGGAAAGGTTGCCACATGAAGAAGACATCACGTAAAACAGCCCTGCTGGCAGCCATCTAATGCTCTTGTAAGTGTAGCAAATAGCGACGAACCCTCATTAGGTTCAGTATCCTCTCTTGCTACATTCTGTACTTCTGACCGGTGGGTCCCTTAGCAGCACAGTATCTTCCCAAAGGAATGGGCCTCTCCCTTGCTCTCACTTGGGTTAGCATACTTCTGCCAAGGCTTCCTCTAAGGGCAGCTAGCAGTGGGATGCTGGCTTAAGGGGGGATCATTATGTAGCCGACTTGATGGTTCAGCTGTCCCATGGGGACAGCATTGAGTAATTACCTATTGGTTTTGCCTCGGGGCGCATGTGCGTGCACACTCTCCCAACAACCCCCATGGTGGCAGGGCTCTGAAATCCCGGCTCCCGAGGATCTGTAGTAGCTCCAAGTAGAAGCAGGTGGCTCTTCTAGAAAATGGCACCTATCGCTTCTTGCTCAATAGGACTTTTGTCCCCAAGGAGAATAGTCATTACTTTGCCTCAGTTTTTTAGTTTCAATGCACTTTGGTTTGGTGGAGTGTCTTTTATGCTGTGAAAACTTTCCTTCCCTTTGAAATCTTTGTTCGATCTCTCTAGTTTGAGTTGTGTCTTAATATGCGAGAAAGGCAGCTGTGTTTTTCTTTAAGCAAATATGAGGATGGGGGAAGGCGTCTCTGTTTATCCCTCGGACAAACACATTATGGGTAATGGCAAAAAAGGAAGAGGGGGAGAAGCTTGGGACCCCAGAAAAATTACGTACATCTTTTCAACTCTCTGTAAAGCAGGCGAGTGCTATCCTTTCTATGGCCGCCTCCTGCAACTAGCATTTTCTCAAGAGCCCGCAGCTGTGGGGACCAGCGCCAAGCACACACACGGGAGAAATCCCACCTTCCCAGGTATAGACAGAGAGGCCTGTGTGTCTTTTCCAGCTTGTCTGTTTCCAGGCAAAGCCACACTTCTAGCCATTAGAATCTACCTCCATTTTTTTATTTTCCAGATTATTTTGAGGCCTTTAAGTGCCATCTATCATTAAATTCTGGCAGAGTTTTGCCATTCTCTGGTCTTCTGCTACTTCCTTTATGCAGGGGGTCCTTTGTGCACGAGTGGGAGACAGGCCTGTCTTGAGCGATAGACTGAAAGAATACAGGCCGCAGCGTGTGTGAGTGATCCTTGGGAGCAGAACGTGGCCCTGGCCTGAGCAGGTTACGGCTAATAGCTCCTTGTTGCCTGGAAGGCTCCTGCTTCTGTTCCTGGAACGGCTCAGAGCGGCCAGGCAGTCCCGTTGTAAGCAGAAAGCACAGGCAGCCAGGGAGAATTGCGTTTGGCCCGTAACCTGTAACCGCAGGCAGTGAGATGCTCAGGAAGTCCCGCTCTGAGGTGGGGGAGCCAAATGACGAAGGTTGGATGCTAGATGGTGTCTTAAGGGCTTTCTGGAGCAGGAGAGCAATGAAATTCGGAGCCAAAAGAACGAGTATGTTAATGTATGGGGAAAGTACTCTAAATGCTCATGCAGGCGTCCAGTGACTGCCACGAAACTTTCTGCTAAACGTGTGCCTTTAAAAAGGAGAGTGGTGACAGTATCAGTCGGACCTCAAGTCAGCCTTAAAAACAGTCAGTTACCACGGGGCTTAAACGTTAATAGGAACCTGCTCTTCCTCTCCCTGTTCTTCTTCTCCAGGAAGTAAAGAAACAGACTGCTAAGCCCAGATGATTTTTGCTGGCTTTGCTTGCCTTGTAGAGGGATGTGGAGTGAGTCTGAAAGGGTTATTATCTGGTCTCTTTCTGACTTTCAGAAACCTTGGGTTTTGTACGGCAAAGTACTCCTTGAAGGAAGCCAGGCCTCTCACGAATTTCAGCCCCAAAACACTCAGCCTTCCCTGCAGGGCCCTCGGAGAGCAAAGCCGAGAGGGCCAGCCCAGCTCTGCCTCTATCCAGGGAAACAGTGCAGGGGAGGCGAGTGAGTCTGGTCCCAGGCACCGGCTCTGCCTGACGCAGTCACTCCCTGCAGCGTCCTACTGAGGATCCGGGCTGTGACAAGGCTCGGCCTGGAGCGGCATGATTGACAGTGATCTGTCATTGGCAGAGGCACGAGGAGCTGGCGTTGTTCCTCTGTATGTGCTTCCTCTGCGTTAGAAGCCCGTGTAAAATTCTGTTACCTGATCATTGGCAGTGCCTCGCCCAGGAATCGGAAGCCGGGGAAGGAAGAGGAGGAGGAAGGGACGAAGGAGTGGAAGAAGGCTTCCAGGCCGTGTGATGCCATTTAGCAGCTCCTCTCTTTTCACCTCTCCTCCTACCCGCAGGTTCAGGGACATGAAACACAGTGGAACCTCGTTTCTCGAACCTAATTTGTTCTGGAAGGCTGTTTGAAAACCGAATCATTGTTTCCCGTTAGAAATAATGTAAATTAAATGAATCCATTCCAGACCACATGAGTCCGTTTTAACCTCCTATATACAGTACATGTGTAATGTACTGTTTAATATATAAATAAACAGTTTAAAAACAAAAAGATCATGAAATATAAATGAAAATTTAACAAAAAGGAAAGGAAATGTACAGTAAAAAATAAAAATTTCACAATAATTACAAGCAGCAACAGAAAACAAACAAACAAACAACAAAACCAATATCCTGAGATTTTAACAAGTGGTAATATGACTCATATTTGGGCCTTATCTCCTTTGTTTGTCACCTGGGAGATGCTGACTGATCATACAGGTTATCAGCATGAGAGGGTTGTCAGGTTGAGAAGCGAATTGTTCGAGATGGGAGACATAGGAGAAGCGAGGTTCCACTGTACCACAAAACCGGAGGACTCTTTACTTGTTCCCTCTTGTCCTGGTGTGGTTCCTAGTAGGAGAGTGTCTCTCCCTTACTTCAAGCCACGTGAGCATCAGTGAGACTGTGACTGGCATTTGCAGGGACCTAAAAAATAGCAGGGTAGACACAGCTGTTGGAAAATGTCCTTAGTGTGCAGTCATAGCTGCCATTTTCTTAGAAATGAATAAGAGAACATTTACACTCCACTTTGATTAGCATTTGTAATACATGCAAAGATATTAACCTTGAGTACATTTCAGAAATGGCTTCTCATGGGCAGAAGCTTTCGTTTACAAATAGGGCCATAAAGACTACAGTCAGATGACCTTTCTTAAAGACGGGGAGCAGCAGACCTCCACCCATCAAACGGTTCTTCCTTCAGCCTAAAGAGTGGCCCTTGCAGCCTAAGCTGGGGGTAAAAAGCGGTGCACTTGATGGTACCTGGTAGAAATTCATATGACAGTTGATTTACTCTCATGTTGAAAGTGTTACTAAAAGCCCTCAGTGCTTTATTTCATTGTGTGTGGTTGTAATAAATTAAAAAAAAAAAAAGGTATCTCATTACTGTGTCCAGTTTAGATGACAAACCAGTTTCTCGGACCTTGACCTGAAGTTATCGTCCTGAGCAGCACCCCGATCTGCCTCGTTGGGACCCTCAGTCCTGAGATCGGCGGGGCTGGGGTGGCAGCTGCTCCTGGCAGCCCGCCTTGATGGCATTAGGCAGATGCATCTAAAATTTCTACTCAATGTGCTACATAGCCACAGCCATTCTGTGGCTCTTACTGTGACATGTGAAATGAAATAACAAAACTTCACATTTGACAAGCTTTTTACGTCCTAGGTTAGTCACATGTGACTAACGTGTGAGCAGCACCCGTCGCAGTATCTGTTGTGGTTTTATTCTGTGCAGTGTTCCAGGTCTCACTTGTCCTCCACAAAGGCTACGTGCAGGCACCTTTGATTTCTGATCTGGGTTTCCTTGGCATCCGGTATTACAGAAAAGAGAATCCTTCCATCCCGTTCTCTCCCCTATCCCTGCTTGCAGCCTGGGTGGCAGGGTTCTCACAGCCAGTGCCCGTGTGTCTTAAACCATTTGAAAGTGACATCAGCATTAGTGCTCGCATATTCCCACCATTTCTGAATGTCCTTTGTGGTTAAAGTTTTGGGGGGTGGGGCAGGGGAACAGATCTCACTGTGAATAAGCTGAAGTGTTATCTGACATTTCTAATTAACGCTGGCGCTTCTGGGCCTCCTGCTGAGGACTGCCAGCTCCTTTACAAAGTGGCATTTATGACACTGAGGACACAGTGAGCTGAACCCAGTCCCTGGCCTAAGCACTGGTTTCATGGTAGTAGAACTTCAGCCGTGCGCTGTTCATTATTCTTGAAATGTCCAACTTGTATTAGACAGGATGTTGTCACTTTAAAGCGAATTAAGGCAGTTTGCCATCGATGCCATTGAGTCCCCTCACTGCAAGTAGCAGCCCTGCCACCAGCAGTGGGCACGTCTGTGCCAACCGTAATTACTGCACCTACAAGTCCATTTGTTCGCAGGAAGGACTGTTGCCCCCCGTGAGGACTTAGTTGTGGGGAAAAAAGACATAGAGGGTTATGTTACTTACACACCCCAGGCGGGAGGTTGGATTTTTAACAGGAGCGCAGCTTGTCATGCCTCACCCGCCACGCAGGCAGGGGCCTCCTTTGCCGCCACCCGAACACTCTGGGGGCATCTTCCAGTTTGTGAACAGTCACAACTCTCACATGGCTTGTATTCTAAAACATGGATTCCAAGCTGGCTGTTTGAAAGCGGAAACCCATTTTCCTTCGGAAATAAGGTGCTATAACAGGTTCCAGAATAACTTACTGGAGTTTATTAGTTGAAATAATAATAATAGCAATTAATTAAAGCTTACTACGTGCCAGGCATTGTGTTGCGAGCATGAGCATTACCTTACTGATGTTTACGGCAGACCGAAATAGCAAGAACCGATGGAAAAGTTGCGTCTTAGAGAGACTGCGCAAGTTGCTCCAGCTCCCATAGCAAGTAAAGAGTGGAGCCTGGGTTTGGACAGGTGTGTTTTAGATGCCAGATCCTGTGTTCACCATCCTAGCAAATGGCTAACGGAAAAGCAGTGACTGTTCGAGCACCTAGCTAACGATGGTCATGCTGCTTTATTGGAAAAGCTGATCTTGGCTCCAGTGCAGATGTTAGGAGCATCTGTCTCCCAGCAGAGTTTGGCTCCTCTTCCCTACACGTCTCCCTTCTCCCACACAGCCACACCGGCTGACACGGTGGCAGTGCGAATTGAGAGGGTGCCCAGGGTGCAGGGCGGTCTGTCAGCCAGCCCTGTTCTGGAGAATGTTGCAGTGCCAGTGAACGTGACCTAGGGGAGAAGGAGGTGAAGACACAAGGAGGGGGAAATCCCACTGACAGCGGCCTAGAGGGGAGGTAAGAACCGGACCCATGTGTAGGGACAGCTTGCTTTTTATGAGAGGCACTGTTCCTCTAAGTAGCAACAGAAAAGGTGCAGGTTCAGATCTTATGATGGGAAGAAAGGGAGCAAGCTCTTGATGTCTGTTTTGCTCAGTGAAAAATAGAAATATGGCCAAGAGTGAAAAGGGTGAGAATTTTGAGGAGTTGGAGATAGCATGAAACATTCGTTGCAGAGGGCCAGAGTGAATTTGCCACAATTCGAGTTTCCCTGGTTATATGACTTTTCTCCAGAACCATTCTACTGAGAGCTGTAGTAAGGGACATTGGGAAGGCAGGCAGGCTCTTAGATTGGTGCTGTGTGCAGTGGCTTACATGAACACTGCTGAAATGGAGCCCTTTGGAAGGTGTGAAACTAATGGAGCTCAGCAGGGCGAATCCAGCCCAGGACACGCGTCGAGAGATGCGTGGTTTTTCCTTGATGTGGGAATCACTGAGATTCCACCCCTGAAATACGCTCATGGATAAGGCCCATCATTTGGAGAATATGTGTATGTAGTAGTTTGTTTTCTATATTTCATGGCTGGTCTTGTTAACTTAAGTCTTACCAGCAGCCTATAGTGTTAAGCCCATTTGCTAAATCTTGCCGCCTCTGAAAAAATGCTCAAATCCATAAGTAACCCCAAAAGGGGTTGCGATTATATGATGTATTGGAATTTAATAACTTCTGATGGTATCAGTACTGAATATTTTAGTTAATCAGAAACAAACAAACAAACAAAAGGAACATGCTAGAATTTTTAAATGAAGGAATAACGGGTGTTCCAGAAATGCACATACAGTTTAATGTTATCATACACTCCACCTAAACTTCCACTGTTATTAGATATATAATGCTTTGGCGGTACATCCTTTATTTTTTAGGGTATTAAGTAGGGAAACATTAGCTACTTGAATTCATAGTGTACTTGTCTTCCAAAAATTGGCGAATAGTGTTAGTGTGTGATTAGTTGTGCTTAAAAGCTAGAGATGAAGCAGATTATAAGTTAGCAACTCACCTTCTGAGTTATACTTTCCCCTACCAGTCACCTTAAACATATCTATTTCCCAAATGCAAAGACACTTTCTTCTCATTTCCAGGGACTTTCAGGGAATTAAGAGATTAATATTTATAATACTCTCCGAGTTTCAAAGATGCAAGGCACTATGTACAAAGTGACGTTATTTGAACACTTTTTAAAAACGCCTCTTTTTGTTCAAGCCCTTTGAAATGAATTTCGTTCCTATGGAAACGTACCACTGTTGTAGATAGTGCCCTTGCGCACAAGTGAAAAATAAAAATTGGAGAATGGTTCTATAATTTGATAACATGGCTTGGGAAGTGGACATTAGGAATATGTGCAGTTGTGCCCTTCGGCTATTCTACTGGTTCCTGTTAGATTATGTTTGGAAACAACCTTGCAGTTGTCACTGCCTGTCCTCCACTTGGAGGCCAGACTAGGTCAAGAGTGGTTTAGCCAAAGTTTTCATGAGCTCTTTTACTCCCAGCACCACAAACAGACGCTTGTGAGGAGGCAAGGGATAGGAGAAGGATTTGGGAAGTCATGTTGGCTATGGGAGGTAGAGAATCCCGATTGACTCCTAGGAGGGGTTGGCACTCGTAGGGCATGTGTTTAGTGCAGTGGTCGGCAAACTGCGCCCCCTTGAGTGTGGCTCTTCCACAAAATACCACGTGCGGGCGCGCACGTATGGTGCGATTGAAACTTCGTGGCCACACTCAAGGGGCCAAAGAGCCGCATGTGGCTCGCGAGCCACAGTTTGCCAACCACGGGCCTAGGGTAATGATGGGGAAACTGAGGAAAGTTGGAAGTAGGACTTTTCAAAGGAAGAGCTACATTCTCAATAACTTTTTGTATATAGAGTATTAAGTAAGAGCAAAGGAGCCAAAATTTAATGCAAGATGATGAACTACCAATATTGCCAGTGGAGGGGGGAGGGGAGATCTTGTTTGGATAAGAAAATGGAAATCAAGTAAGTTGAATGTGTTCAGTTGATGTTTAGTCTAGAGATCTTAGAGTTTTGAAGGATATAAGAAGACCGTCAAATCTAGGCCTGGCGTCAGGTGGGTAGGGTTACTGTCTATGCATTTTATGAAGAGCTGAAGTCCAAAGAAACCTGAGATCACACAGCTACTTTCTGATGGAAGCAACTGGAAAACCCATCCAGTCACACCCAAAGCAGCAGGAGAACCCCCCAAAGAGGGAAGGATAACTTCACCAAGAACCATAGAAGAGCATTAGGGCAAAGACCTGGGCTTTGGGGATTACTCACAATTAAGAGGAAGGGAGGTCGAGAGAGAGCAATAAAGAGAGAAGAATTTCATGGATAGAGAGTTTCCAGGCTTTTCAAACCTCATGTTACATTTCACTCCCAATGGTTTGCCCTGTGACTTAGGTGGGTATATTTTCTCACGAGGTTGCTGAGATAGTAAATCGGAAGGGCTTGTGCTGAAGGTGGACATGTTTGAAGGTATGTTGAATTGTTTCAGTTATTTGCCAGGCTATATTTTTGTCTTTTTGTAGAGTTTACATGTGGAGTTTCATGTCTGGTGTCTCAGTGTTAAGTTTCCAATCGGTCTTCTATTTGTGCCACAGAACCCATAGAAATGGATGTTAGCGGTTAGGCATCTTGACAGAAAGCAGACTTCCTAATAGAAATTTCTCAGGGCCTACAAAACACACACACACACACACACTGCATTGTAATCTTAAAAATGAATTATTTCTTGATAAGTAACATATGTCCATGATAGAAAATTTGAATATTACATGCAAAGTAAACCTCTTTAAGTCTGTGACCTCTTACCCAAGTCTCTTCCTTGGAAGTAACTGCTGTTACCAATTGTTGTATATTGCTTTAACTGTATTCTTTGCACATTATCAGCATATATATGTTAAATGATTTTAAATTGAACTTTGAGCATATGCAGTGTAAGTAATTATAGTTGACCAATATCCATAAACTCCTATTTTTCAAATGTATTTTCTATCAAGCTTTCTCCATTTTCCATTAACCATTAACCAGCCAATAATTTTAGCACATGTCTGTTTTGGAAAGCAAGAAGGGGGCGCTTACTGCACGTTCCAGACACCAGTGTGAGTGTAAGTGTGAGGACAAGACCTACAGCCAATGCACAGATACGCCCCTGCCTCAAGTACATTTACTTTATATTTGACCATGTGCCGAATGGGAAGTACAACTTGGGGGTATAGGAGGGTCTCTGGCCTGTTCCTTGTCGTCCTTGAGCATCTCCTGTGAAGGAATCCCCTGCACCTTCTGAGACACCCCTGTGCACCCCATTTCCATGCCTGTGTCTGTTCTCTGTCACCAATGCCTGACACTTTTGAGAGGAGAATCCTTTTTTTCCATTCCCTGCTCCCTTTCTTACTGAGAAGAATTCCCTTACTGTCAGATGCCTCGTCTGGCTCCTGAGTTTTTCCACCAATCAGTCTCCTTCCACTCCTCCTGCACTCCCAACCTCACGTTTCAGATTCTGTACGTGGACTTTCGGCTTTAACCAATAGACCCATTCTTTCTCCTCAGTCACGTCACGTCTGCGTGTATTGGGCCCCCTACCCCCACCCCCCGCCCGCTTTCTGCTCCTTTGGCCTTTCTTTAAAAATCTGTTGAAAACTCCTTTTTTCACACAACCTTCCCTATGTACTCACTCAACTTCTGAGCACACACTTTTTTTAAAAATACATTTTATTGATTTTTTACAGAGAGGAAGGGAGAGGAATAGAGAGTTAGAAACATCGATGAGAGAGAAACATCGATCAGCTGCCTCCTGCACACTCCCCACTGGGGATGTGCCCGCAACCCAGGTACATGCCCTTGACCAGAAGCGAACCCGGGACCCTTGAGTCCGCAGGCCAATGCTCCATCCACTGAGCCAAACCGGTTAGGGCTAAGTGGCTTAACACCAAAGGCATTTATGGCCTATCTCACGGTTCTGTAGGCCTCATGTCCAGGTAGTTGCAACCAGGTGCTGTGCTTTTAGGGTCTCACAACGCTGGCATCAAGGGGGCAGCCAGCGTGGGTTCTTGTCTGGAGGCCTGGAGAGAGTTTGCTTCCAGGTTCATGCAGATAGTTGGCAGAGTTTAGTTCCTTCTCCTGCAGGCGTAGGATTGACGTCCCTGAGTCTTTGTTGGGGGTCAGCCGGGGTCATTCCCAGCTTCTAGGGACCACCCACTTCATTGTGAGCACAGCCTTCCTTACTGCTGCACTGATGGGGATTCCTCCGTCTACTTGTAGAACATGTCCTTGTCGAATGTGGTTTGGCTTTCTGATCTCTATGTAAATTTCCATAGGAATCTTTAGTCTATTAGTGATGGCACTGCCTCTAACTCCAACCTTTTCTTCTCTTGTCCTCCACTGCCTTCCTTTCACTTTTCTGTCTGGAGTGCCTTTCCACCTCACCCTAACTGCTGAGGTTCTCCCCAGTCTTCAAGACCCAACTGCAATTTTTGCATCTCATCTGAGACCTTTGCCAATCATCTCCATCCAGATTCATTCCCCCCGTTTCATATTTTTCTCACTGCCTGGTACATGCCATTGAAGCCGCTCTTGTGGATGGTTGTCTCTCCCTCTGCCCTACACATGCACACGAACATGCACACACACATGACCATATATGCACATGCACGCACATACATGCACAGCCTGGCATATAATAGGCACTCAGTAAAGGATATTGAACTGACATAACCCACAGCCTCCCTTTCTTTCCTGCCCATTTTCTTATTTACTACTTTCCTGTCATCTCACTTCTGCTTTGTATACGATGCTGATCGATTTCAGAGAGGAAGGGGGAAGAAGGAGAGGGATAGAAATATCAATGGTGAGAGAGAATCATTGATCAGCTGCCTCCTGCACACCCCCTAATGGGGAATGAGCCCACACACATGCCTGGGAATCAAACCATGACCTCCTGGTTCATAGGTTGACGCTCACCCACTGAGCCACACCAGCTGGACTATCTTACTTTTTAGAGATATAAACCTTGTAGCACATAGCCCAGATATGCCAAGAATACCGTGATATGGTGGAAAATAGAAATCAGCCAACTTATTGATTTTTTTTTTTCCTGCCTCATGCCAGATGCCTGACTTCAGACATATCTTCTCAACTGAATTAATATTTCTTGTCAAAGATATTATTACTTGGAAAGATTTTCTGGAAAAATTTTTTACTAACATTTAAGTTGTGTTTAGCCTAAGTCACCAGATTTTAAGAAATTATTTATAAAACAAGAGTCGGGGCCCTTGTTCTCTGGAGATACAGCAGAAGATGGCCTTAGACCTAGGCAGGGTGAGCCCACTTAGCAGGACCCCACCCAGGGTATGGGGAGGTGGGCAAGGTGCTACAGGGTTCTCTGTGAGGAATAGAGGAAGGGTCTCCTGCTCAGGAAAAGGAGCCAGGCACTGGGGATCCCCATTGCAGAGTGGCAGTGCCAGCCACCCCCACCAGCCTCCATGTGGTCACCTGCTACCACATTCCCACTCCTCTCATAAGTTTGCCCTAACTGCCCCATTACTTCCAAGTAGCCAATATTACTGAATAAGGAAGAAACATGTGTTGCAAAATTGGAAAATTTTTATTCACCGTGTATTCTAGTGTGTTCTTGCTCAGATACTGGTGTACGTGAGGCCTCTTGGTCTAAGAGCAGTGTACCTTTGTGTGTACAGCCCTGCATTGGTTGTTTCATTTGGGTGGGTGACCAGAAGTCCTGTCTTTGGGATCTTCCTGATTGAATGGCTTTTACTCTCGGGATCCTAAACACTGGAGGAAGACTGGCAGTGCTTTCCCTGCTTGGAGGTCACTGCCTCCTTTGCATCCACATTAGTGAGCTGTGGTTCTGACATCTTTTCCCAGAGTCCACAGTGGTTTAGTATTACAAATATTTTTATAAATAGTCCTCTTTGAGGCCTTGAGTTTATGGAATAGAATTCTGTAGACTCTGTCTGAAGCTGAGTTTCTCTTTTCACCACACTCAAGTTGAATCTCCTGGCTGAGTGGTATGACACTCATGGTGAGTAACCATCTCCTATCAGCTTGATGGGTTCATTGAACTAAGTGCTGGACCAGGTGTAGCCAAAGCCAGTGTTCCCTCCTCATAACAATAGAGGCCCCTCTGGTGTTTTTGTGTTGTGATGATACACAGCCTCACAGCTAGCATTCATCATTTTAGAAAATAAATGTTTAAAAAAGCCTTCTGGTTTTATGTTTTTATTTTTTAAGATTTTATAGCAAAATGTCTATAGAGACAAATTGAAACAAAGAAAACTTTTGTAGATAGTTGACCTCTGAAGTGTAATTGTAGAAATTTGATTACAGCTCAAATAGCTACATCATTAATAAAGATGGTTAGCAGTTGTTAAGAATGTCAGAGAAGCTTGAAATTAAGTCATTTTTCAGATCCTGCATTGTTAGAGACTTTACATTTTATTCTGAGAAATAATATTAGGATATTGTAATTTAAGGTAAAATTTTAAATGAAAAAATGTTAATAGAATACATTTGAGAAATACTTCCCTTATAATGCATTTTATATTAGCTTTATTGCAATGATAAGAGAAATGAGGAAGTTATTACACATTTTTAAATATTGGAAATGTGCTCAGTAGCTTTAGTTTGTGTTGTAAAAGAAAAGCAGAAATCCTGACCACTGGGCTTAACATTGAATGAAACCTTTAGTAGAGAATAAAATTAGAGGTCTTGCATTGTGCCATAGACATTAGAGCTCAAGATTTAACTCAGTATGGCAGTGTTGTGTGCCTGCTTTTAATGTGGTAGATACCGTTTTATGAGACCACCAGATCCCATGAAAGATGCATTGTCTGTCGCAACCTGTTGAAAATCAGAATTATCCTTTTAGTGCCAGCTGTTCTCATATCCATCCATCCATCCATCCATTCATCCATCCTCCCCTTCCTTTCTCTCTGTCCCTTCTCTCCCCTTCTGCAGCTCAGGGTACTTACTGGTCCAAATATAGGAGAAGGATCCTTTTTTATGCACTTATAATGAATGACTTTTGTGTGCCCAAGAGCTTTAGGAATTATGGCTGCTAACTGTTATTAATTAGAGGACTTCTGTGGTCTTCTGTGTGGGGAATGGAATGAGGAGAGCTGTTTCCATATTTTTACTTTCTCTGAAGTTACCTTGTTATAGCCATTTATACTGGTCGAACTAAAAAGATGGGTAGGTAGTTTCCTTGGAAATATAGAGCTCAGACCCACATTGAAGAAGTTTCAAAGACATACAAGTAGGAGAGGCAGCCGCGAAACCAACAGCTCTAAACAGGTATGGGGTATAAATGTGGTGAGAGGCTCAAGGCGAGGGGCTCTGAACACTGCGGCTCTCAGCTTCATTTTACAGCAGTGTTTTCATTTCTCTTTGACCAATTAATTCATCTTACCGGAAGCTATTGCACAAAAATCATCAGAAACAATAGTAATAATTTATTGCCATGTTATTTAAGCACTGAAAAATTAGAAAGAGCCTAGATGTGTATCTTTATTCTTTTTCCAAAGTTTCTACAGTGGGCCTGTCAGCATCATGAAAAAAATACTTGGCTATATTATCTTAGCTGCCTTTCTAATGAATATTAGTATTAGCATTATTTTATTACATTAATACTATAACAAAATAGTATTGTAATCACATGTGAAAGGATCCATCCAAAGTCTCAATAATTTCAAGTAACCACTAAACTGGACTTTTTCATGTTTTTATTTGTTTGTTTGTTTGTTTTAATTTATCTTTGTTGTTGAAAGTATTACAGATGTCCCCTTTTTTTCTGCCATTAACCCCTCTCTGCTCCCCCCCCCCCCCAAGGCCTTCACCACACTATTGTGTGTGTCAGTGGGTTATGCATATATACATATAAGTTCTTTGGTTAATCTCTTCCCCTTCCTCTGAGATCTGTCATTTTGTTCCATTCCATGCTTCTATGTCTCTGGATCTGTTTTGTTCATCAGTTTATTTTGTGCATTAGATTCCACATACGAGTGAGATCATGTGATGCTTGCCTTTCTCTGACTGGCTTATTTAGCTTAGCATAATACTTTCCAGGTCCCACCATGCTGTCTCAAAGGTGGATATTTTTCTTCATTGTTTTCGATGAATATATATTTTAAAATGTTGATTATATTTCACCTTTTTTTTTTTTTTTTTTTTTTTTTTTGCTAAATGTGTTTTGGGATAGCTACTCTGTCCCTCACTTCTTTATTATTATTCTGAATTCTCAAATTTATATTTTATCTTTCTCTTAACATTTGTCCTTCACTATTTCTTTCTAAATCTTATTTCCATGCAAAATAATTAATTTGCTTAAATGTCTCTTGCAGCGAAGATTTAATTTATCTTCTTAGGTATCTTGAAAGTCTGCCTTTTGTTATTTTTGCCTCATAGAGGCTTTTTCCATCAGCAGGAATGAAAGCCGTCAATAAAAATCAATTGCTGACACAAAGACTGTATGGAGGTTTACCATAATGCGTATTGGAAATGTCTTTGAAATCCTTTTCCTGAATGGAAGGTGCCATGGGTTGTGTTTTATGACTTTCTAATGTTAGACCGTAATCTCATTTAGCATTTTCCCAAAGTGAAAATGTTGCATTAGGGCAGCATAACAAGCATTGCAGATCAATACGAGGCAGAGCTTTGCCCTGTAGATTAATCCAAGAAAAATGTGCCAGAGTCTCCTCCAGGAACTGGGGAACAGTTATGTTGATCCTCCACTCCTTCCCCCCTTTCTGCCATCTACTCACCAGTACAGGTTGAAAAGTCTACAAAAAAATTTTCAGATATCTTAACGCGCGCGTGCACACACACACACGCACGCACGCTCACGCTCCAGACCACTGGATAGGAAGTCAAGGGCCCTGGGAGTGAGTAGCATTGATTTGTGGTAAAAGTATGTTTTGACACATTTCAAAAGATAAATAACTCATGGACTTTAACTTGCATGATAAATAGCTCAACGCAGGGTAAATGCTTATATACAACTTAAATGACCTCTTTCTAAGGAGTTCATAGCATTAGGTGAGTCCCACTGTGAATTGTCTTTTTAAAAGCAAAAAGCCCATCTTCTGTCTAATGTGCGGAGTATGGAAGCTCATTCTTCACAGTTTTTTCTTCTAGGTAACAGGGAAGGGCTATATATCTGGTCAGAGTTGTTCTCGCCTCCTCTCCCCATTCCCCTTTTAAAGCTAAGATATGTTGGGCAGAGGATGTTCCTCAACACTAGGAGTATAAATGTGTTTATACTCCTGCTTTCCTGGGAACTAATATGGGCATTAGTCGCGTGTGTGCGAGGTTGGGCTGACCTCTTCGAAGTCATATTTCACTCAGCCTTTACCCAGATGTGCGTCTTGCGGAAGTCTGGGCCTCCGCTCTTGGAAGCACAGCTGACTCCTTTTAGATGCTGATGCTCACGTCAGGGGATTAAGGAAATCCATGTCCAGAAAAATCCACAGACATCTGAACTTTGAAATCTTAAAGAGAATTGAAACTCCTGGGATTGGATTTCAGTTCTGTTCTTAGATATTTGGCAGAGCAGTGAGGGAATGAATAAAAAAGTAAAAGCAAAGCTATGTAAAATTTGTGGGATTATTTTTCCCCTGTGTGTCTACTTTCCTTAGAGGGTAGTAAGAAGTAAATTCCCTCGGGGACCAGTAACGTGGTTTGCATTTCAGTTTTCTATTGTAGTAAAATATATATTGACTTAGTGTGTTGGATAAAAGTAATGAGGAGACAAATCGTCACCCAGGGGTTTCCTTATTGATGGGATATAGTCCTCCTTTGTTCTCTAGGGGTTTTTTAGAATCCATTAAATTTAAAATAATGCTTTTTCAAGATTACTATGGCAATGACAAAATTTAAATTTCAAAAAAAGAACTGGTATGAGAGACTGGAAGCCTTTTGTATTAAGTAAAACTAATTTGAAAAAAATATATGAATTCCTAGATTAAAAGTGTTAATAGTATGTGTTTTCTGTGTGTTTAGTTCTTATAATCAAAGTTCCTCTACCATCTTAAGACTATTTCATTTTGGTTTGTATAATTCATTTGATTTATTTAGTTATCATTTCTCAAGTCTATATGATAAACTTTTTTGGAAGCACTTAAGCTAGGTACTGCATATTCACTGAAAGCAATCTAACTAAAATTTGAGATTTGTAAGTATATATAATTAGTAAAATGTGAGCCCAGGAATTAAAGCTTATTTTTTCTCTCCACCCATTTGTATTCTCAACAACTAATTGCGTGACTTCTCTAAGAGGTATCCTCTTCAGTAGCTGAGGTCACAAAGAAAATAAGACGGTTCTCCTCGGGATGTGCATCCTAGTAAATGTAGGCTAGCAGGTGGCATAGTGCATAGACTATAGTCAGCAGTAAGTGCCCGGCGAAGGACTGAAAGACGGTAATACAAGGTCAGCGGGGGTCACCACAGAGAGGGGTAGACTCGACCAGACGGGAGAGGGAGTGAAAGCTGTACAGAGACAGTTACACTTAACAGACGCGTAGGTATTTTCCACACGTATGGATGGGAGTTTGGGTGCAGAGCGTTCCCGAAATCAAGAACCGCATGAGCTAAGATGTGAAGGGACACGTGAGAACCAAACCCGGAAATGGTTTGGTCGGGCTGCAGCACGTGGGGAATGAAGGCTAAAGAGTCGGCAGGAACCCAATGAAGACCCGCCGGTTGACCTTGCATTTCATTTAGAAAGCTGGAGGGAGAGAGGCGGTCTCAGATTTATGTATTAGAACCTTCTGGAAGGCAGGAGCTGGAGGTGAAAGCTGAGAGCCAGAGAGTGCAGTTGGGAGGTCACAGAATCCAGGATAGAAGTGTGAGGACAGTGTGTATGGGGACAGAAGCCAGAATGTAGGGGGTCGAACTTTGTGACCCGGTGGGTGTTGGGGTGGAAGAGAGAAGGCACGGCTCCCGGGCTTCTGGTCTGGCTGGCTGGGCCCAAGAGTGCGTGCGCCATTTGCCTGGTCCGGGCTTCGGTCTGGCGGAAGGTTTTAGTGTCCAGAGAGGCTTGTGGTTGTGTCAGCTAATGGAACTAATTTCAGAGAAATTGTTTACCTGTGTATCTTCAAGGTTGAAGAAAATGATTTCTCTTGAACTTTGTTTTCTACATTTGAAACATTTATCTTATTTAATGTCTTATACATTCTTTGGCCTCGACCTTTACTCTGACTGAAGACCATCTGCCTCAGCGATCCCTGTTTTTGTTTGCAGGCGGTATGAGGTTCACCCGGTCTGTGCGGATCTGCAGGCCAAGATTCTCCAGTGCTACCGCCAGAACACCCAGCAGACCCTCCGCTGCTCTGCGCTGGCCAGCCAGTACATGCGCTGTGTCAATCAGGCCAAACAGGTGGGTGTGCAGCCGCTCCCGGCACCAGTGGAAGCGTGCCCAGTGTCATGGGACAGTGGTAAGGATGTCACGGGCTAGTGTGTGTGAAAAAGCTTTATACACCAAACTAGGCGTCGTCATCAAGAGTTGCCGTGACAAGTCGGTTAGGCTGTAATCAACTTCATCCAGATGATTGTAAGAAGAGCCTGTATTCGCCTTGTGCTCAACTCCTTACTTTCAGAAGGAAAAAAAAGATTCTTACTACAATAATACTTTTCCCAGTCGTTCTGAACTTTTGTCCTCTATAATAATTGTGTCTTCAAGGTCATTGCTCCCTATTTCTGGGCCAATACTCAAAGCCAGCAATGAGGAATGATACAGGTTCAGGGGCCAGCAGCTTTGGGTCTATAAGCAGCAAGTAGTTATGTGGAGAGCCTGGTTTAAAACAAACAAACAAAAAACTTACCATTCAATCTTCTACCAGTTGGTAGAGTCTACTCACTTGGCCAAGGAAAGTGAGGCCAGGAGCAGGATTTAGGAAATATTTCCATCACTTTTTATACCAGAGCTGTATTCTTCTCTGGACCCTTCATTATCAGAATTAAGTGATGTTCAGAGGACATGTGTTTTCTCTCATTTATGTACTTTAGAAAGCTCATGATGAACTCTGAAGCCAATTATCAATTCTGGCCGGTCACATAATTGCCTATCATTTAACTGATTTAACAGTTGCATGTAGGCTGTTCTGAGACAGAAATTGTTGGAAACCTTGATTCTTTCTGCTGCTAAACTCCCCAGAGTTGACCTTCTAGCCCAACTAAATCTGGTGCTTGAGCTACACAGCATGCCTTTCTGCAGTCTGATTTGCTGTAGTTATAATAATACCACTTAGCATAAATTTCTAACATTCCTTCTGATGGGAGGATTGGTATTACCTGCATAGCTGGGCAATAATGGCAATGCCAGTGGTCCTCCTTAGCCACGGTTTCACTTGCCACAGCTTCAGCCACCCGCGGTCAGCCACGATCTGAAAATATTACGTGCAAAATTCCAGAAGTGAACGACGATTCTTAAGTTTTAAATTGCACTGTTCTGAGTAGTGTGATGAAACTTTGGGCCATCCCACTCCATTCTTGCTGAGATGGGAATCGTCCCTTTGCCCAGTGCATTCACACTGTACATACAGTACAATAAGATGTTTTGAGAGAGAGATATAGGGAGACCGCATTCACATACCTTTTATTACAGTAAATTGCTATAATTGTTTAATTTTATTAGTTGTTGTTACTCACTGTGTCTAATTTATAAATTAAATGTCATAGGTATGTATGTGTGTATAGGAAGAAGCTGTAGTATATGTGTGGTCTGTGCATCCACTGGAAGTACTGGAACATATTGCAGATAAGGGAGGACTACTGTTACCAAGATGTATTAAAAGCCTATGTTGTCTTTGAAAGCCTGATGGCTTGAGGCTTTTTTCTATTTCTTGCTCGTAGTGACCCTTGTATAGCTCTTAATAGTACGCCCAGGGTTTTTTTCTTTAAAGGTCTTCAGTAGAAATAATGTTGATGATGTTGTTATACATTGTATTTGCAAAAGCAGCTTCTGATAGGCTCTTAACAAGCCCGGCATTCAATATTAATACCAGCGGAGCATTGGGACCCGCAAGTCGGCGCATGGGCTTTTCTGACCTGGTGTCAGCGCTGTATGGAGGTGGAGGTGGCAGCCGGGCTAGGAATGGCCGTGATAAAGTGGATGTTTTGGGGCTGGTGTCTAACGCAGGTGCCCATCTCCCCAGCGTGACCTGTAGCATCACTAGTGGCAGCTGCAAAGGCGTCTGGGGTATTGACTCCATCCTGCCTGTCTGATGTGTTGAATCATCCTCACATAGCCCCATGAGATCGATGACATACATCTATAGAATAAAACAAAGTTAACTTGCGACACAATCAGACAGGCCACGTGGGACAATTGAGAGTTCAGGTGTCCAGATCCGAGTTTATATCCAAGCTGTGTCTCTTACTAGCTCTCTGACCTTGGGCCTTGATTTTTCTCGTATGTGAATTGGGGCGATGTTATCTCCAGTGTTGCTGTGAGGATTACATTATATACAGTATTCATAAATCTTATTGTTTCCTTTTCTCCTCAGTTGTATATTTCATGCTGAAACCAACTGAATGGATTAGGCAAAAGCATCAGATTATTAGTAGCGATTCCGAGACCCTACTGTTCCCCTACCAAACCTGCAATACGATTTAACACTGTTTTCAGCAAACATCTTTCCAGCACCTATTGTTTTGACCACTCTTACTTTCAGGTATTAGGGAGTATAACACTGGTAATATTAAAAATATGTATGTCCACAAAACGTTTTTATCCTAAAATGGGCAACACTGAAATGGGCAAGAACCAAGAAACATTAATAACTTGTATTTCTTTCTATAGTACTTTAGATTTCAAGGTGATTTCACATCCATTCTTTTACTTGTTTTTTGGTGTTTGTTTATCCTTACCCGAGGATATGTTTTACTGATTTCAGGGAGAGAGGAAGAGGGAGGTAGGAGAGAAACATCGATCAGTTTCCTCCCTAACGAGAACCCACCCAGGCATGTGCCCTGACCGGGAATCAAACCTTTCGGTGCATGGGATGACGCGCTAACCAACCGAGCCACCCAGCCAAGGCCTCCTGCTTGTTTTTGATGACAACCTGAGATGTAAAGAGAGATGATTTTGTTCTCTTCATTTTACAGTTGAGAGAATTGAAACCCAGGGAAGTCATCATGTTAAATTTAACATCTAAACCAAAATATACCTTGCCATCAAAACAAAAAATTTAAAAATAGTGTTTGATTTTTGAGTTGGGTGCATGAAGGTGCATCCATCATCCACCAATGCAGATATAAGGCAATGAGGGAAAATGTGTACAATAATCATGACTTGAAGGGAAACACCGTGAAGATCAAATTAAGTAGTTTGTTCTAGAGGCTGAGGGTAACCAATGGGGAGTGGAATTGCAGAGGGGCAAGCACAGGGGTAGTTCCTCACGGCCCCATTTTAAGTCCTCGCCAGAATGGCCACAGGGAGTTATATCGGCACTTCGTGTGTACTCTTCCTCTGATACCACCTTTCCTTTTTCTCCTTGTCGAGTTAGTCTGAGTGCTGTCCCCAGCGCTCCCGTTGTTAGAAGAGTCTCTGACCGGACATCTGGTCCTGGTCATCTGCTGCAGTTCCTGCCTGGGCCCCACCCCTTCTTATGTTTCCTTGTTACATCCAAAGAGCAAGCTAGACACGCCAGCATAGAAAGCACTGACCATGACAGCAGCCCATTAGGCTGCCCTGTCCATTTCCGGTGTAGCGCATGAGTTTTCCCCTTGGAATAATTCCAACAGCCAAGTCCACTCCACTTTTAAATGACTCATAAGATGGGGCTTTCACTGGTGTCCTTGGGGCATTGTTCTGAGACTAATAGACTTTAATGATAGGAAGATTTCCGGATATTCCTCAGCCTTACTTTTCTCCTGTCTTAGTCATCCACGGATTCACATCAGTCTTTTTTCAGCTGTTCTTGAACAGTTCCTCATGGCTTGACAGGAGACATTTAGACTGTTACTTCCAATATAATAAGTATGTGTCTTCACGGAGGTAAAGAGATATTAAATTGCTATAATTATTATATCAAAGACTTAAAAGCTACTGGCCAGCTAGATGGAGATACAACATTTAAAAATGTAGGGGGATGTCAATTGGTAGACTTCTGTGTCTTTTATTTCTCATATCTGCTTAGCCCCATAGCTTGTAAAAACTCCCCAAGATTGAACTACCTGTTCTTTACCGTTAAAACCCAATTCCCATTTAATCTTCATTCACCTACCTTACAGGAGACTGGAAGGGAGGGGGAGGTGGGAAGCTGATAGTAATTGCCCACTAGTGGCCCAAATGTGCCCAGGTGCTATTTATAAAAAGGGTGTGTGTGGAAAGGGTTTGCTCTCAGAAGATCTGCATTCCTGTGCTCCGTGGGACACCCCACTCACTGTCCCTCAATTTGCTTGCAGAATCCAGCTCCTGGAGGTGGGGGTGGTAGTGATTCTAAGCACTCCGGCTCTGTCTCAGCCCTGCTGATACTGACAGAAACCTACAGAGCCGGCTGGACTCCTGGGAGCAGTCTCTGGTTCACTGGAGGGTAGTTTGTGGGAAGTGCTGTAGCCAACACCAGCCTGGTCATGGCGACCCAGGCTTCAGTTGCTTCCGTGGGAAATTGAGGGCTGAACTACGCGAGGGCCTTCCTCTGTTACCTAGGACGATTCTCCGTCCACCTGTGAGAGCAGGCGGCAGTGCTCACAGGCACACCTGTTGGTGAGCACTTTGATGTGAGAAGATGTGGCTCATGGGTACCAGCAGCACCCCTGCTCTGGGGGCCTCCAGCCTGTTCGATCCTGCTGTCAGCCAGAAGCTGTCACTCTAGATGCACAGCTGCATTTCCCACCGGTCTGTCTGTCGTCTGGCCTCCCACAGCTGCACCCTTTCCTGGGAAGTTGTACGCCTGTCAGCCCCGGGGAAGCAAGGTGGCAGAATGAACTTGGGAGGGGCTGAAAACAGTTTCCAAGTCTCTCCTAAGCCAGTGAAGTGAAAAATAGGAATCTCCGCGCTGCCTGGCAGAGTGTAGGCTTCCGGCTAATCAAGTGCATTCGGAAATGCAGGCGGAGTACCTGAGCCACCCTAGGCCCCTCTGGACTGCAATGGCTTTCACCCTGTGTGCCACGGGTGGTGAGGGACTGTGAGGTCAGAGCAGAAGAGCCAAAGAAAGTCCGGGACAGGATGCAAGGGCCAGACCCAGGAGATGCCCAGAGGACAGAGGCAGGTGCAGCCCGAAGGCAGGTGATGGAGCCAGGCAGGAGTCGATGAACCATGGCAGAGGTTGAATTCAACAAGTGGGCCGTAGGCAGGCAAACAGCTGGCTGAAGAAGGAAGCCCCTCCCGGGTGTGTCTACTTCCCACCGATCCCTCGTCCAGCTGTAGTGGGAACATGGGGTCAACACCCTGATAAGTGAGATCGGAACATGAAGTTACTTCATCAAAGGCTAGCGCCTCCCGTCCCGGGTTAGCCTCCAGTTCGGAAGCCTTAGGCTCGGTGCACGTGGAGGGGGTTCCTGCGGCAGAACGTGCCAGATTTCTTAAAGACAGTGTAGTTTCTCTCTCTCTAACGTGGCTTGTGTTAGACCAGGGCTCAAATACTGCCCCATTATTTGAGTCTGAAGAGGGCTTGAAAACATAGTGGTCGTTATCTCTTTAGAAATCAGAATTCTTGAAAGAAAAGCCTGGTGTGGTGCCAGAGCAGGCTGCACTTTATCATCGTTGTCAGACCAACTATAAATGCAAATGATTTGATAGACTCTAGGCTGGTGGAACTAGACAGACCTCAGATCGTGTAACCTGATCGCGTCTTTTCACTTGGAAACTCAGCGCCCGGAGTCCCAGTGCTGTGTACCTGGGGCGGAGTGCAGACCAGAATAGCTCACTCCTGTCGCCAGACCAGTGCGCTCTGCCCTGCAGTATCGGGTCTCACGTGCTGGTGAGCATCACAGTCACCTGGGGAGTTCATTTAAAACGCGCACGCCTGGCCCCGTCCCTGGAGATTCTGATTCTGATCGTGGACGTTGGAACTTTGAACAGGTTCCCCAGGTGACTGTCCACAGAGCGCTGGAGCTCACTGGCCTGCACTGCCCTGGAGACAGCCTTTTCGAGGCCCTGCCCAGTCTTTGTTCTCTCTCTTTCGGGAGATGAGGAGCTGCCCCTGCCTGTCGCTGCTGACCTGATCTAAGCAGAGGTCTGATCAGATGGATCCTAGGGAGGAGTTCCTGGTTCGGCCTAGGAACAAATCAGAAGATGTCTTGGACAGAAGGCGGGAGCCCCTGAAAAAGTTCTCCTCTCTCCTCCCCTGACCATTGAAACTGTGGTGCCCTGGCTGAGGAGCCACGCCCAGTTTTATGGGCAGGAGGGAGGAAAGAGGCTCCCAGCCATGGTAACCCAGCGCCCTGACCAGCCCACATGCTGACTGGATCCTCACTTGGCTCTGCTGCTTTAGTCACCCTGCTCGTCCTCTGAGCCCAGGACCCGTCCTGTGCACTTGCTTCAGATGCCACAGACCCCCACCGTCAGGGAGCAGAGATAAAGCCGGAGGTTGACTTTGGGGAAGACCTGCAGGAGCAGGTTTTTATTGTGTTTGAGGGCTTCTTTATCAGCACCACCTGCTGGCATCCACCAGTCGTCCAGCCGGGCTGCCCGTGCTCAGGGTGACACAGGGATAGTCCACACAGATTTCACGTCCTTCAAGGTCACCGCCCTTTGAATTTGGAGCCACATCAAAGCAAACTAAATTCCAAACTAAATTGTTAGCCCAGCCCCTTCCATCATAGGAATCCTTTTCTAAACCACTTTCTGAGAGTAATAGTTGCTTTATGACCTTTCCTTTTTTAAAATCGGGGTTTAATAGAAGAAATGCTACCATGGTAATAGACTTCGATCTCTCTTAATAGGCATTTCTTTTGTAGTGCTTACCCTTCAGGTCAGGACTGCAGTTAATGTGTCTGTTGTGGCAGCCAACTGCATAAACAGTTCATTGCTTGTCACTGAATTTGAATATTACGCAGAGCATTATCATAGAAGATGTGGAACAAGATCCAGGCATAAAAAAGTTAAGTTGTGTTTCCTCCAAAGCAGGGAGAAAGAACAGCCCTTGCTGGGGGGGAATCAGCCCGATATTGAAAACAAAATGAGTTAGCTAATCAGATCTTAAGGTGGTCAGGAGTAGTACTTGGCGCACCGGCAAAGCTCGCTTTGTGCTTCTCCTAAATTGAATTTATCGATCACTTTTGCTTCAATCTCACAATCGTCTCATTCTCTCTTTGCCACTTGCTCCATTCTCATCCACCCCCCACTCTCCCGTCCCTCCTTAGTAAAACTCGGGTGCACCCAGGACATGTTCCCCTTTTGGGTTCCCCATGACCCTTTCCCTGGAAGCCTTCCTGCTTCCCTACCCAGCTTTATTAAGGCTTTTGAAGTCTTGGCGAGACATTGGGGAAGCTCAGCCAGAGACCGAATGGTATCCTTTATAGAAAAAGAAAACTATTTTTATTCTCTTTGTGACGATTGTTTAGCAATCCAGGGTGGCCACAGTGCCTCCTAACTATATAGCTTTAGCCAATAGCCAACATGCCACTGTAATTCGGGAACCAGTTGACAAGATTGCTGTGTGACAGAACTATTTGAGGAACACAGTTAAGATCGTTTTAGTAAGTGGAATTGGCACACAGTCTCTGGTCTCCCGGCCCTGCTCTGTCTGACCGTGGGAGCTGCCGTGTCCCTTCCTGGGCAGCAGGAAGCAGAAGGAAAGGAGCAGCATTGATGCGAACCCGGGCCTCCTTTGGAAGTTTCTCCAGTTGTCTGTAAAGGGGTTTATGCAGGTCCCAAACGAGAATGATGAACAAATGCAAGGAATTTCTTTCTGTACATTAAGATTAAGTCTTAACCATTCCTTAAATGAAGGAAGCGATTTTTTATAATTTGCAGATATTCTCCCCATTCTTTGGGAATTTCCTATGTTAATTTATGCGGTGGTAAATTTATGTGGTGTTGAAACTCAGCCCCACAGCAGCTGCTTACAGGACCCATACAGCGACTACAGGAGGACCTATAAAGGTGGCCACCACGTGACAGACCCTGCCAGGCTGGGGACCCCCTCACCCAGAGGCCCCCGGGTCTGGGTGTTCGCAGGTTTCACTGCAGAGGGTGATACAGTAACCACTCAGGGTGTTTTACCTATTCATCTTTTTTAGAAATTCTACTTGACCTTGCATTTGTTAATGTCTGTGACGGAAGGGAGGCGTTTGGTACCACCTCTGCCCCCCTTGGTGGCAACTGAAGGCAGTTTGACAATATAACGTGTGTGTAGACCAGTCCTGGAAGACACAGGTTTGCCCCCTCGTGTCTTCAAAGAATCACCCATAAACCAACCGGACTGTAAAGCATGTGTCATGGCATTTTGTAACTGTGGGTACTTTCTGTGTCTCCTATTTGTTCAGAGTGTTCTTCTGGTGCCTTATGTCAGACTGGCCCATCGACCTCCACACCAGCTGGGCTCACCTTCCCTTTAAAGGAGAGTCTGACATTCTTACCACCACCTGAGGTGGCTGAAAAATTGCCCTCTGTGTTTGGTTAGGGCTGCAGGGAGAAGAACAGTAAAAAGACCCCCAGATTCTAGAATAACACTAACTGTTGCTTTAATTGCATTGGGGTCACTGCTGATTATTTTGCAACAGTTGAAAGGGAGTACATTTGTTAAATAAAAAAAACTTTCATGGCCAAGGCTTTATTAAAGGAAAGGGTTACTGAGCCAGATACTAGCCAGAAGATGACCGGATCCTGGGTCCGCGGCCTACTGCACCATTAGCAGCAGGCTGGATGGGGAAGACAGCACGTCCGCCGTCCTGAAGTCTGTGAGCTCTTTTATAATCGCGTGGTGTCTTGCGGAAGAAAGGTGTGATTTGTTTTGAGACAATTTACATTGACTACCAATAAGGCAGACGGGAAGAGATGAAGTGGAACAGTGCAGAGTCCGTAAGAGGAGATACTTACTACTTTTGGTTGGTTGTGGGCCACAGTCCAGAAGTTCACGCACATGCGGGATAGGGTGACTGGTGGTCGCAACAGAAGTCAGTTCACAGCTCCACCCTGCACAGGAATGTGAGCAGTCCACTGTTAGCTGCCCACAGCTGTGAGCTGGTGGACACACTGTGTTTCTCTCCCAGCTGCTGTGATTTAATTTAGGACAAATCAGAATTTTTCTCTTGTTGATTATCATATGGTTGTCGCTATAACCATAAGATCTAAACAGTAGAGCAAGGCACAGCCATGTAATCTTGACCAGGCAGACAACAGCGTAAAGTTCCCATTGGCAAGTTGAAGAAAGCAGTGAGTGTATAACCCCAAAATGTAAAATGGCTTCACTCATAGAGTAATTGTTTCCGTTAATAACTCAATACCCGTAGATGGGCTCAGTATATAGATCGGCTTTATACTGACTTGCGTTTTGTATTAATAAATAATGTTGTGGCAAGGGTGTCTATGTATCTAGAATTTATAGTTTCCAGTCCATGTAGTTGGAGAAAGTTGCACACAGATCAAGCCACAGAGGGGAGGGGTGGGAGCTGGGGAGGGGGAGGATGAGGATAAATGAGATGCTATGATGTGTGGCATCGCCTGGTCTGATTCTTCATGCTAGGTGCTCAGTTTTTAATTTTCCCAACAAGCACAGAGCTTCTCTGAATGGTGGGCTCGAGAGGAGCCTCACAGTCAGGTGTGGTTCCACAGCACTGACCTCTGCTGAGCAGCATTTGGCCCGGTTTGCTTAGTCCTTCCTGTTTTCTCTAGATGCAGCTAGCTTTTCTGATTTACTTCCTTCTTGACCATGTCATTGTCTTTTTTTTTTTTTTTAAATTCTTTATTGTTGAAAGTATTACATATGTCTCCTTTTTTCCCCTCATTGCCTTTCCTGACCATTCCTATGTGAGTTCTCTCCACACTAGCTTGCCTGCTTTTATATCTATTTTTTTTTTGTACCCCTTGGGCATGGACTTCTTAGAAACCTATGATCATTGAGATTCAAGGTGAGCCATCCAGTACTTTTGTGACCCACGCACTTATTTGTCCTTCCACTCTTTCTGTTCTGCCCCTTTATTTCAGTCTTTTTTTCTTGACCTTAAATCTTCATCTCTAAAGACCTTTGACTTCTTTTCCCAAGCCTGCACTTCCTTCTAGACCAGTGGTTCTCAACCTTCCTAATGTCTCGACCCTTTAATACAGTTCCTCATGTTGTGGTGACCCCCAATTTCATTGTTACAAATTGAACATAATTAAAGCATAGTGATTAATCACAAAAACAGTATGTAATTATATATGTGTTTTCCGATGGTCTTAGGCAACCCCTGTGAAAGGGTCGTTCGAGCCCCAAAGGGGTCGCGACCCACAGGTTGAGAACCGCTGTTCTAGACCAGTGGTCAGCAAACTGCGGCTCCTTCAGTGTGGCTCTTCCACAAAATACCACGTGCGGGCGCACACATACAGTGCAATTGAAACTTCGTGGCCACACTCAAGGGGCCAAAGAGCCACATGTTGCTCGCGAGCCTCAGTTTGCCAACCACTGTTCTAGACATTTCCATGAGGTCATTCCAGACTCACAAGCCCCAAACTTAAGTCATCTTCCTCATTTCCAGTGTGTCTCCTCTCACTGATTTCCCGGTTTCTCTGAGGATCCAACCTCCCTGTCACTGAGGATCCACCACAGCTTAGGTCTCACCATCTCTTTTTGTTCCCATGTTTCTGTGGCTCTCTCTCTCTCATCCCCACCCTTGCTTGGTTTCTAATCTGCCTCCTCCCTGGTCTTTCTTCCTCCAGACTCTCCTCTGTTGGCTTCATTATGCTCAGGGTGTCAGGATAGCCTTCACTCTGGGCCCCTCTTACTTCTCTGGTATATCCTGAGCACGCACCCTTTCCTCTAGCCAGGCCTGTCTCTTTCCTCCGGCCTCCGTACATACGGGCTTGTTCCCATCTGAGTCTTTGCACTGCCTCCCAGCCTGGCCTGTCCCAGCCCTACGCCTCTTCCTTTCTCTATGTTCTGTCCATCCTGCAGGATCATTGAGTTGCCTCTTCTGATTGCGCAGCTAAAGAGCTGGCCTCTCCTTGGCAGAACCACTTTCCTGGAAGCATACACAGGAAACTAGGAAACAGGAAGGAAAAAATTGCATTTGATTGTATATTCTTTTGTTCTTGAATTTTATACTGTTTGTGTGTATTATTCAGTGAAATAATTTTAGCACATTTTAGCAAATATGTTTAAAAATCACAAGTAATTACTCTGTGTTACACCTTAGTTTTCCATGAGCATGTATATTGGTTTCCCCATAGCACCTAAGTCAGTGCAGTGGGTACCTGGTAGGAGCTTTGTGAAGGGCTGGATAGAAGAGATGCGGGAAGAAGGCATGAACAGATTAGCGGCAACCTTGGACCTGACCTAACTTCTTCTTGCTGAGTAATTTCAAAACTGAAAGGAAAAAGATCACTCTTGCCTTTTTTTAAGGTTCTTAAGAATAGAGGCTGTATACCTGGCTGCATCTGGTTATAGAGTTTTAATCTGATGATTAAGAATTCTTCCTGGCTAGGATTTATATATAGAAAATTCTAAAGAGTCATAAAAACATATTAAAGCTAAATTCAGTAAAGATGCAGGATACAAAATTAACACACAAAAATCAGTAATGTTTTCTACATATTAACAATGAATATTCTGGGGGGGGGGAGAGATTGGTCACATTTATAATAGTATCAAAAAATAAAATACTGCCTGGCCGGCATGGCTCAGTGATTGAGCATTGACCTATGAACCAGGAGGTCACGGTTCGATTCCCAATCAGAACACATGCCCAGGTTGCAGCTTGATCCCCAGTGTGGGGCATGCAGGAGGCAGCCAGTCAGTGATTCTCTCTCCTCATTGATGTTTCTATCTCTTTCTCTCTCCCCCTTCCTCCCTGAAATCAATAAAAATATTTTGAAAATAAAAATTAATAAAAAACAAATAACAAAAAAATCATAAAATACTTAGGAATAAATTTATTTTCACCAATGATGTGAAAATAAATTTCTCTACTCTGAAAATTACAAGACATAGATGAAGGAAATCAAAGAAGACACAAATAAATGAAAAGCTGTCTTATGTTCATGGGTTGGGAGAATTAAATTTGTTAAAATGCCAATACTTCCAAAAGCAGTCTGTAGATTCAGTGCAACCCCTATCAGATTTCCAGTGGTATATTTTTTTACAGAAATAATAAAAAAAAATCCTAAAATTTGCGAAGAACCACAAAAGACTCCCAGTAGTCCAAGCAATCCTGAGAAAGAAGAATAAGGTAGGAGAATTACACTGTCTGATTTCAAGCTCTACCACAAAGTTACAGTAATCAAACAGTGTGGTACTGGCATAAAAACAGACAAGTAGACCAGTGGAATGGAATTGAGAGCCCAGAAATAAGCCCAGCATGGTCAACCAATATTTGACAAGGGGCCCAAGAATGCTCAATGGAGAAAAGACAGTCTCTTCAATAAATGGTGCTGGGGAAATTGGATATTTACAGGTAAAAGAATGAAACTTGACTCCTCTCTTACACTACTTAAAAAATTAACTGAAGTGGATTAAAGAGTCAAATGTAAGACCTTAAAGCATGAAACTCCTAGAAGAAAACATAGGGGAAAAGGTCCTTGACGTGGGTCTTGGTAATGATTTTTTGGGAATCACACCTAAAACACAACACAATAAAAAAACACATTAAGTGGGACTACATCAATCTGAAAAGCTGTACAGCAAAAGAGACCATCAAGAAAATAAAAAAAAACACCAGCATACGAAATGGGGAAAACTGTTTGCAAACCATGTATCTGATAAGTAGTTAATATTCAAAGTAAATAAAGAACTCATACTACACAATAGCAAAAAATAAAAAATCATCTAATAAATGGGCAAAAGACCTGCACAGACAGTTTTCTAAAAAAGATGTATGAATGGTTAACAGGTATATGAAAAGATGCTCAACATCGCTAGTCAATAGGGAATTACAACAAATGCTGACAGGTATGTGATGAAGAGGAAACCCTTGTGCACTGTTGGTGGGAATGTAAATTGGCTCAGCCATTATGAAAAACAGTATGAAGATTCCTCAAAAAATTAAAAATAGAACTACCATATGATCCAGCAATTTCACTTCTAGGTATATATCCAAAGAAAATGAAAACGCTTAACTCGAGAAGATGTCTGCACTTCCATGCTCATAGCTGCATCATTCACAGTGGCCCACGGCATGGACACAACCTCGGTGCTCATTGATGGAAGAATGGATAGAGAAGTTGTGATAATAAACAATAGCATAATATTTAGCCATAAAAACACACACCTAGGAAATCCTACCATTTGTGACAACAAGGATGGACCTTGAAGGCATTAGGCTAAGTGAAATAAGTCAGAGAAATACAAATACCATGATATCACTCATACGTAGAATTTAAACAAAACAGACCAAACTCATAGAAAAGGAGATCAGATACATGGTTACCACAGGCAGGGACTGGAGAAAGGTGGTCAAAAGGTCCAGACTTCCAGTGAGGTAACGTACAACATGGACAGGAGAGCTAACACTGCTATATGCGGGAAAGCTGTTGAGAGAGTTCTCATCAAAAGGAGACTTTTTTTTGTTTTCCTTTTATTGTATCTATGAGATGATGGATGTTAGCTAAACCTGTTGTGGTGGTCATTTCACAGAGTATATAAATCAAACCAATGTGCTGTGCACCTTAAACCTTATGCAGTGATGTACGTCAGCGACTCCTCACCTGCAAAAATAAATGGCTAAATAGATGGTAGGGGATGTTTCTGCAACATTTTGGGAACAGATACCTGGGTAACTTTGCCCAGCATCACAAGCTCAGGAGCATGTGCGTCCTGCCTGCAGTGGGCAGACGTTCTCTGTCGGGGAGAAAATCCTGTCTTCAGCTGAGATTTCCTCTCAGAGCCCTTGGGGTTTAATTCCTGCCCCCTACACCTCCCTCCCCCTCCCCCCCCCCCCCCCCCCCGTCTTCCCCCAGTCCCTGTGGCCACCATAGATGCTTCCATACATTTCAGATGGCCGAGGCAGTGAGATGGCACATGCACTGCCCCGCCCACCTCATGTTCCAGGCCGTTGCCCCCCTCAGGGTTCAGCTGGATATGGGCGAGGAGCCGTCATTTGGAAATTGTACATGGTTAAGCGGTGGTGTCCATTAAAGGCAATGATATTTTGCCCTAGCTGGTTTGGCTGTATGGATAGAGCGTCAGCCTGCGGACTGAAGGGTCCCGGGTTCCATTCTGGCCAAGGGCACATGCCTGGGTTGCAGGCTCTATCCCCAGTAGGGGGCATGCAGGAGGCAGCCAATCAATGATTCTCTCTCATCATTGATGTTTCTATCTTTCTCTCCCTCTCCCTTCCTCTCTAAAATCAATAAAATATATTAAAAAAATAATAATAAAGGCAGTGATCTTTTGAGACCAGAAGGTGTATGTTTTGCTTTGTGTGTTTTTGAAGTCGATCTTTGGAAAACAGTACAAATGATACTAAGTCCTTGCTGCCGTTTTCTGGTCCCTCCTTCTGGGGGTAAAACTTACACTTTCTCTTTCTCTTGCAGAGCATGATTGAGAAGGGAGGATAAAAGCCACTTTCAGAACAAGCAAAACTCCGTCAACATTGATTCCAGAGGTGGCGGGACATATTTTTTCCTTGTAAGAAAGTAACCTGTTTAGAGAAAAGCCGATGAAGAGACGCACTGGGAGCAGAGTGAACAGAAGCGCATCACAGTTATTTATTCAACAAGAACGGAAAGCCGAGGCCTCGCTTGACCAGGGGCCAGCCGCAAAGGACACGCCGCGTTGGTACCGCCAGCCGTGATGACAACGAGTGGGCAGCCCTTTCTGCCTTTCGTACTTTCTGTCCAACTTTCTCTTCTGACCAAGCTCCATCACTTGGTGAACCTCCACTCCGGCAAAGCGTGCGGGTGGGACCAGGGATGAGGAGATGGGAGGGGGAGGAGAGGGCAGGATGCCTCCACCCAGGCCCTCGGTGCTGGCATAGTATCCAGACTGCATGTTGGGCTTCTGCTTCCTTTCTCCCTTGACTATAAGAGCTGTTTCATTTTAACTTATGACGATCATGTAAAGAAGACAAAAAGGAGAGAAAATGTCCCTCTTTTACTGGAATAATGTTTATGATTACAAGTGAAATAAGGCATTTTTTATCAACATAAAGGCAACCTTGGCTTATACAACTGCTTCTCTATCGTGAATACTGACACCTGACTTCACTCACTATCAATAATAAATTTATTTTCTGACGAAGACTTGCAGCCTGGGCCTCGTGTGCTTCTTTCCAGGGGTCGGATGGTTATGCTATGGGAACGGAGTTGATTTATAGTGTTACTAGTTTCCATGTGTGCTGTACCCTTCTCCCAAAAGCTGCAGAGCCTCAGCCACGCAAGCGCTCCTATGGACTTGCCTCGTGGTAGGCAGGTGGGCAGGTGGGTGGGTAGGTAGGTAGGTAGGTAGGTAGGCAGGATGCAGTAAGAGCTTTACAACCTGCATGGACCTTCCTCCCTCTGGGATGACCTAAGCCATCCTGCCTGTGGTGAGAACGAGCTTAGCTAACCTTGGTTACAAACTTCCCACCCTGCGATCTATGAAAACGTTATTTTTAAAAAGGCAACCAACCTTGAGTGTTTTCCCTCTTTCCAGTTTCATTAAAGCTTTCTAATTATGTCTCCCTTTTTTACCAGAGGATTGGTACTTCAAGCCTGGATTTTGATAAGTTGGAAATTAGTATTCACACTGAAGCTAAATGGAAAGGTCTTTCCAGGAATAGATGGAGGAGAAAATGCCAAGGCTCCATCTTCTGTTGTGTAGAATTTCTGTTACAGAGAGAAGTACTTTAGCAAAATAATTACGAATACAGGCTCTGGAGTAGGTGCATCTGTGCTCAGTTTGTGACCCCGCCCCTTTCCCCGTGGGACCTAATCAAACCCCTCACCATCCTGAGCCCCTGATTTCTCAGCTGCTGGGGTTGGGGGTGGAAGAAATCTGTGTAGACATATATTCGGTTGGGTCCAGTACATGTTGGTTTGTGTGATTATTCAGTAAACTGGTGTCTGGAGTTGGTGATGTGGGAAGAATATCCACAGGCCTAGATACCTTTTACTTTGAGATGGTCTTATGTTGGGAACATTTCAGCCAACCTCTAGAGACGGAAGTGTGGCCCCTTTTCTCTAAATCCTGAGTTGGCTCCATTTGAAGGCATCTCGTGGGAGCTTGTGGACACACCTGTGGACCTGATGCTGATTCTGAGTGACTGTCAACTCTCCCGCCGTAATTTCCCCGAGGCTCTGTGGTTCCTGCTCAATGGAAGCTTCTGTTCTGAGTTGTGTGTTTTTTATGGTACAAAATAAGCTGATTTGTTTAAGAGTGAAGGAAGGAGCATTGGTTGCTGGAGGAGCAGCACATCAGGCCCTGTCAGGATGGCAGCCAGGTAACTACCTGGGGGAGAGAATAGGTACACAAAAACAAGTGTTTACAAGGTGACTTGCAAATCAGTGTGTGCAAATCAGCTAATTCACAGATTCCCTGCTTTGTTTTGCAATTTAGAGCGAAGAAGTTGGCGCATCCCAGGCTGCCAGTCTTGTCACTGGCAGAGAAATACCGCACTGAAGAGCCTGGCATTAAAGCTGGTGAAATCCATGAGAATGGAAGGTGGTTGGTCAGGACATCTCCCTCCCACCACGGGTGGTTAATGTATCACCCTGATAAACAGGATGGGTGCAAGGGAGAAAGACTGCACTCGGGATGAAATAAAAGGGTGAGACGATGCCTTTTTCTACACCTTCAGGCGCCTTGCTCTTGATGGCCTGACAACTCTGTCCAGGTTACTGTTAACTTCAGGACAACTGCTTGCGAAGAATGTTGTGCTTTTGAG
This sequence comes from Myotis myotis, assembly GCF_014108235.1. Lineage (NCBI taxonomy): Eukaryota > Metazoa > Chordata > Mammalia > Chiroptera > Vespertilionidae > Myotis > Myotis myotis. Next base: position 60,015,911 of record NW_023416315.1, read on the forward strand.
TCTCAGGGGAGTTACACATTCCAAATAGTTTCTCCATTAAGGAGAACACACCTTGAACTGTAGGATAGCTCATGAAGCCAAGAAAAGTCAAGTTACTTGAAAGCTGATCAGATGTTATCACACTAAACAAATGTCTGGTGAAAGAGAAGAAAGCTGGGTGGAACCAGCACAAAGTCCTCTCTTTAAAAAGCTAATAACTTGTTACAGAAAACTTACCAACGTGATGGTTTAGAAAATTACTGACTAATCCTTATTAGTAGCAGATGTGGACTGCTAACAGCCAAATGCTGTGGCTTGCTGGTCTACCAATGAGACGCCCCTACAGCAGCTGTACACAGTATTTTGCTTAGAACTGAACAAGCGGCCAGATGTCCTCATCATGTCTGCCTTAGGAGTTGGGAACCTGTGGTTCTTAGCTTGATATCTTTCAGCCCACAGGTATAATTGCTTTTGCCAGAAACCCACAGGATAATTCCCTCTCCCCCATTTCAGCCGTTAAGAGCTGACTCTTCCAAGATTTAAGACTAAGAGCTGTTGAACAATTGAAAGGGTAGCAGTAGCTTCCTAGGATTATTCTGTCTTGAGTTAATATACTTGAAAGGCTACTGCTTTGAATGAATGAGTTAATATGCGTTCATTCATTCTCTGTCGGTGCTCCCCTATGCCCCCAAGTTTTCATCTGTTTCTTCACCTCCCATCTGTATCTCCTCCTCTAGCCCCTTCTGTAGTGGGTTGAGACCTTTCTCACCTTTCTCAGCCTTCCAAGGCCACTTCCTGAGAGGTAACATGGGAGTGTACAGTCCTGTGCTCTGGCTCTGGTTTCTGCTGCTGTTGCCTTGGGAGGAGTCACTTCCCCACAGGGTCCTAACTGCCCGGGGGTGCCCTGGTTCTCCATTATAACAAATGACTTTTGGTACTTCCTTTTCTTACCAGCCTCCTAAGTCGTAAACTAGTTATAGATTGAGAACTTTTTTTTTTTTTTTAGATTGAGAACGTCTTATCTTTAGTGATTTCTTATTTTGCAGTTCCTAACTTATAAACTAGGTATATGGAGTTATTTTAATTTTCTGGGGGAAGTAACTTTGTATTTAGTTCTCTGTAGCCTTTGAGCGTGTTCTCCTATAGTTTGTGATCTTCATTAGAAAAAAAATATGGCTCTCGTCGGTTTGGCTCACTGGATAGAGCGTCGGCCTTGTGACTGAAGAGTCCCGGGTTCGATTCCGGTCAAGGGCATGTACCTTGGTTGCAGGCACATCCCCAGTAGGGGGTGTGCAGGAGGCAGCTGATTGATGCTTCTCTCGCATCGATGTTTCTAACTCTTTATCCCTCTCCCTTCCTCTCTGTAAAAAATCAATAAAATATGTTTAAAAAAAAAAAAAAAGAAAAAATATATGATTTGCTGTCACTTGCCCTGGGGGATGGGCTGTATCCATTCTGAAATGTCTTCCCAGGACATGTAGCCGGTCGAGCCAATGAGACTACAATCCAAACCACCCCGAATAGGAGCCCGCGGTGCTGCCACTTTTACCTGCAGCATCTGGACAGTGCATATGCTGGTTAACTTACGTCCATGCTTATTTTTAAATTTATTATAGACATTTGCTTTAGCCTCTCCCACTGGGCCCTTAAAAGAATGCAAAGTTTGCAGGTGCCAGTTTTTTAACCTTCTTCCCTTGACCCACTTAATGTCAGAGGTGCCAACAGCGACAGTAAAGGGAATTTAAGGGAGGGAAGACAGGTTACTATCCATGAGTGGAACACTGGTTCTTGCAGACCAAGTCTGCGTGGAGAGAAGGACTGGGCTTTATTCCCATAAACTTCTTTTCATTTTCCAGCCTCTGTCATTTCGAATCCACTGGCACATGAAGAAGAGAGTCCTTTTTAATTATTCCAATTTAGATGATAGAGCTATATCATTTTATCATCATCCCAGCCGGCTCACCACCCAGGGAGGTGGGGAAGGCAGTGATTTTTCAGGCGGTAAAATGGGAAACTGAGGGCCTCCCTTGTGTACCAAAGAGATCGAGTCCTGCCCGACCCGCCTCAGGAGCCCAGCTGTGCTGCCCAGCTGCGCTGCTCTCAGCACTCCCAGGGAAATGCTGGTTTGAATGGATAAGCACTACAGGCAAAGGAGACGTGTTTCCCCACATCCAGAATGAGGGTCAGCTTGCTCATCTGACAGGGTCCCTTACTCTAAGAATTTTGGTTCAAGTACCAGATAGCTTCCGGAACTTCCAATTAATTACTTTACCTTCCAAAACCCAAAGTCATGGGCACCCCATTTTGGGAGAAAATGACCAACCACCTAATTCATTCTACATCCAGGTGATGCTTGAAGATCATGAAATTTCATGTCATTCATTCATTCTCTCTCTCTCTCTCTCTCTCTCCCTCCTGGTGCCTCTGGCCTCAATGTTGCTGGCAGACCCCTAAAAAAAGAGTTGACTTGCTTTAGGGGAGACTGGAAAAGTCACCACCCAACTAAAAAAACGTCTTCTACTTTTCCTGTGAGTTGTCTTGAACCTTCCAAATAGACCCCCAGCCTTCTGCAGAGCCTGATAATATGCCCTATGTTTTAGGGGACAGTCCAGTGCTAAACCCAATTTGGATTCAGAAAACATGGTTCCCATATGTATGCTTTTCAGTTAAAGTTAAAAATTGAAACTATTAAGCTCAGTCCCTGAAACTCCCTCAAACCAAGTCAACTCTACCTGAAAAGCAGCTACGCCTCAATTTAATGCAATGCTTCAAACCACCAAAAGTGAGTTTGATTAGGTGAGGCCTGCATACACTTCAGAGATTTTTCCAGGCAGCAAAGCGGGGCTTCCCTCACCTCTGGTCCCCTCTGCCTCCCTGGGAGGGTCCTTCCTGGGCTGTGGTCGCTGTCACTTTGCTGTGAGGCCAGTCTGCTTTGAATAGAACCCTGCCTTCAAAATGAATGGCATTTCCATAATGGCTTTTAAGTGCAAGTATGGAGGCCCCAGAGGTCACTGGCCAGGATACTGGGTACCGCTGTGCTCCAGCAGCCTTTCCTTTCTGGGCTTCCTCAGGCAGAGGTAGTGGCCGCCTGGGCTGGAAAGTGGCCCATTTTGGAAGGAGCCTCCTGCAGCGCCCTTCTCTGTGGGGCGGTCCATTGGCCAGGCCGCTGCTGGGCCCTCATCAATGCCCACAGCATGGTCGAAAGCCTGTGCTCATTCACTCTCTCCCCATCCCTGCCAGGTATATCAAATAGGGGTTGAGGACCAGATAACAGGCCAACTGCTCATTATCTGCTGCCTGTGTGTCCAAGAGGCAAGGGTAGAGCCATTTCCATTTCATCGCCACAGGCCAGGTTCCTCAGTCAGCATCAGGCCGCAGGTTCTAGCTTTGGAACTCCCTAAGGTAATGTGCACCCAGACCTCAGAAGCGTGAGCACAGAGTCATTGAAAGTATTATTCAGCACAGAGCTGAAGTGGCAGCGGCATTGTATTCCCAGCTTGGAAGGCAGGCTGCAGAGCAGAGCTGGGGACTCTGAGCAGAGGGCGAACAGGATGTCAGCTAACCTGCTGGTGGGAGTTCGTTTAGAGTCACCTCGGTGTTCTTGGAGCGCCTTTGCAGCAGCCACATGCTCAATGTGAATCTAAAATAAAAGAGCTCACACTCCTCACCCTCAGGTACTTAATACAGAGCTAGGAGAGCCAGTAATGTAGGCAGAAGGTGTGTTTGCATAGGAAATGGATGTATCAGTGAAGTTGGATACCACAGAGAAGCAGGAGAGGGAATACGAGTCACCATTAAGGTGATGCTGTTGCAGGAACATCAGAAGTTAATGGTCCTGTGTATAACCACTTTCCACTTCCTCCTCAAGATAGGAGTGGCTTGTTCATCGCCTACTGATCAACTTGTCCCACTTCGCTCCCCATTCCCACATGCCTGTGTTCCTGGGAGAGGTGGTTTTCAGCCATGGCACCGTGTGAAACTGGCATTGCCTGAGTCATTCATACATTAAATCACCAAATCAGCGTAGTCTACTGCTGTGCCAGGCACTTCTGGGAGTGACCAATGGCCACAGCCAAGGCCTTAACCTCACGGAGTTTGCATTCTAGGGAAGGAGTGGGTTGTGAACAATAATGTCAGGGAGTAAGAAATGCTGTGCAAAATATAAAATCAGGGCAAAGGAACAGAGTTTGGGGAGAGAGAATAGAGCTTTGGGTGTGTGTGTCGGGGCGGGGGGGCGTGCTGTGTTATATTGGGCGGTGAAGACAGCTATAAGAACTATACGCAGGTGACATTTGAGCAGATTCTAGACTAGTTAGAACCATCCATATGAAGATGGGGGAAGTGCATTCCAGGCTGGGGAACAGTGAAAACAAAGGTCCTGAGGCAGGAACAAGTTTGCTTTGTTAGTGGAAAAGCAAGGAGATCCTTGTGCCCTGAATGGCAAACAGTGTTGGGGGATGAGTCCAGAGAGGTAGGCAGGGACCAAACACATGCAACCTTTTTGTCTTTGGTAAGAACTTAACGTTTTATTCTGAGTGTGATGAAAAACCATTAGAGGGTTGTTTTCCCATAGCAATAATGTAAATAGAATTAATCCGTTCCAGACCCTCAAATGATTCCGTTTCAACCTTTCTTATATATAGTACATGTATAATGTAGTTTAATCTATAAATAAACACTCCTTTTCTTAAATCTAAAAAAAAAAAAAAAAAAAAAAAAACCATTAGAGGGTTTGGTGCAGGGCCAGCAAGGATCTGAGGTACATTTTTTAAAAGACCACTCTGGCTGTTGCTTGGAGAACTGCCTGGTGTGGTAAAGTGGAAGCAGAATAGTAGGAGGCTGTTACATTCATGATGTAAGCAAGAGGTGGTGGCTTGGACAAGGGTGGTAACAGTGGAGAAAGTGAGAAGTCATCAGATTTAGGGCTTCTATACATATACCTAATGAGACTGTTGTATTAGATGTGGGTATGAGGGAAAGAGAGGAAAAGTGTAAGAATCCCGAGATTTGCCTGAGCAACTAGCTGAATGGTGGTACCATTTACGGTGATGGAGACAACACTGGCAAGGTTCGGGTGTGGGTGGGCAGGAATCAAGGGTTCAATTTTTATCATGTTAAGGTTAATATATAAATTATAATTCCTGGTAGAAATGCTGAGTAGGCCACAAGGTATGTGCTGGAGCTAGATATAAGATTAAGTTACCACTCAAGATGGTATTGAGCCTTGGCACTAATGTGTACTCACGTGGGGAGTGAATGTGGAGAGTGAACACTGATGCTGCTAAAATACAGGATGGAAGAATAGCTCCATGACCTCAGCATAAGGAAGTATTTTTTAAAACAGGATACAAAAAACTCTAACCATAAGGGGGAAATGTTGATAAATTGGAATACTTTGATATTAAGAATTCGTGTTCAATGTGACACTATGAAGACAGTGAAAAGGCAAGCCTTAGGGAAGATATCTGTGAAGCATACAGCCAACAAAGGGCTCATATCCAACCATATAAAGAACTACAAATCAGTAAGAAAAAGACAACTGAACAGGAAAATGAGCAACAGACTGAAATAAGCACTTCACAAAAAGTAAATCTCTAAGTGGCCAATAAGCAGATGAAATGCACTGAACAGCATTACTAATTAGGGAAATGCAAATTAAATTCACCATGAGATGCCACCAGACTGGCAAAAATTAAAAAGATGGAAAATAATGAGGGTTAACAAGGGTGTGAAGCAACTGGTTTCTAATATACTGCTGGTCAGAGTGCAAATTGGTACAACCAATTTGGGAAATGATTTGGCCTTATCTATTAAAGCTGAACACGTTGTCTTAGTTATAACAAAATTACCATAGATGACTGACTGGCTTATAAACAACAGAAATTTATTTCTCACAGTTCTGGAGTCTGAACATCCAAGATCTAGGTGTTGGCAGATTCGGTGTCTGGTGCAACCCACTTCCTGGTTCATAGATGGTGTCTGCTCACTGTGTCCTCACATGGTGGATGGGCAAGGAAGCTCTCTGGAGTCTCCTTTATCAGGGCACTAATCCCATTTGGGAGGGCTCCACCCTCATGAGCTAATCACCTCCCAAAGGCCCCACCTCCTAATGCCATGACACTGGGGATTAAGTTTCAACATAAATTTCCAGGGAACACAAGCATTTAAGTCTATAGTCAGATCCATAACCAGCAGTACCATTCCCAGGGGCATAGCTAGAGAACTGTTCAATAGTGTTCATCATAGCTACAAGGTGGAAACAACTAGACGTACATCAGAGTCAAAAGGACAGATATAGTGAGGCATGTGGAATAGTATACAATAATGCAAATGAATGAATTCTGGCTGCACATAAAAATGGAAGATTCTCACACATTGTTGAACAAAATACTAAAGAATGTACGTTGTATAATTCCACTCTTACAAATTTCTTTAAAAGGCAAAATAAGTGATAGTGTTTATGAGTGAATACTCATGTGGTAAACTAAAAGAATAATAAGGAAATGTTATTATGAATGGATAACAGTTACCTGTCTGGAGTTTGGAGGGAATACTGATTAGAAGGAACACAAATGGGTCTTCTAGGGTCTGAGTAATATTCTGTTCTCTTTGCCAGAGTGGTTAATGGATCTATTTAATTTATGATTATTCAATGAGCTGTTCATTTGTTGGTATTTCGTTGTGTCTTATACTTCACAATACAAAGGACTGGAAATAGTTTAAACATGCTCAAGATTACCCTGCCTGGCCGGGTGGCTCAGTTGGTTAGAGAATCATCCAGTATAGCCAAAGATTGTGACTTTGATCCATGGGCAGGGCATGTATTCTCTCTCTCTCTCTCCCTTCCTCATTCTAAAATCAGTGAACATAACCTTGGATAAAGATATTAAAAAAAAAAAAAAGACAAAGTCATTTTCGTGCCCTTAATAATACCTACTATCAACATTTGTTGAAGGGTGCTCTGAGCCAGGCATCGTATTGAGCATTTTATACATATTGTATTTCTAACTGCAATCATCCTATAAATTAGGTGCTTTTTAAACCCCCATTTTGCAGATGAGGAAACTGAGGCTTAGAAGGATTAAGTAACTTGCTAGGCGTCCTACAGCTAGTAGATGGCAACCCAGTTTTGTCCTTCCCAGAAGCCTGGCTCTTACTGCTGTGAGGTTTCCTCTTCGCACAAACTCCTAGATTTTGAGGACAACCCCTGTTGATTGTAAACCTCCAAATCCTCTGTGGCACCTGGCCTGCGTTGTACAGTATAAGCCTTCGGTAAACGTTGAGTTGAATGAATAATGAATAAAAATCGCATTCTTTTTGCCTGCTCCCTCCCAGATACTGGGTGCGGTCGTTGGAGATTTCTTGCCTGTGCAAAGTTGCCAAGGTTTCAAGCAGAGGGAAGAATAACAGGAAAGTCTCCTGCCTGTGGCTGATGCTAGTTTTGCCTGCTGGGGTCGGTCAGACAAATTCCCTGCTTCCGTTTTCACTTCTCCTGAGCGCCAAGACAGCTGCCTGACACCTCTGGCCCCCACCTCGGCCTGCCACCCAGGAAGCCGTGGATGGAGGCAGCCAGGCTGTGTGCCAGCTGCTTCTGCCTCCAGAGGTGGCCCAGGTGCAAGCACTCCGCAGCCCCAGGTGGGCCAGGTGGCGCAGGGCACAGCCCAGACACGCTAAATAAAACTCCCAGGGCCACGTCTCCGCGGTTTCCAAGGTCTTCTGAGGCACGGACTTGGGAAGGAAATGGCCTGTTGGTCTGGACTGTCAGGCCCTGTTCCGGGGTGATTTGTCACTGGCGGTGAAGCTGGGGCAGCGCCCACAGTGCGGGCCCGGAGCAGCTGCGTGGGACTCCATGAGATACCACCAGCTCAGCCCTCGCCACCTGCCTGCACTCTGTGCCCTTCTCCAGTTGCTAGAAGATGAAAAACAACAGAGAAAGAAATCCACGTTTGAGCACTCTGCACTAGTACTTTCCTGAGGGATTTCGACCACAATTTTCCCTTGTTCCAAACAGCCAGTTACTGGTATGATCCCCCACCTACCCCTCACCTCCCCAAACTGGCTCCTCCTCCTGACTTTCTGACACCCTGCCCACGCACCTCGTGCTCCCTTCACCTGGCCTGAAGCCCAGCAGTCCATGGGTGTTCCCTCACCCCTACTCTTGCCTGCTCCTAGTACAATCCATTTGGATCTGACAGTCTTTTAGTGCCAGGAGAATTTGGGTCAATGCATTGTTTTATAAACAGCTTGGAGCCACGAAAACAATGTCCTGAGAGTGAGGATTCCTAGGCACTAAAAAGGTCAAGGTTATCTATGATGTCCTTCAGGAAAATCTCTAAATCTGCCAAAGGGCCAAGGTCTCTTTCTGCTCCCTTTCCCATCACCTTTCTCCCTAGAACAGCGGTTCTCAACCTGTGGGTCGCGACCCCTTTGGGGGTTGAACGACCCTTTCATAGGGGTCGCCTAAATACATCCTGCATATCAGATATTTACATTACGATTCATAACAGTAGCAAAATTACAGTTATGAAGTAGCAACAAAAATAATTTTATGGTTGGGGGTCACCACAACATGAGGAACTGTATTAAAGGGTCGCGGCATTAGGAAGGTTGAGAACCACTGCCCTAGAATGTAATAAATGATGCTGGGTGTGGCCCCCTCAGAGTGAGTGCCCTTCCTTACTGACTACACCGTGAATCTGTCCAATGCCAGGAGGCCAAGTCTCCCAGGGGAAACCAGCCTTTCCTTCCAGCCCCAGGAACCAATCATAGAAGCTGGTCATAGTCATTCTACTTTTAGGGATTGGTTTAGGAATGGACATGTGACATAATTCTGGCCAGTAAGATAAGAAGGAAGCTTTCTGGGTATTTCTGGGAAAGTTAACAAGGGACACTAGTGAGGCTGCATCCTATGCCTCCCTTCCCCCCCACACGGTGGCCTTTGATGCTGGCATGTGAGTTTCAGGACCTGGAGCCTAGGTGCCCACCTGTGATCATGGAGTGACCACCCCAAGGATAGAAGCCAAGACCCGGGGGTAGCAGAGATGAAAGGTGGAGGAGCCTGTGCGTCAACTGAAGCTGTTCTACCACTTGGACTTATGAGAGGGGATGCATTTCTGCTTTCCGTATATGGTGCAACTGGGCTTGCTGCTATTTGAAGCTGAAAACTTCCTAACTGATATGTCTGCATTTGACAAGTTGCAATTGCCCTCGCCCACTCCCTGCTTCCTTCAGGCTCCAACTCCAGGCTCGCGTTTCTCTTAGCAGGGCTTGGGTTTTTACTGATATTCTCATGATCTTTCACTGAGTATCTTTCTCATCAAATGCTTGGCCAAGGTTAGACTTTTAATCTCTAGTCACAGGATAGGACAGTATGAAATGAAGTTCCTACCCAGCTACATCAGAATCATGGCAAATGGGCAGAGGAAAATCCTCCAAAGAAGACATACAAATGGCCAATAAGAACATGAGAAGATGTTCAGCATCACCAATCGTTAGGGAAAAGGCAGCTCAAAACCACAATGAGATACTACCTCACACCCACTGGGATGGCTACGATCAAAAATGGACAAAACAAGGGTTGATGACATGGAGCAATGAGAACTCTCGCCCGTGGCTGGAGAGGATGTGAAATGGTGCAGCTGCTTTGGCAAAGTGTGCCAATTCCTCAACAAGGAAAATGTAGACTTACTATTTGACCCAGCAGTTCAACCCCTGGGAACATGCCCAAGAGAAATGAGGGCATAGGCCCCACAAACACTTGCATGTGAATGATTATAGGAGCGTTATTCATAATAGCCAAAAAGTGAAACAACCCAAATTCCCATGGAATGAATAAACAAAATGTGGCCTTTTCATACAATGAAATATCTATATATATAAAAGCCTAAGCAATCATCTGACCGTTGGACCGTTCAACCGGTAGTTATGACATGCACTGACCACCAGGGGCCAGACGTTCAATGCAGGAGCGGAAACCACAGGCATGGAAACATGGAACAGACTGATGAATCTCAGAGGGAAGTGGGGAGGGGGGAAGGCGGGAAGAGATTAACCAAAGATCTTATATGCATACTAGAGGTCTGGTGCACAGATTTGTGCACCAGTGGGGTCCCTGGGCCTGGCCTGCACCCTCTCGAAATCTGACCGGTTTCAGCCCGATCTCCGCAGGCCAGGCCGAGGGACCCCACTGGTGCACAAATCCATGCACCAGACCTCTAGTTAATTGATAAGAAGAAGTGAGATTCTGATGCATGCTACAGTATGGATTAGCCTTGAAAACATTATGCTAAGTGAAAGAAGCTGGTCACACAAAGACTGTCATGTTATTCTATTTATATGAAATGTCCATATAGGCAAATCCACAGAGACAGGAAGTGGGTCAGTCGTTGCCAGGGCTGGGAGTTAGGAGGAATAGAGGGTGGCTGCTAAAACATTCAGGGTTTCTTTTTGGTGTGAAGAAAGTATTAGATAGTGGTAATAGTTGCACAATTCTGAATATACTAAAAACCATTGACTTGTGCACTTTATTTTATTTATTTTATTTTTTTTAAATATATTTTTATTGATTTTTTACAGAGAGGAAGGGAGAGAGATAGAGAGTTAGAAACATCGATGAGAGAGAAACATCGATCAGCTGCCTCCTGCACATCTCCTACTGGGGATATGCCCACAGCCCAGGTACATGCCCTTGACCGGAATCGAACCTGGGACCTTTCAGTCCGCAGGCCGAGGCTCCATCCACTGAGCCAAACCGGTTTCGGCACTTGTGCACTTTAAATGGGTGAATTTTATGATATGTGAATTATATCTCAATAAAGATGATCGAAAAAGAAATCTAATTAAGCCATTTTCATTTTCTGAATTTACAACTAATCTGTAAAATGGGGAGAATAATATGGCCCTCATAATGCTGATGTAATAACTTGGAAATCTGAAGTGCTTCATACAAAATCACTCTTTAGCACATGGCTTTAAAAACCTTGTATTATGTTGTACAAGCTAGACCCCACATTCAAAATGAGTTGTGTTGTCAAATGCTGAATTAAGCAAATTAATACCAGTTTCTTTATTGCAGGACTTTTCAGAACCTTTCATTGTTAACATAATTTCCTAGGAAGGAAGGAGTGTATGTAATATTGCCCACACTTAACTATAGAACACCCCACATGTAAAAAAAAAAAAAAAAAAGTATGTTTTAACATTTTGCTGGGAGTTAGGGTTCCCTGGAACCCCATTTGGGAAACACCACGTTCTATGGAGCCATCCAAGTTTCCATCTGGTTCACCTCCTACTCCTTAGCCAAAAATGGCATAGGATTATGAGGCCTGGGGCTGACTGAGGAGCACTCTGTAGCTGTTTGCTGATTTCCGTGTGAAGCAGCCCCGGGTGAAACAGAGCAGTGGGTGTGGAAGAGAACCTGGGGCTCAGGTCTTATCATGGCTGCTCACAACCCTGAATTTGCTTTGTCACAGTTGAGGCTGTTTCCTTGCCTCTGAATCGGCGATAAAAGCGCTGCCTCGCAGGGTTGTTGTAAAGAATAAAGACATTGTTTATGAAAGCGCTTAGTTAAATAGAAATGCTCTAGACAAGTAATTTTAAGGTGTTTATTAGTTATAGGAACAGGCCTCAAAACTGTAACCTTGTTAATATTGTGTTTTTCAACATGGCTCTCCCCGGGGGCTCCAGAGCACACAGGCCTCCCTCCCCTGGCCAACAGCATCCTCACGCTGGGTCTCTGGAGAGGAACACAGGGCCTCCCACCCTGCCGCACCCACCCCCTCCCAGCCACGGTGGGACCCTGTCCATTCATGGAGGAGTCCTACTGCCCCAGGATGCCCAGCTGCGAGGCCGCGATGGTCCCAGAGGGTGAGGAGCAGCCAGGGCGCCAGGTGCCTTCCCTCCCACTCCATCCCATCTACAGGGCTTCACTGAGCGCAGCCCTGAGGGAGATAGCCCCAGAGGTAGGCCTTGGAGGCTCTGCCTCCTGCCAGGGGTCCTCTCTCCCTGTGGTGGGGCTGGGCACGAACCACCAGCCTCAGAGTCTCCGTTTCTTCTTCGGGTCAATGGCATCCCCACGAGACTTTTCCAGACAAGGATGACGTCCAACTCCCAGCCCTCAAGGGGCTGCGTTTTCATGTGGGAGACAGACGCGCATTCTAAGTAAGAGCAGATGACTCTCTGATGATGGAGTAGCAGCCGTGAGGCCGGACGTGACCTCCACACACAGCCGCGTGGCTGCCTCAGCTGACCACGGCAAGGAGCCCAACTGGTGGTGGTGTGACGGTGTCTCAGCTCAGCCGCCATAGAACACCTCAACCGGGGCCCACACAGCAGGCCGTTATCTTCTCTCAGCTCTGGGGCTGGGAGGCTGAGGCCGGGTGCCAGCGTGGGCAGGCTCTGGTGAGGACTCTTCCTGGCTATGGGCGCCACCTTCTCTCTGTCCTCACGTGGCCTTCTCTTAGTGCAAGCCTGGAGAGAGAGAGCGCTGTGGTGTCTCTTCTTCTTTTTTTAAATATATATTTTTATTAATTTTAGAGACAGAAGAAGGGGAAAAGGGTGGGAGGGAGGGAGAGAGAGAGAGAGAGAGAGAGAGACATCAAAGAGAGAGAAACATCTGCATCGATTGGCCGTCTCCTGCACACCCTGTTGGGGATGGAGCCTGTGCCCCGACCTGAAATTGAACCGCAACCTCTCAGTTGACACTCAATCACTGAGCCACACCATGTCTCCTCTTATAAAGCCACCAATCCTATCAGATTAGAATCCTGCTTTTATGACCTTATTTGACCTTATTTAACCTTAATTACTTGCTAAAAGCCCATCTTCAAATATACTCACATTAAAATTAGGACTTCAACACATGAACTTGGGGGACACAGTCCAGGGCAGATAGTAATGAGCCCAGGACTGTGCATTGTATTCCCAGGGGCCCATTACTGGACTATGCATTGGATGCAGAGCGTCCTGACTATTGGAACGGCAAGATGTTAGACCCCTAAATGGAGTCTAGGTTACCCCTTCCTTTGACCCAGGAGGAAATCATGACTCCCAGAAATAAAGTGAGATTCTCAAGGTCCCACAGTCCAGATCCTTGACTCCCTCAGGGACTAGCACTTTAAAATGTGATTTCTGGAATAACCAGGCCCACGTAAGCCACCTGAACCCACTTCTGGGGCTGCGTTCTTCCCACATCCCAGGCCGATGTTCCCACTTGTTCTTGTTTCTTGTCAGGCCATTGGAAATAGGTTTTCAGCAGCCCCATGGTTAACTCTTGAGACAGGAAACCAGAACCCAAGCTATTCTCTTCCTACCACTTTCCACTTAGAAACTTCTAGAGCCTTCAAGGAAACCCTAGGGCCCCTGGGCCACAAGCAGGAATCCCTTTATGCTAGCCAAACATCCTCATGGCAGAGACAGACAGGCCCAGAAGAAAGTGACTTCCCCAAGTCACACAGGAAGGTCAGAAAGGGAGGGCCAAGCCTGGGACAGAGCCTTAGGAGACCCTGACCCCCCCTGCCTATCAGAGCACTCGGGTGATTAAAATTGATGTATTTTCAGCCACTGCTCCAGACAACTCAGTAGGTCTAGGGTGGGGCCCTGGTAGGGGGGTTGGAAGAAACACCAAGTGGCTGCTGAGGCTGGTTTTCCGATAGCCGGGCATTTACATTCAGGTGTGTGGCTGCAGTATTGCAGGCAGGGGTGAGTCCCTGTGGCGCACAGGCCAGTCGCCACTGGCTTTGCGTGTCCTTCCAACACCAAGAGCTCTGTTCTGGACTCCACCGAAGAGCTAACGGTGATTCCTCGAGCTATTGGTTGTATCTGATCCCACAGCATCACTTGCTAGACTCACCCAGGAGGTTCCCCATGCATTCCTATAGGTGCAACGTGTGCATAAACAGTAACAGGTGCAGACAGGCGATCCTGCTACCAGTGATCACCATCTGGATGAATGGACTAAAAAAACACAAAAAAACTATGTGATGGAATTTTTTCCTTTTTGTTTGCTTATTTCTGGTGTCTTAAATATCATGTTTAGTTTAAATACAGACATGATCCGAGCATAAATATTATAGGCAGAAAAGCCAACACAGCACTGTGTGTTGAGACGGTGGCTTGCAGGTAGGACATGGAAATAGTGCTTGCTGCGCCTGCAGGTGTTCGGCTGCTCCTTGGCCGGTGTTACCTCGGTCCTCTATAGGGCATCTCTGAGAAGTTAGCTTGGTCCCATTTTGGAGAGGACTAACCAGAGGGGAGAGGTCAGATGGCTCAGCGTCACGGAGAGTTGGTGCCGGAGTTGAGATGAAAATGTGGACCGCATGTCTTTGCTCCGACCAGGTCTAGCCATGGAGAGAGCTGAGAAGGAAGACCAAGTTCATGGCCCCGGGATAAAGACCTAGGAATGGAACTCCAGCCATGTGGGCCTGTCTTTTCTATGTTGATTAATACAGAGCATTGGAAAGGTAATGGTCTGTGTACTTGTACCTGCTTATTCACCCTGCAACTGTGGCCTGCCGGGCTGAACCCCACACACTCTCCACCCACCTGCCTCCCTCAGGTGCTCCCTTAGCACCCCGTCCCAGCCAATCATCAGTTCTGGCTTTCCTTGTGCGAGTGAAGTGCACTTCCCTGCGGCCGTGTTCTCCTTCATGTGGATTCTCCGTCCTGCATCGTGGGAAAGGAGATGCATGGCGTGAGCCCCCATGGAGTCCTGGATCTTCATCTGTAAAACCCAAGGGATTTCACGATGCCAGTAGTCCATAGATTTCACACATTTGGTGAATTGCTTCTGACATAACACGTGTGGTCATTGAGGCAGCTGAAATAAGAGGCAAATTAACTAAGTAAAGATGCCAGTTGAGCTGGTGTGTGATGGGCAGAAAGGAAGGAGTTGGCTAGTTCATGGGGCAGGAAGGATTCCGGGCTTACCCCAGAATTGGGCTAGTCCTCGCATGAGTGTACCAGTGAAGAAGGCTAAGGGGCCAACCACAGCACCTCCTGGTGCCTGTCACCTTGACCTCTGCATCATTAACTCCCAGCAGTGGGGATGGTGACCATGGAGCCATCCCCAGTCCCTCTCCTGGTCCCTCTGAGACCAGCAGCTCTCATTGTCAGAAGGACGAGTCAGAGTGAGGAATGTGGGAGGTGGTTGTAAAATGCTAGAGTTGAGTTGCACTTCGAAACACATCATGGGGGCAGAGCAGTAAAGAGGTTAAGCTCACCCAAAGAAAGCCGCTGTCCTCAGCTACAGGGAGTAGGCCCTTGCAATGTCCTTCATGGGGGCCTTGATGCGGTATCCACTCCACATCCAGAGGGATCAGCCGCATGGCTGATCGACCACAGAGCAGCAGTGAGAACTCCGCACAGGAGGCTCAGGTGAGCTTCCCTGTGCCCATGTTCCGCGCACATGTCCCGCATCGTTGCTGGGAGGAGCCACGCCGTCCACACTCCACAGAAGCTGGGAGTGTGGGACTTCCCTGGACTCTGCTCTGTGTGCCTGTTCCCTCAGCTGACTTTACTCTGTATCCTTTAGCTGGAATACACCATAACCGTGAGAATAACAGCTTCCAGTGATTTCTGCCGGTCTGCTGGTGAATGATTGAGCCTCAGGTGGTCTTGGGGACACCCATCTCCAAACCTTATAGTTGGCAATTATTCAGAAGGGTAGAATCTCTCACCATCTGCATGTCTTTCTAACGCTGGCTGATGTGAATAAGCTACTGAACACAGACTAAGTTGCACATGAAAAGTCTAGAAAAAAGTGCTAGAGACACAGGCTCCCAGAGGCAGATGTCACAGCAGTGACAAACGGACTAGCTGGGCTCTCACTGAGACACTTTCCGCTGCCAGAATGAAGAGAAATCCCAAGTAAATATGCAACTTTAAAGTGTACAAATGGCCCAGATGACTGTAGTGCATTCTGGCTGGAGGGGAACTCTGATTTCTGCAGTTCAATGGGCATAAGCATCTGGGTAAATTGAGGCTGAAAAGGTGGGTTGGTAACAGGAAGAAGAGAAAAAAACAGACAGTGAGTTAGAAGATGGGGATTTGGCTCCTAATATTGGTTCGACTGCTCCTAACTTTGGGGAGGTGATTAATGTCGCCGGGTCATTTCCCCACTTGGTGTCTTGCAGGCAGGCATTCATGTATTTAATAGGATGATGCACTGGAGTCAGGGTACTGGGAGATGATGAACATTCGGGTATTTTCTTGGCAAAGGCTGTGTGAGGGCTTGACTTACTATACCAGCCAGAGTTATCTGTAGAAATAGGACCAACAGAAGAGAGAGGGGTGGAGGAAGGAGAGGTGGTGGTGTGTGTGTGTGTTGGGGGTGGGGGGATGTAGAGGGAGGGGAGAGAGGAAGGAAGGAAGGAAGGAAGGAAGGAAGGAAGGAAGGAAGGAAGGAAGGAAGGGAAAGAAAGGAAGGAAGAAAAGAGAGATGACTTATTTTAAGGAACTGGCTCATGTGATTGTGAAGGCTGGCAAGTCTGTAATCTGTAGGGTGGCTGGCCAGCAGGGCGGTAACTCAGGTGAGAGTCCATGTTGATTCTGAATTCCTCAGCAGGCTGGGAACATGGGCAAGTTTTCTATGTTGCAGTCTTGAGGAGAATCCCCTCTTCCTCAGGAAGTCTTTGCTCTTAAGACCTTCACCTGATTAGACAAGGCCCACCCACGTATGGGGGATAATCTGCTATACTCAATGTTACTGAGTTAAATGTTAATTACATCTTAAAAATAACTTTACAGCAACATCTAGACTGGTGTTTGGCCAAATAACTTGGTGCCATAGCCTAACCAAGTCAACACATAGCATTAACCATCAGACTTTTTCATTTAATGCTCAGAGCAACAACATGAAGTAGGCGGCGTTAGTAAAGAACAGCACTGGGGCTGGGTCTAAGGTGTTTGTGGCTCCATCTTCACATGATACCATCCTGTATCTTGTAGATAATCCTTAAGATCTTCCTACTGGGATATTTTTACCTCTTTGTAAATCAACCAACAGTCTCCCTTTTCCTTACTGTCCCCATTCCCAAAAGAGTTGCTAGTGTTAACTCCTTTTTGTTGTTGTTGTTGTTATTGGTTTTGTTTTGTTTTCCTAACAAGGTAATGACTTACTGAGAGCCTGGAAAGCTTATCAGTAGCCAAAGACTTGACTTTGTGTCCATACTTTGCCAGCTACCTCTTAACCTCTAAGTTTGAATCTCCATCAAATGGTTCAGGGAATGCATCTATCCATTCACAAAGTCCATTAACTATTGATGATGTTCAGGTCTTAGGATGAGGACTGGGGATGGACTGTGGTTAAGACACAGATCTTTGTGAGTGGCTCAGTCTAGCCAGTTTTGAGATTATGATAAGACTAGTGGCCCGGTGCATGGAATTCGTGCGGGGGGCGGGGGGTTGTCCCTCAGCCCAGCCTGCACCCTCTTCAATCTGGGACCCCTCAGGGGAAGTCTGACTGCCAGTAGTCAGACATCCCTCTCACAATCTGGGACTGATGGCTCCTAACTGCTCACCTGCCTGCCTGCCTGATTGCCCCTAACCACTCTGCCTGCCAGCCTGCTTATCCCCAACTGACCCCCGCAAGCCTGCTCACCCCCAACTGCCCCCCCTGACAGCCTGCTCACCCCCAACTTCCCCCCCTGCCAGCCTGCTTGCCCCCACCTGCCCTCCCCACTGGCCTGCTCACCCCCAACTGACCCCCCCACCAGCCTGATCACCCCCAACTGACCCCCTCACTGGTCTGCTCACCTCTAACTTCCCTCCCACACTGGCCTGATCACCCACAATAGCCCCCCCACCCACTAGCCTGATCACCCACAACTGCCCTCCCATCTTGGCCCCTAACCGCCTCTACCTTGGCCCTGCCACCATGGTTTTGTCCAGAAGAACATCCGGAAGGTCTCCTGGAAGGTCTCCCAGTCTAATTAGCATATTACCCTTTTATTAGTATAGATAGAGGCCTGGTGCATGGGTGGGGGCCGGCTGGTTTGCCCTGAAGGGTGTCCTGGATCAGGGTGAGGGTTCCCTTGGAGGGCAGGGCAGCCTGGGTGAGGGGCCTGTGGTGGTTTGCAGGCCAGCCATGCCCCCATTGGGGTGGGGGGTCCCTGCTGGGGGAGGGTGGCCAGCCTAGGTAGGGGGCTGAGGGCTGTTTGCAGACCCCTCCTTGGCGGTCGGAATGGGCGACTCAAGCCTCCCACTTGCTCTGGCCTGCTCTGTGGCTGCCACCCTCAGGCCTCTCCTTCAGAGGCCAGCCCAGGCAGGTGGGAAGCTTGGCTTCCTCCATCGCTGGGGGCAACTGAAGCCTCCCGCCCGCTTCAGCTGACTGTGGCCGCTGCCATCTTTGTCCTGCTAATTTGCATATTCTCTCCTGATTGGCTGTGGGGTGTCGTGGAGGTATGGTCCATTTACATATTTGTCTATTATTAGTGCAGATGAGCCAATGTTTGACAAGTGCTTTTGATATTCTGAAATGCTATTTCTTAGTATGGACATGGTCATTGCAGCCACTGAACGTACAACCTTCCTATGACTCTCTGAAAATGACATAGTTAACTTATTGTCAGTGTGATAGGGACTGAACATTGCATGTATTCTGAAAATTTATTTGCTTAAAAGCTTAATTGCTTAACCACCTGTAAAATCTCCAGAGCCCTGGAAGAAATGCTCATAAAAGATCTGAGCTGAAGCTCAACAGTGAGCATCACCCAAGAGAGAAAAGAATAGATAGAAATGAGGCTTTATTTTTTAATGTGGGACTCATTTTTTTTTTAAATTCTGGTTCTAATAATAAAACTTTTACTAAAGCAGAAGAACACAGCAGAGGAAATGATACATCGGTGAACTTCTCATGCCTGAAAGACTTTTCTTATGCCTAAATGACTTGTTTTATTGGGAGAAATGCCTTTTCCTAAAGAAGAGGCATTAACTAGGCACCTTGTCCTGTGACTAGAGAGGAATGGGAGCAAACTATTGTCCTCTTTCACCTGCAAGGTCATGGATGCGTCGTTGTTCTGAGGAGTGCCACCCTTGAGCTCAAGGGCTGTAACTAGAACAATGTTTTTACCCTGAAATGTGTGAATAAGTACAATATATTTTACCAATGAAAAGTAGTGCTACTTCTTGACCAGTGATTTTGAAGAGAAACTGATGGAGGGAAATCACAGTGTTATCCATCCACGTAGGCCCTGCAATATAAGTGACCTGGAATAAAAAAGATCCTGGAGGGGCCCCAGAAGCTTAAGTTCTGGCATATGAAGGTCAAGGACAGTCTCTACCCGGGTGTCCTTTTAGTGCTCACGCCCCTGGTACTATCCAAAAAGCTCACTGTCTACTTCCCTCTAGTTAAAGAGTCTCTCCCTGAGCTGCTTAAAATTTATTATTACCGTAGTTAAAAATGAAACAAGCCATGGATAGACGTGGTATTCATTTCTGTTTTGCCCCTTCGTCTTTCCTCTGGGCCTCAGTTTTTTTAATCTATAAAATGTTTAGGTTTTCAAATGTGGAGGTTCTACTGTTTCCTGTTTCTTCTGCTTCCTGAAATCACAGCCCAGAGAAACAGAACCAACAGAAGAGAGAGAGGGGTGGGGAGGGAGGGAGAGAGAAAAAGGGAAAAGAGAAAGGGAAAGGGAAGGGAAGGAACGAGGGAGGGAGGGAGGGAAGGAAGGAGGGACGGAATACAGGTGGAGGGAAGGAAGGAAGAAAGGGAGGAAAGAAAGAGATGGATTTACCTTAAAAATCCCCACTGTGAACTACTCCCAGTACCACTCTGGGTGCTCAGGTGAGGGAAACGGATCACCTGAAGCTCCGTGCTGTCCCTGTGGCCACAGGCCCCGGCCATGCCTGGACTGTGTGGGCAGGGAAGGCGGGCAGTGTTTGTGAGGCCAGGCGAGGTCTAAGAGTTTATTCCCTCTCTCCGAAGTGTCTCTGAGACAAACATTTGGTGAGGAGGCAGGGGTGTGTGTGGAAAAGGGGAGTTGTCATGGCAACCTCGAAATGTGTGTGCTTCAAACCTGTTGATTTTTCCCCTCCCTGGCCTCATGTCTTTTCCGATGGGAGATGACAAATATTGGGAGTGACATGGGGATGTGAGCGAGTTCCCACAAACCACCCTGCAGCCCCCTGTCTTGATTCACAGAGGAATGGCCGGCAGGCTCTGCCCAAGAACCAGCTTCCTGGATCTCTCGGGCTGTCTCCCAAGCCCACCTGCTCCCAGAGGCCCATGGCTGCGCTCAACCCCTGTCGGATCTGTCCCTCCTCTGAATTCCCCCAGCATGTGCGTCGGTTCTGATGTGCAAGTATTCCTTTGGTTTCTCAGCTGTTTAGCCTGCACAGAACAGAGTAGTTAGCCTCCGTACACATGGTCTCTGTGCTGCATCATGTATCCATACACCTGCAGCACGGGAAGAAACTGCTGGAACGGCAGAGATCTGTGCACAGGTCTAAGGGATGAACGAAGAAGGAAACGAGGAAAGGGGAGGTCAGAGAGGGACTCACCTGAAGAGCCAGGTAGCTGAAGGGGAGTAAGGGAGGGGAGAAGGGGAGAGAGGGCGGGGTGGGAGAGGAAGAGGGTGGGTGTTAAGGGATGGAGGGTTCAGTGCTGCTCTGGAAGGAAGGTAAGAAAAGTAGAGGCAAGAATAGGCACAGTGTCATTAGGGGAAAACTAAGGGGTAGTCACATTCCTGGTTACATTAGGGAACTGACTCTGGTTTCAGTTCCTGAGCACCAGGGCCTCCCAGGCGGAGGCTGCTGTGGGAGGGACACTGAGGAAGACCAGGTTCTGCTTTTTCCTCCAAGGATCCTTCAGAGCCTGGGGCTGCCGCCCCGCTGCCCTGTCAGTGCCCTTTGTCCTGGCCGCAGGGACTGAAGACAGAGCTTTGGGGCCTCTGCTCCAGGCACCGCTGGTCTCCCCTTGGCTTTGAAGAAGTTACTGAGCAAATCTTCGGCATGGGCTCAACCATTCCCTCCTCAAGCACAAGCCTGTCTGTGCTGAGAAGACTGCTATTGTCCTGGCTGCTCCTGGCCCCTGAGCTGCGGGAGCAGGTGGCTGGCGGTGTGTGCTGGTCACACACGTGACTCACGGGAGTCCGGTGTGCGGGACACAGCTTCTGCTCCGGCCCCTCAGCCTCTGTCCCAGACTCCTCA
Organism: Myotis myotis; assembly: GCF_014108235.1. Taxonomy (NCBI): domain Eukaryota; kingdom Metazoa; phylum Chordata; class Mammalia; order Chiroptera; family Vespertilionidae; genus Myotis; species Myotis myotis. The sequence continues at coordinate 60,037,034 of NW_023416315.1, forward strand.
GCCAGAAGAAAGCTCAGGCCAGAACCTCCGTGTGTGGTATGGAGACCAGACTTGGTGTGTGCTCTATACAGTGCACAGGTGACGGAGAAGAAGTGTGTGCTAGGCATGTAGGATGTGGTCGCAGGACTCAGACGCACAGGTCTGTTTACTCACAGCCCCATGTATCTGCTTGCAAATGACCCGCTGGCTCCTGCCCCAGACCAGAAAATTACTGAGGAATGTTCAAAATACACTGCACTTGTCAACATGTTCTAAAAGCCAGCGAAGAAGAGGAAAATGTCAAGTTGCTTCCCAACTAATCTAAGTAGAATTTTAAAAAATGTACCCAATGGAAGTTATTTCTATCATCTCATTCTCAAAACTCTTCAATGGCGTCCTATTGCCATTGGTAAGCAATTTGGATCCTGGCTGGTCATTTAAGACCTTCCACAGCCTAGACTAGGGGTGGGCAAACTTTTTGACTCGAGGGCCACAGTGGGTTCTTAAACTGGACCGGAGGGCCGGAACAAAAGCATGGATGCAGTGTTTGTGTGAACTAATATAAATTCAAAGTAAACATCATTACATAAAAGGGTACGGTCTTTTTGTTTTTTAGTTTTATTCATTTCAAACGGGCCGGATCCAGCCCGCGGGCCGTAGTTTGCCCACGGCTGGTCTAGGCCTGGTATTATTCATCTTTAAGATTATGACCTCCATTGCACATACCACAGAGGTAATTTTTGGTTGTATCCTTTTGACCGAGTAAAGAAATCATTTCTTGGACAAATATATAGTTGACACAAACATCCAATTTGCATATTGGCCGGAAGCTGAAGGAAGTGAATTCACTTATTCCACTACGATGGGATACCCAGCCCGGGCTGGGCTTGGCTCTAGCTCTGGGCATCCAGCAGGAACAGAGAAGCCTCGGTTCTTTCGGACCTTGTACACTAGTGACGGAGACAGACCTCCGTGTCCGGTGGGGGAAGCAGAGATGTAACGCAGCTTGCGGTGGGAGTTATTGCTGGCCTCAGAAAGGCGCTTCTCTGATCGGGTTCTCTGAGCAGCTGCCTGTGTAGAATAAAGAAAAGCAACGAGTCTCGGGAGAATGGTGTTTTCAGGCTGTGGAAAGAGCAAACGCAAAGGCTGCGAGGCAGGAGCATGCTTGGTGTGTGTGTGCAACAGCAGAAAGGCCAGTTGTAGTTGTGGTGGAGTGCGTGCAGGTGAGAAGAGGAGGGGTGGGAGGGCGTGGAGCAGGGGTGCGGAACCTTTGTCTGCCAAAGGCCATTGGATATTTTTAACATCATTCACAGGCCGTATAAAATGATCAACTTAAAAATCAGCCTGCTATATTTGATCAGACATTTAATTAACTCTCCCCTCATGCCTTGGCAGGGCCAGACCAAATGATTTCATGGGCCTTATATGGCCCGAGGGCCTGGCATTCCCCACCCCTGGTGTAGAGCGTTCTGGCCCTGGCAATGACTTTGACTTTACTACAGGTGACATGGGAAGCCACTAGAAGGTTTTGAGTAGATGACATGTATAATTGACTTATGTCTTCAATGGTTACTCTGGTTGCCATATGCAGAACAGGCTGTGGAACCTGGGAATCCAATTTGGAGCTAACTCTAATGGTCAGGTTAGGGACAGTGATGGTTTAGACTAGGATGTGAATGATGGAGGTGATGAAAATGGTGGGATCCTTAGACATTTTGAAGGTAGAGTTGTAAGGATCTGCTGACAAATCAGATTTGGAATGTGAGAGGGGAGTCAGTGATTTTTAAGGATTTTGGATTGAACAATTGGGAAAATTGAGAATGAAGTCACTATTTATGGAGATGGGGAGAAGAAGTTTGGAAAGAGCTAGGGAGGGCCCTGACCAGTTTGGCTCAGTGGATAGAGCGTCGGCCTGCGGACTCAAGGGTCCCAGGTTCAATTCCGGTCAAGGGCATGTACCTTGGTTGCGGGCACATCCCCGGTAGGGGGTATGCAGTAGGCAGCTGATCGGTGTTTCTCTCTCATTGATGTTTCTAACTCTCTATCCCTCTCCCTTCCTCTCTGTAAAAAATCAATAAAATATGTTTTTGGTTTTTTTTAAAAAAAAGAGGTAGGGAGGGAGAGCCCAGGGTTCTATTTTGGATAGATTAAATTTAAGGTACCCATTTTGTAATTAGAGATATTCAGTGGGCAATTGGAATCTGAAATTCAAGGGGAATTAGTACTGGAGAAACAGTGTTGGGAATTATTCAGCCTATAGATGGCTTTAGTGAAGAAGGGCAGATAATGAAGGGAAGAAGTCCGAGGATCCGGCAAAGACTGAGAATAGGCAGCCAATGGAACAAGATGATAACCGAGAGAGGGGGTTCCCATGAGGCCAAGACACGTGCCCTTGACCTGAATCAAACCTGGGACCCTTGAGTCCGCAGGCTGACGCTCTATCCCTGAGCCAAACCGGTCAGGGCCATGGTTTGTTTTTTTTTTTTAAACTATAGTCCGGCCCTCCAACGGTCTGAGGGACAGTGAACTGGCCCCCTGTTTAAAAAGTTTGAGGACCCCTGACTTAGAGAATTTAGATTTAGAAAGTCCCCCACAGGTCAAAACTATTCTGATCAATTTAGTAGGAACCACACATGTGTTCAAATGGTCAACTTTTCATATACAGGATTTGAAAAATGGGGCTTCACAACAGGTCATGAGAAAGGGCCTGTGGTTTATGATCCAGAGATGATGGCATGGGAACCACTATGTGATGGGGAAGTTAAAAAAGGCACAGGAGCACTGACATGGGTGGAGCAGAGTGTCTGTACCAATGGACCGCAGTCTCTCCGAGAGGTACCCTGCCAGAACGTGGGAGTGTGTTTCTTTACCAAAACCCGTAGTTGTAACAGAGAGAATGAGCCAGGGGGCCTTTAGAGACTTTTTCACAGTGGTGGAAATCTGTTGAAGAACTAAAGGTGTTCAGTTTAGAGGAAATCCAGGAGGGTCCCTCGCCATTTGAAAGATTAACTTTTGGAAGAGGGATCATGAAAGATTAAGGACAGAGGTTAAAGGATAAGTTATTCACTAACCTATTTATCAATAACAAACAACCCCAAAATATAGTAGTTTGATACAATAAGTTATTATTTTTCACAATTTTGTCAGTTGTTTGATTGTTTTGGGTTTTTTCGGAGGCTGTTATGACTACAGTCCGATGGTGGATTGGGAAGGTTCTGGGCTCAACTGGGTTCTTCAGGTCATCTGGTCTGTCATCTTTAAGATGAAACTGAACTTCCTCACATGGTAAGAAATGGAGGTAGCATGATGGCCATAGGATACAAAATGTGGGTGAGAATAAGTCCCTATTATTGTGTAACTAATTATCCCCAAATTTAGCAACTTAAAATAATAAACACTTGTTATATTACCCAGTTTCTAAGGGTTTGGAATCCAGGAGCAACTTAGCTGGGTGATTCTAGCTCAGGGTCTCATGAGGTTGCTCTGAAGCTATTGACTGGGGCACAGCCATCTCTCGAGGCTTTATGGCAGTGGTTCTCAACCTTGGCTGCACATTAGAATCACCTGGGAATCTTTTTAAAATCCTGATTTCTGGGCCTCATCCTCCGGAAATTCTGTTTCTTTGTTATGGCATGGGGCCACAACATTAGTAACAAAGAAACAGAATTTCCGGAGGATGAGGCCCAGAAATCAGGATTTTAAAAAGATTCCCAGGTGATTCTAATGTGCAGCCAAGGTTGAGAACCACTGCTTTATGGGGCTAGACTAGAGAATCCTCTTTCAAGTTCACCTGTGTGATTGTTGGAAGGTTCAATTCCTCACTGGCTGTTTGTCAGAAGTTTCCATTCCCTACCACACAGGCTCCTCCCATAGTTATTCACAACATGGCAGCAAGCAGCTCCCTCAGAGCTGGGAGCTGGGAGTGAGGAGGAGGGAGGAGAGTAAGATGAAATCATAGTTTTTGATAACTGAATCTCTGCAGTAACACATCACCAATTCTGCCTTATTATTGGTCATAGGTACTACCTCTGGTACAATGTGGAAGGGGACTACACAGGGTATGAATACCAGGTAGTGGGAATCACTAGAGACCATTGTGGAAGCTGCCTACCATCAAGGAAACGAGACCTACTTGGGTTATAGAACAAACAAGGCTTTGCTGTTGAATTTAATGTAGTAAATGAGGAAAAGGGGGGAAATAAGGATGGCTTCTAGGTTTTTGGTTTGAGCTACTTACTGCAATGAGAGCTATTGGAAGAGACACATGTGGAGGTGGGGAGAAATCAAAGTGTAACTTTCAACTTCGGAAGTTTTCAAAGCCTTTAAGATTTCCAAGTGGACAAGTCAGCAAGAAGTTTGAATGAATGAGTCTGGAACTCAAGGGACAGCACAAGACAGAAGATTAAGTTTACAACTCATAGCCTATGGATGGGATTTAAAACCAGGCACTGGATAAGATCTCTTAGTCGTAGTCATTCTCAACCTTAGTTGAGCATTTGAGTCACCTGGGAAGCTTTAATATAATTTGACACCAGGTCATTCTCCAAATCAATTGAATCAATATCTCTGGGGGTGGCACCTGGCCATTGGGATTTTTAAAGCTTCCCAGTGATTCCAATATGCATCCCAGGTTGGGAACAACTGACAAGGGAGAAAATGCCCATGGAGAAGCCAGGACTTGTGTATGTGTGTGAGGGTAGAGGACGACTTAGTGTTCCAGAGAGAAAGTTCCAGAATATGGCACAGCTTCTTTTGCAGTGCCTGGGAATTGGTTGACTTTGTGGCTGAGCTGTTGACCAGCTGGTGAGAATGTGCAAAGCGCCACCATCTATGGCCAACGGAGAGCATAGGATCACATTGGAATTTCAAAATGAAAGAGTTGAGTACACTGAATCCAGTTTGTAATGCAGTCGGGCTTAATTAGACACCAAGTATTTACCAAGTATCCCCCTGGCCTTTTCGATTAGGGATAAAAGTTAAGCACATTTGGACCTGACACTCTTTAAAGGGTGGATGATTCTGTGCAGAGATGTGGCTGCATTCCAGCTGGAAGCTCCTGAAGTCAAGCTATAAGAGGAAAGAGCAAGTCCCCAGCCCAGTGTCACTTCAAATGAACAATATGTTCATCTTTGCAGTCAAAAAGATCTTGGGCAAGCCATTGTTAAATAGGTTTTGGAGGTATTTTTCCACCTGTGGGAATTTGTGCATTGAGAGAGCCATTTTTTAATAGAGATCTCCATTTATTACTCATCATCTCTAATTTTTGCAGACTGGTGTTCTTGTGTGAGCAGATAACAATGGCTGCAGCTGTGTTCTCAACCCTGCTTCTTGAGACATTAACGCTGTGACCTTGATCTCATTAAATCATGTTTTATGACTCTTGACCAACAAATCAAACAGGCCAAGTTTGTGGCTATTGAGTCCCTTGAAAGTACACAGCATATCCCCCTCACCCGATACTTGCACCTCACCGGGTTTATTTAAAAGCTATCGCTTTGTCTATGTTTCTATTTCAGACTATTAGGATATCAAAGGAATCCTAAATGCTCTGCAGTTGGGAATCCACAGTCCTCAGTTCAAGATTTAGCTCTACTGCTTGTTGCCTATGAGCCCTAGAGTAAGCCACTTAGTCTGGTAAGCTGATTCCCCTCTTTAAATGGAGAGGACTCCCCGTCGCCCCCCCCCCCCCTTACCTCTTTCCTGAGGTCATTGTCTATAGAGAAATGAGTGATGCAAACAGCTTTATCTTGCTGATGTAAAGACTTGCCATCATCACCATATCCCCTTCTCTGGGCAAATGCAGAAGGCATTCATCTGTCTTGAACATCTGGTTTCTTGCTTTCTCACCATCAGGCTTTTCCTTCCTTCCAAATCTTAGCACAAACCTCACACTCCTTCAGGAAGTCCTCCTTAATTAATCCCATGTCACCTGGGCCATCTCTTTTGTCTCTCCAAAGCCAGAAGAATCTGGTGTTCTCTTTCAATTAAGTACCATTTACGTGTGTGTTTCTCCATAGATGTGTTTAATTTGTCCCAAGTGTTCATTCTTGGATCTGCATTAGATTGTACATTTTTGAGGGATAGGGACTGGAGATGGTCTCAGCTTTGCAGCACTGATCAGTATGAAAGTTTATCCATGAATGTGAACTTCTAACTACTTTTTACATCTGATTTGTGTTTCTCACTGATCTTCACAAATCAAGATAATCTAGAAAGCAATCAAGTTTGGGGTGTTTGTAGACATTTTCCTGCACTTACAGCTCAGTCTTTCTGTTGTTAAAACAATTCTTGGCTACTAGAGTCTTAATGATAATTGGGTATCAACCTGTGAGGGGAGGAATGGAATCATCTATTTTTGCCTTTCATTATCACAAGCAAGTCTTCATCAGCACACTCCACTGAGAACTCACCAGCCTTCCTTCTCTTTCAAGTCGTTCCAAGCCCTGTGACATTTGAAATGATGAGTCACTGCCTATATGTGGAGGCTGTCATTCTGCATGCACCACTGTGCGTGCTTGGGTGCCATCTCAGGCCCTGAGGGTAGGCATGACTCTGACCTCTCTGGGGAGGGCATCCTGAAAATGATCCTCCCTGAGTTGAAAGTGACATAAAGCACGATCTGATAGTTCTGGAACCCCCGCAGGGATGAGAGAGCTCAAGCTGATGCTTTGTGGATTTTGCATAATGAGTGTATCTTGTGGACTTTCGTGGTACAGCGGAACCAACATAGTTCTTACAGACCGGAGCCTGAAGTGGGATCTTGCTCTTTCACTTACTAGTTGTGTGATCTTGGGAAAGCCATGTTACCCCGCCGAACCCCAAAGAAGAAGCAGGTTGAAATGAATCAGCTTAATTTCCTTAACGTTCCCAGGGTCTACGGCAGGGGTGGGCAAACTTTTTGACTCGAGGGCCACAATGGGTTCTTAAACTGGACCGGAGGGCCGGAACAAAAGCATGGATGGAGTGTTTGTGTGAACTAATATAAATTCAAAGTAAACATCATTACATAAAAGGGTACGGTCTTTTTTATTTTTTAGTTTTATTCATTTCAAACGGGCCGGATCCGGCCCGCGGGCCGTAGTTTGCCCATGGCTGGTCTACGGAGTGTTATGAGATAACGTGTCCCAGACAACAAAGACCTCACAATTCTTTCTTGGTCTCCTAATGTTTCTACTGATCTGGAGAAGTGGTGGGGAGAGGGGGACTACTCTGGGGGAGCTTTCTGGGTGTGTAACAGATACATATGTAACAGGTGGTGAAAGTGGATCAGAAAGGAGAAGGTGGAATTCTGGAAAGAGGACAGAACAGTGGAAAAGAGGGCGTCGTGTTTCTCGCCATACTGCCATTGTTCTGGTCTAGCTGCCGATTTCTGGTCATTCCCAAGGGGCCAAGGGTCTTGCTGATTGCTGTGGACCGAATGCTTCTCCCCACATTCTTATGTTGAAGCCTAATGTGACGGCATTTGAGGCGGGGCCTTTGGGAGGTGATAAGGCCAGGAGAGGAAAGCCCCCATGACGGGATTAATGTCCTTATAAGACGAGGAAGAGAGCTGGCCTTTACTCTTCTGTGTGAGGAAGCAGTGTGAGAAGATGACCATCTGTAAACCAGGCAGAGGGGTCCCCCACCTCACTGGCACCCAGCCAGACTCCAGAATGTGAGGCATGTTTGTTATTTAAGCCGCCCAGTCAGTGGTGGTGGCTATGGTAGCCTGAGCTAAGGCACTAATATCATCCAAGATGCAGGGTGTTTTCCTGCTTCAGCCCCAGTTCAGGGCTGGAGGGCCCCCAAATCACTCAGTTTCAGAGACAAATACTTGTGGGGTTTCTACCTGCTCAGGCTGCATTTCCTGCCCTCGGAGCCCCAGGTGCTGAGCCCTGGTCCTGGCACATTCTAAACTTTATGTAAAGGTGTCACCCTGTATGTGTCCTCCTGAAACTTGTTTTTTCTTTTCTTTCCTTTTTTTTTTTATTGCTATGGATCCATGTTGAGACATGTAATTCTAGTTGATTCACTTTAACTACTATGTACTTTTCCATTGTAAAAATACATCACTATTTATATATTCTCTCTCTCTCTCTTTTTTTTTTGATGGACAGGTGTGTTGTTTCCAATCTTTTTATATTAAAAGCATAGCTACCATGCATTTGTCTGCACATCTCCTGGAGCACATGGAGTTGCTGGGTCAGAGATGTGTGTAGCGCTATCTTTACTTGCTATTGCCACATGCTCTTACCGGGTCACAGTGCACACCCACCGCAGGAGAGTTCCCGTTATTCCAAATCCTTGTCTACAGCCAGTATACTCTAGACCAGGGATCCTCAAACTACGGCCCACGGGCCACATGCAAATACAAATATTGTATTTGTTCCTGTTTTGTTTTTTTACTTCAAAATAAGATATGTGCAGTGTGCATAGGAATTTGTTCATAGTTTTTTTTCAAACTATAGTCTGTCCCTCCAACGGTCTGAGGGACAGTGAACTGGCCCCCTGTTTAAAAAGTTTGAGGACCCCTGCTCTAGACCTTTCCGCTTTTGCCAATTTTTTGCCATAATGGCTATTTAATCTGGGTCCAGATTTTTAAGGGAACAATTTAAAATGTCCATGTTAAAGTAGGATGTTTACGGTCTGTTCATAACGGGTGTTGTTTATTAGATGAAGGAAGTTTCTAGTCTTATTTTCTTAAGATTTTTTTTTTAACCATAAAGTTTTGTCAAGTGTGTTTATTCTGCATATTTAGAGATGATCACCTAACATTTTAACCAATTTTCCTAATAATATTAGACCCAGGGGGCTGATATTATCGGAAATTGTGAGATGAGATAAAAATTCTTATCAAGACCAATTCCTTGCAATTTTTCAGAATATCACCTTCTGATGGGGCATCTTAAAAGTCACCTCCCACAGTCGGAGGGCTGGAAAGGAATGCAGGTACCATCGTGTACAGCAAATGATTCATCATGTGCTAAGTGGGGATGTGCTAGCGTGTTGTTATAACTAGAAACTATTACCTAGAAGGACTAAAGAACAGCATGCTCACAATGGGCTATTTGAACAATATACGGTTATTATGGGCCAAGGCCTGGGGCTTGGATATATTTCTGTTAAGGTGAAATTTTCTTTGTAATGGAATTGGTTATAATGGGATTTGATCTCCATTCATCTCACTTACCCATTCTCCCTCTGGCGGCTTTGATAGCCTTGCTCCCTCAGCAGCAGTCTGCCCGGCAGAGTCTAAGGATCCAAACATGCCTCTAATTTGTGACCCAAAGCTCTCTAACGGGCTCTCCTCGGAAACCCCAGATCTCGTTGACTTACCCCACACCCATCCATCATCCATGGCCTTCCTCAATCTGCTTTCCCAAGGTGTTTGTCGTCGTCCTTAGCTGATCTCCCTCTGAGCCCTCTCAGCTTGTTTAGACACAACTTGCGTTGATCCCACGCTACGGCCGAGGGACAGTTCCATTCTGGAGTTTTTGCGCCCAGCTGGCGTGGCCGCCACATCTGTCGGGGCGGGGTAGTAGGCAGTTAGAGGAAGATGCTAACAAGCCTGATATCATAGTGTTTTTTTTTTAATAGAGGCACCTCTGCCATCCACCTTGCACCGGTGTTTTGAGTGTAATAAATGTTTGACCTAGAAGGAGGGCGAACATGATGAAATCCACCAAATCACCACTCCAGCTACTTTCAAAAGCCACGCCCAACCTAGAGCTCTCCGGGATCCCCACCCAGAGTCACTCATCAGCATAAACTCAGGTATGATTGACAGGGCCTCCTTATGCATAAGGGACTGTCCTATCCCCATAGGAAATTATAAGGGCTTCAGGAGCTCTGGGCCAGGAACCAGGGACAAAGACCAAATATATTTTTTGTTACATTATAAAAGGAGCCAAAATATCCTAATACAGCCATTTTCACTCCCAACCCTACCATGAGTGAGTGAGCGTGCCCGTGCCCACAGCATTGTCAACTCAGTGTGCCATTGAGTTTGGCCTTTTGCCACCTTGATGGTGATCAATGGACTCTCAGAGCAGTTTTCATTTGTATTTGTTTTATTCTGAATGAGGCTGAGCATCTTTTCACTTATTGGAGAGCCATCCCTATTTTGAACAAATAAATGGGAGGGAGGAGAATGGCAAGGTCTGGAACTTGGTCCTCCCTAGGAAAGGGGAGAGGAGGGGATGTGGGTTCTGCCAATGGGGGCGCGAAGGGTCAGAAATAGAATGAAGGTCACTCATTTTTTTCTTACACATTTTTATTAGAGTTAATTCCATTTTCCTCATTCACTGCCTCCCCCAGGTCCACAGTGATCCTCCAAGTGACCCTCACACTCCCGTTGTTGGGACATCTCAGGTCCCTGGCGGCCCTGCGGGACCAGCTTTCCTGGGTGAGCTGAGTGACCCTGCCAGCACCCAGCGGTCAGAGCCTGCTACTGTGTTTTGTGGTCGCTTTATCTGGTGCTCTTTGGAGAATCTAAATTCCAGGTGAGGGGACCCTGGCCTCACCTAGCTCCTGTCTCCACCACACTGTTGATGTGGGGGGCCAGGACCCTGTGCATATCCAAGAAAAGAAAATAATCAGTAAGGCTCCTGCCCTTGAAACAGTAGGAGGGGAGAGCAGAGGAGAGGAGAGGGAGGAGATGAGAGGAGAGGAGAGGAGAGGAGAGGAGAGGAGAGGAGAGGAGAGGAGAGGAGAGGAGAGGAGAGGAGAGGAGAGAGGAGAGAGGCTGTGATGTTGTAATGTTGTGCACTGATTTCACTGTCAGCCCCAGTTGGTTCAGATCCATTTATGTGCTGGGGCCCCTCAGTCCGGGATGTGGGGCTGAGAAGCATGGGCTGGGGTATCTCTTGGAGTTTTGTCTCTTCCTGTCGGAATGTAGTGAGGCAGGGCTGGGAGAGTGAGCTGTCCCTGGGAGGGGACCCCAGCTGCCCACACAAGGAACTGGCCCATCCCAGGGATGGATGAAGGACAGGAGCCGGTCCTCTTAAGGGAGCAGATGCTACAGGAAGGGTGATTGGCTCACCTCAATCCCCATGGCCCTCCACCAAAGCTGTACCCAATCACAGGTGTCAGCATAGATGCTTGGCAAGCCAGAGAAAAAGTGCTCCATTTTCAACGGCTGTCTCCACCCTGTCCATTTCAAAGCGCTGTTGGGCTGCAGCTATGGTTCCTATCTGTCTCTATTCCATGATTTTTTTTAACCTAAATTACATTTAACTTTATGTTTCCATCACCATCTATCCCCTCTATGCCCTCTTTCACATCCACCCCCTGTTTCCACATCTGTGAAATGCTAGTGAGAGTTCCTATATCAAAGGAATTTCCGCCAAAACCGGTTTGGCTCAGTGGATAGAGCGTCGGCCTGCAGACTCAAGGGTCCCGGGTTAGATTCCGGTCAAGGGCATGTACCTTGGTTGCAGGCACATCCCCAGTCGGGGGCGTGCAGGAGGCAGCTGATCGGTGTTTCTCATCGATGTTTCTAACTTTCTATCCCTCTCCCTTCCTCTCTGTAGAAAATCAATAAAACATATTAAAAAAAAAAGAATTTCCAATATCTCGAAATGGGGAGAGTTCTCCATGGAGCAGAGAGTGCGTGTGGAGAGTCGGGCCCCAGCGCCCAGCGTCTCCCTCCGAGTCTTAACACACCTGAGGCCGAATGGTCCCGAGCTGTGATGGATGGAGGTCGCAGGCTGCGGGATCTTTGGGCAGCAGCCTGCTAGAATCTGATGAGCAGCCAACTCAGAATGAAGATAAAGCACCAGTGAGCTTTGATGGACGACAGACAAAGCCTGTCTTGAAATTGGTCTCTCAAAACAATATACAAACTAATACACAAATCAATGCAAAGTGTTTAAACTGCCAGGAAAACTCAGCCCATCTATCACACTTACGGGGAACCGGGGGCCATAGCGTTTGGCAATTGCCTGAGTCCCCAAGGCGCTGGGGAAGGAAACCGTCTCTGGGAACTGACAGCCCGATTCAGTGTCTCCTCCTGAGCATGAAGCCCTGCGCGGCCTGAAGTGGTAAATGGGGAGGAATCCGGGCCCTGGCCATGCACCAGGGCTGGATGGGGACAGCTGAGTCCCTGTCGCTTTGATCCCACACTGGCCACCCACAGAGGGACCCAACCTTTGGGGTGGCCATTGCAACAGGGGCCCTAGGGTGGGGGTGGCTCCAGGCCTTGTGCTGGTGACAATGCACAAGAGTTGGTTTCAACTTGGTGACTAAGAGCCCAGCAGACTGGAGACCTGTAACCAGCTAACACTTCATTTCTCGTGTGTGTTTGATATACCTGTCTTTATTTTTAATAAAAATTATATATAATTAAGGTGTAAAGCATGATGTGTTGGTATATATATATATTCATAGCGACATGATGACTACATCAAGCTAATTAGCACATGTATCACTCACCTCACATTGTTACTTGTGTGTGTTGAGAGCACCTGAAATCTACTTTCTGAGCAAATGTTCAGCATTTGATACAGTATTACTAACTTAGTCCCCATGCTGTGCATTAGATCTCTTGACTCATTCATCCCACATACCTATAACTTTGTACCCTTCGACCAACATCTCCCATCTCCCCCATCTCCCTGCCCTTGGCAACCACTGTTCTCTCTGCTTCTGTGTACTTGACTTGTTCAGAGTCCACACAGAAGGGAGGTCATACAGGGCTCTGCTTTCTGTGTTTGACTTATTTTACTTAGTATAATGTCTTCCAGGTCCACCCAGGTCATGCCAAATAGTAGGGTCTCCTTTTATGGTGAATAATATCTATCTATCTATCTATCTATCTATCTATCTATCTATCTATCTCTATATGTAAATGGTGAGGAAAAGGTAGATTTCCAGTTGTGAGTACACAAAGCAGAGTTTATTCTTGTATTATTATTTATTAATTACCAGAGGCCTGGTGCATGGATTCGTGCATCAGTGGGGTCCCTCAGCCTGGCCTGTGCCCTCTGGCAATCCTGGACCCCTCAGGGGATGTCAGAGAGGCAGTTTCAGTCCAATCCTCACAGGCCAGGCCGAGGGGCCTCACCCGTGTATGAATCTGTGCACTGGGCCTCTAGTATACACCCATTGAAATTCCCCTTCCCTGTGAGAGTCATCAGTCTGTTCCATGTTTCCATGCCTATGCATTGAGCATCTCCCCCCTGGTGGTCAGTGCTCGTCATAGCTACCAGTCGAACAGTTGAATGGTCAAACGGTCACTTAGGCTTTTATATAGAGAGATTACATTATTTTCCATATGAACCACTATAAACCTACTTTTGCCCCACCCTGTATATATGTATGTGTGTGTGTATACCACAATTTCTCTCTTCATACATGGATGGACACTTAGGTTGTTTCCATAGCGTGACTGTTGTGAATAATGCTGCAGTGAACACAGATAGCTGTTCTTCATTGTTTCTCAGCCCACTTCTCCTGCTGTCTGCCCATCTGGGGTGACTCAGTTCTTTCTTCATCCCTTGCACTGTCTACCTTGGGCTGTTTCTTCCATTGAAATCAAGGTCATAACTTTGTATCAACCTTATTTATTCTAGAAATGTTTAAACTGGTGTAGGAGGTGAATAAACGTATTTATAGCATGGCTTGCAATTTGCAAAGTCTTTCCATGTATATGGTTGGTAGTATCTTCTCCATTTGATAGGAGAGGAGACTAGAGGTCAGAGAGGTTAAATGCTGCGACCAGGCTGCCAGAAGGAAAACCCTTGTAGGAAATTATAATCGCGCTGCATTTCTCAAACCCTTAACCGCAGAAGCTGGCCTCTGGCAGAGAGACTCTGTTTGTCCCAGCTTCCACAGAGGCTCTGGGGAAGGGTTAGCAACACCATCCTTTCCTCCCACGGTTATGGTTTCTGACCCACCTTGGTGGGTATCAGCCATGTGGCAGCAGGGACGGCAGTCCTGGCCCTCAGCCCCTGGGCGTTGGTAGGCCGGGGATTTGGCCAGAGTTAAAGATGGTTACTTTTTAAGAATTTTAGCCCTAGGAGTCAAAGCTGAAAGGACAAACCTATCTCCATCCATCAGAACAAAGAGAAAGGGTTGGGGAGCCCCAGCACCGGGCCTATAACTCACAGGGACAGAAGAGCCCCAAGGACGTCTCCCTCACCTTCCTCCCTCAGAGGAGGTCCAGGGAGAGGATGGTGGAGGTGGGGGAGGGTGCTCTGCTCCTGCAGGGGGTCACAAGGTGTCTGGTCATCTGTGAGACCACTGTCCTGAGGACAGCCATGGGGTGGCAGTCCCCCTCTCCCCCATCTCGCTGGGCACTCCAGTCACCCCACAATCCCTGTGGCTTCCAGGTTCCCTTCAGGGGAGAAGCCCTCAGAACGGTGCACAGCAGAGCGAGCAGCAGGGTGCTTCTAAACACACAGAATACGGAGGCTGAGCGCATTCCCAGGGAGGCCTCTGGGGACAGCGGCTCTCATCTGTGCGCAGCCTTGACCTGGTGGGGTTTGTGGAGGCCCAGGCCTGTCCCAGCAGAGTCTTTTTTTTTTTTAATTATAGTAAAATAGACACGACATCAAGTTTACCGACGTCACCATTGGCAAGTGTACAGAGCGGTCATGTTAGGAACATTCCAGCTGTTGCGCAGCCAATCCCCAGAACTCTTCCCCTCACAGACCTGGGACTTCACACTCGTGAGATGACAGCTCCCACCTCTCCTGTCCCTGGGAACCACCACTTGGCCCTCTGCCTCTGTGATCCGACGGCTCTAGGTAACCTGTAAGTGGAATCACACAGTACTGCCTGCTCACGACAAGACATGCTATCAATAGGTTATGCTGATATAAATTGCAAGACATGCCGTAAATATGTTATGCTTATTGCTTAGCATCGCGTCTTCAAGATTCACCCCTGTGGTGGCATACACTGGGATTTCCCTTCTTTTTAAGGCTAAACAATATTTCCTGTTAAGTGTACACCACATAGTGTTTATCTGTTTATTGGCTGGTGGGCCCTGGGGTTGCTTCCACCGTTTGGCTACTGTGAGTAACGCTGCTGTGAACATGGGTGCACACATGTCTCTCCGAGACCTGCTTTCAGGGCTGGGTGTACACCCACTCGTGCAATCGCTGGATCCTATGGTCATTCTGCCTTTAATTTCTTGAGGAACAGCCATCCCGCTTTCCACAGCGGCTGCCCCACTTTGCATTCCCACCAGCAGCCACCAACCACGGAGTGTTTATGACATGCCCGTAAGCCACAGGGCCGCCGCGGGAGGTGAGGACACAGGCTGAGTTATAGCCACGCCGGGCACATAAGTCAGCCCTCAACCACGCCACTGCACACGCTCCAGCCGGGGGGTGGGAGCCGGAGGCAGCGGAATCTCTAGGCCAACTCAGCTCAAAATTACTCTTGTTCCACTTCAGAGCCTTGGGTTTAAATGCAAAATAATTTCCCTAAATGTCCATTTGAGAAACAATAAAAGATTTGCGTAAGCTTTTCGAGTTGTAGAGCTTTAGGTTGTTTATCGGGCTAATTGCCTCACATCCTTTTTTCATTTCCTTTTTTATTATGGGAAAATTTTGAAATGCCTCATTCTAGACGGGACTTGTTTGCTGAGGATCTCAAGAGGCTGCAAGGACCGTTTGGCTGCTCAGCTCCTTGAAGTCAGACGATGCAAGGACTAGTCTTCCCAGTTAATGGCTGCTGGAAGGAGAGGCGATGCAGGGGACCCTTACAGAGGTGTCCCCTCACACTCTCTTCTCTGGGAACTGTGAGCCCCTCTTCCCAGCAGCCATGCCTCTGCTCTGTTTCTCTGGCTGGCTGGTCACTGACTAACAATCTGCTACTGACCCACGCTGAACCATTCCGGTCCTTGCAGAAATTTGGGGTTGTATCAAAGGCAGAGATCAACAAACTAGCCAAATCCTGTCCACTGCTTTTGTAAATACCATCTTATTGGAACACAGCCCATGCGTCCATTCATTACCTAGAGCCTGGGCAGCTTCCATGTAACTATGGGTGAGCTGAGTAGTCTCACCATGGACTCCATGGCCCACAGAGCTGCAGAGTTCCTCTCTGGCCGTTACAGGGGAAGTGTGGTCTGAGGGAAAGGCCGTCTCTGGGAACGGCTGGGCCAGGGTATGTGAACTCCCTGTCTGTGAGGTGGCCACCTTCTGCCATGTAGACTGATGAGAAGAGAAAGCAGTCTGCAGACAGAGAGAAAGAGGAAGCGGAGAGGCCTGGAGATGGGAGATGAGGAGGAGGGCAAATCGCAATGGCCTCTGAACCCTCAGTTCCGTGCCCTTTCTAAGACTCCTGGGTTTCATTGGTTACTTTCAAACCCTTGTGATAAAAGCATCTTTTTTTTTTTTGCTTAAGCTACCTCAATTGGTTTCTGCTTTTGGAAACTCGAGTCCTAAAGAAAGCTCTAGAAAAGCTCCGTGCCTCCCGCTACTCAGAGATCAGTCATGCACCAGCCCATCAAGCAGTCCAGAGATCCGACCTTGCTTCCAACCTTCCTTCTGAGTTGGCCAGCCTCGCCTGGCCCTGCCCCGGGAAGCAGGTGTGCACGAAGGTTGGCAGCTGAGCTGACGCAGGGAAAGGTTGCTGCTGAGGTGCCCAGGATCAGAGCCCTGTGTGTGGCCTCTTGCTCTTGACTGACAGCCACTGCAGGAGCTGGAGTGGCCTCCAAACCTCGTGCGCTGGTCGGGGCAGATGCCAGAAGCTGCCAACCCTGGCCTTCCCGCCCTTGAACTTTTGGTAACATTCTTCCTAAGTCCACCTTGAATTTCCTTTTGCAACTTTTTAATAACAAAATGAACTCAAATGTAATCTTTAGTCAAACACTTCTTATACCGGCTGCCTATTAGAGTCAAACACACAATGTTTGGCACATAGGACAACAGCAATCATAGTTCTAATCCAAAGTAGAATTCGAGCAAATTTCTAATGAGAGCTTCTGGTGCAAGATGGCGGTTTGAACACATGCTTTTATCTTTGTCACTTAGGTTTCAGTGGAATAAAACTGTAAGCGATATCTGTCATGGCAAAGACTCTGGGGAGGAAGATTGCCCAAAGGCAAGAGAGCTTTACATGTTTCTGGAAGACGAATGGATGGGATTTGCGATGCATGCAACAGTCAGAAAAAGCATAACCTGGAATATAAGAGGGTTGCAATGAACATGGGAAACAATGCCTGTTAGAAACAAACAAAGAAAAAAGGCTCTGAGCTTAGAGTTAGCAGGTACAGTGCGAGGCGGGAACAAGAATGGAGCTCATAGAAGGGAGATGGCTGAGTTGGTGGGACACACCTGCCATACTTTGTTGCAGGTAACCTGGTGTCTGCTACAAGACAAAGTAAAAAAGGTATGCCTCTAAATTTAAACCAGTCTCTGGAGAAGGCTAAGGCATCTAGTACAGATTTTGGTGTTCCAGAATAGAACCCACATCCTGGCATTCAGGAAACCCATAGCTGGACTGTCAAATTGGCTCCTTACCCACTCACCCTAATGCCAGACTGCCAGCCAGCATGCATCCCGCAACCTTTCACACCCCCCGGTGAGCTCCTGGCCGAGTTCTAGGGTAGAGGCCTGGTGAAAAATAGATGCCTTGAGTATCAGCGTAATGCAGACAAAATCCCACCTCAGCTGCCCAGTCCCTTTAAACCAGGGGTCCTCAAACTACGGCCTGCGGGCCACATGCAAATACAAATATTGTATTTGTTCCTGTTTTGTTTTTTACTTCAAAATAAAATATGTGCAGTGTGCATAGGAATTTGTTCATAGTTTTTTTTTTAAACTATAGTCCAGCCCTCCAACGGTCTGAGGGACAGTGAACTGGCCCCCTGTTTAAAAAGTTTGAGGACCCCTGCTTTAAATGATGGAAAGATCACAAGAATTAGAGTAGAGCCAAAACCCAAAAGAGATAGACCATAATAAATAGACTAATAAATAGTGGACATTGAAGTAATTCTGAAAAGGATCTTATAATTTATACATGCAGATTCAAGAGTATGTTACACCCATAAAATAATAACACAGGAACAGAAGGAGAATAAGTGACAGTTCATAGGGATTTGAAAAATTTTGATTTCCAAAACAAAAATATTCAAAACAAGCTTGAACTATAAAGTCAAGTGAATTGCTTAGAATGTAGAACAGAAATATAAAGAGAAGAGAAATATTAGAGGAAAAGTAAGAGACATGAGAACTCATCTTGAGGTCAAACAAAAGAAAAAAGAATCGCAGAAAGGGAGAATACATAAAATGGAAATTAGCAAAGAAATAGTAGAATAAAAAATTTCAGGGCTGAATAAAGACCTTAATTTTAAAGGGCTCAGAGTGTCCAACAAAATAATTGAAAACAACCTAACACCTAGATACTGTTCTGCAAAATTCTAGACCAAGGATAATAGGGAGATCCTAAAATCTCCCAGAGAGATTGAATGAGCAACTCCAAGGAGCTAAATTCAAACCAGCAGCTGATTTTTCACCTATAGCCTCCATACCAGAAGACAATGCAATAATGCCTTCAAGTTTCTGAGAGAATAAGACCTAACTTAATTCTTTTCTTTTTTTTTTTTTTTACTCAGCCCAATTGTCAATTAAATAGCAGGGCAAAATAAGGACATTTAGTTTCCATGTACCCTTTCGTAGGAAGTTACCTGCGGATGTATCCCCGCAGCATGAGGACGTAAACAAAGGAAGAGAACGGAGACAGGAGAGCTGCCCAACCAAGGAGCAAAGATACGAGGATCCCAGACAAGTAACCAGGCAGCAAGGATAACCAGCCTGAGGACACTCAGTCCAGACTGGAGCAGAACAGAGCGCTGTGCCGAGGAGAGGGTCTGAGGAAAAAGACAACGTCTTGTAGGTCATATCCTTGCAAGGATGAAAAGCCCTAAACCAGCGGTTCTCAACCTGTGGGTCGCGACCCCTTTGGCGGTCGAACGACCCTTTCACAGGGGTCGCCTAAGACCATCCTGCATATCAGATATTTACATTACGATTCATAACAGTAGCAACATTACAGTTATGAAGTAGCAACGAAAATAATTTTATGGTTGGGTCACCACATGAGGAACTGTATTTAAAGGGCCAGAAGGTTGAGAACCACTGCCCTAAACAATGTGCATTATTCTAGGACAAAAATAATGTATTTGGAAACTCCTACAAAAACAAGAAACTGTACCTGAAAGTCATTATCCCAATAATAAGAAAAATGTATCATGAAGTTTTAAGCAATTGCTGTAATATAAGGAAAGGAGTTGGTTGAACTTTATGCCGAGACCATTCTTCTTTGAGTGGCCTAGGGATTGTAACCTCTGACTTGTAGGGAAGGAATTAGTACAGTAGCTTACTTGTTAGGGCGGGGAACAATATGTATGTGGTAATGTGAGTGTAAACACAGTTTAATAAAAACATTTAGCGTCAACCTGTGAAGCTTAGAAGAAGGGCTGTGGTTGCAGAATGTAAATGGTAACGTTTGCAATTTAATGTGAACATTTATCTGAGAGTAGGTTGAAGAAGGAAGGGTAGGAGAATAAAAATACTGACTGAAATTGATGGAAACATACATGGAGGCATGCTTTGTATGTTATTTCATGTTATGAAAGTGACCAACTGTATCTATAAAAAATGAAACCACAAACATTGGGTTAGGTCTTAAAGGAGGGCAGTTTGAGCGAGTTGGTAACCCAAGAAGTGGAGTGATAAGTGCTACTTAGAGGAGGGCACGGCTTGGATTCTCTGGGTTTGCTGTTGGGTCAGGTGGGGCCTAGAAAGACCGTGCTCTAGGCTGGCCTCTGGCCAATCAGCCCTTCCTGCCTTCCAAATCCACTGGATAAGCAATATCACTTTCTGTTTATGTACCCAGCAGAGCAAAGGTAGGGAGCCTTACTCTATAGAGCTGGCTGGCCCTGCTTTTTCCACCTCAACTGATGGTCTGTGCTGGTTGCCAGGCAGGTGTTCATATAGAGATGGAACATTCCACAGGATTCCGTGCAGCCAGTGTGGCCTACAGGTACTGGCATCAGAGGTAGAGCTGTGGTGCTCTTTGGAGCCATGGGGCTGCTCAGCACCACAGAAATGTCTTCCCAGCCAGTCCTAGAACCGCTGGGCGGTATTCGGCTGGTGACACCTGTGTGCTTGACACAGGCCCTGGTCTCTGGGGGTTTCCCTGGGAGATCCTGGTATGCACTGCAGTGGTGGTTTTTATTGTAAAAAGCGGGCACACTTTAAGGAGGGAAAAAGAGCTAGCCAAAGGGTTTGCTGCAAGATGAGCTCGAGAGTCATATGAAGATTGTGCTAAAGGCACAAGCCTGTGCAGCCCTCTGTCGCCTGCGGTGTGGTCAGTCTTTGCAATTACAGAAGCTGTGTTTGGCAGCACTTAATGCAAATCAGAACAGCCCTGGCCAGTGTGGCTCAGTTGGACGTCCTCCCATAAACCAGGAGGCTGCTGGTTTTATTCCCAGTCAGGGCCCCTGCCAGGATGTGGGCTTGATCCCCAGTAGGGGGCATGTAGGAAGCAGCCAATTGATGTGGGTTTCCTGCCCCCCCCCTTCCTTTCTCTCTCTAAAAATCAATAAAAAAAATCAGAACAGGCCTTCACTTTCTTGGAAAAGGACAGAAAAAACTAGCCCTCTAAAGTCTTTTTTTTAAACTTCAAGGATGGGTAGGAGAATCAAAATGCAAATGGACAGGGTCACTCGAAAAAACTGCCAAACCCCAGGGACCAAAACAAAAGAGCACTTTGAAAGCATCTCAGGACAATGGAGAACACCTTCAGAAGAAAATCGGGATGATTTGAATGAAAACTCGAATCTTACAGAAAGGCTAGAACTGTGTGCCAAGAAACCAAGGAAGGGAAGCGAAGAGTGAGGGAACTCACGGATCAGAAAAAAATGCTTGAAATGGCCAAGGCACGAATGAAGCCGATCAAGGGTGAGAAAGAGAGCCCGTCACATCTCTGGCGGAGTCCCTGGTGAAGATCACAGGTTCCTCCACTTTCTGCAGAGAACACAGAATGGCGGCAACTTGGAATGAGAGAAAAAGAGTAAGCAGAAGATAGAGATCTCAGAGGTGGATTTGAAGAAAATCATGATCTGTTCATTTAAACGTGCCCTTTAAAAGACTTGGAGAGCCCAGCTGATGTTGCTCAGTGATTGAGTGTCAACCTATTAACCAGGAGGTCACAGTTCAATTCCTGGTCAGGGCACATGCCCGGGTTGTAGGTCCGATCCCCAGTGGGGGGGGGGGGGGGGGGGGGGAGTGAAGGAGGCAGCTGATCAATGATTCTCATTATTGATGTCTCTCTCTCTCCCTCTCCCTTCCTCTCTGAAACCAATAAACATATATTTAGAAAATAAATGAAAGACTTGGAGAAATACAAACATTATCCAAAAATTATGTGAAGAAAATCAAATGAAGGAAGAGCTCCCAGGACAAAGAACATCTCCAAATGGAGCAAGCAGCTTTGCAGTCTGAAAATTCCATCCTGAAAGTGAGATTCAGAAGCTTCCGCTAAATCAAGAACGTGCGATGCAAATTCAGAGGAAATCACTTGAAAAGGAGCTGGGCTGCTTAGGAACGGAGAAGAAATGCTCTGAGGTGCATAGAAACACGAACTACACAACACAAAAGAACAATCGGCACGGATCTGCACGGAAGGTGGCCGAAGACAAGACTGGGGAAGAACCACTTCCTTCTAGCAAAACGGGTTCTCTTCTATGAGAAAAATGCTCAAGGCGGTTGGACAGTGGCTCTGTGGCCAGAGGGATAGCCCCAAGAGCGAAGAAAAGAAAACAAAACGCTGATGACCAATGTTGGCTAATGTGGAGTTTAAGTTTCCGCCTTTGCCTAAGGGCCCTTTTGTCCCTGCTCCTCCCCATGCAGTCCTGCCTGGCCCGAAAGTATCGGGGCTCCCGGGGTTATCCTATCCCCCAGGAGAGTGGAGGGTTAAGCTGTGGGGGCTCGGGGATCTGGGGTCTCATGCAGGTTCAATTCAAATTTCACAGCAGCAGACCACAGCCAGGCATTTGCCTGTGTTTTCCCCGTTAAAGTGATTTTTGATTTAACTCTTTTTAGTTTAACGGTCGTTATTTAATTGATGCTATAAATGCTCTTATTAAAGTTTGATAGCATTAAAAAAAGGTAATAAGCGCCCGAATCACTGAAAATGGATTGGTTTTAGAAATCGCTTCTAGGAAGGGAGATGAGGATAATTGGAGGGTCAGGTCATCCGAAGCTTGAAGAGCAATTAATGACAATGGCCCTGGGGCTCATCCCTCCCCACCACACACACTCTTTTCCAGCCAGGCCAGGCTTCCGCCACCCCCTGGGGAATGCTGGGAGCCCAGGGGACCGGGTTCTGCTGCTGCTTGGATTGTAAACAGTCCCTCAGTAGTCCCTGTCATATTTCCACCACCTGGCACTAGCTGCGTCTGTCTCCGTGCCCTCTTTACACAAAAGAGCACTCCTGCAAACTCTGATTTGGTAGCATGTGCACGTCACTTGGAGAAAAAGTTAAGCTGTAAAAACAACCATTAATTGAGTTTCTACTGTGTGACAGGCATGGTAGTGGCTACTGAGGCTAGGAAAGCAAACAAATATTGGAGCTAAAACACATTTTGGATGATTGGAGATGTAAGGTCCATGTTTCATAGACCTGAGCTATTCATCTCAAGCATCTGCCCGTGCTCCCACCTTGCGCCCTTTGTCTTCCCGTGGAGGGAGTTCTTTGCTAGGGACCTGGGGCGAGGGCTTTGAAAGCAACCAAGCTTCCCATTTGTGTACATCTCCCACTAGCCTTGAGGAAGTCCTGCCGATGGCGGAGACTTGGAGTCATCTGAGGTGCGAGTTGAGAATGTGCTTGGATTTGGTGTTGCAGGAGGGGTATGTGACACGCAAAGACAGAGTCCGGGTTTGCCATTTTTATCTGAGTGGCCCACTGGCCTTCTGAGCTCCAGCACCCTTTCACAACAGAACCCAAAGCAAACCCACCAAACAATCCCAACCATTTTTGTTCGGGAAGAGTTGAGTCAGCTGGGGTCAGTGGGGCCAAGGTGATGAATTCAAGCCTGTGTTCTGGGTCCGGACATTAGTCAGGTCCCTGGGGTGCAAGGACTCTGTTTTATTTACCTGAGAACCCCTCGTACTCTGAGAGTGCCAAGCACATAGTACGTGCTCAAAAAATTATTGTCGTTAAAAAGTCAATTTGTGCTATGTACTAAGATAAAAGGTGCCCCCAAATAATTCAATGATAAGTTTCTCTCTCAGTTATAAGATTTGGTGTTGAGGACATATAACATGTGGTCCCTCCCCCCAAAACTTGAATGACTGAATGGACAGATGAATGGATGCCCCTGTGCCCAAGGGAACACCTGCCCTAGAGGGCAGCAGTTTTAGTTACAGCCCCTCCCCACCATGGCGAAAACTACTCCAGCCCATTTAGGGACAGAGTGGCGATACCACATATAGTATAAAAGAAAGACAGCCTCTATTTTATGGTCAATACCACTTCAACAAGATTAATTTCCTTTGGGGTTTTTGCCTCTGTATTTTAATGGCCTAATGTAGTACTCAACACACATTAAATAATGGTTTTCTTCCTTCTCTCATTTTTTCTTCCTGTTTTTTTTCCAGTTGCCACTGATTGATCAAATGTTTCACTACAAAATGCCCTTTACTCCTCCCCCGCCCGCCCCGCAGCGGTCTAGCTTTATTATGCAGGGAGCTGGTTTGAACCAAAGCAAAGAACACACTCAGCCCGGGGCATAGGGCACAGGTGTTTAAGGGTCCCTGGTGGCCAGCTCCAAAGTACCTGTCACTGATGGGACCTGATTTCAGGTCATGGAGAAGACGGCTGGAGGCTGGGCAGGCCACCGGTCAGGCTGGGACAGCAGGATCCGAAAGGGCTTTGGAAAGGGACGGGGAGGCCAGCTGCTCCACCCTCCTGACTTGGATGCCGCTGTCATCATGAAGTGACACATTTCCCTGCTCACGTTCTCCTGTTCAGATCCCACCCATGAAGCTGAAGGGAGGCACAGGCGTGTTTATTACAGTTGAAGGTGAAGACTTCTGCCCTTAGGGGCTGGAGGAAAGGATTTACCCTCTGCGCCCCCTGCTTCCCCATCTGCAAAGTGGAGTTCCCAATACTCACTTGCTGTGGAGGGCAAAGTGTCCTGGTAAACGTTGGACTAGCGGGGCTGACCTCACCATCCACTGCACAGAGAACAGAGCCCAGGCCAAGCTGCTGTGCTCCGACCAACGGAGCTCTCAGCCCTGGGGGAGGGCTGTTTCCCACTCAGGGGAGAGCCCTTCAGAGGGATGATTTACGGGCATTGCTGAAGACAGGGGCTACTGTACAACACAGAGACTCAAGGGCATTGAGCTGGAGGTCTCCATTCTACACGACAGACATAAATTACTGACCAGACACAGGCATTTCCCCTTTTGGTCATCACCCTACCATGAGGAGAGGTTTTATTTTCTAAATGATATATTGATCCGATAAAATTATTATTACATCATCTTTATTGCCCATCACCACTCACAGTGGGAGAGGTATTATAGGGAAAATGGATGGTCCCTCTGGGATGGGGTATACAGATGAGAGAGAGAGAGAGAGAGAGAGAGAGAGAGTTGTGAGTGTGTGTGAAGATTTCTGACAGAGGATGGGCAGTTCCATTAATATGAGTTGATGGAGTTGCAGCACTCACATACACTATCAAGCCTCTCTCCTGGGACCCCTCGGGGGCTGCAGTGGAAATGAGCTGCTGTTAGGGAAAGGCGTGGGAAGGATGTAGTAGCCAAGGCCTTCGGCACTTAAGGAGTGAGACTAAAGGACGCTCATCAGACTCAGTGCGTCTTCCTTAAAGCAGGGAGAATCTATCATGTGGAATTTGGGACATCTCTATATGCCATGCCAGGGAAAGGGGTGGTGGTGTGCAGGGTTGTCACTCTTTAAAACACGTTGATTGCAATCTGTGGGGAGAGCCCCCTTTACTCAAGAACTAAGTAATGTAGCCCCAAAGAGCATGGGAAGGTGTCTTCTCCTGAGTCCTGGAAGGTAAAGAGAACTTCTCCAGCTCTGTGCACAGGCTACTATTCAACATATCTTCCTCAGTAACAGAATTGTCATCTCTCTCTTGTTCCAGAAAACCCATGTTAACAGCGATTTTGGTCCACAAGACACCTGAACTCAGCTTTCAAGGTCTTACACCTCCTCCACACATCTTCACCACACCATCATGTTTGCCTCTCTGTCCCCCTCAAACTCCAGCTCTGTTCCTTTGAAATGGTCTCCTTAGTGGTTGCCATAGATGTTGCATTTGGTACCAAAATTAGGACTGCCTTCTATCACAGCTCTATCTCTTACCACCAGTCCTATCCTCTTCCAGCTTGTTTTCTCTGCTGTAAAGTTAGATAATAATGGTGCCTACCTCCTTAGCCTACTACCTGCTCCACAGTTAGGTACTGGGCCAATGTCGGCTGCTATAATACGAAGAGTTCCATGTCATAGGATGAGTCTAAAGAGTTTTGGTGGTGATTCTGGAAAAACGGTGTATGTTCTGCAGCCAATCACAAATGTGTGATGAAGGAAAACCTCTTTGAAAATACAGACAAAACCACCGGAAATTTGAGGCTGTCCTGGCTCAGTGGTTGTGCTATAGCAGCAGGCTCGGTGACATTGCTCTCCCTGTGCACCCTTGCAGTCTGTTTGTGTTGAGCTTAATACATCTTATTTTTACAGACTGAAGCATGTTTCAAAGCTGGTGTTGGTAGCTATCATGGGAAAGAGTGATGTGGTTACCTGTTAACCTAACAGGGCAATGGCCCTTACTGACATTGCTTCGTTGTTTTCAGAGTTACCCTAAAAAGTTCTGGAGACATGGTAGGGAAGAATGGAGCTCTAAAGGAAGGAAAGCCAGGAGGGAACTGAGGGACATCAAAGTAAGAGCTCTAGAGACCCATTATACACAAGCATTATCTTGGAAGTCAACACTTAGAGATACTAGTATCTAATGTTAAGTATTATTCTCCACAATGGATGATTACCTCACAGCTAATTCATGTGGTGGTGAGAGTTTATTTGAAAAAAAAAGAAAAGAAAAGAAAAACAAACTCACAGCTTTAAAGATTGGATGCCATTGGAGCAGCGGTTCTCAACCTGTGGATTGCGACCACTTTGGGGGTCGAACAACCCTTTCACAGGGGTCACCTAAGACCATTGGAAAACACATATTGAATATATAATTACATATTGTTTTTGTGATTAATCACTATGCTTTAATTATGTTCAATTTGTAACAATGAAAATACATCCTTCATATCAGATATTTACATTATAATTCATAACAGTAGCAAAATTACAGTTATGAAGTAGCAACAAAAATAATTTTATGGTTGGGGGTCACCACAACATGAGGAACTGTATTAAAGGGTCGTGGCATTAGGAAGGTTGAGAACCACTGCATTGGAGGGACCCCTTTTGGTGTTCTCTGTACCACATCAGTTTCATAGACAGAGGATCAGACACTTTCAGTCTGCACCCAAGCCTTCATCCACTGGATCCTTGTGCATGAGGTTCCGCCATGGCTGACCTTAGCGAGGGCCGGAAGACTCCAGCATCCTCCTGCCAGGATGCCAGGCCCTGCATTCCTCCCACTTTCCCTCTTCACAACCATGATCAGGCTCCTTGTAAAGACTCTGCTAAGCCCACTGACACTGAGGAGTACATGACTGTCAGTCATTTCATGTTGCCCTGTCCCAACTATGGGTGCTTTCTAAGTTGAGGCAATGCCTTTATCCAAAGGAACAGTCTGTCATGGCAGAATCTCTGGCCTCAGGTGTATGCTATGGCTGGGAAAAGGCTCTGAAGGATGGATGAGTTAGGTCAAGGCTCTTCTCAGAATTTCTCCAAATTACACCACACAAGTGACCTTTCCTCTGCTGGAGGTATAAGGATATAGCAGCAATTGTAGTCTGCAGAAAACCTGGGACCCAAAGAAAACAGGAGGTTTGGAAAATAGACTCAAATCTTGTTATATAATAGACCACTGACATTCTTAAAGAATTTGGCCTCACAGCTTAGTGAATTACCAAATTTGCGAATGACACTAAGTTGTATAATTCCTACCCTCTCAGGTAGTAAAGTTTACTTGAAAAATCTAGGGCCTCCTTCAGACTCATGGTGACTCTATAAAAATGAGACTCAGGTCATCTGTGAAGCTGCCCTCTGGCCGAGACCATCAGGTGGTTAAGCCTCTTCCCTTGCCTCCCCCACCTGAGGGGCTTACTGGCTTTTCAGCTCCAGGTTCCCACAAAGAAGCACAGGCTTTCTCACCTCCCCTGGGTTCCTGCCTGTGGATGACAAATGGAGACCAAAGCCACCAGCCACATGCCCTGTTCGTGCACCAGGCTCAGAGGGCATGATTCAAGTTTGCGCCCTGGCAAGATGACTAATGGCTGCACATCATGTGTCATAAATTATGGGAGCCGTCATGAATAGTCAAAACCATTGAATGCTAAGCCCTTGAATGCCAAGGGTCTCCTGGGTTTATATCATGAAAATGACTTTAACACTCGAGCCTGAGGCTAAGAAACCTCATCCCCTGTCCCAGGGCTGCCTAGGTGAGGGCAGGATACCCTTTCGTATTGCCTGCAGGTGTTTTTTATTTACTGACCTCTGCACGAGCTTCTTAGGGCTGCCATAACCAAGTACCATACACGGCATCGCTTAGAACACCAGGGACATACTGTCTTGGCTCTGGAGGCCAGAGGTTCAAACCCAGGCTTCGGCAGGGCCATGGTCCTCTGAAGGCACCAGGAAAGGGTGGCTTCCGGCCTCTCTCCCAGCTGCTGGTGGCCCAGACATGCCTTGGCTTGTAGGTGGTGGTGTTCTCTGTCTCTGCATCTCTCCCCTCCGTGCATGTCTCTGTCGTGTCACACGGCCCTCCTTTTGATGAGGACACCAGTCATGTTGGATGACATCATTTTAACTAATTCCCTCTGCAACAGCCCAATTCCAAATAAGGTCATGTTGAGGCTCTGGGTGGTGACAACTTTAACATACGAATTAGGGGGACAAATCACAGCCCCTAGCAACCTCCTACACTCCTTTCAGACTTCTGCTAATGTTTCTGGAGACGTTGCTTTCAGGGAGTGGAAAACACCTAGTTATTTTAACCCTGAAGAGAGAGAGATAAATACCTAGTCTAGCTTGTTCCAACCCATCTCATCACACACGTGTGCTCACCCACACACACCCAGTCACACAAGCACACACCTGGCTGCTTTTAAAGAGGCTTTAGCACCTCGCCCCCATCACTTGGCAGAAAGCTGTGTTGGAAATCCCGTGGGACGCCAGAGCTGGGTGCTGAGGGGTTAAATGTGGAGGCTGGAAACTCCCTTCAAAGACCAGTATCCACAGCCTGAGGTCTTTGGGGAGAATGGAGACAAGAGTTCCGCCCTCTTGGCCTGTGCCCTGGCTTGCTGTGAGTCTGTGTCCTTGGGGAGAAGGAATCTGATTGCCCTGAAGAATGAGCAAGTCCCACAGACCACAGGGAAATGGGAAACCAGGCACCTTGGCTGTGCAGACAGCCCCACCCGCCCGCTGCTTGCTGGGATGAATGAGCAATGAAACCAAAGCGTCTAGGCATCAAGCTGAGTCTGTTCTGCTCTTTTCTTTCTTTCTTTTTTTTTTTTTTCTCTGAGGCTGGGAGGATGCAGCCCTTTTTAGGAATTCCCTCCTAGAGCTGCTCTTCAGAGCCACAGAGCTGGGCCAGGCCCCTCAAGGACAAGGGTGCTTCTGTCCCGGCTTTGCGACTGCTCAGCCCCTGAGAATGTGGGGAGAGGTTGCTGGACGGTTTGAAACCTCAGACAGGCGCTTGGTGGTTAATGTTCTTCCTCAACCTCAAAGTTCTGTCTGCCAGAGGAAGTGATAGATTCCTTGGTTTGCCCTCTTCAACCCTCCTGTTGCCATTTGCCTCCCATTATAGCTGTGCTGCCAACAAGCCAGGAGCCAGAACAGCCCGAGAGTAGCACCTTCCTCAAGGGAGCTCGGGCCACGGAGTCTGTTCTCTCCGCCCGCGCACACCTGCCCTTTCGGGTGAAGCAGGTTGGAGGTGATGATGAGCTGAGGACCAGTTACCCGGCACCCCCAGAGCCTTGGCCAAAGCCACCGCCTTCCCTGGGCAAAGCTGACATGCCCGTCCGGGGGCCCTCACCCTCACTGAGCCGCTTATGTCCTTGAGAGTCTGGTGCTACTGATTGGTCCGCACTCTCACCCAGCCCCCTCGTGGCTGGGGACAGGGAGCCGGGGAAGGGGTATCAGACACAGAGTCTCAGAATTCTCTCCATTGCACATCACAGATTTAGGGGAGGGAGGCCTGTCCCGTAGGTGTGCACCTGCTCTGTGCTACGTCTCAGACACAATCTCACTGATCCCTCTCAGTGACCCTGCATCACAGGCCAGATCACCAGCGTTTGCACAGAGGAGGGCACACAAGGCACTAGAATACCAGGGGGAGCTTACAATGTTCACTGACCACCAGGCAGCATTAAATTAACCCACACACTGTTTGGGGAATCCCCGGACCAAGGTTCTCTCCTTGAACAAACTTTGGTCAGGCTGCTCTGAAATCTCCTCTCAACTAGGCCCTGACTTTGGGCACTGTGCTGGTCTCCGACTTGTCCAATTTTAGCAAGAATCCTATTAATTCCGTTTAACTAGATTGCCCTTCTACCCCCCATTTGATCATCCTACATTCTCATCTGGCTCCTCATCTTCCACCACCCACTCCAGGCAATGTCTGGTCCCCCACACCCCGACCTGCCATCAGCAAGAGTCCTGTTATGTTGGTTTAGCTAGAATCCCCTCTTATCCCTGAGGCTTCCTCTCAGTAATTTTCCATCCACTGACCCCACCTTGCTCCCTGGCTACACGTTTCCCCTTTTCCTCGTGGTATCGGGACTTGAGGCCACTCTCTCCCCAACTACAACCCCATTGCAGTGGTCCCCGTGCACATCACCTCACTGTAGTGGGCTTTGCTGCCCTTTAACTGGTGTCCAGAAGGATTCTTCGTTAACAGCCTCTAGGGAATTGCACGCCAGGCTCTTTGGGGTTGGAAAGGAGGAGGCACCCACTGCTAGGAAACCGTTCCCAGCTCGTGTTCCTGGCCAGGGGAACCTTGTGGAGATCTCCAGCCCATCGCTGTCATTGGTAGGAGTACCACAGAGGGAAGGGAAGTGTTGGCTAAGTCTTTTAAAGCAGCAGCAGTGTTTGTGAACCAACGCTCCTCTCTTTTGGAGGGTTAATTGGAAAGACCCGAGAGAATCCCGGTGCCTTTTGTGAGGGTGATTTAGGCGGGCTGTGCACAGAGGGTGATGGTATCTGAGAGGAAGGAGGACATAGAGCAGTGGTTCTCAACCTTGGCTGCACATTAGAATCACCTGGGAATCTTTTTAAAATCCTGATTTCTGGGCCTCATCCTCCAGCAATTCTGTTTCTTTGTTATGGCATGGGGCCACAACATTAGTAACAAAGAAACAGAATTTCCAGAGGATGAGGCCCAGAAATCAGGATTTTAAAAAGATTCCCAGGTGATTCTAATGTGCAGCCAAGGTTGAGAACCACTGACATAGAGCGATTGGATGCAATGCCACACTGCTCCCCTCTCTCCTACGCGTCCCTTTGCAGCCATTTAAATAAGAAGCCTAACATTACTTGGACTAGCAAAGGAAAGCAACCTAGGCTTTCATTCCTACTTTTCTCCTTTGCTGAGAGCTTGTGGAGTGTAAGTCACCCCAGTTCTAAAACTAGACAAAACCCACTGCCCATGATTGCTCTGCAGCTTGTCCTAAGTCTGACTGGCCTGGGTTTCCAGCAATACCAATTCTCTCGTGATAACAGTCACCTGGGCGGCAGCACCCATAACCCAGGCATTTCTGAGGCTCCAGTGATCTGTGGTGGGGTGACCTCTGTTTGCAGTCCTCATGAATCCAGGCACAGGATTGCAGGAGCTGAAGACAACAGACTAGAAACGTTCAAGCCAAAGCAGTAGTGTGAGGCAAGCAGGGGGCCGGGTGAACACGTGCATTAAAACTTCTGTACGCTTGGAATCCAACATGTTTACATGTTTACATGCGGGACTTGGCAAGCTAAGGCCCCATGGGCCAACTCTGACTCGAGGCCTGTTTCTGTACAGCTCCTTGAGCTAAGTATAGTTTTTTCATGTTTAAATAGTCAGAAAAAAAATCAAAAGAAGAATAATACTTGGTGGCAGGTGAAAATGATACCAAATTCAAATTTTAGTGTCCATAAATAAAGTTTTATTGGGACACAATTGGTTTGTCTACCTACTGGCTGTGGCTGCTTTGGCAATCTAATAGCAGAGTTGAGTAGTGACGACATGGACTGTATGGCCCACAGACCCCAAAATATTTATTATCCGGCCCTTGGCAGAGTTTGCTGACCCCTGGGTAAGAGGGCTGAGAGGGATTTACATCCCAGCTCTAACGCTTACAGACTGGTGACCTTGGGCTAGCTCTCTAGCCTTTGTAAGCCACAGGTTTCTCATCTATAAATGGAGACACTACTCACACCTGCATCCTTGGCTGTGAGGAGGATTACCCGAGACAGTGGATGTAGGAAAATACTTAGCAAAGAGCCCGGTGCAGAATAAGTGCACAGGCAAGGTTTGCCATCGTTACTCTGTTTGTACAGCTTCTCAAGGCAAAGGGTTTGGCACCTGTGATGGAGGAGCCAACTAACATGCTACTTTAGAGTCTGGAAAAGCTAAATATTTGCTTTCTCAGTCTCCATTGCATCTAGCAATGGCCATATGGTCTAATCTGGCCAATAAGACAGAAGTGAAAGTTTTCTCTGTGTGTTCTGGGAAAGCTTTTGATTTCCTAATAAAAGGGAAGGCATGATTGAACATCGCCAATTTTCCATCTTCTTGCCTTGACTCTAGATGTGATGTCGGGAGCTGGGGCAGCCACTTTGGGCCAATGAAAGCGTGATCAATAGAGTTAGAGAGACCACTTGCTCTGACATTGTTAAGTTGCTGAGTCAATGTCCTCAGCTACCTCTCTTCAGATTTTTTATTGTTTGAGAAAAATAAAACCCTGTTTGTTTAAACCACTTTAAGTCAGGTTGCCTACTACTTGTCATTGAAAGCATTTCTGGTTGTTATGTCCTTTTGGAAGTTGAGTGGAACGAAGAGGAACCACAGAGGAGGGTTTCAGAGTGAGAAAATCTGAAGTGACCAATAGATACAGGGATACAAAGATGTACCTTCCAAGGAGTCCAGCTCAGAGACACAGACCCGCAGAAGAGAGACAGGAGCTCAGAGCTCGGTCAAGCTCAGCCTTGGTGAAGAGGAATGTCACGGCAGGGACAGATTAAGATTTCCTCGGCCAAGCTGATCCGGGGAGCATGGCCTAGG
This sequence comes from Myotis myotis, assembly GCF_014108235.1. Classification (NCBI taxonomy): domain Eukaryota; kingdom Metazoa; phylum Chordata; class Mammalia; order Chiroptera; family Vespertilionidae; genus Myotis; species Myotis myotis. Next base: position 60,069,417 of record NW_023416315.1, read on the forward strand.
AGAATTCCTGAGGCTGCTCAGAGGGAGAACAAGCTAATTAAAATATAAACTATTCTCTTAATTAAAACGTACAAAATTCTAGAAAACACACATGTTTTATTCCTCCTTAGATAAGTGAACAGTCTGAAGAAAGTCTGCAATCTGATCTGACTGCTCTAAGGCCAGCCCAGGAGGCACCTGGGGAAGTGGAGGCTGGCCCAGAGAGAGGCAGTTCTCTCCTGAACTGGCCTTGAGCCCCTTGGGTTTCCAAGAGCGTAAAGTGCCATGGCTTGTGGGAGGGGAGCGTAAGAGAACCGGCCTCAATGAGATGGTTTCTCTTACACTCCCCTCCCACAATTTCCCAGCAATCTTTGCAAGTTATTCTCCTGCAAGTTGTTAATCTGAGAAGGCTTTGTCAAGAAAGGGAAGTTTAGTTTAAATTTATGGCTTTTTATATATTTTCTGTTTAGAGAGATAATATATGTTCATTACAGAGCATTCAAATGATACAGAGAATTATAAAAAGAAAGGAAAATCACTCTGAAATCTCCTACCCCTCACCCTGCAACCAACTTTCCAGGCCTGCCTCCCTCTGGGCATATATACACGTGTAATTAGAAATTTTACACAAATGGGATCCCATTATGCTGAACATGGTTTATTTTTATTTTATCTGCTCTTTCACTCTCTCATGCACACACTTATTTTTTTTATTTGTGGAGTTTTTTTCTTGTTGGTGACCACAGGCATGCATCATCCTTCATATTGCCCACATCAGCTTTCTTTGCATGGCTCCTTGGGGTGGGGGTGGGGAACTATTGGGAAGGTGGGAAGGAGAGATCTGGTGATTTTCTGGCTGGAGATGAAGCCTGGGGGGCTGTAGAATACACTTCTGGTGGAGGTTTGAGGGAAGATGTAGGTTAAGTTGGAGACAAGGAGGCAGGTAAGAAAAGGCCAAAGCAGGTGCTTCTGGGAGGAACCGAATCTGAGCTTCTGCCTCCTCCGGACCCTTTTCCCAAGCATAGTGCAGACTCATCCCATCTCTCCCTCCATGAGCTACATAATGGACCACCCGTGGCTGCATGCCCACCTGCACCTCAGGACAGTCTCTGGTGTTTGTTCTGGTGGGCAGATGCCTGATGGTTACCTGGTCCTGCCTGAAGTGGTCAGAAGTGGGCACAGGTTTCGTGCCCCTGAAAAGCCAGGAGGCTGCATTACCAACCGGGAAGTGAAGTGGATACATGTTCCTGGTGCAGAACCGGCCAGGTGATATTCTCCAGGCACATCTTCCTCAGTAAGTAGGTCCTTTCAGAAAACCGAATGGGAGCTCGGAAGCTTGTGTCCTGGATGCAGAACCAGAGCAGAAGGTACTAGAGAGTCATTTCCGAGCTTCCATGTGGAGGGGAGGTTCACTGTTTCATACTATGAAGCCTGCATTCCCTTTACTCCTTCCTGTAACGGTCGTCAGCATGGCAGAATGCATCGCCTGTGGGAGCGGGGCCTGGAGGCCGCCTGGCTGCACCCCCGGGCTTCTCTACCTACCAGCTGTGTGATCTTGGAAACGTTATTTGACTTCTCTGGCCTCTGTTTCTTCACCTGTAACATGTTCCATATCACAGAGGTGCGGTGAGTGTGCCTTTATGCGCATGGCCTCAGGTCACACTCAGCTCCCACTCATGCTGCTGACCTGCTTGCCCGCCATCTCCTCCCCGCAGCATCGCCCTTCTCACTGGGCCCTGTGCCGATCACGGCTGAGCCTTCCTCCCTGTAACTGCACCATGGCCACTGCTGGTGGAAGGAACTCATCACGGTGCTCAGGTCTAAATCCTTCCTGCAGGCACCGTGAGGGACACGGTGAATATGACATAGCGATTCAGGTCGCTTCAGGACTCATCCGCAGCTCTGCTTAAATATGTTAATGAGAACCAGAAATAACATTTCTACACTAGCAGTGGGAGGCGGCCAGCAATAGTTCCGGCCAATGAGATAATGGACTGCAAGCAGATGTGAGTGGGAGCGAGATGGGGACCTCTCTGGAGCACAGGGGTGGGGGAGAGGGGATCTCCATCTGCCCCGCAGAGGGCCACGTGTTTCTGAGATACACCAAGCATCAGTCCCGGCTGATAACGCCATTTCCAGCCTGGCCGGGTTGGTGAGTGGCTTCTTCCTTTATTAAAAAAAAAAACAAAACAAAAAACTTTATTGTTGAAAGTATTATAGCAGTCCATCTTTTCCCCCCATTGACCCCCTCCACCCTGCACCTGCCCACCCCCAGGCCTACTGCACTATTGTCTGTGTCCGTGGGTTATGCATATCTGCATGTAAGTTCTTGGGTTAATCTCCTCCCCTTCCCTCCTTTCCCTCCGAGATTCGTCAGTCTGTTTCATGCTTCTGTGTTGCTGGATCTATTTTGTTCACCAGTTAATTTTGTTCATTAGATTCCACATACGAGTGAGATCATGCTTCCTCCTTTTAAATGAAGGGCTGCAGGGAGGAGACCACAGCTTGGGACTCCTGGGCCGGCCGAGGCCTTGGGTTCTACATCTCTTACTCTTCCCCTTGCCCATTGCGGTGCCCTGGCCCAGAGAGCCATGTGGTCACGCTGGGATTGGAGAGAGAGAGTCAGCTGGTGACTTAGCTGGCCCTCTGCATGAGCAGCCAGATTTTAAACCGAAGTGTGGTTTCCAGGACCCCCACCCCCCCACCGCCCCCACCCCAGGTGCTCATTTTGCCCTAGCTGCCTTCTTTCAAAAGCCCCTCTCTCCTACCCTTGGGAGGGGGGTGGGGGAGAAAAAACTTTGCTTAAAACAACAAAAAAAAGCAAGTCCCAGTGAATGGTAGTTTCAAAGGGCAGACTCAGTTCCTGTGAACCCTGAGAAGGAATTGCTCCACCAGATTCAGGTGCGGAACAGTCTTCCTCGCCCTCCTCCAGGGCCCAGTCCCAGCTTGTGCTTTCTGGCATGTGGGGTGAGGGCACAGGACCTGCTTGTGGTATGCAGGGCGAGGGCACCCTTCTTCCTGCTCGCTCCCTATTTCTCTGTGCCACCACAGCAGACCTGGGGCTGAGCTCTCTGCTGGGCTTAAGAGCCAGGCATTTCACACTCGCAGCTGAGCTCATAGTAAGATTTCTGGCAAAAGAGAGAGTAGATGTAGCTGCTGAGAATCAGGTTTCTTCCTGCCTGGAGTCCTATGATTCCGCGAATAACATGCATGAAACACACACTTCGTCTGATTTCCACCCTCAGAACACCATCCAGACAGCAGGGATGCTGGATGCTGCACAGACCCAGCATATTTCAGAGATGGGGGCCCAAACTGGGGCGGGGGAGGGGGGGGGAGGAATAGGATGAATGAGGCTGATCTGCTTTTTTCCTAGATTACAGAAATCTGAGAAGTACTGGCCAGAGTCCGTCAGAACAGCCTGGGCCAACTATAGCTAGCAGTGTTTTATTTTGCTTTAAGAAACGAAGTTAACCCACCTTAGAATAGAAAACAAGCATTGACCATACTTCATATTCCTCTAAATTCTCGTTTATTGCTTATCAATAATTATATACCTTTGTATATAGCTGTAATCAGTGGGTACATAGCAGTTTATGCTGCTTTCCCACTAAACGTAATTCAGATGCGTGTTTTCCATGTATTGACATAGTTGCAGTTTTGCCATTGAGGTAGCGGTGTGACAGCCCAGGAAATGGATCCCCATCCTTTTGTGTGGCCAAGCTAGTCCCGTCTGGCTGGACACTGGGTTGTTTCCAGTTTTCACCAATATAAATAGAACCGGCTGCAGCATCTGAAGATGAAACGATGATGATCAAGAGCTGAAATGTTGCTGACTTTATTTTCATTGGCAACCAAATTTAGAGAAAGCCTCAATATTGTTCCTCCCAAATGCAGGAGTAATTAAGCAGCTGCCTTGAGGATGGCTGGATGATTTATAGGCAGCGAGATGCGTTCAGTGGGCTTGTCAGTATCCTGCAGCATTAAGGATACGCTTGTTAATTATCTGTGGTTAATATGATAATTTAGGAAAAACAACACCTATTAAGAGTTCTTCATTAAGCCAAGGGCTTCTTGGTTTTGAGCAAACAAAACCTCCAAAATTAATGGTCTTCACCTCTGCTCTGTCGCTGGGCAGGGCGAGCAGTCCCATTTATGTTAACATCCCGACAGTCCCCGGGGGAAAAAGAGGCTCCCTCTCCAAAACCCTCCTAGGCCCTCACCCCTGCCTTTATGGTCTCTCTTTTCAGAGTCGCCAAATTAATCATTGCGAGGCTGACTAGTTTATTCCAGGTGTCTCAATAAACTTTTGCTCCATTAGCTGACTTGAGAGAACCTTTTACCTGATAATTCCTAGGACTTCAATGGAGCGAGGGGCCATATTTCTATTTTGTAGATGAGGAAACTGAGGCCCAGGAATGGTGGGTGGCCTGCCTGAGTCCCAGAGCCACACAGGGAACAGGCAGGGGGCCCAGGTCTCCCTTCTCCCATCCTAAACCCTGTCCTCTACCCTTTCAATGTGTCCTCACTCGGGTGAATCCATCAGACCAGGACCAAGAGCTATAAGGAGATCCTTTTTCCTTGGAAAGCATCAACCTCGCTTTAGTCCCTGAGGGTGAGGGAATGGACCGAGAAAAGGGCGGCATAATGTGACACTGGGGATAATATCTGGAAGGCCCGAGGAGGCATAACCCGTCAGCACCTGACCTCATCTTTATGCTTCAGTAAGTATCGCACATAGCTCATGGGCTGCGTTCAATCACAGCTCCCGGTGTCACCCAGGCATCCTCTACCGCCCAATCTTCATATTTCATTTTGGCTCAGACACCACAAACTCCACTGACACCATCAAGAATAATTTTTATATATGGGCCTCTGCTGAGCCAGCATCTTGCTGTACAGATCCCCAATTATCCCATTTAGTGGTGGTGATGAGGGGGTCAGGAGTGATGGGGTAATTAGGAGAAAACTTCTCTAAGTAAGAAGCCCCTCTGTGAATCAGCATGGCCAGTATGGAGGTTTCCTATTTTATTTTTTAAAGAATTTTTTATTGACTTATTTTTGTAGAGAGGGGGGGGAGAGAGAGATCCATTGGCTTCCTTCTGCACACCCCCCTCTGGGGATCAAGCCCGCAACCCTGGCATGTGCCCTAAGAATCAAACCAGCAACTTTTTGGTGTACCAGATGATGCCCAACCTACTCAGCCACACCAGCCATGGCGAGATCCCATATTTTAGAGAAACACCAGGGCACCCTCCATTGCATTCCTTTGGAAGGAGGAAGGAAGGGACATAACACTAATCTCTATGTATTAAGAATACAGAAACCTTCAGAATAAATCTAAGAGGTCTATGTTGTAATCCTCGTTGAACTGATGGAGAAAGTGAGGCTGGAGGAGGTTAAGTCCTTGGTCAAGGTCACCCAGGGATTAAACTGCAGAGTAGAGGGAGGACACTTAGAGCCTTCTTTATAGATGCTCTTTCCCTCACCTCAGGCCTGTTGGTGACTCTGACATTGATGTGGGCCCTCTAGAGGGGGGTGAGCAGGGCAGCTCAGCAGAAGCCACAGGGCAGGGGCAACTTAGGCTGCCAGGAGGGCAGCAGCAGCCCGCTAGCACTCTGGGTCCATGCCTGTGGGGTGTCAGAGGTGACGCTGGTTATGGCCTCTGAGGCTTTGCCCCCTGCTTCTTTTTGCCTCCTTCCAAGGCAATTTGGACCTCAAGCCTGGATATTGAGCATACATCCCTGTGTGGGAATAGAACACGCGTGGGGAAGAGGCAGATTTTGCACTAGGTTCTTGATCTGGCACTGGAATCCAGGACTTGAGGAGGCAAGAACTATGTCCACAGAAGGAAAGGGGGCATGGCTGAAAGAGGTTCAGCAGAGAATGAAGAAGGGCAGGCACTGTCCCATCCTGGCTGCTGGGGGAGACTCTGGCTCAGGCACCATCTGAGTTTAACCCCGAATCTCCAGGAGCCCCAGCCCTTCCAGAAGCCCCTCTGCGGTGTGCCGGCCACACTGCTGCCAGCTCACGGCCAGCCTCCCCTCCCCTCCCCCACCAGCGACAGGCAGGTTCAGGCTGCCCTGCAAAGTGCAGCCCCAGGAAGGCTGGTGTCACACCTCACTTATTTCATGGTTCTGTGGCCCATGTGTCTTTCATCCACAATTCTCTTTTTTCACCCTTGACTGATCTGGCCCTCTCCTAATTCTAAAATCTGTTTTCCTCTCCCCACCCCCAACTGACTTGGATCAGCATTAATATCTATTTCTATATTTCTTCTATATTTCAGCCTTTTCTTCCCCTGTCATACCATTTCAGGCACGGTGCCTGGACTTGTGAATGGTGGCAACTGCCTGTGTCATGCCCTGTCTCACCAAGGTGAAGGTCCACCTCTAGGAAGAGGTGTGACCATTTTACTTCTTTAGTCTTGGTTTAGTCATCTGTGAAATGAGATGAGATGATTACATCTAAGCTCCATTATAGCTTTAATATTATTAGTCAGTTCTATGGCTCAGGGGAGTGGGCTGATGTCAAATATTCACTCTATTTTAATCCATGGGAAAATAGCCAACTCCTAACTACCTACACAGAGAGTCTCTGTATGTCCTGGGGACTCCCCCAGGCACCTAACCACCACCAGGTCTGTGTGGGCTGAGGGGATGTAAAATATTGACTTAAACCTAAGAGAAGACCAATGCAGCAATGACCAAGACCCAAGGGCTGAGTGCTTATTGATTCTTTGATTTATGATCCAAGTGTGTGCTTCTCCAGCCCCACACCCCCTTTCGAGCATCCTTAAGTCTCAGCAGTAGAGCATCTTGCCCGAGCTCCCTCAGCTTGTTCATTACAGAGCAGGGACTGGAACTCGGGCCTAAGATGCCATTGTGCTTTGGTGAGGCAAAGCCTGGACCTATGGTGGTGGCAGGATGGATTCATCCTGGGGTTCTTGCTGGCCAATTGGGTACTTTGAACCAATTAGAAGAAGACTCCTTCTTCTAAGTCAGGGGCTCTCAACCTTCTGGCCCTTTAAATACAGTTCCTCATGTTGTGACCCAACCATAAAATTATTTTCGTTGCTACTTCATAACTGTAATGTTGCTACTGTTATGAATCGTAATGTAAATATCTGATATGCAGGATGGTCTTAGGTGACCCCTGTGAAAGGGTCGTTTGACCGCCAAAGGGGTCACGACCCACAGGTTAAGAACCGCTGTTCTAAGTGGATGTAGGCTACCCATTGATCATGGCTTGAGGAGTCTCCATAATGGGTAAACCAAGACCATGTGCCATTTGTTTGCCTGAGATAACTGAGCTCTCTTACCCCCCAGAGGTCCAACAGACCTGGGCTTGCCATTACCCATCGGGCTGTATAGTGTCGAGTCTCCCCACCATGAGGACTTCCAGTTTGAGCCTGTGCTGTCCTTTGTCCTTTTCTGGATCTCAGCCTCTTATACACCCTTTTGGAAATACATTTATAAAATGTACTCTGAATTCTACCAACACTCAAAATAGAAACAGTACCCAGCTGTCATGCTAGTTTACACTCGCTAGTTACACACGACTGAGAGTTCCCAAGCTTGCTTCTTCCATGAGTCTTGACCATGCTATTAGTTAAGTGCCTTAAAGGACAGTATTTTCCACTTAAAAAACCAAATTCTCAAAATGATTGGCCTCGAGCTGAATTACTGAATGCTTAACAAAGGCTGTTGAATTTTATTGACTACAAGATGCGTCTTCCTCAGAGGAAAGGAAGAAGGGTGGCTTAGACGCGGCCGTAACTAAAACACCCAAGACCCACCGCTGCCAGGCGATGTCTTCCTCCTTCCTGGGGCCCCTTTCCCTCCCCCTCCTCCTCCCACCCTGCCTCCAGCAAGGGTTCTGAGTGCCTTCTGCGGAAACAGTGCTTGGTCTTACTGTCAGTGATAGTAGATAATGTGCTAAAAATTGACCTCTTAGATCAGCGGTTCTCAACCTATGGGTCGCGACCCTTTCACGGGGTTCGCCTAAGACCATTGGAAAACACATATATCATTATATATTGTCTTTGTGATTAATCACTATGCTTTAATTATGTTCAATTCGTAACAATGAAAATACAGCCTGCATATCTGATATTTACATGATGATCATAACAGTAGCAAAATTACAGTTATGAAGTAGCAACGAAAATAATTTTATGGCTGGGGGTCACCACAACATGAGGAACTGTATTTAAAGGGTCGCGGCATTAGGAAGGTTGAGAACCACTGTCTTAGATGTCTGTCTGGCTGCTTTCAGTCTTGACAACATTTTCCTCATGGCAAAGAAGGGAAGTGAGCAACAGAGAGCTTTCTTCCTGGAAGGGGCCCTGGCAGCATTTGGAAACCACTGGGACTTCCTTCTTGGCCCTTTAGCTCCACAAACCACTACAGGGTGCTTTTGGTGGTGGGAATGAGGTGAGAGGATGGTCTCTAGGGCCAGTGGAGAAAGGTGGGGTAGGTGGGGATCTCTCAGTGTCTGCTTTGGGGACTTGGAGCTTCCTGGTCCCAAGCAATGCCTCTTTCTAAGGTGTCAAATGAGGCAACTGCAGGGGTTTCTTACTTTAGCTGCAACTTAGAATCCCCGGGAGCTGTGTAACACTGTTGGTAGCCTGAAATAGATCACAGTGAGAATATTTACACCATGGAAATTGGCAAATGCTGCAAATCAGAGCTTTTTTACTTTGAGAACTGGTAAACCAGAACACTACTGCCTAGAGCAGTGATGGCGAACCTATGACACGCGTGTCAGAGGTGACACGCGAACTCATTTTTTTGGTTGATTTTTCTTTGTTAAATGGCATTTAAATATATAAAATAAATATCAAAAATATAAATCTTTGTTTTACTATGGTTTCAAATATCAAAATATTTCTATATGTGACACAGCACCAGAGTTAAGTTAGGGTTTTTCAAAATGCTGGCACGCTGAGCTCAAAAGGTTCGCCATCACTGGCCTAGAGACATGAAAATAATTGATTAGACTGCACACCCAGATCAATTAGACTAGAATCATTGTGTATAGAGTCGAGGCATGAAGCTTTTTAAAGTTTTCCAGGTGATTCAGCCAAAGTTGAAATCACTATTCCCATCTAACACTCCCATTTCACGAAGGAGGAATTGAGGTAAAGTGATTTCCCCCAATTCCAGCAGCTTCTGGGAAGTGAGTTAAGTACCAATTCCTGGAATTTAGAAAAAGCATATCTTCCTCCGGAGAGAAAAGGGCCCCAAATGGTAGATACTCGCCTCTGTGTCCTTTTGTCCTCCTGTTTGCTGTCCTCCCTTCTCCCACATCCCTCATTTCTGTCCCTTCTTGCCAGGGACTAAGCTTGTCTTCCTAGGAACTGACACCTAAGAAAGGGTCTTTGCCCTCAAAGTCAGGCCTCTGGGGAGATGAGGCCACTGGGGGAAGTGGAAGGTGGCAGGCCAGTCTGTGACTGTGTTCTCATGAGAGAGGGGTGGGGTTTTCCATCTGAACAGTTGCCCAGAATTGAGTGGCACTACCACCAGGGAAGGAATGGGTCTTTGCTGCAGGGGATCTAAATATCATTCCCATTCTGCAAAGCCAGGAAAACCACCAGCTTGGAATTCCTCAGGGTTAAGCCTGGGGCCTGCCTGCCTGCCCTTGACGACTTCTGGTCCCTCTGTCCTAGGGGAGCCCCCTTACCTCTGGGACAGGTAGCTGGGGAGAGCATAGTGGACCTTCCCCCCAACACACACCCCCACAAGGAATTGAGGATAAAAATAGTTTACAAAGTGCTTTCACATGCATGATCTCACTTGGGTTGATGACCCTGGGCTTTTGAATGGCGAGGGAAGTGGGAGACTTGGGAATTCAAATTGCAGCCCCATTGTCTTGGGAAACCCTTTCCGGCAAAGAGAAGTCAGCAAATCCCCACCTTGCCATCCATCCTTCTCAGGCCGGGAGCATTTAGAACTAATTGAATCACTAGATTAGCTAATGTAGCCTCCATTAAGACGGCAAGATCCCAGAGGAGAGGTCGTTGAAGAGAAGCAGAAAGATCCACACCCAGCAAGAGCATCGTCCCGCCCCCAGTTCTCCCGCTGTAGTCCCAGCAGTCTCGGGAGAGCCTCAGGGCTGACTCCTTTGGACTTCCTGTGGCTACATAGGATTTGAAGACAGGATGATGTATGCCCTCCATTTATGCCAGTTCTTTATCCTAAGGAACCCAAAGTTTCTAATAGATGATGTGTTACTTCATCTGTGGATTTTCCTTTAGGGTAAGCTCTTCTGATTTTTGGGAAATTGAATCACAAGGTAAATAACTGACCTCCCAAAGGTCATGAGGCGGGTTGCTGAAACATCAGATCTACTGACTTTCTTTCTGTCCCTCCAAGGAGGGATGGTGGTTGGATTTGCTCAGTCATTCCGTCCATCTATTGGACACCTGCCGGTCCCTGTGCTAGCAACTGGTGGGGGCAGGGATCAGTCAGGCTGTCATGGTCCCCGATCTCACGGAGCTTACAGAATGGAACCGGGGTGCTCAGTTCAGACTTGTGGAATTAGCGAACAAAGAGAATTGGTCAACTTGGGACAAACACTTTCTCAATACTCCAAGGCGAATGGCAATCCCCCTCCCCCAAGTGGGCCAGAGATGAAAGGTGCGTAATGCGTTTGCTGTTGAACGGAGGCTGAGGTGTTGCCCCTCCCTCCAGAGCCTCTTACTGGCATCTCATTCAAATCTGAGGCCTTTGTGTCCTCCTATCATCTTGTCACACAACAGGTGTGGGCAGTTAGCGGGTCCCCACTCATCTCCAAGCTCCCTTCCCACCTCAGTGCACCATGTGTCCCACGGAAAAATGCCTTATCTCACTGTTAAAGCTTCCTTTCTTCCACTTCCCCCTCTTGTCTCCGCCCTCCTCCCCCGCACTGAGTGGGTTTCCCAGCAAGTGACCGAGCGCTGCCCCAGTGGGGTTCTCGTGCCTCCTCGGGCCCTGCCTTCTGGCCGGCAGTGTTTTAAGTTAACAATGATTTCCTCCAAAGAGGCTTGATTTCTCTTTTTGAAAAAGTAATGCTTTTGCCTCTTTCCACAATAATAGTTCACTGTGGGGAAATTAGACAAGACAGAAAAGCACACACAAAATGGGAAAAATCATCTGCCATGCTCCAAGAATAACTACGTGAACATTTTGGTGAATTTCTCTCCAATCTTTTGAATATGTATCCACACACATACATATATACATCTATATGTTTGTTAGTGTATATTTAAACACATACATATATTTACGTATATAGTATATACATATATGTGTGTATAATAATATATATAAAATGTAATATTATCTATTAACCCAAGCAAAACAAAAATGAGGTCAAATGTTGAGAGGGTTTCTTTTCAAAGAGAGTGGTTTAAGGATGTACAGGGACCGCTGCCCTGGGGGTCACCATGGCCCAGGTGCCTCTCCTTCAGCCAAATGATACTCCAGCTCTCAGCAGGACAGCCCCAGCCCAGCCATCTCCATGCAGGGGGGCGGTGGCTGCATCCCTGAGAACCACATCCTCAGGGGCAGGCTGAGGGCTGACTCTAGCCCAAGCCAGGCAGATGCAGCCTCAGTTTCCTCACCTGTGCAGTGGGGATAATAATGATCCCACCTCCAAGGGTTTGTGTTTGTATCTGAAAGCGGTGCTGGAGACAAGGAGCTGGGTGCAGGGAGATGCTCCCAGGAGGCAGGAGGAGTCTCAGAGAGAAGGAAGACCAGCCAGCTTAGAGAAAACCCACAGTTGTCTGGGAGGCTGGAGCACTTCCCGCCAGCTCCTGTTCCCATTGGCTGAGAGTTGACGCAGGGACAAAACTCCCCTGTGCTGCCGGCTGCTCCTTGCTTGCAAGCCAAACCCCTAGTGACAGAGAAGGGCCTGGGGCAGACAGAGGCCCCTGCGGGAGGACGCTGTTGTTGTGGTGTAAGTGTGAGCTCACCCCAAACTCGCCAGTGCGGCTGTGGCTGAAATCAGAGGTGGGCCACGCATGTGATTAGGGCCACGGGGCTTCTGCTGTATCCCCTCAAGGCCACTGTGGCCTCAGGCTGAAAAGCCCAGCTCACCATGAGAGGAGAAGGGAGGCAGGCTCTGCTGCACACACACCAAGCACCAGGAGGGAACTCTCCAGGCAGTGATCTGCGGAGGCCTCTGATGGAGGAGGGAGAAAAGAGGCAGGTGGGGGGGGAAAGGGGAACACTTCCTAGGCCATTCAGCCTCCTGGACTGACATTGGATTGCACTGGAAAGAGCTCCCTTCCTTCTTCCCTCCCCCTCTCCCCACCCCCCACCCCCCGGAGCTGCTAGCCCTGGCCTGGTCAGACACCCCTCTGCTCACTCTTCCCAGGAGAAGGTGCACATTAAATGTGGCACGTGGGCTGTGGGCTGTGGGCAGGGAAGAGGCTGGGGCTGCCTGTCTGCCTTGTCCGGACTCTGGCCTCGGCTGGAGTCAGCATGTCTTTCCCTTGAGGGTGGCAGAGCATCTTTGACATTCCGGGGCCCATTGTTGGGGCAAACCTACTCTGGGCCTCAGTTTGTTCAGTTGTAAAATGGGCACAAGGTCAGAATAGCTTCTGACCTGTTAGCACTGATGAGGTTGAGCCTACTCACACTGGCAGAGCCCATCAAGGAAACCCCTACCCATGTCTGTATTGGTGACATCTCATTGGCAGCTTAAATAGGTGTGGTGGGAGTATGGACAACAGGTAAGTGGGAAAAGGCTACAAAACAGGACTCTTTTATTTGGAGAGCCAGCGTTAAGCATTTGCCAACACACGCTGCGCTCCAGGAACTCCATCCATTCTGCCAGGACCTGGCATCATGTGATCCCCATTCCTCCCTGGTCGCCCCTAAGGGAGGAAATGGGCAAACACTCCCCTTTGTGTTCAAAGGCAGAGGTGAGGTGCAGTGAGTCACTGGGGGACCAGAAAATGGAGTGAAGGAAGCAGACACCCACTCCTATACTTTTTCAATCATTACCACTGCATCTTGAGTCCGGCACCTCTGCTCCCACCTCAGGCACCTGCAGCTGAGCCTTGGTTTTACATTTGCAAACAGGGATAATAACACCCTCAAGAGTTAGCCTGACGATTTGTTGGGGGCTCAGCATAAGACTGGGATAACGTAGAAAGCATTTTGTGAATGGTGACGTGCCTTCACCAGTGCAAGGTGACAAGTATTTAAAAAATACATTTTTAAATGACAGTTTATATTTCATCTGATTTTGCATTAGTTTCAGGTGTACAGCCTGGTGACAGGTTATTTTGACTGACTTTGAGAGCAGCGCTGTGCCCATCAGAAGGCGGCCCGGGGCGAAATCTCACCGGGCGGAGCCCCTCAGACACCCTGGTGGATTTGTTTCTTCTCTCTTCGCTTTACATGTATGATTCCCAAGCACTTAGCTGCCTCGTCCAGTCACGGGCTGAAGAGTGCCCTGTCTCCTGCTCCTTCCCCCATCCCTCCAGCCGCACCCATCAGGGGCCTGCCTGCCGCGGAATTGCCACGCCAGCAATTCTCTCAGCCGCTTAAAAGGCCATCAAGACAGCATCAAACTGCCTGTACATGCTCAACCCAAATGCTTATTATGGAGCAGAGCCCAGAGTGGGATGCTAAATTGGATTCTATCAAATCAACATCAGCTGCGTGCAAGCCGCTGATAATGAAAGGATCCTAATGATGGCGTTCATCGTTCATCGCTGCAAGATGACTAAGCTGAGAAGCATGGCTGCTGGCTCAGGCTGGGTGGGAAGGAGGCGCTGGGCACAGTCCCTGGGTGGACGCTGGCTGGAGGGAGGGAGGAAGGAAGGAGGAGGCAAAGAGGGAGTGTCCTCCATTCCTAGAACAGGGATGGTGGTAGGAAAGGCATTCATAGTCTCCTTGTTATTTTACACAAGAAAACCCAGAGACACATTGAGATCACGGAGGTAGGTCCAGCCCAGATGTGGATACAAATTCTAATTCTGATCTGGAAGCGACGTTCCCATCACTCTCTGCCCCCCACATCCCCCGGAATGGTGATTACTTACAGAAAAGAGGGGGCCCCCAGTAGGCATGGCTCACTGGTTGAATGTCAACCTATGAACCAGGAGGTCACAGTTCCATCACCGGTCAGGGCACATGCCTGGGTTGTGGCTCAATCCCAAGTGGGGGTGTGCAGGAGACAGTGGGTCAATTATTCTCTCCCATCATTGATGTTTTTATCTCTCCTTTCCTCTCTGAAATAAATAAAAATATATTTAAAAAATAATACTTTTGAAAGGAGGGGGATAGCAGAGTCTGCTAGGCACTTGGGCCTGTTGTTTTCTATGCCCTCCTCTACCTTTCCTCCAGGCACATGAGCTGCTTCTTCCCTCTTCTTCTGCTCCTGTGTACTGACTAGTTCCTGATTGCTGCTGGAACAAATTGCTGCACACGCAGTGACTTAAGTGGCACAAATGCATTATCTTATGCTTCTTAAGTCACACGCCTGGCATGGGTCTCACGGGGCTAAGCTGCAGGTGTCAGCGGCGCTGTGTTCCTTTCTGGAGGCTCTGGGGGGATCTTTTTGCCTTTTCTGGCTGCTTGCTTGACTCTTGGCCCCCTTCCTCCATTTCAAAGCCAACATCAGCTCATCTCTCTGACCTTTATTCTATCTAGAGCAGTGGTTCTCAACCTTGGCTGCACATTAGAATCACCTGGGAATCTTTTTAAAATCCTGATTTCTGGGCCTCATCCTCTGGAAATTCTGTTTCCTTATTACTAATGTTGTGGCCCCACCCCATAACAAAGAAACAGAATTTCCGGAGGATGAGGCCCAGAAATCAGGATTTTAAAAAAGATTCCCAGGAGATTCTAATGTGCAGCCAAGGTTGAGAACCACTGACTAGAGCCACATGCTGCTCTGACCACAGCCAGAGAGAGCTCTCTACTTTTACAGACTGGACTGGTTAGCTCAGGTCCACCAGGGTAATCCAGAATATTCTCTCCACCTCAAGGCCTTTAACTTGAATCACACCTGCAAAGTCCCTTTTGCCATGTAAGGTACCACATTCACAGGTTCCGGTCGTGAGCAAGTAGACATTTTTGGCGGGTAGGTGGGGGCATCATTTGCATACCACAGCATATGTAAATTGAAGACTTGTTCCTCAAATTCCTTTCATTCGGCCACGAGAAGTCAATGCCGTGGAACCTGTGTCTGTGAGCATCACTGCCAAGGTCTGTTCCAGCTGGGATGGGTGGGGAGAGAGGCCTATTGGAGCAGGGCTGGCTGGAGTCTCTTTCCTACAAGTAGTAATGCTGATGATAGTGCTGAACATTTGTATAGTGTTTTGTTGTTTTCAATGTGCTCTCAAAGACATAGTGAGAGTGGGTAGTATGCAGCTGGCTGGACAAATGCAAATTTGATCCATTTTGCAGAGGGAAAAACTGGGGCTCAAGACGGGCCAGGGATTTCTCCAGGGTGACTGATGGCATCATGACCAAAATTCAGCACTTTCCATCTGTAGTCCAGGGCTCTGCTCAGTCACACAGAGATGGTGAGAACAGCTCAGCTCAGATAAGAGCTCCACAGGGCATGGAACAGCAGGAAGCAGGGGACAGCATCAGCCTCAAACTCCCATCACAGTTCTCTGCTTTCTGGGCTTGTGGCTTGCTGGCCCAAGACGGGGTTTGTTTGCTCCCTTGTAGAGAAGGTTTATGTAGCACCAGTCACCACACGCCCTCACTGGGTCCTGCATGGTGTGATCGCCCACATGCTTTTACAGGCCACTGGTGAGCCTTTCTGCAGGCTTGTATTGTGACCAGCCTGGGAACTGAATCTGGGGTTTCAGGCTCAGCTTTCCTCTGACCAGCTGACTCTTGACCAGTGGCTCGAAGGACAGCCTCCCAAACATGGCAGATTGGATCTTTGTGAGTAGGCATAGCCTTGGCCCTGAGAATCTTCTGGGTTAGATGGCACTGACCTAGATGGATGCTGGTGAGCATGGAGGTAATGTGTCCACAGCATAGAAAATCATTGCTCCAGGCATCTCCTCCAAGGGGGACCCAGCTCTAACTTTGGTGTTACATCTGCACTTAGAGTTTGCAGGTATTTATGAGCACATGACGTGCTCATGTGTTGGGCACTCTGTCTGTATGCATCCTGCCTCTAACTAGCTTGTACCCCAGATTCACCCTCTGTCCCCACTTCTGCCTGGAAGCTTCAGCTGCTCATAACTAACTGTCCCAAGAAGCCATGGGGACGAGTGGGCTCTGGAGTCTGGCAGCAGTGGTCTTGTGCAGTTTACTTGTTTGAGTCCTAATGTTCTCACCTGTAAATTTGGATAGTGACAATCACATGTGTTTACTGATTATTTATTACTAGAGGCCCGGTGCATGAAATTCGTGCATGGGTGGGAGGGGGCTGCTCAGCCCGGCCTGCACCCTCTTGCAATCCAGGACCGCTGGCTCCTAACCACTCTGCCTGCCTGCTTAATCACCCCTAACCACTCGCCTGCCTGCCTGATTACGCCCCTAAAATTCAAGCTTCTTTTTTTTTATTTTTAATATTTATATTCCTTCTTTATTTTTATTTTAAAATTCAAGCTTCTTGAGAACACGAGGCATTTAACATTATTCCGTATTCCTTACAGAGAGCTAAGCATGGTAAACACAGCAAATACTTAATACTTATGGGCTTCTATACAAACATTTTTCAACCAGGAATGTTTTATTTTATTTTTTATTTTTTTTGAATTAAGAAACATTTCCATTTTTTATTCATAAAACTAATCCAAACAGCAACAATAGATATACAGAGCCACATATCAATAACAAACCAGGAAGTAAACAAAATATTCCAGAGACATCTTGAACAATTTTAAAGGAATACACACCAGGCTAAAAGCCTACAGCTAACCCGTGGTTACACAACAGGGTACATTTACTCCTGTATTTTCTCAGTAAGTTCTTCCTTACATTTGCCTTTCTCTTTTCCAACTTGTCGAGATTTGGCTTTGCGTTCAAGAATGTTTTTCTGGTCTTTGTCCAGGTTTAGCCTGGTGGTGACCACCGTGCTGGGGTGAACGCCCATGTGGACAGCTGTGCCGTTAGTCTTCTCACGCTGCACCCCTCGATGTAGATGACATGTCTCTTTCTGTACATCTCTACTACCTTGCGGATTTGCTGACCTTTGTAGTGTCTTCGAACCACCTGGACCTCATTGTCCTTGCGGATGGGCATGAAGCAGATATTGTACTTCTGCTGCAGCTCCTTGGAGAGCGGGGAAAACGTGATCTTGTGGCACATGTGCAAAGGGGCATTGAAGTGGCATTCGCGGTTTTTGCTGCAGTCCGAGGTCATAAAGGGGTTGAACTTTATGGTGACCATCTGGCACCGGAAGTGCTCCCCAACCAGGAATGTTTTAATAGGCAGCCTCCAAAAATTTGAACTGGAAAACCTAAAAGTAGAGTGCTCAGATTTCAGGCATCAGGTGCTATAGCAGGATTTCTATCCCAATTAAACTCTAATTCTGAACTCTCAATAGTCTGGACCAGCGGTTTGCAACCTGTGGGTCGCGACCCCTGTGGCGGTCGAACAACTCTTTCACAGGGGTCGCCTAAGACCATCCTGCATAGCAGATATTTACATTACGATTCATAACAGTAGCAACATTACAGTTATGAAGTAGCAACGAAAATAATTTTATGGTTGGGTCCTAACATGAGGAACTGTATTTAAAGGGCCTGAAGGTTGAGAACCACTGGACAAACTGCCCTTCACTATCTCCAAAGTTTCTTATTCATCACCATCCCATTTTCCTCCGCTTTAAAGCAAGTTAACAAACAAAACCTTTAATTCTGATCTTCCTTACCGCAAGGGAACAGCAAACCTCAATTGAAATAATTTCCCGCCAGAAGTCATGTCCAAATTCTGCGAAACTGAGGACTATAGGACTGACTGTGCACATGCGCAATAACAGGCTCATGTTGGGTGTGTCAGCATTTTGGAAAACCCTAACTTAACTCTGGTGCCGTGTCACATAGAAATTTTTTGATATTTGCAACCATAGTAAAACAAAGACTTATATTTTTGATATTTATTTTATATATTTAAATGCCATTTAACAAAGAAAAATCAACCAAAAAAATGAGTTCACGTGTCACCTCTGACACGCGTGTCATGGGTTCGCCATCACTGTAACTAGCGGCAGGCGCCCAGGCATCCTCCACAATCCCACAATCCTCTGGTCGCATACTTCCGGTTTTTCTAGCTTCTCCTTAAGTGGTGTTTCCTTCAGTGGCGTTGCGACGTCCAGGGCCTCTAGTTGGAGAGGATTTTTCTGTTTTGACTTTGATAGCTGTTTACTCTTTGGAATCAGTGAAGTTTCGGGAGTATTGCCGCTGCCATGAACATGTCGGTCCCAAGTGAACTCATGAAACAACCGCCCATTCGGTCCACTGCTGGCACCGTCCTGGTTCGCAAGGCGAAAGGTACTGTGCTGAGCTGTTTTCCAATCGGATCTTCCTCTTCCTTCCCCAGCACACTCCAAACCTACTCCTGGCAGACCTCCCCTACCCCACAGACCTTTAAGACCTAACCCCTATTTGACTTTCCCCCATCAAACTCACACCCTATCGCATTGCCTAGGGGTGCCCCTAACTGCTCCCTAGGGGGCGGGCCAGCCTGGGCGAGGGGACCTTGGTGTTCTGGTCTCTGGTTGTCCCAGTTGTTATGGAGTTATGGTAGCTGGCTTTATATACACTGAGTGGCCAGATTATTATGACCACCCCATCAGTACTTCGCTGGGCCACCTTTTGCCTTCAATACTGTGGCGATTCTACTTGGCATTGACTCCACAAGATGTTGAAAGGTGATGCGAGGAATCTGACACCATGCCTGATGAATAGCACTGTCCAGTTCTGTGAGATTTGATGGCGGTGGAACCAGCTGCCTGATGGCTCTTTTAACTTCGTCCCACAAATGCTCAATTGGATTGAAATCTGGTGATTGTGGGGGCCACCTAAGCAAGATAAAGTCTCCCTCATGTTCTTGAAACCACTCCTGCACAATACCAGCACTGTGGCATGGCGCATTGTCTTGTTGGAAGAAGCCATCAACATGTTGGGATATGTCATCAACATGATAGGATGACCTTGATCAGCAATGATACTTAGGTATGTTGTGCTATTCAGACGTTTATAATGGTCTGGCCCTCTAGCAACTTCAGTGTAAAATTATGGCTAATTTGCCTGCAAACATCAGGTGGTCATAATAATCTGGCCACTCAGTGTATATACAGATGTGTCAGGAACTGGTCAAATTGAAGTGAAGTGCACTTTTTCAGCATAGCTCATCTAATCCTCACAATGACATTATGGGGGTTAATTTTATGTATCAACTTGGCTAGGCTATGGTGCTCAGTAGTTTTTGTCAAACCCCAGTCTAGATGTCACTGTGATGGTATTGCTTAGGTGAGAGTGCATTTAAATCTGTAGATGGTGAGTAAAGCCGATTACCCTTCATAATATGGGTGGGCCTTATCAAATCAGTTGAAAGACTTAAAAGAAAAGATGGAGGTGCCCAAAGAGGAAGGGATTCTGCCTTCAAACTGCTCTTAAACTCAAATTTGCGATATCAGCTCCTGCCAGAATTTCCAGCCTGCAGCCTACCCTGAAGATTTCAGACTTGCCAGCCACCACAATCATGTTAGCAATTTCTTAAAGTATCTCCCTCTATGTATATCTACATATTTATTATCTGTGTATCTATATCTGTATCTGTTTATCTATTTCTCCTATTGGTTCTGTGTCTCTGGAGAACCCTGACTAATACAGAAATTATGAGGCAGGGAATATTATCATGTCATAGATGTGTGAATGGGACAGAGTATTTGCCACCTGCAACACACTTCTCTACATTTCCCAGCCTCCTGCACATTGCAATTGGTCGTGTGACTAGTTTTATCCAATAGAATGTGGGCATAGTGATATGTCAGAACTGCACCTGCCTTGGACTTCTCCACCCTCTCTTTGTGCTTTGATTGGCTGAATGGAGAAGACTCAGCAAAAGTCTCCAAGAAGAAACCACTAGATGTCAGAAGCTTGAGTCCCCAAACCAGCTCGTGAAAGAGCATGATGAATTCGTGACTTGAGCAAAAAATAAAACTTTATGGTGTTAAGCTACTGAGATTTTCATTGTATCAGATAATCTACTCTAATATACACTATCCCAGATGGCCTGGCCAGCAGGAGAAGAGTCAGGCAGGCCAGCTTGCTTAGCCACTATCCTCCCCTGCACAACAGTTGCCTTCTGGTGTTGTTGTGAGGGGTAAGTGAGATAGCATGCAGTAGGCTTGGCACATGGTAGACTCCCCATACAGTATAGTTATTATATAGCAAGGTTTTATTTGGGCCATGGATTTGACAGTGCCTCTCACAGTGTCATTGTGGACAAAATAAAGATATGGGCTTAAGGGTGGCTTCCTCAGTGGTTGAACAATGACCTCCAAGATGTGTTGGTTAATAAACCGATGTCAGCCAGGAAATCCCCAGTGCTGGGTCACAGGAGGCTTGTCCATTTCCCTAAAGAACCGTACAGTGTGCCTGTCCTTTTTGACATTTTGTCTTCAGATACATGGTGACATAGCAGGCATGCTTAACAAATTGAGAGACGGAACAATGATAGATGAGGGAGCTAATATGTTGGATGACAGAGTGAATATTCAAAAAAGGTCTGGGCAGGCCAGAACAATGGGCTGAAACTAATAAAATAAGAGATGGGAGGGACAAATCAAAGTTTTGCCTTAAATTAAAAAACGAACTGACTGAGGACAGGATGAGGGAGGCTCAATGCAACAGCGGATCATGGTGAAGTCCTGGAGTTTTTGTTGTCAGTCTGATGAGTCAAGAACGTGGCACATTCTTTAAAAATGAAGAACATTGAGGCTGCATTAATGGACGCATCATGCCCAGACTTTAGTCATTCTCTCTGCAAGTGTATACTGAGTGTGTAGTGTATGCTGGTCATTTGTGCTGGTGCTGGGCATAGAGCAGTGAACAAGACAGACAAGCCCTGCCCTCATGCAGCTGACATTTAGGGACATAATTATCCTGAGCTCTGTGCTAAGTGGCTTTGACAGCTTCTTCTGTCACTTCCTATATGCAACTGGATGGTAAAGGGCTTAGAAACCATGTGATATGGGGAATAGTCCAGTGAACTAGGAATGCTGGGATTTAAAGAAGCTTCAAAAATATGCAGGGCTATTCTACACATTTGAGTGTTGAATAAATGCTATACTTTTCAGAGAAAAAGAGAGAGAGAGGGAGAGAGAAAGAGAGAGAGAGAGAGAGAGAGAGAGAGAGAGAGAGAGAGAGAGAGCGCCAATGGCTAAGAAAAATGTCTGATGTTTGTTGAGTTCTGAGTTAGGACCTGTACACTCACTCTTTAATTTAATTCTCTCAACAGCTCTATGAGAGAGACACTATTTGATGAGGAAACAAAAGCTTAGAGAGGTTAATGTAACATTTTTGAATGATCTCATATGCTTGCAAGTGTCTAAGATAGGATCTAAATCCCATCTGTCTGACTCAGAGTCCTACATTCTTTCCATTCTCCACCGTGACCCAGATTTCACAGTAACATAGGGAAGAAGGTTCTGCCAATTGCAGCTGGACCTAAGTGGACCCCAGTGTACTTCCTTCACTGGGAGTGTCTTAGCAGGAGCTGGATGACAGCCTGGGATGCCCCACAAGGAACCTCTCCATGGGTCCCTGTGAGGTAGGAAGGACAGGGGAAGCAGGGTGGGTGGTGAGCCTTTGTCTTAGTCTCTGGCCTCATCTTCCATACTAACTTCTGCCCATCTTCCTGACTTCAGCCAGAACATCACTTTCTGTAGGAAGCTGTCTCTGATGCTCCACACTGTGTTAGTGCCCCTAGTAGAGCCTCTCCTGGCCTTCTGCCCTCTTCATGGGAGCACTGAGAACTCCCATGGGCTGGTTCAGTGTCAGCCTGCCTTGATATACTAGAGGCTCCATGAGGACAGGGGCAGGTTCTATCTTATACCCTGCTGGGTCGTCAGTGCCTCGAACACAGTAGATACTCCATAAAAGCTTGGAGAATTCATGACATCTTCTAAGATCTGGTGATGATTTTGGTGCCATGGGAACAGCCAATGTCCATTGGGTTTTCAATATTGCTTTCTGTTTTCTCAGCACTAAGCTGGGTCTGGGACTGGGACTGGGCTGAGTGTGTTCAGCATGGGAATGGGGCAGCAGAGAGCGGCATGGCTACTGGCCCCGGTCCCATAGTCTTCTCCACTGTGCTAGAATCCCAGGGAGGTCATGACCATGGAGCCAAGCCTGGCAGAGGAGGGGTAGCGAGCTGCCCAGTGACCTCAGTGATGTCCAGTTCTCTTTGTAGATTGGGTTCTCAGGCGCACTTCCCCCCTCTCACAATATCCCTGGGCTCTGACCTCTGTGGACATGGGGGCTGCAACTCATTACCCTGCTCCTCTGTGTGTCCCTGGCTAAACTTGCTGACCAGCAGGCAGCGGGGAAAGAAGGGGGTTAACCATGAGCCCAGCATGGGAGCGAGTAGAGGATGATGTCAGCCTGCTGCCCAGCAGAGACAAAAGCCTCTAATTGCTCTCTTCCTTCTTGTCAGAAAGCTGACTCCATAGTTACTGTAAATAAAGGCCTATGGATAGGGAGGAGCCAGCTAATGAGAGAGCCCTTGTTCAGTGGTGAGACATGGGAGATGAGTGACAGCCCGGGGTCCGGGAACTGCGCCCTGTCCCCCACCCTCTGGGGAAGGTGGAGAAATCCATGAGAATGCCTGGCTGGACAGGTGGGGAGGGGTCAGCAGGGCTTGTGGTCAAGTTACATTTGAAATGCCTTCATGTGGCAGCAGCTGGTCCCCTCTGTGACAACGCCCAGGCCCTCACTGGGAGAATGCTCTGTGGGGAAGAAACTGGGCCTTGAACGTGGTGTTACTTGTTAATAAAACCCTCCGGGGCGGATTTTGAGAGCCATTTGGTGTGCAGGGGTGTTCTGGATACTGGGCAACCCTATCTTCTCCTACAAATGTGTCATGATTGCTTCCAATTGAGCAATTTCCCTTCCAGACCTGCCTTAGAATCAGAACCTACCAGGAACCGGAGGGAGGTCTATTCCTTGTCCATATGTAGTTGGGTCTTTCTTTGGGCCATAAAATCCAAAGGAATGGATTAGTCCCCGAGGCAAGGGGCCTTCACCACCTCCTCAGTCATCAGCAGGTCCAAGATCTTGTAGAAACCGTCACAGGCCTGTGCACAGCAGCGCTCTTGTGGGCTCATCTTCCCACCTCCCCTGACCACCCACATGGAACCCATACTGAGCCATCCAGCTTCCCCATCCCCACCCAAATTGTCATCCTTTCTCCTTTGCCTCTTCAAACCTTGCCTCTGGCCCTCTGTAAGAAGGCTTCCTGACTTCTCTCTCTCTCCTCTGAGCATCCCCAGAATGAACTGCTTTGACCCCCAATTTTAGCATCTACTTGAATATCACCTTGGCATGGGAGCTACCAGTTCTGGTTTGGAGCTTTGCTACCCCCGGTTGTGGTCAAGTCAGGGACTGTTTGTGTAATTGTCTTGTGTCCACTATTGTATTGAGTTTGTCTTCAGAAGGTACTTGCTGCACTGAATTAAATTGAATTTTGGTCAGAATCCTCATGAGAAGACTAGACTTTTCACTTTGGCCTATTGGGGTGACCTATGTTTTTGACAAAACAGGTGGAAACAAATTAAGTCCTAATTAAGGCTCCTGGAGCCCCTGAACTCAGAGGCAAACATGGGGTCATTTTGGAGAGGAAGCCATCTGAAGACAGAGGTGGTGTGCCAGGGCGTGGTCCCCAGGTGTGTCTTCCGAGAGGAGCTTTGTGAGGATGGGGTACTCAGGTCAGGTAGCTTTGGGAAGCAGTACAAACCAAGTTAATCAGGTTTGTCTACAGCAGGACTTCTCAGGTCCTTTAAAATATGAGTGTGCATGTGGACCTGTAGGAGGCCCTATGGTACATATTGCCTCCCACACTGATGTCACCCTGCAGTCACCTTTGGGGGAATCATCTCCCAGGAGCTGAGTTTCATTGCTCAGTCTTTGGGAACCCCTGTGTGCATGGGGGTTCACCTAGGGGACTGTAGGATCCACACCCTCACTCTGGGGTCCAAGCCAGGAGGTCTAAGGGTCTTGGGTACACCAGTCCCTGGGTACCTCTGGCCATCCTGTTCTGGTTCCCACTGTGGATTGCTGTGGGCTCTGCCCAGTGCCAGGTCAGCCTCATCTTCCTGTCCCCACACTGCCTGCCCCTCAAACCTAAAGGCTCTTTATCTTGTCCTCTGAGCTTCCTGTTCCCTTCACCCCACTCTGGCCCCTGTGCTCTAATTTATTCACAGTTCCATGTCTCTGCCCTGCTGATGTCAGCTACTGATCCATCCATACTAGGCCATGTATTATTTAAATCTAGACAATGTTCTGGGCTTGAAATGAACAGGGAGAGACTCAATATATGAGCCTTGTGTAGATTGTCTAACTCTTTAGAGCTTTAGAGGGCTTTGCAACCATTAACCAGTGGTTCTTTCTTCCCCTACAAGAACATACAGCCCAGTGGGGTGAGGTGGGAGGCCTTGGCTATAGGGTTACAGAGGATATTGGCCCTGCCAGTGGCTCCAGAGCACACCGGGGGAGGTTAGATCACCTGTATGCTGATCAGAGCTTTGCTACTAACTACCTGTGCTCTTCCAGTGAATGTCCTCTCTGGCCATCTTGTCCCATCTGTGAAGTGAGGGCACCGGACCATACGGCCTCTGAGGGCCCTTTGTACACACACCTCTCTGCTTCTCCATGGAATCAAAGGGGTAAAGAGTGAAAAGCAAGCAAATCGCACATGTCGATGTTTTAAAAGTTACAAAGAGCAGACCTACCATCCAGTGAGTTCATCATTTGCAATCATTTTGCAACTCTAGGAAATCTTAGATCGCCCCACGCAGAGACTGTTTAAATCCCTTATATTTATGTAGCAGCTTTATTTCCAAAGTCCCTGAAATACATTTTCACATTTGGCCTTCACAGTCTATTTCCAGAAGGTGAGTTGAGGGAAGTGAGTACTCTAGTTTACAGTGAGAGAAACTGAAGCCCAGAGAGGCAAGTGCCTTCCCCGAGTGGTCCAGCTGCAGGGCCAGAGCTAGAAATTCCTTCACTAGGAGACCCATCAAGCTGTCGCCGAGCTCTACATAGTCAAATGGAACCCACTCCCTTTTCTCTAAGTCTTTTCTTCCTTCCAGTCAAACCCACCCAGTATCATCCAGGCCAGAAATCAGGTAGCCATGCTTTTGTGACTTGGTCGTGACTTGCAGCCAATCAACACAACCTCCCCTCCTGAGGATTTCCCAGATCTTCCCCTCCTCTCCACCCTACAGTCAGCTGCCCCGGTCAGACCTCCACCTTATCTCATGGGAACTGGACTCTGTCACAGCTTTCTCCCTCAAATCCATTCTCCTAAAATTTAAAACTGGCTACACCCTGACCCCTCAAGCAGACTTGAGAACCTTCGGTGGCATCATTTTGGGTTGGATAAGGTCTGTGTTTTCCAACATGGTACATGGGAACTGCTGACCTCATCTTGTACATTTATCTGCACTGTACCCATGCTTTAATAATGCTGGATCCAGGGTAATTCTCCAAGTTAGCCACACAAGTTTCCACCTCCATGCTTTTGCTTATGCTGTGTTCTCTGCCTGGAACAACCAATGTGGTCCTGCTCTCTTCTTGGCTAATTCCTGGCCCTTGCCCTTTAAGGCTCAGCTCATGTGACATAAAGATGCTCCTTCTGGTCCCGTGGCTGCCCTAGGTGCCCCTCTTCTTTTTTCATGACTGTCCCATACTTTCCTCCAGCACGATGTTCACATATCTATCTCTACCGTAAGGTGTCCATTTCTTGAGAGCAGAGGCCATATCATATTCATTTACCTTCAGTGCTGCTACTACAAAGCAGAAAAAAGTATGTGAGTGGTGGGGATTTTAGAGAAAACACTACCTTTGTTTTCATTTTCAGAATGGTGGTGGGAAGCAAAATGCCCAGGGAGGCAGGGTGTGCTCCTAAGATGGCGTCCTTCTCTGTAGTGATCCAGCCAGTCTTTTCCTAAATGCTTCACTGAGGTGCAGATGCTCAGTGAAGGTCAACCCTATAGCTCAACAGTTTCTCTGGTTCTGAGTTCAAGGTCATGAACTCCATTCCCCTAAGGGCCTAGAGGAAGCCTCTATTCCAAAGCCACAGATGTTCACACAACACTGAACAGTCATTTGGGGAATCTGTGTCCTTGACCATGAGCAAGAGCTGGTGAATGATCATGGAGAGACCAAGGAAACCCATTCTTTCTATGGGGGAGGACACACATACCACTCAGGCCCTCAGTGTCACTGTCTGCTTGCCAGCAATGTGGCAGAGGAAGGGGGACAGAGAGAGGCTGCCATTTCAGGGAAGCTTGTGTGTGTGACTCTTGTTTTCCCTGCTGCTCAGGGAGAGTGAATCACTGTTGGGACAGAGTCCAAGAGCAGACAAGGTCTACCACGGGTAGCAATCGGTTTTCCCTCCCACGAGGACACTTCATCCCTGTACATCCATGGGCCTAACAAAGCAATCACTGCCTCCCACTGTTTCAATCTTTTACTCAATCACTTAATTATTTCTCAGGTCCTGGTGGCATGGCCACCACCCAGGTAGTAACCCTGAGTATAATTGCCCATCCTATTCTTTACCACCATACCTCCTGTTTAGAGTTCTTAACTGGACCAAATTTTACTCGTCTGCTTGCTGTGGGCATAAAAAGAACCGTGGGCTTCTAATCACTACCTGGGGCCTTGGAGCAGCCAGCCATACACTGCAATATCTGCCCGTTTATTCCTGTTCATTCAATTGGCTCCAAATTGCTCTGAACGAATTCTTGGGCTGCAGACGAAGCTGTGCAGGCTTATTTTCATTAGAGTGGACACTGAACAGGGGGAGAGGGAGAGAAAAAAGGAAAAGAATAGGAGACTCTGGTGCCAGTTTTCTCTGTTCCCCACCCTTTATCTTGCCCTCCAGTTCCCCAGCACACAATCTCCCCCTTCATGCAGGAACAGGCCAATCCAGGTGCCAGAATCTTCTGCTGATACCCAAGATCCTATTGGTCCAGACTGCCCACCCTCATTAAATATATGACTTAATGAGTCCATGATGGAAGGAGATCTGAACCTGTGCTCCCCTCCAGCAAAGAAGGGGAAGTTGGAATAAAGGAGGAGACACTCTAATGACCATCATCTTATCTCTCCCAGGGAGGAGCTGGAAGAGCTTGGTCAGGGGGAGACATGGTCCTAGAGTGGTCATTTGAACAGGACTGCAGAGTCAACTGCATGATGACCCCAAAATATTAATAATTTCCTCCTCTTACCATCACCACTGTTCCCATAGGACCAAGCTCCACCTTGGGCTGAAAGGGAAGCCCCAGGTCAAGGCAACTGATTTCCTGCCCTGTGTTCTCTCTTGACCACTTGTCTTACTATTCCTGTTGTCTGAAAGCTTTCAAGGATGTCTGATCTGAATCTTTCTCATATAACAGAGGACTATTTGTTTTTTATTTGGATTTCCCTGGTTGTCTGTGTCTACAGCTTTTTAATCTTGAAGTCAGTTATGAACATCTTATTTTGCTTTCCTTGGTCTTTCATTCTTCAGGCCAAATTATCCCAATTCCAATATCACAGAATCATCTAACTTAAGAGCCAGGAGAATTTCCTTTACTCAACTCTCCTCAGCTGGACTTCATTGCCTGTTATTTCTTTTGAATATGAATGATTTCCTCTTGATTCTCTCCAATGTCTCTGCAAGACCTTACAAATATGGGTAGTCACCTTCTACTTCTAATGGTCCATGCAGTTCTGAGGGCTGAGCAGGATACTTTAAAGAGGGGTTACTGTTCTCTCAAGTTTTCTGTCTAGAGTCTAGGAATAGGCAAACTTTCATCATACCTAATTTTCTTTTTTCTTAAGGAGAGAGCAGAGGGGACTAGTGGGAGTATGGGTTTCCTAAAACTAGTTCCCCATATAAGCTTCATGAAAGGAAGGCTTTCCAGAGCAGGTGTGGCCAATGATTGAAAGAGTACTGAGTTTTTATCTAGGATGCTTGATTTCAAGGTCAAATTCTCTGGCATCCAAACTTGGGGTACACACTGATCAGCTCTATAAGCTCCAATTGCTTCACTTGTAAGATGGGTTTAATAATATTTGGCATGACAATAGGGATTTGTTTGATTCAAATGAGATAACAGTGCTTTAAAAGAGGAAAAGTCCCATACACAGGTAAAGTAGTGCTAATGGTGTGGACATGTGTAGGAAATTTTATGTGAAATACTTCGAGTTCTTTTTCATCACAAAGGATGTGTATAAGTTTTGGTAATTGAAAGTTCTGTGTTTAGTAAGGAAGTGAGTGTATTCTTCCACGATGCTCAGGCCTCCATGCTATCATTATCATCTTCATTATGTGTTGACTCTTGGGAAAAATGAGATATTAGGACTTCCCAATTCCTTGTCTAGTCATTCCTCAAGTCATCTCCAAGGAGGACATTGTAGGGAGGGCAGAATTGAGGAGAATAGAGTGAAGAGGACAAAAGCCATCTTCCTATCCTGGCCTGCTTCTGAGTTCACCAGTAGCTCCCCTAGGCAAGCTTAAAGCCACAATTGGAAGGACCCATTTCTTTAAAAGGCTTGTTTCAGGACTGGGTTCTGAAAACTGGGTCTGGGTTCTACCTGAGTCATGGGAATCGTGGAAATTTTGCTGTAGGGTTGACCAAAGAATTCCCCAGAGAAAGCTCCACATGTTGTGGATATTTCATATGGAAAACGAACCAGGGTCAGGGTGTGTACATGGACAGAGTTGCTTTGTAAGCCATTACTAGCATGACAAAGGCCATGATGGTACCTGCCTGTGCCTTTGCATTCAGGGGTGTTCAGGTCTGACATATATCATAACATGGATAGGCATCTAGACTATTCTTTAAGATCTTCTGGGGGAGTCCAAAATTGCCCTAATATTAGCAAATATTAGCAAATATTTGTATGACTTACCTAAAAATCTGGGTCCATATATTCTTTTCTACAATTTAAGAGAATTCTTTTGGGTTCTCACAAAGGGGAAAATAAAGTTTGTTGACCTCTCTTTGAAGATAGAGGTCAATTCTTTTCATGGAAACTTGTTCTCAAGTCTATTAATGTCAGGAATTGTGGAGGGTTTGAGGTTTTACTCTACTTGTAGCCTATTAAGTTAGCCTGTTATTATTTTAAGTTGGCAGAAGACATGAGATTTCTGGATCAGAGATGAAAGACTTTATTACTCATAACAAAATAGTAGCCACATTGTCAACACATTTGTGTCTTGTGTCTTGGTTCCCTGAGCCCCAATTCCTACAGAATGGGAATGAAGATGGCCAGATGACACCTGTATACACAGTGAGTTCCATAGTAGGAGAGGAACCCTGACTTAGGGTGCCCAAATCCTATATAATAAAGAGCTAATATGCTAATTAGACCAAATAGCAGAACGACCGTCTGGATATCCTTCCGGCCAACTGTCCGGACGACCTTCCAGACAAAGCCGGGGTTGTGAGGGCCAAGCCCCTTGCATGAGTTTCATGCATTGGGCCTCTAGTCTTTTATAATAGGCAGTAAACATGCCTGCACTTTGCTCTGGAGTGAGACTCTATCTCTATCTTCCAAGGCTATTTGCAGCACAAACATTCTTGAAAAGTGCTTTGAAAGAAAAGAAAAAAGAAAAGTGGTCTGGAACAAAGGGTAGTTTGCACCCTGCTTGCAAGATGTGCAAAAATGTGAGGGTCCATGGAGAATGGTCTTTCAATATTAATCAGTTTTATTATTTAGGTGAGCAAATTCCAGTTTCCTTAACCTTTTGGCCTAATTTCAATTTCCCAACCCCTTTATTTGTTAGTCAGCTATTCCCCAACTGGGGCTCCGGCTATCTTTGAGTTCTGTGGTTTTTAACCTTCCAGCACAGCACCACCCGAAAGACCTGAGGCTCTGCCTTAGAGAATTTCCTGAAAGAAGTTTACCTCCTTGTTAGGGGCCCAAGGAAACTGCACCTGGAAGACGGATTGCTATCCTCTCTTCAGTTCCAGAAAGATGAAGACAAATTGCAGGAAATTTAGAGACAAGTAACTTAGGTGATTAGAGGTGATGTCAAAGGGAAAGATGAAAAGCATTGCACATGAAAGCGTCTGCTGAGATTTTGTTGAAGAAATTGGAGGAAGGGGAAGTGGGTAACTTTCGTTACCTGAGTGGGTAAAGCTGAAAGTGCCGATCTGGACACAGACCTCTGACTCTTCCTCCCAACTTTGACTTCTCAGTATCAGTTTCCTCTCTTACAAAACTGGAAAAAGGTATGCTGCTGTTGGGAATTAAAGGACATAATACATATTAATCACCCAGAGAACGCCTGCCACATAGAAGGAGCTTGAACAATATGTGCTATTTTAGTAACACAGAAAATGAGAGCTAGAAAGAATTAGCCTCATATGTGCTTCTCAGTCTACAGAGGAGGAAACTAAAGCTCAGAGGGAGAGGCGATGGATCCATGGACCCGAAACTGGTTATAGGAGGAGTAGGACTAACTAGAAGCCGGGTCACCTGACATCCCACTTGGCGCTATGCAGAGTTCAACTTCTTTTCTGTTGGTTTTGTTTCTCAAATGAAGGGGTAATTTTCTAAGCCAAAATTAACCCAGAATGTTTAAGACATAAGCATATATTATGGTTGCCTATTATTTTAATGTGTTTTAATTGTTAATGTCCACACGAAGAGAAAGTAGATACAAACCTCATAGGTTTCAAGTTCTCCTTCTGAGTTCCTTAAAAGAGGGGGGAAACTGCACTTCTGACAGCTTTTCTGAGATGAAACACAGTTCTTCTTTCAAATGTCCCATTGGATTTTGAATTTCGTTTCACTCACTTTGGAAACTGACACCGAGGGATAAATGTGTACGGGCTTTTGTACTGGAGGCCGAGCAGGAAAGCCACAAGTTCCTCATTTTCCAGAGTTCTCTTGGAAGTGTCTGTAGATGTGGGTGAGAAAATTTATTCCAACTTTCACAAATAAATTCTTTCCTCTTACCACATAAATTAAGGCTGCTAACGCTTCTGATACATTTATGGGTTGCTCCTTCTTATATGTGCCCTGACCAGAGATTGAACCTATAACCTTGGTGTATCAGGGCTATGCTCTAAACCAGTGGTTGCCAACTGGTGGTCCATGGACCACTGGTGGTCCGTGAGGTTGGAAAGTTGTCGACCGCTGGTTTAAGGAAACCTTTGGAGCAGCAGCAACCAACTGAGCTACCTGGCCAGGGCCACAAGACATTTAAAAAAATCAAGTTACATTGATTAAAGAGTGATTATTTCCCTATCTTACGTTAATCAAAATTAACTGCCAGTTAGAGCCCTGCATATGTATATGACCATTGTTGTCCATCTGTATATGACCACTGTGTTGAAATAATTCTAGGGCATAAATTGCAATATGTTTGTTTGTTTTTAATTAATTAATTTATTTATTCATTTATTTTTAGTGTGCCTAGGCAGACTTATCTTCAACAAACAATTTCTGTTACATTTTTGGAAGTGTTGAAAAGAGTTTAAAGATTCCCATTATTATTTTCTAGACGTGCTAGGAACCACCACTATCAGCTATAGAATGGAGAAGAAGAAGGGATCTTAAGAATAACAGAGTCCAACTTCTACTTTACAGAAGAAACGGAGGCTCGTGGGTTGGGTCACTTGCCCAAAGACCCTGGCAGAGGCCTCTGGGCGTGGTCCCAGCCCTATTCATGCCCCTGTTTTCTGGAAATGGCTGGAGTACAAGGAGGAGGCCCCAGTGGATTCTTCCTAAAAATAAAGATCATTTAGAGTTTATTTCTGTTGCTGGAAACCAAAAGAACCTTCACTAGGAGAGACGCAGGAGTTGTAAATAGCAATTCTGCCATTAGAACCCAGGTCTCAGGACTTCCATCCTAATGCTCTTTCTTGTATAGCATGCTGCAACTCAAAAATAATCTATACATCTTTGGTATAACTCATGCTTTGAGTAATACAGTAATTATTAGACAGGGGAAGTTCTAGGAAAAATAAGCAACATTTTTTTTTTTTTTTTGGAATCCTTATGGAAAGCTCTTTTTTTTTTTTTTTTTTCAAATTATGACTTAGAGAAAACAAAAATCACATATATACCTGAATACTCTATTATGTTAAATGAGAATAATGGGTTCCTCTTACTTTAAAATGAGATCCCATTGTAACACAACCTCTAGGGTAGATTTACCAAAGCATTCATATACAAAATAGAATGGCATCTTCTGAATGTTTATATATTCTTTCACTGGCATGTTTAAATAATACCACTTTGTTTTCTGAGTTCCTAGAGGGATGCAACCCATCGCACTATAGACAAATGAAGATGGTTCTCTTCAAGGTTGTGAGGGAAAAAAATAAGGACTTTCTATTTTACTACTGTTCCCTTTTTATCAATAGAAACGCCAAGGCATTGAGCTCATTTAATTACTGGAGGTCCATGAGGGGAGCAGGAGAGGGGTCAAGGGATGCAGCAGAATAAAAACTGTTTGCTGCTCTCCATGCTGAGGCTTAGCTTCTAAGAGTATTTTGAATAAGAAGAGAAAGGTAGTTTGTGTATTATTTATTTTTATTCTCCCAGTGCCTAGCACATGAACAGGTCCATGAGAAATAATGAAGGAAAGAGGAGAGGAAGGCAAGAGGGAAGGAAGAAGGGAGGAGGAAGGAAGGAGGCAGGAGGAAGGAAGGAAGTTTTGTGTACATACTTGACAAAATGTAATGCAATGAAATTCAGGTGGGTTAAAATTTTGACTTTTAAACCTTTTTTTTTTTTTTGAAACGTGGGAGAATTATATCAGGAAAGGGCAGGAGGGAAAACTAGAAATGGCAAAGCTGCTGGGAACTTTGACCTCAGGAACATTCGCAAGCAGATGAATTTTAGGAAAACATGCAGGTGGAAGTTAAGGTGGAAATTGATTTGCTTAGAGCGGCCGCTGGCGCTCACATCCACGGAAAGCGAAGTGTCCCCTGGAAGCTCACGAGGCAGTTTGCAGACCTCCGCTCTGAGAAACCAGGATCCCCTGGACAAAAGGCGACAGTGAACTTCAAACTCCATCTCCTGCTATGCATTGCTGCTTTCTTGTCATTTTGGCCTCTAAGGATTTTCCTTACTTTCCTGCTATGTCAGCATGTTACTGTTCATTAAGGAAGTTAATAAAAAAAATCTGAGTGTATAAAAAAAGAAACTATGACAGTTTATAAATTCAGATCAGCTTCTGTTTCACCCACACTGAGTGCTCCTCGGCGAGTCTGAAATCAGACTCTTCAAGGGCCTGTCAGACCAGTACTTTCATTGCTTGCTGCCTCAGTTTCCCTTCCAAATGAGTATTTCTTGGTTGTATTCAATGTTTTGTTTAATTTCAATTATGCTTGGCCATAGCAACCATATACCACAAACAATTCAAATTCATGCCTTAATAAAATTGCAAATCACATTGGATGATGGACTTCCTGGGTCAAGATAGTGCAAGGTAAACCTGCCAATGACACGGCTCTGGCTGCTGTGTAGAAGCAGGTTCCCGTGGGCTCCCACCAAAGTCAGGCATTTAAAGCTCTGAGCTGCTCTGTTCTGCGATAAAGGGAAGAAGGCTCCTCACTGAGATGTGAATCTCTCCAAGAATTCTTTCTGGAGGCTCTGGGATGCACCATGGAGGCCGGGGAGCCAGCTGCTCCAGCTTCCTGTCCTCCCTGGACAGGGTAGTGCCTGAGCCTCGCTGGCTGTGGAAGGGATGCTGGTGTTGGGATCTTTGCAGGGGCGAAGCAGCAGACACAGGGAGCCCGGCAAGGGACACGCACAGGAGCTAAGCTAGAGAGGCCATAGCATCAGCGAAGGCCAAGGTGATAAACAGCACTGTGGCCAATCTCAAAATCGCTGAAAGTGCAGAGGGAGGGGTGCGGGGGGAGTGAGAGGGTGAAGCATCCCAGCCACTTCCTTTCTGGTGTGATTCCCGTTAAGCATGTCAGACAGAATCATTCTGTCAGACAGAGACAGAAGATGGGGAGGGGAGAAGAAAAGCAATTGCTTTTCATAGTTATTGATCTCCTTCAATGATGGTGATGGAGGGGGAGGGGTCGGAGGAGAAAGGGTCACCCTCGAAGGGTGAGTGGGTGGCCATCCGCTGTGAGGCCGCTGAGGTCCTTGGACTAGGCCAGGGGTGGGCAAACTTTTTGACTCGAGGGCCACAATGGGTTCTTAAACTGGACCGGAGGGCCGGAACAAAAGCATGGATGGAGTGTTTGTGTGAACTAATATAAATTCAAAGTAAACATCATTACATAAAAGGGTACAGTCTTTTTTTTTTTTAGTTTTATTCATTTCAAATGGGCCGGATCCGGCCCACAGGCCGTGGTTTGCCCACGGCTGGACTAGACCCTGCCCAGAGAGTCCCCCAGAGGATGTGGGAGGGGATGTCACTCAAGTCTACCCAGGGTTGGCTGGAAGGGCCTGAAATGCTTATTTTAATGTTCGGGGTTTGAGTTCTACCTAGAACGATTAGACCCCTCCCCCCATTTTAGAAAAAAATGGAAAAATGCACAATTTCATCAGAGAACAACCAGTCCGATCTCTTCTCTGCACTGGGTTTCTATAGCTTCGGTAGAGCTTCATGTACTACTAGATTGTGTATGTTGCCTTTTTCTTTGCTTATCCATAAGTGCATTTTACACATTATTATAAGCACTTTACTGCATGTTTTGAGAAAGACTTTTTTTGGCATAAACTAATAGCCACTATAGAAAATTTGGAAAAATACAAACATTATAAAAAGGAAGTAAAAGTGCTCATCCTTTCAGCTCCCAGAAATGCCTCCCTGTGATATTTTACCATATTTTGTCTTAAGCTTTTTCTATGAAAGTATCTGTATATTTCCTTCCTAACATTTTGAGCATGAAGCATATATAGTTTTTTTTTTATGTTCTGCCTTTTCACTTACATTATTAAACATTTTAAAAATCATGATTTTTTTTTATGTTTGTACAAGATTCCATTGTATGTTTACACCAATCTTTATTCATCCAAACTGATGTTATTTCCAATGCTTTGGTTATTATAAACAACCCAGTGATGCTTTCTTTACATCTATCTTTAAATTTCTCTCTCTTTGGTCCCAGAAGATTATTTTTTTGGAGGTGTATATGGGTGTTTTCCTGGCTTCAGGTAGAAACAGCCGTTCTCACAGCCCGCAAAGCTCCACTCACTCAATGTCCCTGAACTTGGCTCAGACCTGTGGGCAGACCCCAGTGCTCGTGGTGAATCCCTCCCACAGCCTTCATCTTTTATTTTCTTTTTGCTTAGTTTGGTTAAGTGGTTTTTTTCTAGAGCTTTCCTAACTAATAGATTAATACATAGCCACTGGCTATATGTGGCTCTACAAATTTAATTGCAATTCAAGTAAAATGTGAAATTCAATATTTTGGTCACACCAGCTACATTTCAAGTGCTCAAGAGACCATGGGGCTCATGGCTACCATGTTGGGCAGTAAAGATATGGGACATTTCCATTGTCACTGGAAGTTCTGTGGGACAGCACTCCGGGCCTTCACACCTGGTTTACCCCTCCTGGGGTCACTTGCCACCCCTTTCAAGTCCTCTCCCCAGAGCAAAGTTTGGGCTTCCAGCCATACTAATGATCCCCGCATCCTTCCCCACAGGCCCTGACTTCAGCTTCTCCGAGTTGGTCTGATTCATAACTAATTTCTGCATCTGAAGGTGGCGCTTAGAGCAGTTCCTTTTTGCTCTTGGTGAGTGGGCATTTACCCAGAGACTAGAATGATGAAAGCACGAGTAAGCTTCTCTAGTCTGCCCCTGGACATTTTGGGACTCAGTGAGGAAGAAAAGTGAGACCCCTAGCAGAAGAAGGGGTTGCCGTTTTTGGCCAGCTGGACCCCCTCTCCTCACACAATGGACAGACAGTTCTGACTGTGTCCAGGCAGGTTGACAGCAGCAGCTCGGGCAGAGTGAGGCCGTCGGCCATCGCCTCCCTCTGATGACCATCTAGCTGTCATCAGACTCCTACAGGGAGTGGCAGGCAAGCAGTGACCGGAGGCTGATGCATCGATGGGAACCAGGGGTTCAGGGGAGAGCAGCTTAGGCTCACCAGGTAATTGAGAAGGCGAGGGCCTGGGACACACACCACTGCTTGTAAAAAACACAGCTCCAGGCCATTTACATTCACATTTCAGCCATCGCACCAGCATCCAATTCCAAACTGCTGCCTTCCAAGCAGATGACATCAGCCAGCTGTACACAAAGGCCCTCGGGCTTTAATTACTTTGAAGGACAGCCTGGTGGCCAATGAAAGCCTCATTACAAACTAATATGTGCTTGGGAGGCAGATTGTAGACCCCAGAGGAGATTGTTTTAAAGCCCCTCCCAAGATAGGCCCCCATCCCTTGCTCACTGCCTCTTCTCAGAGGCATTAGCTTGGTTTGGGAGGCAATGGAGCCATCTCAGATTAGCTGCCAGGCTCGCATCTAGAACAAGGGCGAGGACCATGCTTGTCTTGCTCAGCGAAGAATCCCCAGGGCAGGCACAGTGTAGCCTTGCTTGTGTCACTCTCTTGGCAGTGGACGTTTGGGTTGTCTCAAGCTTTTGATCATAATGTTGTGATTGTGGACATCTTGTATTCTTAACTGGTATACACGTGCAAGAATTTCTCTAGGATGTATATCCAGGAGACAATCACTTGCTGGTGGTGGGTGCAGTTTTAACTTTCGAGATGTTTCTATAATGCTTTCCAAAATGATTGTATGAATGTAGGGTTCCAACAACAGAGTTGGCATTGCTCTTCAATCTACCCGGAATTGATTTTTAAGGGAAATGAGAGTAGGAATTCATATATTTCCCTCCTTCCCTCCTTGCCTTGGATAGTCCTTGTCTTGGCACCATTTATTGTACATTCATCCTTTCCCCAGCAATCTGAAATGCCCTTTCTTTATCAAGGATATGGGTCTGCATTATAAATCTTGAGATATGGCAAGGCAAGTCTCTGTACTTTATTCTTATTCTTAAGGAGTACCTTTCTCTCATTCTTAATAGTCCAAGGAAAGATGGTGGTGCCAATGCCCCAGCTCATCAATACCAGTGACTTGAACTTGGACAGTTTGTGGGTGAAGCTTGCTTATAAATGCTGCACTGCGTAGACTAAGTCAAAAACATATGCCTGTGAGGCTGAGGTCCCCTATTAAACATAGGAAATCTGTCTTTAGCCTTGGGCTATATTTTCAATACCTTCTAAGCCCCGAATTCCTGAGACAGAAGAACCATCTGACATGAATGTCAGAGCTTACCAAAGACAGGAAAGATATCGTGTCTGGCTGGTAAACCAGATGCACTGGGTGTGCAAGTCCTGGGAGGGAAGCAGCACGGTCTCAGGATGGCTTGCAGACCACCGTGTTGTGCCGTCACGCATTAGGAGGAGAAAATGAGGCTGAAAACCTCCGCCTGAGATCCTCTCTGCAAAGTGCTTTTTCATCAAAGCCACTGCTTCTTTGCAGACAAACTCTAAGATACATTCAGGGAACGTCTCTGATGTAGAAAAATCCGGGGTCAGAGACACATTGGGTGAGGGAAGCTTTTTACTTAATTGAGCACCTAGTATATGACAGGCACTGTTCTAGGCACTGACAGGGCCCTGTATCAGACAAGTTGCTGACATTCTAATCGGGAGAGACAGGCAATAAGCGAATAAGCACATAAATAAGATAATATTCGATATGGATAATGCTAACTAGGGATGAAAGCTGTATGGTGCGCAGGGAAGGTTTCTCTGAGGAGGAAGGAATGGCAGGAAGGAGTGGCCATGGGAATATGCGGTGGGGTGAGGTGGGGGTCGAGTTGTCATCCTGGACCTCCTGGTGAGAGGTGCTATTTTGGGGCCATGGAGAATACTGATGAGACTGGAGAATGAATAGAGGGAGGAAGCCATATAAGATAAAGTTAGAAAGATGGAGAGTAGTCCCACCCTAGGGGGACTTGCAGGCCATCGTCAGGAATTTGGATTTTATTTTAATAAGATTTTATTCAATTTTATGCTAATTGAATGGGTAGCCACTGGAGGGTTTTAAACAAGGAAGTGATGTGTCATGGCTTAGAATTGAGAAGTGAAGACCTTCTTCAAAAGATGAAACAGCCCTGGCCAGTGTGGCTCAGCAGGTTGGGCATTAGCCTGTGTACTACCAAAAATTGCTGGTTTGATTCCCAGTCAGGGCACATGCCGGGGTTGTATTCAATATCCGGCAGGAAGCAGCCAGTGGATGCTCAGCTCTCACATCGATGTTTCTCTCTTTCTCCCTCTCCCTTTCTCTCTCTCTAAAAATCCATTAAAACAAAAGAAAAGAAAAATCTATTAAATTCAAGTTTCTTTCGGTCTAAGTTACCTTAAAAAAAAAAAGAGAGAGAAAGAGGAAATAGGTATTTGGAGACTGTGAAGAAAACTCAGACCACTCAGCTAAAAAGCAGCAAAGTATCAGCACTGCTCCCCAGGCACAGGGATCTTTAAATGTCCACGTGCTGCCTCCATCAGTCCCTGTCTGTTGGTCTGTGTCTTTGTTTGGCTGCATACTCACAGCAGGAAGCTCAGAGGCATTGCTGACTTGTTTGCCAGGAGGGATTTGGGACCATAGGAGAAGAATAATTTAAGCATAGTTGGCTGTGGATTTTTTTTAAAAAGATTTTTTTATTGAGTTTTAGAGAGAGAGGAAAGGAGAGGGAGAGAGAGAAACATCAACGTGAGAGCAAGACATCCATCAGCTGCCTCCTGCACGCCCCCTACTGGAGATTGAGCCCACAACCCAGGCATGTGCCCTGACAGGGAATTGCAACCTTTTGGTGCTCAGGATGACACTCAACCAACCGAGCCACAACAGCCAGGGCTGGATGTGGATTTAAATGCCTGTGTTTATTATATCATGCCTCTCTCTTATAGAGGGTTCTCTTGGATCGATTGGAATACTTATCAAGGAATTATTCAATTTTCTATAGAATTTGGAGTGTGGTTTCCCCCAGTTTGCTTGTCTCTGATCACCCTCTTACACCATCAGGGTCATTCTCCCAAGGCTTCTGATTTTCACTGAAATCCAGCCATCAATGTTTTCCCCTTTCTTCTTATGAAAACAATACCACAGCCGACAACTTGGTCCTTCAACAAGGACCTGTTGATGGAGCAGCTGGGCTCAATTGTCAGCACCTCTGCTCCCTGTCCTGGGAGGGCTGGGGTGTCTTCTGTGTTCTCACAGGTGGGACTTCACTCACCAGGATTCTCATAACCTGCCCCCTCCACCAGCCCCCATCCTCCCATTGACTGTGATGACTTTAGGAAGCTGTCTACCAACATTCCCTCTTCAGAAATGCACATTGGACTCTTCCCGACTCATGTTCTAGGCTGTCCAGGGATGCAGGCCTCCATCACTGGGCCTGTCCTTGAGTTGTCTGTGGTACAGAGAGCCAGGAGAGTAGAATTCTCCTTGCCACCTGCTCAGTGACCGTGGCTGAGGAGGCACACCTGGACAATGCAAGGATTTTCCCAGACTTTCTCAAGCTGGTCTGTGGGACCCCAGGTCTCTCTCCATAGAAGCAACTTGAACTTTATTCAAAAATTATTTTTATGGCTGTAATAGAAAAACACAACTCCACTGGGTTATATGCTAAGTATCAACGTATTAAAAGCCAACATGATAATTTGTATTGCTAGGCTAACTCCTATTGCACAGATCTTAGAATAAAGCTTTTTCTGCCATCTGTGTGCATATACATACATATTTCACTAGTACATACACTGTACATGTTATTTATTAACATGTCATTGAGTTAGATGGCTGTAGTTCTGCACTGATTTGTTTCAAATTCAGGCCTTGGCCTGTCTGCACCCAATAAATAGTACCAGTGAGACATTACTACAGCACATCCCCTCCACCCCTCCATGAGCAATTCACCACCAGGCGAGGCTCAGACGCATGTGCTGTAGGCATGATGCCCTTGTCGTATGTAACCGTCAGGTGCAAAAGGCAGAGTAGAATGTAACACACTGCTTTGTGGTCATATAGACCGGGCCTGGCTTTTATTAAATAAACATTTTATTGTGGGATAATTTTAGGTTTCAGGAAAGTTGCCAAGATAGTACAGAGAGTTCCCACTTACCCTTCACCCAATTTCCCCTGACATTAACCTCCTACATCCCATAGTGCCATGGACAGAATGGAGGAATGAGCATTGCTGTAATACTATTAACTGAACCTCAGACTTTCTTCCGACTTCTCCAGTTCTTTCACTGCCGTCCCTGCTGTGCCAGGAGCCAACCCCGGATTCCAGGTCACATTTGGTTGTCTCCTCCACTATGTGACATTTTTTTTATTCTTTCCTTGTTTTTCATGATCTTGGCATTGTAGAAGAGTTTTGCGAGGCTAACTCTTATTGCATGGAGCTTAGAAAAAATAGAGTCTCCCTCAGTTTGGGTCTGACGTTTGCTGGTGATTAGACTGGTTGTGGGGTTTGGGGAAGTAGATACCATGGGTGACCATTTTCATGCACAGGCTCTTGCCCATTAGCAGACCAATCATGTTCCCTCTTCATGAGCAGGATTGAGGAGGAGGAACCCAGAGGCTGAAAGCTGTAGTGATTCTGCTTTAATTCCCTGGAGAGATAGGGGAAGGGTTGGACAGAGGAGGCCCCTCATTAAGAATCATTGGGAGCGCTGAGCAGTGTGACTGCTGGGGGTGTGAAGGCAGAAGGAAGCTGGAGAAACAGCTTAGGCATTCCCCTGTGACCTTGGCTGAGGCCCCATGGGAAGTGGCCAAATTCTGTATTTTATGTCACTGAAAAACTGGTGAGCATTAGATAAGGGGAAAGGGTCTGTGAGTCACTCATCTCAAGAATGAGGAATGACTTAATCCTATTGGAAATGGATAGCAAGTCTGATCAGAAGGACGGTCATGGTGTGTGTGTGAGTGTATATGTGACTATGTGGCTATGTGTATGTGCAAATGTGTGTAAATGTGTGTGTGTTTGATTGTGGAATTAGAAATGGGTTGGAAATTAGGATTGGAAATTAGGTCCTAGTCCTAGCCTGGGTTCTGGTCCCAGTTTCCTTACATCCAATAACTCGATGTCTCAATTTTCTCTATCCATAAGGTGAGGATAAGAATAACTGCCCTTTCCAGCCCCACAGAGTCTCTGTGAGTGCAAACATGCCTGGGAAAACTGTAAAAGGATGACATGTAGGAGGGTATTCCCATCAATGAAAGCAGAAGGAGGAGAGCCAGCAGTTATTGGTCAGAGAGGTGGGGGAGAGCAGGGACTAGAAACACAGGCTCAGTTAGCAACGAGAGTCGGAATTTTGTACTTGAGTCAGTGCCTTGCCTTCCAAGGTCAGAAGGCATTCTGTGTAGATCTGAGGACTGTGGACTTGCTCCTGGTCTTCGACTACTGGTCTTCCAACTGCTGGCCTGACTTTCATTTCTGGCACTTGCTGCAGAGGTACAGTATATTATAGACCAATTAAGGCTGTTAATGATAATGGCAGTCCAGTAAGTAATCTACAGTATTATCCTGATCTATCTCTATCACCTCCTGTCATCAGGCCATTAGGGTGACAAGCTCCAAAGAACACAGTGATCTCCCTCTGTCAGCCCCCTGGAAGAGCTATGAACTCTTAGGGCTGAGCCATGGAAAGGCATCACCATCGGGCCAACCTGACCAAGCTCTTCCTCCATCCAGAGTATGTCCTCCTCAGGAGACCAGGACACAGGGGAAATCTCATTTTTATGCTCCCCTAGTATTTTTGCAGAGACAGGACCAAGAAATGAGAACCAAGGAAGCAAGTAGTGTAAGACCTGGTACCCAGTCATGGTGTGGACACTTAGGAGCATCCTTAGCAACAGGCAGCTCACCTTTGTGGCCCATGTTCAACTCTGCAAGCTGAGCCACGCAGAAGTGAGAGGACATTCCAGTTTTCCCTGGCCCATAGGCACCCGGTGCAGGCCCTACTCAACAGGAAACATCTAGTGATCTCCTTGCATCCTCCAGTTCCTGGCTGCTACATCCACCTTTCCTTGCCTGTGACCTGGTGGACACACAGGGTAGGCGGCTGGTTAGGAGAGGGTAACAGGGAGGGAGGCGAGCTTTGGGATTTTTACCAGAAGACGTGACTCAGAACAAAAACCCTCCCCATTGTTCAAAGGCTGGAACTGGGAGGCAGAAGAAAGGAAGCCTTATCACTGAAAGCCCCAGTATAAAGCACTTCCTTTCATTCTCAGACATTGATTCATCACCTTTAATTTTGAATGGGGACATGCATATCATACATTCTTTCAAACCACAAATCAACTGCCATCTTACGCTTCATCATCTTTCTCTTTAAGTCTACCATGGAGGAATTATGTATCTACTTCCCTGGCCTGGATGCTGAAAGGGGACCAGGATAACAAATGTCCTATTAGAGCAAATAAATGTTCTCTGTTGAACTGAGACATGCCTTTCGGTCATCCAGCCACCCTGGTGGTTCAGCGGCAGGCAGCTGTGCAGCCAGTTGGGGCCTGGGTGGCTGCTGGGGGAAGTTGAGGAGGAGCTGGTAGTCAGTAGTGCTCTGAGGTGGCCAGGAACACAAAACACAGGCCACCACATGCTCTCATCTCAGCCCAGAACATGGCCAAGTCTGTAGGCAGACAGTGGGCCAGGGAGGCTCGACAAGCTGCAGGGAGTATTTCTTGGTGATGTTAGTAACATTCTTGAGTTATAGCAATTTTGAATGTTGACCATTGAGCTAAGCACCTTGCAATAATCTCATGATGCATTGCTGCATCTACATTTTATCCAGTAGGGGAGGTTGTGTGATTTGCACCAAGTCGTAGAGGTGGGTTTGAACCACCCTTTTCTTGGCTCAAGTCCTTGTATTCACTTATTCCTCTAGACCACTGGTTTGAACACTTTGGCTGTAACCCACAGTAAGACATATATTATACACATTTGAAATTATTTTTTTTTTTTACAAAATAATACTTACCTTCACTCATGTGTAATGTGTTTCGATTTTTTAAAAAACAATTTTTATTCTTTTTAAAAACAATTTTTATTTGTTTATAAAGGCTCATTGTTTCCCACTAAATTGATCTCACAGCTCAATAATGAATTGTGACCTTCCTCTTGGTGCCTGTGAGTCATTTTAACCACAGAGAAAAATATTAGTAAGGGCATGTTGTTCTGACCCTGAGACCAGGTTGCCATAACTGGAAAGGAAGTTTCTCGGCTTGTTTGTACTGCATTTGGGTTTGGGGCTATCTCCATAGGCCATTTTATGGGGGTCAGATGAGCTAGCAAATATTGCAGCTAGAATTGAGACACCCTTTGCTGTGACTACCATGGTGTTAGGAGGCACTGTGGGGATTTCAAACTAACACATTCG
This sequence comes from Myotis myotis, assembly GCF_014108235.1. Taxonomy (NCBI): domain Eukaryota; kingdom Metazoa; phylum Chordata; class Mammalia; order Chiroptera; family Vespertilionidae; genus Myotis; species Myotis myotis. The sequence goes on from NW_023416315.1 coordinate 60,112,955, forward strand.
GGTTCCCACCCTAGGGGGGGCTTGCACTCTTTCTCAAGGAGAATCCTCATGTGAAAAGACTGTAGAATGAAACCAGACAGAATCCTGAAGGGGCCTGGAGGCCCTGGGGGACCTCCACCATTATCTGTCTGCCTACAAACCTTACCAAAAACAGCCACAGTCCCAAACGAGCAGCCCTTACCCTTAAAGCATCTTTCTTCTTCTTGATCTTACTCCTCCTCCAGCGCCCCCTTAATAGGCACTACATTTTCAAGATTCAAATATAAAAGATTACAAAGGGCAGACCATTATAATTCTCCCTGCATCCCTATCCTCAGCCACCCAGTGTCCTTTCTGGATGTACCCAACTTTTCTAGTTCCTTCTAGATCCTCCCAGAAACAGTCTAGCACCTACAAACAGGTGCAAACCAACTATTCTTTTTTTAAATATATTTTTTATTGATTAAGATATTACATATGTGTCCTTATCCCCACGTTGCCCCCTACCCCCCACCACTCATGCCCTCACCCCCCTGTTGTCCATGTCCATTGGTTAGGCCTATATTCTTGCATATAAGTCCTTTGGTTGATCTTTCCTCCTTACCCCCACCCTCCCCTACCTTCCCTCCAAGGCCCAACAGTCCAATCAATGCCTCTCCGTCTCTGGATCAGTCCTTGTTCATCAGTTTATGTTCTTCATTATATTCCACAAATGAGTGAGATCATGTGGTATTTATCCGCTCTCCAGTTCCATCCATGCTGTGGCAAATGGTAAGAGTTCCTTTTTCTTCTTCCTCTTCTTAAAGAATACCTTTCAGCATTTCATACAATGCTGGTTTGGTGGTGATAAACTCCTTTAGCTTTTTCTTATCTGTGAAGCTCTTTATCTGACCTTCTATTCTGAACGATAGCTTTGCTGGATAAAGTAATCTTGGTTGTAGGTTCTTGCTATTCATCACTTTGAATATTTCTTGCCACTCTCTTCTGGCCTGCATGGTTTCTGTTGAGAAATCAGCTGACAGTCGTATGGATGCTCCCTTGTAGGTAACTAACTGTCTTTCTCTTGCTGCTTTTAAGATTCTCTCTTTGTCTTTTGCTCTTGGCATTTTAATTATGATGTGTCTTGGTGTGGTCCTCTTTGGGTTCCTTTTGTTTGGGGTTCTCTGCGTTTCCTGGACTTGTAAGTCTATTTCTTTGACCAGGTAGGGGAAGTTTTCTGTCATTATTTCTTCAAATAGGTTTTCAATATCTTGCCCTCTCTCTTCTTCTGGTACCCCTATAATTCTGATGTTGGTACGCTTGAAGTTGTCCCAGAGGCTCCTTACACTATCTTCATATTTTTGGAATCTTTTTTCTTTTTTCTTTTTCGGTTGGGTATTTTTTGTTTCTTCGTATTTCAAATCTTTGACTTGATTCTTGGGATCCTCTTGTCTGCTGTTGGATCTCTGTATATTATTCTTTATTTCAGTCAGTGTATGCTTAATTTCTAGTTGGTCTTTTTTCATATCCTCCAGGGTCTCACTAAATTTATCGCGGTTTCCATAAAATTCTTGAAAAACCTTATAAACGTGGTTTTGAACTCTATATCCAGTCATTTGCTTTCCTCCATTTCTGTCATTCGTGACCTGTTTCTTTGTCTCTGCCTTTTTTATGCTTCCCTGTGTTGGTAGAGTGGTTTTGTGTGCTAGGTGTCCTCTAGGGCCCAGTGGCTCAGCCTCCCCAGTTACCTGAGGTGGACACTCTTGGTGCACCCCCTTGTGGGCTTTGTGCACAGTCTTGTTGTAGTTATGCCTTGATTGTTGTAGGATCACTGGGAAGAATTGACCTCCAGGCCAATTGGCAGTGAGAATCAGCTGTGTCTGCAATGGGAGAACTTCTGTGCTGAAGACACCCTTCTGGGGCAAGACTTGCTTCAGTGGGGCTTTGGTGCTCACTGAGTCTGCGCCCTGAGTGTGTCCCTTATGGGTCTGAGGAGTTGTAGTCTGGATGGTCCCCCTCTGACCACTGGGTACACTGGCTCTTGGATCTAAGGAGGTGCTAATTTAGCCTCTGCCTGAGGTTACCCAGCAGGAGCTACGAAGAGAACTGCAGATTCCCCTTCCTTTTTTGGAGTTTGGAGGTGCTCTGATGAGGCCCAGCTGTGAAGCAATGCAAGCTGCTGTGGGGCCTTGGGCCTTCTCTTGGAAGTTCTAGGTCTGTCTGGCCCAGCTGCAATTTGTTAGGTAATTTTCAGGTTGCAAAGGGCCAGGGCATTCATATGCAAAAGCCTCTGCCACAGCCTGGGTGGGACGGGGTCTCAGGGAATCAAAGGGCGGAGCAAGCTGCTATGGCTGGTCCTCAGCCCTGCCCTAAGGGGCCGCGCGTCTCAGTGTCCCGATAATTGCTGCAAGCACCTCTGAGGGAAAGCCGCCCTCAAGTTCAGAGTTCTGCCTGCTGCCAGACAGTCCAGTTTCTCCCCGTATGAGTCCTGGGTCCCCAGAGACTTCCCGGAACCAGAGTTCAGAGCAGTCGGGAGCTTGTGACTCCCTCCTGATTCAAAAAGACAGCTCCATCCTCAGGTACCAGCCCCTTTCCGCGCGCACGCTCAAGCCTCCGTACCTCTGCACTTTACTTCTGCAGCTCCTCTGAGTCTCCGTGTGCTTTTCTCTTTTCTTCTAGTTGTAGAATTTACACTCAGCCAGCCTTCCTGTGGTTCTGGATGATGTCTGTTTTGTCTTTTTGTTGTATTTTTTTTTTAAATATATTTTATTGATTTTTTACAGAGAGGAAGGGAGAGGGATAGAGAGTTAGAAACATCGATGAGCGAGAAACATCGATCAGCTGCCTCCTGCACACCCCCTACTGGGGATGTGCCCGCAGCCAAGGTACATGCCCTTGACCGGAATCGAACCTGGGACCCTTGAGTCCGCAGGCCGACGCTTTATCCACTGAGCCAAACCGGTTAGGGCTCGTTGTATTTTTGAAGTTGTTGTGGGAGGCAGCAATTTCCCGGTGTTTACCTATGCCGCCATCTTAGTTTCTCCAACTATTCTTTTTTAAAACACAAATTACATGACGTTATGCTCACTGCTTTGCATCTAGTACTTAATCCACCTTGAAGATCACTATATATCAATAAAGAGTTCCACATTCTTTTTCTGCAACTCCTGAGAAATTCTGTTTGAGTGCATTATGATTTATTTAACCACTGCCTGACTGATAAAACATGAAGATTATTTTTAACCTCTTGCTATTATTAAAAATGTAGCAATAAATGACCTCCTTACACTCTGTTGTGTGTGTAGACATGACCCAAAAGGCAGGACCCACCAGGCCTCTGCCTGGATCTCCACGCTCGAGTCCTGCCCTGCTCTCCTTCCCTCGCCACTTCAGATCCAAGTCTGTCAGCCCTCCTCATTGCTTTCTTCAGCCTCTAGGCCTCTCAATGCTGCTCCTTCTCCTTGGAAAACCCACTTCTCCCCTGATGACACCCAAACTCACCTTTCGGGTCAGTTTGAGAAATACTTTCTCCAGGCAGCTCTGCTTAGCCTCAAAACACACTGTCATCAATCACTTGATACTACACAGGCTGGCCCTAAAGTCTACGCAGTTTGGCATTTTAATAAATTCACTTCTATGTATGATATAAACAATTGGCAAGATGAAACAGAGAGGGGATTTAATCATAATTTACCATACTTAATTACAGGAAGGTTGGCTTTTGACATATCCAACATCATTTAGATACATTTGGATATAACCATTGCAGATGGCATAGTGTTTACTACCTAGAAAATTAAAGAAAGAAATGAGAACAAATGAATCATTAAAAATTTCATTGAAATCTTGAGTAAATTCCTTTTCTGTTGCATTTTGCAAATTGTTTATACATCATATGGAAGTGAATTATTAAAAACTCACGCTGCACAGGAACTTTTATGGATGTCCTAATTAAATTTGTCTTACTGCATTTCATCTAACACATACACTCTTTTGTCCACATGTAACATTTCTGAAATTGGATATGCCTTACTATTAATACTGTCTTGCAGTGCTGCAGCTTGTGCAGCAGTCTCGATGCTGTTAGTGTTGTCTGAGCAAGCACAGATGTGATCATGGTTGTTCATACTGTCATCCCTTCAGCTGAGGTAGGCACATTATTGACATAACATGTTTTGGGTTTAATTTATATTGAAAATATCTTCAAAAAGATCACACTCTGATTTGGCATTAAAACAAAAAGTTTATGCAGCAAGGCAAGGAAACAGAACAGCAGGTTGTCAATTTGATATTAGCAAAGCAAATTTTTATCATTGGAGAGGTAATATTAATTCAATATGTTCTTGTAGTGTAACAATAAAATGCTTCACAGACTGTTATAGACTTAATTGTATCCTTCCAAAATTTATATGTTGAAGCCCTAACCACCAATATGGGTGTATTTGAAGATGGAGCCTATAAAGAGGAAACTAAGGTTAAGTGAGGTCATAAGGGTGAGGTCCTAATCCAATATAAGTGGTGTCCTTATATTGAGAGGAGGGAGAGACACCAGTGATGTATGCACAGAGGGAAGGCCATGCGAGGACACAGCAAGAAGATCCTTACCAGAGAAATCAACCCTGCTGGCAGATTTGATTAAATATGATATATATATATTCAGGCTGCCATAAAAATATATCATGACTGGGTAGCCTAAACAACAGAAATTAATTTTCCCATGTTTCTGGAAGCTGGGTGCTGAAAAATTCAGTTTCTGGTGAGGTCTCTTTTTTTGTGTGTGTGTGCGTTGTTTCTTTTTTTATTTATTTTATTTTATTTTTTAAATCTTTATTGTTCAGATTAGTACATTTGTTCCTCTTTTTTCCCCCCATAACTCCCCTCCTCCCAGTTCCCACCCCACCCTCCACCCTCACTCCCCACCCACTGTCCTCATCCATAGGTGCACGATTTTTGTCCAGTCTCTTCCCGCATCTTCCACACCCCTTTCCCCCCCAAGAATAGTCAGTCCATTCCCTTTCTATGTCCCTGATTCTATTATAATCACCAGTTCATTCTGTTCATCAGATTACTTATTCACTTGATTCTTAGATTCACTTGTTGATAGATGCATATTTGTTGTTCATAATTAGTATCTTTACCTTTTTCTTCTTCCTCTTCTTAAAGGTTACCTTTCAGCATTTCATATAATACTGGTTTGGTGGTGATGAATTCCTTTAGCTTTTCCTTATCTATGAAGCTCTTTATCTGACCTTCAATTCTGAATGATAGCTTTGCTGGATAAAGTAATCTTGATTGTAGGTTCTTGGTATTCATCACTTTGAATATTTCTTGCCACTCCCTTCTGGCCTGCAAAGTTTCTGTTGAGAAATCAGCTGACAGTCGTATGGGTATTCCCTTGTAGGTAACTGTGTTTCTTTCTCTTGCTGCTTTTAAGATTCTCTCTTTGTCTTTTGCTCTTGGCATTTTAATTATGATGTGTCTTGGTGTGGTCCTCTTTGGATTCCTTTTGTTTGGGGTTCTCTGCGCTTCCTGGACTTATAAGTCTATTTCTTTCAAGTTTCTGGTGAGGTCTCTTTTTTTGGCTTGCAGATAGTCACCTTCTTGCTGTGTCTTTGCATGGCTTTTTCTCTGTGTATGAATGGAGAGAGAACACTTTCTCTTCTTCTTATAAGGACACAAATTAGGGCCCCATACTTATGACCTCATTTAACCTTAATTATCCCTTTAAAGGCCCCATTTCTGAACACAGTCACATTGAGGGTTAGAGCTGTAATATGAATTTATGGACATAGTTCAGTCCATAATACAGTGTTACATATTTATTTGATGTAAGTCTGTCCTGCCGATCGAAAGATCTCTGAGCACCATAGCTTCTTTGGTCCATTGTCAGTTCCATGATGACCATGTTTTCTTTGGTCATCACTGTTCCCCAGCTCCCAGCACATGGTCTGGCACACCGAAGCTGCTCCATGAATATATGTCGCCCACTGACACCTGTTCATGGTACTCTCCAAGAGCTGAGCAGTTTTTGCTCTGGGATGGAATGTGAGAGACCTCCTGTGTACGCTGGTGTCAGGACCAACTCTGGCCAGTCCTAACTGCCCATCACGAATGATGGGCAGTGCAATATAGACCATGAGAGCTTGGCAAGCATTTGAGGTGTAGTCAAATTCTCTCAAATCACAGACAAAGAAACTGAGAAAAGTCTTCCCCAAAGCTCATTAGAGTCAGGGCTGGGGCTGGAGCTCAGGTCTCCTCTGTAGGCCCTTTCCACCCAAAACTCTGCTTATCGGACTGGAAATTCACACATGTCACATGAAACTCGGTGCCCTGGCCCTGAGACTTTTGCAATCTGATGTGAAGAAGTCAGGAAATTTGTTATTTGAAAAGTGCGTATAGTTTTTTATTTTTCTCTAGCTGGAAATGAAAACTTTAATATTATTTTTGGGAAGATTAGTCTTTTGTTCTGCATGACATAACCTAAGTGGCCCCTTTGGTTATGTAGAGCAGCACCCCTCACTGGGGAACCTGGAGGGCATTTGGTGGTTAGGATGAGGATAGGGGGGTAGTAGTGTTTGAGGGAGAGGCTGAAGGGCAAACATTTCCTTTGTCTCAGTTCCTGCTTTTCCTCATACAAGTAAATGGTGTTAGTGTATATGTTGTCACAATGGCAAGGAGGCGGGGAGGCTTGGAGTTATTTTAAGGAAAATAGAAGAAGAGAAGCAAAGACTCAAGAGCATGAGGTTTGACCTTCACCTTGGGCTGGGGATGGAAACTGAGGCACAGGCTACTTTGCTATAGAAAATGAGCACAAAGGCCTAAGTAGCAGAGGCACCCTCCCTGCCCCTGCAGAAGGGGAACCCACCCTGGACACTCAGGATTAGAGTTTGGATATCAGCACCAGGGTGCCCAACACTGGGCCCCGTGCAGCACTCAGTCCTGACATCACCACCCCAGGGTGTGAGCTTTGACAAGGCCCGGGATGCAGCAGGTTGCTGCCTGGTTGCTGCCCGGCAACACCAACACCAAAGAGCACACAGAGGGATGCCCACCAGAACCAGGAGGCACTGGACACACAGACTCGGCTTCCCTGGGCCTTAGGGATCGTTGGTGACTTGAACAAGATGGGATGTCCTGCTTGTCAGGCATGCGGGCTCCGAGGCATTGCTGTCTGCACCGAATGTCAATGAGCGTTTGTCCCTGCGGCTGAGACACTGCAGTTACACACACCAGAGCATCTCTTGTTCCCTCTTAGCTCAGAATGCATCCCTAGCATCATCCTTTTGTCTGTTTCCTGTCTCATTATTGGGGCAACAAGGGTAAAGGAGAGAGGAGTGATACTCAGTAACCATGGGCACATATGCCCAGTGTCGTCTTTTGTATGAGTTTTATCCAGATTGTCTTACTCGGTCTCCAGTTGCCCCAGACCTAGACTCGTCGTGATGGGTGTGACCTGCTCATGACATGGGCAGCAGGGAGGGACAGGCTGTGCCTGGTGTGAGATCTACCCTCAACAGAGGGACAGAGGTCGGGGAGACTGAGATGCAATCTCTTTCAATGGCCGGGAGTTCCTCGGGTACAGCTGCTATGGATGACAGCAGAGCCGGCTAACCAGGGGGCTCCAGGTGGACTCCAGGACCCAGGGAGGCCAGGGGATCCCCTGGTTAGTAGGAGTATTTGAATTTAGGAGTAGGGACCAAGGTGAAACCTTTATAGTGGGAGACTAAGCCACCTGTATGCGTTCTGTCCCAGGATCTGGGCAGCGGGTGGGAGGGGAGCCCCAGGCCTCAGCCTTCAGGAGGAAGGAGGCAGAGACAGGGGGTAGGAGGGAAGGCCCAGCCTCAAGGCTTTGAGGAGTCCTTTCTTTATTTCTATTTATTTGCTTCTTTATGTATTTGTGGTGCCAGCATAACTACAACATAGTGGTAAACTGAGGTACAAGCCAGGGCAGTGCTATTGCTACCAAATCTTTGTCTCAGCCTGGAAAGACAGGCCTGGCCTCGGTGTGTCAGACTTTCTGAATCTTCTGGAACAAAAGGGGGCGGAGGGTGAGGGGCCACGAAAGCAGGTCTTGGGATGTCAGTGCTCATCTCTTCCTAGTTCAAGAGCACACCGTGTCTCGGGACTCCTGTGGCCTTCCCCTGTGCAGAGTGTGGAAAATTGCATTCTTGTGTGCTCAAGGTGGCCGAGGAGAGCCTGGGTGCAGGGCTCTGTTCTTGTCTCTTTGTCAATTCCTCCGTGACAGCTGCAGACCCAGGAACTGCACTTCAATTACGTACCCAGCAGGTGAGGGTGCTTGGACAGGGGCCATCACGTCAAGATCAAGGAGGTAATTCATCCTTTTACACCCACGGATGGGGATGGAGAGAGGATTGTGCATACAGATTGTGGCTTTGGTCTGAGAGCAGGGGAGGAGAGAGCGAGAGAAAGAGCTGGGGTGAGGTGGGGAGAAGGGCGAGGGCAAGGGGGGCTAAGAGCTGAGAGAATGATCAAAAGGCTCTTTGGAAATGAATTCCTACGACCATCTATCTCTGCATTCTCTCTCACTCTTCCCTGTCATTCTGGGCATTTCCACAAAGGCCCGTTTCTGCATCACACAATCCCAGGAAAGCAAAGGCAGTTTCTTCCTGGGAGGGAGGAGGTGTGTGTTGGGGCTGCTAGACGGAACAGAATTCTTCCCACCTCCCCACCTCCTACATCCATTGGGTTCAGCCAGTTGTGGTCTTTGTAACCTTATTCAAATACTGAAGATGAGGCTTGGCTTAGATGCCCCAAGGGAGATGTGAATGATTCAATACCTGAAGCCAGTTGCATTTTTGGAAGAGAGTAAGTCACAGGAAGTTGCTAGGCTGAGAAGACTTTGCCCAAAGAAGGCCACCTTATTGGGGTGTGATGGGGAAAGACTGCAAGTGGCAATGAGGTGAACACTGACCTTCTCCGGTTTTGGGGATTCAGGAAGGCAGCAGCCAGAGCAGGATTTTGACAGGTGAGCTATCATTCCCACCTGCCTGGGCTGGGAACGGCCTGACAGTGAAGCCAGGTGCACCAGGGTGTTTGGGTATTTACAAGGCGACCATGGGATGGAGGGGAAGGTATAGGGCTATAGCCATCGGCTGTAGAGTTCTACCTCCCCTGGGGTGTGATTCCTTGGTAGGGTGTTTAAAGCTCAAAAATTCCTGGATAACCCACTTTCCCGAGGCCCTACACCTTGAACATCAGACTCTAAGGCAGTGGTTCTCAACCTTCTGGCCCTTTAAATACAGTTCCTCATGTTGTGACCCAACCATAAAATTATTTTCATTGCTACTTCATAACTGTAATGTTGCTACTGTTATGAATCATAATGTAAATATCTGATATGCAGGATGGTCTTAGGCGACCCTGTGAAAGGGTCATTCGACCGCCAAAGGGGTCGCGACCCACAGGTTGAGAACCGCTGCTCTAAGGGGATCTCTCCCAACCCATGGAGCTGGGATCCAGGTTGTCAGCACCTCAGCACCCCCCACCAACTTCAAGAGGCCCCTTCTCTCCTCGGCCCTGGCCCTGTCTCCAGGATCCCCTGCTCTGCTCATAGCTCAGGGAATGTCACTGAAGAGCCCCAGCTTTCTGGCTCCAAAGCCCCAGTTCACCTGGAGTTCTCCTGCAGGCCCGAGCCAACCTTGGTCTTACACCTGAGGCAGCCCTCCTCTCCCACCCTATTGCAGAGATGTGGCTTCTTCCTCACATCTCCCGCCACACGTCAGAGCTCTTTACAGAGTGACCAGGTCACTCCTGAAGCTCTGCCCCCGCCCCCCGGGTTCTGGTGGGAGGGCTTCTCCTAGCAGAAGCTGGGCACCCTCTTCGCCATCCCCCAGCCTCCTGGCACCATTGCATCCCATCCCTGCTGCTTGCAGATAAAGACATGCCATCCTCTCTTTAAAAGTTGCTAGAAACAGTCATTCCAAGATTCACTTACCTATTTCAAGTTCAATAACCTGGCACTCAGAAAAATCTGTGCTGTCAGATGGGAAGGCTGGAGACTTCTCCTGCTGCTGCTGTGGTTTGGTTTCACACCCCCCTGAGCTGGTGGAGGGTTTGGGGCCGGCCTGTGGAGGCCTGGGGGGAGGTGCAGCACAGCCGTCAGAAGGAGCCAGGCCTTGTTTCTCCCTCGTCCTCCATGAAGACTTTCTTAGCAACCTCTTCTCGCAGGATTTTGTTGCTGGGAACACACACCGCCATGTGTCCTAGCTCTTTGTTATCTGGAATCCAGCACTCTTGTCTTATGATGCTTCAGACCTGGGGTGTATCACCTCTCCAGCTAACTTACAGGTTCTTGGGACAGGGGCCATGTCTCACCAGGCTCTCTGTCTACAAATGTACAGTTCAAAGAGTCTGTTCTGTGCCCTGTGCTGTGTGGGCATTGAAAGTGCAAAAATAAGTATATGACCTTTGCTCCTAGAGAGGAAGCTCATTGACCACCATGATCGAGCCGCACACACACATCCATGGGACCTCGCCGAGGTGTGAGGTGGTAGCCAGGGAGGGTCCCAGAGTGGTTTCTTGAGAAGCTGAGACCTCAGTGAGGTCTTAAAGGGTGAATGGGAATTAGGTGGGACAAGGGAAGTGCAGGCCAGATGGAGGAAACAGCCTGAGCAGAGGCCCAGAGCTACTTCTCTGCCGTCTAGAGTGAGGTCCGCAGTCCTGGAGTATTGACCATGAGGTAGGGAGTAGCATAGGATGGCGTGTGTGTGTGTGTGTTTGTGTGTGTGTGTGTGTGTGTGTGTGTGTGTGTGTGTGTGTGTTGAGGGACTGTTGCTGTGTGTTGGTGGCAGGAGATGGGGTTGCCGTGTGTGCCAGGTTTGGGTGCCCTGACTTGATTCTGTTGGTGACAAATGAAGAGGCGCTAAGGGAGGAGGTGAATGACAGGGGATGCATATTAGAAAGCCTGGGCTGGAGGAAGACAGATGGGCTGTGGGGACACTGGACGCACCTTTGCCATGATTGACCAAAGAGATGACGAGGGCCTGAGCCAGGGAATTAGCTGGGGGGAAACATGAAACATATTTAGGAGGTAAAATTGTCAGGACCAGAACCTCATCGTTAATGATTCAGTTATTAAGTGAATACTTGTTGATGGCAGTCCCAAACGGAGAAAGAAATAATAAACACAAGAATGAGAACATCAAGCCCCACCGGTTTCTCAGTCACCATGAACAAATTGTGCTTGGCCTCCTCGGTCTTGGGCAATTAACTACCCCATTTCATTGTTAGACCTTTGATCTCCGCAGCCCACTCAGAACACTGGCTTCATTGATTTTATTTCTCTCTCTCTCCATCTCTCGCCCACCTCCCCCTACACACTGACTGCTCTTGGCCCAGGAATAATTGGGTTGAAGGGAGCGTGTAAAGTCTAGTTAGGATGGAGGGAGCCTCAAATAGAACCAGACACAGGATTGACGCTGAGGATTCGTGTCCCTCTTCAAACCCTCGCCCCCCGGCCCCCCCCCACCCCCCCATACCACATGGATGTAGAGACTCGGTTCTGGGTCCTGGGGAAATGGATCAGGTGAGCTCGTCCCTGGCTTCAAATGATGTGAAAGGATCACTGAGGGCCCCAATAGTTTTCACTGGTCTTTAGCAAAATGGGGAATGCAAGGGGAATGTATCATTTTTCACAAGTCTAAATTTATTTGTTTAGATGTATGCTTCTTTCCTGAGATTATCTTTTTCCCATTTTGCAGTGTTAACAAGTCATTTAAAAATGAAATGGTCGTGATAATAGGATTTATTTTTAATGTACTTATCTGGCAAAATATAAAGTTGGCAGTTCTGTGTTGATCTCCCCTCCCCCAAATCATTTTTGAAAATTTCCTGGCATCTGAAAAGTCAGAGTCTGGGAGCTGTAGAGAGAGATTCTCCATTTCTACTTCACGAGGTGGTATCATAGGTAAGAGCCTGGCGGGCCCAGGACACGCCGCCACAAGCATGGCCCCCCGCACAGTGACCACGTCAAGCTGAAGGAATCTGGGAAAGAGCAGGTGCAGGAAGGACTCGTTGGCCTCCCCCCAAAGCAGGTCAGAGACCCTCATGTGAGAAAGGTGCTCTTTCTGTATCTGGAGAAAACGGGGCAACCTTATTGCTGAAGATGGAGGGATGCCCAGAGGATTCCTAACAAATGAGCCCGGCTAAGTCTCCCCATTTGCTACTCTTAGCTCATACCCCTTTGTTCATCACATCTTCCCAGGGCTCTTCTCTCTCCATCAAACCTAGTATAAAAATATTCAAGTTAACCACGTCTTTGGTCTTCACTTCCTTACGTAAGCCCTGGTGCATTAAATAACTCTGTGTGCTTTCCTCTCGTTCATCTGAGACCACAGACCCAGCTGAAATCCTAAGGCAGGTAATGGAACGATATTTTCCCTTCCCTACAGGCCTAACTCTGGAACCCGGCAGTCTAGGTTCACACTCAGCACCAGCATTTACCAGCTGTGTGACTCTGGGCTTCAGGCTCCTCCTCTGTGAAATGGGAATTATATAATCTCCCTTGTAGGGCTGTGAGGAATAAGTGAGTTAAGATGTATTCCCTATTATTATTACTTCTAAAGTTTCCGTTAACGGTGGGATCTGCTTATCTACCAAGAATTTTAATTTCAGAAATTTTACCCAAGAGACTTGGAATGCTTTCCCCCAGCTGATCAATCCAATCTCTCTCATATTCCTGTGCCTTTTGGGGGCTTCGGTGAAAGGAGGAGGCAGGAAGAAAAAGAGATGGGAAGGAGAAATAGGTGAGAAGATGCTCTGGAGCTATGTGCATGTACTTAGGGGGCCAAAATAAAAGACTCAGAAAGGAGAACCTACAGGACTGTTGCTAGCTGCCTTCTTTTCCTCGAGCTGGTTAGCAGTTGAAAATAAAAAAGGTATTAATTCCAGTGGGAATTCCTCCCTTGCAGTGGCCTCTCATGTCTCCTGCTATAGAAGACAGGTAGCTGCGTTTACATGTATTCACCCTGGGAGGTTGAAGACTCTCTGTGACACCTCTCTCAGGGCCCTTTGAGAGGTGAGAGGACAGTCACTCAGGGAAATCAGTCTGATTAGCAGAAGATTGCTTGTGTTAGAGGACTGTCCCTGTATCGCTTAAAGTTGAAGTATCTGTCCACGCCCCCCAGTGTAAGACTAGCCCCAGGAATATCCAAGAATGTAGCTTCTAGCATTGGCTTGGACAAGCAGCATAGATGTAATCTTGCCAGGAGGCATGAGGAGGAGTGGGTGACCAGCAGGTGAAAGCATGGGGCAGGGAGAGGTTCAGAGTGAAGGCACCTCAATGACAAGACTCATCCAGGGACACAGTCACCCTGGGATCTCAGGGCAAATGATCAGATGTAAGAGCATTTAGAGAAGCTCCCAGCCTGGGGTACCACCACAGCATACTCACTAGGCTGCAGTCATTCCTCCCTCTAGAACGTGGCTTAGCTAAATGGTCTATTTGCTACGCCATATGCCCCCTCCACACTCCCTATCCAAATGATACCCTTCCTTGAGGATCATTCAGTTCAGTTCATTCATTAACCACTTGTTAAGTATCTTCTAAGAGCCAAATACTGTGCTTGGTGTTGAAGACACAGTAAGAATAAGGGCTGGGCCTCTTAAATTGAGGTATGTGTCTCATGGATGCACAAAGCAATGAGATTAACATGATGTCTTCCCAAGCATCAATTTTACTTGAAGCTTGGGGAAGGAAAGGAAAGGAAAGCAATTTATATGCCAATAATTTAAAATAATATTCTTATATTAAAATAAACATCTATTATGGAATAGGGGCAAAATTTGCATATTTTAAAAAAATAAAACTTTAGATTGCAAAGAAATTTCATGCAAGTGGTTGACTTCTTTGGACTCCATCCCAGAAACTCGGGAGTACACATGTTAGTGCTCCTCTGCCACTGTGGGTGCCCTGGTGGGGAGACTGAAAGTCCTTACTGTGTGTCATGGGGAGAAATGGAAGGGTTTTACTTAGGGAAGAGTCATAGCAAAAGTTTCAGTGTAGAAATGTCAATTTCAAGGAATACCAGGTACACTGACAAATCCAACACCCGCATTTATTTTATTTCCTTGCAAAACCCCACTAAAATGACCATAAAAGGTTAGGAAAAAAAGGACAAATGACAAGAGAGGAGATGACAAAAGGTAAAAGATGTCCACAAAACTGTGGGAGCTAGAATGCGATGGGCTGTGACAAATGACGTAGTGCAAAGAGAGCTGAAATATTGTTGGGAAGAAGCCAAGAAGAAGCAAACTGGTTTGAACAATGAACCAGGAATCTGAGGCAATGAGTGGTTTCCTCTGAGGTCCTCTGGTATAAACTGAATGTGTCCCCCCCAATTCACACATTGAAGCCCTACCCCCAATGTGGTCATAACCCAGATATGTGTCTCGTGGATGCAAAGCAATGAGATAAACACCACGTCCTTCCCTCGTTTGATTCAATATCCTGTGCTTCTCCGAGGCCTCAACCATTGGCCTGCACCCCATCAGGAGGGTTAGGTTCTTTCACATAGACTAGCCCTCACTTTTGAGATAGAAAGAGTAAATAGAGGAGGGATTGGAAGAACAAATGAAGGAAAATCTTGAAGGCAGAATATACTACTTTATGGTTAGGGCTCAGTTTTCTGCAAATGAAAATGCATTCATAGCATTGGCCATTCAGGGGAAGGAGTTATCTTACCTATTTTATACAAGGAGAATAAATTGGGCAACAAGAAGTAGCAGAAAGTCCCCTGACTTGGGCTGTTTGTTCTCTCTCACACACAGACCCCTCTGTCTGCATGCTTCCTGCTCATGCTTGCTCATGGACTCACTTAGATGTAGGTGAAGGTGATTTGAAGAGTAGTGAGCAGGTTCAGGTGAGTGTAAATAGGGTAGCCCTCAGCAATTTGCTGGTAGGGACTGGTGTTTAACATTTAGGTCACTATACACCAAACTGACAACCTGTGAGTTGTGTGGACTCAGTAATTGTAGTCTCCAGACTCATGCTTCCTTTATCAATTGAGTGACTTCCCATATGAGGTAGGGCTTAGAGTTTGAGTTGGTTCCCAGGTCCATGAAACAAGCTATTCATCCTACACTCTTCATGGCCCTGGAGATCCCTGGCATGATGAACATTTAGGATGACTATTTGGTGTGGGGTCTCAGATCTGTGCTCATGGAACAAGGATTGCCCTTCTCAGTGTAAAGAGATAAAGCCTGCAGCAACGTGAGCTAAAGCAGGCTTGTGTTATGGTCAGGGCCTGGAGTCTTTATGTGCTTTTCATATTGCTGTGGTCTTCATGGATGTTACACCACCATTGCCACCAATGGTTACTGCCATTATGGTGGGAGTCCCTGAAAACCTCAGTGCTGTGGGTGGTAGAAACAACACTGGCACCTGAAGCCTGAAGATGTGGTTCCAGTCCTGCCACTGCCCTTGATTAGCAGTGTGACCTGAACATGTCAACTAACCTCTGAAATTCAGTTTCTATGAAAAGGATGATAATCATTGTCTTGACTGTATCACAGTGGGTTCTGAATCGCATGAGACAGTACAAGGGAAAATGCTTTGTAAACTAGGAAGTGCTTTGTACACAACATGCTATAACTGTTTCTGATTGCAGTGTGAAGACCAAGCTACCTTCATTCTGTCATTCCCTGGATATGAAGTGCCTACTGTGTGCCTGTCTCTAAGTCAGGCACTGGGAATATAGCAGGCAAAACGCATCCGTCTCTACCCTCAGGTTTGCTGGGTGTGAAGCTGCACATTCTAGGGGTGCTTCCTGCTAGATCTTTGGGTGGGTCATCTGAAGGGCCTTTAGAGAGGTGCTTTCACACTGTGTTCTGGGACCCAGGATCCCAGGGAAGAAATTCACATGGGTGAGGGGCAGAGCAAGCTGGAGAGACTTCAGCCAGGTTTGCTTCTCTTTTCCTGCTTTATTTTATTGTTTGAAAACTGCTGCTTTGGTAGAAGAAGCTGAACAGCCCTGCTCCTTGATCTTTTCTAATTTTTACATCTGACTCATGGGTGAGCCTCTTTCAAAGTTTCTCCCCGCCCTTCCCAGTGGTAGCTGGAGACTACTTTTCATCATTATTGGATGTGATCAGGGTATGAAGATTTTAACCTCAATTCTTATCTAGAATGGGGAAGGGCTCCGAGGGTGACAAGCCACCTGGAGAGGTGCGTTGGCTTCCTTTTGTAACCATAGGACAACAGGCTGCACGAGTAGCTTTCACAGCCTCCTGGCCGGGACTGCTATGCTTTGCAAGGAATGCTAGCATGATCCTTCCTAAGGCAATTTGTCTTCTCTGCAGTCAGCCTCAAGGGGTAGCCTGGTAACTGTGTGGCAGCTTCACCCCTGACCCCGAGCTTGTGGGGGCATTCTACTAGCAAATGGCCTTTTGGGTTGTCTTTGACCTTGGATGAAACAATTCTGCGGCATTGACTCTGCAGTAATTGACCTTGAGAGCTGACAGAACATTTCCGAGGGAACAGTCTCCCAGGCCTGAGCACTGACCAAAACCCCAGTCTCCCCAGTGAGTGATGATTCTCAGGCCACAGGGGGACCAGGAAATGGATGAAATCCCTTTCCTAGCTAAGCTGTGAATATTCCAGGGTTTTCTGTCCTCCCTGAGCTCCTAATTATTTGGTGTTTTCAAGGTGGAGTATTCTGCCCTGAGAGATATCCCTAAATGCCCAGGGAACTTCCCTGATTCTTTTTGCACTTTTTCATAGCACTCATTTCAATGACTTAATCCTCACTATATTGTATTAGCATATTGATGGCTACTGTCGCAAACCCCCAAAGCTCAAACACGATAGAAGTTTGTTTCTTGCTCACATTAAATCTGAAACAGGTGTTCTGCATTGGTGGGTTTCTCTTCCCCAAGTGGTTATTCAAGGTCCCAGGCATCTTTTCTCAACATGCAGCTTCCAGGCTCACCATGCCTGTTTGTATCAAGCCAGTGCAGGGGACCAGAGCAGGGAGACAGCATGTGAAGGTTTTCATAGGCCCCTCAGGAAGTGGTACACATCACTCCACTTGTGTTCCCATGGCTGGAACCCAGTCACAAGGCCTTATCTAACTGCAAAGGAGTCTGGGAAATGTAGCCTAATTGTGTGCCCCAAAGAAGAGATTGGTGAACAGGTAGCAGTTTCTGCCCCTATCAGCTGCTTAGGTTGTGTCTCCCTGATTATAGGGGGGGGGAGGGGAGGGGACAAATAAAGCAGTGTGGAAACCTGTCTTAAATAGCAGCAACATTACTGACCTTCAACATTCCAACTACCACGGGGCAGAATGAAACAACAGTGGGAAACTCCTCTCACTCATCTGGCTGGCAGTCATTTTTAAGTTTGATGGTGAGGGCAGGAGTTTAGGGAAAGCAGTTTTCTCCTCCAGTGCTTGTGGGAGAGCAGATGGTACAAACACATTGAGAGTTATTTGTCAGCGTTTATGAAAACTTCATAAAGTGGTCATGCCCTTTGACCCAGCAATTCCATTTCTTACTATCTTTTTTAGAGTAACATTCTTAAATGTATACAGTGAGGCACAAATAAGATGCCTATTGACAGCAATGTACATAAACTAAAGATTAAAAACCATCAAAATGTCCAGCAGCAGGGCACCAGGTAAGTGAGCTATGGTATACCAGTATTGTGGAATACCACAAGTGGTTAAAACTGTAAGGTGGGTTTATACAGACAGACAGGATAAGGAATTTAAGGCATATTCCAAATGAAAAAAGCAACTCACAGAGCAAAAGGCATCACAGTATAACCATTTATAGAAAAAAAAAAAAAAAAACAAGAGCAAGGTAAAACTATAGATGCCTCGATACATATGTGTTTATATGTAAAATATACAGAAAGATCTGGAAGAATACAAACCAGGGAAAAGTTGTCACCTTTGAGGAGTGCACTGCGTTTGAGATGGTAGTCAAGGGAATTTTGGTTTTTACTGTTTGGATTTTAATTATTATAAAACATCATTAATGTACTACTTATGTAATAAACATATGTTAATTAAAAAATAATAAATAACTAAAATGAGAAGAAAAACGAAAAAGCCCAGTATATTGGATTTTGCAAATAAAAAAATGTTATCTACACTAATAAAAGGGAAACATGCAAATTGACCGTCCCTCTGCTATGCCCACCAGCCAATCAGGGTGAGTATGCAAATTAACCCAACAAAGATGGCGGAGGCCACGGAGCTGGAGGCTTGGGTTGCCCCTGGTGACAGAGGAAGCCAAGCTTCCCGCCTGCCCTGGCTGCTGCTCAAGGAGGAGCTGGGGGCCTGGGTCTCTGGGGGCGACCCAGGCTTCCAGCTGGCCCTGGCCTCTGCTCAAGGAGGTGCTGGGGGCCTGGGTCTCCGGGGGGCATGGCCAGCCTGAAAATGGGATCCCAGCAGAACCCCCCACCCTGAAGGGGCTCTGGCCAGCCTGAAAACGGCCCTCAGCCCCTTACCTAGGCTGGCCACACCCCCATGGAGTAAGAGTCCCCACTGGGGGGCCTGGCCAGCCTGCAAACAGCCATCATCCCCTCACCCAGGCTGGCCAGGCACCCCAGCATGGACCCCTACCCTAAAGGGGGTATGGCCAGCCTGGGTAAGGGACTGAGGCTGGAGCAGAGAAGCCAAGCCTTGGGTCCCAGGTGCCAGAGGAAAACTGGTGCTGGCAGCCAGGGGAAGGAAGGCCTATTGCGCGAATCTTCATGCAAAAGGTCTCTAGTTTATTATATTTTCTTGTTATTCTAATGTTTAAAATTTTTGTACAAAACAAGAATCCTCCCACAAACCTTACTCAGAAGCAGGTCACTTATCCAGGGTCACCTCCAAAAATCACAGGAGAGCTTGGGGTTGTGACCTCATGCTTACGGAGTGAGTCATTCAATCTTGCATGTTTGCCAACACAAGAAGAGCTTAGACAGGAAAAGCTCAGGAGTGCTGTTGTTGTCCAGTCATTCTCAAATGACGCTCCAACTGGAGCGAGAGGTTCCCTAACAAAAATGAAAGAGTAGGTCACATATATCTCTTTTGTTTTTAGATTTCAGAACTGTACCAGGAACTGAAACAGCACAACAAATGAGACAATCCTCACCACTTCCCTTGTGGAGTTTACAGCCTAGAGATAGTTCC
Source organism: Myotis myotis (assembly GCF_014108235.1). Lineage (NCBI taxonomy): Eukaryota > Metazoa > Chordata > Mammalia > Chiroptera > Vespertilionidae > Myotis > Myotis myotis. The sequence goes on from NW_023416315.1 coordinate 60,132,052, forward strand.
CAATTTACAGAAAACATTCGGTGAATGCATAGAATTTTCTCCATTTTCAGTTTTTCTCCCATAATCTTTTCCTTTGATTTTGGTGTTACTTCTATACCAGCCAGCGCAGACAGCTGCAGTAAAGATGGACCAGTAGCAAGTGGGTATTAACAGGGAAAATCAGAAATAGTGGTTTGTTTGTTTTTTATGTTTCATTTGACAACGAATCTTTTTGGACATGTATGCCTGGTTGTGACATTATGTTTCCTACATATGACATAATCAAATTATCTCATAGTAAACACTTTGTCTTTGATTTGTAAAGTGGAAATTAAAAATATGAATATCTCATGGGGCCACATATCACAGAGCACATCATGATTTCTAGGCTTGGAAACAACCTGAAAAAAATTGAAAATCACGGACATGTACTTTGATTGTTTTGTAGGGTTGTTCATTTTTCCTAAGGATTCAAAGCATGCAGGAATTGTTCAGAAGTTTCTCTGAGATTTACGCTTCTCTGACATTTTCCTGGTGTTGTGAGTCATTTCCTCTGAGCCACAAGTTGTCTAGTCACAAGGCAGTGTTTGGGTTATGGAAACACAGTCTAATAAATTTTTTAAATTTCCAAATAATATCTGTCTTTTCCTTGCCTTTCTTAATGCCATCCACAGTGATGCTTCTTAAATGCACTCTTCTTTCCCAGCCACATTTTCATGCAGTATAGTTACTCAAAAACTCACAGAGCAATAGGTACCACAAAAGGTCCTCCCAACACTAGCCTTCTGCTTCTTTTCTCTCTCCTCCCCCCTTCGTCACAATTGTGAATCATAAAAACCCGAAGCACTGGTCTGTTTGGAGTGAGCTTGGCCTAGAGGAGGGAAGCAAAGACCGAGCCACTGGCAAAGACTGAGAGGCAGCAAACGTAGGCCGAACTAAAGGGCAGTAGGGAGCGAAAGACGGAGACGAGTCATAGGTTAATAATTACTGTCCTTTCTCATATCATCTAGTCATTCACTTACCCAATAAATATTGGTTAAGCACCTGCGAAGTGCCAGAACCTGGGGACAGAAGGGTAACCAGAATGAGTACAGCCTCTGAGTTCATGAAGCATCACCTTGCGGGACATGGGGAAGAGCGGGTAGGCACTTATAGTGCACAGGGTGAGTGCTTGACCAGCAGTGCAGGGAACTGTGGGAACTCATGGGCCAGGGCAGAGGAAGTAGGAAAAGCTTCCTGGTAAAGGCCACGTAGCTCACCAAGAAGCTAGAGGCTGCTAGCAGTCCACTAATATCCCTTCTCCCCTTCTTTCTTTAACAATAGCATGTCCAAAATTTAGCTGGTCAGTGGCCACTTAACTAGAGACTATATTCCTGGCCTTTCTTGCAGCTAAGTTCAGCCACATGACTAAATCCTGGTCATGAGATGTGAGCAGAAGTGATGTGTACCACTTCTGGTTCATGCCCAGAAGACGAAGGCTGTGCTTTCTTTCTCCTATTGCTGTTGCCTGGAAAGTGAGCCTGGAGGTGGTAACAGGGGCAGCCATCTTAGACCTGAAATGGAAGCTCAATGGTTAAGGTAGCAGAGGAGAAAGGTAGAATGAACCGGAAACAATATTGTGCATCAGAGATGCCACAGACCAGGACCTGCAGACTGTTACGTAAAAAAGGGAAAAAATGTTCTGTCTGGTATAAGTTACTATTATTAGTCTCTGTTAGGACAACTGAACCAATACACAAAGCCAAATATCAGCTTTAAAAGAGAATTCCAAATTCCTAATCTCCTCTTCTTAACCACTTGAGATCCCATGGTGTAACTCAGGAGCAGTCCTTGTGTCAGCCAATCTGGGGGGATTGGGAATTGGCTACCAATGTTTTAGATTCAATGGAGAGGTAGCTTCAGGGATATAGGTACTTTTACAATTTAATTCCCCTGAAATTTTCTTAAAGACAGAGATCCACTGCCTTAGGAGCTGAAAGAGTAGCCTAAAGAAGAAGGATTTATGTATTTGAGCGTTTTTCTATTAGGAAGACACAGGACAAGCAGCAACCAGGAATACGGAGTCATTTTTCACTCTCTGACTTAGAGATCTTTAGCCCAGTTCAGGGATGGACTTTGGATTAGAATGGAGACTGCCCATCAATTCCTGGGCAAGTTTGCACAGATGGTGCCTTTTGGACTCCAGGTTTGCTCTTTAGACTCTGAGCCATTTCTTACATCTTGACCCTATGCTTTGCTCAGTTACCTGATCTTCCTCCCTCTGTGGCACTCAGGCTGTCGTTACCAAGGAGCACCCTCTCAGCAATGCCATTTGGGAGAGTTCAGCTCTCAGAAGCAAACCCATGTTCGTGATGACATCTGGTTCTTCACAAATAGTATCAGGCAAGATAGGTTAGGTTTTGCTGCAGTAACAAACAGCTTCCAAATTTCAAATGCAACATGGCTTAGCAGTGTCTGCTCATCTAACCACATGATGGTTCCAAGATGACCATCTATGACACTACACTTCAACAGGAGGCATCAGGCTTTTTTTCCAGGCGTGAGAAGAGAGGATATGGAGAATTATGGTTTGTGAGGCTTCCAAGCAGAAGTGAGCTTTATCAGACATGCAACTCACGTAGCCAGTTCTACTTTCAAGAGCTGGGAAGTACAATCCTTCCCTATGTCTGGAAGGGAAGGGGGACGGGAAATATTGGTGAGTGGCAGCAATGCTTACCACACAGTGAGTTTTCAAAGCAAGTGTGTACCCCAGGAGGTGCTCAAGATCATCCAGTGGGAGTAGGAAGACATAGTGGTATTTCCAGTTATATTTATACTTTATCTTCTCCTTTTAAAATATCTATTTTTTGAGTATATCTACTATATCTATTATAATGACTGTATCTATTTATATGGTGCATAATGCATATGTACTTGTACCTGGTTATAATTTGTAAGAAAAGAAATATGCATGTCACAGGGGTGGATGCTCAAAAAAGTTTTGTGGATGGGACAGGCAATCATCACTGAGCCAGAGAACAGGACCCAAAGACCCTCTGCGTGCCGAAGGCTCTTTGAAAATAAGTTCCTGGAGACCTTAACCCCAAGGTGACTCAGTTTTCTTGGTTGTGAAATTCCAATCATGATTCCCTTTTTAGAAGCTCGGATGAATACCCACTAGGTCCTTAGAGAACAGAGGCTGAGACAGGGTAGAATTAGGCTGAATACATGTTTCCCTCTCTTGCCGTAGCCAGAAAATGCAACCGCAGCTGCAGTATTTTGCAGAAGGACTGCAAAGAGACGATATGCATTCATGACTGAGCGTGGTGCAAGGCGTAGAGTGTGGTGGCGCTTGGTGTCATGTAGAGCTAAATGCTACCTCAGTCTGGAGAGCCAAGGGGGGAAATGACAAGGGAACCCACATGTGACCTGCCTTGCTTTCCCTGGAGTAGCTGAAAATCTCTGCAAGGTTCACTCTAAGGGAAGAGTGTTGCCGGGTAAGTCTGTCTGATGGAGAGAGAGGGGGAGAGAGAATAAATGTGTGTGTATGTGTGTGTGTGTGTGTGTGTGTGTGTGTGTGTGTGTGCGCGCGCGCGCATGCATACATTGGAGGAAGCTGATGTGGACAGGGCCTGTAACTTTTTCTTCCTTCCTCTGGTTAAAATGGGGTTTCCCAGCTTTGGGACAAGGAAATAAGGGAGGAAAGACCACAGAGGGGGAGATGGGTACAGGGAATAAGGCACAGGTGCCATGGGGAGAGGTGTGGTGAGAAAGTGCCGGAAGACAGGTCTGAAAGTTAACACTGGAAATGATTATTTGTTGTATCTGAGCCATGAGCAGACCAGGAAATGAAGGACGGTATGCAGAGGCCTTAGAAGAAGGCTCAGACTACGGTACACTTGACCACCTGCCGTGCAGGAGCTGCCCCGGTCCCCGTGTCCTCCACTCAGCAACGGACATGGGCTGCCTGATGTCTCCAGCGGGCTTAGAGGTGGGAACTCAGGGTCAGTGCCTAATGCAGCAGCATCTTCCCTTAGACTTGCTTCTCCTCCATCCCCCTCCCGTCTGTGCGAAGGACACCATCAGTCTCCCAGACATCTAGGCTCAGACCCTCAGCCTGCTTCCTAATACCTGCTTCCCACTCAGTCAGTTGTTAAATTCTGGCAATTTCACCTCTCATGCTGATCCTCTCCACATCCTCCCTGTGCCTTCTCCCCAGGTCAGGAGGGAAAAAACATTGTATATACTAGTAAAGCCCTGTACTCATTATATTTCTTAGGACTTCTAAGTCTTCAGAAACCAGCATTCTAGAGCAGAAGAGAGAGGGAGAGAGAGTTTAATTTAAGACTAAGGGACTTCCTGTCTTCTACCCACCCAACTCCTATTCATCCTGCAAAACCTCTCTGCAGTGCTGCCCCTTGAAGCTCCATGCCCACAGACAGCAAGAACCTGTACACCCTCAGAACAGTTTAACTCTTTTTTTCTTTTTCTCTTTTTTAAATACACTTTTGGCACTTTAACCTTTATTATAATTAATAGTATGTGTGTTTTATCTTCTATATTATATTGCAGGTCTTTGTGATTATATCTCATTTATTTGTTTATTCCAGGTATAATTGACTGAAAATATGAAGTCTGTGAAAGTAAACCACTCTTGTTACTCATTAGCTTTTGTGAGCTCAGGTGTGGCCTTTGCCCTGGTCTATGTTCCAATTCTCTCCTTTACCCCCTTATCAACTTCCTCACACACTGTACATGCACTCTCTCTCACCTCCATTATTATATTCATTCATTCATTCATTCACTCGTTCGTTCGCTCGTTCATTTATTCATCAAACCTTTAATGGCACTTTACTGTGCCAGGTGCTGGTTAATACAGGTGAATAAAGAGACGCGTTCCCTACCTTAATAGGGAGAGTTATAACAAAAGTGAATAGACTAGTATGTACTTATGACCTGTATAAGTAGAATTCAGAAGAGGAACCAGTCAGCGGGGAGGCAGGTGGACTCAGATGTGTGGTGGATTTGAGTCCATGACATTCAAACAGAGGGTCAGCCCGAGGGTCAGCTGTGCACAGAGCAGAGGAGGGGCCCGGGCAGAGGGAATCTGGTGTGGGAAGACCCAGGGGGGGGAGGAGGAGAGTTGCATGAGCCAAAGGACATTGTCTCTGCAGTTCCAAGCTTTGGACACGCCAGAGGAGACGCTAGTAGGTCAGTTTCCTCCCTGTGTTGTGTTTGCTCTTTGGAACCCTGGGAGCATCACACAGTACACTTGACTCAAAGTCTCTCAAGATGCCTTTCAGCAAAGCATCAAGTTTAATTCCATTGCTTCTTATAGTGTTACCCCAAGGTGAACAGGTGTAAAATCCCTGCTCTTTCTGTATGAAAATTATGTATACAATCTAATTTAATGCCCTTTTGATATGTACCAGTGGTGCTCATCCAGGGCAGGGGACATATGGCATTGTCTGGAGACATTGTTAATTGCCACAAGTGCTGAGGGTGGTGGTGGTGCTATTGGCATCTAAAGGGTAGAGATCAGAGATGCTGCAAAGCATCTTATATAGAACAGCTCACCATAACAAAGAATTGATTGGCCCAAAATGTCAATAGAGCTGGAGTTGAGTTACTTGATATATTCATAGTTAGGATCAACACTTCTTTCCACGGATGGAAAGCAGAGGCTGCCAGTTGCCACCTCATATCCAGTGTTTCCTCTCTCCTTAGTAGAAAAAGCGCATTTTTTTTTTCAATGTCACAATGCATCTGACTAAAGTGTGCTATTTCCCAGCACCCCATACACTTAGGTGTGGCCACAGGGCTAAGTCCTGGCCACAGAGATGTCAGCAGAAACGTCTTGTCCTTAGGGGATGGTTGTGAAAATGGAGCTGACTTGGCTTGCAGTGGTGTCAGGGGGCCACTGTACTCTTGTTCTTCTTCCTTCCTGGTACGTGGGATGTGGTGTGACAGCAGGAGCTCAGACAGCCATCTGGGCATCCCAGTGACCTTGAGGATGGAAGCCAGGAAGTGGCCTTCAGGTGACCTTGAAGATGGCAGAGCACAAAGACAGAAGGGGCCTTAGCTCCACTAGCCTCATGGGGCCCCTGAGCTCCCTCCCTCCCGACATCTTTTCCATGAAAGAATGAACCGTGTGGAAAGCCTGTGATTTGGGGTTGCCTGTAATATGTGGCTGAGCCTACTTCTCTCTGAGCCACAGTCACCAAGGAGACGGAAGGTCCATGGCTCCGTCTGCTACATCTCGGGGCCTCCACAGGCATCTCCGCTTCCCTGTGCACTGGTCCCCTTGCACTCCGAATTGTCAGCCAGCCTCACATGCAGTGTTCACAATTGTTCAAGTTCTCGGCCAGACTCTACCTATGGGGAGATTCGCATGTAGCCCATCTGCCAGGATCACACCCCGGGTTGTTTACCGAATTCCCTGCCTTTGGGTGTACGTGACGTCATGGTGCGGGCTCTGCACAGTCGCCTCCTTGCCCCTGGTCCCCACATGAGACGTTCAGAAGCTGTGAGCGAGTGGAGAACTGAGGACTGAGCACGGGTGGCACCACGCTGTCACGCTTGAAGTCTCGGGTTGTGTGGGAGCCTGGATTTGGAAGCGCGAAGACGTTTGCCGCAGGCTGGGGTTCTGATGCGGAGGGGAGAAGTAGTTGTGACTGTGAGGGGGAGAAACACACTTGCCGTTTCTTCGGGGAAAGATAAGTCATGCAACTTTGCGGTCTCCACTTCTGGGCTCCTGCGAGCAGATGTTCCCGAGGAAGGCTGGTCCAGAGGCGACATATTTAAGTTCGCAAGCACCACACATTTAGATGTTAGACATTTCAGTGTTGCTAAAGAAAACCACCAAATGCAACAGCCAACTTTCTCTCTTAGTTTTGTCAAAGAGTGACTTTAAAAAAAATTGAACTTGGCTGCCGACAGTGGGACGGGCTCATTTGCCAGTTTCAGGGATTGGAGAACGGGGTGGAGGTGTGACAGGCTGGCAGGGGAGTCACAGGAGGAGGTGACAAAGAGGGAGGGCCTGCAAGCACAGGGCGGCCTCCTTCTCTTGAACGACAGGCAGGGGATGCTCCACGGGGCCAGGCACACTCCTGCCCACCCACCTCCCAGGTGGCCAACTTCTGCTTCTCCAAGAGGTGCCACCCCCACTCGAAGGGGAGCCCACCCCTCTGCCAGGGGCCTTGTCCCCTAGATGTGCAGTCTCCAGGAGGGAGAAGTGGCCGGAGACAGCCAGAGGTAAATGAATGGAAAGTACTTCTTGGATTAGAATGAGAAGGCCCGGTTAATGATGGCTTTGGGCTGGGTAAATTGCTTCCCTTAGCCTTCTGACCCTTTTATCATTTCGGCACGTTTTAGTTTTTAAAACCTGGCGGGGGGCCGGATGTTGGGGGAGGCTGTTACAGAGAGCAGGGAAGTGGAGCTTCAAGCAGCTCTATCCTAGCTGTGGTGCGAATAAGATGGAATTCAGCTTCGGATTTTTAGCAGGCTGGGGAGGAGGGGAGTCTTTACTGCAGGGTTGGAGGAGTTTCTTTTGGAGGCTGAGGCTGAGAAGTTGGGGACGGTCCCGCTACACACCTGCCCACAGCAGCAGCACCAGCCGCAGCAGCAGTAGGAGCAAGCCTGCCACACAGACAGCAAAGCGCCACTCTCTTTGCCGTGAGGGCTCCGAATGCCAGTGCCCTGGAGGGGAAACTGAGGCCCTGAACATTGCCGTGACTGTCTCCTGTGGCTCAGCAATTCTCTGGGAAGAGTGGGACCAGCCCGGGGCCCCGGCGTCTCATTCAAGGGCTTTGTCTGTGTGATTGATTTGGCTTCAAATATCACTTTCTACTCTGGTACTTGGACATGTTCCATGAATGCCTTGCTATGTGAAGCTCTTTCTTAAAATAGAAAGAGGATAAACTCATCTGAAGGGATGGAAGGACCTTGTGAAGAGAACTGGGCATAATTACAAGTCACCCTGGTTTCACTAGTTCAAGCGGGCAGATGGTGGATGGAACCGGAGCCAGACAATTTGCACTTACCAAATTAGCACCCGTCTGTTCGTCTGCAGGAATGGGGGGGAAATGGGCATCTCTCTCTTTTCGCCATATAAGGGAAGTAAAAACCAGTGCTCACCAAGTGTAGGCCCTACAGGATGTAGCAACAATGTGATCCAAGCTGCCCCTCTATCCGCCATAGGCTTCCCCCTCCCACTGCCAGTGGGAGGCAGCCCAGAGATGGCAAGAACTCAGACTGTGGAGTCAGACAGTCATGGGTTCAAATCCCAGCTCTGGTACTTGCCACAGCTAGTGTGGCCATGGGCAACTGAACCCTGGGGACGCTGTTTGCTCACCTATACAATAGGGATAATAATCATATCTATTAATCTGATGCAGTACATCCCTGCAGGCCTCCCATGAGCACACATTTCTGTAAGCCTTCCTTGAAGGAAGGATGGGGCTTTACACTGCCGGGCTCACAGTCAAAACAAGAGCATCTCAAATTCTTCGAGGGGAGCCATTGGCACAGTCTCGAATGGGCAGTTTGTCCTTCCCCATCCCCTCCACCAGCCATTGCTGAGTCCCCTACTCTGTGTCAGACCCTGACCTGACATTGGGAGACAGCCCTGACCTGGCACTGGGGAGACAGCCCTGCCCTCCAGGATTCAAAGTCTAGAAGGGAAGATAGATATTTAATTAAACAAGTCATTTCTATAAAGCTTTAAAAATGCTATCATCAAAGTGTGATGAGTCCCACTTGCCATGAGGCAGAAGGGGGGCAGTGTCAGACCCACCAGGAGTGTTTGGTTGTGAGCCACTGAGTGAGGCCTGGTCTGACCCTGAACTGGGCCTGGAGACAAGGAGGGTTGGGAGTCAGTGGAGTGACTGCTTCAGGTTTGCACTTTGGGAAGATCAGTTTGGCTACACTGGGGCAACAGGAACACGAGAGGCCAGAGTGGAGGCAGAGAGGCCAGTTTCCGGCTATTACAAGAGCTGGAAGGGCCTTTACCAAAGCAACGACAGAGGGACAGACTGAAGTCACAGAGAGAAGAGAGGCTGGGCAGTCTTGGTGAGGACTGGATGTGGGGGTGAGTGACAGGGGGCTGGGGATGATTACCTATTGCTTTCTTGGGCAATTAGAACCTTGGACCAATGGGTACTCTGCTAGTACCACTCCACAGGAGAAATCACAGTGGCCGCTACATGGTGTTTAACAGAAGTGAAACGAGTCCCATTAGCTAAGGATGGCACTGAAGCATTTCCCAGGAAAGTGTTGGGCAGCTCTGCCCATCCATAACCTCTCTCCATTTCAAGGCAAGACCTCTGCTCAAGCTGCACTGGCTCCCGTTACAGTAAATCACACTGACACAGCAAATGCAGAGATTTGCTTTTAACAAAGGTTCACGCCTCATACACACACGTGCATACAACGCACACCTCCCTAGAGCCTGACTCCACTCAGCAAGCAATGCCATCCCACTGAGCACACATGTAAAGCTTGGTTCACTGATGCAAACATGAGTGAGAGAGGACCCTGCCATCAAGGAGCTTACATTCCCGGGGAAGAAGCTGACTTATATCACAAGTAATGTAATACAAGATGGAGTAAAGGAGCCAAACTTAATGTTTAAGCAAAGTAGCACCAAGGACGGCTTCCCAAACGGGATGCCGCTGCCAGAGCCAGAGCCAGAGCCAGGCCAGCTGTGTGAGACTCAGCTGGAAGCTCTTGTAAACAGGTCCAAGCAGAGCCCCTGAGCACCAGAATTTCTGGGACCAAGCCCCAGGAATTGGTATATTTAATAGACAAGTTCCCTGCACCTGATTCTGGTGTTCTTAAGGATTGGGGAAATATGGAACTATGCATAACACAAAAGAAGGAATTAAAATAAACCTGTAAATGTTGACTACAAAAATTTTTAAAAAAGAACCTGGAACTAATTTTCTCTTATGGCACTTAAATTATAATGTGTGTCCTTTGTTTCTCCTTTGCCATTGGACTGGGTGTTCCCTGTGTGCAGGTGCTATGTCTTTTTCATTCTGCCTGTACCTATCAGGTTAATACAGAATAGGGTTCCAAGAACCTTTGAATTAATCCTATATAATAAAAGGCTAATATGCCAATAGACCTAAAGGCAGAACAACCAGTCGCTCTGATGTGCACTGACCACCAGAGGGCAGATGCTCAACGCAGGAGCTACTGGTGGTCAGTGTGCTCCCACAGGGGGAACATTGCTCAGCCAGAAGCCAGGCTCTTGGCTGGCAAGAGCAGCAGCAGTGGCGGGAGCCTCTCCTGCCTCCGAGGCAGGTGGACATCCCCCAAAAGGTCCCGGAGTGTGAGAGGGCACAGGCTGGGCTGAGAGACCACGCCCCCCCCCTCCAGTGCATGAATGTCGTGCACTGGGCCTCTAGTATATTGATACATGAATGAATGAATGAATGAACTCTTCATTCTATCTTGTACTGCATACCTCTGAGGGAGAGCATTTGCTCAACTGGTTTGTTACAGTTTCCAGCATGGGGTCTGATAGATGCCTGTCAAATCCATGGGATGATGTTGATGATAATGATGGTGGTGATGATAATGATATTGATGATGCTGGTGGTGGTGATAATAGTGATGGTGATGATGATAATCATGATGGTGATGGTGATGATGGTGATGGTGATGATGGTGATGGTAGTGGTGGTGGTGATGGTGATGGTGATGATGATGGTGATGGTGATGATGGTGAGGATGCATTTCTTGGCTGGAAGAAGCCATAGGCTCAAGGAACATTTCCATTACACTGTTATCATGGCTCTTACAGCTGGCGAGGGGCCCCATTAAGGTTCTTCTATCAAAAGAAAATAAAACTCCAATCCCCTAAGCCTGGTTATTATACTTCAGAACTACCCATCTTTGCATCTATAACATTTTCCTTTGATTCCTCATCTGCTCAATATAGATTTGTAGCCACTGGCGGCTCTGCTTGCTCTGTGCGATCCTGCTTGGTGAAGCAGGAAGCGATCAGGGTTGGTGGAAGGAAGCAGAGAGGCAGCGTCATCCTGGACAATTTAAACCACCCAGACAATTTCTCCAGAATTTTAAGCTGTGGTATGTCTTATAGGCTTGGAGGGCACAACTCCTGTGGGCCTGAACAGGCCAGCCTCTGGGAACTGGAATGGGTTTTCTGGTTAAGTGGATTATAAGAATCCTTGTTTTGGTTATTCTTGTTAACCTCCTTTTCAAAGGCTTTGGTCTGTTTTCCTTCCTTAAGCTGTTTGCACACTGAGCACTGTTTACTCTTGATTCGTGATGCAGAAAGCATTCAGGATCACGATTCAGAGTCCCCATTCCAAATGCCAACTTTTATTACACGCGACCACAGGTGCGGAAGGCTCAGGGGACGGGTAAATCTCATTCCAGGACGCATTCTTGATTTTACTTGGCTAACTTCCACGTATCAGCTTGTTTCTTGTGATTGACTTCTTCTAAAAGTTGAAGACCACTAATTCTAAATATACGAAGTTTTGAATTGCTTCCTGATTAATGAAACTTTTACCACATCTCAGATGCTGCCCCTTCCCTGTCTTCTCTCAGGCTGAAAGTGAGACATGGCCGGGCGAATCAGGAGAGTTGAGCATAAACTATGTCCAGCTCTATTGAGTATTCCCTGTGTGAGTTTGGATCGACAGTCAGTTCTGCTATAGCGATTGTTTCAGAAATGCAAATTTGTTCCAATGCAATTGATGTCGTAGGGAACAATTTGAGCATAACACGAATTTCACGTTTACTTATGTGTGATTTAGCCTGGGAGAAACACTGGGGGAATGCAGAAAAATGCACACAGCTAGTCCTGGCCAGTGTGGCTCAGCTGGTTGGAGCATTGTCCCATGCACCAAAAGGTGGCAGGTTCAATTCCCAGTCAGGCACATACCCAGGTTTGCAGGTTCAGTCCCCAGTTGGGGTACATACAGGAGGTAACTGATCCGTGTTTCTCTCATTGATGTTTCTCTATCATTCACTCTCTCCCTCTCTTCCTTCCTCTCTCTCAAATCAGTAAAAAGAAATAAAGGAAAATAAACATATCCTCAGGTGAGGATTAAAACACACACAAACAACAGTACACGGCTAACCAAGCAGCATAGAAATGTACAGAATGCACACCACACACCTTAAACACTTCTGGTTACCTAAGTTCACTCACCATGTTTTGAGCCACGCCCATTCACATCCTTTGTTACAACTTTCTGTGGATTCCAGATCACCTTCCTTACACAAGGTCACAGTAACTCACAAGCCGCAACCTTTCTGGAGCCAATTTCCACAGGCAAGCATTGGGACATTTTCAGATAAAGTACCATGTTTACTGTAGTATTTGTGAATTTTTAAAACCATTTTACAGGTGTAAAATTGAGCTACCATTTTTATGGGAGTCTTCTTCTTCTTCTTTTTTTTAAGTATGGGGTTTATGCCTCTAACCCCATCTTTCCCATAAGTGCTGTGGTTTTCATTGTGCAATTGTGTGCTTCGTGGTGATTCTTAAAAACACATGTATCGCATAGCAGCAAGCCTGACTGTAACTGGGGGGCTGTGAGCCTCATGCCCACCAGATGAGGAAGGAAGATAGCGTTCATTTCAGGGAGAAGGGACCTTGCTAGATGTGAGAGTAACATTTGACCTTGGCCTGGGTCACTTTGATTGTTCACCAAAGATACATTTATGAAGGACATTTTTTAAAAAGGTGAAGTATATCTTCCAGTTAAAATAAGTGGAAAACAGAACAAAATTTTAAAATAGGTGGGATCACTTCAACTTTACATATGTGTCATCCAAAGCACAGAACACATGTCCCTCTCTCATATGCATAAAATTTCTCTGTGAAATGTCAGACATGTTCAGGGATGAATAAGGGACAAGATTGGCACTTACTAAGTCCTTCCAACGGAATAGATGCACTACATACATTATCTCATTTAATCTTCACTCCACACTAGTCCCATATTCTTCAAGTATTTGTCGGAACCCTGCCACGCTTTGAGGACTAATCTGGGCGTGGTGTTGTACCAGTGAACAGAACACATGGTTGCCCTCTGGGAGCTGGATGCTAGTGAAGCGAAATACACAAAAACCAGCAAATCAGCACACTCTCGGCCACCAGGTGGAAAGTAATATGGAGAAAGGTGGTGTAAGGGAGGGGGGGACAGAAGGGATGACTGAGGGACTCTGAGCAGGGAGCGGGCTGCACTGTCATCTCCATTTCTACAGGTGGGGAAACTGAGGTAGAGAAGAAAGGGCAGAGTGCTCAGAGCCTTCAGACCATTTGGGAGGTGGGGGGAGGAAGGGGGGATGGAAGTGAGGACAGAATTTGTCCCCTGGTCTGCAGGGTGAAGCAGAAAGCATAGCGAGGGCTGGACTGAATCTAATTTTACTTCAAAGCCCATTTTCTTTTGATGCCTCAGCAGTTTCCACCGTTTAAGCTTGAGCTTGCTAAAATACAACTTCCCTCTCTTTACCCCAGACTTACTCAAGTTCTGGGAGGTTCCTCTGATGATGACTGTTCGTTTCCCAGGGCTATGTCTAAAGCAAAACTCAACGTGGTTTCGTTTAGGCTCACACCACAGTTTCACTTCTGACGCCAGAGGTGTGGGTTTTCCATACATCGAGCAATTCTCCAACACCAGTGGGGTGTCCTACAACTCACTTCAGCTCTGGTTCTGTTTATCTGAAGGGAGCGTCAGATCCCACAAGTGGAGGGCTCAGTCCTGCAAGACCGCCCTCACTTCAGACACAAGTCTCCATTGTCACTGTCCTGACTGACTGTTAGATATTGGGGTTCCTGTAATCCCCTCCTTGGGTTTGATAATTTGCTAGAATGGCTCCTAGAACTCAGAGAACCACTACTTATGTTTAGCAGTTTATTACAAAGGCATAATAAAGGCTACAGATGAGCAGCCAGGAGGAGAGATACAGAAAGGGAGGCATGGGGAGAAGGCAATCCCAGCACCTTCAGCAACCCAGAAGCCCTTTGGGGATTTCACAGAGGCTTTATCACGTAGGCAGGGTTGATAGTTAATGCAGTCTTCAGTTCTCTCCTCTTCCAGGGGATGGGGGTGGAAAGTTCCAAGCTTCTAATCGGGCTTGGTCTTCCTGGTGACCAGCTCCCATCCTGAAGCCATCCAGGAGCCCACTGAGAGCTGCCTCTTTAGAACAAAAGATGCCCCTATCGCCTAGGAAATTCCAAGGGACTTAGGAGTCCTGTGTCAGCAACCAGGGTCAAAGGCTAAATAACAGGACAAAAGATGCTCCTAGCACTCTTATCACCTAGGGAATTACAAGAGTTTTAGGAGCTCTGTGCCAGGAACTGGGGGCAGAGACATACGTATACGTATACGTATATGTATATGTATATGTATATGTATATGTATATATTTATGTTTATATATGTATCTATATTTCGATTATTTCACAGGCTGACATAAAGCTTCACAAACTAGGTGGCTTAAAACTATAGAAATTGTCTCAGCCCTAGAAGCTAGAAGTGAGATGAAGGCGCAGCAGAGCGTGGCCCTCTGAGAGCCTACAGGAGGCGCTCTCCTACTCCAGGTGGTGGCCCTCAGTCCTTGGTGCTCCGTGGCTGCCTGCTGCATCGCTCCAGTCTCTGCTCCATCTTCATGTGCTGTTCTTCCTGTGTCTCCTTGTCTAAATTTCCTCCTTCCTGTAAGGACACCAGTCCTATTGATTAGGACCCACGCTAATGAAGTATGGACTCATCTTACCTTGATTTCATCCTCAAAGCCTATATTTCCAAATGAAGTCACACTCACAAGTACTGGGGATCAGGACTTGCACATATCTTTTGAGGGGACACAATCCAACCTATTACAAATGAACAAACCAAATCCCAACTATTTTCCTGGTTTCCTGTGTCCCCAGAACTGGCTAAAGCTACCGATGTCACCTACCTTTATAACTAGCCCTCCGTGCATAGTCACACCTCTGGGCCTTTGAACTGTCCATTACCTACCATGTCCCCTACCCACTCTCCAGGGCCAAAGTCCAGCTGTTCCTTGTCCCCCAACCCCCTCTGGTTATTGCTCTATGAGCTCATCCTGGATCCCTTCTCTGAACTCTCTCAGCCGCCACTCAGCCATGGCTTCATCTGTGCAGCACATAACCTAATCTAAGCCTAGTTCGAAGGCTACAGTCTCGTCTGGTTAAGAGATAAAGCGCGTGGACCTCGGCTGACGCAGCATGGGTTGGGATTTAGCTCTGCCACTTCCTAGCTGCGTGCCCTTGAATAAATTACTTCCCCTCCCAGTGCCTCAGCTTCTTTGTCAGTAAAACATGGATAATAACAATGCCAATCTCAGAGGTTGTGGTGGGAATTAAATGAGATGATTCCTGTGGAGTGCTCAGTGTGGGACCCAAACTTCAGCTATTTTTATTGTGAGCACCAGGGAGCTTGCCTTTTAAAAGTCCCCTTTTCTTGGTTGGTGCTGTGGCTGGGCTGCTGAGCGCTGCCTTGATTGGAGTCAACCAAAGAAGGACCACCAGGCTGGGACAGGAGGGCAGTGCAGGACCTCGTGG
Organism: Myotis myotis; assembly: GCF_014108235.1. Lineage (NCBI taxonomy): Eukaryota > Metazoa > Chordata > Mammalia > Chiroptera > Vespertilionidae > Myotis > Myotis myotis. Next base: position 60,147,580 of record NW_023416315.1, read on the forward strand.
GCTGGGATCCAGGAAGTGGCTGCAGTAGAGTTTGGTGTGGGCGAGGTCTTGGCCAAGGGGCAGGGATGAGAGAATGGCCATCTACACATAGAAATAGAGGCATGTCATGGTCCCTGCCCTTGTATAGAGACAGTTTATCAAATGAATGAATTATTGAATAATGATAAGTATGGGTCTAAGTTGTTACAGAAGGAGATATAAATAAGATGGGATTCCCAATAAATAATTGTTTCAAGTCAGAGAGCAGGAGCATAGGGAAGAATCAGGCATTATTTGTCCATTTCTCTCGTTTTACACAAGTTGGTGTTTGCTGTTTATTGAATAACAACAGTTTACCAGATTATTAAGATTGCTATCAATTGCATGTAACAAGAACCAGCTCAAGCTAACTTTATTTAACAAGAAAGGAACTTAATGATGAGGCTATTGGGGTGTGAATTCATGGAGCCCAAGGGCAGAGATGAACTAGAGGCAGGGACTGGAAAGTTGGCTGAATTTTGGCTCTCCTCCTCTCTGTATATGTGCCTCTCTTCTCTTCATTTGAAGACCAGCTTCTCCAGCTGCTTGCAGAGTGCATGGTCTCCATCAGAGCTCATGGGTGTTTAGGGTCCTCTGTCCTGAGGGAGATCCATCTCTCAGCCCCCGTCCAATACCGAATCTTGGGGGAAGGGACTCACTCATACTGGCCTGCCTTCGGTTAGGTGCCTCCACTCTGGACCTCAGAGTCGTACTAGATTCAGGTATCCTGGCAACCACGGTATCCTGGACCGTGCAGAAGGAGACACAGGGGGACTTCTCTGCAGGGATGGTGCACAGTGATGGACACAGCTGGGCAGATAACCCATCAGAAACTAATGTAATCAGATAGTCTGCTGTGCACTTTATATATGTTACTTTTTTAAAATATATATATTTTATTGATTTTTTACAGAGAGGAAGGGAGAGGGATAGAGAGTTAGAAACATCGATGAGAGAGGAACATCGATCAGCTGCCTTCTGCACACTCCCCACTGGGGACGTGCCCGCAACCAAGGTACATGCCCTTGACCGGAATCGAACCTGGGACCTTTGAGTCTGCAGGCCGACACTCTATCCACTGAGCCAAACCGGTTAGGGCCATATACTTTACCTTTTAAATCCTCATCACAACCTTGCAAAATACGCATCAGTGTTCCCCATATACTGGTGTAGAAACAAAGGCTTGGAGTGATCATGCAATGGACTCATCAATAGGTAGCTCATACAGGGTTTTAATTGAGGTCTGTGTGAAACTAAAGCTCAAAATCAAGTGATTTGCCCACGACCAGAATGAATTGGTAGCCAGTGATGGACTCATTGGAATGATATATTCTAAAAAGTATAAAACCAAGGAAAACCTATAAATAGGCTCCGGCCAGCCTCGCAGCTGGGAGTCGAGTACACTTGGTGGCAGTCGGCTATCCCATCTGCCAAGTCTTCAAACAGGCCCTGCCTGCCCATGTGCTGTATGAGCTGGGCCCGGGGGCGTGAGGGCCTCTCCTGTGGCAGAGACTACACTTTCAGCAGGGGCCTCTCTACCCACGATGTTTACCTGCAAGGCTGAATCCCGGCCTCAAGGTGGTCACAGAGCTGGCATGTCTTGGGGCTGGGCTCCTGCGCCTCTCCCTGCAGCCACAGCTGGTATCAAAATACTCTTAGGGAAGGTCAGTGAAGCTTCTGCTCAGAGACCAGACACAATCACTGTCTGGATTATCTGCAATTCAGGGCCACAGAGTAGCTGGGCAGAAGTGATTTACAGGGGAGTAATTCCCAACACGGGATTCCAGTGACCTTATCAACCAAGAGACTGAAGCAGCTTGGCTCCTCTCTTCCCACAGTGGAATTAATTCCACCAAACTCTCTACAGTCCATTTGATTTTTTTTTTCCAAGAGAGAATACAGATCCCAGTGGTCTGTGCTGGTTCTTCGAGACATTTAAACTACCAATCATGTTAGTGTGGGAGCTACTTGAAGGAAGAGTAGCTCTGAGAAGAGTAAAAACATGGAGTAGAAAAAAAGGAAAACATTTCTAATACCTTCATTTTGAGGCTAACAGCTCTTTTCTGGGTACTGGTGGGATTTCTTTTATTTTGTACTGATGGATTGGTTGTAAGTGGTTGATGAGCATATGTATTGGGAATTTGGGGTTATGGTAGGGGAGAGATTTTCTCTCTTTCCATGTTTCTTCTGGCTCATAGAATTGTACCAACACTTTCTGATATCATCAGGAGGAAGCATCTTTCTACCTCTTGCTGACAGGTGATCGTGCGACATTCTCTGTCCATGTGTCCCCATGGGCAGGATCTGCATCAAGACTGATTCCCATGCCTCTGGTCTCTCTCATATGCCCTTGTTGCCAGCGATAACCATCCAGGGCTGGGTACATGTGTGCGAATCTTCCCTGTGTGTGAACACCAGAGTTGGGGCTTGGAAAGAAAGAATAGGAAACTTCTGTTGGTCTTGGATCTAAACTGTGCCCTCTATTTTACCAGATAAAAAAAGCGTACAATATTTTTATTCCTGTTTAACTCCTGTCCAATTCTATATCTTAGTTGATTTTGTAGTCAGAGGGGAGAGTTCCTGCGAGCAGCTGTCATCTCCTCAAAGGCCAACAGTCCATTTCTATTGAGTGGCATAACTACTAACTATATTAGTGACCCTGAGAGCAAGTGCTTTTTTCATAAGCAGTGCTAAATGGTGTCTAAAACAATCAGCTAGGGGAGGACTGGCTTTCTGGAAGATGACTGGGGCAAAGAGCAAGGAGGTTGGAGTTAGATGAACCCAGAACTGAATTCTGGTTCCTCTATATATTAACAGTTGACCTTGTGAGGTTATTTTAAGTCTCTGACTCTTATATTCCATAACTTCAAAATGGACATCATAGAGCCCATTTTAAAGTCTACTGTGATGATTAATGATAATAGCCAGCAAGTAGTCATTGAGAGCTTATTATGTGATAGGCACTGTTGAATATCTTGATTATATCATCCTTATTAAGTAAAAATGATTTTAACTCCTTTTACATGACTTTCATGGACACAAGTTACTCACCCAAGATCACATAGCTAGTAATTGCACTGTACTGCCTTTCAACTGAACCTGGGATTCAATGAGAGATATATGTGAAGGTGCCAGGCACAATGCCTGGCACAGTGCCTGGCACATAAACAACTCTCAGTAAAATCATCTTATTCCTTTTTCTCCTTATTGGTGAGATGCCTGGCCAGAGGTTGCTCTGTTCCTAGATTACATTTAAGAGCATAAAGCCATCCTAACTCCTTTGAACCCCTCTCATGTCTGCCAATCCCCAAAGTCAAAGTTAAGCTCAGACATTGGATTCTTTGCCTTATTTATCCAGACCCTGGTGTCCTGAAGTTGTAACCCTTGTGTGGACCTAGAACAATCTGTCTCTTTTCTGTATGGGTCTGGGGTCCATCCAGGCTGATGTTGATGGTGGTCACTGATAATGATACCACTTAAGGGAGAACACTCCCAGAAGCCCCTGGTAATAGCAAAGAGACCATACGGACATAAAGAAGCTGGTAATGAGACAGAGGTGGCGTGGCCATTTGATTTATAGTTATATAGCATCCAGGTATCATCCATGAAGTTTGCTCTGAAGTATGCAAAGTCATGCTGAGCGTGGACCCCAAATCACAACTCACGGAGGATCAAGAAAAGCATTACTTTAGAGTCAAGGTCATTAGTTACATAGAGTGGACAAAGCTTTTGTATTTTTATTTTGTGTTTGCGCTTCTTGAAAAGAACTGCTAACCTGATTGCCTAGTTAGCCACAGAGTCTAGTCTGAGAAGGAAAACACCAGAGTCTGAAAAAGCGAGGCTTACCTGACATTTTCCCAGGCAACCAGGGGGGCTACAAATTATTGGGAAGTCACCTGAGAAACACTAGAGCGTTCTATAATAAGGACCCTTGAGACGAGCCCTTTTCTAGTTGGTTTAGAAGACGTTTAGAAAAGGTAAATTTGGGCAGTGCATTGAAATCTGAGTAAGAATGAGAGATGAGCTTGGTCTGGGCTCCCTCTCTGCTTTTCCTAGGTGTGAAATGGGAATTTTTTTAAAGATATATTTTATTGATTTTTTACAGAGAGGAAGGGAGAGAGATAGAGAGTTAGAAACATCGATGAGAGAGAAACATCGATCAGCTGCCTCCTGCACATCTCCCACTGGGGATATGCCCTCAACCCAGGTACATGCCCTTGACCGGAATCCAACCTGGGACCTTTCAGTCCGCAGGTGGATGCTCTATCCACTGAGCCAAACCGGTTTCGGCTGAAATGGGAATTTTAACATCTCCTATCTTAGGTCTGTATTGTGTGAGGAAGGACATGCTTTAGAAAAGTGTCAACATGTACCCATTGAGTCAGTTACTAATCTAATGCTACTGTAATCAGCTAATATGTTCAGTCACATGTGACAGAAGCCCCTTCCCACCAAACGACTGAAAATAGTCATAAACAAGAGACGAGGCCTCTCTCTTACAAAGAAGTCCAAAAACATTCCTCAAAGGCTGCCATGGATGGTCCTGGTGGGAGGAAGCCAGACACTTTATCTCATTTCTCTGTCATGTGGGCTTCGACCCCGAAGGTCACCACCTGATCTGGAACCCCAATCTTTGTATCAACATTCCAAAATTTGAGACAAAGAAAGGAGAAGAGAAAAGACACATATCCTTTCCTGAAGTACTTTCCTCAGCTTGGATCCACCATTTTCACTTATATCCCATTGGCCAAAACATATTCACGTGGCCTTGATTCCAGATGGTGTGTGCCTCGCTAAAATGAGGGGTTCTGCCACGGAAGAAGAAAAGGTTGGAGGGTCACTAATGCCACTAGTGGTTTCTACCACACTATCAGAAATGTCTTTTATTTTTCATCAGAAGCTCAAATAAATGACCTCTGGGGGTTCCTTTAGGGAAGGGTGTATTTACTGAGGCCTCCCATGTGCTAGGTGGTATAGTGGGTTATTTGAAGACTATGAAGATGGAAGAGACATTATCTAATCTCAAGGTGTTTCCAATTCACTTATTCAATAAACATTTTATAAAAAGCTTCTATGTACTAGGTATGTGCTTAGGGTAAAATATAGTAAAAAAAAAAAAAGATGTATGGTGTTCACCCAAAGAAATAAGAATAAATGAAATAATAAATATAATAGAAAAATTTAACATGAAATTAAAACATTGGAAAAGATTAACAAAACCAAAAGATTTTGGTAAAACAGGAAAGATTCTTTGTAAAACAGACCTCTGAAAACACTGGTCAAGACATAAGAGAGAAGATGCAATAAATAAAGTGTGGAGTGAAATAGAAATAACTGTAGACAGAGCAGAGATCAGAATAATAAGCACATTATGGATCATACTAGATGTAATAATAGATGTAATGGATACATTTTAAAGAAAATAAGTGCCAAAATTGGTACAATAAAAAAATTAGAAAAGATAAATTATACCAGCAAGTATTTTAAAAAAATGGAATGGTAACTTCCTATGCCTCCAAAATTCAGGCTCAGATAGGGCTCTTTTTTTGGGGGGGGGGGGGAGGGGGAGAAGGGAGAGAGAGAAAAAGAGGAAGAGAAAGACAGAGACAGTGCCTATCACATAGACAGCTCTCAGTAAAATCATCTTCCTTTTTCTCCTTACTGGTGACATGTCTGGTCAGAGCTGCTCTGGATCCAGCTTACATTTAAGAGCATAAAGCCATCCAACTCCTTTGAACTCCCCGCTTGCCTACCAATCCCCAAAGTTAAGCTCAGACATTGGATTCTTTGCCCTGTATATCCATCAGTCGGTTGCCTCCCCCGTGCACCCTGACCAGACGGGCGATCTAACCTGCAAGCTTTTGGTGCGGTGTACTGGATGGCCACCCCACCAACTGAGCCACACCGGCCAGGCCAGGCCCAGATAGTCTTAAAGTTTCATTCTACCAAACTTCTAAGGAATAGTACATTTCTACCATGTGTGTGTGTGTGTGTGTGTGTGTGTGCGCGGGCGCATATATAATGAAGCATATGACATTATATATTTATGTAAATAAAATTCCATGTGCATAAAATATATGTACTTTATAAATTGCATATAAACATTAGAACCTCATTAACTTCATTAGAGTGGCAGCCAGTTTGGGAGTGGGGAATAAAGGGAATAAATGCAAGCATAAATGAATGAGTGAATGGAGAGAGACCATGCGTGAATGAATGTGTTGTAAACTAGGAGTGTGGTTGACTCAATTCTCTAACCTAAGGTCTAGTGGAATAGAAGAAAAGAAATGATCATATTATGGTCAGTAGAGCTTACAATTTAGTAGAAGGAGATAGACATATTCATTTAAAAAGTGGAATAAAGTGATTTAGATATTTTAGAATAATTCTGCTCATGGTAAAGTAGGGGACACAAATCATGGTATAGTAATTTCTTCCTGGGTGGGAGCTAGAGAGGTGAGATTGTTTAGGAGACAACCGTATACTAACGAGGGAGGTAGGCATGGCATAAATAATAGAATTCCAAGAATGATAGAAAAAATTAAAAGTGAATATTGAAAATATATCCAATGGGAATGCAAGGCAAGGGATGACAATCCTGTATAGGGAGTAGAAGAAGACGTCCTGATACCCGAGCTGAGCCCTCAGAGCTGGGCAGCCAACCCAGCCAGTCAGCCAGTCTGCCCACCTCCGGGTTCAGAAGATGCTGATGTTGGCTCCGGGCTGTCCACGGGCCCAGGTGAAAGCCCTGCACAACACACACCACACACAGTGAGTGTGACCTGAGAACCAACCAAACGATGAGCAACAGAACATAAAATTTCATTTTGCTTCCTCAACTAAGAGGTGAGTCCCTTTAAACCAGGTCCCCGTGCTGTTTTTGCGTGCGTGTGTGTGTGTGTGTGTGTGTGTGTGTGTGTGTGTTTTAGAACAGTGGTATTTAGATTCTGCCTCCGAATTTGCCGATGTAATGAGATGATTTATCATGTAAAATTATTGCATGATCATCAAAAAGTAATGAAAGTTGTCACAGCCTCTCTTCTTAATGGTATTTCTCACTGACCTCCTTCCCTCTACCCTGAGAGCGAGTCTAGGAGTCTAGCATGGAACCAAGCCAGGGATCTGACGCTGCTTAATTCACCCAGGCAGTCAACCATAAACACATTTTTCAGAAGTAAAGACAACTTCTGTAACTTTTTAATTAAAGCGTAAAAGCCCTTATTAAAGGGACATAAATCACGGAGAAACCTGTAAATCGCTGTAATCTTCTGTGGCACTGCACGTGTGTTTCCAGCTGTGTTCACTCAAGCTCAGAGGCAACGGGGTCTGGAGAGGCCCGCGCTGCTCTCGGTGGTCCTGGCGCAGTGACCAGGCAGGGCCACGGTGGGTTTGCTGGCCTGGAGCCCACAGCGGGTGCAGAGAGGGGCCAGATGAGCCTGGAGCAGGAGCATTCAGCCCTGTTACTCTCGTAACCTCAGGTCACATTCAGTCTTTGATAGATCAAGATGACAGCTGTCTGCAGCATATAGAGGGACAAGTCAAACTACACCATGAGGAAACAGACAGATGGGGATGTTGGGAATGTACTGTTTCCTGGTTTTATACTGATTCGGGCTTCAGGACCAAGGTAGCTCTTTGGACTCTACTTTGAAACAACTATGGTTCATCCACCTGGATCTGAGGACTCAAAACTGAGAGCATAGCAGCCCCCACTCTCACGGAGCTGTCTGTCTGGCATAGGGGACCGATAGACCAATAAAGAATTAGTCCACAGTGTAACGATCTCACACAGAGGCTGCTGACATGCACATGATCGGGCCTGGTACCGTGCCTGGCACCATAACTGCCCCCCCCCCCCAATATTTGGGACATCTTGATCCTTCTTTCTCTGTGTAAAGATAGAAACAAAAACATCACATACACCTCCCACTGGTGTCTATTATTCTATGAGGCATTGGACACAGCCCCTGGATGCTGGGGGTCAATGGAGGAAGGTAAGGGACTTGTAGGTCACAGAACCCTTTGACTGGTAGATCCATTGTGGAACTCGAGGTGATGACCAGGGTCTAGAAGGGGACTGAGTCTCCAGGCCCCAAGCCCCGCGAGAATATACTTGTCAGAGTAGAAATGTCCCTGGACTAGACCAAGCATCTGCCAGCTTTCCAGGCCCTGGATGAGGAGCCTCATTCTCCCAGGGCTCCGTGGCCGTCAGTAGGGTGGATGTGTGGTATGGAGATCTGCATGGGGCCAATTACAGGACCAGCCTATCCACAGGGCCAGAGAAGAAAATGTCCCTGGCACATCCTTTCTAACATTTTGAGCTCTCCTTTTGTCAAAACCGAAAAGGCCTTTACTATAATTTAGAGAGAGTAGAAGGACCTTGCAGATTACCTGGCCTTATGGTTTTAAAAGTGCGCGGCCAAGAACTTCTAGGACTCTGAGGAAGTTCAAGTTCAGGTCTCAGAAAGTCACAAATCTGCTCCAACTCACTCCCCTTATAAAAGATGAGTGCATTAGCTTCCTAGAACTACCGGAACAAAGTATCGCACATTGCATGGCTTAACAGAAATACATGTCTCACAGTTCTGGAGGCTGGAGGTCTGGGGTCAGGATGTCAGCGGAGCGGTGCTCCCTCTGAAGGCTCCACAGAAAGATATATTCCAGCCCGTCCTCTTAGCTTTTGGGATTTCTTGATTTATGGCAGCATAACTCCAATTATGGAGACCATGGCATTTTCCCTGTGTGTGTGTGTCCACGTTTTCCCTTGTTCCAATATGACCTCATGTTAACGAATTACATTGCAACGTCCGATTTCCAATTAAAGTCACATTCTGAGACACTGGAGGTTACATGAGGTACATGAATTTTAGGGAGACACAAGTCAACCTGGACCAGTGGCAGAGGGAAGTGGGTTTGCCTCAGCTGGAACAGACTTGCCTGGGGCAGACACCCAAGCGCAGGTCCGGGTCGCTGATTCACGGTCAAGATATCTTCTCGTTATTGCAAACGGTTTCCTCCCTGATGCTCAGACTACACGGGCAGCCAAGCAGGCGTTCCTTAGTCCTACTGTAAGAGTCATTTGCCAGTTTGGGGGTGCCCATCATTCAACCTCTATTCGTTAGCACCTATTTTCCTTTTGGGGTGTCCCCTATTGTGTAGCACTTTCTTGGCAAAAAGTACTGTTCCCACTCTGGGAACCAAAAGGGCAGACCCTCCTGTCTCCAGTGAGCCAAGGTGGACACAAGACGTAGACTCAGCCCATTGGACCATCCTCCTGGGCCTTGTCCCCGAGTGAGTGATGCCGCGTATTATGAAGCAGCACCAGGTACATCACTCCTGCAGGGGGCCCCTGGGCCTCCTCCTGGTTCATGCCCCAGAACTTCCCACTCCTGTGAGTCCCTGAGGTCCTTCCACCAAGTGCCACTTCTGTGTGAGAGGCAGAACCTGTTTCTGCTTCCTATAAAACAAGCTCTTACTGATGCACTGGGTGTTACCAGTTACCTGGAGAGTTGTCACTACATTTAGATTTTAGAAGGAATCAGGACCTATCATGCGACCCAAGAGACGATGTAATGCCATTCTGTGGATGTTTTGGGGCCCAGGCCTGAGCTGGGACTTCAGACCTGTGCTCTGCAGGTGCCACTAACCCAGCCTGGGTGGGGCAGGGTGAGCCGGGAGGGCGGGATGCCAGCCAGCTGTCACAGGCCACTCTATATTCCATAACGGCTCACACTGCATGTCAATTGTGCACTCAGCAGCCTCACCAGTGGCAGACCACAGGGCCCAACTATTTTATCTTGTTAAAATTGAGCCCAAACAAAACAGATAAGCTCCATATCATCTCCTTGAATGAATCCAGGGACAGTTTATCTTCTGAGAGCTTTGCCAGGGTGTGATTTGTGACACCGTAAACATGTGTTGGGCAGGCCACTCTTACTCATTTAATTTGCTTTCAGATGTGTGCATGCAGGACCTCCTGTAAACGGAATTATTTGGAGTATAGCATCCAGGCAGTGATATACGGGGCACACCAAGGCCTCGGGTTTCTGTGCGTGTGTGTGTTTTTCAGGGCAAGTAGGGGGTTTATTTTTGATTAAGTGCCTTAGCCTTGCTTTGGTATTTATCTTGCTGCGGCAGATCCAGTCACAATGTAATTCCATTAGCATTATCTCTCAATTCGTGTGAGAGGGGCTCCAGCCGGGACAGCCTCGGCGTAAAGGCCTATAGTGTTCAGGGGGCTTATTTCTTATTTCTTAGGCAAGTCTTCTTCCGTTATCAGCAGCTCATTTAAAGGGAGCGAAAGGAGAGCGGTCAAATCATTAAAAGTGAGACTTCAACGTGGGTTTTTAAAGGCAAACCCCAAAGCTTTGAGGGGCGGGGAAAGGTTAAATTAAATATGTGAACAGTGCCTTCGCAGTTAGTATAACCGATGGGAATGGATAATATTCAAGGGCCTCATATATATATATAAGGAGTCTTTATCTTTGTGCTTTTAATGAGAAAAGTGATTTCGATCAGGTGTCAGGATTCCTGGGTATGTTCTAGCTGAGCCACTAGGTGACCCTGTGACCCTATTTCTCCACCTGTGCCCCACTCGGTCGTTGTCTCTTGCCCTGGGAGGAGGAAAAAATCTTCTTAAAGAGCCTTGAGTACCTGCAAAGACAGATGCACTGGGTGTTACCAGTTACCTGGAGAGTTGTCACTACATTTATTTTAATTTTAGAAGGAATCAGGACCCATCATGCGACCCGAGAGATGACACAATGACATTCTGTGGATGTTTTTGGACCAGGTCTGAGCTAGGACTTCAGACCTGTGCTCTGCAGGTGTCCCTAACCCAACCCAGGTGCTAATGGGAGGCAGGGGTCACAGGGAGAAATGAATTGCACAGAAAATCCCAGAATCTCATTTAAGTTTTAACCTCCTTCGTGGGAGGAGGGGCTTTACTTCAGGAGCTTCCAGTCCCCTCCCTGGCTTTGCTGCCCCTCCTCCGTGCCCTTGTTCACCCCTTCATGGAAGCAACCACCAGCTCCAAACATTCAAAAGCTAGACAGCAGGTGGAAAGAGAAGGAAATCCAGGGGTTGGGAGGCTGCGTGATAACGGCTCCTGGGGGCTGCGCGCATTGCACGGTGCTTGTAATCCTGTTTTCTGGGATAGGGATTTGAGGCAGGAAAAGAGCACATGATATGCAGCATTTTGAGAATGGATTCGGGAGGGGCGGTGAGATGCCTGACCTTGCCATTAAGAATTGCAACCCTAATGCATCTGAGAGGCAGCTAGGGGCCAGACTTGGTTGAGGGCTCCATCTACGCCCAGTCCTGGGCTAAGTGCTTTGTATGCAGTATGTTCCTTGAAAGGTGTTTCCAAATGGTTTTAAAAAACATCTGGACCCTTAGCAGTAAATTTTGTGAGCACTCCCAACACATGCACATGTATCTACGTGTAAGTTATCTAGACGCTATTGTTTAATGTATTGTGTATATTATAATGTATGCGCAACTGTATGTATTTTAAAAAGAGTGAGAAAAATGAAAATACATAGAGGTTATAATGTGTACACCCTGCATCCCCAGAGAGTCTTGGAGGTATGCTAGGTGCTCACAACCCAGTCTGCCAGTTTCTGCTCCTCACAGCCTGCCTGACAGGTAGGTATTGTCACTTTCCACCGAGTGTGACCCAGTGTGGCCAGCCCGGCATGCAGAAGCGCTGTACTATTTCACCGGCAGAAGATTTCCCCTGCCACCTCTACTCCTCTCTTCTGGTCTTACATGCAGTGGTTCCCCTGATCTACCGTTTCATTTTCCCTCGTTTTAGTTATCTGTGGTGAACCGCGGTCCAAAAATATTAAATGGAAAATTCCAGAAATAAACAATTCATACGTTTTAAATCGTAGGTCCTTCTGAGGTGAGTGATGAAATCTCACACCATTTTGACCCAACGTGTCTCATCCCTTTGTCTGAATCTCCATAAAGTAGATGCTCCTGCCTATTAGTCACTTAGGAGCCAGCTCAGTTACCAGGTTACTGTGGTGGTACAGCTCACATTTATTTTAATGTTTAATATTAGAAATGTGGGGGTCTTTATTTAGAAGTTTGGCCATGTTTTTGTGACCAGAAATATACCATAGGAACTTAACTCTTGTTTCTATCACTTAGCCTGAGGTAAAAGTGGTTTCATTATACGTTGTTTCGCTTAAAGTCGCCATTTCCAGGGACCTATCTATGATGATTGAGTGAGAATTTATTGTCTCAGAAGAAATGGAGTACATACAGGGTTTGGTGCTAGCTTTGATCTCAGACATTCACTGGGGGGACTTTGGGTGCATGTGTTCCCCATGGACGGGGCATGGGGGCCCTGGCATGATTATGTGGAGAGTTTGCTTGGAGCTGATTTTGACCATGAGGAAATGAGTCTAACAGCAAAAGGCAACTTGCTAAGGGTGAGGCACAGAGACCGGGTCTTTGATAACCTCACTGAGTCCCTGCCCTAGACCAGGAACCACCTACCTCTAGGCTATTAAATGTATTTACTGCTTAAGCAGCAAGATAGTCTTTTCTCATTTGCAAACAAAACTTCCTAACTACACAGCCTCCATTTCTACCATTGTAATCAGCATCTTCCATCCTCATTTCATCACTTGGTCAGTTTCTTTCTGCTCCTCCGTCTACATAACTTTTATGGAAACAGGCTTGGTCCACATGGCATAAGAAGTCGTTTGACCCAAAGATCTTTCTCGAGCTGTGCTTTATTTTCCTATCTCTCTTCTGTTTTCTCTCTCCCGATTGTATTACTCTGTGTGGGTTTGGGTGTTTATAAGGGCTTGTTCCTTTCCCTCTCACGGTTCTGCCCACACCGGCCTGTTCACGGTTCCCAAAGCTTGTCTTCTTTGGAAGCAAGTGTCATTCCTCCTCTAGGTCCTACCTCAGGGCCCGTGTACTGGCTGCTTCCTCTCCCCACATCTTTGCCTGGTTGGCTCCTTCTTGTCCTCAAGTCTCAGCCCAGATGTTACCAACCCAGGGACGTCTTTTCTAACCTGTGTACCTCCACCACGGCAATACCATTTTTTAATTTTCTTCATAGAACTAACCTCTATCTGAAATTATCTTGTTTGTTTATGTAACTTGTTCATTCTTGCCTCATCCACAGTGCATACTGCACAAGAGCAGGGACCTCGTCTGTCTCAAGTTTCATTTTATCCCCAGCGCCTAGAATGGCACACAGTAGGAGCTCAGAATATATTAACAGAACACATGGGTAAAAGAAAGTGTATAGGGAGTGTTAGGTCGGAGAGAGCCCAGGATCGGATACATGCAGACATGACAAGATAATGGACTTCCCCTGGAATTTCTCACAGATCAAGGTGCCAGACACAGATACCAGCTTCTTCTCCCTGAATTCACATACCCCCACACAGATAAGAACTTCGTCCTGAATATTCCGCCCATTCCCTGCAGCAGAGAATTCCTCAGCTCATGTCCCCGCCCCTCACCCAACCACAGTATAAAAAAAGCACCCCCCTCCCTGTTGGCGTGAATCCACGTGCCCTGTCCTTGGGGTACGTGGGTCTCCCGGGGACGCAGAATAAACCTTTTCCTTTCCTTTCTTTTCTGATTCACTGGACTCTATTTCTTGCGCCGCCTCCTGAGCCACCTAACCTAACAGGGAGCTCCTTTTTATGTTAGAGCAGATGCTGCCCAATTTATAAATCACTGAATAAAGCCAATAAGATCATTAAAAACCTTTTAATAAAAAAGAATGAATGAATGGAGGTGAAGGACCCACTGATGAGAGTCCCTGGTTCTGTTCTTCAGCAGAACATTTCAGGGTGTCTGAAATGGGGATACTAAGCCAAAGTGATCAGCAATTCTAAGCAAGTGCTGGATAAACATTGTACTATCATTAACTTTCTATACGTTGATATTCTAACTTAGAAGAACATATATTAACATTATTATTCTCATTGTGATGAGACTTATTTTGAAAACATTCTAACCACAAACACTATTAATAAAAAATAATAGTTATAATTTAAGTGTAGTATTAGGATCTAAATCAGGAAGAATTGCTTTGTGAATTGACACTCCCTCCCTTATAACCTCCCTACCTGGCAGAAACTATACTTGCCTAGAGAACATATTGCAGCCCTTATTTGTTTACTGTTTTGTTCCCCATTCACCTGAAAACCCCTGAGGGAAGGGACTATGCCTGGAACAGCTTCGATCCAAAGCACAGTGACATATGGCAGGTACTTCATAAATGTTTTTTGAATGATGATCCTAATTTAATGTGCGTTACACAAGTATTCCCTTGACATAGTTCACTCTACAATTACAATGACAATAAAAAACCCCCACAAACCTTTATAGTCCCATGAAATTCTGTGATATCTGGGTTTGGTCTTTGGAAGATATCTTTATCATTGTTACCGTCATTATCATTTCATTCTTTCTTACTTTCTTAAGATGTATTCTCTCTTCTCATAGTTTTATGCCTGGATAAGCAGCAAAAACAAGAAGGGAAATTATGACCTTGCCTGAAAGGCGTCGATAAAATCACTGGAAAGAAAGGGGTAGGATGCTTCAGTTTTATTTGACGACGAAACTGATGAGTGTCAATAATACTGACAGGAATATGGAAGGAGGCATAATTATGAATGGCAGAGGGAAATTTAGACGGAAAGTTTGGAACTCCCACAGAAAACACACACACTCCTTCCTGCACAGAGAGGGGCATTTGCTGGGAACTTCCCCAAGGGAGAGGTGAGGACACTATTGTTCAAGTCATTTAAGACAAACTGGAGGATGAAAGAGCAGTCATTGCTTAGAGTTTGTGGAATGTCAGCAGTGTAGTTAGATATAGGACAAAAGCCTGTCCAGCCCCCAGGTTACAGTCCATGGGCTGAGATGACACAATGGAGCCCATTATCTGTCACCTCTCCGAGATAGTAGGATCTTTGGTCTGGTTTTCAGGCCCTTAGTAGTGATAGAAGCTTCTGAGGCTAAGGTGCAAGGAACAGAAGAATGGCAAGGGTTACCACTGGAGTAGGGAGTGGCTGCCTAGTGGAAAGAAAGGCAAAAGCAAGCTGGACACACAAAAAGAAAGACTGAGGAGTCGGAGAAGCAAGGAAAAGGGGAAAAGTTTGAAGTCCAGAGAAATTTAGCAATTCAGAGCCCTGGATTTTATGAGCACCCAGTGGGCAAAGGGTAAGGAAAATTGCCCACACAGGCCTGCTCTGGGCAAGGATGGTAGACCTGGTGAATGAGGTACGCACTGCTGAGCAGATAAGAGGCAGAGTTTAATTGGCTCTGGGTCTGCTCATTCCCTTCTCTTCAGTCTTTGATTTGATGGTATTTCTGACTTCATCACTGACTTTTCTTCTTTCTAATCGTCTTAGGTGAGACATTGCCCATCTTCCCTAGATATATCCTCCAAAGCAGTCAGTTCAATTCAGTCAATACTTACTGAGTCAAAGCAAAACTAAACTACAACCGCAGACCCTTAGAGATGGCAGAGGTCATTGTGAAACAGGAATTTTGGGGGTGAAAAAGACAGGTTTTAGGGAATTTGAGAAATTTTGGAAATTAAGGGGACCATGGAGGAAGCCCAGGGCTGCAGAGCAACAGAAGGTACATTTCCATAGAATAGGGGAGCTGAAAGGCTGCAACGGGTATATTTCCATAGAATGAGGGAGCTGGGAACAGCAAAAGGTCTATATTTACAAAATAAAGAGAAGGGAGCCCTTCATCCAGAAGGAGAAGAAGAAAGCCCAGGGGGAATAGGAAAACAATAAAGAAGGAGGGGGAGGTGGGTGAGAACCTCACATGTCCTAAGTGAGGTTCAATCTTTGAGTCCAGGAGTTACTATAGTAACCAGTCCGAGGGAATAGTGACCAATCAGAGGGGATATCAAGGCTCCAGGATCTGCAGCCTTTATAAGCCATGGGGAAAAAGAACTCAGTGGGACCCTTTCCCGCTCCCTACATGGGAGTCCATTCTGTGGGACTCTTTCCCTCTCCTCACATGGGAGTCTGTACTTGTTCTTCAATAAATCTCCACCTTTGCTATACCACTTTCTGTCCGTGGGTTCATTCTTTGATTCCAGTAGAAAAAAAATCCAAGTTCCAGTCCAAAAAAATTCCATTTTAATTGCATCTAAACTCCAGTCTTCACCTAAGAATTGCCTAGTTCCTGCCTGAACACCTCAAGTGATGGGGAACTCACTATCACCCAAGGAAAACTATTCTGTCTTCAGAGGCCTCTATTAGAAAAATATTCTCCATGCTGGGCCAAAATATCCCTACATAAGATAAATCCTATTCATTGACCCTACATCGATATCTTGAGGTTTTAGGAGCTAACGCAACAGCTCTTCCCCCTGACAGCTCTTAGGATATTGGAAGCTGTCATATTCCCTTGAGTATAAATGTATCTAAGCTGGGCATCACCAGTTCCTTTGATTGCTCCAAATATAACAGGGTTAAGTCCCTTTTGAGGTTGGCCACTCTCTCTTGAGTGTGGTCAAATTAATCTTAAAGTGTGTGGCCTTAATCCAGGTATGGTTTAGCTATCTCAAAGTAGAGCAGGAGAACTATCACCCCTTTCTTTGGGGCTCCATTCTCTATTAATATACCTTGCACTTTCATTGACTTTTGCAACATCTCACCATTGACTCACATTGGTAGCTTATTGTCAACTTTAGCTTGTACTTTTTAAGAAAATTGTGGTCACATTTTCTTCATCCTGTTGCAAATTTGTTCTCTGTACTCATATGTAGGGCCTTGGTTGTACCCATATTACACTTCATTTTGTTAAAATTTCCCCCTAATTTCAGCACACAAAATTACTTTGGAAAACAGATAGTATATTCTGTGTTGCTAAGCTTTAATAATTCACTTGTAGCCTGAGTAAAACAGGGGCTTCTTATTTCTGCTTTAAGACCCATCACAACTTGATGATATATCCAAGAGAAATGCAAAAGCAACTTTTTCAAAGCACTAAAGAATTACATATGTACTGATGGTCTCTTGAGGGGGAATCAAAAGAAAGCATTGCATCATACACTCTTAAAGCCTTCCTGAAAACCTCTTTTGGTGACTGATGCTCATGTCCCTCCAGGGTCCCCATCCTCACGGCCTTCCCTCTACATGGCAGCTCTCCTCACTTCCCCTCCCCTCCCAGGCTGCTGTTCCATTCTTCTTCCCATTACCAAATCCTTTTCTTTCTGGAGAGCTCCATACATTTTCAAATGTAGGTCAGTTAAGCTTCTCTCACATTTTTCAGCCCTCATCATGGTGCTCCAAGTCAACACCAAAGGACTTATCAACACCTAATATGCCCAATACTAAGCAAAGGTTTCTTTCTCCTTAGAAAGGAGGAGGATTGTCAACGCGTATGTTTAATATTTTTTGTTTATTGTAGTCATAGACAAATTTGATGACCATGCCTCCATCATCTTTATCCAAGTTATTAGTAAATCTGTTGAACAGGATTAGTTTGAGAACAGAGCTCTCATACATATTCCAAGAAAACTTCCTCCAGGTTGTCTTTCATTCATTAACGAACACCTCTGGGGTTTAGCTATTAAGTCAGTTAATCCATCCAGCCCACATTGCTCCATGTTCTACAAGGGTTTTATTAAAGCGTCTATCAAAAGCCTTGATGTGATTCAGATATTCTCTCATGTTTCCTTGATCTAAAAGCCTCCCCACCTTGAGTTATGGAACCAGGACAGCCTGGCAGGGTTAGTCCTTTGCGATCCCAGGCCTCTTCCTAGGGATCACCATGTCATTTTCTAAATAATCACGTGTCTACTTTTTAACCGAACCAATGGACAATATCTGGGCCAAACTCATTTGTATTTTTCAGAACTTACATTATTTTCATTTTTTGCAAAACACGTTTGGCATTTACCTGTCCCTAGTCTTTCTTCACCTCTCCCTGCAGAGTTCTTAATGATATTCATAACTCAAAATGAAGCTTTCGCCGTTAATATCTAAGTGTTTCTTGGCATCATCATATTTTTAGCCTGTACCATTTGTAGGTGTTAATGACCCCAGTGTAGAATAATACTGCCTTTGACTTGGTCTAAAGCTTTAGCATGAAAAGGGTGTTCTGGGTCATCCTTGGAGCCCCCCCCCCCCCCCCCGCCCCACACACACACCCCTTCTAATCAGTTAGTGCCAAGTAGGATGCTGGCTGGTCTAGGAAGTGAGAGAGGAGGGCTCATTCTCTGGATGCTTACCCCATCACGCCGGCAGACAGGCGGCTGTGTGACCTTCATGGCAGCCCACAACGAGGAGCAGGATGGAGCAGATAGTTGGAGACTAGAACAAAGGCAAGCTTGACTGTGATACAGATGGGGCGGAGGAGTGGTTGGCTGGATTCGAGAGGAGAGAGAGAGTGGAGCACTAGTGATATGATGGAAATGCTTTTAGCAGCAGCATTTTTATATTCCTTTTTAACTAGCTTTAAAAAATGGAGCATGTAATACTTGCACATGGTTAAATGTCGAAAGGAACAAAGGATATACAATAACACAACGAAATATATATCACGTTGGCTCCCACTCTGAGGTGGCTGGTGTAAAGTTTTTTATGTATCCTTCCACAATGTTCTATGTATATATAAGCTTATCTAGATATGCACACTATTCTCTATATTCAAATATATACACAAATGCACCATGAAGCACTTTGTTGTTTTTGTTGTTGTTTTTTTTCCTCCGGGGCATAGATTACATAGATTTAGTTCATTTGTGTAAGATCTGCCCCATGTTCTATTATATGGGTGTACCATAATTTTAACAGCAGTGCGTTAAGGGAATGAAAACAGAGTTGTTGCCAGGGTACTAATCTCAAGTTTGAAGTGGAAGGAGTAAACGACAGTTGTTAAAAGATTTCCATTTCGGACTCCTAGGTTCCCTGAGCTATGTCCCTTGAACCCCCCTTGGCTCTGCTTCCCAGAAGGAGATCACTCTCCTCCATGATTCCAGTGTCAAAAATAAGAGACAAGGCTCCTTAAATGCGGAACTTGGGAAAAACAGCCAACAGTGGATGCACTAATATTTTCTTATCACCTAGCGGTGGGATGTGGGTGGAAAGGAACCTTCCTTCTGGACTGATGTTGTTGGTGTGTTTGCTGGTGCCCATGAACAATTAACAGAGCAGCTAAGCAGGCCTGGTCCAGGCTGACCCGTCTTACCCTGGCCCCTGGCTGGCCCTGCCCAGTGAGGTGCCGGTAAATGGTTAACAACTGGCTCTCCACAAAGCGAAAGCCCTGGTTTGTAGTGTGTGCTGATTCCTATGCTGTACACACTCTCCCCATGGCCGGTTTCCAGTGACCAGCCTGGCATTGCTGAGTGCAGATGTGTGTGTGTGTGTGGGGGGGGGGGGGGGGTCTGCATGCTGGCTCTCTCCAGCCCTTAGGCTGCTTACACATCGCTGTGGCCTTGAGCTTCAAGGAGACTCCACAAGGGACACCAGCATCTGCAAAGCCTGTAGTCAGCAGCGGTGCTTTGGGAGGACGTCCTTTAAAAACAGAGGGAAGAGCCCTAACCGGTCTGGCTCAGTGGATAGAGCGTCGGCCCGTGGACTGAAAGGTCCAGGTTCGATTCCGGTCAAGGGCATGTACCTTGGTTGTGGTGTGCAGGAGGCAGCTGGTCGATGTTTCTCTCTCATTGATGTTTCTAACTCTCTATCCATCTCCCTTACTCTCTGTAAAAAAATCAATAAAATATGTTTTAAAAAAATAAAAAAATAAAAACAGAGGGAAGAAAATGGGGCCAGAAGGAGAGAGAGGCCAGGCACAGAGTCCTGGAGGGGATGTTAGGGAGGGAAGAGGGCACCGTGGGCCTATGCACTGTCTCAGAAAATCCCCGAGGCATGGCTCTCCTTCTACTCGGACTTAGGATAGGCAACTCCTTCCCTTACTCTTCTTCCTCATTGTTCCCTTTCTCCCGCCTCCTTTCTTCCTACCCCTGCATTTGCCCGGCCCCGCTGCTGACCCTTGGGCACTGCTTTCTCCAGGAGCAGCCGAAGGCTGAGAAGGCTGAGAAGATCCGTGCAGCCCACGGTGATGTGAGCAAGTCCCCATGGGACACTGCGTGGAGGGGAGACTGCATGATCAGCTTCCAGCGCTTCTGTTTCCAGGCCCTTCCATCAACAAGAAGAGGTCGTGACCTCCCTCCTGTCCTGAAAACATGAGGGTCAGGCGCAGGTGTAGAGAACATTTTTAGCATCATAGGGACTGGTGCTCACTGGAGTCCACTCAGTCTGCCCTGCAAGAGGCTCCCTGTGAGAAGCAGGGGAGGAGACAGACAGCTTGTTAAGATGACCAGGACCCAGCACAGCTTCCCGCCTTACCGCTGGGTGTCCCTGAGGCTGACACTCTGGAATGGACCCCACCCAACTGAGCGTGAGTGATGGACTTGAGCATTCCAGCCCCCGGGAGGGCTTTCTCATGTCCCTTCGCCCATTGAGTGTGCTAAGAGGCTTGGCGCAGGAGCTCTGAAGAGAGTTCCTGGCAGGGCATGTACGGGTGCCTCGTCCTGCCCAGTATGACCCATACTGTGCATTAACCATGTCCCCCTCCATGGTTCTTATTCTGAAGCCACGTGGGCTCAGATAATAAGAGGAAGAGGCTAATGAGGACAACGTCAGGGGAATGAGCCCCTCTCTGTGAGTCACTGTCTTCAGTATTCATTGTTACCTAACAAACCACCTCCAAATATCTGGCAAAAAACATCTTGTCTCTGTTCCACGACATCTGGGACCTCAGTTGGAAGACTGGGCTGGGGCTGGAAGACCCTCTTCTCAGGTGGCTCACTCACGGGATGGCAAGTTGGCGCTGGGTTGGTGGGAAGCCTCAGTCCCTCTCCCAGGGCCGCTTGAGGGTCCTCCCCATAGGACAGCTTGCTTCTCCCAGAGACAGTGATCCAACAGACCACACCAGAGCTGCCATGTCCTTGATGACCTAGCTTCAGAAGTCACATACTGCCACCCACATCAGCTCTGGCTCAGTGCGGGAGCGAATTGCATGAGTGCCAATTGGTGAGGATGATTAAGGCCATTTCGGAAGCTGCCACCGCAGTCACTTAGAAGGTTACCCTCAGACCACCTGGCAACCAGCAAAGGCATGTACGTTCCCAGACAAGAGTGTTCAACCCACCCGCACAAACCCAGCTTCAATACAAGGCAACAACTGCGGCCCTGATGCTCTTTGTTCCCCAGTCAGAGGGGCCAAGGGACTCCCCTAAGCTACTCGGCAAGTGAAACCAAGACGGAGCCTTCATACAGGAGCCACGGACCGAATCTAGTCCTGGAACTAATGCACCCCGTGGGACCACGTCTCCTAGGATTGAGCCCCTAGGAAGTGACACACTGAAGTGTTCACATTTTCTTGTAGCAGATATGCAACTGGCCAGCGCTGGGACTCAGCCTCCCCACTAACTTCTCATTCCTACATTTGAAAAGACAAGCTTGTTCGCTGAAAGAGAAGGGAGCCTTCTGGAGAAGGGCCTAAGGGAGGACTGGGAGTAAGACTAGGACCAAGAGAAGCGTGGGAGCTGCTTTAGGGCCCAAAGAAGCAAGATTCACACGGCGTGTGAGTTGGGGCATCCTTCCCAGCTTGGCACCAGCTCCCTGTGTGGCCTGGAAAGTCACAGTGAGCTGCAGGCAGGCTGGGTGGCATCAATGCAGAGAAGCTCTTTTATCAAATGGCTTGTGGGCTGTGGACTTCCATGACAAGACCCACGGAGAATAACATGATAGACTTGTTCCTGAGCACGGCCACCCCTGGGGGTCTCTGACATAGGGGAGGGGGTTGTCAGTGGTAGCTAAGTCTTGCATGAGGGGGAGAAGGCTGGGAGCTGAAATTTAGAGGGTCATATTGTCGTACCTCTGCTAGCACACACTGGATAGGTTTACTAACAACACCCAGCCACCAAGTTCAAGGTACAATTAGGAACTGTGGTGGTGCCCCTCCCTCACTCTCCTTCAAGGGCAGCCACGTCTCCAACCCTTGGGTTAGCGGTTCTCAGCCTGTGGGTCACAAACAATGAAAATACAGCCTGCATATCAGATATTTACATTACAATTCATAATAGTAGCAAAATTACAGTTATGAAGTAGCAACGAAAATAATTTTGTGGTTGGGAGTCACCACAACATGAGTAACTGTATTAAGGGTTGCGGCATCAGGAAGGTTGAGAACCACTGGCAGAGGCTTACTTAACCCCCTTAGGAAACAAGAAAGAAGAACCCTGTTTCAATGGACTGAGAATCTTGAGAGCAGCTGTTACACCTCGAAATGGCAGCTTTCAAGGAGGATGCAGATTGAAGGCTCCTGGAGTGTGCAGTGGACATGTGGTGACACACCCAGAGAGCAGGGGTGGGTGGGGACTTGGGGCCCTCCTTTCTGCCTGCAACCCTGGCCTCTCATCTAGCCCTCTGCCCAGGGCTCCTCCCTCCCAGTCTCTGCCATTGGGATAGATAATGTTGATATTTCTGCTCTCCTGCAGGTGGCGCCACAATTTAGGTTTTTAAGCTGTTGACTGGTGCTGTTTTCATCCAGGGCGGAGGGCTCTGTATAAAACCCAGCCCTGGGGCCAGCTCTTGGGGGGAAAATTCTCTATAGCACCACCAGGCTCTGGTGATTTATTTAATGAACAAATCTGGCTTTTATCAAATTAAATAGCAGTTCTGTTCCTAGACTAATAAAACAGTGGTAGCTAAGTGAAGGGGAACTTAAGGATTTCTCCTCTCTCCCATAAAATCTGGCCCTTTTATATAGCTGTGAGAGATGAGCCAATATTTCCCCCCTCAAACTCTTCAGTAAACCACAACCGAATTGCCACAAAAACAGCCTCTTTGGAAATTGGGCTTTACAAAACAGTATGCCAGCTAGCTTCTCCCTCATGTGGCCATGGGCCAGCGATGACCTACCCAGCTTCCCCATTGGGCCAGGGGCGTGGTGGGTGACTTACAGACCCACTGTTAGCAAGGGAGCACCGCGTCTCTCTTTGCCCCTGACCAGCTGGCAGAGGTGGGGGAGGTGAGAGAGCCGGAAGGATTGTACCTAATAGTGAATCCCACTTTGAACTGGGAAAGGCAGCCTTTCCCAATGCCTTTCATAGCAAAGAGCCAAGACCACAGAGGACCTTCCGGCCCTCACTGTATCGTGCCATTTAAAAAAATAAATAAATAAAGGGAAAAAAAGATGTCCTGAAAAGCTGTGCTAATTCCTTATGTGTGTATCTCACTTACGCGAGAGTTTCCAAGTGCATGAATAGATAGCATCTCCTTTGAATGCCAAGATCTCGAAGGGGTAAATGGGTCAGGTGAGAGGAGAGAGAGTACCCCAAATTACAGAACTGCTAGATGGCAGAGACAGGACAAGGACCCAGCTCGTCTAAGTTCCAGCTCCTACTCATCCCACCCCATCCACCCCACTCTTCAACCTTGGGAGAAGGTTCCAAGGGGCTTGGATTTTTTAAAATGACGATTAACAATAACTAAAGGGAAATCAGGTCCCGCCGTGTCCCTAGTGTGGCCCTGCCTGTTCTTACTTACCGTGACTTTGTAACTGCCCCTGCAGCACCCCTTTCACCGGGTTATTAAGTGGAAGAAGGGAAGGGAAGGAAAAGGCAGTTGGCCATATGGCCCCACTAATGACAGGAGACTTGGCTGGGGCCCCTCACCTGCGTATTGTTGAGCCAGCTATTTGCCTCATTTCTTCGCTGTCATTGGGCTCTGTTATTACTCTTCAGGCACCACATGGCATTCATTTCTCTGAATGAAAATAAATGACACCACACACTAGGCAGGAGATAAAGAAGAATAAATATATTTTATTTGCCACCTCTAAAAAAAAGTCTTTGACTTCTCATCCATCCATCAGAAAAGGACTCACCAGCTATATTCACCCATACACACACATGCATGCATGTACACACATAGGCTCAAGGAGGGCGGGGATCAAGCTGTATTAAAAATACATGCTAGAAATGGAAGCAGAGCTGTTTGCTCACTTACCCCCTCCCTTTCAGCATTTTTATGGCATACTCTGAAAGCCAAGTGGCACACAGACATTTGAAAGGTCCGCCCCCCACCGCCTCCTCCCCGCTTTTATTGAACCATAGCCCTTAAGTAACCCATTAGGGTTTTTCATGGTGTGATCTGGGCTGTCACCTCTGGGAAAGGCCTGTGACGGTCCCATGAGCAGTATTAGAAAAGATACCTCAAAGCAGGATCAGCATAACAGCCGTATAGGAGCCTGAGTATGGTCACCTTAAGCTCTGTATCCTGGGCACCAAGCTTGTCTCCACCCCAGTGTCAGTCCTGCCTAGTGAGACATTTGGTCCTGGGCTCCCTCATCCCCGGCGTAAGTCCCAGAAACAGCCCCATTGAGTTATTTTGTTATGTTGTTTCTCTGGACTTCCGAAACTAACCTGATATTGTGTGCTTTATCTAGAGCCTGGGATCCAGGGTTTCTGAGAAAGAGGAACCAGATCAATGTATTAACACAACCTAATAAGATAACTCCTTGCTGCTCTCTGGGCCATGCAGTGCTCAGCAGAGAAGCAGAGGCTAAAAGGGCTCCACTCTGTCTCCTGGAAACCCTTTAACCAGACAGCGGATGTCTGCTTCCCTCCACCCACCTCTTGCGAGCCAGGCTTCAGCGAGGCCCTATCTAGGTGGGCCCTGCCTGACCTGTGTGTGCGGCCCACCTCACTCTTGTAACGCCAGACAGCTCACAGCTCGTTTTAATGTCTCCCCAGTTTACAAACTCTGATTTCTGTGAAAACATAACCACTACAGGACGGTGTAGGAATTTATGCTGTTGTCAATCATTTCCACCTAAAGGAAGATTCTGAGATGTTTTGATGGGAGGGACAGTAGTGGGCAGGAAGTTGCTGGGTGTGGGGAAAAGGAAATTGGAAGCAGAGAGAGGAGAGGTCGAAGGTCAGACACCAGTGGCTCCTTTGGAGGGTCATCCTTCACTGCTGCCCATCCCAGGAGGTACTTAGGGGACACAAGTGATGGTGCCTCTCCCCTGGGACTATGGTGGTGGTGGGGGGTAAAGGGGTGCATAAAGTTGGGTACATAAGAGTGGGAATCAATACCTTAGGCTTCTCCTGGTGGGAGGGGCGCAACCCTAGAAGGATCCTGGCAGAGGGTTCCCAGGCTGTGCTGCCCAGCCCCATCCTGACTTCTTTCTTTGGACTTTTGAAAGTGCCCTGATGTTGACATTGTGTGTTTGCTGTGGTGTAGAATCCAGGGTTTCCACGAAGAGAGGAGCCAGATCAGCCTCTAAATATAAACAAGACTAGATAAGTTAGGTTCATCTACCAGGCAAGCTTGAGCCCTTGGGTACCTTGGGGCGGGGTGGGGGTTGCCAACAGAGGCGGGTAGGGTCTTGGTGGGGCGATGGAGCCCGGCTCTGATCAGGAATAGGTACGTACACCTGTGTCAGCTCTGAATACTCCGGGGTCCCTGGGACTGTCGGAGCCACCAACCTGTGTGTGCCTCATTGCGAGTGCGCGCCCTAGGTCCGTGTCACCACGTGTGCACCCCTTTATGTCCCACATCGCCCTTGGCAGGGTCGCTCGGTGCGGGCTAAGAGGACCAGACCGGTGTCCGCCAAAGTCCGTGCCCAGGAGCGCAGGCCAGGCGGGCGGCGGCAGGCGCAGAGTGTAGGGAGTCGCCCCCTGCCCCCTCTGCCGGCCGCTCGCGGTCCGTCTAGATGTCAGCCGCGAGCTCCCAGCCAGCCAGAGCGAGCCAGAGAGGGAGCGGCGGGCTGCGGGGAGGGGAGAAGGCGAGGCGAGGGAGGGAGGCAGGGAGGCAGGGAGGCAGGGAGGGCGGGAGGGAGGAGAGGAGGACCCAGAGAGCGCCTGGCAGCTGGAGTTTTTGCAGCGCTTGGCCGGGCTTCAATGCACAGCAGCGGCGAGCCGCGGCGGCAGCAAGCAGCTCGGGAGCTCCGGCAGCGGCCGAGCCAGCGGCGGCCCCGCTCCCTGCCCCCTGCAAACTTTGCGAGCAGCCCGCCCGGGGGGCCGGGGGCGCGCCCGGGAGGCCCGGCTCGGCCCGGGGCCGCGCTCTCCGCCGCCGCAGCGTCAGCCGCCCCTGCCGCCACCGCCGCAGCCCCGCGCCTCCCCGGGGAGCAGTCGGCGGCTCCCGCGGCCCCCCAGTCCCGGCCCCTCGCCACTGCCCAGCCAATCCACCGGCAGGGGCGGGGGCAGCAGCGGCGCGGCCGGCCGCGGGCTGCCGGGGGGCGGCCGCCGCTGCCCAGGGAGGCGCGCAGAGGCTCCGAGAGCGCTCCCCGGCGGGTCCCCAGCGCACTCGCCGCGCCCGGGCAGCGGCCCGACCCGGCGAGCATGGGCGGCGCGGAGTGACGCCGCCGTGCCCGCTTGGCATCAAGGACATTCAGCCTGCGGGGGTGGGGACGAAGGGGGACAGCCCCGTGTCGCCACCGCAGCCCCCCAGAGCCACTACTGCTGCTCAGGCTCCGGGGTTGGGTGGAGGAAAGGGGTGCTTGAAATCGATCCACATTTTCCGACCTTTTTGTTGGACATTCCGCCCACCTTGGACGCTGAAAGAGGAGCTGTCAAGCCTTGCAGACTCTGATTTCGCCCTCCGTTTTCCTCGTCTCCTCCCGGGTTCCCCGCGCCTCGGTGGAGTATTTGCCTTCGGGCTGGGGCTGGAGGAGCAGCCACACGCGCGCACACGCACACGTTCAGAGGAGGGCGAGAGGCAGCGGCACCGGCTCCATCTGCAGTGTCAATGCGGCGCTCCTGCTGAAGGAGGCAAAGCGACGCTTCCAGGTAAGGAGCCGGCGGGCGGGCGGCGGGACAGCGCGGGCGGAGATGCCGGGCTCGGTCCCGGAGTCCTCGGCTGCTCCGGAGCCAGTCCCCTGCACGCACGCACACACACGAATACACACAGGCACACACCGCGCACAGGCACCTGCCCGCCTCGCACCTGGACCCCCGCGGAGGTGCCGCGCAGCCAGGGCAGGTATTTCCCGTGTGTGTTCTCTGACGCTCCCGGACCCAGACTTCTGTTACCCGGACTCTCAGGGTGGATTCTGTGTATGACTGCCTCTCCCTCCCACCGGGCAGGGAGATGTCAGTCCCCAGCCCCTTGCATCCCTAGCTGGTTTTAAAAACGAAGTGATGGGAGATCTTGGGGATCCTCTCAGTGTGATTTCTGCTCCGTGGCCTTTGGACACCTCGGGATCTTAATGGTATATGGGCCGCCAGGTATTCAGACAGATTTGGAGAGCGAGGTGCCCCAGCGCGCGGGGAGGAGGCCACAGAGGCGGATGGGGCTGCAGTTCTGTAGGGCGGTGCATGTGGAACAGACTGCGTTTCCCCGGTAAGAGGCAGCACAATCGCTTTTCTGAAGCGTGGCACTGCTTCCCCGGGAAGGCATGCGCCGGGGTTTCGGGCTTAAGCGCCGCTTGGTGTGTCTGTGTTGCTTACCAAGGGAGGGTGTTGGCTCACATCCTCCATAGAAGGCATGACCTACTCATGCCTTCGGTCCTGGGCAGCAGCAAGGCGACAGCGCGTAAGGACACAGGACTTGGGTCTCCCCTTCACCTGCCTCCCTTGCTCTGCAGCGTGCTGGAAAGATCACCCGCCTCTCTGGCTAACACCTGCCACATGCCTTCGAGGTGTGTGTCTGAGGGAAAGATCTAGGAGTGAGGCTCCAGGAGGGCGCAGTGCAGGAAGGAAGGGAGGAGGGTGCCCCCTCTCATGACGACCTCAGCAGTGCCCACCCCATAAGGAGGCAAGGCGTTCTTGGGTCTGCCAGTGTCCTCCCTGACTCACTCTCCAGGAGCCTGTGGTTCCAGGTTCTAGCTCCCGGAAGCTTTTCCTCACCTTTTCTCCCTGGCTGGAGTTTCATAGGCTGCTCATTTTCAAACTTTTTCGGGAGGAGGTAGGCGGTGGTTGGGCTCCAAAAGGGCTTTTCCACAGGTTCCATCTCGGGGGGGGGGGGGGGGGGGTCAAAGAGCAATTCATTCAGGGCTTAGTTGTTGAAAGAAGAAGGTGAGATCCAAATAAAATATGATTTTGGAATGGAACATAAATAGAGCAAGGTCCCGCGTTTTCTATAGCTTTCTCTTGTTGGGGTACCTTGTTGGTCAACCTGGAAAGAATTGGAATAAGCTTGCACCCACTCTACAAGATCCTATGTTCAGAGTGTCCTACAAGCCCACCCGCGGAAAAAATACTGCGTTGGGACTCTTCCAGAACGTGAGAGGAAAGAACCAACACTCTTTCAACAAGAGGAACTCGGTGCTGGCCACTGGCTTTGGTTGATTCTGTAAACCCCAAAGACGGGTGCTGAAATTAAGGGCTCTCTCCACACCGCTACTTCTGCGATTTTCAAACTCTTTCAAGCCCCTGGAAAGGTCTCTGGCCGGGCTGGGGAGGAGAAGAGCAGACGCCCCGGGAGGGAGATTGTATTCCAGCTGTGTGCTGTGTGAGCTGCCCTTTGATTGATTGAAAAGGGTAGATGGAATAAAGCGAGGCTGTCACAATGGGGAGAACCCAGTAGGGGGAAGAAACAGTATTTTCCTTTTAAGAATGGTGGGTGTGTGTGTATGCACACGCGTTCTCTAAGAACCTAGCTCTATGCGGTCCAACCATAGGTGGCAATGGGACCCACCCCTGTCTCCCGGGATGTGGGAGAACTGGAGCAGTTTCACACGCATGTCCCTTGAGAGCGTGGTTGGGAGGTCCCACGTATGTGTAGAGCAGCACATGGTTTTCAACAGAAATAGCTCCAGCAACGGGGGTGGCTCCCAGGTAAACATTCCCCCATGGGACCTTGAAGGGGCAAAAAGATGGGGTACAGAGCTTCCTGAAATGTCTGTGCCTCTTCCACATGTCTGCTCCCTCTCTACCCTCTTTCCTTTCTCAGATAGTTGCAGCCTCAGGATACATCATTTTAATGCAAAGCCAGCAGTCATTATGCTGCTTATAAGCTAACGGTTTTTAAACATGGTTCAAAAATCCCCACACTTGCTGCACTTGGTGCTAGGTACCGGTTTGGTTTCTAGGACAAAGCAGGCATTAGTTAACATCTGTGTAAAGCTGCGTGTACAGCATCCAATTTTCCCCAGACTCTCCGGCCAGCCCTGGAGCATGTCACATTGTCACTCTCCCTCTCTGCCGCGCCTCTGTGGCCTTCCTTTCACGTTCTCCGGGGTCTTCTCACTCTGGGAGGAGTTGCACTAGAAACCCCCCAGTGGCGAATGCTTCCTTTCTGCAGAGCTTTGCTGCTGGTGGGCTGGGCTCTAGGCGGCTCTGCTGTGAGCACGAGGCATGGGTTGCCCACAAACTGTTCCTTCTTGCTCACTCTGGTGCTCGCTCCGGCCAGTCTCTGTCCTCCCAGGACTTCATCCTGGATGCCCACCGGCGCTCTGCAAACATTTCCGGAGGAACCTGAGGCCGCCAACTTGTTTCCTTTCTCCTTCTCGGCATCTCTCCATCCCTGTTGCGTCCTGCAGACAGGGAAATCTGCGAGGCAGAGTCTGCCTACACTTGGCCCCCTGATCCTGTTAATCACAAGGAGGGCTGCTGGGAATTCCGTGGGGCTTTCTAGGGAGGCAGCCATCCCCAAGTGGGGAGGGAGCTAAGGGGGCGGGGTGATTAACTGCTCTTAGCTCCTAGCTCTCACCAGGCTTCCATGCAAAGAAATTGCAGCCAATCTCTCTCCTCCTAGCCAGCTAGGAGGCATTTCTTAGCAGCTTCTCCCCATCCTCACCCAGAGAAGGCACTACATGATCGTGCCACCTTGGAGACCTGTTGGAGTAGCTTTCTGATGGGCGGTGGAGGGCGGCAGCCATACAGGAAACCTCCCATGATTCCGGCTGTGATTCATCTGTGCAACAGATGTCATTAATTTTCAGGCTCGCTTCTCCTCTTCGTATTTGTGTCCAGTGCTAACCAAGGTGAAACTGGTTCAGACCCTGGGGCTCCTGTCCCTACCTTGGCACCCCCCTTCCTCCTTCTCCACACCCCCTTCCTGCCTCCCCCACCCCCCACTCGCTAATCCACCTCTTGGCTTTGTGCGCACATCCGCCAGCCCATTCACCCTCAAATTTGTGGCACTCCAAGAAATCAATATGACATGAATTTAACGACAGCTGGATGATTAAGTGTTATTTATATTTAAGAGCGGCATTTTAAAGGGACGTTGTGCTAATAAATCAAAGGCTGTTTGGGGGATGCACATAATTAGGGTAATTGCCCTATAGGCTCTATTGAGCAACGCTAGGTCCATGCCCAGCCCTGGGGACAGCACCTCACCCCCGCTGCTTCCTACCCGGAACTCCGACCAGATCGCCTCCCTTCCTGGGGGCTTACTCACTCTTCCTCCTCCCTCCTCTCTGCCCAGGCTGCAGCCTGCCAGTCCCGGCAGGAAGGTGGAGTCAGCTGGGAGACTGAAGGGGGCTCTGCAGCTAAGTGGTAAGAGATGGATCAGGAAAGCAAAGGCAGGCAGGGGGTCCTAATTCCCCGAGCAGAGCCTGGAGGCAGAGGGAGGAGGCGGCTTCCCGCTTGGTGAGGGGCAGCTTGGAAGAAGAGCTTCCTGAGTCCCTGGAGGAGCCGCTGACCCCTGGCCTATGATCCTGTGGCATCAGGCTCCCCAGGGAAGGGGCTTTGTGGACATTACGATTTGTCCTTGTGAAAGGAACAGGATGGAAAAGAATAATAATGATGATGGTGGTGGCTAATATTTGTGGAGCGCTTACTCCGATGTAAGTGCTTTGCACAGGTTGGCCCTTGCTTCCTCATAACAACCCAGAGGAGTAGTTACTCTTCCTCCCCCACTTCCCCCACGAGGAGACGGAGATGTGGGAAGGTCAGAACTTGTCTGAGATCCCTCAGCTGCTGGTGATGGAGCCAACTCCAACCTTAAGCAAACAAACGGACCCCGTCCTCATCCCTGTGCTGCGTGCCTCCCTAGCACATCTGTGTGGGGCATGTTGTTCCCCCGGGGGACGTTTAGGGGAGTGTGCCCGGGGAAGCTGAGAATGCCCCGCTTTTCCTCTGGACGACCCCTGTGACCCGAGGTGAATCTATGTCCTCTTTAAACCTCGGTTTCCCAATTCATCAAAGGGGGCTGAGTCTTGTACTCATGGACTCAGCCTTTCTGGCCTCAACATTTTAGGGGAGAGCCACAGGTGAGCTTCTAGAGGTCAGGTGTTCTTCTTCCTCCAGAAGAAAAACTTTTCTATTTCAGACCTTAATTATTTGGCTTCTCCTCTACATGAAAGTGAGTGAAGGTTCTGCCAAACTTGAGGTTGACATTTCATCACCGGCCCTTGGGGACAACAGAAGTGGCTGACACTGTTGGGTGTGGAGTCCCGCTCAGATGTACCCCAACAGGTGTGTGCGAGACCTTAGGTATCCCCGGGTTGCGGGTGAGACTTGGCTGTCTTCCTACCTCTCCTCGAAGGATTCGCAACAGCAAATTGGATTTTGGAATGTTGTCCCTCCCACACAAAGCAGATCACTAGCTAAGAGGATAGCGTCGCCACAGTCGATGGGCTGACGGCAGACTAGCTGAGTCAATTCCTGAGGTCTCACGGGCAAAGAACCTTCCTTAGGAAGAGGCAGCCCAGGAAGAGGTCGCTGGAACTGCAGGGCAGGAAAGCCAGAGCTACTCAAAGCTTCCTGGTCTCCGCTCAAGGCCTGTTTCACACCTGGCATGCTCCTCGCACTGGCCTTGTAGGTGCCCAGCTGGACTTCCCGCGTGGGACTGTGGAGCATAGGACTAGAGGGCGAACAACCCACTCCTTGGCTTTGGCCCCGAGGTCAAGAGGGGGGGAAGTATACAAAGCGGGGCTGGCCGATTGTTTCTCCGCTGGAGGAGGGAGTAGCCTGGGAGGGGAGGGCATGTCAGGGCAGCAGCCATCGGCTTGTGTAATTGAACCAGGCTGCATGGAATGTCAGCTCACCTTGCAGAGATGGTTTTTAACAGGGGAACATACTGGAGTCATCTAGGAATCAGAGAAAATACATACCTGCCTGGACCTCATTTTTTCCCTCTCCTTGCAGACCTGCTTCCTGAAGGTGAACCTAAAATAGAGCCGAATTTCCCAAAGTGAATTCTGTGGGAGTGAGTAGATGTTACACACACACACAGTGTCCATGGCCAAATAAGTTTACCTTGAGTGTAAAGCAAAGCCAAAGAGGTTCCTTATTGCAGGACTTCTCAGAGCCTTTAAACACACTAACATGGATTGTGAAACCGCAAAAGGTGGATGGATATCTGTGTAGTGACCCTGGGAATCTACTGAAAAATGCTGGACTAAGACAAGTACTTTCATTTGTCTGCTCTTGGTTGTGAATAAAGAGGGGTGGATTCTACAATTTAAAAATTCAGGGGAGCCCTAGCCGGTTTGGCTCGGTGGATAGAGTGTCGTCCTGCAGACTGAAAGGTCCCAAGTTCGATTCTGGTCAAGGGCATGTACTTTGGTTGCGGGCACATCCACAGTGGTGGGTGTGCAGGAGGCAGCTGATCGATGTTTCTCTCTCATCGATGTTTCTGGCTCTCTAACTCTCTCCCTTCCTCTCTGTAAAAAGATCAATAAATATATTTTGAAAAAAATAAAAATTCAGGGGAAAAAAAACAAAAAAAAAGAAGATAATTTCAGGGGAACTTTCACATTGCACACACAAAGAACTGGGCTCTGGTGATTATGTAGATACTAGGCTTCAAGTGAATTTTTAAAAAAATATATTTTATTGATTTTTAGAGAGAAAAAGGGAGAGGGATAGAGAGTTAGAAACATCGATGAGAGAGAAACATTAATTAGCTGCCTCCTGCACACTCCCTACTGGGTATGTGCCCGCAACCAAGGTATATGCCCTGGACCGGAATCGAACCTGAGACCCTTGAGTCCGCAGGCTGACACTCTATCCACTGAACCAAACCGTAGGGCTCAAGTGGAATTTTTGTTCATGGGCAGAAAGTCCAAGTCTATGCTCAGTATTTGCCCCTTGACCTTCCAAGGCAGCAGAGAGGCTCTCAGGCAGGAGTGAGGTCCAGTCAGGTGCATGTTTCTCAAGTTCCTAGGCAATTCTCGTCTCCGCTATGCTCCTCTGGGTCAAAAGCACTGGTGTTGTGAACAAATAGATGCAGATAATTCCAACTCTCACTTACCAGCTAAGAAATCTTGGGAACAAAAATCACCTTATGTTTCAGGATTACCACTAATAAAATGAGAGGGGTTAGTCCAGACCACTGATTTAAACTTTTTAAAACGATGTAGGCAGGTAGCATTCTTCATTCAAATGAAAATTCATATGGGATTTGAATGCACAGAACAGATGCAAGAAGGACTGTTTGGTCAAAGCTACAGGGGAGCTTGGGGCCTTGCACCCTTGGACTGTGGGCCCCTCTCCCCAGTCTTGGCCTGGGTTCCCTAGAAAAAGCAGAGCCTGAGGCAAAAACTGAAGTGGTAACACTTGGTTGAGGGTGGAATCCCAGGGCAGCAAGAGTGAAGGGAAAAGGGAGGAAAGGTAAGGAAGGAAGAGAAACAAAGAATGTACTCCCAGGTGAGCCACATCTTCCTGAGGAACCGCGGCCGAGGCTCGGTAGCTCAGCCTGGAGGACAGGCGTGGCCAGCATCTGAGGCTGGATCCTTCCTGTGCACTGCAGCGCCTTGGGTACCACTCACCCCATGAAGTGGGGCTTCTCCTCACTTTGGGGTTGTTCTGCTATGTCAAACTAGAGCCTCTGTGATTAGGCCCATGGGCTGGGGCATCCCTCCACCGCGGGCCTGATGGTGCGACACCTGCAGGATCCATTCTTCGCCCCAAAGGAAGAAAGGCTTCATGAACTTTAGGACCGGAGGAACAGTTTGAGGCATCCCTGGGGCCACTATGGCAGGAAGTGGGGCAAGAGCTGACGTCCAGAATTGGGGACGGGGTGAATGTCAGGTGGGGCCAGGAAGATCTGAGTGGGTACACAAATTAGGGGTCTGGGATAGAGAGCTTCATACATAGTTATTTTAAATATACATACATAGTTATTATAAATTACATATATATATATATATATATATATATATATATATATATATATATATATACACACTAGAGGCCCGGTGCACAAAAATTTGTGCACTGGGGGGCGGTGGTGGTGGTCCCTCAGCCCGGCCTGTGCCCTCTCGCAGTCTGGGACCCCTTGGGAGATAATGACCTGCTGGCTTAGGCCTGCTCCCGGGTGGCAGAGGGCAGGCTCAATCCCTAGGTGCAGCCCCTGGTCGGGCTCAGAGCAGGGCCGATTGGGGAGTTGGGGCGCCACCCCCTGTCATGCACAGAGCAGGGCGATCGGGAGGTTTGATGCCACCCTCAGTCATGCTCAGGGTAGGGCCGATTGGGGGGTTGGGGCACCGTCCCCTGTCACACTCAAGGCAGGGTCGATGGGGAGGTTGCGGCGCCACCCCCTGTCATGCACAGAGCAGGGCCAATCAGGGGGTTGGGGCGCTTCCCCCTGTCACACACAGAGCAGGGCCCATCAGGGGGTTGGGGCGCCACCCTCTATCACCCACAGAGCAGAGCCGATCAGGGGGTTGGGATGCCGCCACTCTCACACTCAGGGCAGGGCCGATGGGGAGGTTATGGCTCTACCCCATCACACACAGAGCAGGGCCCGTGGGGGTGGAGGGGGGGGGTTGGGGCGCCGCACCCTGTCACACACAGAGCCGCAGGGCGATCAGGGGGTTTGGGCGCTGCCCCTTGTCACGCTGATCCCGGTGCTGGGAGGCCTCTCGGCTCCGCTGATCCTGGTCCTGGGAGGCATATTACCCTTTTACTATATAGGGTAGAGGCCTGGTGCATGGGTGGGTGCCGGCTGGTTTGCCCTGAAGGGTGTCCTGGATCAGGGTGGGGGTCCCCACTGGGGTGCCTGGCCAGCCTGGGTGAGGGGCTGATGACTATTTGCAGCTGGTCACACACCCTTCAGGGTGGGGGTCCCCACTGGGGTGCCTGGCCAGTCTGGGTGAGGGGCTGAGGGCTGTTTTCAGGCTGGGGGTGACTGAAGCTCCCAACTGCTCCTTTTTTTCTTTTTTTCTTTTTTTATTCTGGGCCAGCTTTAGCTTTGAGGCTTGGCTCCAGCTCTTAGGCCTCCGCTGCTGAAAGTAGGTTTCTAGCCTTTGCTTACAATGTTGCGATCCGGCTGGCTGAAGCCAGGCAGTTTTCTGGGGTTTTGTTTAGCTTCTATGTTTGTTACATAGTTGCTTGCAGCTTAGAGGCCTGCAGGGGCAGGCAGGGAATGTTGGAGTCCTCAGTCACTGAAGCAAGCAAGCCTCATGTTAGTTTCAAGCTGCCTGGCTGCCGGCTGCCATCTTGGTTGACAGTTAATTTGCATATTGCCCTGATTAGCCAATGGGAAAGGTAGCAGTCGTACGCCAATTACCATGTTTCTCTTTTATTAGATAGGAGATATATATATATATATATATATTTCAGAGAGGAAGGGAGAGGGAGAGAGAGAGAAACATCAATGATGAGAGAAAATCATTGACCGGCTGCCTCCTACACATGCCCTACTGGGGATCGAGCCCGAAACCTGGGCATGTGCCCTGATAGGGAATCGAACTATGACCTCCTGGTTCATAGGTCGATGCACAACCACTGAGCAACACTGGCCGGGCCATACATGTTTTTCAGAGCAGAGTCAGATAACAAAGCAGGGCTAGCTGTACCAATAAGGCAGTCAACCCCCCAAATTTCTGACTCTGGCCACACTAGCAGCCACACCAACAGTTACCCAGCTGAGACCCCGAACAGAAACCACATTCAGAATGGGTTCCAGTCAGCTTTCAAGAGGCTTTCCTTTCCTAGCTTTTAGGGATGATTAACCAGAGGTGTGCCTTCCACAGGGTGCTGTGCGAATGTCGCAGACACTTCTGCTGGCGATGGCTGAGGGGGCAGGTGCAAGTGACTTCTGCCTCTCACCTTGTTTTAAAACATAAGCATTGAAATATGAAGCTGCAGGGGACATTTCTGCATAAAATATTTTCCATAAGTAATTTCCTCCTCCTCCTCCTTTTTCTTCTTTTTTACAACTCTTATGCTCTGAAGCCCCTCTAGGGTCAAGGGGGCAAAGGACAGATGGCGGCACTGTGCCTGTGACCACCTCCCCGCTCTGTTCGCCATTAGATACTGACTCTGTCTTCCTCTCCTAAATGCACTTGCCTAAATGTTAGCTGACTGATACAAGCAACTTTCTGACTCCCAGACATGTGTCTGCGTTCGCATGTCTGCCTGAGATTTTTGGCTCCCGAGGGTCAGGACCAGCCCCTGCTCGAAGCAGTCTCTGGTGTAATCAGGAACTTAATTCATGCTTTTAAATAATGGTAAGAAAGCTGCAGCTCGCAATAGCAATGATGACAGTAGCATGGAAATGATTTCTTTCTCTCTGTAGAGGAGAGGGAATCCTTCTTACTTCTCTCATATACTCGGTGCCTAACCTAGGGCCTAGCATACTGGAAGCAATCAGTAAGTATTTGCTGAGTAAATAGAATGAATGAGTGGAGTAGGAAAAGGTGGAGACAAATGGCCTGTACAGGACAACACAGGGGAATGGGGACGTGTGAACCAGCTGCTGTGGTGGGTGCCTGCTGTCCAGCAGGGGCAGGGCTGGAACCGGCTGAGCCTGTCAATCACCCTAGAGTGTCCTGGGTGCTAGTGGTTGGGGGGCTGGTGGAGTGCAATGATCTATTCACATTGATTCACATGGAATTGATTTGTTGCTTTTCACCTAAGACTCGCTCTAGGTTTAGGTGCCAGTAGATTGGGAGGGACAACCAAACTGCGTTTCCCAGAGCATTCTGAAGCCCACTCTCTCCCAGGAAAAAGCATTTCCCTCGCCAAGTAAGTCTTACAAACACCTTATGCTTCTCCTCTTGGTGATTCAAGATGCACATGAAAGGCTTAGGAGTCCTGCTATAGACAAACCTGTTTATTTGTAGCCAACCATTTTTCAGCTTATTTGGCGATGGGATCCCTTTATGTGGGTGTATTTAAACCTGGAACTGGTGTTCAACAAAAAGCATTTTGGGAGATGCTAGCCTACAGCTCAGAGCTTTCAGGTTTGAGTTTAGTTTGGAGGAGAGAAAACAGAACGGGTCTACTGTACTGTTAAGACGGGGATCTGAGTGGCCCAGTTTCTGGAGGGACAGGCTTCCTCTTTTCCTAGACATTTGCTTTTGAGGATCTCAGAAATGGCTGTGAATTGTGATGAGACTTTAGCGACTCTGGTACCTTCTAAAGCAGCGGTTCTCAACCTATGGGTCGCGACCCCTTTGGGGGGTCGAACGACCCTTTCAAAGGGGTTGCCTAAGACCATCGGAAAACACATATATAATTACATATTGTTTTTGTGATTAATCACTATGCTTTAATTATGTTCAATTTGTAACAATGAAAATACATCCTGCATATCAGATATTTACATTACAATTCATAACAGTAGCAAAATTACAGTGATGAAGTAGCAACGAAAATAATTTTATGGTTGGGGGTCACCACAACATGAGGAACTGTATTAAAGGGTCGTGGCATTAGGAAGGTTGAGAACCACTATTCTAAAGGGATCATTTTAAGGAGTGTGATGGGAGCTTTGACAGGTTCCTGGAAATGTTTCCCAAAAGTAGCACTTTGTGGTTGCACATAATAGATCAAGGTGGATGTTTGCAAAATACGTGAGTAATGACATTCACCATCTCAATATATATTTCCAGCTACACTTGTGGAATAAGAGGCTTCAATATAACTGGCAAAGATAAATGTTTTGAATGAACAAAGCCGGTTGAGTAATTAAGACACAGCTCCGTAAAATGTGGATGGTTGAAACAAATTTTCTCTCGGGAAAGAAACTTTGCTACCCTAGAGAGGCTGAAGGTTTCTAATTAGACTGTAAATCCATGGTTACCCACCATTGGGTAGTGACCCGGAGAGCAAAGTTAGGCATTTCCCATGGAAGGCATTTCACCAACCCGTATTCATCTTACATAGGTAATGATGTGAGTGCGTGAGAGTTTGGATGGAGGTGGGGTATCACCCCAGGGGTATTTGGGTTTGGGTCACCTGGGACGTTGGCTGATAACCCACATACCCAATTACAGGGCCGTGGCCATGCTTTGCCCAAGCACTGTGTTCCTGTCCAAAGTGAATAACAGTTGCTAACACACACTTCCTAACAAAATTCCCCTGGTGCCCATTCATAAAGCATTGCACTGGTGATTCTATCAGCATTAAACTGTTTGGTGACTGAGTTTAGAATTATAGGAATCGTAGAAATGAATTAGCAGTAAATCAAGTCCCAGCTGAGTTCTAACCCAACTGCAGTGAGTTTTAAATTAAAAATATCTTGCTATGATGAAGCGGTGGTAAGCCAAGCACTGGAGCTCCGTCACTCTTGACTTTGGAGAAGGGCAGCAGTCACCCTTTGAAAGGAAAACCCTGACAACGGCTTGTATTGATTCCCAGTCATGCTGGGAAATTGCCACTTCATTTCTTCTTCGTAAACTGTTGGCTTTCATTTTTTTAAGAAAAAGGAATCCTATTTGCAGGGACACAGCAGAGCTCCGGGAACAGGGCAGGTGGGAGAGGGCTCAGGCCCAGGGGGCACTATTCATCCCTTTCTCTTTGGTTCCTCTCAGGAGGAGCTATGAAGAAGAGGCATTTGGGTCTGCGGGGGTCGTGCGGCTTATTTTCCTGCTCGGACCATATTTGATTCTTCTTTCTGGGAGATCTGTACAGAAAAACAACAAAGGGAACACTGCAAGGAGGCTGCAGGGCTGTCGTGTTGCAGTGACAATGGTGGTGTAATAGGAAATCACTTATGTAAGTTACGGTGCCCGCTGAATGGAGCTTGTCGGAAGTGTGGCCACAGCTTCTCAAGGCCTGTTTTTTTCCTCTTGCAAAATAATCCCGAGGTTTTCCTTTGCAGAGCAATTGAAGAAGTATGATGTGCTGGCCAGGGATAGGGAGACCCAGCTGCTAATCCTAGGCGGGTCTGCGGAATGTCTTCCAGCCTGTTCCCTCTCAGGGCTAGGCCTCGATTTTTCTTTCTTTAAAGCCAAAATAAGCCCTTGCTGTCCAGACCTGAAGCCCAGGAGGGAGATGGCTGTGGCATGCATGCTAAAGGGCCAGCTGAGCCTCAGAAGGAAAATTCCATCTATACAAGGTCAGAGAAATTCAAGAAAGAGAGGATGAAGGCTACGCTTAGGCCTCTGACCATTATGCCTCTACTGCTCCTGCTGGTGTGGCAAGGAGCGCTCAGTGATGAAAGCAGCTGGCACAGGTCAGAAAGGAGACTGCACAGGGGGCAGCAGGGGATTGTGGGAGAGGATGGTTAGTGCAGGGTTTAGGCCTGGGTAGGATGGGGAGTCTGAATTCTGGTAGTAGTGGTAGGTTAAGGGGGGGCTGTTGATGAAGAAAAGGGAGTGTTATTTCCCTTGATGCCTATCTTTCACTTTGATCTATACATATATAGGTACATATTATAGTTTGAGAGGTAGATGCTATGTTACAAAATCTTTAACCAACTAATCAATTGATCAATCAATTAGTAAATTTAGTCAATACTTATTAAGTGCCTACTATGTGCTATGCACTATGCAACTGTTTGGTTGTAGTGAGATGAAAGACCTAGCTCCTGCTATTAGGGAGATGCAGCTTGGTGTGGCCACAGCACAGATGTGAATAGATCATTTAAACATGCAGTAGTTCAAGGCCAGGTTGCAGTAGTTCAAGGCAGAGGTAGGAGGTGGGGCTAGATGCAAATACAGGTAGTAGCTGGGCAAGGACCAGAATAAGTGTCTAGTGAAGGGCTTTATATGGCAGGTGTCAGGGATCTCCAAATAAGAGAATCAACAAGATGAGATTTGCATCACAGAAAAATCACTATGGGGGCCACATGGAGAAAGAATCAGAGTGAAGCCATTTTAGTAGTACAGGAAACATGGGAGAAAGCTGATTAAAGGTGATGGCAAAGGAGAGAAAGGGACTGATTTGAGAGGAACCTTGAGTTAGAGCTGACAGATGGTAAATAGGGCAGTGAAGGTGGAAGGGGTAAGGGGTACTGCCCAAGCTGGACACCTGGTGGAAGGTGACACCATTCACTTAGAGATTTCTAGACCAAGACTCAGTTGAGGTGGAGTGGTGGGAGAATATGGTCTTTCCTGGACATGTTGAATTGAGGTGCATATGGGATTTTCTGGAAGAGGCAACCAGGAGGCCAGCAGGTATTTGGCTCTTGTGTTCCTGGCAGCTTCATCTCAATGCTACTATGCTATTTACTTCAGATCCCATTTGTAGACTTGGGAGCTCATTTTGGGATCTGGCAGAAGCTTAGCAAAGTAGTGAGAAGACCCACATATAGATTTTTACATTTTTCATGTGGCTCATATTGTGAATTAAACATGCTGTCTTGAACATTTTGCTTGAGATTGTTCTGAAAATATCCAGGCATTCACCTTGCCTTAGGACATCCTCGCTATTTTCCAATGGAAGGTTAAACTGTACACAGACGATTATGGAGCAAGATTAAGGAATAAAGGCAGATTTAGAATTCAGTATGGAGAATGACCAGACCTTTGTTCTGGGTATTAGCTCGTTCCCTTTCTTGGCGCGTGTACCCCATTTTCAATGAGCACACACTCAAAGTAGCATGGTCTGTGGAAAAGAGCTCCAACTCCATGAGATGAATGAAAATTTGACCTTGCCCTTCAGATATAATGTCTTGATTGTCTGGGTGTAGGAACCAGTTTGTACAATCAAGGCCTCCATGTAGGATCTCGCCAGTAGATAAGCTTCGCTTGGTCCGAAGAACATTGGCGAAACATTTGTATTATTTGAATGCCATTAGGTGAGGGTGCCTCTCCAGGTCCCTGTTGTCCTACCTCTGCTTCACACATATGGTGAAGGCATTTGCATTAAAATACCAGCAGCCTAGTACCTAGTAGGCACTCAAACAGTGCCTAATCGATCTTCCTAATATGTGGGAACAAATAGATGGGTTAGCCCAGGGGTGGGCAAACTTTTTGACTCGAGGGCCACAATGGGTTCTTAAACTGGACCGGGAGGGCCGGAACAAAAGCATGGATGGAGTGTTTGTGTGAACTAATATAAATTCAAAGTAAACATCATTACATAAAAGGGTACAGTCTTTTTTTTTTTTTAGTTTTATTCATTTCAAACGGGCCGGATTCGGCCCGCG
Source organism: Myotis myotis (assembly GCF_014108235.1). Lineage (NCBI taxonomy): Eukaryota > Metazoa > Chordata > Mammalia > Chiroptera > Vespertilionidae > Myotis > Myotis myotis. Next base: position 60,188,838 of record NW_023416315.1, read on the forward strand.
GGCCCACGGCTGGGTTAGCCTATTAGTGTCAAGTGCTTTGCATGCTGCAGGGAAGCTCTGTAACTTATTAGCCCCTATTCATGGCGGGAGATGTAGAAGTGTCTGATAGCAAAACCTGTAGGCGCTCTGAGCTCTATTAGTGTGTTCATAGGTGGAATCTCTAGCAAACAGGCCATTTAGTTTGAGCAGCGTATGGAGAGAGAAATGCCCAACTCCTTCAAGTTTACCCAGACCCTGTCAACCCCCAGGCTGTGTCGGGGGTGTGGGTCCTCAGACAGTGCGAGGTGTCTGACGGGCCTGGGCACATTTTAGACCAGCCCTCTAGGATGAGGGAACTCTGGGAATTCAGCCCCAAAGAGGGTCTTTAGCTGCGAAATTGCAGTGCAATTTCAAGGGAAACAATGGACCTACTCTGTTCTCTGGATTGCTTCTGGGTATCTCAGAGCTGCTAATAAAAGTGGCCTGTACTGTGCGGGCTCTCTTGTGGAGAGGGACCAGGGGCAGGGAAGGTATTTTTGAGCTCTAACCTTTGGAGAGCACCACAGAGATGACAGGGCTTCTGTTCTTCCCTCCTCATGCCTGTGTACCCAGCCCTTGTTCATTTTATCAACTGCACTCAGGGCCCAATATATTTACGCAGCTACTCTTGTGGTCTCAGGGAACTCAGCAGTTTTTCCCACTTTATCTGGTAGCAACTTGTTTCCTTAGTAGTGGGCAAAGGGCAGGGCTGGGGTCCTAAGAGAGGAAGTAACGTAATCGCAATGAACTGTGGTCAGAACCAAAATAGAGTAGTCCCCGCTGCCCTGGGCGGTGCTTGGGCATCATGGCTCTCTCCGCTAGGGGTGGAGAGCTGAATGCTCTCAAAAGCTGCCTCCGAGTCTGGGACAAAGGTAGGGAATCCCCGTTGCCTCTGCTTTTCTATCACCTTGCCTGTTATGTGTCCTTGTAGAGGCTTCCCACTGACCGGCAGGTTATCAGATGTCCTCAAAGGAGATTCTGGTTTTATACTCAGATGAGAAGATCCAAGGAAGGAGCAAATGCTAGAGGTGCTGACCGTGTGCCCGGGGTCAGATTGGACAGAAAATCTTGGCTGTTGATGGCCCCCGAGCTGGGTGGTAGGAGAGAGCAAGCTTTGCTAAACCCAGGCCTGATTTCATGAAGAAGGTGCTACCGCCCATTCGGTTCTCCTTCATTCCTTCTTCCAGGACCAGATTCTAGCAAGACCAAATGCTTCTTGACAAATACTTGAAAGTAAACGAACTACATATGTTTAAAGGCTGTGTTTATATTTATGGCTGTCATTATTGAGTGAAATGGTATTTTCTTGGCATCTGGGATTTGAGATGTAATAGTTCTCTTGCTTTCATTTGGTTAGAAAGGTTCTGACCGACACAGGTTAGAACAGTCCCTGTTTGGAGTGTTCAGAGAGCTCCAGGAAAGAGCTTGAGGAATAGCACATGGCCAACTAGAGAAAAGTAACTTCTGAAAATGTCAAATCACACTTCCCCAGCACACACTGTTTGAAAAGAATGGCATTTTTTTATTCCATAATTTATATTTTCAAATTTTAAAAATCTTTAGGCCTAGAGAAATTTTTACCAGCTAACAAATTTTGCAAGTAGCCTTGTCCACATCCAGATGTTAGCCAGGCCCGGGTATTTTTGTGTCAAGACAGTAGTATACTTAGAGACTCTCTGCAAAGTCAGGCTGCCAAGAATGTATTTGTAACCTACAATTTATTGACTTGCATTTTTAGCATTTACATCTCATATTCCCACTGGCAAGCTTCTTGAAAGCAGGCAACTGTCTTATACACAGTTGGAATTCCCTTAGGATCCACTATTAGGATGGCTTGATATTCTTTTCTCTCTCCTCACCTTAAATTTGGTTTTCTGAGATTAAAAAGAGGAGTGCTAGAATGGTCTGACAATAGAAGGCATCATACATCCAGAATCTCCTGAAAATCCAATGGAAGAGGGAAGCAGCCTCATCGCAAAGTCTGCATGCAGGGATGGATGTGCGCTGGTGATTAGTCTTCTCTTTAGTCATCATTGCTCAGCGATGGGTTGTGACTAGAGCATCTACTGAGTCTCCGTCTTGAGCACAGACTTACCATATTGTCTGTGAGGCACGGAGGGACTGCTGTTGCTTCCTTTCCAAAATGAAAATGCTATTAAACTTGGCTGACTTCCTGTTGTCTTTGGCCAGAAGGTTCTAAGGTTTCACAAAGGTGAAAAAAATAAAAATGAGATTGAAGGACATAAAGAGATTTTTATTTAAAGGCACAAACGGTTGCCCCAGGGTAGTTGATTGACTGCTTTATCCCCCCCCCCCCCCCCCGCATCTATCTTCCTTGAAGAAAATCTTAAATTTGAGGTTTTTATCAACTCTCCTTCCACTTCTTCTCTCTGAGCCACGCATCTGGGCTGTGCTTGCTAGTGGGTGTCTGCAGGGATGGGACAACCCAGTTTTGGTAGCACACGATGGAGACCTCTTTCTCTTTTAATTACTTTCCACATTGATTGACAGCTCATTGCCTGTCATGCATATCTGACATTGGGACAGATCTGTGCAGAAGGTCAGAATCTGCAGGAAGTGGGGGAGCAAAGCCCAGTGTCAGAATTCATCTTATATCAGGGTTGTTGGTCACAGGCTCCCCTAAGCTCTAGGGGCAGCCTCACCCCACTGCTGGTTCATAACCGTTGGGTCTCTAAACTCCTCCCACCCTCAGCTGGTGTATATTTTACATGAACTTTTGCCATCTGGTACTTTATCCATTAATATTTTTTGAAACTTATGTTTATCACATCAATTTCATTTTGGGGTCCAGTTTGGACCCTGTTCCAGCCTGCTCAGATAGTTTTGAACTACGTGTCATTATCATCAATAGGGAAAGCCTTACAGTAATACCACCTGATTTCTCTCATAGTTTCTCATTGGACCTTCCTAAATTCTAGAATTTGTCATCTGCAAATTTGATAAGTGTGACTTTCAGTCTTCATTCAAATTACTGGTAAAAATGTAAAGCTGCATAGCAGTAAGGACAGAACCCTTTGGCATGGTATTTCCTGGAGAGCTTCCCTTGTAGATTTGACAAATAACCATTGATTAAGCTTCTTTGGGCCCAGAAGCAATGAAACATTGAGGACCCAGTATAGACTTTGGAGGCAGACAGACCTGGCATTGCAACCTGGCCATTCCCAATGATCAGATTAGTTTCCAATGATTACACGTAGGTGAGAGTTTCCTCCTCCACAGTCTTCCGAACAAAGCAAGTGTCATATTTGATTCCACATACCTACCAATCTTTATTAGGGAGCAGACACAAAAGCAGTCACACAATCTGTTCTTGAAGCTCAGTGCAGGCCTGGGTTTCTATCCCTACTAGTGCTAGAGAAAGGCTTTGCAGATTTGTTGAGATAGCAAGGCCACTCAACCCTGAGGGTGTACACGTGGGACAGGAGCAGGCAGAGCCCCAGGCCAGCCTTCTCTGGCCCCAGGGTATAGTACAAATATTATCATTTTCTGTGTATGCTGGGAAGTGAGAAAGTTTGGGAAGCACTGCCTTAGTGACTGTCTTAGTCAGTTCAGATGGGTGGCTTAAACAACAAACATTTATTTCTCATAGCTCTGGAGACCAGAAGTTTGAGGTCAGGGTGCCAGCATGGTTGGGTTATTGTTGAAGGCTCTTTTCCTGGTTTACAGATGACGATCTTCTTGTTCTATCCTCTCATGGGAGAGAAAAGGGGGGCAAAGTGGGGAGAGAGAGACATAGATAGATCACAGATAGATAAGTAGATCAAGTCTCTCTTTCTTATAATCACAATAATCCCATTCAGGAGGGCTCCACCCTCATGATCTAATTGCCTTCCAAAGGCCACACCTAATACTATCATATTGGGGGTTAGAATTTTAACACATGCATTTATTATAAAAACCCAGTGGCCCTAATGTTGTAATGACCAAAGACTGGTGCAGGTGGGTGGGGATTAATGGGAGCCAAGAACGGAACCACAGGGGGCTCTGGACTTGCCAGATTCTTTTGCCCATAGGCAGAGGTGCGTGGACAGTATTTCTAACCAATCATCTGTATCTGTCTTTGACATAGCTTAATGTCGCATTGGAAAACCTTTCCTAATATCTCTTATACTCTTTAATAAAACCAGGAGTGCCAATTGAGATAGTGTAGTTGAAATACCCAGGGTGAACTCTGATGCAGATCTTTTAAAAGCTAACTCACCAACCCTGGAGTATGCGGTTTTTCATGACAGCACTTCAGATGTTGACTGATCATTCTTGTGTGTAGATTAAAAGTAACTTACATACATTAAGCCATACTGTTGAAGCAGAAGTATTTTAAAGTCAATTATAGACACCATCAAACCCTGGCTCCTAGGCTGTGTGACACTGGGCACGTTACCTGTCTTCTCTGGTGTTCAGGCTCCTTATTATTAGAAAGGTAAAATAATACATGACAGGACTCTTGTGACAATTAAGTGACATAATACACACAGCTTGGCACGCAGTACATGCTCACTAAGTGGAGGCGTTGTATTGTTGAACGTTATGGCTACTCTTCAGATACCTAACGCATGTGAGTTATGCTTCCTGCCACTCTGTGTTGGATTAAAGCACTTCAGTTTTCTTGCTTTACAAATAGTCACATCTGTTTGTAACATGGGGCTTCAGCGGGCCTGCCTCCTGGAGGTTCTACAGGCAAATGGGAAGAGAAGAAGAGCAGGTGGCTGGTCTCTTGGATCAATCTTGATCCTCCCTCTAAGTAAGACTTCTTTTTAAAAAAAATTAAGATTGGATGTAGAGATTCCTTCATTTTTGGAAGATCCAGAATTTGCCTGGAGTTTAGATTTAACAAACATGTTTATAGATTCAGTCTGTGCTCAGTTCAGCCATTCATTTTGCCAGTGCACACATGTAAACATACATTGTTTTCATAGGACCTCCATTGATAACTTAGATAATGTGTTTTTCTTGCCAGGCGGTGGCGATGGTCGCAGGTTTTCTCAGGTTTACCACCCAGGACTCTAGATTTGGTTTACTGGAAACAAGTAGGAGACTCTTGGCTTTAAAGCAAGGCAGTGACTACCCATTAGTGAGTAATTATTGCCCGGAGCCTACATGATAATTACGTCAAGCATTGCAGGAGGGGGCATCTGCTAATGTTTGCCTGTGTCAAAGTCATAAAGCTAGAGTGGTCCATCCATGGTCAGAGGGGTGGGTCCAGTGCACATGGCATTGACATACCTGGATTCTCACCTGCATCCAACAGGGGATATCATGAAAACAGCCAGACCAGCTGTCCTCAGTTCCAGGCCCTGGTTTCCTGGGGAGATCGCCTTAAACTAGATAGGCAGGGCCTGTGTGGTTTTCACTGTGTGTGTGTCCAGTGATCCAATCAGAATCCTTTGCCCTGAGGCACCCTGGTGGTCAGAGCATGCCCAACTTCTCCAGTCAGGATGCCGATTGGCACTAGGGGACTTTTCTAGCACCTCTCAAACCACACAGGGAGGTTCCTGACCATCAGATCTGTGTGTTTCGGATTGGGTCTGCGGACAGTTTCCTCCGACCCCTCCTGCATTTCATTTCGTGGACCTGTCAGGAAGCTCTGCCCCGAGCTGATGGCCCTAACCCTTTGGCTTTTCTGACGGGTCTGGACAGGTCTGGGGGAACATGGAGATCCTTGCAGTGATGTTATGAGCCTCCTGGGGCAAAACACCATTAGTAGTAATGTGGAAAATAGCTCAAGGGCGGCAGAGAGTGCTTCCCCCATGTCCCCACACTTCCTTTAATCTGTCTCCTCAGTCATTCCAGGAAACGGGCTGACCCCAGGGCCAGCTGTCACAGGCCTCAGCTGGGCTGGCAGAAACAGACCTCAGACTGCAGACTCTGCTTCCAGATCATCGGTCTGTGGATGTGGGGGCCAGAGATAGGTGTTCAGAGCAGCAGGTTTTCTGCTCACGTGGTACACCCAGAGGATTGGCTTCTCCAGGAACCAGAATTAAGAAGAACCTCATTTTCATGGCATGGTGCCCCACAGCACCCCAGAAACCCAATCCCCAAATTCCATTCAGGGCTAACAAACTAATTCCCTGACTCCCGGCAGGGCAGGACCATCCTAAGGGGGTTTGTTGTGGGCAGTGCTGGAGCCAAGGCAAGATTTCTTCCTTTTTAGTCTCTTTCGTCTCAACACAACTTTTACTTCAGCTAGTATCACTTAGGTGATGGAGAAGAGGTTCAGGCACCTAATTGATTTTGTACCGAAGGGTGTTACTCCTGATATTAATCTCCAAGGAAATGGAAACCCAGGTTTCTTTGGTTCAGAGTTTTGGGGCTCAGAGGGGTGTCTCCAGAGAGAGGAAATGCAATTGGCATGTCCATGCTGACCTGAGCTCCAGCGGGTAGGGGATGCAGGGGTAGGTGAAGAGTGGGAGTTTGCAGGTAATCAGATCACTGCTTCAGCTGGAAACCTCAGACCTTTTCACTTTCCGGAGCCTCCTCCTATGAAGTGCTGCAGGAAATGGGGCTGATGAGGAGCAGGGCCTGCCCCATGCCCATCCCCAGGCTGTCTGGCGCTCCAGCCCCTTGGCCTCCCCGCGCCTGTCTCCTGCAGCAGAGGTACTTCCAGCGACTCTGTGGACCAGGATTTCTGAAGGGGAGGAAGACTAACGAAGAGCCTCCAACAAATCACCCCATCATGGCTTCTTGTTTAGAGCAAGGTTTGCTGAGGACTCAACCAACCCTTCTTGCTTGCTGTAAGTAAAGGTCTGGGAGTCAGACCTCCAGCACGGAGGTTCTGGGTACCTTTGCCAGCCTTGATCTGGATGTGATCTCTGAACGGCTCTTCCAGCCCCAATTAAGGTCCTTCCTGCTAGTCACATTAGCTCTCACCAGGAGCTTTCCTGTCTAGGGGCGGGAGGCGGGGCAAGCACTTAGCCTCAGTGCGCTGTCAGCTCTGGCTGCATCTCAGTTGCATGCGGGGCATTGATTTTCCATGTCCCTCCTTAGAACCTGCTAATAGGATTCTTTCCCTCTCCTTCCCTCCACTCCCTTCAACCTGGCCCGAATCCTGGTCAGACCTTGATTACATGTCTCATTGATTCCATTCAGCTATTTATTAATGCACTAATTAGTATGTTCATGTAAAGGAGAGTGACACCGCTTTTTAAACATAAATGTACAGAGGTGCAGGTTAATGGAAATTTCTGTTTATTTAACATTGATGTCTGGTGTGAAGAGGATTAGTTTTGGATATTAAAGGGACACAAGGGTTTTTCTTGGCCTCAAACCACTTTCACTGACAGTCACCCTTTGAAAGGTGACACCTGGAATCACATTGCATTTTCCTTCATGATATTTGGGCAGGGAAACTAGAGGGTGACCGAGAGGATGTGGGACAGGCTGCACAGTCTTCTGCAGACAGCTCTGATTGTGAATGAGGATGGCTGGCGTCATGACAAAAACAAGCGAGGCACACTCACTGCTCTGTCTTTAGGGTGATCTGGAATTTTGATATTGAAGGTCTATGAATGGATTAACAGTGTTAATTTATCATAGCCTTATTCTGTTTGTTCTGGAGTTGCTCACAAGTGCTATTTTAACCAGGTAGGTGAATTTTTCAATAAACCACCCCTGAAATGACAGTGGGTTTACACATCGAAGTCCAATAATGGTTAGTATGTGGGTGGAGTTTGCTCTGTGCCATCATTCAGGAGCCCAGGTTCCTTCCATCTTGTGGCTTCACCATCCCTTGGGCTCCTTGGTTCTCCTCTGGGATGACTTCTGGATCTGGTTAGGAGAAGAGGAAAGAATAAATGTGTGAAGGAAGTTACAGAGCTGGCTTGAGGACCTGCATGCACCCACAAGTACTGTCTCCAAGCCCAGCAGTACTGGGATTGGACACTGAGAGCCTCTCTTTACATGTGGAGCCAAGTGTAGCTGCAGCCCAGCCCAGGACAAGGCAGGGCTGAGTGGGCCTGCAGGACGCTGCCAGTGGAGGAGAGAGTGTGGGTAATGCTACATACCTTAGATCAAGGTAGACTTTTCCTGACAGGTATTTTCTAAACTGGGTGGAAAACAAAAAGGAGTTGTAAATTATAAAATGAAAAAAATATTAAAGCAAGTAGAAGAAAAGTTCGTAAGATCCTCAAGGGAGTAGATTTGTGTTTTGGAAGTTTCTGGGGTAACATTTTCCCTTTGGTTGGCCAGGTGTTGGGCTGCTTGGATAGGGACTAAAGATGTCTTTGTGCTACCGGGAGAAAAGCAGAGTGATGCACATGGAATACTTCTGGCTGCTGGGGAACCATGTTATTATGGGATGGGTTGGTTTAGAAAGAGAGGAATTTTGAGAAGATTTAGCATTATGCATTTTTCATGCCCCAGTGTTACAAGAGTGAGTCTTAGCCAAAGGCACCATTATTATGGGGTATACACCCTCCATTTCCCTTTTTTCCCCAATGACCTTGTGCTTCTTTCCCACACCCCCAAAGTTCATGGCAGCTCAATGTGTAGTTCCAGCATCTTTCATCTCACTCCCACGTCATACCTGGCTGCCCAGTGATATCCTCCCTTAGTAAGAGGGGTTTAGTATTGGACCATTGTCGAGGATTAAGGTCACTTAGGAAGGTGGCACTAAGTGTTCGGGGAGTCACCTGGGCTTCTGTGAAGAAGGCTGCAAAAAGGCACACAGCAGTCTGGCAGCATCTGCTAAAACAGAGACAATTCCCGCTCCTGAGAATGTAGCTCGTGGAAATGACAGCACGAATATGTAAGGTTGTAAGTACAAAGATGTTCAAATGGCATCAATCTTTGTGCCAAAAAAAGAGGGATGGATTAAAGTAATTGTCCATTGATAGGGGAATGGCTAAACCAAATACACCATGGAATATTATATGCAACCATTCCAAAATTAAATCACCGCTAAACCAGGTGACTTGGAGGGTTTCCGTGAGGCATTGTTGAGGGAGAGAGTGTGTGTAACATGATGACTCTATGTGTGTTTGAGTCTGAGTGTGGAGAAACACATGGAAGAATACTCAGGTGTCAACATGCTACTGGAGAAGGGAGGTGGGAGAGGTGAGCATCGGAGGAAGAGGAAAGCCAAAATAAAATATGACTTCGGACTTCTTTTGTGCTGTAGGATCTGGGTAGTGGTGAAAGGGATTGGGCAGAGAAGTAACCTAATTTTATTTAGAAAGATCACAGTCTTAGGGGTATGGTGGATGGTGTGGAGGAAGATGGAGTGAATTGGTTAGGAGCTATTATTGTAGTCCAGAGAAGAGATGACAAGAGCAATGGGAGTCAATGGGAGTGAAGGGAGGAAGGGTCCAGAAGTAGGTCAGAGGTTAATTGCCTCCTGCAGCTCCAGAAATGCTGTCTGACTCCCCACTGTTGCACTCCCCCTAAATCCAAAGCGAGGTAAGGTCATAATTCTGAATAAAACTCTTCTGATGGGCTAAGGTCAATGAAGGGAACTGGAGAGTAGCACACAATGGGTGGCTGGACTCTTTACTTACGAGATGTCTCATTCCTGGACATGCTGCCCTCAAAGGAAGGGCTCATCTGCATGCTGTGGGGTGGGGTGCTCTGATGCCAATTGAAGACCCACATTCCAGCCCTCATTTTTTCTTTAGAAAATGTGTCTTCTTTTCAGGGGACACCTCCCCCTTGGGTACAGGAGTAGGTTATCACTTAAGGCACCAAGGGGGCAACAAGAGCAGAGCACGGTTGTCCAGCACTGGTGTGGTTCCCAAAGTCGGGGGCAGTGCCCCAGGTTGCACTTGGCTCTGAGCTCAGCCTCTCCCTCCTGGTAAAGTGAGGACCCATCCACCTGTTCTTTCTTCTCTTGTTTCTCTACCTGACATTCAAACCATAACTCACATGTCCCTCCATGGAAATGAGCTGAGCATATGAAAATAACTCTCCATGCTGCTCTCCAAACAAACAAACAAACAAACAAACAAACAAATAAACAAGGATTATTAAAGATATAGTAGTAACTTAACCCAAATAGCAATTTGCATGACTGCTGAGGACATCTTCCTGCAGTCAATGTACTTCATCATTTTTCAGAATACCAAAGGGAGTGTTCATGGAAATGGTCTTCCCAGAATCAAGAAAACCTGTCCTTATGAGTAGTTTAATGTCCAGTCACTTTTAAGGTTTTTCCAGCATCTGTGGGTTCATGTTTCAAAAATTATAGGATGGACCAAATTTATCAAAGTCACTGGGGTTGGAGTCCAAGCATCAGTGTTTTAAAATTCACCCAGGTGATTCTCATGTGCACCCAAGTTCAAAGCCATTTTCAGTGATTGAACTAAGCATTAATGACTCAAAGGATGTGAGTCATTAATAAATAGTTTGTGAGTAGGGAGATTAGGTTTCTTGGAAGTCCAGTGTTCTTAAGTGTGGTGATGTTGGGGTTCCTTTTACTAATGCAAACTAGGAAAAAAACACATTAGCGTGTGTGCCCCATTGCTGGCTTTGGAAAAAGATAGGTAGGGCACTTACTGGGAAGCACAATGGGACAGTCTTGGTCTTTGGCAGGAACATGCCCAAAGATGAGTTACAATGGTGTTTTGGGATGGGTGGTGGGGACAGACCCTAGACTGTGTGCTGTCCATTCAGCTGCAGCCTCTCTCACTGTCATCAGTGTTGTCTATTTCTCGGTCTGTGTCCCTCTCCCAGATTCTCCCCACCAAGCAAACCCCCCAAAGGTATGATGGGACATTAAAAAACAAACACCCCCCCCCCCAAATACCTTACATGTCCTTAAAATTGCTCTAGACTCATTTGCTTATCATAAAAATCCTTTCTCAGTCACCTCGAAGTCAGAATTAAAGTCTATACTGAATTAATTTTACATTAGGATTTAATTTGATTAAAGAGGAGGGCTAGGAGAGTCTAAAACTCCACTTTCTGCTACAACCACTAAGTGCTGTTCAACCACCGGGCTCGCCCAAGCCCTCACCAGCCCCACCGGATTTGGGACGTGGCATTCCTAGAAACTCTTTTGAGCCCTTCCAAAGCAAGGCTTTGTCTCTCTTCAAGCTCTCCCCATCCGTGGCCCGGGAGTGGAGCCACCCATTCAAAGGCCTCTGTTTGGCTGGTGTTTTCTTTGGTTTCACGTTTTGTTCAACAGCATCAGATGTGCTCATGCTCAGACTATCCGGGGCCCCTGTGTGCGTCAGTGACGGCTTTCTGTCCTAATTTGGTCATGGTGATTTGGGATCTGTAGTTGTGGCTACAAAGAGAGGTACTCTCTAGTTTCTTGTCATCTCCCAGGCTCATTTGCAAGCTGGTGCTTGAGGCTAAAATATAGAACAGCCCAAAGAAAACAAATCCAGGCTACAAACAAACTCTCCTGTTACCTTCAGCGCTGATTTGATTCTCCTGGTGGGTGTCTGTGGGGTCCTGGTGGCTTTTACTCCTTCCTTCTTTTCTCCATCATTCTAGAATTTCTGTCCGTTGGTTCTTTTGCATGGTAGACAGATGAGCCAGGGTGTCCAGGAGAGCTCTGCCTCTAGCAAGGCGAATAAGGAAGAGCCCTTTAATAGCTCCCAGCCTCTCGACCTCTGCCAGCCACTGCATCCTCACCCACGCCTGCGTCCATTCAGGAGGACCCTGTTAAAGGGACTGAAAGACCTATGTTGGTATGAAGGGACATTTGTTAAGTGCGACTCAAAGACCTAGAAACTTAAGCAGAGGTGTAGATGTGGGAAGGCAGAAGGAAGCAACATGCTATAGGCTTAAAGGCTAAGGCTCTGGATCCGATTTAGGTTCAGTTCACATCCCACCACTTCCCAAGTTGGACAAGTTCCTAAAACCTTCCAGAGGCAACTTCTTCATCTGTAAATGAGATGGTGATACCTTCTTACAGGGTTCAGCACCAATATCTGGCCCAGAGCAAGCACTGGTGAAGAATGTGGCCTACTGTGTCTTCCTTTTGGAAAGGATTTCAGCTTTAAATTCTCTTTGAGAACTGGAATCGGGGGAAATGTCACTGGAGCTTGCCTGCTGTAATTCAGTTTACTGTTTCCAGAGAGGAAGTATTTGAGAAATAACTGTATTTTCGGGCCACTTGTAACAAACTGGCATACTTCGGGGCTCCCTTTCCTTGAATAGTGAAACCAGATGGGCCAGTTTGGCATTTAATTTGCATATTTTCATTTTGTGAGTCTCATGGGTAGAACACGGGGTTCCCAAGCCCTGCTTATCCTAGGATTCCACTATGGAGGCTTTGAAAAATTATAGATGCCCTAGCCTTGTCCCAGGCTGATGGACTCAGAATCTCCAGGAGTGTTGGGAGTTGGGGGTGGGGATGGAGAACCTTCTGGAGTGGGTTTCAAGGTGGATCTGATGGTCAATCCAGCTAGGAAGCCCAGAGCAGGATCACTGTTACTAGAGTTCCAGTACCCTGGCGGGGACTGTGTTTCAGAATTCCCACTGATGGTGTCTCCTTTCCCTTCGGTTCTCCTGTGTATCTTTAAAAATAACTCAGTGTTATTGAAAGTAAACTGTAATTGAAAACATTAAAAGACTCGCCTCAATATTCAAGGGGTTATCAGCGATTACCCACTTCTGTCCCTGAGTCTGAGTGAGTATCTGGCCCTGAATTAGCAGTGGCCCTTTTGGAGCACGATGGTACTGCATTCTGAAATATTCTTACGGATGATTCCATGGGATTCTACTTTCCCTGGGACATTAAGTTTGACCTTTGCATTGGATTTCTCTCTTTAGATCCTACACCCCAGCAGTGATGTATGTTGAACCCGCTAGGGCTGGCTAAGGGGCATAAATGGTGAAGAACCCCTCAAGCAAACCCATGTTGGTATGGTTTCTTTTTTCTCTTCCCTTTTTCTTTCTTCAAACCTTCTTGTAAGGTGACCCTGGGGAGATGCGAGGAGAGGAGTAAGAAAAGCATGAGGTCCTATGGGGCTGTGGGTGTCCCCCCTGCTCCTTCCTTGTCTCCTATTCATTTTTCTGCTTGGGTGAGAAATAGTAATACACAGGCCACCGCGCTCAGGGGCTCCTGCTAATGCTGGAGCAATCGCTCTCTGCTGACCCCACCAGGAAACCGCTTCTGGAAGGGTTCGCTGACTGTCTCTATGAGTCCCTGCAGAGAGAACAGACTTGAGGAAATACACAGGGTTGCTTTCACTATTCCCTCTTCTCTTCTCAAGGATGGGTTTTCAAGTTGGGAGTGATCCTATTTGGGAGTGATGGCAGTTTTGTTCCTCTTATAGATTTTGGGATTCAAGGGAGGGACCTAGGAGGTTGGCATAGCTGTTGGATGTCAGAGAGGCGCCTCTGCCCTTCTCAGGAGTGAGTGCTCTGAACCAGGAGGGTGTGTTCCCTGTGGGTCTGTCCCTCGCCTGGCGATGGGAGAGTGAGACTGGATCACCTCAAAGAGTCTTGAAAATAGAGGTCTTCCTCCGCCCGGGGAGGACCCCAGGAGCTGTACTCCAGCAGAGCAGGAGGCCACTGGCTCCTTTAGCATCTGAGGGTTGACTGGTGGCTGTCTGAAGATAGGAAGGAGAGGGTGTTTCTAGGCGTGGCTGCGAAACACCCTACAGATTAGTGACTCTCAAATCGGTCCTAGCCCAGTGGTTCTCACACATGACTATTAACTGGAAAACTATGAGCCAGATCACATTTGTGTTTCATTTAAGCACATGGAATGTTTTGCTGTGGCCAACATTTAAAGATCAAGAGATTTCACTTAAAATGTGGTTTTTGCACGTCTGTGGAAATATGGGCCTGTATTCCCATATGGAATCTGAGAACAGTCAGCCTGTATCCCCACATGGCAACAACTGGAGGGAGCTCAGGCTACTTCTTAGGGGCCACCTACTCTCCAGGTGACAAAGCTGCATGCCCCTCCCCACCCCTTTGTTCATTTGTGTCATTTCCTCACTTACCTGGAATCTGGGTTGTCTCTTGTGTTTGGGAGACCTCCAGTGCCATAGGAATCAGGTAAAGATCAGTTAAAGTGCTGGATTTCTGGTCCCCTTCACCCTCAAAGGTTCGAATCTCACGGGTGTGATTCTGCAGCAGTAAACTACACATTGAGAGATGTCAGCCTAGAGCTCAAGGCACAATTTCCAATGAGGGTGAGTGTGATCTCCACAAAGAAGTCCAGGCCAATCCTGTCAATTCAGGATAAGATTCAGATGCAGGGGTTGCAGTCTTTTTCCTTCTCTGCAGCCCAGGGGTCTCAAGTGGTGACAGAAGATATGACACACAGCTGAGTTCTGTTTTCCCTCCCGTAGGTATGGGCTTAGGCTGCTGCCTTCTTTGTGGCTGTGCTTAGTGAACAAAACTCACCTCTCTGAGACTTGTAGGAGAAGCAGAACGGTCACCCACTCCCCACTCACTGCTCAGAATGGAAGCCCGGCTCTGGGGCCAGCGGCCTGAGAGCCGGAGAGTGACTTCCGAAGACTCAGGGTGGTGGGTCCTGGAGTGTAGCCCATCGAGGGCCAGAAGCCAGCAAAGGAGGAGGGAGCAAAAGGTAGATTTGCTGCTTCCTTCATTGGCTAGGGACTTCTGGAGGAAATCCTCAACTTTATCTGGGGAGATGGGTGAAATTAGAGACAATTTAAAAAAATATTTTTATTGATTTCAGAGAGGAAGGGAGAGGGAGGGAGGGGTAGAAATATCAGTGATGAGAGAGGATCATTGATTGGCTGCCTCCTGCACGCCCCCTACTGGGGATTGAGCCCACAACCCGCGCCCATGCCTTTAACTGGAATCGAACCCAGAACACTTCAGTCCACAGGCTGATGCTCCATACACTGAGCCAAACCAGCTAGGGCGAAATTAGAGACAATTTAGACTTCTGCCACATATTCACCTTCAAATATTTCCTCTGCAGTGTCGCCATGTTTTTATTCTGGAAGTTGGCTTTGGGAGTAGGCAAGGTATTATTCCTGAAGTTGTAGCTAAGGGAAAGGACGCCAGGGCCTTAATGGTGCTAGAGCAGGGGTGGGCAAACTTTTTGACTCAAGGGCCACAATGGGTTCTTAAACTGGACCAGAGGGCCGGAATAAAAGCATGGATGGAGTGTTTGTGTGAACTAATATAAATTCAAAGTAAGCATCATTACATAAAAGGGTACAGTCTTTTTTTTTCAATAGTTTTATTCATTTCAAACGGGCCGGATTCGGCCCGCGGGCTGTAGTTTTGCCCACGGCTGTTAGAGCATTACAGAGGGAAAGCGGATAGAGATCTAGCTCAGGCAGGTGCACCGATCTATCTGGAACACTTGTTAACGCCACTGTCGGACTAGCTAGTGCTGGCTGGGTTCATCAAAGGGGACTGGTCACTTAGCACTAGGTAGTTCCCAGGACTGATGGTTACTAACAGTCCCCTTCCATTCCCCAACCTTAGCTCTGAATGTGAAAAATCATGACATCCGTCAGCAGAAACATCCCAGCCACTTCCTGCTGGCTTCCACAGGTGCTGCATGGCTTTGTGGTGGATGGTGTGAACCAACCAGCCAAGTCTCCCCCTGCTCCCCTAAAAGTCCCGACTTCGCTTGGCCTCCTCCCCCCTAGTACACTTCTCAACACCTTCATTCCAACGTATTTATCGAGTGTCACCTGAGCGCAGGGCAATGGGTTGACCCAATGTTTTTCTAGGTCTTTATCGAGTATTTATCAAGTGTTTCCTATAAGCCAGGTTTGGTGCCAGGGACTGGGGTTCAGTGGAGAATCAGCACATACAGCCCACCCTTGAGGTCTCTGCCTAGGACATTTTTTGCTCAGGTCTCACTCTGCCTCAATAGGTTTCCAAATCCTCCACCCACACCTACATTCTGACTTTCAGTGGGTTATAATAGGCTGCCCACGGGAACCTAAGAAGTGATGGCAGGAGGTGGGGCCCTTTGGGGAGGATTAATAGGAACTTTTTGGGATGGACAAATGAGCCTGAAAATACTGGGAGAGGGGTCGTCATATTCTTGAATTCCAGGTCTGGAGGGCTCAAGGGGTCCTGAGATAGGACAGGAAGAGGAAAGGACATTTGCCTTTTGCAGATAATATTGATTTGGCGCAGATGATTAATAAAAGAGGAGGAGCAAATTGTTGTGTATGTGTGGTGAGCTTTGCCCAGTGTGGCTTACTGCTCTCCTTCCTCTGCAGCACAGCTTCAGCTCAGATCGATGCCACACTCGGTAATTTATTTATGAAATTATATGGCCCTTCCTCAGGTAACATTTTACTTTTATTTTATTTCATCTCCCAGATCCCCACAGTGAAAGCAGAAGTTATTTCCTCACGGGCAGCTACCTTTTGACACTCATTCATATAAATGGAAGGGAGGATAGGGAAAAATACCTATAGTGTGTGGCAGACATCTAGGCCAGGAGTGTCATGGTTATAGTTTAAAGGTTCGCATTTCCATTGGATTCAGCCTCTGCCTAGAAACCTGGAATGTTAACCCTACTGGGCACCTTACATCACTCAATGGATCCAATATAGCTAGTCCTAGGAGTCCCCAAGGCTCACCTGTCGCCTGTTGATGGGGTGTGCACTTCTCACCCTCTGCACACCTAAGTCTATTTCTGTGTGCTTTTATTTTTTGTGGAACCCCCTGGCTTGTGTCCTGGATGCCTGAGAATCTCTGGTTATTAACAGAGGGTCTTGAGTTTTCTCCTTGCCCCAAACGAGAATGTGCTCTCAGCCAATGCCACTTAAAGAATCTCTGATAACACAAAGTAGGGTGATCTCCCTCTCCCCGAGGTTGTCCCACCTACATGATCATGTGCAATGAGTGGATGTATTCCAGTGGCAGGTTTTTTATTCTCATGAAATTATCTCTCCTCTGGGGATGTTGTGGGTTAAAGAATTACCACTGCTCCATCTTTCTAGTCTCACCACCAAACCTTAGTTCAGATATGTCTGCCTATTCTCTACAAGTTTAATAAAGCCTGTTAATTCTTCTTCCTGATTTTTGGTCTTGTCCTCCTCCAATCTCTTCAGCACTTAAGCCAAATTCATCTTCCTCACCCATAGCTCTCAGGTTACCACTCTTTTCCTTAAGAATCTAAAATGGCTCTCCATAAATTATTGGACATATGTCCTTTTTAACCTAGGTCATCAAGGTTATCCATGTTTTGGAACGAACCAGTACTTCCCTTTATCTTTTGCTTCCTCCCTAACATAAATCCAGTGTTCTAGTCAAATCATGTGTAGTCACATCTGTATTATTGTGCTTCACTTTATTACACTTCACAGATGTTTTTATCAACACTGAGGCAAGATCCAACACCAGCAAAAAGATTACGACTCGCTGAAGGCTCAGATGATGGTTAGCATTTTTTAGCAATAAAATATTTTTAAATGAAAGTATGTACAGTTTTAATGGCATAATGCTGTTGCACGGTTAATAGATTACAGTACAGTATGCACATAACTTTTATATGCACTGGGAAACCAAAAAATGTGTGTGACTCACTTTATTGTGGCATTCTCTTTACTGCGGTGGTCTGGAACCCAGTAGCTCTGGGGAATGCCTGTACTGTTTGCGGGACTTTTGGTAATGGAAGAGTAGGTAATTCAGACGGACCCATCCCCCGTGAACAATTTGAAAAGTGGGAAAGATATTTTCACAAGTGTGCTTCAAGACATATAAAAGCTAGCAAGGTGGTAAATATTTATAAGGCCAAATTTTGGAAGAGAATAGAAATTGAAAGGTAAGATACCAAGGGGTGAGACCTTCTTCTAGTTTCTAAAGAGGCCACCGAAGCTTGGGAATTGCATTTCACAGCTGCAGTAGGTTAGGGGACAAACGCTGGAGTTCAGGGCCTATCAAGGTGGGTGCATTTTGGGTTTAGATTAGCAGTAAACCAGCCCTCCCTTCCAAGGTCTAAAGTCCAGCTTTGAACCATTTGAAAAGCTGAGAGCAATATCCATTCCTGAAACGGGATCAATGTTAGATTTTATTGCAAGGAAGTCACCTGGCAGAGGCATTAGAATGCTGTCTGGATGAGATAACAGCATCCTAGTCATCAAATTATTCTTGCAAACAAATCTTTGAACACAATGTCTAGTATACAATCAAAGATAAGTTGGCAGGTAGGAAACAAGTCCACATGAACAAGAATCAGCAGAAACAATAGGTTTTCTGGGTGCTGCAAGGATCAGGCACTGGCTTTAACTCGCTATGCTTACTACTTTCAGGTAGAAATAAGACAAGATTACAAAATCTGGCAGCAAACTAGAAACTATAAAAATGATAGAGTAAATCTGAAACAAGAACCGAAAAGAAACTCTAGAACTGAAAATACAGCAACTGAAATGAAGAATTCAATGGATGGGTTATAAAATAATTTAGACACAGTTTAAGAAATAATTAATAAAGTGGGGACAAGGCAAAATAATCTGAAATGAAGGATAAAAAATACAGAAAAGCGGTTAAGAGGCATAGAGGATACCATGAGAATGTCTTATCTATTTAATTAGATTTCCACAAAGAAAGAGAAAGAATGGGGAAGAAGTATTATTTGAAGAAGTAATGATTGTTAATTTTTTAAAACTGAGGGAAAAATATCAATACACAGATTCAAGGAGGCCTACATACTCCATGAAGGATAAATAAAAAGAAATCTACATCCAGACATGTCATAATAGAAATGCAGAAAATTGAAGACACATCGTACTGTTTATTTCCCAAGTAAGCCCCCAATTTCCTTGTATCTGTACCTCTGTGTATACTATCCCCCTCTCCTTCCTTGTCCATATGTCACCTATTATTTATCAAGCTTTATCGGATAATCCTCCTGCTCTTACCTTCAACCAGGTTTAGAATTAAAATGATCAAGAATACTTTCATGTCAGCAATATTAATACTATTTCCATGATGTCTGCTACCATCATGGGACACTCATTTAGTTCCAGGCATTGTTCTTGGCACCCATCACACATGATCTCATTTAATCCTCATAAACTCAGTAGAGGTTTTTACCCAAGAAAAAAATGAGGCCACCCAGCTCTCCTCTGAACTTTATAGCATTTTACCTGTCTTTTAGCATTTATAACATTTTCCCAACTGTAATGTGTATGTAACTCCCACCTAGGGGAGGAACCTTCTCTTCTCTTTGTGTCTCTTACTGTGCCTACCACCTAGCTTTGCACATGCAGAGTAGGTGCCCGTTCATGTATTGAGTGAGTCTTGCCACGTGGCTTGTCCTCGAGATGCCTCAAGTGCCTGTGGATCTGTTAGGAGTCTGAGCAGATGCACCGTTGGAAGCTGTGAGCCCCTCCCCGCACCGTATCATCTCTGCCTGCCTGAGTGACTCCCGCTCGCACATTAAATTGAAAGCAGTGACCGACGGTCTAAAGTGTCCTCGAAAATGGTACTCAAGTGTGTAACACAGCTATTCCACTGATGTGGGCCAGGTGTTTATGGAAAGGCTGTTTTTCCTTTGGAATTGGAGGGGGGGGGGGTTGAAACCAGAAGGCATTATATGATACCTGCATGGATGTCAAATGAAAAATGAGAAAAAAAACAAAACCCACAAACCAACCCAAACCTCCTCTACTAGTTACCTCCATCTCTATCAAGACATCATCTCCCTGGATATTTTCTACATCAAGCCCTGTCTCTTCCATCAGCATCCGCAGATCACAGCTTATGACCCGGGGCCAGGAAAGTTGAAGCAGGAGCAGTCCAGAGCAGAACGAATAATTGCATTCCAGCGCTGGCTCTCGCTGGGTTTGCTCGCCACCTCAGCTTGACAGCTTAATGGTTTGCGAGAGAAGGAACATTTTAGCACAGCCCGTCTCTATGTCTTGTGGGGAGGGGCTAACTGGTGAAAGCGCCGGGTGAAGTCCCTGGAGCAAGGGGGCTGTGCCTCGGAAAAGCCGTGTTAAGTTAGGAGAAATGGCCAACTTCGTCAGAGCCACACACTGCCACTGCTTCAGGCAAACGGTGATTTGTGTGTGCTTACCTATGCTGCTGCCGCTCTGTGCCCTGCGGCTCTCAGCCTGGGCACCTTTCCATTGGGCATCCTTTGAAATAAATGTTGATTTTACTGATTAAATCTGCTGCTTGCATATTGACAGCAGGATTTTTTTTTACTTTCTGAACAGTGGTGACAATCTACTCCCTTTGTCTCCTCCTTCCCCTCTCTCAGTAACAAATAATAGATAGCACAGAGTCCTTAAGGCAGGCCACGCCCCACTTTCTATCTCTGGACCTGGCATCCGCTTCCTCTATGAGCTTTTGGAGAATATGGAAGAATCCTCAAATCCTGGAAAATGTTTGCCTGGGTCATGGAGATGGAGAGCTTGTCTAGGTGTGGTTGAGGGTGTTAAGCTAGAGGCTTTAGGCAATTGCATATTGAAGTGAGAAAACAAGATGTCTAGAATGAAAGCTAGCCTTCACAACTCCCAAAATAGGAGCTCTTGGGAATGCGGCAGGAAATGTCTCTTATGAACAAGTCACTTCAGAAACTCTCTGAGCCTTTAGGGTCTTCGCCTATGGAATGTTGGTAGTAGTAGGACCCATCTCTTAGGCTTGGTAGGAAGATTCATATTAGTGAATATTTGAGTACCTACAATGTTGTAGGCAGTTCATCCCAGCCCTTCACTGCAATTACTGTGATTTGATTGATGGATTGTCTGGGATGTTTCTGACAAGGTGCCCTACTCTGCATAGCTGTGAACCTCGGGGGCGGCCCATGTTTCCCAATGGAAGAGCCACTGGCATTTTTGGCCCACAATTCTTCATTGTGCAGGACCATCGTGCACAGTGCAGGATGAGCATTCCTCTGGGTGCTAGCAGCCAGGAGCTCAGTCAACCCCAAAAGCCTCTATCTATCTCTAAAGGCCCAGATGGAAGGGGACTGCCCAGACTGAGAACTTAGGCAAGTCTGAGAGGGAGAAGGACATGTGGACACCTGTGCCTCTTCCTGAGGAAGCGGCTATCAAGATATCTTTGACAGCTGAGTGACCTTGAACAAGGCACTTCAGAAACTCTCTGAGCCTTTAGGGTCCTCGCCTATTGAATGGTGGTAGTAGTAGGATCCATCTCTTAGGTTCAATAGGAAGATCAAAATGAGAGAATATTTGAATGTCTACAATGTGGTAGGCAATTCGCTGAGCACATTATATGCAGCATCTCATCTAATCTTTGCGTTCAGCCACCCAAAGAAGTAGGTTTCATTTTTATTCCCATTTTACAGATGATGAAATTGTTGTTAGTCCCACCTTATGGACACAAAGACTCAAGGTCATGCAGATAGCTAGATTATAAGTTTGGCCAATGGTTCTCAAACTTCAGTATGCTTCAGAAGCTCCTGGAGGGCTTATAAAAATCACAGATAGCTGGGGTCCACCTCCAGTTTCTGACTCAGTAGGTTTGGGATGGGCCTGAGGATTTACAATTTTAACAGGTTCCCAGGACCCCTGGTGCTGTTGCTCTGGGGGCCATGTTTTGAGAAGCAGAGACTTGAGTCTCCTAATTTAAAAGATTCAAGAATTTGCAATATATTGTAAGCTCTAAGAAGGCAGGTGGGGAGTATGCCCCTCTCCCCGCCGCCCCATGCACACACATCAAAGGATTTTGTATGTTCTGCGTGGCCTTGGACAGGGCGCAATCCCAGGGGCAGGGGACAAAGTTTCAATTGAGTTGTAGCTTCACTGTCAATCTGTTGAGGCTCTTCTCCTGGGATGGAGAAGTGGGTCCTAAGAAGGCACTAATGAGGTTTTTGAGCCTTGTAGTAGGTGAGAGAAGGGTAGGGTGGGTGATGGGGTGTCCGCGGCCACAGGAAGATAGGCAAGGGCTGGGAGCTTGGGAAATCCTACAAGATGTGTGTTAATATAGGGTTAGTGACTTGTACTCGGGAAATTTAATTATTTCTACGGTGTTTGTGTTTTCTATGACTATCAGATTTTTATTCTCCTCCCCTGACAATGTCAACCTGTGCAAATAAGGACCAGGATTTATTTCCTGCACGTAGGCCAGGGTGTTAGGAGGGGACCATCATCTCCCTGTGTCTGGTCCTGATGGTGGCAGCTGGGACCAAAGCAAGGGAAATGCAGAGAGGCAAACAGGGGGCAGGGCAGCTGCAACAGCATCCGGGCTTGCTTGGTCCAGCTCCCCTCCCCGCCAGGAGGTCCTTCCAATAATAGCATCATAACCACCACTCATAGTTATTGATTGCTTACTGTGTGCCAGAGCTTATGCTGAGCACTTCATAATAGTCGTGGCGGGGGGTGGGGGAGAGGATGGATCCTATTTTTAACTTTGTTTTGTAGGTAAAAAAAATTATGTTTGGAGATTCAGAAATTTGTTCAGGTTCATGCAATGAACAAATGACAGAACCAGACCTGAGGCCCAGGACTGCAGGAGGTGAAGCCCATGCCTGCAATCCTTTCACACTAATGCCCAGATGAAGCCTGGTGCCTGCTTTGTCTGAGCTAGGGAAGGCCCTTTACTCATTGCAGGGACACTTCAGCTCCACTCACCCTGCCCAGAAGCAGGTATTTTCTTTCTTTTTCTTTTTTTTAAAAAATATTTTATTGATTTTTTACAGAGAGGAAGGGAGAGAGATAGAGAGTTAGAAACATTGATGAGAGAGAAACATCAATCAGCTGCCTCCTGCAGCACCTCCAACTGAGGATGTGCCTGCAACCAAGGTACATGCCCTTGACTGGAATCAAACCCGGGACCCTCCAGTCCACAGACCAACCCTCTATCCACTGAGCCAAACCAGTCAGGGTGCAGGTACTTTCTAAGGCATGTGAGCTGGTGATGCCCCAGGCTTCAAACCAGCCTCTGGCCAAGACCCCGCCCTTAAACCTGAGCTGGTCACACAGACTTACAGGGTGAGTGTCTGCCTTTGGGAGCAGCAGGACCCCTCTCTTCTCTTGTGGGGCTGCTGTGTGGATGGCTCCTGGAGCAAAGGCAGTGGTGCGGCCTCGGCTCCTGCTGCCACGTGGTGTGTGCAAGCCTCACGCAGCTGTCTCCTTCTCCTTGTGGATGGCCACCCTGGGAGAGCTAAAGGAGGGGAAGCCAAGAGAGGACAACGGCTATGTGATGTCTTTTCTAGAAGGAATTGAAATGCATGCAGGTCCAGGTCAGGGTGGGATCGGTGATGTTCTGCCTCCCACCGAGGATGGCTTCTGTGCTGGGGGATTTTCCCCTCTGCTGGTTTGATAAACGATTCAGGGCTGGTGTCCAGGCCAAGCATGTGAGTCGCAGCCCCCACTGCCCATGCAATTCCCCATGAAATTGACAGCAGAAGCTACTGGCTTGAAGGGCTTGATCCAGATAAAGACTCTCTTTATTTTTCCAGCTCCCATTCCTACCAGAGGTTTCCTGTCATTGTGGATTTGACACCTCTCTCTCTGGGGCCTTTGGCCTCATGACTCTCTTTCTGTCTGTGCCTCCCCCCGCCCCCTTTTCCTGTGCAGCACGAGCTATAGATGGTGTTGGAGTGGAGGCCCCTGCCCTCTGCTGAGGCACATGACCCTCATCCTGGGATTCCCCGCAGTCCTGTTTCAGGGTGTCTGTCCCAGCGGAAGGGAATCCCAGCTAAAGCCCTTAAAAAGGAGCGTGACGTTTTTGAAATAGTACTTCGGGTGCTGAAAATGACCTCATTCAGAGCAATGAGTGGACTTAAAGGGTTAAGATTCTTTCAAAAAGGCTGGCTTGATCATTTCTGGCCAAAAAGGACCACTCAGTCTTATCACTGGATTAATAATTACCATCAGAGCTCTCGTGTTGAGGATTGAAATCTCTGCCTATGACCTCTACTTACAGGCCCGCTTTCAGCCCCCTGGAATAATCCAGAAAATGCACTCTCCCCTCCAGGTGGCACCCCCCAAGGTCCGCTCACCCATTCCCTGCCCTCCAGGACTTCCTGGTCCTCTCTAGCTGCCTGTTTCCTTTCCATCCTTCTCATCAGCCTCATGCCCCAGAGTCAGGTCACCTTTGGAACCCTCCCTTGCAGAAAGAGGAGTCTGAGGCTCAGAGTGGGAGCTCAGCAGTTCAAGCTCAACAAATATTCCTCTTTTTATGAAACACTCTTCTCATGAGGATCTCTTTCTCCCCTGACCTCTCGGATTTAGGACCTTGGACTAGTCCAAGTCAGCCATCACTATAAGTCTTCTCCTCCTTGGGCTGGCTCTGGGTTCCAGCCTTCCAGCCTCTCTCTGCAGCTGCCTCTTGGTTGGGTCCTCTGGGCTGACTTGCCCACAGTCTGGCTGCCTAATTAGTCTCCAGGTGTCTGGGGCCCCGGTGGAGCGGCCTATATCGAGCAGGCTTACTGTGGGGAGAAGGCTGGCTGTGCTGGGGAGAGGCAGGGTGGGGGTGGGGGGGGGCCCTAAAGAGGCCTTTTCCAGAAAGCTTCTCCTTTCTGCTCCATCACACCAGGTTCCACTTGTTGAGGTACGTGCAGAGGGTATGGTCAGAGCAGAGGGTAGCTTAGTCCTTCCCTCTGAAATCTGCAACTGCTCCCCAGGCCTGGACCAGCAGACAGGATTGGGATGAAATGATAAGGATTCACCTCTCCTAGGGAACAAAAAGAGGAAAGATGGGGCTTACCGGGGAGAGCAATGTGACACAAGAACGATGGCGATAAAAGTGGCTAACACTGATGTCACAGCTGCCCGAGCCCTGCACTGATCCAAACATTGGCACTGTTAGCTCACTGAGTCCTCAGTAAAGCCCCATGCAGCATGTACATTTTACACAGCAGGGGCCAAGATGGAGAGAGCTTGTCCAAGGTCACGAGACAGATGCGAGGTCTTCTCCAAGTTCGGCACTCACAATCGCTGTGAGACGTGCCCGCTGGCTGGTCTCAGCCCTGAGATGGTCTTTACCAAGAATTGGATTTTGACATTCTTGAGAGTGTGACCTCACCCCTTGTTCTCCTGCTGATGCCCACCAGCCAGACCATAGTCCCTCCTGGCCCCGGCCAGCCCAGGGCAGCCCTCGGCCAGGTGGGGGAATGGTCTGCAATGTTTTGGGCATGTGTTTGCCTCCATTAGGCAATATCTCACGGGAAATCAGCACTTGTGGGAGGTTCATCATTAATGATGGTGAATAGCATCCAAGTGTTAGTCTTCCTAATCATTTTGAATGTTTTGTTTGAGAAGGGAGTGATTTCTGGTCTGGTTCTTTGGTCCTGTGCTCATAAAGTAGAAGATGAAGAGTTTGCTAAGAGCAGAAGGATTATATTTTCGCTTTAAAAAAATCAATGACTAGTGCTTTTTACATTATTTATATTATTTTCTATCTATACTCTTCTTACAGGAATCTGTTAAAGGCACTTGCCCACTTTTTAAAACACTGGATTGTTAAAACAAAATAATGTAGTAAATCATAAACCCCCTTAATTGGCACAGACATGTGACAGTATCTTGCAAATACTGATGGAAAACTAAGGTGTGAGGGGACCACATCAGCCCCTCGGCATCATGGGAGCCCTCCTCTGCCTTCCAGACACCTGCTGTACCCCGTTGACCTACTAACCCATGGGTGTGCCAGTTCTGTATACCAAATGCTGGCAGAACTGTTATCTTTTAAGATAAAATTATATTTAAGTGGAAGTTCTGGTATTTCCACCCCCCCCACCCCCGCCCCCATAACTCCTTATTTTGGAGAGCACTAAAGTTAAAGCCTCTGTGCCAGTCAAGCCAGCATTTTCCCCACCTGCCGACTTCTGGCTATCCACACCCTGGAGACTCAATTCTTCTCCCTTTGCTCTCTCCATGCCTCCCCTTTCCGCCCCCCCCCCCCCAACTGCTGCATCTGTACTCATGTACATGCTGCTGTGTGTCCACGGGCATGTCCCCGAGGGCAGGCTGTCACCTCTGCACCAGGTGGAAGTATGTAGGCACTAGGGTCTGAGGGCGGGGACGGGAGGAGCCCCAGGCCATGCTTCTCTCTCTGGAAGATGAGCGCTCCTGCTTGACCGGGACTCCTAGAGCAAGGAGCAGGGCTCATGCTGGAGTTAGTAGGACAGGTGGTCCTGTGGCAGGTTACCTGGGGAGCCCTGGATTAGGGTCTGGGAAGAGACAGAATTGCTGGTGGATCTCACTGGGCATCCCTGTTCCAGACAAGAAACAGAGAGAAGTATTGTGTCCTTTCTTTGTTTATGCTGACCAGGTTTCTATTTTAATATGAGGTCCTGCTCCCCTCTCCTCTTCACCCTACACACACATCAAGCTGTGGCTTCCTTTTTACTGGCCTTTTCCTCCAGGTAGGGTCGGCATGGGTGTCGTCACAGAATGGCCATTTTGTTCCTTCAG
Organism: Myotis myotis; assembly: GCF_014108235.1. Classification (NCBI taxonomy): domain Eukaryota; kingdom Metazoa; phylum Chordata; class Mammalia; order Chiroptera; family Vespertilionidae; genus Myotis; species Myotis myotis. The sequence goes on from NW_023416315.1 coordinate 60,215,111, forward strand.
CATCTCCCTCCCCCATCAAAGGAATGTCTGAGTCTCATTGCTTCTGTGGCCTGGTGAGTTGCCAAAAGACAAACAAAAACCCCTTACTCTGTCCTTTAGAACAACCTCATACGGGTCTGGTTCTGCAGGCAGTGGGCCTAAACCAGAGTTCTGGAGCCCCCAGATGAGGGGTTAACTTGGTCTTGTTTAAGGAGATAGGTTTGTATGGGGAGATGGCTCCCAGGCAGGCAGCCTTGGGGGAAAGGAGAGGTACTGATGGCAGGTGGGGAAGGGAGTGAGGAGCTTGCTGGGCCTGCAGCCTGTGTTCGGAAGAAGCCCTCCGACTGCACTGAATCACAACTCCCTGAGGTGGGCAGGGCGGCTGCAGCTTCGTAGACTAGCAGAGCAAAAGGAGAACAGAGGCCCAGAAGTATAAAATGAGAAAAAGAAAATTATTTCCTTGTGGAACCAAGATTTTTTGTTTTAAGTAAGCACACGGGACGCCTAATGTGCAAGGGATCTTTGAATTGTTAGAAGATGCTTTTGGGATGGAAAACTTGGCTGAGGCCTCTGTGGACTTGGGGGAACTCTATGAACAGGGATTGTCTGGAGACCCTTCTCCAAAGCTCAGTGGCTGCTTCACAGGGCAAGTGAAGGCACATTGGAGGCCTTGCAACCCAGCTAATTCCTGAATTTATGTCCTGCCCAAGGCTTTGGCTACCTTTGATGGAGGCTGAAGGCGCTGCAAACAATGCTCTAGGGTCCATTTAAGGTTATATGAACCTGATCGTTTCTTTTTTCAGCTCCTGTTGGGCACTTACATTGTGCTCAGTAGTGTGCATTGGACTATTAGTAAGAAGCATACGTTCACCTCAGTCGGACTTATTTAGCAGCAAAGTGGCCGCAGGTATAAGCCCCATAGCAAAGGCAAAGTGGGAAGTGGAGCTCTGATGTTTGCACACCTTGCCCTGGAAGTCCAGGGGAGGAGAGAGAGTCCTTTGGGTTGGAGGAGAGGAGGTGTTTGTGATGGTGGTAGCCACTTAACACGGAGCGCCTCATTTATTTCTCACCACAACTTAGAAGGCAGGTCCTGCTCTCATCCCTATGTTATGGTTGAGGAACTGAGGCCTAAAGGGAATAAATACTTTGTTCAAGGTCAAATTTGTAAGTGTAGAGTTAAGGAATGAAGGAGGAGGGAGGGGAAGGGACTCTCAGGCAAAAGGAACACCTTGGTGAAGGCATAAAAGCAGGGAAGGACAGGACGTGTATGGGCAATGGAGAGCAGTTCTACTTGAGAGGAAATGATGAAAGCCAGATGGCAGAGTCTGAATGTAAGGCTCAGTCTGCCCTTCATTCTGTAGGCAATAGGGAGCCACTGAAGAGACTTGAGTAGCAGAGTGTCATGATCAGAGCAGACAATTGGCTTGGAAGGAGGAGAATCAGGAGATGTGTGGAGCATTAAGAGGTGACTGTAGCAGAACAGGTGAGAGATGATGCAGTGGAGTCTTTCTGCTCTGGGCAACGCAGGTGAGAAAATTTCCTTTCAAGAGATAATGTCCTTTCATTTTGATAAGAGGCAACTGATTTCAAAAGAGTGAGGGAAAAGTGGTCCATATTCCAACTCTTTCCAACTCTATCCACGTATTTGTGACTCTAGTTATTTCTGCTTCATCCTTTTTCTGTCTCCTTACTGGATTTTTTTTTTTTTTTGACATGACTGCCCGTTATTTTTTAGATTACTCTGACCCCAGTTTATTGGAATGAATAAAACATCTTTTCTGTCTTCAGACATATATTGACTTTGAGGGAGGTGGTAGGTGAGTGCAGAGTTGGTGTATGGAGACATCTAGATCACTGGGTACAGATGTTGTACTGTAGTGAAAAAAGCACCAGCACAAGTTCTAAGTCCGTCAGTAACTCCCTTTGTGGTTCAAGGATGTGTGATCTCTGATATTGAGTTTCTGTACCTGCAAGTTGGGGATAATGCTGCTTAAGCCAGTGAGAAAAATGAGATGGTTTTAAGAAATATGAGAGTCTGTACATCAGTGGTTCTCAAAGCGTGGTTCCCCAGGCCAGCAGCACCAGTGTCACCTGGGAACTGGCTAGGAATGCACATTCCTGAGCCCTGCCCCAGACCCACTGAATCAGGAACCTGGGGTGGGCTCTCCAGGCGATTCTGTGGTGCAGCGTCAGGTTTGAGAATCACTGCTGCTCATCATCGCACATAAGTGCTCAGGCTCTTATCTGAACTCTCTATCGGTCTGTTACAGCGGTTCTGAAATCTCAGTGTCTTCCTAGTTCCCTGGAGGCCTTATTTACACACAGGTTCTGTAGGTCCTGGGTGGGGCCCAAGAACTTGCATTCTAGCAAGCTCCCAGGTGAGAACCCCTGCTTTGTTATACACTAGCTTTGTGGCCTGGGGCAGGTCCTAACTCTCTCTGTGACTCACTTCCCTCATCTGTACAAGGAGGATCATAATAGTATCTACCTTATAGGCTGATATGAAAAATAAATGAGGTAATTCATGTCGAGTACATAGCGCATTACACCTCAATCAACATTCTTCTTGTTAATGAGTTTGTAAGATGCTTTACAAATAGAGAAGGTCATTGTGAAAGTTGATGGCAGAAGACTGCAGTGGTTCTATTTTAAAAAGATTTTTTTTATTGTGGTAAAATATGTAAAACAAAGTTTATCATTCCGAGTGTACAACTCAGTGGCATTCATTATATTCAGTGTTGTGCATCACCACCATCCACCTGCAGAACTTTGTCATCTTCTCCTGTCCCATAAGCAAAACCCCCCATGCTCCCTCCCACTAGGTCCTGGTAACCTCTCATCTACTTCCTGTCTCTTGAAGTTGCCTTTTCTAGACATTTCATATAAGTGGAATTATACAATATTTGTTCTTTTGTACCTGTCTTCTTTCATTTAGCATGTTTTAAAGGTTCATCCATAATTGTAACATATATCAAAACTTCATTCCTTTTTATCACTGAATAATATTCTATTGTATGGCTATACCATATTTTGTTATCCATTCCTCTGTGGATAGTCACTTTTTGGCTCTTGAACATTTGCTAAAATGAATGCTGGCAATATCCATTTGAATCTCTGTTTCAGTTCTTTTGGGTATATACCTAGGAGTGCAGTTGCAAGATTGTATGGTAATTCTATGTTTAGATTTTTTAAAAATATACTTTATTGATTTTTTACAGAGAGGAAGTGAGAGGGTCAGAGAGTTGGAAACATTGATGAGAGAGAAACATCAATCAGCTGCCTCCTGCACACCTCCCACTGGGGATGTGCCCGCAACCAAGGTACACGCCCTTGTCCGGAATCAAACCCGGGACCCTCCAGTCCACAGGCCGACGCTCTATCCACTGAGCCAAACCAGTCAGGGCTATGTTTAGATTTTTGAGGAACCACCCACCTGTTTCCACAGCAGCTGCACCATTTTACATTCTCACCAGCAATAATTGAGTGTTCTAGTTTCTACACACCCTTGACAACCCTTGTTACTTTTTATCTGATGATAGCCATCCTCGTAGGTGTGAACTGGTATCTCTTTGTGGCTCTAATTTCCATTTCCTTCGTGACATCTTTTCATGTGGTTATTGGTTATTTGTATATCTTCTTTGAAGAAATGTCTCATGAAATCATTTGCCCATTAAAAAAATTATATTTATTTTTGTAAGTATTACAGATGCCCCCTTTTTAACTGGGTTGTTAGTCTGTTTGTTGTTGAATTGTAGGACTTCTTTATATATTTTGAATATTAGACCTTTATTGGATTTATGATTTGAAAATATTTTCTCCCATTTTGTAGGTTGTATTTTTCAGTCTATTTTAAAAATTAGTTTTATTGAGGTATAATTGATATACAGAAAACTGCATATTTAAAGTACATATACAATTTAATGAGTTTTGACATATGTAAACACCTGTAAAACCATCATAATTAGGATAATGAACACACCCATCAGCCCTAAAGCTTCCTCGCAACCTTTTGCAATTCTTCCTTCCTCTCTCTATATTAGTCTGTTACTAATAACTCTCTAGATACTCTGTGGTTGACACTAAGCATCATGGGAGGAGACCAGGCTGGGAATCAGAAGACCAGACTCTGGGTGCTCTGACTCTGTGGTCAGTGGGTGCTGATTTTGTTCAGCCTCCCACCTCCCTGGTTTGCTTTCTCACTCACACATGGCAGGGTTCAGCTCTCAGCCGTGCCCATCCCCCTCTGCCTGCACATTAGAATAACCTCTTGGGGAGTCAGTGATTATTGCTTTTTTAAAAAAGCAACATTTTGCTAATTATTTTATAATTAGTTTTGAATAATTATTGCTTTTTAAAGGATACTAATGTCTATCCCACATCTTTCGAAAGACTTTCTGTGGGCGGGATCCTGAGGTCTGTGCTTTTTAAAAAGCTCCCCTGGTGACTCTGATGCACAGTAAGATGCAATGATTTCCAGCACAGCCTTCTCTTCCAGAGTCCCATGGTTTATGTATCACTTTGTAGTTTTCATATTGATTTCAGTTTATTCTCTCAAAAACATCAGGAGATAGGTAAGAAAAATATAGCTTTTTTAAAGACAGGCACACAAATGTATGGAGTGAATAAGGGACTTGAGCAGATAGATGTAAGGCAGAGAGGGGACTGGAAAGTTGCTTGTGTTTCCATTACTCCCTTTCGTTGCTGTTGAACAAGGTGACACCAACATGCAGCAGGCAGCAGCCAATGATTTCCAAGGTAGGGTCTCCTGGGGTGGGGTTACTATGGACCAGGGTTAGTCCAGACTCTCAGGACTAACTCACTTTACTTCCCTAGGAGTTGTTTTGAATAATTATTGCTTTTTAAAGGATACTAATGTCTATTCCACATCCTTTGAATGACAACTTCTGTGGGTGGGAACCTGGGGCCTGTGTAAAGTAAAATGACACCTTACTCATTGTCATGGAGCCTGTTCCTATCCAGTTAATGAAAGAATGGTGGTTACTCTCCCAGACCCCCTCCTTGGCCTTCATGGTATCATGGTATCAAGGTTATAAGAGCACATCTGTAACCATCTGTAACCTGAAGGTATCTAGAGAGCAATCTGTACTCTGAAGATGGCCAGGAGCACATCTGTAAGCGGAGTCAGTGAGATGCTATCAGGTGCTGGTCACAGAACCCAAGAACAGTGTGAACCGTAAGTCAATGATCATCTCACAGGACTGGGTCCTGCAGTGACTCAACAGCATCATCCTGCCCCAGGCGCCTTCTTCTCCCTGCTCAGCCTTGGTAGCTTAGCTGATGTTCCCCCTCATGGCCAGGAGAAGTCTTCGCCAGTGATGGTACAGGGAGTGGCGGACATGTAAGGAAGAGGGTGTTTCTTCCCCCAAAGTCCTCAGCAGGCCTCCCGTTCGGTCCAGCTGGCCAGGTTTGCATCCCAGGGCAGTTCTGAAACTTATCACTGGCAAGGGGAGGAAACCACCATGACTGGTTTAATCCAGTTGCAATTAACCACTGGGGCTCAGAATCACCAGCTTATTCCAATCATGATGGAACCCCTCCTGAGGTGGGGCCCCGTATGGAGGGTAAACTGCTGAATAAGGTTGGGGCACACCAGCAAGGAAGAATGAGTGGAGGGTTGGCGGCCTCACTGGGGGAGCATGGGATCGGAAGGCGGCTGGTGTTTTGAGAACCCTGTCAGCCGAGCCATGGAGAAGCCCGATGACGGTCTGCTGGCCCTCCTCTGAGAACGTTCCCCGTGAGCCACATTCTCATCCAGCAGCCACCATAGCTTTCACACTCTCCCCTGGCTGCTATGCGATTCAGTCGTTCTCACTGATTTGCTCTGTACTCCAGGCCGACCACCCCGCGCTGGTTAACACCTCTTCATTCAGGCTACTTAGATTACAGCCTTCTTGACTTACATTCTCATCTGGAGGAAGAAACTCTGTCACCCTGAGTGGGCTTCAGTTCCCTGCTCTCTCAGCAGTGACGTGGGAACACCGTGCCCCCTAAGGTGGCTTCTGCAGATAACCGGTGCTTCCATGCGATGTCTTGATCGTTACTAAATTAACTCTCAGAAGGTCACCTTATCTCCTTGTGCCAGGGCTCCTTCCCGTAGCCTCTGTGTGCAACTCCATCAGCCGCCTCCCAGGGCTGCCCGCCTCCCATGGCTGCTGGACGCCCCTGCACAGCTCAGGGCAGGAGAGCACCTTGGGAGAAAAAGGAATCCGGACCCAGCAATACGCTGCAGGTGGAATGAGGGCTTGGTGTGGTGTGGTTGGTGTTGATTCAGGAGGGAATACAGGTCATTGGTCGGTTGCCTCATTGATCTTCACAGGCTGAGCATTGCGCCTCATTGATTTTTCACTGCTGACTGAGCCTTGCTCATCTGTTCACTTAGAGATTGCTTCATTTCTTTTCAATTCATTTTTCTGTGTCTTTTGACACTTCCCCACATCGTATTGTCCTAACTTGCTATAGATCCGGTCACCTCTTTCCCAGAACAATCTGTGTGGCTTTGGGAAAAGCCTTTTTTTAACCCCTCTGAGTCTCAATTTCCTACTCTGCTAAAGGGTGATGAGAATTTCTGCCTGAAGCGTCTGGAAGCTGGGGAGACATTTGGGAGAATGGCTCCTGGGAGGCGGTGGCTGGTTTTCTCAGTCAGGGAACTGGCCTCGCCCTGACGTGGCAGAGGAGGAAAAGCCTCCTCTTGAGGAGGGGCCCTGAGTCCCTGCAGCCTCGGCTCTCGCCCAGAGCCCCGGATGTCTCCTGCCAGTCACCATGGCTTCAGCCACGCTGGTTCCCAAGGATGGGCTGCATCTTCCATGTACTCTCAGCCCAAGTCTGGATTTACAACTGTCCATTAATGTCTTAATAACACAGCTGAGAAAAGGCTGGGCATTTCCACAGGACTTTGCTGGGAGCCTGGGAGTACTAGAAGGGAAATAAACAGAGAATTACTATCACAAGTCAATGTGGCTTCCAAGTTATGGTTTATTTGGCTTCATCAGTATGAAGTCCCGGTTTAACTCCTATTGTGCCACTATGCAGCATGTTCAGTTTTGATTCCTGGCTAGATCCTCTGGACCCCTTAGTGTTCAGGCATAAAGACTGAGGTCCAGAGAGTGATGGGAGCCCCCACTGCTACCTGTGAGGTGTGTCCTTAGTCCTAGGGACCTGTTTGGGGTGCCACCTCTGACACCATGAATATTCACCCCTTCATCAGCATAGACTTGCCCCACAGGCCATGGAAGAAGAGTTATTATCCCAAAATAAAACAGCAGCCCCCGTAGGGCACCAGCAACACCTGTGTTATAGGTAGGGAGGCAGAGATGTACTTGGGCAAGATGCCTTTAAGTGGAACCACTCTTTGCATGTGAGGATGGTGAGGACTTTGAGCCTGGGAATGAGCTAGGAACGGATGAAACAGAAACCCATACTTTGCTCAGATAGACTTACTTTATGTGTTTCCTTTCCCTATATTTATTCTGTTTTGCTGTCGGATTTCAGAAAATCATAGAGAAAATTGCAGCCTCTTTCAACTGTGCTAAGAGGAGCCAGGAGAAGGGAGTTGTAACAGGCGTGCAGGCTTCTGCCAGGAGGTTGAGAGGCGATGTCCTGTGGGCCATACAGATGGTGGACACCCTGTATTACATGAGTGGGCCTTTAGCAGAAAGGGGAACTCATGGGGGTCAGAGTCCCTGCCTCTAGCTGCTGCTCCTCACCCAGAGACTTTCCTTCTAGACCTAAATCTTGGAAGCTTTCTTTCAATAGGTAAAGCAAAATTACCTTAAATCTCTCCATCTACTTGATAGAATTTAAAAAGAAACAGTGAGAACATAGATGCAAGAGTGTTGTGAGGAATGGAAGCCAGCCTACCAACAACTCCCAAAGTGTGTGCTGGGGATAGTCATTGGCGTTAAGCAATAAGCAATAAAAAGGCACCTTAGTCAGACACAGCTGAGAAGCCCTGGTTAATAAGGCATCTCATAAACAACCTCTCAGGACCTTTAATAAGCTAATGTACCTCGTGGCTCTAGAGGAGGGGGACTTGGTGGTTCCCAAACTTGCTTAATAAGGAACCCTTTAGGGCAGAGCTCTGGAAGGGATTAAAGTTCTTCCCAGGGGCATATTATTCTAACTGTGTGAACCTGGAGATGCCGGTGGGTTAAGGGGGTGTGCTTTCACTCAGTACACTTCGACAGTCATTGGTCCACATCACCCCATTTTGTCATTTCTTCCCATTCTCACCAGTGTGCATGAAATGGCACCTGTGAGCAAGGGTTTAAAACCCAGATGTTTCTTTCGGGAGTGATAATCTATTTTTCTTTATTAAAAATGGTCTTACTTCACATGCTACAGCACGGGTGAACCTTGAAGACATGCTAAGTGAAATAAGCCAGACACACAAGCACAGATTCTGTGTGATTCCGTTGATGTGGGGTTCCTAAAGTACAGTGGTCAGATTGATAGGGACAGAGAGTAGAATGGTGGTTGCCAGGGGCAGGGGGAGAGATATTTGGGGAGTTATTGTTTAATGGACACAGAGTTTCGGTTGGGAAGATAGAAAGGTTCTGGAGATGGGTGGTGGTGATGGCTGTACAACATAGTGAATGTACTTAATGCTAACGAGCTGTACACTTACAAGTTGTTAAAATGGTAAATTCTATGTTATGTACATTTTACCACAATTTTAAAAAAAAGGAACAAAAAAAGATCTTGTCTTTCGTCTGAGTTCTTTTGGTCTCAATCCAATTTCTTTCAGCCTCTGGCCTGTGGAGTCTGAGCAACTGGGTGCCCGGGCTGCTCTTCAGAGCTGAGTGAGAGAGGCTCCTTGTTAGTATGTGACGAATGCTGAGCCCCTTGCCATGTTCCCTCCTTTAATATTATTAATTTTGGTTGGAAACTTAGGGAGTTTATAGCTCAGCCTGTCTTTCATAAGCATTTGCAATTTCCCTTTAGTAAAATTGAAGTTTTGATATGATAGTTCCTCTTTCCCACACACACAAAAATAAGTGTAAAATGCGAGGTCCCTAAGTAAAACCTTTTCGTTGGCATCATCTTCTTCTAGCCTCGCTCCCTGGTGCAACCTGTGCATCGAGGAAGGAACTGTCACAGCAGAGGCCCCGATGGCCCCTGAGCTTTCTGCAGGCTGAGGCTCGGATCCTAGCCTCATTTCAGATTAGTTGCTGGGATCAGTTTCTCATCTAGAAAATAAGGATAGCGTTGGACCCTCTTGGGAGCATTTAAATGAGATGCTCCATGCAGACCGCACAGCTGGGTCCTCTGTAAACCACTTCCCTCCATGATTCACTTTAGGGCCAATCTGCGTGTGGCTGGCTCTGCCGACAACCTTGCCCTTGGTGTCTCAAACGGAACTCTTGACTTCTTCGCTCCCCTGCCCGGCTCCTCCCCAGTCTTCCCCATGTCGGTGCAATGGCAGAACTACCCACCCAGGGGCTCCAGCCAAAAGTGAGGAGGGACTACGAATTACCCTCTTGTGCTCCTCATTTCCATTGTCAGCAGCAAGCCCTGTGGAGCAATGTCTTCTCTGTTTTGACTACTGGTATCTGATCCAGGTCACCAGCACCCTTCACTGACCTCCTGCAGATCTCCTGTTCCACCCACTAACCTTTCTCCACCCAGCAGCCAGACTGACCATGTCACCCCCTTGCTTAATACCTTTTTGTGGCCAGTTTGGTGTGGCTCAGCAGTTGAATGTCGACTCATGCACCAGGAGGTCATGATTCGATTCCAGTCAGGGCACATGCCCAGGTTGCGGTCTCGATCCCCAGTAGGGGGCATGCAGGAGGCAGCTGATCAATGATTTTCTCTCATTACTGATGTTTCTATCCCCACACCCCCACTCTCTCCTTTCCTCTCTCTGAAATAAAATAACAACAATAACAAAGAACAAGCAAACAAAAACACACACTCCTTTTTGTGGCTTCCCATGCCATTTGGAAAGAAGTTAAAGTTCCTTCCCAGGGTTTTAAATGCCCTCCCTCTGTCCCTTGCCTTCCTCTATGAACTCATTGCTCACACTTTCCCTGCTCACTCAATTTCCTCCAGCCCCTCAGCCTTCTGCCTTTTCCTTGCCGAGTCTGCTCCCTCCTCAGGGGTTTTGCACTCACTTTTCCTTTGGCCTAGGGTGCTCTTTTCCCAAATTTTTGCTTGGCTGGCTCCTCCTAGTCATTTATTCCCCCCAAAAGCATCATCTCAGGGAGACCTCCACTGGCCACTCCAGCTGGGAACACCCTGTCCCCACAGGTACGCTGTATCAAAAGACTGTGCCTTCTCTTTGAAAGATCTCAACACTTCGTAAGCCACTACTTTTCTTGTTTATTGTCTGTCTTCCCCCCATTAAATGTAAGTTCCTGACATCAAAGACGTTATTCATTGTGTTTCCTCAGAACATGGGTTCCTGGCATGTTAGTAGGAGCTGAATAAGTGTTGTTGAACAAATGCACGGATGGGTTTGGGTCATCTTCCCTGCTTATTTCTTGGTCCTTTGTACCAACCATCCCCTTGGCCCCCCAGAACTTGCCCACTTGTGCCACCTCCTTGGGATGAAGGCAAGGGACCTTTCTATCACATGCAAGTTATCAAGGCTTATCAGGTGATCAGAGTTCAAAATGGTTTAGTTTTTACATTCTAATACGCTGGAATGCCTTGCTCTCCTTCTAGTTAACAACTGTGCCTTGGTCATTGGGCCTTCTAGACTTCTCCCTCCCACATTGGATACACATTCTTCAGTGGTGACTCTGGTGGGTGGCTTTTCAGGAAGTATTTACAAGGGAAGTATTAGATTTTCCAGAAGACCTGGGTGGTAGACATATGAAGAACATGGCTTTGGGCAAGTTCATGAAATGCTCTGAGTCTCAGTGGCCCCATCTGGGCGACAATAATCATGGGTTGGATACCAATGGATAAGTATTTTTGGAGTCATGAGTGTTTATTGCATATGAAGGAGTTTGTAGAAGGCAAGGTTTACACACAAATGAGGGGTGGTGCTGATGGTGGAATTTCAGGCTGTGAAGAGGAGGAGGTGGCTAGAGCTAGCAAATGTCTTTCTATCTGCATGGAATACTCTGTGTTTCTGTCCGGTGAGTGATGATGTATGAGAACTTCCCAGTCTAGTTAAAAGCCTTTAAGTTTGCAGTGGATTTGATGGTCTCTTACACCTTGGATCTATCACTTACCTTCTTGTGCCCTCAGTGACACAGCTTCTGAGCAGGTCCTAAGAGGGGGTGTTAGCATCTAACGTGAATTCTTTCGCTGCTTGGCCTTGCCCTTGCCCTGGGCCCTCCAGTAACACGCCTGCCTCTATATTCTTGTCACCCAGAGAGAAAGAGGCACATCCAAAGCATAGGGGTACTGTGGGACAGAGATTATTTCCAGACTTTGAGATAAAGAACCTCATATTGTGCTCCCTCCTTGCATATTTCTAGGTAGTAGTGCCTGGCCCCCAAAACTTTGTTTTCATCATTCTGAGCATTTTTTTCTTTTAAGGAGTGAATATAGCTCTCTATTCGGCTTCCGGTTGCAGGGAAGTCAATCCCATCCAGAGTGCTGGTAAGATGGCCTGGCATCGATGCTGGGAGCTGAGGTTGACTCACTGAGGACCATGCTGTGTTGCTGTTGTACAGTAATGGGCGCCTTGGAGAATGGCATCTGAGGGTCTTCATTCTGTGCCTCACTTGTGAAATGGTTTCCTGCTCCTTGCTTTGTGTGTTGTTGGCATAAATGCAGAGTAGGGCGAAGTCTAAGGAGTGGGTGGGCAGGGGCAAAGGAGTTGGGAGATAGGAATGTAAGAATCATTACCAGAAACTGCCTATCTCCTGCATCATTGGACTCATTTTTGTTTGCCCAGCAGGTGGGAGAGGCAGTATGACTTCGTGTCACAGGTCCCCACTTCTGGGGGCCCACATGGGAATAAGGAGGGCCAAGAACAACCTCCTTAGGAGGAATGACATATTAACGTTAGTGATCACTACTGAGTATTTTAAAAATTCTGTGTTGTCATGGTGATGGGAGATTATTTCCAAACTTTGAGATAGAGAACCCCCTATTCTGCTCCCTCCTTGCATATTTCCAGGTAGGAGGGCCTGGCCCCCAAAACTTTGTTTTCGTCATTCTGAGCATTTTTTTCTTTTAAGGAGTGAATATAGCTCTCTATTCGGCTTCCGGCTGCAGGGGAGATTGCTGCCAAGATATGCGGCATGCAACTGAAATATGTTTTGTATTTTATGGACTTTGGCTCATCATGGAATTAAATAGCATTAATTACATGAATATAGAGCAGCAGGGCAGAAACTGTTCACTTCCTGATTTGCCCTGAAATTGAGAAGGAAAGGGAAGCGATGGAGGAAAAGGAGAGGGCGGGGCAGAGAGCCTCCTACTGGACATTCGGTAGCAGAAGTGCTGCCATTTGGCCCAAATGTGCCCCAAATCGCCTGCTCCCTCATGTATGCTGGGGTTACTGCCTTCTTTGCTTGAAGGCTCCGTGGGTTGGGAGGTGGGAAGCAGGTCAACCCTGAGGGGGACAGCAGTGGTAGGGATGGAGCCGGGGAGGCATTTCCAGCAGAGGGGTAACTGGGAGAGCTACCGAAGCCCAGGATCTGAGAGCAGTGGGCCCTCAGCTGGGTTCCCCCAACACCCTGCATTTAGCATCATTTCCAACCCTATTGCCTTTTTTATTTTTTTCAGTTAGAAAAGTCTGGTTAGAGATTTCACACCAGTCTAAGGAAGGGGCTTTCCATTTCTTCTTTTGCTAAGGATAGGAAATGAAATGGACCAGAACACCTTATCACGGGGTGCAAGTGAAGCCCTTTTGTGGGTGAGGAAGCTTCAGGGCGTGGACATCTCTTGCTGACTCTTCAGTCACCTGTCACTTGTAGAGGTCCCCAGAGGCTGGAAGAAGCAAAGGCACCTCTGGAACTTATCAGGATCTGGCTCAGTGAAATGGGCCACCACCCGAGCAGACAAAGTGTGCCCCATGCCAGCTGTCCTTATTGGGAGAGAGAAGGTGGGGCCAGGAGTGTGACTGAGCCCACACACCACATGAGCACCATGTTCTCTGAGGGCGGCTCTCCCAATGCACCTGTAGCTGTAGGCCACTAAGAAGCCAATTTAAGCAAAGATGCAGAGTCTCAAGAGAAACCTCAACACCAGTCCTTTGTTTTCCAGTAAATACCACCCCAAGGGGTCAGAGTCATTACCATTCCATGGCTCTGCCGCCAAAGCCACTGGGGAGCCCTCCCCACATCAGTGATAGCCTGTGCTCCATGGAGCCTGGAGCACTGTACTCTCATGTCTCCTAGACTTAACCCAAAACAAACTCAGTCATCTCTCCTCCCTCCTCACCCTATGTCTAGTAACACTATTTTACAGATGGGGAAACTGAGGAAAGAAGGGCAGCTTCTTAGTAGGACTGTGGCCTTAGGTAATCATCCCTGATACCTGTAGTGTCCTCACCACAGTGACTCAGAGAGGGGAGGCTTTTACGGATGCCTTCAGTTGACACGTCAATAGGTGTGAGCTAAGACCTCCCCACCTCCTCCTCTGACCGTGAAAGGAGAGGAGAGGACTTTTCTGAGAGAGAGGATTTATTTGGGTGATGCCCATGTGACTAATGCCAGGCCAACATAGGGGAGTGTGGGAGCTGGTGTCTGGGAGAGCTGTGGGGCCTCTATTCAGTGCACTTCACCCCAGGCCTCCTGCATGTGGTGGGGCTGCATGGAGCCATGCCTGCCCCAGTGGGTGCTGGACCAAACGCTTCTCTGTCCCCTTGGTCTCAGGGCACCAAAAGTAATGGCAAATGCTCCCTTTGCCCTATTCGGTGCTGTCCCTCCATTTCTGCACACCCAGAAGCCAGTGGGGCTCCTTAGAAGCCTGGCAGCCAGCCTCTCCTCCTGGACAGGACACTCCTCATGGGCTTGGCCAAGGGCTGGGGTTGGAGAGAGTGACCACACTGATGCCAAGTCTAGCGGGGGCGTCTGACCCCAAATTCGGAGCTGGCCTGTTTCTTTAAGTGAGACGCTGGAAAGAAGTTTATGATTCTGTCCTCCCAGCCCAGGCTGCTATTGAGAGTGCTGTGTTTTTAAAGCCTCACAGCCAGACTTGGAGTGAAGAGAGTCATTGCTTAGCGACTCCCCTACCCAGAGCTCAGCGCCTGGAATATAAAGGGCCGCCGTGGTGTAATAATAGAGTTCCATCGTGCGCTGCCTGGGCTCGCTGAGGCCCAGGCTCAGCTCTGCTGGGAACAGCAGACTTGGCGAGGGAAAGGTGGTTCTGCACCCTGGGGGGTTGCCCTCAAGGCCAGGGACAGGGAGGCCTGGGGGAGGGGACACCACAGAGGGGACCTCAGGGGTCCAGTGAAGGCCTAATCTCTGAATGGGGCTACTCACAGACTCACCCTCCTGCAAGCTGCTTCCAAAGGCTCTGTCCATGGTAATAACATTTCCCCAGCCCCAGTTAATAAACTGGGAAGTGAGGATTAAGAGCTCTGAGTAGCTGAGCTTGGTGCTGAGTTTCCCAGGGACCAGGCTGGTTGCCTGGTGGCGCCCAGACTCTCAGTCTGGCCCCCCATGGCTCCCTCTTCCCCATCCTTTAGGCCCTTTGCCAGCCCTACCCCCAACCACCAGTATCACTGTTCTTGTGCTCAAAAGACAGTAGTAGAAGCAAAGGAACAGTGAGCAGACGGTGCCCCAGCTGTGGTTGCATTCTGGTTTTCTGCTGGGTGATGGCCAAGCTGACCCCCTGAGTCCCCCACCTGCATGTGAGATTGTCCAGAGGCAGCACTGTGACCTCCTCTTGGGAGGACGGTTGCTGTGACTTGGTTTCCCCCACTAGTGGTCATGATGGGTTGTGCTATGACACCCACACCCTCGGACACTTTTCCTCTTATGGATGTGGCACTCATTTCTGAGACAGTGACAGGAAGTCAGGTGGCAGGTGAAGCAGCTGGCAGGGCTGCATGCCCATCATGGGCTTCAAACTGCTGCCAGTCGCACAACTGGACCGTAGATGCTACAGGTAAGTATCGTTCTCCTGAAAAAGAAATAAAAAGATAATTCATGGCTCCTACTGCTAGAAAACAAGAGTTTAAAATGAGAAAAGCAGACAGGAAAAAATACTGGTTATTTAATGATATTCTAAGTTTACAAATTACACATTGGAGTACGTCTAAAAAAGACACTTGTCCATTTTGCTAATTTAGATCCACGAATGCCTAGTGTTTCTTGGATGAAACAGAAATGTCGCCTGTGCTATGTCACCCCCACTATCCTCAGATGCACACACGTAGTGCCTCTCTAGGTCTGAACCTTGGGAAGGGTCACTGAGGAATATGACGGTTTCTCTGCCCAGTAGATCTCAGCATGGTTGTCTCCCACCTCTTTGCATTTGGTGACTTTCAGTCTGGCTTCGGGAACAAGGAGGGGGCTGTTGATACCTAACGGGGATTTTCCCTCTGGGGAGCCTGATGTACCGGGACCCAGCCCCCAGGAGCCCAGCGTCAGGACCATGTCCTGGCTCTGAACAGCAGCATGCTGGCTGCGCTTCTGCCTATGCTAGTTAGGGTGGTGCCGACTACTGTCTGTCACACACAAATCTACTGGTTCAGAGCCTTGTCCCAGTAATGGCTTACTTCTTGCCTGATGTGGATGTCCCTGGTTGGTGGGAAGGCCCTTCTGTCTTGAGGCCTCACCACCCCATAGGGCTGCAGAATCCTCTGCACCCAGCAGGTGAAAGGACCTGTAGAGAAGACACACCCAGGTTCGTATCTGTTTTGGTGTGGAAGTGTCACTGTGATGCTCTCTCACTATTCACATGGTCACACCTGGATGGTGTGGACATGTAGACTGTAGCTAGTGGCCAGCTCTTACAGACAACGTCACACCCACGGCTGCATGGATGGGGATGCACACATTTTTGATGGATACAGAGCTTCCTGTCCCTGGGCCTCACCTGTGCGAGATGAAATTACCTCTAGTGCAGCACTGTGGGGGAGACAAGGGAAGTGACTAGGTTCCTGGTCTGTAGGAGGGGCTGGCAGGTGGAGCTCTGCAGAGCTTTCAGTGACTAGAGATGATCTCAGTGGGCACAGTGGAGGGCCCTTGATCAGACCCTCAGTCCCTGGAGGGCAGGGAACTCTTCTCTGAGTTGGCATGTCTGTACCCTTTGCACCCACCTCAGAAATTGGTGGAATGAATGAATGCATGCTGACTTGTAGCAACTGTCCTCTGCATTGTCCAAGTTTCCCTCGATGCAATTTTGTCTTCAGGCCCAGCTCCTTCTCCTCAACAGGCCTGCACTGATTTCCTGTGCTGGTTGGGTGCTGGTTCCTGAAGTCTTATTTGTGGATTCAAGGTGACTTGTTATGAAATCCCAGCTGGTGGACCACTGCTGTCATTGTAAATCATGTATGAAATACGTTGTTTCTGTGAAGCATTTGCAGATATGCTTTACAACAGGGGTCCTCAAACTACGGCCCGCAGGCCACATGCGGCCCGCAGAAAACATTTATCCAGCCCGCCAGGTGTTTTTGCCGCCGCTGCCTGTTGCTTAGCAGCCGACTAGTTTTTTTTTTTTTTTTTTTAACTATAGTCCGGCCCTTCAACGGTCTGAGGGACAGTGAACTGGCCCCCTGTTTAAAAAGTTTGAGGACCCCTGCTTTACACGGACAAAATTGAATATTTGAAGTACTTATAAGGCCTGGATTAGAGCACGGTAAAACTAGCATTGCAGTTTGGTCCTGGTTTGAGCTAGGTGGCCCAGAACCAAGATTTAATTTGTACTTCAGCTAGGTGATCCCAGCTGCCATCTCATATACTCCACTGTGGAGTAGTCATTCATCATTCATTCACTCATTGTTCAATCCTTTATAGATTTATTCATCCATTTATTTATATGTTCCCAAACATTTATCACATACTTCCTGTGTATCGGGCTCTGGCTTGGGAATGGAGAGAATAGTGCTCAAAAATACATAATTTCTGACCTCCAGGAGCTTATGGGACAGCATTAATGTGCAAATACAACAGAGTTATAAAATGTGAGACTGGTGGGCACTGGTTCCTGCACTAACACATAGTAGGGCGATCCTAGACCTCTGCCTGGGTCAGAGTCCATCCGCATTTGAAGGATGAGTCCCTAGATGAGGGGGCTGGCTGGGGGGGGTAAGCCACCTGTGCAGAAGACACAGAGGCATCAACAGATGGAGAGCATCCCAGGAGACCTGCCAGCACAGCCCTTAAGGCAAATTCTGGGCAGACAGGGAACATTGTGTTTGGTTATGAAAGGTAGTAGACACACCCAAAACACACACCGAAAGCTCACCTGGAATAAAGCCTCACCATTTGCAAAATTCTAATTTATCTCTGTGAGCAGTGGGACTTGGAGATCTCTTTGGCATGCTTACTTCTTCCTGTGAAACAATAATCTATTAGCGAGGGCGTGGTGAGAGACACTACTCTTTTGGCTAGATGGCTGGATTTTTATGGGTTAGGATTCTTTCATTAACAGGTGTCAGAAAACTGAATCCACGTGGGCTTATGCAATGGGGGAAATTTGGCTCATGTCACTGGAAAGTATAAGCATAGAGCTGGCTTCAGTGCACATGATCTAGACATCTATATGACGTCACTGGGACTGGGACCCAGTGAGCTCTGTCCTCTGGCTCAGCCCTGTGCTCCTAGGTATGCTGGCTTCATTCTTTTCAAGCTCCTGTCCCCACCTCCCACCCCCATGGTTACAAGATGGGGCCTGTATTTTTCCAGCCCAACCACTCCAAAGTTTCATCCAATGGAAGAGCTGGGACTTTCCTTAGCACTTCCATCCAAAGTCTTGTTGCCTCACAGAGATTCTGATTTGTCCAGGCACCTATGCCTGAACCAATTAATGTGCCAGCCTGACTCCTGCTCTGTGCTGATTGGTGTGGGCCCAGGTCAGGTGTACACACATGGAGAAAGGGTAGAGTTAATACAGCTTTGGGGCTGAGAGAGTGTGAAGGGATGGATAAATGTATGGTAGCAAAAAACAAAAGATGTCCACTATCTCTAACAATGTCTTTTAAATTATTTTTTTTAATCATAACTGTATTAGTCAGGTTTCTCCAGAGAAGCAGAAATCTCTCTCCCTCTCTCTCTCTCTCTCTCTCTCTCTCTCTCTCTCTCTCTCTCTCACACACACACACACACACACACACACACACACACACACACACACGGTGGGGTGGGGGTGGGGGGAGAGATTTTAAAGAATTGGGTCATGCAATTATGGAGGCTTCAAGTCCAAAGTCTGCAGGGTGGGCCCGTGGACTGGACACTCAGAGGAGAGCTCAGGTTGTAGTTCAAGTCCAAGGCTGTCTGTAGGCAGAATCCCCTCTTGCTCAGGGGAGGCTGGACTTTGTTCTGTTCAATCTTCAACTGACTTGATGCCACTCACTTGCATTACAGGGGGGAGTCTGCTTCACCAATGCCCACCAGTTTAAATGTTAGTCTCATTCAAAACATTCTTACAGAGACATCCAGAATAATGTTTGACCACATATCTGGACACCATGGCTCAGCCAAGTTGATACATAAAATTAAACAACACAATGACTCACAGAGAGAAATACATTTATGTCACACTCAGTATGTACATATACACAGATGGCTGAGACAAAATCTCACTAAATTGTGCTTATCTTCAAGGACATGCTCTTATTTTTCTCTTCTATTTTATTTCATTTAAAAAGCATGTGTGGCCACCCAGTTGGTTTCTGGATTTGTCATGGGTTGTAGAGATGGTTTTTGAAACATCTTAGAATATGCTTTCCCAGCGTTCTATTGCTCCATAGTCAATGTCCTGAGGGTTAGCACTCTGTCCAGCGGGTCAGAGAAAGCGCTGTGGGCAAGTAAGGGAGACTTGGAGAGCTTCCAGAGTCCCCAAATGATCGTGTGTGACCTCAGCCAGGACTTGTACCTGCTCATGCCTCAGTTTCCTTATCTGTAAAGGAGGTATACTTAGGAATACCTCTTCAACCTACACCTGCTGTGAACAATAAAATCAGAACACCGTAATGTCTATGAAAACACCTTGTAAACTCCAAAGTAATTTTGTGAGGTAATTGCCAGTTTAAAATACTCTGTCATCACTTTCTTCTCTACCATCAGGGATCCGAGAGGGTGGTGCTATTTCATGAAAATTAGTTTGAGCTCTTCAAAACCTGCCACATAAAACAAAGACAGCTCCAATTTCTTTAATCAAAATGATGATCAGCTTCTAAAAATGAGTCCCTCTTCCCTGAGATCATGCAGAATTAAAATCTGATTTCAAAGAAGGGAAAATTGGAGTGTGTTTGGGTTTGATTCACAGTCACTGAGCTCCGCTGCTTTCTCACCACTTTCCCACGCTCCCTGATTCGGTGAGTCCTTTGGGGGCAATCTGGAGATGACTCGGTCCCATTGCTTGTCTTTAAGAACCAGGGTTGGGCTGAATGCTACCTCGAAGACTTTGTTTGAAAACCAGCTAATTGGGAGCTGGAGAGAGAGCTGGTGGGCAGAGTTGAGGGTTTCTTAGGGCGGGTCACCACTGTCGAGGATTGGTGTCCTGGAGTGGAAACCACCCTGGAAGCCCCAGCTTTGGTGAGATGGAGCAGCCTCAGGCAGCTGGGGCCTGGGCCTGGCCGCTCTGCTAGGGGGCCTGGAGCTGGGGTGGGAGGACGACTCGCAGGCTGGGTCATCCCCAGTGGGGACTCCAGTGAGGCAGGCTGGAGCCCACATCCTGGCCTGTTTCCTTCTCTTCCATTTCTCTGCTGTTTGTTTCCTAATCAGTCCCTTTCGTGGTGTATAAAATGAGCGGCTGCTTATTCCTTTCACACGTTATTGTTTTCTGCGCGTCCCCCACCCTTTCAGGCGCAGTGATTTCGGCATCAGATGAGGGCGGTAAGTGTTTGAGATGCATAACTGTGTCTCATTTCAGTGCCTAATAGAAGATGGAGAATGAGCCCTGGCACCTTTCTGCTCAGTAAATTCATAATTACAGGCTTCCCCGTCTCGCCTCTCACCAACCAGAGAATTGCTGATTGGCTTGTGGGTCTGTGAGTGTGTGTGTACAGTAAGGAGGGGCGTGGCAGGCACACTTTCTAGGGTGCTTGGCAGTTTCTGATATAGGGACTGCAAAAGTCCTCTCCTGAGGGTTGGTGTCGAGCCCTGACCTTCACCTGCTTCAGCTCTGGAATGAGGGCTCCTGGACCTGCTATAATTTGGGTGTCGGCAGCAATGTTCTGAGAGCTACCAGCCAGCAGAGCAGATGGCACCCAGAGGGCTGGCTCCTCCAAAGGCCAGGGAGCAGATGCCGAAGTAGGTTCAGATAAAGTCAGGAGAGAGGCCATGGGTTGTGGGAGGAGCACTAAACGGGGAGTCCAGGGACCTGAGCTTAAGCCCACCCCACCTTGAACTCACTATTCGACCTCTGGCAAGTCATTCATTTCTCTGGATCTCAACTTCCTTGTCTCTAATATCAGGGATTGGGGATCATTAAACTGGAATATCTCTTTCAGATAAAAAAAAATTTAGATTTTTCTCTGATGCTTGGATTTGTGCAGCAATTTGAGATGAACCATCCAGAACCCTCAGAACTCTAATTGAGATGGTACATAGACACCATGTCGATATCATAATCCTAATCCCTTTACTCTTATTTAAATCTCATCAACAATGATCATTTATTCACCACTTATGTTTGCCAGGTGTTTTCCAGTCACTGAGGCTTTTAGAGGTAGACAGCAGGGCCCACCTGATGGGTGTTACCTGCCAGGTTCTGCCCTGCGGGTCCCAGGGGCTTTACTTTTCACCTACAGAGCCGCCAGGGAGGTACTCCTGGCTGATGTCCTGGATTTCTGTGTTTGGGGATTTATCTGAAATAAAACGGGCTTCCAAGTACTCCGTATGCGGGGCCCTGGAATTGCATGTTGCTAGAAAGATGCAGTGATACAAACCTGGGTTTGAATTCAAACTCTGTCACTTGTTAGTCACATGCCTTTGCGGAGCTGAAGGTTCCTCACCTGAGAAGCAGATAAAATAGCATTGACTCCAGTGAAGAGCTGTGATGCTAAAGGAGGTGAGGTAGTCCATGTGCCAGCATGGGGCCTGGAGTGTGGCAAATGGTCCACAGGTAGTGACATTCTTCCTTGCTTCCAACCTCTCTTTCTGCCAGTCCTCGACCTTCCACTGTGTGCCAGGTGCTGGTCGGGGGCCATGGGCATACTAGTGAGCAAGGGAGGCCCTCCCTGCCCTCAGGGAGCCCACAGCTCTCAGCTCCAAACTCAGTTCCTTCTGCAGAGTCTAAATGGAGAGGAGTGTGGAGTCTCCTTTTTGGGGGCCTTTGCTCTTTCCTTGAAGTGTCTTTACTTAATAACATGCACTTCAGCCTCAGCCTTGCACGGATTCCCAAGAAAGCTCGGGGCTCTCTCTCTCCAGCCCTGTTTCTCTCTGATTCTCAGGAATCGGGTTCTCCAGACAGACCCTTCCTGGTGTACATCCTGTTTGATAGGCTATGCTGGCCCCTTTCCAGGGCGGCCTTTCCCTTCCAGCTCTGCATGTCCTCTCCAAGTTCATGGCTCAGCCCCAATGCCACCCCCTCCCCAAGGCCTCCTACAGCCTTCTCATGCTCCCCCACCCCACATTAGAAGTCACTTTCTTCATGCAAACTGCCAAAGTGCTCTGTGTTCTGCCACTTAGCTCTTCACCATCTGAGTAACTCTGGTTCCTGTGGTGGTTGCCCGGTCCAGCCTCAGCTGTCCTTGGATTCCATGGTGTCTGGCATGTCTCACAGGTGCCCTGAGCAAGCATTTTCCGCATGGAGGGATGAATGAAGGCCTTCGACATGCAGGAATGCTGTCAGTTGTGGGGTACACCGTCTTCCAGAATCCTCTTCTGTTACTTCCTTGGGAAGACCTGTGTTTTCATTGGGATTTGAGCTTACAATGTCATGCCTTCTTCTTTCTTCTCTGCCTTCTTCTTTCTTCTCTTGGTTTCCATCTAACCCAGCCGTGGGCAAACTACGGCCCGCGGGCCAGATCCGGCCCGTTTGAAATGAATAAAAGTATTGAAAAAAAAGACCGTACCCTTTTATGTAATGATGTTTACTTTGAATTTATATTAGTTCACACAAACACTCCACCCATGCTTTTGTTCTGGCCTTCCGGTCCAGTTTAAGAACCCATTGTGGCCCTCGAGTCAAAAAGTTTGCCCACCCCTGCTCTAACCTCATGCTCTTTCTTTGCTGGAGGGGTTTCAGTTGCTCAACAGTTAACCTCTTCCTGTGACCTGTTTTTGAGATGTTCGGGTGTGAACAACACAAATTCCACAAACTGAGACACCTCCCAAATACGATGGTAGGCCGTTCCTGCCCTGATTTCGCCCCAACTGTAAGGAATATGAAGCTGTCCTCTGGGCTCACATGCAGAAAGCATCTCGGGTAGGCATCAACGAGACCAGTAGGATGGACCGCTGTCTTGTCCAATGGGGAGTTATTTATTTATATCCCTTCCGACCACTTCTTAAAGCATTTGTTTACTCCCTTTTGTGAGAACCTTTCAGAGGAGGGCCCACTGTGGGAGGCGGCTAAGGTTTGCCTCATTAAAAGGACACTGAGGCTCAGAGCCGGGCAGTGTATCCAGACGACCTGGCTACTGCCGCAGTGAGAAGGGCTTTTTATTTGGGCTTATGCACCGTCCATCCAGCAGGTTGTGTGTGTGTGTGTGGGGGGGGGCGGGGAGGGGACGGGGAAGCACGAGCAACTTCCCCTGCAGTAGGTGCAGACCTGGAGGGCCAGGTGGCAATGGACAGTGTTGTTTGAACTATTGTGCTGTGTACAAACAGGAAGCAGGGGACATCCCCATCTGCGTCTGGCTAACCTGAGATGGTTTGCTCGTGAAGATGAGAATCTGCCATGGGCTTGTGCAGCCGGGTTTTGAATCTACCTCTACCACGTTTAGCTCCGCCAGTTACAGAACTTTCCCAGGCTATAAAGTGGGAATAACAATACCACTAACCTCAGAGGTCTCCGAGTCAGGGTCCTGGCAAGCAACAGTACATGCAAACTCACTCGCTCGAACAAAGATGAATACCGGGGCTCTTGGCAAAAGTGTGGCTCTTAGGAGGCAGGACAGTGGTAGGGGTGGAAATTGTGAGGCCCCTATAGGACCAAACAGGGGTGGGCAGCAGGTGGTTCTCCGAACCTGGAGATAGAGTCTGGGTGGAGAGGCTGACCAGGGCACTGTGTGTGACTTGTGGACAAGGGTCACGGCCAGTGCATGCAGCCCACCTCCGCTCCCTGTCCTCTCCCCCTTCCTCCAGCCTTCTGCCCATGCTCCCTGCTGGCTGCACCTCGCCAGGCCCAAGGGCAAGGAGCCCGCGGTTGGACCTCCATGCAGATCAGCCTCTGGGTGCAGAGAAGTGTGGAGAGAGGATCTGGAGGGGCAGATGGAAGATCCCAGCACTGAGAGTTTTGTTAACTTGCAGTTTAAGATTAAGATTTATCTCTGGAAGGCGCTGGACCAGCGGGTCCAGCGACCCCTTTGGGGGTCGAACGACCCTTTCACAGGGGTCGCCTAAGACCATCGGAAAACACATATATAATTACATATTGTTTTTGTGATTAATCACTATGCTTTAATTATGTTCAATTTGTAACAATGAAAATACATCCTGCATATCAGATATTTACATTATGATTCATAACAGTAGCAAAATTACAGTTATGAAGTAGCAACGAAAATAATTTTATGGTTGGGGGTCACCACAACATGAGGAACTGTATTAAAGGGTCGCGGCATTAGGAGGGTTGAGAACCACTGTGCTGGACAGTTTTGGTACAGTCAGGCACTCGGCAGTCAATGGCCGTTCATCATTTTCATCGCTATTGTCATTGTTAGCATCACTATTATTTTTACTATTATTGTTACTGAAATGCCCTCCTGTGGCTGTTGTCACCAGGTCTGGCTGTCCCACAGCCATGGTAACCATGTCCCTTGGCCGCTAGCTTCTTTCAGTACAGTTCTCTGTTTCAGCGTGAGCAGAGTACGTTGGGGATCCCCCTGGCAAGCTATGGAATGAAGCTGAGTTGCTGTCATTGTCATCCAGCATCACACCTTTCCTTTTCTTCACAGGGACCCTCCACTCCTGAGTCCTGGCCCGCCCAGGAGGACGCTTCGCCAGTGCTACTGTGTCACGGGGACCCGCGTCTGAACTGAGAGCCATGCCCTGGAGCTGGACTTGCCTGCTGTCCCATCTCCTGATGGTGGGGATGGGCTCCTCCACTCTGCTGCCCCGGCAGCCACCCCCGCCACCCCAGAAGCGGTCTTTTGTGACATTTCGCGGGGAGCCAGCGGAGGGCTTCAACCACCTGGTGGTGGACAGGAGGACAGGGCACATTTACCTGGGGGCCGTCAACCGGATCTATAAGCTCTCCAGTGACCTGAAGGTCTTGGTGACCCACCAGACAGGGCCGGACGAGGACAACCCCAATTGTTACCCGCCCCGCATCGTCCAGACATGCAATGAGCCGCTGACCACCACCAACAATGTGAACAAGATGCTCCTGATCGACTACAAGGAGAACAGGCTGATTGCGTGCGGGAGCCTGTATCAAGGCATCTGTAAGCTCCTGCGGCTGGAGGACCTCTTCAAGCTGGGGGAGCCGTTCCACAAGAAGGAGCATTACCTGTCGGGGGTCAACGAGAGCGGCTCTGTCTTTGGTGTGATCGTCTCCTACAGCAACCTGGACGACAAGCTCTTCATCGCCACGGCAGTGGACGGGAAGCCAGAGTATTTCCCCACCATCTCCAGCCGGAAGTTGACTAAGAACTCAGAAGCGGACGGCATGTTCGCGTATGTCTTCCACGATGAGTTTGTGGCCTCGATGATTAAGATCCCTTCGGACACCTTCACCGTCATCCCGGACTTCGACATCTACTACGTCTATGGCTTCAGCAGTGGCAACTTTGTCTACTTTTTGACCCTTCAGCCTGAGATGGTGTCTCCCCCGGGCTCCACCACAAAGGAGCAGGTTTATACATCCAAGCTCGTGAGGCTCTGCAAGGAGGACACCGCCTTCAACTCCTACGTGGAGGTGCCCATCGGCTGTGAGCGCAGCGGCGTGGAGTACCGCTTGCTTCAGGCTGCCTACCTGTCCAAAGCCGGCGCCGTGCTCGCCCAGACCCTCGGAGTCCGTCCAGAGGACGACCTCCTCTTCACTGTCTTCTCCAAGGGCCAGAAGAGGAAGATGAAATCCCTGGATGAGTCGGCCCTTTGCATCTTCATCTTGAAGCAGATCAATGACCGCATTAAGGAGAGGCTTCAGTCCTGCTACCGGGGCGAGGGCACGCTGGACCTGGCCTGGCTCAAGGTGAAGGACATCCCCTGCAGCAGCGCGGTGAGTCAAGGGAGGGCCTGGGGGCTGGGATGATGCGGTGTGGAGGGAGGACCCTAGCCTATGGCCTTTGAAGGTATGAATCGTCCAGGCCATTTTGCAGATGGGACAAGTATATCCCATCTCTGGGTCTCACTGGACTCAGATCCCCACCAGCTCACACCTGCTGTGACTATGCAACTGAGCTTATAAAAGTCAGAGCTGGAGTGAAAATGTAGATTTCCTATCAGGGCACTTTTCTCTCCTGGATATTGGAGGGAGTGCTAAGGATAGGCAGGGATTATGGTACATGTCACATGCAGCAGGCATGGTTGAAGGCCAGTTATCATGTACTGTAGGACAAAGTGTGTGCCCGCTTTCTTACCAACCATGCCAGTGAATCACTTTCCTTGGAGCTGAGAATAAACCATTACTGGGAGCAATGGGTCAGTCATTCTGCATTTGGGATGGATGGGGAATTTGAGGGGTGCTATGGTCTCAGCCCCTGGCATATCTTTAGAAAATGAACAATGAGAGCAGAGTAGGGTGAGAGTCCAGTGAACATAAAGGGGAAGGCAGGACTTGCTGAGAAAACTATTTGTTAACTGTCTTCAGTGCCCACAGCTCCACAAAGGAGACTCGCTACAAAGTCAGGGGGCAGCCCAGGAAGAGCTCCGAGTGACAGTTGTGCTGGGGGAACTGGAGGAAGGGGGAAGGGAGAGTTGGTGTAGGAGGCCATCCTGGGGCCTGAGGGCCTGAGGGACAGACCGGACCTCAGGCTGCTGCCTTGCTGGGTGATCACAGGGGCAACTGGTGACACAGCCTCACCCACTTGTGACCCAACATGAAAAGCATCTGTCTTTCTGTGGCTCGACTTCTGTTCACCTTTCCAATGGCCCAATGTTTTTCTAAATCATTCTTCAACTGAGTTGGATGGCTCAGCTATTGACATCACCTATGCCTCCTTTCCATTTTTCTCTTTATGGTCCCATTAAAAAGTTATGAACCTAGTTGGAGAAAATCTATCCTGTAACCTTAATGAGGAAAGGAAAGTTCACCCATCAGGTGGAAGTGTGCGTTTGCATCAATGTGATCCTGACGTCTAGTCAAACTGCAGTGGAATTCAGTATTAGGAAATGCATTTGGGTTTATTTAAAAGTTAAGTTCCCCTTCATACCACTTGCCAAGCTGATCTCAGAGGGCACGGGCACCCACTCCACCCAGCATGTGTCTCTAGTCATTGGGATTTGGGGTGGGTAGAGGAGAGGGAGGAGAAAGGAAATTTGGCCTTTGGTGCCCTAACATGTAGGCTTAGACTGCTTTCCAGGGGTGAGTTTTCCAGGTGCTTGGGCTGAAACTAAAAGATGCCGTTCCTCCTTGGAGGCCCTGAAATCCAGGACACCGCTAGTGTCACAAAGGAAATGGGAGAGGTTCTATGGGCCAAAGAAGGCAGCAACAATTGACAGCCATGGCCAGGCCAGAGAATCGAGGGGACCCTTCTGTATCTGCTGAGCCCTAGCAGGTGACATATCCTTTGGAGTCTCTGGTTTGGGGCAGTAGCTAACCCACTCAGGAGAGTCTGTAAAACAGGCTTATGAACTTGGGGGGCCATGGACTGCTCCCAAATGAAGGCAGTGAATGACAATCCAGATGCTGGGCTGTGTATAAGTTTATTACACACTCAAACATAGTTCCCGGGAGATGCATTAGAATGTTGGCATGGACACGGATCTTAGAGATCCTGTAGTCTAAACTTTCATTCCACAGCCCAACCGAGTGAATGAATTGTCCAAGGTCAGACATTTTGTGGGGGAATGGCCGACCCTTGAGGATAATCTTCTTTCCTCTCTTAGCACCACATTTGCACATATCCATATGGACACATATGTACCAACACGTGTGTGCACATATATAATAAATACCCTCATGAGCATGCACACATGTGCCCTAGGTTAGAAAATGGTACGTTTATGCTGTGTGTGCTTACTGAACTAGCTCTTTTGAGGTCAGAGGGGTTGGCTATTTTTTCTGTAGATGTTCGTTTGTAAAGAACTTGCTTAAACTGTCTTTTGGGGAGTAAAACAGCTGCAGGGCTCAGCCTGGCTGCCCACGGGCAGGAGTGTGCCCCACCCTTGCTCCCTGCCACAATATAAAAAGTCAAGTTCATCATGGGTGTCTGCAGAGCTGCAGGTCCCCACACCGTGGTGGCCTTGGAGAGAACAGAGGGAAACAGCTTTGCAAGACAGGCTAGTGCCAGGACTGGAGTAGTGGAGCCAGATAACAGGCTTTTGATTTTTCTTTGGCTTTAATTAGCCCTTTCAACTGAGAGGCAAGTTCAAGGCCGAGAGCAGAAAGGAGGAGGCCAGAAACTGCGCACAGGGCCGGGCTGTCTCCCCAGCCAGTCTGAAAGGTCACGCCGGCTTTTCACGCGCAGTATCAGTTTCTTTTGATTCGGCCGATCCTCAGGTTACTGTGCTCTGGAGCGCTCAGCTGCAATTCATTTGGCCTCAGCTGAGACCACACATGTTTACGTGCCACCAGCCAGGCCAGGCTCCCCAGCGTCCCACTGAGGAACCCTTGTTGGCACACTGTTGGCAAACACAGCCTTTCCTTCACCCATCCCCGCAGCTGTTAGGTCCCTCCTCTTTTCCCCTCCTGCCTGGAGGCAGGGATGGATCAGGTGGACCCTGGAGTTTCTTTGTCTCCCAGTCCAAGATTCCCTCGAGGCTTGCAAAATGGAACCCATCTCAGATGGCCTCCTCCGGTGGCGGGTCAGCTGTTGAAGGATGGCCCTGGAGGTTGGCTTTTAGGACTTGTGTTTTGCAGGGTCGGGGTCTCCTATGGGTTTTATCATAGTCACAACTCAGAGCTTGCAAAGGGGGTGTGAGTAGTGGTTCACTCCCCCCTTCTCCCACTCCTGTTGTTGGAGTTCCCTAAGCTAGAATGTGTACCCTGGGATGTCCTTCAGGCTCTTCTGATCCCTCCCATTTCCTGGGACCCACACTCATTCCCTGAAATCATGCCTCCAAAACTCAGAGAAGGGAGCAGTGTAAGCCCCGGGGCCCCTCAACCCCTCACTAGGTCTCCGCTGCCCTTTGATTATGTGCAGGGATGATGGGTGGAGCTGGGAGAGAATACCTGTGTGGCTTGGCCTGCCATGCCATGGGGCGTTCTTGGAGCTGTGTGGTGGGCCACAGCCTGGGGACCAGGCGGGGGAGAAGCCGTGGACTGTGAGGCTGGAGCCTCATTCTGCAGGTTCCCAGAGAGTTCCCTGTTTTGATTTCAGGTGAATCAGGAAGGCTGGCTGAGCCCACCTCAGAGTTAAGGGCGGGGCCTCCTCCTGGGACTGTCACTTGGACTGTCAATGCCTGCTGCCAAAGCAAATCCCTGAGTGGGCGTTGGGTATAGAGGCTGGGGAAGCAGTCCTGTGTTTCTTGGTCCTGTGGGGGACCTTTGGGGTGAGGAGCCCATACATAGCCCATAGCTTCTGTCATGTGCCAGGACCCCAAACAGGCCAAGGTGACAGCTCCCAGAGCTTTCTTGGGAGCTCTGACACCCCTCACCTGGAGTTGGCAGCCAGGCTGGGCCAAGGTTATTGCTTACCACATGGGCCACGTGGCTGGGCATCCCAGTGTCCCCCAGGTATGGCTATCTGTTCCTCCTCAACCTTTTTCCAGCCTTCTGGGATAACCTCACAGAAAACTAGCCTCAGACTCCAAATGGATGAATGAATGGATGAGGGGATGAAGCATTTATTAGGCCTTTGGCTATGTAC
Source organism: Myotis myotis (assembly GCF_014108235.1). Taxonomy (NCBI): domain Eukaryota; kingdom Metazoa; phylum Chordata; class Mammalia; order Chiroptera; family Vespertilionidae; genus Myotis; species Myotis myotis. The sequence goes on from NW_023416315.1 coordinate 60,244,266, forward strand.
TCATACCTGGTGGATGCCAAGAATCATGAAATGATATTGGTCTCCAGGGGCCCAAGAGTCCAAGACTGAGATGCACCCACGCAGGTTGTCATGGTCTATGTGGTGGGAACAATGACTGTGGTCCTGGGAGTGAGTGACTGTCATGCAGATGAGGCTGGATGATGCAGAAACCAGCTTCTTAATCTTCCCTCAAGACTTGCACTTAGAGCAGGGGTGGGCAAACTTTTTGACTCGAGGGCCACAATGGGTTCTTAAACTGGACCGGAGGGCCAGAACAAAAGCATGGATGGAGTGTTTGTGTGAACTAATATAAATTTAAAGTAAACATCATTACATAAAAGGGTACGGTCTTTTTTTTCAATAGTTTTATTCATTTCAAACAGGCCGAATCCGGCCTGCGGGCCGTAGTTTGCCCACGGCTGACTTACAGTGACCTTCTAACCGGAACTGTAAGTCTTTGGGGGCAGAAACTCCTACCCAGAATCTTTGCCTCACACCTGCCAAGCCCGTAAGTGGGAGCAGAGAGTGGCAGCCTGATAATCCCACTGCAGGGGTGTGCATGGTGCTTGATGTTTACAAAGGGGCTCATCACCTCCTTCGTCCTCTCAGCAGTGCTCGGGATGGTAGAAATGGCAGCCTTCCTCTCCAGGTGAGGAAATGGAGCAACAGAGAAGTCATGTCCTTCACTCACGGTCATGTGACTGGTAGACGAGAACCTGCTGTCCATCCTAATTCTCAGCCGGCTGCTTTTCCCACCGGTGTTTCTCAGTGGTGTGCTGGTGGCACCCTGGGTGGGACAGTTCACTGCCTGGGCATCGCAGGACATTTGCAACCCTGGGCACTAGAGCATTAAGTGCCTATGGGACTCCCCACACTGCAAGAACTAGAAAAGCCTCTCACCTTTCTACCTGTGGGAAACCACTGTGAGACCGAGTGCCTATCTGACTTTGGAGGTTGCCTGCCAGCCCAGCCAGTCCCACCAGGTGCACAGAGGCACGGGGGCTGAGCCCTTTATGCTGATCCCCAAGCTCCAGTTCATGCCCAACAGTGAGGAGCAGTGAAGGAGAAGAACCCCATTCATGGGTGCTGTCACTCCGACACTTATATTTATTGTTTCTCAGGCACAGTGGCCCTGGGAGGGGACAAGGGCATCCCCCTGGACTCAGTCTGGCCCCCCGTCCCAGCCTGGTCGGTCACTCAGGTTCGTCTGGCGCCTGGGATCCTGAAACTCCACGAGAGTGAGCATCCGGAATGGGCAGGCGGTCAGCCCAGGCTCCGGGCGCTGGTCTCTGCCAGTCTGTTTGGGTGTTTTCTTTCCCCGTCAGCAGGAAGGGCAGCTCTGAGTAGATGGGTGTATCCTGTTGTTTATGGCTCTGAGCAAGGTTTCTCTTTTTGCTCAGCCACAGTCCTGTCACAGACCAGGAACTCCCCCTCCTTCTGCCCCAGTCCTTTCTGTGTCCACTACATTTCTATGCGGGTGCGCGCGCGCGCGCGCACACACACACACACACACACACACACACACACACACACTGTGGCACACTAAACATGCATGCCCTATTTCATGCTCAGGTCCCTATGAGAGCACACATCACCAAGCCACCAAGCTCCTTTCACATCAGCCCAAGCACTTACCCCTCACAGCCCACTGACCCCTGTACTCCTGACTTGCAGTTTAGCATTTGGGGGCTACCTTATCACAGCCTGACGCTTTAGAGAATCAAGTCTTTCCCCTCTCCCCTGGAGATGGTTTCTGTCCTAGGTATTCAGGCGAAAAGCACACCCACCTCCCTGTTTGGCCATCAGGATTTGCAGTGAAAGTCACATGCCAGGCAAGTATGCATGGTGCCTTGGGGTACAGGATGGTGGCTGCAGCCTGGGTGGTATCCTGGGCCGAATGAGAGGAAGGGGCTTGAGGCTGGCCTCCTCGGCTGGAGGTGTCCTCCCATGATGCCACCCTGGAGCCCATCGGGTCATAAGGGAGAGTGTCAAGACCCAGGAATCCCATATGCAGAATGCTAACACAGAGAACTGCCAGGAGACCTCAGTGTGGGGTTTAGTGAGTGACGTGTCAGGATGTGGGGCCGTGCAGTGCTGTGTCCTAATGCCGAGACATCTACTTCATTAACCCTGACATGGAAGTGTGCACACCTACAAAACACTCGTGTGTGTACAGACATCCTGTCTGTCTGGATACCGACTCAGTTTCTCATGGTGTCTGTCTACCCTCTCCTTTCTGTCTGTCTGCTGTGTTTCACTGTCTCATTACACTCATACTCTGTGCACTCTGATCTCGTAGGCTCCCTGTAGCTCTCTCTGTCTGTGATTCAGTCTCCCTCGCACCTCCACATCACACGCAGCAGCTAATACAGGAGATCTCTCTCCCGCTTGCACCCATGCACGTGCAAACACCCCACACAGTGTGCGATCTCTCCCCAAATTGGCAGTTGAGCCTCTCATTCAATCAGCAACAGTCCAGAATTGCATTTCTGGATCTTTCCTTCAATTCCAGCCATCCTCACAGGGTGGCGTCTTGGCCTGGATCCTGGTCTGAGAGGTTGGACCTTGGGTCTGAGCCAGTCCCAGCCCCTGAGATGCCACTAGACTGGGAGCAGCTTCCCCTTTGCTTTGAATTACACATGTCATTTTCAAGGAGGTGATACAATAATATCCCCTTTAATAAAGTGTGCTGGGACTCCTATGGAAAGAGAAATACATAGACATTCATAAATAATGATAGACACTGAGCACCTTCTATCTGCAGGACACTTAAACAGCTTCGTAGCACCGTCTGTATATTCTCCTTTGGTTATAATAAGCACAGCATGGGATAGAAAGGGACTTAATAATATTGTTGTGATTTCATGCTTATATCTTTTCTCCACTGGTATCTGATTTAGAGATATTTGCGCTGTGCCTCACCCAGATGTTATGCTCAGTGTCTCAGGCCTGGAATGTGCCCATTTGCCTCCACGTGGTGGATGCCAAGTGGAGGCATTTGAAGGAGAGGACACATTTCAGGCCAGACTCTCCCTGCTGTTGCCATTAGTATCCCTTCATTTTTGCAAGACAGAAGGGAATGACCAGACATGGGCACAGGGCACTTGCTACTTTTCATTAACAAAGTTAGTGGAGAGGGAAAAAAGACAATGAAGGGAGTTATCCCTTCAGATGCTCAATGTACATTTCCCCCCTAATGGATGGGCCCTACATGCTATCCACATAAGAAATGGGATCAGTGGGAGAGAAGAACGGCCACATCTTCCCCTGGTCTGGGTGTCATTACTGCGTCTCTGTCAGTGTTCCAAAATATAATGGGATTTGTTCGGCTGATTTATCCCACATGCAGGCAGCATTATCCAGACTCACACACGAGCCTGAGGAGCAAGAGGGGAAGATGCTCAGCGACGAGAGTGGGGCTAATAAAATTTATTCGCACTAACAAGGGAATGACCTACCCCATAATTCAGCCTGGCGAGTGGGTCAGTGCTTCCCAGCGCCTGCCAGAATACACACAAACTCAATCATCGTGGCATGCCCCACTCCAATTACAGTCCTAGCGGCGGCCGAGGTTGTCTGCTGGAGACTGGGAGGGGAGTGGGAACGTGGGGCTGATGGGCCGTGTGGGATTTCTTTGCCCTTGACAGATGGCCACTGGGGACCGTTGAAGCTCAGGTACCAAAGGAGAAGGGCAGCACCCAAGTGGGTTTTACTTGGTGCTCTTCCCAGTGCCTTCCCTGGTAGTGCCCATGGTCCAGGCTTGGCCACTGGACTAGTTCCAGCGTGGTGGCCATCTGCAGAACTGGGCTAGTGGAGTTGGGCCCCGATGCTCTTGCTTGGCCAGCCTACTGCACTGGTCATGGTGTCTTGGCCTGCTCTGCTCCTTAGAGTGGGGAATATGGGGCTCTCAGCAGCTGAGCTGATGAGGACGAGAAGATCAGGGGATCAACCCTGGGATCCTGAGTTGGAGCTGCTTTGTGACTGCTCTGCTCAGCAGCTCCTAGGGCGGGGAAGGCGGGGCGGGGGGGGGGGGGGGAGGGGAGCAGAATTGCCTCAGCTCACTGTTGGTCACAGACAGGCCTGCAGAGTGTGCGCTTGGTGAATGCCCCTCCCCTGGGTAAACAGCTCAACTTATGGCATTAGTTTCCTGTTAGAAGGGTAGGTTGTTATTGTGATGAGTGAAAGGCCACGTAGGTATCTGTTGGGATTGGGCCACAAACAGTTTCAAAACACATAGAATTACCAAAATGAGTATGCAAATAGGGTTGCTTTTAGCAAACCACTTCCATGGTTCAATGGGTAGTTAAATGCCTTCCTTCAATGGCTGTTTGCCTCAGAATACACACACACACACACACACACACACACGAAGCTCTTAAAGCACCATGACCTTCTGTATGTAGGTATCGACCTATTTGTGATGCTTAGAAACCAGGCACGTGCTCTTGGGAACATTGGTGTAATTTGTTGGGTTGTTTTCCATTCCTGAGACTTTTCATGAAGCCCCTCCAGAAGTGTGTGTCTAGGCTATTGAGGCTGTGCTTTTCTGGCTTCCCCTCTCTTTCTCTGTACACATTGATTTACCTACAATCGCATTGAAAAAGACGCAATGTAGAATCCTCCTGAGATAATGTGTTAGTAACAAAGTGGGGGAGGCCTCATTCCTGTGTTCCACGTTCGTGGCTGTGCTCACAGCCCGGTGCAGGGCCAACCGGCACCTGTCACAGGGCCGCCCCGGCTCTCAGGAGAGTTCAACCTGTGGGATCAATGTGGGCCATGGCAGACCTTTGGGGAGGATGGGGGCTCATAAAAGGGAAAGGGAGGTTTATGCAGAGCGGTAAAGCCATTAGGGGACTGTATAGTTTTATTTTATTTCTTTCTTTGCTATAGAAACTAGCACTCATGCACATGGGACTGTTTTATGAAGTAAGAGGCTTTTTGATGAGAGCATCCTCCCCAAGATGTTGCTGCCTCTCTGAGGCCTCTCCCTGCTGACCTCTTCCCCTGGAGGGTCATCTGTGGGCATCAGGCCTCCTGCATTCATGAGCACCTAGGGGTCAGCGGTCATGTTTGAGATATGGCCCCAATAAGTGGGTGATCACTATCTCCCTGTTCTGCAGAGCTTACAACTGGAGTCTGTGTAGAGACATGAGCTACCACCGCTGATCTGATCCGTATCTCGGTTTAGAGCGAAATCCCACTGATTTCCCATTTCCAGAGGAGGTCTGCGATGGTCAGCTCCTGTGTGTGTGAAGTGTAATTAATTAATGGGAAGAAATTGAGGGCTGCTGAGCATGAAGAATCTAAAGGCCTTCTCTTGTCCAGGTCAGCAGGTGCCTCACAGGTGCCTTGTGGGCTTCCCTCCTCTTTTTTCTCCTAACTTGTATTTCTTTTCAAAGCTTCATCTCTCACCTTCCCTTGGGACAGATGGGCCCAGGAAGGGAGGGAGGAAGGCCAGCTGTCACGATTGCCCCCGAGGGCCTCCTTGCAGGGGAGAGTTAGTTCCTTCCAGAGGTCACGGAGGTCAAGCACTCCCAGGGGAGGAAGTGGAGGCCTGACTCTTCTGTGCAGTCTCTGATCTTGAGAATGGGTTTCCCTGATGCTGGAATAGGTTTCTTTGGGGCCACCCTCTTGCAATCCCAGTGGAATCCCCTTCATAAGATCAGGTGTTTTTTTTTCTGGACTGGAAATTTGGGGTTCTGGTACCTATTTTCTCACAACTTTATAGCTCCCAGGCAGGTGAGGGGGACATCATTTCACTCTCTAGGCCTCAATTTCCTCTTCTGTAAATGGACTGTTGGGTTAAGATCCTGAGTTATTTTCCTTCTGGGGAATAACACAATGTGTGAGAGAGTGGCCATGTACTATACTGGGCAGAGAGCTCAGAAGTGCGCCCACAGAGCCCTGCTGCTCCCCAGGCGGGGTGGTGGGGGGCTGCCCTCTGTACATCCAGCACCGGGTCTGTTATTGATGTGTGTCTGATCTTGGCCTAGGTCTGTCTCCCAGACTAGGAAAAAGGAGAAACTAAAATATTTAATCTCTGTATTTTTGGATCCTCACCTACTGCTTAGTGCTTAGTAGGTCTGTCCTAATTGTTTTTAAACAAATTAATGAGAGGAACAGTAAATAGTGTTGACTTCATTTAGTGCCTTAGTTACCCCTAATAGAAATAGGAGTTCTAATAGCATAATAGACCAAAAGTTTGATGGACAAGGCCTAACTGAAGGACCCACAGTGGGTGAGCTTGGGCCAGTCTCTGAGGCCTTCTTCCCCTGTCTAATGGTCTGGCCTTCCAGCTTTGGGGGTGGCTATGGGGTGCTCAGGACTCCTGTGCATGGGGCTGGATGCTACTTTTGCCTTCAGGGAGGGCAGGAGTGCTGGCTTGCTCCCCGATGGAAGGACTCCTCTCTGCTGGACCAGGAGCTGCCCATGAGCAATAGGAGGACCAGGTCCAACTTTAAATTTCCTGTTCTGGGCTCAGAGACTGCTGCTGCTGGCCCAGAGCAGCCGGCAGCTGCCTCTCGGTTGGAGGAGTCAGCTGCATGGTCTATACCTGCTGGCTCACCCCGTTGGTCTCCTGTGGATTAGTTTGGGATATTTGTAAATAGTGATGCCTGGGGTATGAGGGGCAGCCTGTGGATGTGGAAGAGACTGTGTCCGAGAACTGAGCTAATTGGTCCACAGGGGGCTGGACCTGGTGACCCCTAACTCATTAGCACTGTGTTTGGACCACTGAGCTCTGGCCTATTTCTGACCTTTCCGTAATAAGGACTCACTGTGGGTTTCTGCAAAGGTGGGACAACCCAGGTTGGGCTAAAACAGCTCCACTTGGCAGGGGAGGGGCCATCAGGAACCAGCCCAGAGGCCATGCTAGCTGGGGTGAGGGGTGATTTCAGGGTCAGGTCTGTGCGCCTCCTCATCACCTTTGGCCTTCAGGATGCAGTGGCATGGTGTCAGGGTGATGGTGGTTTTTATGCGTGAGTCGGGGGGCGGGGGGCATAGGGTTAGGAGATGATTCAGAGGGCTCCAGAGGAGATGTCCCTGTGGTCCCCCAGGTCTGCCCCCTTCTTCCACCCTTCCCCAAGAGTCTTTGCAGAGACCACCAGACCCTTCTGGGGTTCTCAGGTGGCTGCTTTGTAGCTCCACCCTGGAGCATGGGCCACTACCGGAGAAAGGATACTGACAGCATTTAAAATCCCCTTTCCGTGGAGATGATAGAGCTTTTCAGAGTGCCAGTCTCTGCAGAGTGGGAGCAATTTCCCTGTAATTGGTAAAGTAACCGTAACTGCTCTGTCATTTGTATGTGGCGACACGTAATTGCACAGTAACCTTTGCCGCTGTGTGCAAGGGAAGCACGGTGAGCTGTTAGATTGTAATTCAGAGTGCCAGTTCTGGCTCTCATGCCACCTCCACTCCTACCCCTCAAGGATGCCCTGGGGGAAGCCGCCATGGGCCTCTCCACATCCTGGCCCAGTGGGTCCTACTCCAGAGAGGGAATGCTTGTCACCTGTCATTCATGACCTCAGTTCACCTCCATGGTGAACCAGACCAGAGCTTCTCCAATGTTAGCGTGCAGCAGAATCACTTGGGAGGGTGTTAAGATGCAGATCTCTGAGCCCCACCCCAGTGTTTCTGATCCAGTAGGTCTGAGTGGGGCCCAAGAATTTTCATTTCTAATGAATAGTGCGAAATCTTCTGGATTTTAGACCATTCCTCTGCTCTTCCCTTCAACCTCATTGATCTGATAGATCTGTAGGAAGTTCCACCTTTGCTATTTCATCTTGATAACACCTGTCTGAGGTAGATGTGATGAATTTCCCCAGATGCCAACTCACCAAGGTTGTCTGAATTGTCGATGACAAACAGTAGTAAGTGTGAACACTCCCATAGCCCTTATGAAATGCCAGACATTGTCCTACATGTACTAAACCATTTACTCCTCACAGCAGTATATACTGGTATTACTATCCCATTCTACCCATGAGAAACTGAGGCACAGAGAGCTTAAATTAGTTGCCCAAGGTCACACAGCAGTAAGTGGTAGAACTGGGATTCAAACCTAAGCATTTTGGTTCTAATTCCAAAGTGTTAGCCATTGTGAAAGTCAGGCTTTTATTTAGTTATCTATCCATCCATTCATTTAACACATATGTTTTAACCTACTATGAACTTGCAACTAAGCCAAGGGTACAAAGATACATAAAACATGGTACCGTCCTTGTGTACATGGACCCTGGAATCCTGTGGGTCACCAGTCTTAATTTATGACCCATGTATCCCATGAGGATATTTGTGGAAAGCAGATTTGGTATCCTCCTGATTGGGGTAGAGGGACCCTGAAGGGTGTGGCCCTAAGACTTCAATATCTCTTCACAGGGTTTCCCAAGTAGGTACCACATATATTCCCATGAAACAGACCCTATTTCTTTCCTTTGTAAGAATGGAGTTGCTCTCTAATAAACAGTCATTATAACAGTGGCCACAGCTCACTCATGGCTATTTGTGGTGTGGGGGAGGCACGAGTGCGATGTGGGCCTGCAGGCGAGGCTGGGCTCCTGATTATAGCCGAGGTGAGTCCCTTCCTGGCTCCTCTAGCCGCTGCTCTAATCTTGCTGTTAATGGGGCCCAGGGGAGAGCTCAGCCAGGGCTGGAGCAGACACTATCCTCCCTGCTTGCCCAGGGTGCTCAGGAATCCATGCCAGCCCTCACCTGTGGAAGCTTTCTCCAATTAGCCTTCCCTTCTAGGGCCCACATGTCCTGGCCTCTGCTCCCTATACCTTGGCCTCCTTGAGTTTGTGGGCCCATGGGACCCTCTGCCTTCTCCTCCTGGTGCTGTCATTTTCCTGCAGCTGTAGCTCAGACCTGGCGGGTTGTGTCCATAGAGACCCGTGCTCTAGTCAGGAGGCACATGAGGACCATTTCCAGCTGCCATGAGACCCCTGTTCCAGGCAGGATTTCCATTGAAAAAATTAATGTGAAATACCAGCTTGTAGCTTGCATTGATGACATGCTTTCCTGTTTATCAGGTGCCTTCACACCTGTTATCTCACCTAGACCTCACAACAGTCCTGTCTTGCAATTTTGTAGGCAAGGAAAATGAGAATCAGAGAACAGGAGAGGCCTACGCCAAGCTGGCTAGTTGAGAAGCTGCTGAGCTGCTATGGAACCCGAGACCTATGTGCTTTCCACTACTTCAGTTCTAAAACTCCCTCCCCACTGCCACAGCTTTGAGGAAACAGTAAGATCACCTCATGCCACAGCTGAGGGACCTCGGCAGCCATGCAGATCTGGGCTGCGCCTGTCAAAGGCCCCAATCACCTTTTTATTGCCTGGCATAGGGGAGCCTGGGGAGAAAGCCACCATTGTCCCTGGAATGCAATCCCCACGTTAGGAGCCCCAGCTGCAGTCTTTAGAACCTGGTGATGACACCGGAGGTGGGTAGTTGGGAGGAGCTGACTGTCTGCTATCGGTGAGGAGACTGAGACCTGGCTCCTGGCGGGCCTCGAAGGGAGGTGTTAGGAACTGAAGACGGCAGAGCCCGGCTGCCAGGCTGACTGGCTGAGCTGTCCTCACTTCCTTCTGATGAAAACATCCCTCTCCCAGCCCCTTGCCGTGCCTGGTGCCACCGCAGCAGGAGCTCACAGGTCCCTGACTTCCTGCCTCTGAGCAGCCAATGATTCAATGATGCAGGTGCTCAAATGCATTCTGTCTCCTTGTAGGTGGTTGTTTATTTATTTGATTGTGTCCTGCCCAGCCAGGGGGAAGAATGGTTTTCAGTAACCAACCACTCAGAAATGCCATCCTGGGCCAGTGAGGTACATGTTTGTGCCAGGGGTGGTGGGAGACTGGGAAACATGGGCTGCTTTGCTCCCTGACTCGGTGTCCCCCTGTTCAGGGCAACTAGTCATCCAGCCTCATCTATTTAGAAGATGGGTCATGATGGGCAAGGCACATTTGCTGATGCCAGAGGCCCCTGCCGCCCAGTTTAGGGTTGAGAAAGTTGGGGATGAGTCTTCTTCAAGAACAGGAGCACACAAGGCCATGAGGGTTCCTAGCACGCCCTCAGCCTTCAGTGCACAGAGCCTGCCGGGCCAGCCCAGGCTCACCCTCCCTGGTCTGACTGCCACCCCAACCACCACCACGATAAGAAGAAGGGGAGATGGCAGAGAGAGGATTGAGATGCAGCATGTTGTCTTCCCCAAGATGAACAATGCCAGTCCCCCTTCTTCTGGGAGGGAGCCGAGGGCCCCACAGCCCTGAACAGCTCAGAGTTGGCCACGGTCACACAGCTCCTGGCAAGAGCCTGCCCACCAGTTCTCCAGATGCCTCTCCTTTGGCTGGACTGAGGCCTTTAAAAAAGTGACACCTTCTATTTTATTTTATTCCTTTTTCTGAAAAGTCCAAAAACGTTTACAGGCATGAGCTCTATAGGCTTTATGGAAGCCCGTCAAAAAGCAGGGGTTGTTTCTTCTATCTTTATAGAGCGGAAAATAAAAGAACAGAATATGGAAAAACTCTTCTAAGACCACACAGTTCTTCCCAGAAAGGGGAAAATCCAGCGTAGGCTCCTAGCGCCCAGGGGAGTCTATGCCAAACCAAAGCTGCTTGCTGGGGCACAGGGGCCTCCTCACCAGCCATAGTTAGTCCTCACACTCTCCAGTAAGTCCGATCCCAGCTGGGACCCTCTGCTTGCGTGGGGACCTGGAGGCCTGGAATAAAACAGGGGGAATGCAGCTGTAACACTGGGAAGGAAACCAGCCCGGAGCCTTTCCTGTTGGTTCCCTGAGTCCTGAAATTGCCCTGGAGTCAGGAGCAAAAGTTGGGTCAGTGTGTGCCATGGGATATCCAGGGAATATTCTCTTTGAGGAATGCTAATAGGTGTTCCGGTCTAACATGGTTTAGGGAATAAAATGTTCGGGAAAGGATTAGAGAATATCAAACATATTTCTTCTTAAAAATACTTCATACCTTTCCTGTAACTAATCATTGTGAATGGCTGACATGGTGTTAGAATGTACTGTTTCTCAAAATTATGTGCCCAAGGAACCCTTTTGTGATAGAACATCTTGGGGGTTTGGGTTCCACTGAAGATACTTTGGGAAATGCTGGTGTAGGGATGGATGACAAGGCCAGGGCTCTGAAAGAAACAGGGAGTCTGAGATTGGGCAGCGTGAGGCTCTACAGTGGCTTGTTGAGTTCATTCACAAACTTTCCATTCCTCCCATTTCCCCTTTCCTGAACCTACGGTCTGTACATGTCTTTGTCATAGCCTTGCCATCCATGTATTGATGTTCCTAATTCTCCATTCTACACTTGTGAGTCCTCATCTGTGGGGACCCTTTAACAGCAGGTGTGTCGAAGTGGAGACCACATCCTCCTGATGCCTGAGCCCAGCCGTCTGGAGCCCATGCTCATGGGTGCTGGCCCAGTGCTTTCTGATGTGATGGTGGCAAAAGGCAACCTAAGCTACTGGGATGGCACCTGGAGTGATTGCAGGTGGGGTGGAGAGACCATGGGAGTGTGGTGAAAAGAGACTCTAAGAATTTGTGTGTGTTTTTGTTTTTTGTTTTTGTTTGTTTGTTTTTTCCATTGTCCTGAACCCTACTTAGATAACTGTTGACACGTTATCTAGTTTCTCTGGACTGAGTGTTTCATGTAAAAATTAGGGATTTATACCATAGCTAAGAATTCTTCTAGTTCTGTAGTTCCCTGACTCAATACCTCTGCAAATTTCCCCGACGTTCCTCCCTAATTTTTCTCCTTTTTAATTTTCAGCTCTTAACTATTTATTTTTTTTATTTTTTCTCAGCTCTTAACTATTGATGATAACTTCTGTGGCCTGGATATGAATGCACCCCTGGGCGTGTCCGAGATGGTCCGTGGCACCCCTGTCTTCACAGAGGACAGGGACCGCATGACTTCTGTCATTGCATATGTCTACAAGAACCACTCCCTGGCCTTCGTGGGCACCAAAAGTGGCAAGCTGAAAAAGGTAGGAACAAGGTGCACTCATTTCAGTTATTGTGAAGACAGTCTGTCCCCGCTGGGGCAGATGTTATCTCATGCTCTTTTGCTACCTTGGGCCTGGTGGGTGAGCGGTACGGGTTGGAGTTAGGAGATATGTTGCTGTTGAGGTCATGAATGATCATCTTGTCTCTTCTCTGCTTTTGTACTACAGTTGTTGTGGGAATCAATCACACTGGGGGAGTATGCATTCACCTCTTCCCTTCCAGCCTCACTAGACCATCCTAACGGGTGTGTGTGCTCTCTTTAACTTGGGTTTGTGCCTAAGACAAGAGCATAATAGGCCTGGTTGGTTGGGAAGGTGCACAGAGGTAAGGGAGGTGCCTGCTCCTCTTGCTTCAGCCCTTCTGGCTTACACTTCCATCTGGAATCCATTCAGGGAAATGGAGGAAAGTGCCGGACCTATTCGAGTTGCTATTGGGGCTAAGAGCCAAATTGTGGGGCAAGGAAATGTAGGATATTGTGGTGCACCTTGCGATTGCTTAAGGTGGAGTAGAATGGTGTGATCTGGGGACACGAGCTTTCCTCCTCATTCTTCAGAGACCTGCTGGCTTCAGGAGCACCTGCTGAGGCTGGCCCATCAGCAGTGCTGGGGCACCTGCCCATCCAGGACTAGTCCCTCATCCAGCTCTGCTCAGGCTTCTTACCTCAGTGAGTTGGAGCTGGCTCCCTAGGATACCCTCCTTGCTTGGACTACAAGGCTTTCTAAGACTGTAGGCAGGAGGTCCTGTTTTGTGTTGGCTGATAATCAGACTTCAGTCTTGTCCCAGGGAAATATTGGTGACACCATGTGGAGCTCCTGCTGGTCTTATTTTGATTTCCGTTGGGATTCGCTGGACAATGTGTGATTCAGACTGAGAAAGCCAGCACTACCTGATCTGAGGGAGCCTTGATCCCTACCTTCTTGTTGCTGTATTTCTGGGCATTCGCTCAAGATGGTCAAGGGGAGACGTTCTCTGCACACCTAGAAGGCTGTGCTCGCTCTTCCATCCTACTGTGTTGCAGCCCTTTTCAGCAATTATTTCTTTCTTTAAATGGTACAGCCCTGTGGAACAGGCAGTGGGTCTGGGGTGTGAGACTACGGAGGTGAGAAGCGGGAACAGAGTGTGCATGAGCTGGGGGATGAGTGTACAGTAGTTGTTGGGTCATATCTGGAAGGGAAAACAGTGTTGGTGAAACACTATGCGCGCTGCAAGGAGGATGAAGGCAAAGCACCACGCATCTCACATTGCCCCTCAAGAGCTAACACATAGCAAATGTCAAATTAACAGATAATTTAACCATCGTCTATATAGCTTTAAGAATTATATTTTGTAGTTCCCTGCCTTTCTGCGAAGAGCATATTAAACACAAATGAATGTTTTCTTGCTGCATTGGCCTTTTGGTTGTTGATTACTCATGTATGAGCTGAATTCCATGGACGCCCAGAGACGATGCTGCAGGCGTAGGTGTGTTGTTGCTGCCCAACTCCTGTGTCCGTTGCAGCCTTCTGGGCTTTCCCTCCACGCTGCGCTGTCACTCCTCACTTCCGCCTGCTGTCAGGAGTCCTGGTCGACTCCAGTGCCTTTCCTCCTCCTCCACCTGCGGCTTCCAGCTTTCAGTGGCCTAGGAAGGCAGATCCCCAAACTTCCTGGAATTGTGTCTACTCAGCCTCAGAATAAACCAAGAAGGTGCGTGCACGACCTTCAGACCACTGGACTTTGAGGACATTTCCTTTGGCTGCTCCAGCGACTGCATTCTGTACCATGACTCAATGAGTTCGGTTTGCTGGAAAAGTGAATTTACAGTTTAAACGGTGAATTCATACATTTGGCCTGCGTTGCCTCTCAATGGCTGAATAAGCGGTATTGAGAATAAAGAAGCAAGGCAATTTGGGGTGCTGTAGCTCTTTTCTCTACTGAGCCCAATCTCAAGTGTGATGGAGAAGTAACTTACTCTAAGACACTCAAAGATTCCCATACCCCAAAGTTCCTACCAGGTGCCAGAGGATCACTGACTTGCTGGCAAGATCAAGCAGACACTTTAGAAGGATTATTTTTGCTATTGTCTGAGCAGCTTGGAATATAGTGTCAGTGAAATAAACTTTGAGAGTTCAGTGCACATAACAGAACAGGCAATTCTATTCCCTTGCGGGGTATGTGTGTGTGTTGGGGGGCGGGGGGGGGGCGGGCATGATCCCTGTCCATGGCTGCATCATAAACCCAGCACAGCCAGCTTGCAGGTGTGTCATGTAGGTCAGAGGGGGGGGGGGGGGGCTGGGGCTGATGGGGGCTCTCTCTCTCTTGTGGGAGCCTGTATCCTGGTGGAGATGTCAGTGTGGAGCACATCTTCATGACCATGGGCTGAGGACACCCCCGGAACCTGGGGAAGCAAAGTGCACAGAGACCACCCTCAGGGGGCAGGCTGTGGGAGAGCCTGGCCTTGATGTGTCCCCAGACGTCAGCCAGACCAGCAATGACAGGCGACACCTGACCAGCAGGCTTTATAAACTGTGGGCTGGCATTTCCCATTTTTTATTTGGGGAGGGGTTTGTGTAAGAACAGCTCCGTTTCAGCCACCTGGGATATTACATTTAATTTCCAGAGCAGTGGTGGGACTGGTGAAGCATAAACATTTGAGAGGTAAGAGCAGAGGTTCATGGGGGGCAGGTGGGGGGGGTGATGAGCCAGCAGCCCTCCTGGGGAGCCCTGGCCATCAGAACAGCCAGCCTTTCTGCTGCAAGGGCTCAGAGGGGCAGCCACTCTAACAGTTTTGCTGGAGCCCAGCTCCTGCTGCTGCCGACTCAGCAGCCCGCCCATGGGGACAAGGCTGAGTTGGGAAAGGAAGGCTGGCCCGCCGAGCCTGTTGTTTGAAATAATAAAAAGCAAAACTGGCCAGTTTATTTACTTTTCCTAAACAATAGAATTTCCCACCACCCTTGCTCGCTGCGCACCACTCCCCTTTCCTCATAATCGCTCTGCCTTGCTTTTCCCAGAGGTTATCGGGACCACAGTCACCTCTGGGCAGAGGCCCAGCCACGGAAAGCCGTGGGGCCGCGGGATTCTGCAGGAAGGTTTGTGAGCTGCCGAAAGTGAGAAGAATGGAAATCATACTGTAGCTGTGATTACAGAGCTGGCTTCTCTGAGCCCCGTAATAATCTCCTGTGTGTACAAGGCCTTGCAGAGTTCTTTGCAATATGACAAGGGACTCAAGGTAGGGAGGGTGGGCGAAGGGCACTTGGGGGTTTGCTGAGAGGTAGGGAGTTTGCTGTGGGTTTCCGGGGTCCAGGAGCTAGCTAGCCAGGTGCTGTCCTCAAAATTACTGACTTTCTGTGTTGTTTGAAAGCTGTGGGTCCCCATCATTTGCAACCTTGCCTCCAATGACCATAATTTCACTCCTTTAGTGCACACATCACATAAGGCAAGGGGAAAGGAGGTGAGGAGAGTGCCAGTTTGGATGTATTTTATGTTTTCTGATGTGTATGTGTTACTGCTGGTATTGGCAGCCTTTCCCATGGTGTGTGTTGAAGGCATGTGCTGTTAAGAAACATGGCATATGAATGCTACAGTCATCAGGAGGTGCCCGGGAACTTGGAAATAACCAACAGACTGTTAAAATGCCAATGACAGGTTAAAAATCTTAAGGCAAACACCATCCCAATGTGCTTTAGGTTGTCTGGATAAATCTGGAAACCTTTGACCCAAGTTGGGGTGGTGAGGTCTGTGTCACCTCTGAAGGACAGGATCTCTTTGCTTAAGTATCTCGGCCGGAACCCACCCCTTCCTTTTTCTCTGCTTTTTGCTTTCCTACCACTAAGTGAGCATATTTTATGGCTGCTGTTCGGCAGTAAATTACTGCCTGACATTAGTGGGAGAGACTAATGTTCACGGTGAACCAAAGCATCATAAACTTCCACTTGAGGTGTGATTGCTCCTTTCATTTTGTGACTGCATCTTCCCGGGGTGTTTTGCAAGGTAAACTGTTCACAGCCAAGGGGCTGAGCACACTGTGGATGTTGGTTAAGCGGAAGTTGGGCTGGCCCTGCTATCGGCTTCTGGTAGGATATGTATGGTGTGTGTGTGTGTGTGTGTGTGCGCAAACCACAGCATACCAGCCTCTCTCGGTAGAAATTGGGTGTGTGTCAGCATGGAGAATCCAGAGGAGAGGATAACTAAAAAAAAGCCATTGCTATTGGGAATTGTCTTACAGATTAGTTTAATCATCCTAATTTATTTTTTCTTGAGGTTGTTTTGAAATTGATTTGCCTGTGTTCCATAGGCCCTAAGCACAGAAGTGGAGTGGGGGAGGGGAGACCCACCAGGGCCTGTGTCATTCTGACCATATGTTCTCAGGAATGGAGTGTGTGTGTGTGTGTGTGTGTGTGTGTGTGTGTGTGTGTGTGAGATGCTTGAGTCACAGAGCAATGTTAGATCTGAGATGGGCAACCCCTGCTTTGCAACTTCCTTAATGCATCTGAAACTTTTCCTGAATATTCACCTGGAAATGTGAATGAATTTTAACTGAAAAGAAATTCCTGCCACAGAAAGTGTTCCACATGGCTGGAGGGTCACACAACCACATGGAGACACAGTGCTGGACTCCAGCTGCCGGGGAGCCTGGGATTAGAGCAGAGGCCAGTGTGCTTGGTGCAGGCTTTGGTCAGTTAGCTCTGTTTCTGTGAGTTCTTCCAGCCAGAGTGCCAGCCGGTCTGGTGTGGTTCAACACCAAGACGAAAACAACAGAATATGGGCGACTCCATGTTGGACAGCTTTCACTGTGGGAAAAGACCACAATAGCACTTTTGTTTGATCATTTTTGCCTTGTCATTTTTGCATTTCCCACCCCTGGTTTTGCAAGTATGAAGCCTGTGTAGACCTTAACCTGTGGATTCAGTGAGGGGGAGGCTGAGATTGAGGTGCTGGGGACAGAGGGCACCATAGATGTTCCAGCGGTGCTGTCCTTCTTCCTCTGATCTCACATCTCAGCAGGGACAGCCATGGCTGTTCTGTCATCATTCCTGCAAGCCTGGGGAGCCAGGACTGGCCGGCAGAGCAGCCTGATGTCGACCTGCCCACTTCTCATGGTCCTCCTCTGCCTTCTTTTGGTTTCCTCTGCTGGGTTTTAAGCCTTTTTGTGCACGATTATCTGTGGGTAGATGTGGAGAACAGCTAAGCTGGTGCATGTCCTCTTGGGCAGATCTTACATTCTTGGACAATATTAAGCCCTCACTCAACTGTCCTTTTTATGTCAGTGTATCCCCATTGGCACTATTTTTACTGCTATGCTGTTGGGTTACCCACTGTCCCTGCCTGTCTCTTGAGGGGACAAGTGGTCACTCCGAGCTGACCTGAGCAGGCATGGGAGGCGTCCCTCTCAACGCAGCTGGAAGTGTCGCTGGAGCACAGACTAATTCTCCTCCTGGGCCCTCTTGAAACACACTTTGCGATCCCCAGAAAACATCACTTCAGTCTATTTTCTAAATTATCACTGCGAGCTCACATGATTTAAGGAGATTGTTTTAAATGAGCTTTGCCAAGTCAAGATTTACTGATACATGTCAGCCACTTTTTTGAATCATGTGTATATCTGTATATATATATATATATATATATATATATATATATACATTTGTGTAGAATGATCTGAATAATAAATTAAAATACAAAGACATTAACATTGAAGAAAGTGCTTCAGAAACACCCCAGACCATAGAATGCACTCAGTCAGCTGATGCTGAAATGCCAGACACGCCGGAGGAATTTATCCAGTGACACATGCAATTGAAGTAAAATATTGTGCGTTACAAGAACATATCATTAAAATGAAAACTAGCAGCATATCAGGAGTCTGGCCATGTAACCAAGACAACAAAGATGGGAAAGGATGAAAGACATGATGTACCAGAGGAAGAGGGAGGAGGCAGAGGCAAGAAGAGGAAGTGGCCCCCAGCTGTCGATGGTCCCCCCACTGCTGGCTCATTCTGGTCGGATCTGGATCGGAGGAAAACAGAATTGTCGTTGATATCAGCAGAGGCTCTCAGTGAGGACAGGACCAGGGAGGTCTTCATGCCCTTAAATCACGGAGGCTTCCTCCCTAGCCACTTTGATGGGGAAGGCAGTGGCAGCTGGACCGACTCAGAGCCGACCAGTTGAAACTCCCATTAGGGGTCTACTTGTTCTCCAGTGACTGCCTGTGGATGTGGCCATGCCACTTGTCTCTTGGGGGTATCATGCTGTTTTTTTCTGGTAGCTTTGGCCTCTCATAGAGGCATTCACAGTGACTTCTAAAACACCTCTCTCAAGTCTTCCACATTCACTCCATACTTTCTATTGCAGCCCAGGGGACACAGGTGTATGAGTTATGGATTGCTGTGTAACAAATTAACCCAAACATGGAGAATGTCATAGATTCTTGGGTCAGGAATCCCGGCATGGCTTAGCTGGGTCCTCTGGCTCTGGCTTGCTCACTGACTACAGTCAAGGTGTCCCTTGGGAATGCAGTCATCTATGGGTTCAAGTCTAGAAGCAGGGAGAATCCACTCCCAGTGTCATCCATGAGGCTGTTGGTGAACCTCAGGCCCTCACGGAGACATTAGTCCCTTGCCACATGGGTCTCCCCGTGACAGCCACTCACACAACACAGCAGCGGAGAGAGGCAGACAATGAGAGAGGGCGTGCAAGAGGAAAGCCACAGTCATTTTAAAACCTGACTTCAGAAGTGACACCCCGTCACTTTTGCTCTGTTCTATTTGTTAGGACACAGCAAGTGGGCCAGCGCACACTCGGAGGGAAGGGCTTCCAGTAGGTTGTGAGGACCATGAGGCATGGGTCTTGAAGGTCATGGTAGAGGCTGCCCGCTACATGAGGGCTTTGTTTATGGGCTGTCGAGGGCACCTGAGCCAATGCTCTGAAACGTCAAGTTGACTTCAGTGGTGTGGGAAGGGGCACAGCCTTCTCAGGGACAAAAGTGGCCCAGCACTGAATCCCGTCTTCCAGGTCCCCGAGGTTGTGACTGTGCAGGTGGATCAGAGAACCCAGAGGATAAATAGGAAGGTGTGCCTTCCCCGCAGGGCCCGCAGGTGAGGAACTCTCCTCAGCAGGAGGCCTGCGAGCACTGAACGGCAGGTGCTCTGTTCATCTTAGGGAAAGGCTGGCTTATGACTTGTTTGAAGTCAATGACTGATGAGAGCTCTGCATGACCATGGGGAATCCATGCCCCTGACTTGGGCCTCTATTGGGAACCACCTTGCTCTTTAGGAAGGGGTCCTTTTCCTGGGAAGTGGAGATGGCAGGAGAGAGAAGATGGGAAGGAAACTCTGTGCTTTCAGCACCTGGGAGGGAGCAGGAGCTGTTCTAGGTGTTTTATGTGTGCTCCGTATATTGATTATCTCATGTTATCCACACATTGCCTTTCAGGGTATATACTGCCACCTCCATTTTACACACAAGGAAAGGGATTGAGTAACTCACCAGAGGTCACAGGATTTGATCTAAGGTCTGCCCTTTGACTCACTTATATAATAATTTCAGGGACTCTGCTGGAGGCTGTGGGTAAATCTTAGATCCACAGCTGTGCAAGGGCGTGGTCACCTGGCTCCTGTTCATGTAGCTCTGCATGTAGATGGCCCAGCCACACTGAGGACACAGGTTCTCCAGCTCAGCCTTCCGCCATGGTCTTGTAGATTTTGAATCTTCCAGGGCCCTGGCTAAATAATCACGGGGAAGAGGGTCCCACGAGAGAAACAATGGCATTCCCACCGACGTGGCAGTTCTTGCATCACCAGCCTCCCTCCACGGGAGCGTGGGAAGTTTTCTGGGAAACAGACAAGCTGTGCTTTTCTACTTACCATGGACCTGCCTCCCGGGACATACTTGGGGTGTTTCTTTGTCTTTGAGGTTCTCACTAGAATGCTCTCTCCCATCTGTGTGTAGTGGTTCCTGATTATTTTTCCTGTTGCAGGTCATCTAGGGTCCCTGTCTTTACTCATTTGGAAAATGGCTGCTTCTACTTAGGCATAACCCATAACTGCTCTGCAAGCCCCCTGGAGCAGGGACCTGATGGTACCATCTCCTTATGAGCCCTGGGTCTTTTTTAGCCTCTATCCCCACCACCAGTCTACCTAAACTTCTTCTTTTTCCTAAACACCTATCTCCTTACCCAAGCTTCTTCGCTATGCTCTCAGTCCTGTACCTACTCTCTCCACATTTACCCTCTCAGCTCTTGCCTTTTACTTCCTGCCATTATGTAGCATTGTAGTCTTAATTTATGATAACCCAATCATAAACATCATCTTGGCCAATTTACCCAGGATGATTGTAAGTCCGGAGGCAGCTCTGGCTCCGCAATTTCTTTATAGATTTAATGACTTAAGGGACAGTGTGATCATGAGGATTGGCTTGAAAAACACTGATTTTTAACCCTCAAACTCCTTTCGTAGACTACCAGTTTTTAGGCCCACATGTCTTAAACTCCCATCATATTGATAACACAGGAGGAATCATTGAGCATCCATAACCGTGTAAAATGATATGAATTTTTTATGGCTGCAGCGATTTTGAGGGCCTTGGAAATCTTAGATCGCTCATAAGGAGTTGCCCTATAGGAAATAAGCTAGAAGGGGCCTTCTAATCCTTTCCAAGCTCTTCACCTTCACCTTCAGAGAACCCAGAGGATAAATAGGAAGGTGTGCCTTCCCCGCAGGGCCCGCAGGTGAGGAACTCTCCTCAGCAGGAGGCCTGCGAGCAGATAGATAAGACCTGCACATACACATGAATGGCTGTGTGCCCCTCCCACACATGCATACACACTCAGCTCATACACAGACGTACGCACCTCACCCCCACGGACTCCCACGCACACCCTTGCTCGCACACTTGGGAGCCAGGCCCTTCTCTTTGCACTCGAGCCTGGAGCTGGTGCCTCCTTTGCTCTGCCCTCTTGGACCGAGCCTCCCTGTTCTTGTTCTCTCTGGGAGATTAGCAGCACACCATCTAATCAGTTTACCTCTGACTCACCCACTTTGGCTTCGAGATGATGACAGAGTAGAGCTATTTAGCTGTCAAATGCTCTGACTATTGCCCAGACGGACAGCGCCTCAAACACCAGAGTGGTGCCTTTCTCCGCTGTGTGGGGGTAATGAGTCTCCCAGTTGCTTTTTAAAGTGCTTCTTGCATCTGCCTTTGATTTTAATGCCTCTTGCCTGCTGACCTTGCTTCCCAGCAGCCAGCCTAAGTGTGATTCCCATAATTAGCTTAGTGATAATTTAATCTCTCTGCTTTGCATTTGTTTTGACGGACTTGGGTCTGGGGACAGGGGAAAAGGGACCTTTGCACCTTCCTTGGCCTTTGTTTTTGACTGGACTCTCTCCGTCCAGGGCGGGAGCAAACGGGAGTAGATGGGTTGGGTGAGGGGATATAGGGAGAGAGAGGCCCATGGCATCATGGGTAGACTCTGGATAGGGAGCTGAAATAAAACTCTCTCTTTATTCCCTTTCTTAAAGGGGGTTCCCTTACTTTGACCCCATTTCTCCTCCAAAGTAGGAAGGCACGTGAGTGTGGGTGCACACAGCACTTTAAGATGCTTAGGAGAGGAGCAGCTTGAAAGTGGGAAAACAAGATACTTCCTCAGTGGTCATGGCAACCATTCTCTTAAGCCAGAGGAAGGTGAGGAGCAAGGGGAGCCATTGAATGCCACCCTGCTGCTTCCCTCCTCCACACCCAGGCACCCCTGCAGTCTTCCAAGCCAAGTGTCTGCCCAGGTCCTTATCCTGGGTGCCTGTGTCTCTAAACTGTTAAGAACCACACCTGCATTTACATGAAGAGTTAGTTGGAACCAACAGCCAGGAAATCTTGACTTTGCTGCTGGCTGCACCTCTGATTTTGGACAAGTTGTTTACTCACACATATTTCACCTTTTCAGCAATAAGCATATGAATGCATGCTCACTTCATCTCTCTTATGAAAGGGCTTCGCATCTGTGGAGCATTCCTTGGTTTCCTAGGAGGAAAAACACTAATAGAAATTAAGAAGATGGGGAGGATCATGTGACTTTCTGTGCTCAGTAAACACATAAGAATTTCCTTCAGACTCCATGGATGTAAACAGCCACATGACCACAGCCGGGGAGCTGGAAGGCCTCCAGAGGTGGGGGTCTCCAGGGGACACCTTGGATGCTCCAAATAGACATACTAACCAGTCCTTGTGGGGTTTAACCGTGTGCATGTGTGCGTGCATACACGCCCAAGATCTCTCTGGAAGAACTTCAGGAAGCCCAGCGAGATCCTTGGCTACTCACTGAGCTCCCACCACATGGGAGGTGCTGAGGAGAATGAGCTGGGTGCGGAAGGGGGCACAGGCAGGGCGCACTCAGTTCTGAAAAGCTGGGGCTCTCTCCTGCCACCTCCTGCAGCCTGGAAACAAGGTCTTTGATTTATGAGCTAACATTTAATTAAAAGAACAGCAGAAAAAAATCTCATTTTGCCTCTACAGGATAAATGGTTCACAATGTGAACTCATGTGTTTCTTTTCCAAACCCCCCTGAGCTGCACGAGTGTGTGCGTGTGTGATGGGACATTGGCCCAGTGCTCTGGGCCCCACCCCTTGAAGGGCTCTCTGCTCCCATGGCCGACCCAGCCTCTCTCCCTGTGTCCTGCTGTGCAGCCCTAACACCTGCATCTTGGTGTTCGTTCTTGCCTGTATTGCAATTCCTTTTTTGCCGATTTTCCTAACATCTTTACTTAGAGAGATCCTCTCAGTTCTGCTCTAAATGGGTTTTGTAGAACTTTTCTTTCTTCAACCCAAGGTGGTCACCCTCAATTCCCAGTACATTTTGATTTATTTCTCTGACTGCCCCTCATTCCACCCTTGGGCACTTCCCAGGGTGGACTGGATCAGACTTCAGCCCTTGTTCTCAGAAGTTGATCTTCTCTAATGTGACAGAACCTGACAGAGCTGACCCCTCTGCTGGGATGTGAGCCTGGCCTTTCTTATGTGACAACACTTATGCGCCATCACTGTCCGTCACCCTTCCCAGTGTGGTATGGACCTCTCTTTTCTGCAGGTTCTACTTTCTAGAAGTACCGATGCTTATTTGGTACGTGGAAAAGTATTTCTTCCCATTTGAGAGGCCTCGAGTCCATTTTCTTAGCATTTTTAAACCTTCCTCCGTCAGGAAGGTTTAAGCTACAAAAGCAGGAGCCAGGGGTTCTCATCCCAGCCAAGGACCCGCTCACCACTGCCCTCCTATGATTTCTAAGTACCATTGGAGGAGCCACTGTGACCTATTTGCTCCAACGCATAAAGAATCTGACCATGAAAAACCACAGGGGACCTGACCAGCAAAAGCCTCCAGCTAAACAAGCCAGCAAACCAACTGCAGGGCCTCAGAGAGGGGGCTTGGGCCAGTGGCAGGAATGTGGTTTTGCACTTGGTGACACATTCTCAACCTTCTCTGCCAGTGACTCACTTCAAGGGACAAGTGAAAATCACCCCCACCCCCTTTGCAGGGCTTCAGGCTTATTGGAAGTAAACAACAGGGAGCTGCGCCCTCCCCCACCTTCCGCCTGCTGACACATTTAGAAACACTGTCATGTCATGTCCTGGCATAAGCAGGAGGGGCTCGAGGGGACATGAGCACCATGACCCGATTAGAATGTTGGTTCCTGCTTGCCATGCATTTCAAACTGAGCCTGTTGGAGTCTGTAGACTTGCCTTCAGGTGCCTGCTCACCATACCTGGGGGCTCAGGGACCCAGGAGAGCTGGTGGCAACGCCCAAGGTCCCATCAGCCTGGCCGTCACCTGCACCTGGTGAGCTGACAGGGGGACCCCTGTACCTCCACCTACATTATGGGACCAGCAGTGACGTCCACTTTCCACCTTGTCAAAATGATGTTGCCCAGAGCGCTCTGAGGCCCTGGGGCTGTTCTGCAAGATGAGATCATCGGTACTAAATTTGTCTTTGCTGACAGCCCACAATTGGGTTCCAGGGCCCCTGGCAGGCTTGGGTGGTAGTCGGCTGGGAGCGAGTCCCGAATGTGCCTGGCTCCTACCACCACTGCTATCTGTCGAGAGGGTCTTCTGTCTCCTCTGATAGTTCTCACCTGTCTCCTTTCAGCTTCCCAGGTTCCCTGCTCTAAATATTTGCTTTTGTCCCCCCTTCCTCAACTTGATCCTGGTGGCTTAAAGGGCCAGCACAAGAACCAGGTTAGAGCGTGTGCCCACACTGGGTGAGAAATGGCACCCGCTTTCTTGTTTGTTTTCATGTATGGACAGTTGTCTTGCATCGAAAGCACTGATGGGAGTGGTTTTGCAAGCCCACCTCTGGTGATATGAGCAAAGCTGGGGACCAGAGCCTGAAAGAGCCCCTGCCCTCGTCACACTCCCATGATCTGTGGTCTGTTGTTCTGACAAACCTGGAACTCGAAGGGTCCCAGGAACTGGAAACAGACTTGGGGGTCCTGTGAATGAACCAGGGCCATTTGAAACTGGAGGAGAGGACAGGCTGCTGCTGTCCTGGCAGGGGGTTGGGCCAGGTGCTGCAGAGAAGCAACAGGTGAGGCGACGAGAGGACTCATCCAGGAGCACCTGCAGAGAAGTCAGCCCTGGAAGGAGGCAGGGAGAGGGCAACAGACACCCCATCAGGGTCAGCTGTGTATTGGTTTCCTATTGCTGCTATAGCAGATCACTGCAAACTTAGCAACAGCACAAATGTATTGTCTGATAGTTCTGTGGTTCAGATACCCACATGGGTCTCATGGGGCTAAAAATCAAGGCCCAGCAGAGTTCCATCTCCTGCAGGTTCTAGGGGAGAGTCTGTTTCCTTGCCTTTTCTAGCTTCCAGGGGCTGCCCACATTCCTGGGTCATGGCCCCTTTCTCCATTTTCAAAGCCAGCAACCTTGCTTCTCTCTGACCCTTCCTCTGTAGTCTCCTCACCTGCTAACCGCAGCTAGGGAAGGCTTCCACTTCTAAAGCCTCCTGTGATAAGGTTGGGTTCACCTGCCTACTCATAGGCAAACGCTGGCTCTCTGCAAAGGTGGAAATCACTGCTCAATCAGTCAGGGCTCCATCAGGAGGGGATGGGAGGATGGAAGATGAGAAAAAGTGAGCAGCTACTGGGTGCTGGGCCCTTTGCTACCATAAAACACTTTATTTATTTATTTTTTGTCTGTGTGCATTTTAGAGCTCAATTTGGCATCCCTACCAAATATCCAGCTTTGTGTAGAGTGAGGCTGGGGCATAAGGGGAGTTTGAGGCTCCAGAGAAGAAACACTTGGTAATAACATCTTAGGTCGCCTCCACCCCCATCTCCACCCCCATCCCCACCCCCACCTCCACTGGACGCTTCTAAGCCTTGCCTGGCCTGTGTTCTGAGCCTCAGAGAGAGTGGGCCTTTCTTCTCACTGCCTGGAGAAATCCCTGAACATGCCCACAGGCGTCTGTGCTTACAGGATTGATCTCAACCGGGCTTGTGAAAAGGAACAGCTGATGTGTTATGTAATTCCTTTTCTCTTCAAACGTGTGTGCAACAGTGTGAGCATAAATGGAGTGTGGGGGAGGGGTTGTTCCTGGAAAAGCTGAGAGGACCTGTTTGCCATGTTGGATGACTTATTCTAAAACAGCCCTCTGCCTTTCTCCTCATCTCGCCTGCTTCTCCCTCCTGCAGGAAGAGGGAGAGAAGTCCTGGGCGGCAGCATGGAGAGGGACACTGGGAGCTTTGTTCCGGCTTTTGAGAGCCTCTTCCATTTCTCACTCGAAGGCCAGGACTTCCCCGTCTGACCTCAGACACTTCGATTGTTGAGATGAGAATTTTTTTTTCTCCTTCAGAGTCACTGGGATTGAGTGTGCAAACCAGTAACACTGTTGGGAAAAATTATTTGTGTAAGATATGTGTGGTGTACATGAATAAACATTAATTTACAAAGTGATAAATGGGGACAGTTTTTAAACACTCTTCTAAATCTGAATTACAAGTTTTCGAAAACATCGGAGGTGTGTCTTGTAGAGCATTATAGTTTGAATATAAAGTTTTTCTATTTTTGTCATAATTACTTCACATTTATCTTATACCCATTTGTTACCAGACCAGAGTTTTCTGCTGCTTTTTTCAGAGAATTAAGAAGTAGGAGGGGATATTCCAGCCCGGTCACCCCAGGATAGCTGGGGGAGCACTGCCCGGATACCTGGGAATCAGCCAGTGAGCCGGCTGCAGTCTGGTGTGTGAGAGTGTGGATGAGCGTGTGAGAGCCTCGTGTAATTACCTCTGATGGCGTTAGAGGGACAGGTGTTTCATTAATTTTGAGGGATTTGGCACGTTTTCACTACGCTGTGGTGGGATGCTGGCATTCCAAAGTGAGCTAGCAAGGATCCCACTGGCAAGAAGCTGTATTTCTCAGCGGCGCTGTCATCCAGGGCTGGCGCATTTCCACTGGACACCACTTCCTGAATGACGAGGTCATTGAAAGTATTAGAGACCCCAACTATGCACTCCCATGCCATCTGTAGGGACGCTCTCTCAGGCCATCCTGGGAAGAGACGGAAAGTATGAGTCCCTGGTTCACTGCTTTTTCATTTTGGGATTTTGTACAATTTCCTTGCCGCCCCTCTGCCCCCTCTAAGAGTTAATTTCCCCACTGTCTATTGAAGACCAGAAAATGTGAAGCAAACATGTCCTTGGGGAGAGCAGACCATGAGTGGACCAGTTTTTTGAGCCTAGGACCAGTGAGCCAAGTTGGCCGAAGCTGTAGGAACAAGGCCAAGGTCTTTCCCCTGTCCCTTGCAGCGGGACAGCAAGTGACGATGGCTGGTGGCCTGAGCCAGAACCCTGAGCTCTTGCCTAATGGGTCGCCTCAGCCACAGGAGTGTGTGATGGGTTCAGCCCAGGAAAAATAATGCAGGCCTATGGCTTCCCCATTGCAGGCCAGTGAGCCTCACAGCTCTTTTGGCCCCAAGACCAGCCATTCTGCAAAGCTGTGGGGATGGCCCCTGCGAGGGGGCTGGGAGCTCCTTCTCTTGTTTGGTTACTTGAGGAATCAGGAGACAAGTGGGCAGGCAGGAAAATCAGGGCCCATGGGATTCCAACCCCCTTCTCCACCAGTAACTTCTCAGCCTGTCTTGCAGCTTTTGCATGTGTGAAACAAGAAGTGGGTGGTTTTACCTGACAGGGCTGTTTGGGGAGTTGCTGACGATGATGATGGCCAGCGAAGGGGTAGTGACAGTGCAAGTTTCTCCAAGAGGCTGAGACACGGTCCAGACAAGTGACGTCCCCCACAGGAGCCTCCTGCTTATGGCTCAGAAAGCCAAGAATTCGTGAACAGGCAACTGCCTCCATGGTCATACTTATTTAGACTTTGTGATAATAGGTTTGACAGTTTCACTGTAATCTATGAAAAAAGCACAAAGGGAGATCATAGACAATGTTTACAAAATTTAAAACGGAGAAAAATGGAGGGATCAGGGAAAGAAAAGATGGAAGTGGGGGTGACACCTGGAGAAGCTTGCTGTTGGATGCTGATCGCATCTTCCTGGCACCTTGGCTGCCTCACTTACTCACCCCAGGCTCCTCAGCCAGTGGGGCTGACCCCAGTGGGGCTCACATGCTTGCTAAGTGTGGGCACTGATCTGGTGATGTGCATCTATTCATTCAGTCAGTCCTCAGAACTGCCCTACCAAGTAGACATGCTTGCGATTGCCAAGGAAACTGGAGGAAACCTAGGCTGAGAGAGGTTAACTAGGTGATCCAGGATGGCCTGATGAAGGCCATGGAGGCAGGATCCCACTGTAGAGTCTGGCTCCCAAGCCCCTGCTTGTCTCAGGCTGAGCAGAGTGTGGCCACTGCAATGCCTGTGGGAGGCCTGCAGCCTCCCAGAAATGTCAGGTGTGACCCTCTTCTTCTTCCTTGTCCCTTGGGCTGATGTAGGCTCTCTCGCTTGCATTCTCCTGGCTCTAAGGGTAGCCGTGCAGTGATAGATGACTCCGCCCTGCCTATCTGGTTGCTGGCTTCAAGCTTCTCCATGTCCCCGGGGGAGAAGCTGGGCCAAGCTGTTCCTTACTCACTGACCTCCCGGGGTTTCCCAGGTTGAGACCAGGTCCCCTGGCCCATCTGAGCAACTGTTTTTACCCAAGTGCTCTCTACACTCTTTGAAGAGGATGCTCTTTAGTTCTAAACTGGCAACTCTGCTTCCTGAACCTTCTCTTTTCCCAAAAGTGTGTATTTCAGAGTAAGCAGATGGCTTATGGGTGCTCTTCCAGCCCCCTCTCCTCCCCTCTTGGTGTTTCTTCTTTCTTTCCTTCCCCCAAACCTTCTGCCCATGTCCCTCCCAAATCTGTGATCGCACTTTGCTCATTTGGGCTCAGGCAGCCTGAGCTGACACTCCTGGTCCCAGGGCCCTAGTCCCATGGCCATGAGAGAGGAGGAAGGGCTTTTTCAGTGAATGGGGCAATTCCTTGTCCACAGGTGCAGCAGCCACACACCCGGAGAAATTCCAGATGGTGCTACTATTGGTCTACATTTTCCTCTAAGAACACATTGTCATTATCTGGGTGGGCGAAGAGGCTCAGAGGTGACTTCGCTTCAGTCTGGGGACCAAATCCTCTTCTTTCAGACTTTAGGCATGATTCTGACAAGCCTCTGATTTTGAAGCTTTTTAGACAGAGAAATTTTTTTAAAAAATATATTTTATTGATTTTTTACAGAGAGGAAGGGAAAGAGATAGAGAGTTAGAAACGTCGATGAGAGAGAAACATGGATCAGCTGCCTCCTGCACATCTCCTACTGGGGATGTGCCCGCAACCCAGGTACATGCCCTTGACCAGAATCGAACCTGGGACCCTTCAGTCCTCAGGCCGACGCTCTATCCACTGAGCAAAACCGGCTTTGGCAGAAATTTTTTATTGAAATAAAATCTTACATGGAAGTCTAGCAATACTGATAAAACTCAGGTCAGTTTGTAGTGGATGGATGGGTAGGGGAGGTGAAGAGGGAAGTGTTTTCAGAGCTTCCCTCTCTATCCTCCAATGATCCCCAAGACTCCTAGACACCCCAGGGAGCCCCACAGAGCTCAACTGGAAGCTCCCAGCCAACACAATTGTCCTGTAGGGGGTTTAGACCGAATCATGTGTGTCCTGTGTTGTTAGGGTGAGGTCTGGGGAGTGGGGGCAAGCATGTGTGTAAGAGAAGGCAAAGAGAGGGGGCCTCCTACTGTTCACCATTAAACCTCCCACTAGCTGTCACCTGGGCCCCGGGTCTGCACCTGGCCCTGAGTGATGGTCCTTAAAGGGAAGCCAGCCTCAGGAAATCCTTTGAGTGTGACTGGGCATCCTCTCTCTTTACCAAATATCTCAGAGTTTATGAAGCAAACGGCTTCTGGCCAGGCCACCTTTGTCTTTAGGACAAGATACTTTCTTTTGAGATAGGTGCTGGCCCCTGGTGTATACTGAGCATGTGGAGTAGAACACCTGTGCTACCGGCGCATCTTCAACTTGCTGAGAAGGTGCGGCTGACTCGTGGCTATTTTCCTTTCGGTAATCAATAAAGGTTGTGTTGGCAAATGTCACCTGCATCATCACTGCCACCAGATACTTAGGGACCTCCTCTCACATTTGAATCACACATCACGATTTGCAAAGTCCTTGCATGTATTACCACACTTGAATGGCACACCTACCCGTGAAGTAGGTGCTGAGAATAGATTCTTCCTTTACAGATGAGGAATCAGCACAGAGAGGTTACCTGACTCCAGCAAGGACACACAGTTGGTTAGTGGCAGCGGGGAACCCCACAATCAAATCTCTGCTCCGAGTCCAATGCCACGTTCACTCTTCCAGGTGCCTTCTGGCGACACAGCTGGCAGCTCAGGTGGAAAGAGGAGCAGGTGGAGAAAGGCCCTTAATTCTAGCGGGTTCTCTGCAGGCCCTCCTAAATCTCCCCTAATATTCCGGCTTGCCTCGCTCTCCCTCCTCGTGAGCTCGAGCCAGGATCTTCCAGTGCACAGCCCATTGTTATTTTTTGCAGCTCAGCACCACGTGTATAGCTATTTTTATCCTGTACTAGAAACTATCAAGTGGGGGAGAAATGTTAATTGGTATTATCACAGCAAACTGTGTCCTAGTAACATTGCAATTCAGAGGTAAACGCTCCCCCCCTCCCCTACCTTTTAGGGAGAGACGGGGATTTATTCATCTGGCTGACAGCCAGCACAGGTCTCTCTGGCTGGTGCTGGGCCTGTGGGGAGAAGCGTCCAGGACTCTGACATGCACGGGACAGGCCGCTGGCCTTCACTCTGTGGTTAGTTTCTCAGGGAAGGATGTGGGGGTGGGTGGAGTTGTGATGCATTTGGTTCTGTTTCAGCCACTGAAACTAGATTGGAGGGATAGTGTGTCTGCCCAGGAAGCTCTCGTGGGGCGTGGCTTGCGGGGCCTTTGTGAGAGAATCTGGGGCATTTGCCTTCACCGTCCAGCTGAAAGTAAGAGATAGCGGCCCG
Source organism: Myotis myotis (assembly GCF_014108235.1). NCBI lineage: Eukaryota > Metazoa > Chordata > Mammalia > Chiroptera > Vespertilionidae > Myotis > Myotis myotis. The sequence continues at coordinate 60,274,746 of NW_023416315.1, forward strand.
CACAGTTGTGTCCTCCTAAGCCAGAGCGAAGAATGAACAGATTAGAAAATAATAGCGATGGAGTCAGACAAGTTTTGCCAAACTTACAGAAAAAAGAAAAGAAAGGGGATTCAACAAACAGGCTGTTCAAACCCTGACAGCTTTTCTTCCCTGCTGTGTGACCTCGGCGGGCTTCTCGTCCTCTCTGGCCTCAGTTGCTTCATCTGTAAAATGGGATGGGTAGTATCGACCTCTCTGGGCTGTTGTGAGAATTAAAGCCCATGGCCCAGAGCACGTGGTGAGGACTCTATAAAGGAAAGCTGTTATGTGAATTTTTCTCTCAGGAATCCTAAGAATCCTGAGGGCTAAGAGCAGGGGTCCTCAAACTTTTTAAACAGGGGGTCAATTCACTGTCCCTCAGACCGTTGGAGGGCCGGACTATAGTTTAAAAAAAAACTATGAACAAATTCCTATGCACACTGCACATATCTTATTTTGAAGTAAAAAAACAAAACGGGAACAAATACAGTATTTGTATTTGCATGTGGCCCGCGGGCCGTAGTTTGAGGACCCCTGGCTAAGAAGATGCAGGAAGCAGGGCAAGATGGGAAATCCAGGTTCCAGCTGACTGCTTGAACCCAGCCCAAGGCACATAATATCTTCTACATCCTCCCTGCCCCCTTCTCTACAGTGGGAAGGATAATCAGGTTGATTTCATGGCACCCTACAACTTCCATTTTTTTTATAATGCTTTTTAAAAAATGATTTTATATATTATAGAAAATATAGAAAAAAATAAACAAGAAAATAAAAATCACCTTCAGAAAATTGTTATTGATTCCTGTGTCCTTTTTTCTATAAACATGTACTTGAAATATATACAAAGTAGAATTAATGTAATGTATATATGTGTGTGTGTGTATATATATATATATATATATATATATATATATAATATCATGCTTTCCTCCCATTTTTTAGTGTGTACCTTTCTCCATGTGATGAAATAGCAAATGTGATTTTTAATGCCAGCCTTAGTATTTCATAATGTAGTCTTTAGGCCCTTACTCTTCTCCTTCATCCTGAAGCTTCGGGTTCTCTTTTTAATGAATTTACTTTCACCCCCCTCCCCCCCTTTTTTTTTAGCTCCTGTTAATTTTTGCTTCATAAACAGGGTTTCTCTTCTTTTCCTCCCTCTGGTGATGCAGAAAGTATTAATCTATTTTAACGTAATAGTGTTTACCCTAAAATTTTTGGAAGCATGTTTAAACCCATAAATGTTGAAGTTAAGAATTAAACAGAATGGTTTTATGTCCTTCCCCTTGCCCCGTTTTCCAGTATTTGTTAATATGACCCAGGACTTAGTATTTTTACATCATGATAATTTCAAAACTCATTTATTCTGTTCACACTTTGTTTTTGACATCTCTACTGTTTTATAATTGAAATTATACTCAGTAACAGCTCATCATTGCTCACGGATCTGTCACATTGCAATTCCTCACCTGTGGGTTCTTAATTCTGATCTGTCTCTTGGTAGATCAGCATTCATCTTTCAGACAGTTTCCTTTTCATGGAGGGAATGCTGGTAATGTAATTTTTAAGCCCTGGAATGTCTGAGAGTGTCATTCTGTTGACCTCACATGTAAATGACAACATGGTTGAGTATTTTTTCTTCCCTCCAAGTTGTTGAAATTACTCCATTTTCTCTGAGCAATGAATATAGGAGAGAGGCCCGAGGCTGATTGGATTCTGATTCCTTTGTGGGTTATCTTTTCCCTTTGGCTGTCTGCAGGTTTATAGAACTTTCTCTAGATATCAAAGAGGTTTATCAGGATGTGTATACGTGCTCATTTCATTTCTTAGGCATTGCATGTAAATAATGCGTTTTCAATCTGCAGCCTCAGAAAAGGCTTATTATTATGATCGTCATGTTTCTGTCTGTGCCGTTCTCTCCTTGGAGGATTCCTTGTATGCGCGTGTTGGAGCCCCGGTTTTGTTGTCCAGGTCTCATATGTTTTTTCTCATTACCATCCAAGTTCTGGGGAAGCTTTTGAAGTGTATCTTTACTTCTTCTTTTCTTTTCTTTTTCAGTTACAGTTTACATTTAATACTGGTTTGTTTCCATTTCAGGTTAGACAATTGTATACTTTAGAACAGTGGTTCTCAACCTTCCTAATGCCGTGACCCTTTAATACAGTTCCTCATGTTGTGGTGACCCCCAACCATAAAATTATTTTCGTTGCTACTTCATAACTGTAATTTTGCGACTGTTATGAATCGTAATGTACATATCTGATATGCAGGATGTATTTTCATTGTTACAAATGGAACATAATTAAAGCATAGTGATTAATCACAAAAACAATATGTAATTATATATGTGTTTTGCGATGGTCTTAGGCGACCCCTGTGAAAGGGTCATTCGACCCCCAAAGGAGTCGCGACCCACAGGTTGGTGACCCACAGGTTGAGAACCACAGCTTTGGAAAGTGATTTTTTTTTTTTACAGTATGCTTTCTGCCAGTTGCTACTTTCAGTAAGTTTTTAATCTCCATTCATTAGACTTTCCTGATTCCAGGTCCTCTTTCTCGATCAGATGGAGAGGACTCACTGTGGCCGAAGTCTGGATCTGGTTCCGCCCATCCTTTATCGTCAACTGCTGTGGGAAGCCCAGTAGAGTAGTTGCTGAAGAGAGCCTGTGGTCCTCAAAGCCACCATTATTTACTCTCTGCTCTTTTAAAGTGAACGTTTGCTGATCCTTGTTCAAGATACTATGCACTTTGATTTTTAGACAAAAGTCCTCTTGAATCTCACTGAAAAACAAATAGGAAATTTCCGCAAACATTTTGTTTCTCTTTATTTCTTTATAGTAAACCTATCTCATAGGAAGATATGTCTTGTGAGTCCTCATTGTTATTATTTTATTTGTGGGCCTTTAATATCCTTTCTGCTATTTTTTTCTGTGTGTTCAGCCTTACAAATGCGCTATATGGGGAGGTATGGTGGATCTATGGGAAAATGGTGTAGGCTTCGTTCTGAAATGTTTCTAGATTTTCAGTACTTCCCTCTCTCTTTCTCTGTGTGTGTGTGTCTGTGTTTCACTGAGAAACAAAATTTATCCTCGTGGAGAGTAATATGTGAGATTAACAGAGGGTAGGATTCAGTCTTACAACTTTATGTAGGAAAGAAAGGAAGGAGAAACTGGGGCAGAGGGGCTGTGACAGCATACACAGCACTTGGAGTTTAAACATTGCTTTTTGCTTTGAAGCCCCCGGGCCATTTCTCAGTCCTCAGCCCACCTCTGGTTGTCCTGACCTGACCCGGTTTCCACCTTGGTGAAACCTCACCCAGGGTCCTTTGGCACTGACACTCTGGGAAGGCTGTGACTGTCATTCGAGAGCTCGATAGAAACCCTGGAAGGGAGGGCTAGCTGTGCAGCTAAGTGTTTTCCATGTAGCTATTTTAAAAAAATGCTTGGAGTATTTATGATTTAAATTCTTTCTATGTTGCATCTGAATTGTACATGGCTGCAAGTTTTCTTGCTATTGGTGGCTATTTTGTAATTCCCACACTTGGACTTTCAGAAGCAGAAGGTGAGAATGCCTATCTGCCAAAAGCCGCACTTCTCAGAGGACATACATGTTGCATGAAAGGGGGACCCTTCTCTATGTGTTCTCACAGGCCAGCGGGATGACTGTGTTTTGTGTGTGTGTGTGTGTGTGTGTAAATGTGGTTGTAACCAAGAGGTATGGGAGCACTTCTTTGTACAAACATGAATTTGAAAATCAGGCATTTTTGCAATTGAGGCAGTTCCAATTTTCCGCACTTCTGGAAAGGAGATTTGATGCAGATCATTGAAATTAGCAGATAATTTAAAAATTATTTCCACTTTGGATTGGATACCTTATAGCAGTGGTTCTCAACTTTGGCTGCACATTAGAATGACCTGGGAATCTTTTTAAAATTCTGATTTCTGGGCCTCCTCCTCCAGAAATTCTGTTTCTTCATTATGGGGTGGGGCCACAACATTAGTAATGAATCTTTTTAAAATCCTGATTTCTGGGCCTCATCCTCCGGAAATTCTGTTTCTTTGTTACTAATGTTGTGGCCCCACCCCATAGCAATGAAACAGAATTTCCGGAGGATGAGGCCCAGAAATCAGGATTTTAAAAAGATTCCCAGGTGATTCTGATGTGCAGCCAAGGTTGAGAACCACTGCCTTTTAGTAACAGCAGAGGAGCCTCCCAATTCACATCAGTCCTCACCTGGCCCCTACCCCCAGGTTTACCTGTGGTCTCTGTGGTCTTTGCTCACATGGGCTGGTGTTAAAACAGCCTCGATTCTCTGACATGCCGATTGGCAGCCTGAATGTCTGGGGAGTGGGAATATGAATTAAAATGCCTGAAAGGAATGTGCCCACATAAAACCTTAGGGTTAGATCCGCATCCATCTTTTCTCTGGGACATCAAGAACACCCTCTGTGCTGCACCAGAAAGAGTCTTAGAAACTCAAACTCTAGCCCACTTACTGCCCTCCAGTTCGTCCCTGGCATTTCTCTCCGTACTGCAAGGAAATATCGTTCGGTTTCACATCAGCTGCATTCCCTTTGCTCCCAGCTTCTCTTGAATGATCAATTATGGCCAAGGAGGTTAAACTAAAAAAAAAAAAAAAAAAAAAAAAAAAAAAAAGTCTTTTTCTAACCAAAATAATTTATTGGTGTTAAAAACAAGAACTTCTTTGAGTGCTTGCCCTGTGGTTTCTCATGCACTTTTTAAATTAGGGGTTCCATCCCAGAAAACTGTCTGCTCAGAGGCACGTGTCTCCCGAGCTCCATCTTTGCCAGATGAGCAGCCCCAAGGGTCAGAAGGCGTCAGGGCTGGGCGGCAGGAGCAGGTGCACCTGGGCTGCGTGCTCTAGTTTGGCCTCACCTGGACCCGCGTGGATGTATGTGTTTACACTTTACTAAGCTGCATATTTCAGGGCTGTAATTGCAGCTCCTGTCTCCACAACATTGTAGACTTGAAGGGAAAATGAGGGCTTTGCACGTTGCCAGGATGTAATGATGGTAGCAGGCGGACCTTGGCCCTCCCGGCATTCAGGCCAGCTCTCCGCTGCAGGCGGCGTTGGGGGCGGGTGGGCTTGGCACAGGAATCATTTCCCAACTTGGGTATCGTGGTGACTTCTTACTGAACTGTCGTATGCACACAGGAAAGTGTATATCAGTGTTCCCAGGCTGAGCTTCTCCATGTAACCTGCACCCAAACCAATAGCTAGAACATTACCATTTCCCCTCTGAGTCCCTTCTCCCACCCTCCCAAGGGCCGCCACCCTCTGACTTCTCACAGCTGGATTAGGTTCTCCGGTTTGTACTTCACAGAAATGGAGTCATGCAGCACCCCCGTCGCCCATGTTTTATTCATGTTGTTTTACTTTCTGGCTATGAGATTGGTCCATATCACTGCATGTAGTTGCAGTTTGTGCATTCCTGTGGTTGCATAGGGTGGGGCAAAAGTAGGTTTACAGTGGTGAGTAGGTGACACACCATTTATTCTTGTATTATTATTTATGAATTATTGTATTATTTTCCATATGAACAATACTTTTGCCCCACCCTGTATTGTGTGACTATACTAAAATTTATTTTTCTGTTTTATTGTTGATGAACATTTGAATGGTTGCCAATTTTTGCCTTTTATGAACAGTGTTGCTCTTAATACTCTGTGTTTGTCCTCTGGAGGCCTTATATAAACATTCCTATGGCAAATGCACGTAGGAGTGAAATTCCAGGGTCATTGCGTGTAACCAGCTTTAGTAGAAACTGCCAAAGTGGGCTAGATGTTTCTAAAGGATATTTTAGTGGTAGCAAGCTGGCTAACATTTCCCTTCACAAACAGCAAAAAGGGGGTAGTCTTTTCTTTTTAGGCAGCACATTGTGGTGAGTTTTGGAGGAAGATATACCCTGGGAATATGAGGCCAACAAGTATTTACCAGTGCCCGTTGTTCTAGGTGACAGGTGGATTCGTTTCCTAGGGCTGCCCTAACAAATTTCCACAAATTTGGTGGCTTAGAACAACACAGACTTAATCACCTGCAGTCCTGGAGGTCAGAAGTCCAAAATGGTTCCAAACCAAGGTCTGGGCAAGGACGTGGTCCCTCCACAGGCTCTAGAGGGGAGTCCATGCCCTTGCCTTTTCCAGCTTCTGGAGCTGCATTTTTGGCTCATGGCCCCTTTCTCCCTCTGCAAGGCCAGCAGTGTAGCATCTCTAAATCTCTCTGCTGTGTCTTCTCATGGCCTTCTCTTCCGTGTAGTCAAAGCTGCGTTACCACCCTCTTACGGGGACTTGCAAGTGCACTTAGGATCCACCCAGGACAGTCCCCTCTTCTCAAGATCCTTAATCACATCTGCAAAATCTGCTTTGCCTTAGAAGGTAATATTCACAGGCTCTAGGAACTGGGAGCTGGATCTCTTTGGGAGCCATCAGTTAGCTTCCCACATGGGGAGATGCCATCATCTCTAGCCTTTTACCGTGTCATCCACAGAACCTGCCTTCATGAAGCATCATCACCTTATATCACAAAGTTGCCTAATAGTTCTGGTACTCTCTGTGATTCTCAGTGCATCATGGGTAAAGGTCGATGGATGAGGTCAGAAAAGTGTATTTAAAAGATAGATGGCAATATTTGTTTCTTCATATTTAATTTACTTTCAGTGGCAACAAAGACGCTTAAATGTATAGGAAGAAAAAAAAAATCAAAATACAAAACACCCTAAATGCAATGATTGGATCTTGGAACAGAACAGGGACATTAGTAGGAAACTGGTAAAATCCAGATATAAGACTGTAGTTTAGTAAATTTTATTTTAGGAGTGATGCCATGGTTGTGCAAGATATTTACATTAGGGAAAGCTAGGTTAAAGATGTATAAGAACTCTCTATATTATTTTTGCAACTGCTCTATAAACCCCAGCATACTTCACAATAGTAAGTTAGCAAAAAGTGCAAGGCGCCCAATTAAGTACCCACGGAAGAAAAGCTCTAGATTCCATCTGTCTGTGTGGCATAGGAGACAGGGTCCAGTGTTGGCAGAATGAATTTAAATGACCCAAAAGGTAATGATGCGGTTGAAGAAATATACACCCAGTGAAGTATGAATGGAGATTGGTGAGTTGTGGGACATATAAGATGGTGTTTCTCAGTGGAAACATATGGATCAACTTCAGTTCCACCCAAGACCTCCCAGGGGGAGCTGGAGCTGAGGGTGGTCCCGGGGTGTGAATGAAGAGGGAGTCCTGTCCTCAGCCTCTCTGATTGATTCATCAACTCCCGCCCATCCTCCCCTCCTCTCCTCTCTTCCTGGCCCCGTCTCAGGGCTCAGTCTGTTAAGGACTCCCCAGCGACCAGCCGGCTCACAGCTGAGTTGTTATCTTCCCCGTCACACACTTATCTGGGCACGGTTAGAGCTCCCTAATAAAATTTGTCACTGGCTTTAATCCCATCACTGTCCAGACCCGCTTGATTAGCCCCTCTGGTTGTTTTGGCTTTGCTTGTACCTCTAGCTTCTTCCGAGGAAATTGGTAGAGATAGGAGCTGAGAGAGAGCTTGGGGCCCTACAAAGAGATCAGAGAAGAAGCAAACCAGGACCCTCAATGACTTTTAACCAGAGACAAAGGGCTTTGTCTCCCTGCTGCCCTCTGGTTTCAGGCTCATCAGGGACAGAACGGGAGAGGGGGATGCCTTCTCTTGTCCATGCTGTTGGCTGCAGAGGCTGGCCTTGTGTCATTCCCCTAACAACTCCACATGCCCCCTCATTCCTCCTTGGCCCCCTGAGCTGGGAGAGGAAGTGATGGACAGAGCTGGGGAGTTGGAGGCGTTTAGTCAGCTCATGGGATTCCACCCCTACACTGGATGTGGAATCTCTGGCTACATTCCCTCCCCTTTCCCAGGCTCAGTGACTGTCCTGGCAGGCTTCTGTGATTGTGGGACTCTTCACAGCTGCATGCTTCATGCCCAGTGTTGAAGCCCAGAAAGAGCATATGCGGAGAATGCCATGGGGGAATTCTCTAAGGAGCACTTTTATTCAGTAGATATACTGCGGGGCTCCCAACAGGCACGTAGACTGTGCCCTAGGGCGTGTCATCCACAGAACCTGCCTTCATGAAGCATCATCCAAATGCATGAAGATGCATTTGGATTTGTTGCATCTCCAAGCATAAATGTCAGCAGCCCCTCCCCCTCTCGCCCCCTGCTGTGTGTGTGGTGTACATGGGTGCATTCTTCCGTGAGCAGGCCCTTCCGCCCTTCTCTTCCTGGTCTGCTTTGCCGCACAGCTGTTCTGTCTCCCGCTCATTCCTCTGCACCCTCCTGAGCCAGAGGCCCCTCCAGTTCTGAAGGTAAAGCTGTTCTCTGTGAATCCTCATGCTGTCTCAGTTCTATAGTTCCCCTTCCTCAGCCATCAGGGCTTCCTGCTCTCTCTTTGGGCACCTGCCAGGAAGGAGGCAAACACTGCCGCTCCAGGTACCTGCCATGCACATGCAGACAGAGCCCGGGTGGGGCTGGAGGCAGGTAGGCAGGCGGATAGGTGGCCCAAAGGCAGACAACTGGTGCTGCCTGTCAGAGCTGCCTGTCTCCCTGAGGTCCTGCGGCCTCTGTGGTCAGGAGGTGGCATCTCTGCAGCCTCCAGTTCCAGTCCAGGGCACAGAACCTGCCCTGCTGGCCAGAATCAGCCCCAGCAGGGCCGCTGCAAGAGATGTGGGAAGGTGGACAGTTCACATGGGGAACAGAGTACATAACAAAGTACCATAACAATGCACCATAGACCGGGTGGCTTAAACACCAGAAGTTTATCATCCCAGTTCTGCAGACTGGAAGTTTGTGTTGGCAGCGTTGGTTCCACCTGAGGCCTCTCTCCTCCCTGTGTCTGCACAGGGCCTTTTCTTTGCCCTGTCTGTGTCCACATTTCCTCTCACAAGGTCACCAATCATATTGGATAAGGGCCCATCCTAATGACCTTATTTTAACTTAATCACCTCTTCAAAGACCCTGTCTGCAAATATGCTCACATTTCAGGGTCCTGGGGTTAGGACTTCAACATATAACCTTAGAGGGAACAGTTCCGCCTGTAGCCAGGTCCCTCTGCCTCCTCTGTAGGGCTATTCCCAGCCGCTTCGGATGGGAGCCAGGGATGCCTCTCACAGAGCCCGGCTTCCTCTTCTACATGGGCGATGAGGCAACTTGTGGTTTGGTTGTTTGCAAACTAACTACAAAGAAAACGGAGGGTTATTTTATTTGGGGGTGATCCTTTTACTATTTATAGATAAGGAGAAGGCATAAGAGCTTATGTGGAGAAGGCCAAGGGGGAATTCTCTAAGGAGCACTTCATTCAGTAGATATACTGCGGAGCTCCATGAACAAGAACTTTGGGATGAGACTTGATAGTTGAGTGGCCTTGGCCAAATTACTTCACCTCTGAGAGCGTTTTCTCATCTGCAACAAGGACTGCTGTGAGGATGAGGTGAGATGTGCACAAGATGCCCAGGCAGTGCCCGGCTCGGAGCAGGTGCTCAGAACTTCCTTGCTTCCTTTACTTCCATTGCAGCATTGATGCTGCTCCCATTTCTGTAGACAGGAAAGTTGGTGATGACAGACACCCTGAACCCAGTGGGCTACTTGGCACACAGCTGCTGTCTGTCCACTCAAGGGAGCCGGGACAAGTGGGGACCTTGCCGACAGCTCAGTGCAAACCTACCTCTGCTGTTTTAGCATAAACCACACTCAGATGCCACTTCTGCTGATGGAGGTCAAAGACAGAATCTCTGTGCACAAAGAGTTGTATATTCATTGGCAGCGATGCCCAGTCTCAAGGGGAACTTTGAACACAAAATTTGGAAAACTTATTGTGGGCAGAGGGTGGAAGCAAAAACTGGAGTTTCTTTTCCCTACGGGTGTGGCTCTCAAACTTGAGTGTGAATCCGAATCAAAACACAGATGGCTGGGCCGCACCCCAGACTTTCCGATTCAACAGACCTCAGGCGGGTCCTGAGAGGTTGCATTTCTAGCAAGGCCTCAGGTAATGCTGCTGCCTCTGGCCCAGGGGCCACCCTTGGGGGCGCACAGACACAGCATTTGTTTAGGGTCTGTTCAGGGTCTATATGCCCTTACCCCAGGCAGTCCTGTGTTCGCTGTGGTCGTGTCTGCCTTGTCTGATTCTCTGCTCTCCTCCCTGGAGAAGGGCAGGTGTGTTGAAACTTCTTCATCGTTTCCCTGATTTACATATGCTTTTCACCTCTTAATGAGCAACTATTTCTTTGGCCCTCATCCTTCTCTGCTTCTCTCTTTTCTTCCCCTTTTCCGTATGTGGGCCTCCACACCTCTCACCACGATGGAGGAGCAGGCCTTGTTGTGAGCTCCCGCACTGAAGCCCAATTAGGAGGAGGCAGATGCACAAGGAGTGTCTTCCATCGCCACCCTCATCGTCTCTACCCCCATGTGTCTCTACCCCATCATATCAATTCCCCAGCCCCAACTCCCTAATCACTTTGCCAGAGTAAATAATTGCTGGTGTGTGGTGACCTAAGGTCAGGGCCAATGGAGGAATGTAATTAGAGTCTTCACTCCCCACCACCATGCAAGCCGCCTTCCAGCTGATCCTTGAGTCTCTGATCCCTCGGGCTGATGCTCCTATCCTCCTCCCCACCCTACTTCCCCTTTTGAGCCCGAAAGCTTGGGTTGGAGCAGAACAGTTGCTCATAAGCAGATGCCAACGCTGCCTTTCTTTGAGTCTCCCCCACAAAGGCGGGGAGGGGTGGGCAGAAGGTCCTCTTCCAGGGAGCTGGAGCACGGCCCTCACAGCCCTCACAGCCAACCGAGGGCATGTGAGCCTCTGATGACTGTTGCTGGGCGGGCTGTGCTGTGTGTTTTTGGACTCCCCCCACCACATGGTCACCACTGCTTTTCCTGAGTTAGAGCATCTTCCTTCCTTCCCTTCCTCGCCTTCGGAGTCCTGCTCATGTGTAGGTGGAGATGCGCACACCGCAGCCTCCTGGGCCGAGAAGGCCTGAGTGACTTGGAATGTGGCTGATGTGGGAGGCAAAGCCTTGCCTTCTAGCCCTGCCTCTTTCATCTCTGGATGCAGGACTGATGTTCCTCTCTGCTGAACGCCTGGTGCCGGGGCGCCATGCTGGCAGGGACGATGACAGATAACGGCCTTTGAGTTCTTTTGGACATGTTCCCCGGGCCAAAGCAGGGGAGGAAACTTCTTCTCGCCTTTACTCTGACTCCCAAAGCTAAGCCAGACCCCAGACAAAAATAAAGCTGTGACGGTCCAAGAGAAAAGGCCAAGAATCGTTTGTGTGTCCTCCAGCACGCCTCTGTGGAACGGGGAAGGGGTCGCTGGGGAAGAGGGGCAGGCAGGGCGATGGGATGTTTCCGTGCGTGATGCATGGAGCCTCACTTTGCAAGAATGTCCGGGCTGAGCCTGGGGGAAGCAGAAGTTTTCTTGATTAAGAAAAGGAGGCTCATCAGCTCTCATCTCTAAGAAGGTCATTGCCACGGTAACCTTGCACAGCCCACATCCCGGCTCTGTGCCTGTGCTGAGCCTGCCCAGTCGTTCTGGGCCACCGAGGCAGCTGAGGAGATGAGCTTGCTCTCTCTTAGAGCACCCGGCTCGGCCTCCCCTTCTGGGGTCCCGCTGAGTCCAGGAGCCAAGCCCTGGCCTCCTCCTCCTAGCAAACTCTCTACAGGCAGGAATGTGTCCCTGACTGCTTGTTGCACTACCCTGTCCCCACCGGACATATCAGGCACAGCTGATGACAAAATACAAGAGTCCGACAAAAATGAAAGTCCTCTTCTTGCTGGAGTTCAGTGCAAGAGAACCCGCTTTAAATTTTTGATTTGGGAGCAGGCTTCTGTGCTGCTTAATACTTGTTTTTATGTTTATGCCCATGTGTTGGCAAATTTCCCCAAGAAATTCTGAGGACCAGAATTATCTGCCCATTTGTTTGTTTATTTATTTATTATTTTAAAATTTTAGGTTGCAGGCCGAGGGCTATGCTCCCTTTGGCTTTTATTTATTTAGTTAGTCAGTCCTCACCAGAGAAGATTGTTTCCATGGATCGTTTTAGAGACAGTGGAAGGAAGGGAGGGAGGGGAGGAGAAAGAGAGAGAGAAAGAAAAATAAAATTGATGTGTTGACTGGCTGCCTTTCCCGCACACACCCTGGCAACCAAAGTAGGGGATCGAACCTACAACCCAGGTACGTGCCCTTGACTGGGAATCAAACCTGTGACCCTTTCGGGCTTAGGTCAACACTCTAACCACTGAGCACACCGGCCAGGGCTGTCTGCCCTTTTAGACTCTCCTCGCCTAACACCTCCTAAGCCACTCAGCACATCAGTTCTTGTTGGTGGAGGTGATGCTGACCAGGAAGGCAGTGGCTGCTGCCTCTCACTCCCTCCCTGTGGTAACCCCAGAAACTTCAGGGAAGATATAGTGAAAAGGAAGCCCAAAGCAGGACCTCAGCCACAGGGCTTGGGGGTGGACTCTCACCAGGGCAGGACTTCCAGGCCAGCGCTGGGGAGGACTCAACTTTGGAGGGGGCACCCTGGTCCTGGGGGTATGGCCTGGCTCCCCTGACCTCCCTTTTCATCCTTGCATGTCTCCTGTAGGTGTAGGTGTCAATTGCCCTTTAAAAGGAAAGGGAGCTTGCTTGTGAGTAGGGGCTTATCCTGGGTTAGCAGCTGAGATCTTTGGGTTTGTATAACCTGTACCTTGAGTGTGTGGGTACCACGGAGCATGTGACCTTGGCGTTTTCTCCAGGCTTGCATCATCTATTTTCTGAGGCCTCTAAGCCTTGGATGGTTGAGCTTTCAAAAATTTGGCCCCTGACTGGTTTCCTGAGCCGTGAAACAAGAGTCTAGGAATGGACTTACCCTGAGCCTCCAGCTTGCCCAGAGTGGCTCCAGGCCAGAGTGGAACAAAGTCCTTACTCAAAGACATGCAGAGATTGTTCTGGAATTTCAGAGAGAGGGCTGAGAGGCCCTGCCACAGGGGTTACAAGTCAAATTCATGGGGGCACCCCATGGTATTACCACCGTGGTGAGCTAAAGTTTGTTTAACCAAATTACAGGGGTTACAAGTCAAATTCATGGCTGCCCCCATGGCCATTGGCTCTATGGCTCCTCCGGCTCTGAGGCTCTGAGGGTGCTACAGTGAGGGGAGGGGCGGAGTTCCTGGCCTTTCAGGCCTCCCCAGTCAACTCTTCCTGCAGGGGGAGCAACTCTCCTCAGCAGCCACGTGATTGGGGGAGCTGGGGAGGAGGGTGAATTGAACATGATCAGTTGCCATTGATAGAACAGTAATAAAATTAATGGGCTCTTAGAGCTCCCCCATTAACAGTGGGGTTGGTGTGTCAGACCCATTTACTGGATCAGTCCTCCAGATGTCAGCCTGGGACAGACACCGAGCAGCTCACTTGTCCTGCCTCCGTCTGTGGGAAGACCTACCTGCTCCCCAGAGGAGCACTCCTGTCCCTTCTGGAACCTCTGTGTGAACTCACAGCTGGAAAGTATAAGGCCAGGGTTTTGATACGGTTGTTTCTAAGATCTACAAGAGCTGCATTACGGATTAGTGTTATGTAGCTGCTTTGAGCACCAGAGAGCTCATAGCCTCCCATTTCCAACCCCATCTCTCTTAGTCACTCGCTGTGTGAGCCTCGCCTCATACACAGTCTGGATGGGTCGGTAATGTGGACGGATCTCATGGGACAGTTCGCTTCCTTCCTCGAGGAGGGAAGGAATTCGAGATGAAAAACAGGAGCTGGTATCCAGGAAGGAAATGGACAGTGTGACAGAAGGCTTTTTATCCGGTTTCCCTAATCTGGAGTCACTGATCTGGGGCCCGAGTTGAGCTTTTGGAGGTGTATGAACTCTGTAAAGTCATCTATGAAAACAATGGGTGAGAGAGCATTTTCCAGAATCTTTGAGAAGCGTCTCGGAGAGGTCTTGCCCCCGCTGGGGGAGTGCCCACTGGCAGCTTTGGGTGGGAGCAGCCTGGATGTCAGCCATTAGATTGGGGAGGATGCGTCTTCCCTTACAAGTGCATCCTGGTCAGAAGTCTTGATTGCTCATCTGGGACTGAGGCAGCCTTGCTTCTTATTCTGGGTGAAGCAGTGAGGGAAGGTGGAGAAGCAGAGGTGGTCCTGTGTGACAGAAGCCAGAGAAGGACAAATTTCCTCACACTCTGTGGGAGCAGAGCTGGGACTGTGAGACCAGATGTGTCCCCTCATCTCCCTGGGCGCTGGTCTCCCTGCAGAGGACCAGCTATGGGGAGATCCCTGATCAGGAAGGAGATTTGGGGGAGATGGCTCCTCTGAGCTTCTGAGCCACTTTGAATATGGACCCAGCAGTACCCAGTTTGTTGTCTTAGCCTGAACTTTATGTGGCCCTTATTTGGGGGCATTCCAGGTGCATCGTTGAACATTGTGACGGGACCAGGTAGCCAGCTTACTAAGAACCACATTCTCAAACCGTATGGCTCTAAGGCCAAGAGCCTGGACAACGATGGAGAAGGAAAAGTCGACTGGGAAAATGATAATGAGATAGAACCATAGATACCATGAGCTCAAGAGAAGTTACAAGATCCAGCTTATGCCTAAACTGAGTGTCTGTCTGTCTAGCCAGCCACTAATTTTCACCTCATTAGACAAAGGGGATTTAAAAATTTTGACCTCTGATAATAAGCCAGTAGTTTGCCACCGATTCAATGAGTTAACCAAATAGTTTTGAACTGCCTGCTGTGTGTCTTCAGTATTTTACTCAGCACTGTCGAGGCACCGTCTCTGCTGATGACCTCATCAGTTAAGTGGGAAGAGCAAACATTTGACAAGGAACAGCTGGAGAGAAACTTGGCTGGGCTATGTGTAAACGTGCATCTAGAATTCAGTCTCTGGTCAAGAGCTCTTTGCTGGTTCTCATATCTCCAGGTCATAGCTTCTGAGAAATTATAGAATTTGAAGTCCCACCTGCCTCTTCGACTTTCCCCATTTTATGTCTGAGGACATGACCCGTATTTGTGTCCCTTGGGGAAGAAGTAGCACACAGATGCAGAGGGGATGAGGTGGTGCCTGGTTTGAGAGGTAAAGGATTGTTAGAGGTGGCTCTTTCCAGGAGATTAAAGAGTGCATATTTCTTTTTTTTTCTTCTTCTTTTTTTTTTTTTAAATATATTTTATTGATTTTTTACAGAGAGGAAGGGAGAGAGACAGAGAGCCAGAAACATCGATGGGAGAGAAACATTGATCAGCCGCCTCCTGCACATCTCCTACTGGGGATGTGCCCGCAACCCAGGTACATGCCCTTGACCGGAATCGAACCTGGGACCTTTCAGTCCGCAGGCCGACGCTCTATCCACTGAGCCAAACCGGTTTCAGCGAATGCATATTTCTTGAGTTGCCTTTCATCTCTTCCTCCTTGCTCCACCCTTTCTATGTGTTTTGCCTCTATCTAAGCTGACCATGCAACTGGGTAACCTCTTTAATAAACCCCCAGTTCTGTAGGGGGAAAGAAGCCCTGATTTATAGTATATGCCAATTTCTGTGGTGTCAGTATTACCACCGTGGTGAGCTAAAGTTTGTTTAACCAAATTACAAAATTCCTAAAAATTTAGCAATCAGCCATCCTGAGCTGTCAACAGCCAGCTCCAGCACACCCTGGAGCCCGCCCTGTCAGCTGGTCATCACTGACCACCCGGTCTTATTGGCAAAATGGTGGCTGTGCCCATTGGGGGCATCCATTGGGAATGGGAAGTTCAAAGAAGAAAATGTAGCTTATATGATACCTGATAATCCAACATAATTATCAGAGCTAGAAATGAAGCATTGAGAGAGGGTCTGTGTTTTTGACATTTGCTCTGTGGCCTGGACAGAAGACTGGCTTTTTGACCTCTGAGGATTATTAAATCCGTTTTTAGAAAACTTCTAAATATGTGAAGTATTCCGATGGGTTAAGGATTAGGGCCCCTCTGGGTATAAGATGGTATCCCAGTCACCTTTCCACCCCTTTCACTGAGCCCATTTTCCTCTTATCTTCCAATCCATTTTGCTCCAAGGTAATCCCCTTCCTCACCCACAAGAAGTCAAATGACCCCGGTCTGGGTGAAAACATCAGTCCTTGGGAGGTCCCACTTCACAGGAAGGCCCATTCCTACAGTTCCCACCGCCTGTCCTCATGCTGAGTGCCCTGCAGGATTGAGAGCAGTGTGCGCCCAGCAACTAGAAAATGGGAACAGAATCCAGGGGGCCCTGAGTCCTGGCACTGCAAGCGGGTAAGTGGGGAGGAGGCCCAGGGTCGCTTCTCCTGGTGATGCGCTCTTCCACCCTGGGCCCTACTGGGAGGCTGGCGATCCAGCCGAAGCACTCCAAGGGAAAATCAACCAGAAATGTCAGCCGGGCAGTGGAGCAGGGCCAGAAAAATCAATGCTGAATTCCAGACGCCAGGAGGACAGGAAAGTGGGGAGGTAGGAGGGCCAAATGGGAGCATTTGTTTGCAATTCTAATGTAACATATCAACAGATCACCAGGCAACGATGCCTAATGAAAATGCACGTGATGGATGTGGGCGGATGAGGAGAGGAAGGGAGGGATGGAAAGTCCAGGCACGGGGCCTGCTGAGGAATTTAAAGGTGTCTGTGTCCACTGCAGGCAGCCTCATGCCTAGGGCCAGGGCGCCAGGACCAGCTAGCCTGGACTGAATCCGAAATCTGCCACCTAATTTTTCATGTGGTCTCAGACCAGTTGCCGCAGCTTCTTGCTCTTCCTTTTCCTTCTCTGTACAGTGGAGCCATTAGGAATATGGACCAGGTAGGGTTTTTTGTGAGGATAAAATGATGTAACCTGGATAGTTGATGCTTACTCCTTAGAAACAGCTATTATTTTCTTTTCTTATACAAAACACCCATTATAGGGCCTGGTGCATAAAGTCCATTTCCTTTCCCCTTGGGGCTAAGGGAGGAAGAGAAGGCTAAGGGAAGAGGAGAAGTTGGACTCAGCTGTCACCATTCGGGACCTTTTAAGGCAGTGGTTCTCAACCTTCTGGCCCTTTAAATACAGTTCCTCATGTTGTGACCCAACCATAAAATTATTTTCTTTGCTACTTCATAACTGTAATGTTGCTACTGTTATGAATCGTCATGTAAATATCTGATATGCAGGGTGGTCTTAGGTGACCCCTGCGAAAGGGTCGTTCGACCACCGAAGGGGTCACGACCCACAGGTTGAGAACCGCTGTTCTAAGGCCTTCACCAGGTTTTCTCTGAGCCCCTCAGATGGAATCAACAAATCCCACCCTTTTCTGATTCTGCTTTCAAATCTCCCAGCTCTGCCATGTGGGGCAGGTAGTTAGAGGCCGGGGTCTGGATTTCTCCACGTGTTAAGTGATGGTAGCAGTGCCTAGCTTACTGGGCTGTTGGGGGTTGAATTCAAGGTATGTTTGTTGTTTTTACTTCCCCCTTTGCTGACAAGAATGAAGTGTACTCTCTGGTCTGAGCGCGCTACATGCCGTGTCTCATTAAACCATAAACAACTGTAAGGAGTTATGCTGTCCATTTATGGCTCAGGGAGACGGGGAGTCAGTCTGACCTGTGGCACCCATGACCACACCGTCCGTCTTGGCCTGGACCCTGGGCACCCTGCCGCTGACTTCTCTTCCTCTGTCTGAGCTGGCGAGCTCTTGTTAGCAGGGTCAGAGCTGAGTGGGACCAATCAGGGAGACATTCGCTTAGAGTTCAGGGCTGGGCAAATGAACCTGTGAGTTTTTGTCCTTTAATTGTGGCCTTGGCCTTGATTTTACCACGTTATCCTGGGAGCCTGAGAGGCTGTGTCAACCATAGCAGGAGGCAGAGTCTCAGGGGGACCCAGCAGCGTTCCCAGTGGAAGGAGAACTTCCCGACATCCTTCAGCACCACCCAGAGCACCCCACCCCACTGGAAGGGGTTGGCAGAATCTCTGAGGAGGTCCTAGAACTTTTAATCGTCCATTCTTTCTTTCCTTCTGGACAGTGAAGTGAGGGACTCGAACAGGTGAGATTTAGTGAATCATACATTTGCCCTCTTTTTACAAAGTGGTATATTTTCAAAGCATTTTGGGTGTGAGAAAGTGCTATTATCTTTCCAGAAAACCCAATTCCCAATGTGATGGTATTTGCAGGAGGGGCCTTTGGGGAGTGATTGGGTCATGAGGGTGGAGCCCTCATGAATGGAATTCCTGTCCTTAAACAAAAGACCCCAGAGCAACCTCTTGCTCTCTGTCAGGTGAGGACACAGTGAAAAGACATCTATGAACCAGGCAGTGGGTTCTTACCACCCAGTGAATCTGCTGGGGCCTTGACCATAGACTTCTCAGCCTCCAGAATGGCAAGACATAAATTTTTGTTTATGAGTCACTCAGTCTATGATATTTTGTTATAGCAGCCCAAATGGAATAAGATCCTATATAATAAAAGGGTAATATGCAAATCAACCAAACAGTGGAACAACCTGTCGCTATGATGTGTACTGACCACTAGGGGCCAGACGCTCAATGTATGAGCTACTTCTAGATCACCTGATCAACCTCTTGGTCCCTTCCCTGGCAGGCTCTGACTGCCCAATGGGGAACGGGGAACTGGGGGTGGGTGGCAGCAGATATGGGCAGTGCCAGGCCAAGGCCCCTGCCCCGCCGGACACCCCATGTACAGAGGGAATGGTCAACCTCTTGGTCCCTGTCCCCAGCTGGCAGTCTCTGATTGCCCGATGTCAATAACAGGGAGCCAGGGTGGGTGGTGGCGGGGTGCGGGGTCAGCTGCCAACAGCCGGGGAAGATGGCCCTGATTTCAGGCCAGGCCTTAGGGACCATAACCGTGTACAAATTTCTTGCACTGGGCCTCTAGTATTGCAATAATTGCTGATTCACACCATGGAGGTAGGTCTCATAGCTACTATCCCCCGTGGCAGCAGACAGCTAGATGTGTTGTGGGTTTGTGATGTGTGCTCTGTGGATGTGGCCCAAGGGGGTGCTGGTGAGGGCTGACTGAGTGGATACCCTGGCAGGCACGCTCACTCAGCTGCTGTGAGGAGAGGGCTCTGAAGACCAGAGAGAGAACATCAAGACGGTATGGGATGTGCTATCTCAGATAAAATTCTTCTGCTCTGCTTCAGAAATAATATAGAAGGAGAAGCAGGTAGCAGGCTTGGGATTAAACTAGAAGCCAAAGGGCAGATGTGGCGAGGTGGTTTCGTGGCCAGATCAGGAAGTTAATGAAACCAAACTTAAGGAATGTTCCTTAACGGTGCTGGTTTCCACTCTGCGGGAGCAGGAGTGGCAACTGTCAGGCTCCTCTGTGCTTCTGGAGAAACGATTCACACGGATGCTCTGAGGATGCTGGACAGCAGAGTCCTCAGTGAGGGGAAGGCAGGGGACGTGTGTGATTGACAGACGCGCTCAAACCCCACAGTCCTCCCACTCTCACCAACACAAACCTTAACTCAGACGTGCACCACCTGCTTGGGTGCCCGGAACCTACTTCCCTTCCCCAGGTGTCACCTGCCATTCAGGATGCTCACATGGTCCTCTTTGTCAAGAAGGGAGTTGGTTCCTGAGAACACCTGAGAAAAAGACATTGCTAAGAGGCTGAAAGGGTGTTTGGTTTGATTTCCAAATTCGAAGGAGACAAGTATGTGTGGGAGAGAATTTCAAAACAAAACTTTCAGGTTCTGGGAAAGGGTATCAACCAAGGCTGAAATTTAGCAAGGTGATGCTCTGATGTTTACCTAAATGTTTTAGCTCTGGCTCAGTTTGTAAGCAGGGCACGTGGGGAGAAGGAACCCCTGGAGTTCACGGAGGGGGTGTGGCTCAGTTGACACCTGTTTTAATTCACTAGACAATATTGAAGGAGTCAGTCTGGCCAGTGTGACTCCATGATTGAGCATCGACCTTGAACCAGGAGATCATGATTTGATTCCCTGTAAGGGCATGTACCCGGGTTATAGGCTTGATCCCCAGTGTAGGGCGTGCAGGAGGCAGCCAATCAATGATTTTCTCTCATCAATGATGTTTCTATCTCTCTCTCCCTCTCCCTTCCTCTCTGAAATCAACAAAAAATGTATTTAAAAAAAAAATTGAAGGAATCCAACAGGTCCTCCTCTGCTTGTCGGTCTGGTCAGTCTGTTATTGTGTTTCCTGGAATGGAACCACACGTGTTTAAAGAGAAGCTATGCCAGAGACGTTTAATTTGAGACAAGTGCCAATTTAGAAAATGAAGGGGAGCCCTGGAGATGCCACATGTTGGTCTTCGGAAATTTTCTCCGCGGAATCCTTCAATGGCAATATTTTCCTTTCCATGTAACAGAGAAAGGATACAGACAGAAGGTTAATTAGGGGGACGTATCCAAAGGAAGGCCGCGCACAGAGCAATCCAGGGGGGACGCGGCCATGCCCACCAGCGGCATCGTCATCAGCAGCCTTGATTCCTATCGACGGAGCCCACACAGGGAGACCGACCACGAGCTCACTGGTGGCTGGAAATTGACGGTAGAAATATCCAGGCTGAAAGGGCACAGAAGTCACAGCCATGAAAATGCCAGTTTCTCTTCCTGTTCAGAGGGAGGAAATAATAGCACTGGGCTATGGGAAGGAAATTGCCCAGCTGCCTTTCCCTCCAGGCAGCGGGATGCCTCTTCTGAAGGCTTAGACTTTAGAGCGCGACCCAGAGCCGCCCAGGAGACAGTCAGACTCCCCAAAAGAGAACGAGGTGTGGAAAAGCTGCTGCTGCTGATGGCACTTGTTTTGCTGTAGGAAAATGGCCATAAAAAGAGAGAGGCCTTGAGCACTGGCCGAGGGATATCTCTCAGGTGGCCCAAACTTCCTGCTGTCCCACAGAACGTGAGGGCACTGGGCTCTGGGAGACACAGAGCTGTGAAATGTTCCCAGGACTGCAGCCTCCTTTGGCCAGTCTCCTTAATGGAGACGCCTGGATTGGGGGTCAGACACACACCTGGGACAGCACAGGCCCAGCCAGTCAGAGCTGACGTTGTTTGCAGACAACCCAGAGCACCCTACTAGCACCACTGGCCCAAATGTGAGTCCTGCGTTCAAGCCTGTCAGGTCTGGGCAAGGTAACCAAAGGGATGCCGAGAAGCAGCCACACAGATGGTCAGGAGGTAGAGGCAGTGCTTCTGGGGCCACCTGGTTCCTTGTGGACCACCTGCCTTTCACACTAAATTGTTAGCCCCTGGAGGCCTGGCGCTGTTTGTGTCTTAGCCTGTGTTCCAGGCCTGCCTGGGGCCTGGGCAAAGTGCACGCTTAATAAGTACTTACCAAATCCCAGAAATGAGTTTGCGGAAGGGGACTTCTCTGAGTGACAGCATTTGGGAGGATGAAAGTCAGCATCTAAAAGAAAAAAGGAAAAGAACGGAAGATTCCCGTGGAGAAGCAGCAGTTTGGAGTCCAGAAAGAAAACGTAGGTGGTGGGGCAAGCTGCCCATTCCGGAAAAGTAGAAATCTCCAGGCATTCCCAGGAAGAGAGGGTGGAAGGGACATCTGCTACAGCTTCTGAAAATGCGCTGGCTGCTGCGGGTGCTTCATGTCCATCTCTCCCGATTTCCCCCTGGTTTTCTCTGCTTGCTCACAGTCAATTTCGCACATGAGCTGCAGGCTCCCCAGCTGCTGTCCTCTGGGACCTCCGTGGTTCTGACCCTGAAATCTAGGCTGGTGACACTAACATGCTCGCTTACTCTCCAGCTCGTTGCCCCTGACTGATCACGTTTTCTCTATCCCTCCACACAGGGGTTTGTCCTCTCTTTGCCCTTGGATCTCCCAGGCCAGCCCCCAAAGCCAAGTATGACCATTTGGGGCCTGGAGCTCTTCCCCAGATAGGATGAGTAGATAGACCCCCCCAATATCGGAAGATTTGGGGCCTCCTTTTACCCCCAACAATGGCTGAACATGACTCAAGACCGGGAATGTCACTTGCATGCAGTTTCCACCGAGAGCACGGGTGACATGCTACTTGGTCGGGCACTTGGTACTCCTGGCCCTGAAGAACCTCTTCAAAGCCTACCCCGGGCCAGCCTCTGGCCTCGTCCGCCAGGTCGACCTTGGGGGTCATGCTGCTCTGACAGTCAGACTTTGCTGGCCTTGGGCATATCCTTCTCTGTGAGACCTTGGTTTCCCAACTGGCAGGCAGGCAAGAGGGTCATTATTTGACTGAATAGGTTTTTCTAAATGTGGTAGAGTCAGGATACATATAGATATAGATATTGGTATTGATAGAATAGATATAGATGTATAGATATAGATATCTGTGTTTCATAATGTATACTTTATATGTTGAATATGAAATGTAAAATGGCGTAAATAAACTCCAAAAGCATCCTTACTACCTAAAAAGGTGGAGCTTAGGGGAAGGAGCACATGGACACGCACCGTTCTCCATCCTTGGGATCACGGGCAGTGTCCTGGGCTCCTGAGCCTGTGTTCCCAGCTCAGCGATGTCCGTGGGAGGTGAGAGAATTCTGCTGTTGTTCTGGGTTCAATGAGAACAACACTTACAGAGAACACATTCTATTCTGAGCACTGTGCTGGGTGGTGCAAACCTAGAAAGAATTAACCGTGGCCTGAGGAGCTCCCAGCCCCACTTACAGCTCAGTCTTTCAAAATACTATAAAAGGAAATAGCTTGTCCAAAATACCATAGCAAGTTCAGCAACAAAGCCAAGTTTAGAAATCACTGTTGGAATTTGCATTTCGTTGCAGTGCAGGTGAGATGCAGCCCCTGGGGCAGAAGCCAGCCGAGTTCTAGCTCTACCCCTGGCGAGAACTCACCCTGTGAACTTGGGCTGTAACATTGTGGTTTAGCCTAGAAGGAACCTGGGTCCACGCTCCCCAAGATTAGCTGAGGAAGCGGAGCCTTCAATACGCCGTCTTAGATTTTCCCCAGGTGTGACATAGACATAAAAATGGGATGCTCGCCTTCCTCACCTTTCATGGACTTTAGGAAATAAAATGTGAGAGCAGCTGTCAGAATGTTTTGGAAAAGTAAAAAGCGCATGGCTGTCTGCCTCTAAAGAGGTATCGTCTGCTTATCAACCTTCCCTGCTCTCACTCCCTCGTGTACCAGGTGCCCAAGTGAAACCTGCAAAGCCCAGCAGGGTTGCTGCAAAGACAGTCAGATAGAATCTTTAAAAATATTTTGCTACTTACGGGCAAAAATCCCCCAGCAGCAGCTAGACCCTGTCTCCCATATAGTTGGCTCTTTCCACGATCAAGTGCCTGATAATCACCCATCCTGGTGAAATATTTGATTTATTCTAGGAGGTTCATTGGAGGGCCTTTAAAAAAGGAAACTGTAAAAACATTTGCTAGCAGCTTTAGGGGAAGGGAGGAAGGAGCAGAAAGAATTATGACATCACACCCTAGGAATTGTTGTCGTATTACACCTGTGTTCCAGGAGTGGACGGTTTTTTTTTGATGCAGTTGGGCCTCTTGCCTCTGGACAGTGGAATTGCTACCTTCTGCCACAGGGTAGATGGCCCGTACGGCCTTTTAAGCAGTTTCAGGGTGGTTAGTTTGAAGGCAGCAGCGCGTGCTGGAGAAGGCAGGCGGGGCTTGGGATGGGGAGAATGTATTTTCCAAAGTTGACGATTGCGTGTCATAGTGTTATTTGCTATGTCATGTTGATCTGGTGCGATTTGACAGCTGCGTGCGAAAGGCAGCAACCTCAAAGAATTGTGAACTGCCTTCCAGGTGTTTGTCTGTGCAGCATATGTCTGTGGGAGGCGGCGGGGAAAGTAAAGCAGGGCTTCCTTTCAAACACGGGATCCTGGCATTTTCCTGCAGGTTGAAGCTCAAAACTTTTACGGTTGCTTCATCGTGGGACATGGGAGGATGTCACAGACTTTCATAAAGATAAACGTGCGTTCTGTGGTAGCAATGCACAAACCCCACACATGCGTAAACACACACACACACACACACACACACACACACACACACACAGAGTAAGGTTTTCTAGTTAGCTTGCCAGAAATGCATTATTTTAACACTCGAGCTTCAGAAAGCACCCACTGCCTACTGGCGTTAGGACATTTTCTGGGGTCAGGAACCAGATGCTTCTCACCCTGGAATCCCGCAGTCAGCAGGGCCTGGAGGGCCTCAGGAAAACAGGTAACTGCGTGAAAACATCTGCTAGTGACTTTAGACCCTAAAGTTTAGGGGAAGGCAGGAGAGAGCAGAAGGAATTACTACCCGGAACTTGGGTTGATCACCTTTGAGTTCAGGGCTTGTCCCTTTAACCAGTGCTTTGCAAATGCTTAGGTTCCAGAAACTGTTTAAGCAGCAGAAAATGCCCCTTCTTCTCCCACAAACATCCCTAGCAAATGTGTCACCTAAGGTAGATAGGAATGGTAGTTAGGCATTGATATACGCCTATGCATGGGTCTATGCATATGCATGTGTATGTATGCATATATGTGTGTGTATATGTGTGTATGTGTGTAACATGGATAACTAAATGCACGA
This sequence comes from Myotis myotis, assembly GCF_014108235.1. Taxonomy (NCBI): domain Eukaryota; kingdom Metazoa; phylum Chordata; class Mammalia; order Chiroptera; family Vespertilionidae; genus Myotis; species Myotis myotis. The sequence goes on from NW_023416315.1 coordinate 60,299,272, forward strand.
ATTCATATGTTCTAAAGCACAGCGGTCACACATTCTGAGACCCCTGTCTGCAGATGGCCTGGAGGATCGTCAGCGGCTCAGAGATGATTTCTCTCGGAAGGGCTGGCCTCCGTGACTGCCGAGCCTGAGCGAGGTGGGCCTGTTACATCTGTGGGCCACGTGTCTGAAGCTCCGGCACCTGCCAGCGGAGCTTCAAGTGTCAGGGCAGCTGGATCCGGCAGAAACAGTTTTCTGCTTCTCAATTCCCCCCAGGCCAGAGATAAAATGAGAACTGCCGTTCACGAGTGATGCCAGGGCTGCTGAATGAACCAGGGGCGGTAACGCTCTGGCCGATAGGAAGAACACTGTGCATGGTAATAATGAAGGGGAATGCTTGCTGCCTGGGACAAAGGGTTTAAAATGGGCATGCCAGTGCCTCTCAGGGCTGGTCGAAGAATTAATACGTCTGCTTGTTTCAGAGCATGATGGCATATTAAACTGTAGACATCATCCTGTTGAAGTTTTTCTGCTTGCTATCCAGCAGTGGCCAGTTCATTTGGAACAAAGCTTGTTGTTTTGATGTTCTGACAGTCGGTCATAAGTAAGATTGAGGAAAAAAAACACATTAGACCAAAAAACTATACGGAATTGTATTTTTTTAAAAAAACATCCATTGAGTTACTCATAGGTACTGGGCATTGGGCTAAGACAGGCCAATAGCTAGCAGGTGGGGAAAAAGGGCCACTGCCAGAGCCCGCTGCCAGAGCCCTTGCCTTGCCATTATACTATGTGACATTTTACAATATGCAGGAGGCCGATATTGAGGTTATCTGGCTAGAATCACCACCCTCTGCTAACATTCATCATGTGGTTCCGAAGTTAGCAGTTCCAGGTTTAGCTGGGTATTGTGAGCACTAGCTGTATTTCAAATAATAATGTCATGTATGCAGCCCCTCCTACTTTTGCTATGTCATTTCTGACCTTAGATAATGAGGGGCTGGGACATAATAAAACAAATGGACGTTTATTGAGCACCTACTGCATGCTAGGCGCCTGCCTAGTGCTTTATCCATAGATCATGTCACCTTCTGAAAGAGTTGCTTAAAACCATCTACATGTCACAGATGAGAAAATCAAAGCTCCGAGTGGTCACGTTTTAACTAGTCCGTCTCCCTTCGATGTCAAGTTATATACAGGTGCCTTTGGCGTGTTGTGTACAAACCCGCACACATGCTTTCCTATCTGTAACTATTGCCGAGACTTTCTTTCCTGCAGAGAGTATACCAAAGACCAGCTTCTCTAAGCCACAGCCTCCCCCACGGAGGGCCCCCAGGTCAGAACTGACTCCTTCTGTGGGGATGAGTGTCATCCACCCACAGAGACAGCCACACTGTGGCTCCCACCACTACAGCCCTCCCTCCATGGAACCCTTGCTTCTTCTTGGCTCTTACTAACTCCACTTTTCACTCCTTCTCCTCATCTTGACTTCCTTTCTCAGTGGGACCGTGTCTTCCACCGGCTGTGAGTGAGCCACATGGTTAGTCAGGCTGCCCTCTCTAAGCCCGGGCCCTCCCGCCTGCTGGCACTACACCAGGAGACAGGAGAGGCTCTGTGTGTGTGCCCATGTCATCGCTGTCACCACCTCTCAGTTTTTTGGTATTTTCAGATTGTGAGCACTGAGTGGTGTGGGTCTCTGTGTCCTCTGCATGGGGAAAAGTGAAGCGAGGAGGAGCTTGGAGAATCAATTTGGGACAGATTTTTGGGTGCAGAGGTATAATTCGGGCAGCTTTTTGGACTCAGATGCAGCCCTTCTTCCATTTGTAATATCGAATTGCACACAGTTACATGAACACACCCCCCCCAACTCTCACATGCACACCCACATGCCACCAATTATTACGGTCTCATTGGTCAGAACGCATGTCTATGTGCATGCACACAGGCACACACTATGCTCATGTCCCTCCCTGCCCAATTCCTGCCCCTGGGGAGTCAGTTTCATCAGGCCCTTTAATGATTAGACTCAGGACCATGAAGGGAGAGGCAGCAAGCTGCTTTCTGGCTATTGGCAATGACCTGGGCTTTTATGCTCTGTGTCCTGACCATTGTGCTTCTGGAGAGTCTCTTATAAGAGCAAAACAAAGAGCTGATGCTAGTTGGTGGGCCACCTGAATTGGATTCTCTTCTCCACAGGGTCACCTAGTAGACTTTTGCATCTGAGGACCCAGGGAACCAAGGAAGGGGGAGCCTGGAAGGAAATTACCCAAGCACATTCTTTCTGCATCTATAATGTTGAGTCCAAAGCCAGGATGGGCGCTATCCCTGAACAAGACACACTTTTGTGAAATGGAGCACCCAGGGACACTGCAGCCAGGAAGCCTGGCAAAACCCAAGCCAGATGGCACCACACATCCCTGCAGTGGTGGCGTCCAGGTGGCCAATAGTGCAAGTGTCCCAGCCCCCAAATACCCGTCTCCATCTGAGGGGAATGGTGGCTGTGAAGTGAGCACCCAGAACCACATCCCCAATGGAGGGAGTGGGCGGGGATTTTAACAGGTCATTCCTAGCTTGTGGCAGACATCCGTTAGCCTCTTCCTCTGCCTCTCCTGTTCAATGACCTTTTATTTTAAAAAATTCTTTATTGTTTAAAGTATTACATGATACTCCATTCCCTTCCCCTCCATTGACCTCTCCCCCGCCACCCCCTCCCCCAAGCACAAACCCTCACCCCCCTACTGTCTGTGCTAGAGAGCATTATGCTAAGCAAAATAAGCCAGTCAGAGAAAGATAAATAGCATAGGATCTCACTCATTTGTGGAATATAATGAACAACATAAACTGATGAACAAAAACAGATCCAGAGACAGAGAAGCATTGAACAGACTGTACAACCTATGAGGGAAGGCAAGGGGTGAGGGGGTAAGAGATCAACCAATGACCTTTTTACTGACTTCTGTCCTAGGTTGATTTTAGGTTTCCTACTGTCTCTTGGGTCATCAGCTAAAATTCAGGGGCCCGATTTTCCATGTGAAAACTTAGGGGAGGTTTGACTGGGACTTTTTCTCTGGGACTTTCCGAGCTTTGGAAAGTGGGGGGACGATAGCTGTGCTTTGACTGGGATTTTTCCATCCCTCTGGCTCCTTCTGTGTTTGGGTGCAGGTGGAGAGCTGAAATTCCTGAAGCCGTCAGCTCTGTCCCCATTGCTCACAATCTATAGGGCGAACCTTCCCCCGTGTCCTGCTCCCGGCTCCAGGGTAGCCAGGCGAAGTAATTATCCTGGACAGCTGCACGGCGCTCATTGCCATGGCCTTACCTCATCAGCCCCCCGTTTTTCACTCTAGCTGCTTAAAATATAAACCAGACCCCTCGTCCCCCTAGACGGGCTCCTTTCAGAGCAGGACCGAGTGTGGTGTGTCATATGTCATCTGATTTGCAGCGTGTTTGGGTGATTGCCAGATGGGCACAGGAGGAGGGCGGGGCAGCTCTGAACATGCAGAGGGATGGGAGTTCAGTTTTCTGGGGACAGTCTCCAGGCTGACACCAGATCCTGTGGGTGACTTTGACAAGTCGTTCACCTCTAAGGCCCCATCTGTGGATTGCAGGAAAACCTGTAAGCCACCAATCATTTTCAGGGAGCTAAGGCGTCTGGAGTCTGTGCAGAGAGCCCCTCAGCCATAAACCCTTCACTGCAGCATAACTCTAGAGGACCTCGGGGCACTGTTCTCTCCATCCCCAGCCCTTGGAGCAATGGCTGGCAGCTGCCCGTGCCTATTTTCTGCTGCGCACTGACCCTGTCCTCTGCCTCTCAGCTTAGAGCTTTCCAAGAGAGGAGCAAAGAGAGAGCATTGTGAGGGAGAAGCAAGGAGAGAGCATTGCAAGGTGTTGGAAAAGGGAAGGGAGATGGGTACAGGCTCAGCCAATGTGCCTGCAGGTGGTCCCACTGGCATGCTGGCTGCAGCCGTCACATGTCACCTGGGTGCTCAGAGGCTCCTCAGCACAAAGCTAAGCATCCCCTTACACATACACAGACGACTCCCGCACTTCTGTGAGGCTGCAGCCACGACTCTGAGTCTTCCTTCCACTTTCCACTCTTGTCAGCACCCCTCACCTTCCTTTCCCTCCTGAACAAACATCACCCTTTAAGCTCTGACCTCTCTTCCCTTCATAAGGAGAGTGGGGTAATTGGGGGGTGTCAGTGGTCCTCCTGCCCGGGGAGGACCCAGGCATCACGGAGTTGGGCTGAAGGCTCCATCCACAGCTCTGATTAGAACAGGCTGCAGTTTGAGCAACTGTAATAAGGAGCAGTTGCCATGGAAACCGGCTCTTGATGTTGTCCAGATTTCAGAATCTCTCCCCTCTCCCCACCTTGGTTATTTTCCTGCCTTCCCTGTTTCCCCCCTGAGGCTATTGCTACTCGTTTGGCAGGAGTTTGTGGGCCCACAACTGAGTGAGGACTGCGGATCTCAGCCAGTCTCTGCCATGCGGCTGCCCTTCTAAGTGAGGACATGGCCCTGCATGGCCAGGAAGCCTGAAGCAAGGCATGCGCACTTCCTGCTCCAATCTCGAAGATTCAGGCTGGTGTGTTCACAGGCCAGAAGCATACTAGTACTTGCAGCCCTGAGCAGTGCCCCTCATGCACAGAGAGGGGCTGAGGAGGGGTGAGTGGGCTGGGAAGCTGGGGCTCAGTTCACCTGCTCCCTAGTAGAAGCCCCAGAGCAGAGCAGTGGGGCAGGGTGTGTGTGTGGGGAGGGGGGGGGAAGGGGAGAGGTAGACTAGGGCTCCTCATCCAGGTGAGAAGTCAGAGGGGGGACTTTGGTTTTCACCACCTGCAGGGCAAGAAATGCAGGTGTGCTCACATGTTCTGTCTGCACAGACTCATCCTCTCACTCCCCTACACCTGTACTAGTCAAGGTCATGCTCACATAGCCAAGGGTCGTCCCAGCCAAGCACAGCATGCTGTTCTGACCATTCATGGGCTATGTGCCTCAGTGTCCCCAAATGGAGATCATGCCCTTTGATCTGACAGCATTTGTCCCAAGGATGGTATCAGGCTAAAAAGAGATAGCAGATGACAAGCTCTTTGGAAAGATCAGGTCTTACACAAAAGAAAGGAGTCACTGGGGTTGGGAAGCCACGCCAGATAGAATCGGAACAGTGGGAATTGACAAGGGCCCCACATGGGTCTATGTCTTGGAGAATCTGAACTTCTAGTTTGAGTTCTGCTACATTTCTGGGAGAGACACTGCACAGTGCCTACAGCCTGTTCCCCCCCCACTGCCCGCCCTCCACGCCAACAAGCTGGATAACGTGGGCTGGGTCCAGGGACAGACAATGTGGATACCCACTGTGGCCAGAAAACCATGGCTTTGGGGGTTGGGTGCAAACTGTGGCCAAAAGGGAGCATTGAAATTCAATTCTGAGAGTCAGAGCTGATGCCAACAACAGAGCTGGGGAAGGAGAGGGGGAGAGGAGAGCAAAATGTCAGGAGCCAAGGAGATGCAGGGACAGAAGGGGAGGGAGCCCAAAGGTGGGCAGTCTGTGGGGTCAGGCGAGGTTGTGTGGGGTGGGCAGGCGGCCGGGGGAGAGGCCCAGGTTGGGCAGTTACAAGTAAGCACACTAGAAGGTGTTCACAAGGCTTTGTTGATTGGTTGACAGTGGTCATCATCTGTAAAGATTTGCGTTCTCATCTTTTCCTTCTGTGCATCCGTAGCCTGGACTCTACCATATTGGGCATTTGTTTCTGATTTTCCTCCTGTGCCTACTCAATTGAGTTTAACAAGATTATGGAGGGAACTTTCCAATATGGTAGTTCTAGGATTCAGGGAGATGCTAGAGGAGACGGTAGTAAGGCAGGATGGCCCGAGTCCTCTCCATAATTTCTCAAGACATCCGAGGTGTCCCCGGTAGATACCCAGGTCTTGGGGCCTCTCCTTCCAAGCAGTAAAATGTGCCTCGCTCTGAGTCAGGGAAATGGCAAAAGGCAGGGTGGTGTCCAGATGATTCTCTGTTCCGAGAACAGAGAGGAAGCTCCTGACGCTAGCCCACAGCTCTCTTGTTCAGTGGTGTTCGTGCTGTCTCCAAAGGGAAATGAATTCTGCACATGAAGCTCAGAAAAACATCCTAGTTAGAGCCGCTCTGCCCGTGGTCACGTTCCCTCTTCCAGGTGTGTTTTATTTGTTGTCCTTTCACCGGCAGTCGCGTGTCCAACACTAACTAGCAAGGTGGGCACCAAAGCCTTTGTTGGGGTTTAGGACAGAAGCTGTTCAGGATGTCCACTTCGCGGACCCCCCAGGCATGTTTCTAAGCATCACTCCAGCTGCTATAGTAGAAGGGTGGCATCAAAACAGTTGCTTTAGTAACACAGGTAACATCACAGAGTTGTCGGAAGTGATGAATGATTTTCACAGTCGAAAAGATTGATTTATTTTTTCAAGATTTTTACTCTGTTGAGGGAACATCCATAGTGTTCTGGAAATTAAATATAGCTCCTAACTTTGCCAACCCAGTCAAATGCTTCAATCTTGTCATTTTTGTCCCCATTGCCCATTTGGTACTGGTATCAAGCACAACTCGAGAGAAAAATTACAGACATAAGAGCAACTAATGGAATGATCTGCATCAATGATGCTATGACAGCAGCTGATAGAAGAGACATGGGGATTGTAAGAGTGTGTTATAGTTCTTTGCAGAGACACTATGGGGGGAAAGCACTGAAAGAAACTCCAAAGACCCAATTTGCATTGCAGCAATGCCATTTCCAGCCGTGTGACTGTGGACAAGTCGTTTAATCCTCATCTGTAAGAGAAGTGAAATGAGGCTACTCCCCAGGCCTGTTGAGAATTAATTGAGAGAATGTATGTAGAGAGGACTGTCCACAGGCAATACTCTCTCCTCATGGTCCATTCTTCACAGCCTCCCTCGCTTACCCCTTGCCTCAGTTTTTCCATCTGTTAAATAGATACAGGACTTCAGCCCTTCCCCACCCCATATCCCAACATACACACTCCCTCCCTGGATTGCCACCGTATGAGTGAAGACAGGATAATAGATGTGAAAAGCTTTGAGTTCCTTGAAACCAAGGAGTGGGATAAATACCGTGTATTGATTATGATGATTATATCTAGGACTAGAAAAATATGATTGCCTGGTTGCCAGTAGCAACCAGATGGAAATGCAGAAGTGTGGAGAGGGTTTCCTGGGAACAGAGTACATTTCTTTTCTTCTTTTATTAAATCCCCATTTCTACTCCTTCGGTCTGGCATTCCTGCTCTTGGGAAACATGATCAATTGTCAGATGGGGTCTGAAGGGAGTTGCAAAGAGGACTGACTGAGGGCTTCCTTGGGAATGCCGAGTGGCTGGTGAGTCTTCCTTCAGGTCACATTTCCCCCTTCAGATGCAGAGATGGGAAATCCAGATGGTGGTAGGGAGTGGGGTGGGTGGCAACTGGACCAGGGAAGAGAAGAAACTGGACCATGTGGAGAATCCCCGAAGGAGAACCAGGGGCCAGCTGAGAGTGGGTGGGGTAGAGCCACCACAGAGGCTCTGAGGGGAGTGTGGGAAGTTCTGGGTGTGGTTAGATCCACTTCTTCTCCCCAGGTCCAAGGCAGGCATTGACTAAGAAAAGAGGGGCCCCATCTTCATCTAAGATGGTGGAACAAAACCTCAGTCACACCATGGAAGTCCAGACTCCTCTGCCTTTACACCAGAGGTCCCAGGCGCTGGGCTACACAGTCTGTGTTCACCACACATTGTTGCATGTACCCTCATTGACCTGCTGTCCTTGTTTACAGAGTCTCATGGCCAGGGAACAGTGACATCAAGATTGGAGCTCATGGCTGCCTACATCCAAAGCCCTGTGCTCTTTATGCCCTGATGCTGGTCATTTTCCAGTGGGTCAGAGGCCAATCGAGTAGCTGGTCACCAATCTTGAGTATGGACGTGCCTGCTTGTCAGAGGCCTTGGCTTGAATCCTGTGACACCCTGTGTTCTAAGAAAGCAATTGGCTCCTGGGTCAGGATTTCCTCCTTGCCTCTTTCCCTCCCACAGTGTTGGGACTGCAAGTTTTCTGTAGAGCATATTCACTTTCTGGACAAAGGTCCCATGTAGAGCTCTACAGTTCTGATTGCTGGCTGCCACTAGCCGACTCTGGAAAGTGACTGTGAGGGTGCATGTCAGCTTCCCAAGGATGTGGCAAGGGCCCCACCATCCGGGGTTTAGAGGTGAGAAAGGAGGGAGGCAGGTGGGGATTGTAGAATGCTATCAGCTACCTACCTCTCTGCTGCCGCAAAGAAGCTTGTCTGGCTCAATTGTGACTCCTGACGTGGACATAATATTCCTGCTGGTCATATATTGAAACATGTAGTATTTATCACAGCATGCAAACAGTATTTTTACTAGTTATGAATTTACCTAGTATGGTAAAGTTATTCTGGTAAAAAGTAACAATATTAGCTAATGTTTATTGAACATTATAGCCTCATCTAAACCTTACAATGTATAACCTATGTATAACCTCATCTATACTTCACAATGACCCTATGAGATTATTACTTCATTTCACAGGTGGGGAAACTGAGTCCCTGATAGAATTGACCATCTACAGTACTAAGTGCTGGTGCTGGATTTGAGTCCAGCTTATCTGACCCCCAGGGTCTACACTCACAACCACAATCTATAATAATAAAAGCATAATATGCTAATTAGACCTGACAGCTGAACGACCTTCCGGACAAAGCAGTGGCAGTGGGGGCCGAGGCAGAGGCAGCCACCATGGCAGGCAGAGGCCCTGGGCACAGTCAGTTAGGGGTGATCAGGCAGGCAGGCAGAGTGGTTAGGGATGATCAGGCAGGCAGGTGAGCGGTTAGGGATGATCAGGCAGGCAGGCGAGTGGTTAGGGGCAAGCAGGCAGGCAGAGTGGTTAGGAGCCAGCGGTCCCAGATTGTGAGAGGGATGTCCGACTGCCGGGATCGGGCCTAAACAGCAGTCAGTCATCCCCCTGAGGGGTCCCAGATTGCGAGGGGGTGCAGGTTGGGCTGAAAGACCCCCCTCCCATGCATGAATTTCGTGCACCAAGCCTCTAGTCACTTAATAAGTCTTATATCATCTAAGGCCACTCTTCTGCCCCTCCAGTAAACTGGCCAGATGTGTCTGCTTCTGTCCTAGTTCAAGGTTTCTTTAAATGGATTCTTTGCTCACTCCAGTCCTCAGGTACTCTGCTGACATATTAATTTTCCTGATCTCATTGCCACTCAACCACCTCTGCTAAGAAGTCTCAACACCTCCTACCACCTACACAAGCTTTAACTCCTTTGCCTGACATTCTGGGTCCTCCTGATCTACATAAAGCTTCATTCTAGGCTCATGGCACTCATTGTTATTCCTCTGGCAGCACGCATGAGTCAGCAAGCTAAACTCCCCATGTTCTTACAGACGCCATTATGCCTGAGGCCCTTGCTGTTATTCCTTCTGGCTGGAATTTATTCTCTCCTCTCTCTCTGCCCCAACTGTACATACCCTAATTTCACCCATCTTGTCCAGATTAGCTCCACTGCCTCCACTATCATTGGAGCTTTCTTGACTTTTCTCTGCTGGGCACAATTCTACCTCCTCTCAACTTGCATAGGAAAGATCTATCTTTCTTATGCCTCTAATCATTTTCATCTTGCACACGAATTCATTTACCCTAGTTGGATGCTGGGGATGAAAGAGGAGTAAGTCCTAACCCTCAAGGTACTAATTACCAACTCCGTGGAGACCTGGTGTCAGAATGTGTGTGATAGCCTGTGCCCAATTGTAGAGTAGGCGTTCAACATAATACATTTGTTTCAAAGGAATGAAGATATTTGTACTTCCTAATGCTGAAAGGAGAGGCAATAGAAGGACATGTTGGTAAGTTGGGTTGTGCTACACAGAAAGCCAGAAGGCTGGTCCTTTATTACCTTATATGATAGAGGACCCTCTGTCTTGTGTAGAGAGGGGCTCATTGGAGCACAATCTCCCTTCCATTCTCTTCCCTGGAGGGGTCGCTTGCCTGGCTGGGGAAACCTCTCCTCTTCTTGCCCAGGTGCTCCTGGGGGCCCGGTGCTCACAGATAGCGGGGATGACTCGAGCAAGCCTTGTAGGGTGATTTTCCTGAGGGCTTCCCATGCTGGTGATAGCCTGGCCTAGCATGCCAACTTGACCCAGACATTCCAAGTTCCATATGAGTCCATGCAATCCTGTTTACACTCTGGGTTTGGAGCAATCAGAGCAACACAGCATCTCTTCAACATGCTGGATGGAGCAGGGTCAGTGGCCACAATCCACGGGCCACATCTGGCCCATCTCCCACTTTTATACAAGCCAAGAATGGTTCTTATGTTTTTTTAGTGGCTGGGAAAAATATCAAAAGGAGAATAATATTTCATGGCATGTGAAAATGATATGAAATTCAAATTTTAGTGTCCACAAATGACATGTTGCTGGAACGCAGCCATGCTCTTTGCTTACATCTTGTCTAGGGTTGCCTTCTTGCTACAACAGCAGCCTTGACTAGTTATAACAGAGACCACATAGCCACAAAGCCCAAATATTTACTCTCTGGCCCTCTGCAGGATAAACTTCGGAACCCTGTGCTAGAGGACAAAGTTCTTCCTCTACCTACCCTTTTCAGTCTAGAATAAAGGACTTGCCAGCTCTCCCAGTGTGTAGGGCCAGTTAGCTGCTGGCCCAGAGATCAAAGGCCTGTGTTACGGGGCCCGCCAAGGGTCAAAGCACCAGCTGGGGGTTTGGAGTCCTGAGTTCTGTGGTTTGGGGGAAGACCTTTTCTTCTCTGTGTCTCGGTTCCTCATCAGTGTGGGCTGCATAGTCTCTGAGGCCATATCCTCCTCCCAGGTGGACACAGCTCTCTGGTCTACCTGTGCTGCAGAATGGTCTGCAATGCATTAGGATGGCTCTTGGCCTCTCTGACTCTTCTTCTGAGACTTTGGCCTGGAGAGCAGCTAGGGCCCTGACTTGGCCAGCAGTGGACACAGGAGCTACTTTCCTCCTCCCATCCCCGGGCTCCTGGCCCTTGTACCCTCACTCTTCACCAGGAATGCCATCTCTTTCCTCGCATTGATCGTGTTTGGACTCAGTTCAGCCTTTTTTTTTTTTTTTAAAGCGCCTGAGATCTAGACGGACTATAATTATGTAATTCTTCCTTGTTATGCTTTCTAATTGTTCTAGGAGTTGTTTCCTAAACTGATTGGAAACAATTGCAGGCAAGCAATGGAGTGGGAGGTAGATGAGGACCCGGCGGCTACCAGAGCCGGGCTGTCTGCTGGAGGCTGTGTCTGCACTGGGTGGGCACAGGGAGAGGATGAAGAGGGCCACCCCTCACAGCTCTTGTGTTTGAGAGGTGGGGTGGTAAGAAGAAGCACTCATTGGGGTGTTGGGAGCTCTGGTTTAATCATTCATAAATAACTCTCCCTCTTGCTCCCAGGGCCCATAGGCCTGGCTATGTTTTCTTTCTCTGCTGTCTCCGTGACGTTGGTAGGGCTCCCCGGGGATTCTGCCAGTGGCAACAGGGAGCAGGGCTGTACCCTCTTGGCATGGAATTGTTTGTGCTTTCCTGATAGAAAAACAATTGCAACATTTGAGCCATCTGTCACTCCCTTCCCCAGAAAGCCAGGGAGGGCAAGTGGTAGTGGGGAGCACAGGGGTTTCCTGCTGACTCAGGCCTGAGCAGGTGAACTGGGGCCCCTGGTAGTGTATCCTTACGAAAGCAGCAAGGGGACTACCTTACTTGGGCCAGAACCCCAGGAAAGAGACTCAAATAAGTGTTTCTTGGCCCATCCCTGCTGAGAGGAATGTGTCCCCTGACAGCACAGTTCTTTGTCCCCCATGGGACCAGGCAGAGGACAGCATGGTCAAGGCCCTTGGGGAGCACTCAGGGTCATCTCCGTCACCTCGGGTCCTCCTTAGATGCACCTCAATGTCTCTGTCTGTGATGACAATGTCTTCCCCTCCCCCATTTCTCTTCTCACCTACTCTGCAGAAGTGTTATGAGATGACTTCTAATAAAAACACTGCGTTTCCTAGAAAGGGAAGACTAGAGCGGCTGGGTGGAGGGTAGTGGGGAGGCCCACCTTGCCTGTTGCTTAACGAATTATTAACATTCACAAGGTAGGGGACACTATCATTCCCATTTTCCTCGGAGGAAACGTTTGAGAAAGAAGTATGAAATTCACCCTAACCGGTTTGGCTCAGTGGATAGAGCATCAGCCTGCAGACTCAAGGGTCCCAGGTTCGATTCTGGTCAAGGGCATGTACCTTGGTTGTGGGCACATCCCCACTGGGGAGTGTGCAGGAGGCAGCTGATCAATGTTTCTCTCTCATCAATGTTTCTAACTCTCTATCCCTCTCCCTTCCTCTCTGTAAAAAATTAATAAAAAAAAAAAAGAAGTATGAAATTCGGTGCCACAGCATATATGACACACCTAGTATGTGACGTACTGGAGAAGACACTGGGTACAGACAGTGGAGTCAGAGCCCTGCCCCGAGGACCTTGACTTTTTGAGTTCACAAGGATGTTCACCCCATGCTTGAAGTCAAATACGTCTGCCCCCAAGCTCTTCCCGCCAGACCCAGAGCTTCCCATTGAGGCAAGGCTGGTTTGCTTGGAGGATTCAGCTCTGTCACTTCTGGTGGGGATGTCACTTCTTGCGGGGGGGTCTCAGGATCTGTCACTGGAGCGTGTGGAGGGAGAGCCCAGGCTGTCCATTCTGCTGGGCATCTCTCTCCTCCTTTCCCAGCCCCTGGATTCAGTATGAGGGCTGCCTGTGGAGCGCTGGGGACCCAGCGTTTGCCACTTCCTCTTGGTCCTCCAGGTCTTCCACCCAGAGCACCCCAGCTCACCAGCTGTTTTTAAGCCTGAATCCTCTCCTCCCCACATGCTGTTCCTGCCTCAGCAGGGGCATATCCACCTGATACCCCATTTCTCTCAGGGCTTAAGGTCTAGGGCAGGGGTGGGCAAACTTTTTGACTCGAGGGCCACAATGGGTTCTTAAACTGGACCGGAGGGCCGGAACAAAAGCATGGATGGAGTGTTTGTGTGAACTAATATAAATTCAAAGTAAACATCATTACATAAAAGGGTACGGTCTTTTTTTTTTTAGTTTTATTCATTTCAAACGGGCCAGATCCGGTCCGCGGGCCGTAGTTTGCCCACGGCTGGTCTAGGGTCAGGGGTCGGAAGAAGCTCTGTAGCAGCATCTCACACTCTTGCTGCTTCTGCCTCCAGGACTGCGCGAAGCACCTACCCCTTAAAGCTACTCATTGCCTGCCCTGGGGCCTCAGGGCTCGCTGACTGGTTTCGGTGCAGAGCCCGCTCTCTGCCCCATTTCTCCTTCAGTCGGCTGAGGTCGATCCCACGGCGGTGAACATGCGTGGATCCAGTCTTGGACTGTGTGGCCCTGGAGTGTGTGACCCTGGGGCCACTGACCTCAGCCAGCATTTCTCAACTTTTTTTCATTATCACCTCTCCCTCTAGGAAAAAAAAAGTTTAATTCTCCCAAAACAAAAGGTATGCGAATTTGTCAGGTAGGGCTGAGCATTGGATGTTATGAAATGTTACAAATCATTGTAATATCTGAGATTTGTTGTCTTCCAAGTGTCACCCTGTTGGGGGCGCTGTTGCCCCCATTGAGAATGCATGCTGTGGGCTTTCCAGAGCAGGTTTCCAAACTGTGTGTAATTTCCCAGTAGTCTCCCTCAACATACAGAAACATGAGTTTAAATGAATGAAAAATATGTTTACAAGGACTGAGTCAGACATACAAATTTGGTACTAAATCTACTGGAGCGAATGGCTTCCCATTTCTGGTTCTCTCTTTTTCCATTTTTAAAACTCAGACACCTGCATCTACTTGCTCAATGCACCAGGAGGCCACATGTAGGGTAAGGCAAGCATGACCGTGGCCACACATGTGTACCTCACATGGGATCAGGGATTCAGCAAGACAACAATACCTCTCTGCTCTTCCCTTAGCCTGCACTGCAACCCAGCCAGGGGAGGAGTGCCCCTCAGGGGGGAGCCCACCTTCCCATTTGGAAGCTCTCCCTCCTGCTGTGTCATTGTGGGAGCATCACCGGGGGCAAGTGGGTACCTCAGAGCCTGGTGCCTGCACCTTGGGAACTGTCTTCTTAGTTTCGGGACAAGGGAGGCAGAGGCTGTGGAGGAGGGTGAGCCTGCAGGAAGCTGAAGGGCTGCAGAAGCCCTCTGGGCCTCCCGTTTGGAACAGGCTGAGTGAGCCACATGTGCAGCCCAGGGCCCCGCGCCAGTCACACCGAGGCATCAGGCGTCGTTTTAACGGGAAACCCAAATGAGAAACAGACTTCTGGACCCCGGCCGCGGTGGCTCCTGACTCTGTTTCCTCCTGAGCCTCTTTCTTCTCTAGCTTTGTCTTCTCACTTTGTCCTGTTTCATCTCTCCTTCTTGCATTGGGTGTCCCCTGCAGGCCTGCCTCTCACTGAGCTTAAAGGCAGGTACTCCTGAGCCTGGCAGGACTTGAGGTGGGGATGGAGGGAGGGGAGCAGGGAGGAGTGATAGAGGCCGAACACTTCCAGTAAGTAGACATTAACCCTTCACTGGCCCAACGAGGTCAGCCAGCCACTTCCCTCCCCTTCCCACCAAGGTCATAAAATCCATTTCTAACTTTTACCAATTCCCCTGTTAGTAGCAGAAACACACAATTAGCTTTAAAAGTGTCTCCAAGCTGTGGCCAGTTAGAAATTTATGACTTTTTTTCAAAAAAAGCTTTCCTTTAAAGTGGCTAATTAGGTGTATTTCTCCAATGGTAATTTTGAAAATGCTAATTGGTGTGCACTCTGGAAGGAGGAGAATAAACTTTCCCCTTTTATTATTGTGGCTCTAGGGAGACATAGAAGAGATGGACAAGCCCGAGCAGTCGGGGGCCTCCAAGGACAGGGGCCAGGCGCCGGCCCTTTTATGGACTTAGCAGCCAGGAGGGGGCCGGGAGAATGGTTTTCTGTGTTCCAGACAGTTTCCTCAGAAGGGGAGGAAGGGGATGCGGCACAGCAGGTCTGGATGGGTGGCTGGGGTAGAATGGGCAGCAGTGGGTCACCCACAAGGGTGCAGTGTGCCCTGGGGTGGGCCTGAGAGAAACCTTCTCAGCGGCTTCCAAGGAGGATGGGTGGGTGGGGAAAGTGTGTGGAGGGCTCACCCAGCCTGGATGCTGTTCTAGCACAGAACCTGAAAGTGCCCAACCTCACACTGGCACAACATGCCCTTTGGGGGTGGCTCTGTCTTCCATGGTCAATTCCACACTGAACCTAATGGGGGGCAGAATCCATAGTGTAGTCTCACGCTGGAGCAGGGGCAGGTCACAAGGAACCCTGGGGCAGGAACTCCGCAGGCAAAGACGCCCTAGCCTGGGGTACCACCTACCTGCTGATTTGCCGGGCAAGGAGCAGGTACACAGGATTGGGCCCATGGAGGAATGGAGGCAAGGGTGGAGTCACACAGGATTGGGCCTATGGAGAGATGGAGGGCAGGGTGGAGTCACACAGGATTGGGCCTATGGGGGGATGGAGGGCAGGGTGAAGTCACACAGGATTGGGCCTATGGAGAGATGGAGGGCAGGGTGGAGTCACACAGGATTGGGCCTATGGGGGGATGGAGGGCAGGGTGGAGTCACACAGGATTGGGCCTATGGAGAGATGGAGGGCAGGGTGGAGTCACACAGGATTGGGCCTATGGGGGGATGGAGGGCAGGGTGGAGGGATGGAAAAAGACCTCAGTTTGACTGGGCATCCTCGGGAGGTGGTGCCCCCATCCCGCCTAGTTGGGCAGTCAGCAACTTCCCCGCTGAGCTCCTTCTTCAGCCCCTTCAACCACAGCCTGTCTTGGGACTTGGGAGTTGGCAGTGGGTTTCTTGGAACTGAGACGGGGCAAAACGCAGCCCCAGAAAACCAGGGCAGCCCAGCAGCAGCTGTGTGTGATGCCACCGCCTTGCATTTCCGAGGCATGGCATGGGGCTAGTGAGGCTCCAGGAGAGGGTCAGGGCTCCTCCCCTTTGGTTGGGGAGTTCAGTGGTGAAGAGGAGGCTGGCTGCCTTCCCTCTGATTGCTTGGCGGCTCTCCTTGGAACAGCTGAAGTGGAGGAGGCACCCCAGGCAGACCTTGGCTCGCATGCTTGGGAGGTGGTCTGGGGCAGTACAGGTCTGCGGGGGTGGGGGGGTGGGGTGGGGGTGTTGCCCCACCTGGCATGGGGGTGTCTGGGGTGAGTGGTATATTCCCCCGAAGCACTATCACGTTTTCCCCTTAGCCCAACGCTGGTGGCTCTAGTGCTGCCATCCCCGGGTGGGCAGGCGTTGCTATGCGAATAACACGATTATGGAGAACAGGACGGAGATGAGCAGAGCACGTTCTGCAGCAGGGAGAATGGGAGGGGAGATGTGTCACTGTCAGATATTTTGTTATCGATCATTCAGGGAGGAGTAGGATTCTTTAGAAGCCGGTGCTATTACAGAAGGGGGAGTGATGAGCAGTTAAACAAATTGCGCAGTTTTATTTTTCAGCATTAGGTGTTATCAGGGATTTCTCACAGCTCACCTCGTCTCTTTGGCTCCATCCTTGTCTCTAGGAAAATCAGATGGAAGTGTGACTGGGAGTCTAGCCCCGAATCTCTGCAGCCACCTCCCTGCTCTTGCAATTTACCTGTCGGTACAATGGAGGGGTGCCCCTGCACTGTCTGCAGCAAGGGACGGATTGGCAGGGGTGGGCGTGGGTGGAGCAGGGCCCCAGTCCTTTCTCCACGTTTCCTGCCTGGGTAAGCTTGGGAGGATCCCTGCACCCCTTCATCTTTGGTCTGTTGAGAAAAATAAAATGAAATGATGCACATATTATGCAAAATGGAAATATAGGTTGGATAGAATGGTTATAAAAGAGAAAGGAGATGATAGATGCAGAGGGTGCTGGGAGCGTGGAGCCCTCGTGGGGCAGCTTTGATCTTATTACTACCCCTTCTTGGATAATTCCAGTGTTCACGCAGGAAGAGGCTGGGGAGTCTCACAATGAATTCTGAGCCACCCCAAGGATCTGGAGGGGCAGGATGATAAATGTTCTTAATCTGAACCCACTCCCTGACCCAGTTTAGTCTCCCCACCTCTCGGAAGCCTGGCTCGTCCGGCCACAGGACGGGTTCCCCAGGTGCTTAGCCACCTCATTGGTCCATCTTCTGGGGTTTGCCGAGTTCTTAACCTTTCGGATCCTCTGTCCAATGGGGTAATAACACCCACTTTGCAGGGTTACTATGGGGACTCAGCACGTGTGTGGCCAGGAGCTCCGGGACCAGGGCTGGTTTCTTGGAAAGCACTCAATGAATGCTACTTCCCTTCCCTTTGTGAACGCAGTGGCCAGTAATTGGCAACTGCACGTTGGACTAAGCACATCGCTAATTACCGTGAGCAATAAAGGAGACAGAAAGGGAGCGAGAGCCAGGCCATCAGATAGATCCAACATGAATCCACCTCCAAATGGGTTTCTGATGGACGATTAGGATGGGTCCTTATTGGAATGGCTGCTTGGGAGCATGGAAACTCGCAGATTTTGGAGGCAGACAAACCTAAACCTGTTTTTGATCTCAGCTTTATGATATACCAGCTGTTTGACCTTGGGCAAATCACATGTCCTCTCTGTGCTTTTTGATGTATGTCCACCTGTGGAAGGATTAAATGTCACTGTGGGTGATCCCCCAATATATGTTAATTTTCTCCCTGTCCTCTCTGAGGTAGGCTATCAGTTCGATCTGGATAAGGCCGAAGATTGTTGTAAATGAAAATCTTTGAATCACACATGTGCACAGCCGTGCGTGGCCCTGGGCACTGGGGTCCTAGTTCATCCTTGTTTCCCAGCCACTCAATGAGTGTCAGCATAGGGTGAGGACTGATTGCATTAGTTCTCCAAGTATTTACGTTTGTCTGTAGGTGTGTATTTGACAACAACTCCCCCACGAAGGCTCAGAGCCCTTTGAAGGCTTTGCCTCATTGTGGGGAAGGTGTTAGGGCACTATTTGTTCTGCTTCAGAGAAGGCCGAGGGGCAGAGCTTGCCCAGGTCAGGAGAGCAGTGGTGTATTTGACATTTGAGTCACAGGCCCTGACCGTGGTACTTTTTGTAGTAGCTCAATTGGTGTCTCAAAAAGAGGTTCTGGGCCCTAGCCTGTTTGGCTCCGTGGATATAGCATCGGCCTGTGGACCAAAGGGTCACGGGTTCGATTCTGGTCAAGGGCACGTACTTGGATGCAGGCTCCATTCCAGCCAGGGCCCTGGTCAGGGCTCATGCAGGAGGCAACCAATTGATGTGTTTCTCTCACTTTGATGTTTCTCTCTGTTTTTCTCTCTCTCTTCTACTCTCCCTAAAAATCAATGGAAAAATATCCTCAGGTGAGGATTAACAACAACAATAAAAAAAGAGGTTCTGGTGTTCTCTGGGGGGACCTCCAGGTTTCATTTGAGACATCAGGACCCGGACCATGACCCTGGAAATCGTTAATTGTGCTAATAATAACAATTATCATTATTTTGAGCACTAAGTTCTATCTTTGTTTTAGATACCTTGCATCTTTCATTTCATTTTTACAACAGTCGTTATATATAAGATAGATATTTCCATTTTATAAATGGAGCTCTGACCAAAGCCTCTAGCTAATAAACTAGCAAAGCAGCTAAGACTTAAATTCAGGATGTCAGCCCTAAGCAGAGCCTGCTCCCTCTCCCTGGCACCACACCGGGGGCATGGAAGAGGGAGAACAGGATTGGGGAATGTCCTAAGTATAGGGAATGACAAGGAGATGCAGTGAAACCCAGCTGCAGCAATGCTTGGGGGAAATGTGAACTGTTTGCTTACATTTTGTCCTGGGTTAAAACAGGGAAAGGCCAATTTAGGCTTTTACTTCCTAGAAACATCAAGGGCTGGCCTTTAAATCGTAGTGTTCTCTTAATCAACTCTAAGAAGAGAAGACATTCTGGCACTTGCTACCACATGGATGAACCTTGAGGACATCATGCTAAGTAAAATAGGCCAGTTATGAAAATACGGCGTGATTCCACTTATATGATATCTAGAGTGAATTCATTGAGACAGAAAATAGAGTGGTGGTTACCAGGGCCTTGAAGGAGGTAGGAATGGGGAGTCGTTGTTTAATGGTTATAGAGTTTCAGTTCTGTGAGATGAAAAGAGTTCTGGAGATTTGTTGCATTTGTATGCATATATGTATAACCCCTGGACACAGATAATAGTGCAGTGAAGACCTGGTTGTGGCGGGGGTGGGGGGGGGATGCAGGGTGGAGGGGGAAAAAGGGGACATCTGTATTACTTTCAACAATAAACATAAATTTTAAAAAATGGTTAAGATGCTAAATTTCATGTTATATTTATTTTACCACAATTTTTAAAAAAGTGAGTGTTCTTGTTCCCATTCAGCAACTTGGAAGTGAAGAGCCTTTGTTTGGGCTGGGGCCTCTGGGGTGGTGTCAGGCTAGCTGATGGGGCTGTGGATGCCCGACGCCGAGGGCAGGTACCGAGGAGCACCTGCACATGGGCGGGGAGCAGATTGTGCACATGAGCCAAGGAAATGTTTGGAAAGAGGAGAGGCCCCCCCTCCCCTCCCCTAGACCAGCAGCTTCTGGAATCTAAGTCTTACGGAGAAGACAGACAAGCACAGAGATCTTTCAACACAGTGTGAGAAACCCAGGACACAGAAAACACATACTATCTCTGAGGAAACCATTGTGGGGGAATCAGGACTATTAATTAAATATGTTAGACCTCAGACACTAACACAGAGGCACAAATCAACATGAGTTTGACCTTGACTCGTGGGTGGCTGTGGCAGGGGTTGTTGGAGCTCCCTACACCCCATCCTATCTTAGATGCCGAACCTTTGGGAGAGAGATTGTTTGACATTGTATGGGCTCCAGCTCACGGCCAAGTCTGAACCACCCTGATTTTGTCCAACCCATGGGCTAAGGATGGTTTTAACATTATGCAATCGTTTTAAAAAATCAAAAGACAAATACTATTTCATGACACATGGAAATGACATGAAGTCTGATTGCAGTGTCCACAGTGAAGCTTTGTTGGCACACAGCCACACCCGTGTGCACTGCTGAACAGCAGAGTTGGGTATTATGGTCGGCAAAGCTGAAAATATTTCTTATTTGGACTTGACAGAAAAGTTTACTGTCCCCAGTCTAGTCCAGTACTTTTTCAAACTGTAGGTCATAAACCATGAGCCAGTCATGAATCAACTTAGTGGACCATGATCAGCGTTAAAAATGAAGAAAAAAAAATAGAAAGGACAGAATATATCAGAGTCATCACTTGAGAGGCATTTTCCTCCTTAAAGATCCTCTTTCCTGAAGCTCTTATTTCAATGAAATATGCGTGTGTATACTTAGTCATGATGTGATGTCTCTTATTTGGGTCTTGGTTGAACATGTTGAAAAGCTACCGGTCTTGGTGAACCTAGGAAATTCAGGGTTGTTCACCCACCGGAGAACTGGAATAAAATTTGCATGCATGTCTCTCAGCATATCTTTGCTTGAGGGTGCAATTGTCTATTTCTGCAGCCCAGGCTCAAACTAAGCTGGTGGGTGCAGGATTCTCTGCTACATTTCTGTCCCCAAGAGCACACTGTTGCCAACAATTGCTGACGCCTGACCCCAGGTATGGCTGTTTCCTGCCAATTTTCTCCTGCTTGGAAGGGAGATTTCCACTTTCCCAGAGGGCAATGAGTGAGGAATGTTCACTCTTGGACAGAAAGAGAAAACCAAGCAAGGCCTGAGGCCAAGGACATGGAATTCCCGTTCTGACCCCTTCGATTGATAGTCGATACCTAGTGACAAGCGAGCGACAGCTCTCATGCAAGGTGACTTGAGGCAAGATCCGAGAAGGCTTTGTGTTTACAAACATATTGCCAAAAGTGTCACGGATATAATTGAAAAGCATCACTAGCAATCAATGGGAGCAAATCACTGGCCCCAGCCATTAAAAAAAGAACAGACATCCAGGCGTGGAGGAAGTAAAGGGGAAGCATCTATAGGGGATGGAACCACCGTTACAAACCTCTCCCTCACTTCCTCTCCGCCTCCTTCCCTTTCTTATTCTTTGTTCTCTTTCCTTGCCCTCTGCAACTCTCCTGGCTCATCACTGCCAATATTTCTTTATACAATAGAAGGAAAACCATTGATTTGTATGAGAGCATTTGCCTTGGTCTTCGCGGCAGAATTAGAGCAGAACTACCTGCTTTCCTCTTCCTTTCCCCCAGCTGTGCCGTGTGTCTGTTGAATTTCAAATGGTGAGTCTGTGAACAAGTGCTTAGCCAAGCTTCATATTCTCAAAGCCATTAATCATAGGTATCCTCCATAAAGGCCTCAAGCAACCAGATAACAAAGGTCATTACGATGGATATGCTTTGTTCGAAGCAGACCATTCCAGGCCTTAAACGCTAAGCTGGCTTGGTCCATCGTGGAAGGCCAAGGAGGCACGCTCACCAGGCTTTTGACCCTCCCCTCATGGTGGAAAACAGATTGCATCATCCTATAAAGCAGGAGCAATTGATAGATCAGGATTGTAAGAATTTGAGGTGCATATGCCAAAGTAATCCAAGGGACTATGTAGGCATCTGGATGGAGAACTTTGGGGGCAGGATGATGAACCTTGATGGACAGTGAAGAGGACCCTTCTTAGAGTCAGGTCACTTCAGGAGAAAGGGCGAGATCATTTTTAAAAAAATATTTTTAATGATTTCAGAGAGGAAGGGGGGGGAGGAGAGAAACATCAATGATGAGAGAGACTCACTGATTGGCTGCCTCCTGCACATCCCTACTGGGGATCAAGCCCACAACCCAGGCCTATGCCCCGACCGGGAATTGAACCTTGGACCTTTTGGTTCGTGGGACAATGCTCAATCCACCAGGCCACCACAGCTGGACCGTAATCCTTCTTAAATAAAAGAAAATAACCGAAAGCAGCAGACAGATGGTGCTGGTTACAGGGCTGCAGAGGAGTCCTGGAGGACCAGGCATCCAGAGGGCAGCATGGCCGGGGGAATTTGGCTGTGGGAGATCTCTCAGATTCTCTCAGTGTCAGACCCTCTCATTCTAAATCACCTCAAAAAAATCTTAAACATGAGAATCAATGGGCTAAGGGAATTTTGCCCAATTAAACCAAAATGAACCCCCAAAAGAGAGAGATTTTAGAGGATGAGTATCAGGCAGTTACAGAGCAACCAGTGTCACCACAGGACCGAAAGAGGTAGACACGGGACCCCGTAGGGAAGAGAACAGGGACCAAGGACCCGGGTGCAAGCAGCCTTCCCAGGCATGAAACAATAGCAGACTGCGTATGAGCCAGTGTAACAGGCTTAGTGTTGATTCATTCACCTTTCTCCCTCTCATTTATTCATTCATTTATTGTATTGGTTGTTTATTACATGCCAGGCATTTTTCTGTACATTGGGAATTCAGATTTAAAAGAAACAGATATATAATTTCTACCCTCAAGGTATTTGTGAGTTAAAGCATTACTCATTCCTGAAGGCTCCCCCACAGCCCTGGTCGGCAAGTGAGTGAGATGTCAGGAGGACGGATTGGCCTCTCACATGAGATAGTAATGATCTTTGAAGGCAGAAGGAAAGCAGGGGTTTCTGGAGAGTAATCATAAACTTGGCCTAAGAGAGAGTCTGTGGATTTCTAGTGCAGGCATAATGGTATCTGGCAACATTCCCTAGGAGCTTAAAGCTCTTCTCTGTCCTGGTAGAATTAGTAGGATACACTCACTCTTTACTATTAGCTCTGAATTGCAGTTGAATTTGTTTTACACTCTGAGATATTTTCCCCTTTTAGTGGTTTGTGGAGAAGCACCCGTGCTTGTATGAATAGCAGTGGGGGGGGTGGGGGGGGAAGTGTGGTACCAGTCCATAAAATGGTCCAAGGGCTTTTAGACAGGTGTCATTCATCCAGCCAGCCAGCCAGCTAGTTTAAGCTACCAACCAGCCATCCAACCAACCAAGCAATCAACCATCCATCTATTGACATCCATCGGTTTACCTGACAAGTATTTACTGACTGCCCCACAGTGTGCCCTAATCCATGGCTAGGGACAGATGTGAGAACAGAGTCCTACTTGGCTGCTTCCTCAGCTCCAGCTTCCCATTTGTCCTTTTAGTGGCTGCTCTTTCACAGAGGTCCAGCTTCTCCTTGGACAGCCTTGTGCCGTCCTAACAAGGGAAGCGGCAGCAGTAGGGGCAGTGACAGTTATTGCTCCCAAGCAAAACTTACCTGGTAGGAGTCAGAGTAGTGTGAGATCATGGTGGTCATTGCCTCGGGGCACACAGCTCAGAGGGATCCAGAATGAGCACAATGGGAAGGACTCAGGGAGACAGTTGGGTCGGGCAGAAGAGCCCTGGACATAACTGACTCTATGACCAGGGAGGGGGGGGGGCAAGTGGCATCCCCATTGGTTACTGGCCTCATGTGTAATAGGAAGGGGTTGGACCTTCTAATCCTGTGACTTGGAGTGAAGTCTCACTCATTAATGGCACCAACTGATTGATCTGGGTGTTGCTGCTCTCCGCTGTCTTCTTTCCTTGCTGCCCCTTTTCTTTTCCGTTCTAGGTCTGATCAGCTCACAAGTCGATGTAGTCCTTCCTCCAGCTGTTTTTCCATCAGAGCATCCCATTTTGCCAGCGTTTTGCATTATCTTCTGACTAAGAGTGATCCAATAGAACGCTCAGTGATCATGGCAACATTCATATGGGCGCCGGTCATCGTGCAGCCACAAGCCGCATTGGCTATTGAGCGCTTGAAATGTGGCTAATGTGAGGAGGAACAGGATCTCAAATTTTATTTTATTTTAACTACCTTATTGGACAACACAGTTCTAACCTCTTCCTTTCCCAGCGCTCTTTGGTCATTATTGTGCTTGTCTATTTCTTCTTAAATCATGGTTAAGGGCTTGGTATCCGTAGCCAATTTTTCCATAACCATTCACTAGTTGCGGGGCCTTGGGCAACTGACTTAACCTTTGCAAGCTTCAGTTTTGTCCCCTGTAAAATGAGAGTACTAATAGCCCTACCTGCTAAAATTGTTGTATTAACTGAGATAATGAATGTAGAGCATTTAGTACAGTGCCTGGCACTTTGTAAATGTTATCTAAGAATAAGGAGGAGGAGGAGGAGGAGGAGGAGGAGGAGGAGGAGGAGGAGGAGGAGGAGGAGGAGGAGGAGGAGAATAAGGAGGGGGAGGAGAAGAAGGAGTGGAGGTATATTTCCATCTTCCTTGTCTATTAGAGTGAAGTCTTGAGCACTAAGACTAGCCTTAAGTTATTACTACTTAGCATGTGGAGGCAATACTGTCTCCCCGCGCTCAAGGTGTCCTTTTTATTTGACTCCCATTTTCTCTGCCCAGCTACCGGTCCTCTGGATACTTCTGTGCTTTGCACCAAACCATATACAAGCCTCTTAAGAGCACCTACCCTGATGTGAGCTGAGTGACTGTCAGCCCCCCCCCCCCACATACACACACACATACATACATACATACACACACACACACATACACACATACATACACACACACACATACACACATACATACACACATACACACATATACACACACATACACAGAATACACACATACACACACACACACACACACACACACACACACACACAGTTCTTACAAAGCAGACGGGCCTGTGATTTCATTCCTTCGGACACATCTAGGCCTGCTGCCTCTGGCTCCTTCTCCTCTGGGCGATGGGGAACAGGGTGATGACCCCATTAATTCCAGGCAGGCCCTTGTTGCTCTCCAAGTCTCCAACTCCCTTTGGACCTTCCCTCTGGCCAACTTGATCTCCCAAGTGACATTTCTCAATCCTGCCCCAGGAATCAGATGTCTAAATAGCAAATGAAAAATTAATGCCAGTGGCCACGATTGGGGTGTGAATAATTTAAAGGGTAGAATAAGAGCCAGCTCTGCTTACCAACAGGGCTGCGTGGGCAGAGGTCAGGGAGAGGGTAAGGGCCACCGCTGGGCCAAGGAGAGGAGGCTGTGGAGTCTAATGAACTGATCTGGGAGAGGATTTGCTGTCATTGGTGTTGGGAAGAATTTGTAGTTACAATGAGAAAGCGGGTCCTTTTGCATTCTTATCCATACAAGGGGTTGTGGGTTTCATGAGAAGTATGGGCAGTTTTCCAGGTGGGCACCGTGATTCCATGGACATTATAATGCCAGGGACTGCCCATTGGGTGAGCATCCTGCCACCTTCGTGATGAGGACCGCTCTCACCGGTGTCTCTGTTCTTGTTGCCACCTTGAACCTATTGGACTACAGGAGACCACATGACTAGGACATTGGTGGAATGCCTCCTGGGGACGTGGGATTTGAGGTGAGGAGGGAAGAGCAGCCTGATGTTGTGAATTGAGCGGCTATTTTATAGACAGTGTGACTCTTGTCAAGGCAGGAAACATTTGTGTGAATATTTCTTCTCTCCCTACCACCTTGGTCACCTCTGTGCTACCCGAGCCTCCTGTTTGGTTTACCACAGCCTCTCCTCTGGTGGTTTGGGGTTTGATAAATATTTTCCCCTCTGGAAGTCTTTAGCAGTGCAGCAAGAAGGTTACATGATGGATTCTCCCCATCACTTAATTGAAGCCATAAAAAATGAAAAGAGAGCTTCCAATAAACCAAACCATTACTCACTGGTGGATGGAGAGGGGATCCCAGAACTGGGCCCTGGGAGGTACAGCTGGGAAGGCCTCCAGCTGACTGTCTATTATGATTATTAATCACAACGGCAACAGGGTTCACCTGCATGGAGCTTCTTAATGAACTTGGACTCATGTCCTTACAAGGTTGTAGCCATTATAGCAACCCGGGCCTTTGCATTTCAAATCCCTGAAGGCTTAGGATGGATGTCTGAGTGGGTGCACTTGTCCCCGGGCTTTCCAAAATGATGAGGTGTGTGCAGTTGTATGTAGGTCTGAACACTGGAAGGCAGAAAGCTACATTGTGGTGACTGGGAGGTTCAGGTGGCTGATCAGAAGTGTAAGAATAGAAATAGCTGTGGCTAGGTGCCTGCCTTGTGTGCCTGATTAATGATTATATTCTGTGCATGGGGTCATGAGAGTTTTGTTTGTGGTTGGTCAATATGAGGTGGGAGTGAGACGTGTTAATGGGAGTGAATGTATGTAAGTCCAAATAGCATCATCTCTATAGGGATTCCATATATTAAGGTTTCTAGGTGAATTACAAGCAAGAAAATCTAGAATTTATTGTCCAAACTAGAAGAGTTTTGAAAGTAAAAGGAGACATCTTTAATAATAAAAGTGTAATATGCTAATTAGACCGGACAGAACCGGTGGGGGCCGAGGCAGAGGTGGCGGCTCCCGCTGTGGGGGCCGAGCCCCTTGCACGAATTTCATGCATCGGGCCTCTAGTTATTAATATGTTACCTAGACCACTGGCATAAACCAGGACAGTTTCAAGCAACCAGAGATGTGTGGTAACTGCATTGTAAAGATGGCTTTGGTGTATTTTCCATTTGTTTGGCTTCTAGTTGAGCTTCCTTTACAGGTGAGTCTGTCAGAGCTTTGAGAAGAGGCAAAGCTCTTTGGTGGCATAATAATCACTGGCCTCAACCCCATACCTGCCCCCTGGTGGGAAAACCATCCCCATGGACCCTTCCCAGGCTTATAGTGCCAGTATTGGAGATGTCCTGGTTCTGTGCTCATGCCTTGATACCCGGGAGACTTTGGCACCCACTCTATGACCCTGAGTCACTCGTGATGGAAAGCACAGCCAGCAAACCTGTGGGCTGCAGCCTCATGCTCGGGGAGGGACTGAAGTGCTCTTCCAGGGAATCCTCCAGGTCGCAGTCTAAGGGTGTGCTGTGTGTGCCCCTGGGTCATAGTGTAGTCAGCCAGGAGCCAGGCTCTGTTCGGTCTGTCCTACACTTGGCTCAGGCCTCAGTTTACCTCTCTACATGGGAGTCAGGGAAGAACAGTATCTCCTAACAAGAGTGTGACTGTTGGAAACAGCCTTGGGGACCAGAGAAACATACCTCCTTGTGCTATTTCCCTCCCTCCTTCTCTCCCCACCTATCAGCCCTGCAATTCTTTCATTTATCAGATGACTTTGCCTCTAAAGACCCTGGACCTCTGTTCCCTGGAGCCATTAGTTCCTCTGTGTCAGCAATAGTTGCCACCCTGAGGTTGGGAGGGAGGGTGAAGAGAGCCCCACCCAAATTTCAGCAGGTGTCCTCCCCACAGGGAGGTCCCTCCCAGTTTTCTTCCCATCTCACCTGAGTTCAGCAGCAGGTGGTGGGCTTCTAAGATCACACCTGAACGAATTCTGTCCCAGATGCTTTCTGCAGAGGAACCTCTCTCCCACCTTCTCCCTGAAAACCAAGAACTCCCGAGCCACAGGCAGATGTAAACAGAAATTAATCCATCTGCAAAACCTCAACATGTCACCTGATCCTTATCAGGGCCTAATAATCGCCTCCAAGGAAGATCTTATTATATTAAAAAGCGATTGCCCTCTATGCTGGTCACACTAATAGATTCTGTGTGATATTCACACCAGACTTTGCTTTCAGCACATGAGATGTCAGTCTTTCCTTCTGCCTCTCTCTAAGCCCCTTCGTGTTTGCACAGACCTGCAATTCCAGTTTCCTGCAAGGTCTTTGCTAGATGATAAGCTCCATGAGGGGATCTGTCTTGTTGAATGTTGTACTGCCAGTATAGGAAGAGCGTTTGGTGCGCAGTAGGCATGCAATTTCATCCATCTGTTCAATGCCTCCTCCCTCCCTCCCTCCCTCCCTCCCTCCCTCCCTCCCTCCCTCCCTTCCTTCCTTCCTTCCTTCCTTCCTTCCTTCCTTCCTTCCTTCCTTCCTTCCTTCCTTCCTTCCTTCTATAAATGGAGCCAGGCTCTAGAAGGGGAGACAAGACCCAAAACAAAAAACAAAATGACCAGTAGTTACAAAGGCTTTGAAAGAAATAAGGTGTTGAAATAGAAGATAATCAGGTTGGGGGAGGTCTGCTTCAACTGGAAGGCGGTAGTATCCTCTCTGAGAGCTAAAGGATGACAAGGAGCCATGAGCACGGGTAGGGAAAGCTCTGCTTGGGGTTGTGAGGTGGAGGAAGACCTGAGCACCTCTGAGAGCTGGGGGAAGCTCCCTATGGATAAAAGCTTGTGAAAGGGGGCACTTGTTGGGTGTGAAGAGGTCGGGAGGGGCTAGAGATTGCAGATGGCTGGGGTGGTCAAGGCACTCGGGGATGTGAGTGGTGGGATTTGTCATCTCGAGGCATGAAAATATATATGATCAGAGAGGAGCAGCTGGGAGGTCTGTGGTGTGAAAATGAGAAGTGAAGGAGGTAAAGAATGAAATTTGAACAAGGGATGCTGGGCAGTGGGTTGGATACCAGAATTTCTGGGTCTCCTTTTCTGTTCCTTGACACATCATTTGCTTGTGTCTCCTGTTGCTCTGCGTGAAGGAGGATGGTAGGACCATAAACAGGGCATCCGGACTCATGTGACTCTTGCTCAGATTGCCACAAAGCTTGAAGTCAGGGCTTAGCTAAAACCTGTGATGAACTGACAAGGCCCAGGTTTCAAAAAGAACCACCATCATAACAGTGACAGCGGTAGTCCCTCTTACCTTTGGGCCCTTTGGAGCCAGTAAATTGAAAGCAGTTTTCATTTGAGACAGATTTGGTGGCCGGAGCCAAGCCCATAAAAGGTCCTTCGTCAGTTATGGGCTTGTTAAAATGAGCATCAGAACTAGATTTTGATGAGGGATTTCAGGGCTGAAGTCCATGAAGGCTGGCGAGGCACAATCCGATGGGTGGGAGTTGCCTCCCAGAGCCCGGGGCAGCATGCCCCATGCAGAGGATCACTGGGCTCCAGGGGAGCTGGGCTTTCCTCTCAGCGAGGGGCGGGCGAGGCGGGAGAGGTGCTTGGACCAGTGGAGCAACTCCTTCATTAGAAGGTCAATGTCCCCTTTCTCTGTCAGGTCAGAGTACCTGCAAGCGCAAGCATGTGCGCGCAAGCCTGCCTCTTCATGCTCTCTGTTCCTGAACGTTTCCTTGCATTAAAACCCTCTGCGTTCCTTTATCCACGACAGCCAGATCAGAGCATCAGCAAACACAATTGGGAGACCCGCCAAGGCGCCAGGACTTTTTCTACCCGATGCTGCTGAGGCCTGGGCTTCGCCTCCGGGGCTGCTATCTCCTGGGGCTCATGTCTGAGGGTTTTGGCTCTCAGTGGAGCCCGTTTGGCAAGGATGTTAGCCTGCAATGAAGGATGGACAGACAGGCGATGGACAGTCAGAAAGGGAAAGACTTACGGAGAAGAAAAGGCAATGCTGCCGAAGCACTTCTCCACTGATTGGAATGGAGGTGGCAATCCTACGATTCTAGGCTGGGGGCCTGTTCTCAGCCATGTGTGTGGCGGATGGATGGAGTGACTGGCTTGGTGCTTCCTCCCCTTAGAGCAGTGGTTCTCAACCTTCTGGCCCTTTAAATACAGTTCCTCATGTGGTGACCCAACCATAAAATTATTTTCGTGGCTACTTCATAACTGTAATGTTGCTACTGTTATGAATCGTAATGTAAATATCTGATATGCAGGATGGTCTTAGGCGACCCCTGTGAAAGGGTCATTCAACCGCCAAGGGGGTCGCGACCCACAGGTTGAGAACCGGTGCCTTAAACAGAGCCACTTCCTTCGGCCTCTGAAGATGTGTTTGGGAAATGTGCTCACTGCTCAGCAGCTGCTTGAAGAGCTCCAAGGATGGAACTGTGATGCGTATGTGACAAAGGTGTTGGCTCACTCAGGACTTGCAACCCACTC
Organism: Myotis myotis; assembly: GCF_014108235.1. Classification (NCBI taxonomy): domain Eukaryota; kingdom Metazoa; phylum Chordata; class Mammalia; order Chiroptera; family Vespertilionidae; genus Myotis; species Myotis myotis. The sequence goes on from NW_023416315.1 coordinate 60,329,153, forward strand.
TCTAAGGATGAAAGAGGAGCCCTGCAAATACCTTAGGGGCGCCAGGCAGAGGGACACAGGCCACCTTTCCCCATCTGTTTGTGCATCACTGCTGCCATGTCATCCCCCCTTCCCCATGCAGTAGGGAGAGCTTGGTGATCCAAACCAAAATGTGTCCTTATTACTCTTCAACCACCCTGGTTATCGCATATACTCTCCCCTCATGGATTTACAGTCTTAGCTTCTCTCAGCCCAATGGGCTCAATTCAGGAAGAGGGAGCAGGAGATAGCAGACTTAAAACATATCATCACTAAGGGCATAAAGCCTGATGCTGGGCCATGATCCTGGAGGCCCCCTGCTGGGTGGGCCAGGCGTCCACACCTTTAGGTGTGGACTCTTGACAGGTTCTTGTGAGAGGCCCTAGACCAGTGGTTCTCAACCTTCCTAATGCGGCGACTCTTTAATACAGTTCCTCATGTTGTGGTGACCCCAACCATAAAAGTATTTTCGTTGCTACTGCATAACTGTAATTTTGCTACTGTAAACAATATGTAATTATATATGTGTTTTCCGATGGTCTTAGGCGACCCCTGTGAAAGGGTCATTCGACCCCCAAAGGGGTCGCAACCCACAGGTTGAGAACCACTGCCCTAGGGGAAGAGTGATGGCTGCTGGGATTGCAATGGGGGAGACCTGGGAAGGCAGTGGCTACTTACCAATGAGTGTGGAAATATTTGACTATTTTAACATCCATCTTACCTGGTGCACACTGACTCTATATCACATCTAAGAGCAAGCTGTGTTTTCCCTGGACTGTGGGAGGATGGCCAAGGTTGAGAGGAGAGATATGATCACCTATAGTTATCCCATTGTGGAGTTCCTCCTTAGAAGAGACCCGAGAGATCTGGGCACCTGCCATCCAGGTGGGAAGCTGGTGCAGCCTGTGGCTTCTCATTTCTTCTCCCTCATGAGTCATCCAGGTGCTGTGAACTTAGGAAGAGAGGGACAGGCTTCAAGGGGTGACAGGTAACATCGCTGAGGAAATGGGACTCAGAAACACGAGACAATCACACCATTTGTGCTCAAAATAAAACATTTCTGGAGTTTGGTCAAGGGGAGGTGCCTGGGGGCTAAAGCTCCCTGGGAAGGTTGTAGGGTGTGAGATGTGTCCTGCTGTCCCAGGGAGGGTCGTGGTCTCTGGCCCAGGCGCTGGGGGATCAGCTCCAGCCGGGATCCTGGATGAAGACTCGGTGCTGGGGACCCACCTCCCCCAGCCTTGCTCCTGGCTTCACAGCCCAGCTGCCAGCAACCCCCTCTATTGGGATGTTTGGCTCCAGATGTCCAAACCCAAGGACATCGTGTCAGCATGTTTCCCCACCGACTGCAAAAGAACAGCTGCGTCTTCTAGGAGACCCTTCCAAGCCAGTCGCTTGTTAGGATGATTATAGTATTTTACTCATGAGATGGTTACGCCTCTTGGGCCCTGTTTGAGATCCCATTCTCCAGCACAGGGCGATGATGATATTTTGAGACAAAGACTGTTAGAGCAGAATGGGCTTTAGAAAGCGTGTGGTCCGACCCTTACACAGAGATGAGGACAAGGTGGCGGTGGGGGTGGGGGGAGGGGTGTTGGGCAGGGGTGGGGAGGGAGGCAGGCAAGCAGAAAGGTCTGGGGACTTCCCCACAGTCACCTGCAGAGAGGGCACTGGAGCTTCATCTCTATAACGTACCTTTTTGTTCCAAGTTAAAAAAAATGAAAGAAAAGTATTATTTTCATTTGGAAAATACAGAAATGTGTAAAAAGAGAAAATACATACCCAGAATGCTACCCACGGCCATTGTTCATCTTTCCTTTCAATTCTTTTTGAATTATTTTCCCTAGTTACAGTGATACCCTATGTGCATTTTCACCAAATAGGCTGGAAAGAACACCGTATACATATATATGGTTATATATAAATATATATATATATATATGAAATATGCATATACATTTAAATATGTACATATCACATATGAAAATACAGATATGAGAAAGTCACATACATATATGATTATATACATATACATATAAAATCATATATCTATGGCTTTTTTTCTGGCCTGTTCAGTAGAACCTTGTAATGCAAGTAATTTCCCTACTTGTTGTAAACTCTTCATAAACACAATTTTAAACATGTGTCTAATATTCTATCACATGAACATGCCATGATTTACTTACCCACTGTTGTACTGTTTTATATTTAAGTTCTTTCTCATATTTTCAAATTAGGAACAATGCTAATATAAAAAAATGTTTGTGCATAAAAGTTGTGCTTTTCTTCTTTTCTAAATCCTGTATTTCTGATGATTTCCTTTGGCTAGAGTCCCAGAAGTGGTGTTTCTAGGTCAGAGGGTATAAACATGTTAAAAGATTGGCTATCTATTACTAAATTGTTTTCCAAAAGTATTGTTTCAATTTATGTTCCCATTAGAAAGCTATGAGATCTTATTAAATCGTTGCTAATGTGGTAGACAGTCCTCATTTGTGATGTGAAAAATCTCAGCTTTCTAAGTTCAAGTGTGGCTGTGAGGCAGCAGAGGAGGTGATGTGATAAACAGCTCAGTGAACGTTTTTGAAAATTCAATAAAGCCGTGGATCTACCCTAGAAAGCAAAGAATTGGCCCCACGTAGCCCGCTGGCTGGGACCAACCCCCACAAAGTGATGCTGGCCCCCCAACCGGGAGAGACGTATTAATATAGCACCCCCATCCCCTGACCAGGAGAGATGTATCGATATAGCCCCAGGAATAAAGAGAAAACACAGTAGATTGGTCCCTGGGTGGGGGTGTGCTGGAATGTGGGACCTGCACAGTCCACATGCTCATGTGTGTGCCTGCAGGTGTGTGTGTGTGTGTGTGTGTGTGTGTGTGTGTGTGTGTGAAGCATCTCTATCCCTGGAGGACACCAGGGCGCTGGATCAATGGACTACACGTCCCACAGTAGAAAAGGGGACCCATGCACCCTCCCGTGAAAATCACTGGGTGGCTCGTTTGGCTTCTCTGATGATCCGTGTCAGTCCATCCCAGCCCTGCTATTCAGAGGCCCAGCAGCAGGCCCGGATGTCCCGTAAGGGTCAGGCTGTTTCAGCCAGGCTCGGGGAGAAGGCAGCTGAGATAATGAGCTCCTGCTCCTCACCGGGAGATCTGGCGGGCAGGGGCCACACAGAACAAATGAGCTTGTCAATATCTGCCTCTCTAGATCCACCCGTCCAGGCGGTGAGTGTGGTATTTCTAGAGCCCTCCGCCCACCGCTGGTCCCTAAGGATCACGAGGACGCCAGGGCAATTGGCCTTGATGGAAGTGATATCTCACTGGGGCTAGTTTTTCTTATCTTTAGAAAAGGGAACATTTTGAGGTTTTCCCCTCAAGATCATCACCCTCTCTGCCTTGTTCCTCTTGGCACATGCTCAGTGTTCTCTGCTAATGCACAGGTGAGGCGGGTGAACCCAGGAGGACTGGGGACGTGCCCTTCTCACTTCCACTCGTGGAGAGCTTTCGTGGGATGCTGGGGGCTGGGGGACACATCACCCGAATTCCAGCCCCGACCTCAGTGATCCGTGTGACTCCAGGCTTGCGATGTGAATAAGATCTCCTGGGTGGGTCTCAGAGCAGTTAAAACTGCTCTGTGTGGGATGGAGAGTCTGCGGGGAAGGCATCAGAGGCTCTCCGTGTATGTTCCATGCTTCATGCGTACATGTCATGACAGCTACAAATCCCAGGGGGCTGTGCGAGTGCTGGGCCGAGGGGCCTGGGATGTGCCCACTCAGCCCACGGGCTCCTGGCTGCCGAGTGGCCCGGACCTCGGACCCCGGAGTCCTGCCGCACTAACGCCTCCTCCTGTGGGAGGACACACACCTGTCACCGGTCCTTTGGAGGCTGGCAGGTAGCTCTCCACTGCCCTTGTCCCTGCTTCTCTGGCTGTTTTCAAAACTGAGGAAGTGGAATCAAGGAGGAGTAAAAGCAGAGAGAAGCAGCAGCGAGTGCTCAGCCTCAGGGTGAGTCCTGTGTGGCAGGAATGGGGTCTGTGTGCCCAGAACTTAGTAACTAGAAGGAGCTGTAGAAACAGCCTGGTCCTGCCCCATCACTTTGCAAAGAACCTGACACGTGGTGAAGTTATGGGCAAACAAGCGCAGTAGCCGCTGTGAAACCCAGGTTTTCAATCAGCAGAGCTCATGTTCCAGCCCCCACCCTCACCCCCACCCCCACCCCCACCCCCATGTGCTGGCCTCATCCTGGCTAGAGAGTTCGCACTTTAGCAAATGGCTCTCGAGAGTTTGGGGGTGAAAATATACACCCCTCAGAGAGGAATGTGTGTAATACCCCCCCGACACACACACACACACACACACACACACACACACATACACACACACTCACCTCCAGCTGCCCCCTCTTATCGTCCCTAGAAACAACCCATCCCCTGATGTTCCCTCAGAGCAGAATGGCCGAGTCAGGTCCTATCCCAACAAGCAAGGCCGGCACCGGGGTGGCCGGAGGGTGGTGTTGGGGTGACAGGGCAGCCGCTAGCTGCTCTCCCTCTGCATTGCTCCCTAACACAGACCCAGTAGCCACATCGTTCCACCCATCCATACCTCTGGCCTCAGCCAAGATGGAATAATAATAGAGAATAATAACAAAACAACAACAGTGGCAGTAATCAGAATAGTAATCTTAGCCTATACCAGGTACCTACTCAGGCACGGACATGAATATTCTCAATCTTTACCCCTAGGAGTAAAGATTTGCTATCACCTGCTTTAGCAGTAGACACAATGAGGCACAGGAGAGCGAAATAATTCATTGTCACACACTCCTTAGGATTCCAACCATGCTGCCTGGCTTGCAGCCCGTTCCTAACCACTGCCCTACACCTGCCCCGTTGTGGCCTGGTGCACGGCCCAGGGCAGCATAACGGGGCCTGAGCAACCTCTGATGAAACCGCAGCACAGCCACGCTGGCCGTGCCCTGTCCTGGTTCTGTCATCCCATTCATCCAAGGACACCTGCCGGCACTGCCCTGGCTGGGCTGTGAGCGCAGGTGTGCAGCAGACACACAGTAGGTGGATGCAGACCTCTGCTCTCCATCAGCCGCCTCCTCTGGTGAGGGCCAAGGGGGCCAGCACCTCGTCCCCCAGGGTTGAGCAGTGAAGTCACCGGGGCTAGTCTCCCATAGCTCAAGGGAGAGAGTCTTCCAAAGGATGTTAGGGTGAGTTTTTTGCAGGATGGGACCCCCATGTACAACCTCAGGTCTGCCTGCTGGAGGGTTACATAGGGTTCGAAGCTACTTGAGGTTGGGCCTCCAGGTGAATTCTTCAAGGGGAGGTGACCCACATCCCATCACAGGGAATGACTGGCCAGCTACAGAGCCCTCACGCCGCTTAGCTGAGTGCTCAGACCCGCCCGCCCGCTGGCTCCATGAGTCCAGCCTGCAGGGAAGCCCGCATATCTGCTGCATGCTCCCTGCTGCCCTGGGAACTAAAAGGGTTTGCTGGAGGGTTTGACACTGGAGCCAAAAGTCTGCAGGGTGGGTCCCGATGGCCACCTTCTCCCCCCAGGTCCCGCAGGTTCTGCCCCACCCACACTGGTGCCCAAACACTGGCTTCCTTCTCTCTCTGCAGCCCCCTCCCTTCCCCAGAGGGAAACAGCAAGCTCACCTTTTGGAGTTTGCATTCCTCTGTCATCACTTTCTGAAGGGGGGGGGGGGGGAGAAGGTTGTAGAGAAAGAAGGAAAAACACTAGGCAGGGACAGAAGTCCCCATTTAAACCCCGGCTGATGTGAGAATGCAGCTGACACAGCAGGAAAGCCAGATTAGCAACAAGTGAGAGGGAGATGATTTATGTGTTATGCCTGGGGACCCACAGAAACTTCCAGGTGTCACCTGGGCTGCCCAGCGATCTTTAGCAGCAATTAGTACTGGAGACTGTCCCGAGGCCCCTGCCCTGATCTGCCTGCCTGGTTTTAGGCTAATGCTTTTATCTACTCCCACCTGCACGGGGGCATCCAAAGCCTCTCTTCCCTGCCTGACTTCTCAACTTTCACCTTCGGATGAAAACAGGATCCTGCATCCCTGAGAGAGAACATGGAGGGCATGCATGTCCAGGCCTCTGAGTTTCAAGGCAAAGATCTGGGGGCTGTTGAGGAGGAGAGAGCGCTCTTCTCTCTTCTCCACTCTGAGCCTGGCGAGGTGGGCATGGAAGGGATGCTGCTCTGCCGGCCTGGCCTCATCCTGGGCAGGCCTGCCCTCTCTGGCTTTGGACCACACAGAGAGCAAAGGCAGTGCTGCTGGTGGAGGAGATGCTCAGGGTCAGCTCGCAGGGAGGAGGTTTCTGGTTATTGCATGTTGGCGTCGTGCACTGGGTCAGCTACGGGGTGTGTGTTTCATTAACGAGCTCTTTGGCACTAGCTACCTGAATGGCGGGTCAGTGGTTTGAGTGCTCAGCCCAAGAAATGAAGCAATGGGGTCAAGGACAGACAGCGCTCTGACCGAGTGGAGCTGGAGTCCACAGCCAAACCTACTGTGTGCAGAGCAATGGTGCTGCAGTCATGATGCGGGAGGCGCTTCTCCTGGCCTTCCTGTTGGTCTGCTTGACTCGACAGACTGAGCCGTTTGAGAGCAGCCTGCCCTTTGCCCTGCATGCCTGGCAGGCAGTGGTGGGTGCTACAAGGGACAGAGCATGCTACAGGAGGGGCACTGGCGTTTTGGGCAGAGGGCATTCTGTGGAATCAGAAAGGCTAGCAGCCACTTCCCATTGTACATGCAACTGGGCAGATTCAGAACAGGCCCCCGAAAAGGCAAGGAGAGGCTCTGCAGGGCTCAGAGAACTTGGGCTGGAGCATCGTATAAGCCTTTCTCCGCCTTCACAGTGGAGCCCCGGTCTTCTTCTCTCAGATGAGTGCCGGCTACTTTATATGGATTCCTGTCTTCCCCCTGCTGTTGGGGTGTCTGTCACCTTTTACTTGTCACTGTTGTCGCTGGTGCTGCCTGATGCCTCACCTGTTCAATGTTTTCTTTTTTAATTTTCTGTGAGTTTGAAAATGGATAATCTAGATTATTTTACTTGTGTGTAAAATAAGAATAAAGAATCATTGAGGGATTCCATGAGAGTACTCAAGGGACTTTCCGAGTTTCGTACCCTAGCTTTGGTGTGTACGCACTGAGATTTCTATGTTAGCCCTTCCCAGGTCATTTCGGTGTTTTCTAGTGCTTGGCTGGGTTGTGGATATCTAAGACCAACTGAAGTGCCAATAGGCAAGGGGTTATGAGCATGAGGATAACTGTTCACTTTTTAAAAAATGTATTTTATTGATTTTTTACAGAGAGGAAGGGTGAGGGATAGAGGGTTAGAAACACCGATGAAAGTGAAACATTGATTAGCTGCCTCCTGCACACCCCCTACTGGGGATGTTCCCGCAACCGAGGTAGATGCCCTTGACCGGAATCAAACCTGGGACCCTTCAATCCACAGGCCGATGCTCTATCCACTGAGCCAAACCGGTTAGGGCTCACTTTTATACCCATTCACACTATCTTCTGAAGCCTTTCCGAGTTCTCCACATTGTGGCTCCCTGAGAGATGCCAGGTGTCTTCTGAAGAATTGTCTTTTCATTGACAATTACTCTTGAAATTTGCAAGGACTTACAAGCTGGTTCAGGAGGTTGAAAAATCCACTTTCCCAAGGGCAGTGATAGGGACAATTCATTAGTGACCATTTTATCCACCCTTACTCCTCAACTGTGACCAAGTTCAACCCTTCTTCTCCTTCCCAGGATGGCCGCACCATCTCCAAGCCCGTCTCTCTGGCCTGGAATGTCCTTTCCCCGCTCCTCTGTCTGAGTGCTCCACCTCCGTCAAGTCCTGGTTTAATCCTGCTCCCCGCATACTACCTCTTGCCCTTTCTCTGAATGCCTGTAACTCTAGGAGCTCATGTATTTATTCAACGGGCATTCATTGAGCCTTTGGTACAGAAGCTATCCAGGTTATTTCCCAATTTCACGTGTTTGTCTCACTTACTCTACCAGCATCTCCGCTTCTGGAAGAGGGTTCCCAACCTTGGCTGCACATGGGTTTACATGGAGAGGTTTGGGAACGCCAATGCCAAGGCTGCACCCTAGATCATTAAATCTGACCCCGGCAGCACCATTTCTTAACTTTCTATTTGAAATAATTGTGGATTTGCATGTCACTGAGAGAAATTGTACAGCAAGTTCCCTTATATTCTCCACTCCGCTTCTCCCCATGATAATGTTGTTATAGTTCAATGTCACACGCGGGCAGTTGACCCTGATACAATCCACCAAAGTCACCCATTCAGATTTCACCAGCTTTTTGTGTGCTCGTGTGTGTGCGTGTGTGTGCATGCATGTGTGTGCATGTACTTAGCTCCATGCAATTTTATCACAGGCATAGATTTGTGTAACTACCTTTTGACAGCATCATTTTTCAAAGCTCCAGGCGATCTCAGTGTGACCAAGGTTGAGAACCATGCTCTATGAGCAACATTGAGTTTGCATTTGACCTGCCCAGCAAGTGATGTTCCCAATCTCCTTTCTTACTTGGAGTTTCTTCCCCAGACGTGCAGCCAGTCCCATAGACACGCGAACCCGCTGAGACACCCCCGGCTGTACTCACCCTCCTCCAGCCAAAGTTCTCCCCCTTTCCCTCAGCCGGAGACCTCACATTGGGCTGGCGTGTCAGGTGGCTGGAGCCCTCCTCTGGCCTGCCTGCACAGACAGCTATTTCCAGGGCTCAGGAATGAAAATGAAAATAGACCAAACAATGTGACAGTTTTGTGCTGCTATTTTTTCTTCCATGAACAGAATGTTCAGCATTATTTTTTTCTCTTTGTGCAATACTGCAAGAGAGGAGTGCTCTGCCCGGAATGCTGGCTTATGCTGTTTATGAGCCCGCAGCCTGCAGCAGGCTGTGCACAGGGAGCCTGGCCTGGGACTTGGAAGGTAACCGTGTTGGCAAGGAGTTGGCTCTGGCCACATCCCGGTGCTAATTAGGCTAGGAAGGAAACGGGCAACATGCATATGGATGGTCCTTCCTGTAGCTTCTCTTTTTTCCGGAAGCCTTGTGACACCTTTTGCCTGAAAGCTTTCAGGAGTGGCCTGGCCCTCGTCTGGGAGCGGGCTGGGAAGGAAGAGAGAGGGTGTCCCAGGCTGGGTCACATTTCATCTCAGAGGCCACCTACTGAATAGCTTAGGGGAAAGATAGGTAGGTATTCTTGGGTCCCAAGTTTGCTTTTCTCAAGACCCTGGAATCTGAGGGCTGAGATGGGCTGGCAGAAAGCACAGTAGATTTTGAGGCTGGAAAATAACAGGGAAATGCTCTTTTATATCCTGCTACGGATAGAAAAGTTGATAATCGTCAGTGTCATATGGGAGCTTAGAGAGAGGGGAGCCTGTTACTTCCTGGGAGACTTGATTCTGAGGACATTCATTCTTTCCCTTATTCAAGAAACATGTACGTGATCATTTCGTAAATTACATAATTATCTTACCGCTATACTGTACAGCTGAAACTAATATAACATAATGTTGAATGTCAATAATAATTGAAAAGTGAAAAGATGTAAAAGAAAACATATATAATCTTCCTCTCTGTGCTGCATGCTGAGCTTGGTTCCGGGGACACAGAGTCAAGTAAATAGATGCTCGCCAGGCCTTTGTTTCTCTAGATGTGGCTTCATCTTATTTATTTATGTGTTTCCTCCTGGGATGAGAGGTGACTGGAACTGGGCAAGACAGGAAGTTGATGGTGTTGATGTTATCCATTTCACAGATGCCCAGGAGGTTTAAGTGCGGAACAATCAGATTTTAAAAGCCGTCTTCCTTGTTCTTCATGCCGCATGGAAATGTTCTAGGTTTTGATTGGGGTGTTGGTTACACAGGTGAATACATTTGTTAAAAGCTCATCAGAGTGTACACTTACGATCTGTACATTTCACTGTGTAAATTTTACCTTGAAAATCACATTTCGAGTGGAAAAGCAGCAGTGAAGCCACAGTTCGGAGGAGGCAGTTTTAATCAGGAAGAAAACCCAAGCTTGAACTTTTACCCTAACAACCATTTCAGGGGCTGGTTCCCAGCAAACACCCTGGCCCGAAGCCCCTGCCCTCTGCAGTGCCAGTGTGTGCCTTTTGGGGGCCTCGCGCCGCCCTGGGCCTGGGTATGCCTGTGCCTGCTTCTGGAACAGCTCCCATCGGGCCAGCGTGGCGCTGCCTCCCCCCTGAAGCCTTCTTGGATCTCTTCAGTCAGTATAAGTAACCTTTGCCCTTTTTTGCTTCCCCTGAATTGACTGTCTTAAGATAATTTGACCCTTTATTACTCAGTGTCTTTTATTTTTATTTACTATATTTAAAGAGCCAGGCACAGAGTAGCTACTCAATAAATGGTCACGGTTGTTGTGGTTCTATTTTATGCTTCTGATGAGTCTCCCTAGGGTCTGTGTCCTTGACTGATATACGAGTCCAGCGGGGGCTGGGCTGTGTCCCTTCGGTGGCCAGCATGGTGCTGGACACTTGTGCTCATTGAAATCTTTACAGATGTGTGAACTCCAGGCAAACTCTAGACCCATGTATGTGGGGACTCTGACTACATCAGAGACGTGACTGAGGAACATTCTAGCAGAGACTTCTGGACTTAGATGCAGCACCAACCAGTGGCTTGGGGAGGGAGGGCACACCAGGAACCTTTCTCCTGCCCCACACCTTCCCGGAGACCCGGAGAAAAGCCTGGCACAGGAGCAGAGGGCGTGGCCCCAGAGTATCTGTTCCTTGTGGATGGTCTCTTGAGTCTCCTGTGGCACCCCAGGGTGGGGCAATGAGATGCCACTTGATGACAACAGCCCTGCCTTTCAAAGTGACAGTCAGCAAAGGGGCCGCATGACAATGACACCTGCTCATCAGCCCCGCCCACCTGGCATCTGCTAGGGCTGGGCCACCCTGCTCATTAGGTTCAAATCTGTCCCCACCAGCCTGCCTGCAGCTGATGCTCATTAATCCTGGAGCCCCGAGCCTGGTGGGCTGAAAGAGGCTGAGCTTTTAGAGCCATTTATGGCAATGGCCTTGGCGAGAGCTGCTAGATTGATTTATAATTGGGCTGGGGGGCATCCCTGTGTCCCTAGGGTCCAGGCTCCAAACTAGGCCAGTCCAGGAGGGTGGCTGTGGCTCCCGGGCTTTCTGAAAAGGAGCGATGCAGGGATGAGGTTCCTGCCAGGCCAGCATGTGGCAGCTCCGATTCCAGCACACCCCAGCGGCTGCCCAGCTCCCCCTTGTCCCCACCCCAGCATGTGCTTCCTTGTTTGGGAGACTCAACAGAACCTGCCCTGGTGAGGACACGGTACCCTAGGGAGGGCAGGACACTTATCAGGGTCTTCACTGGCTGACACTGGGAGCCAGCCTTCTGAACCACAGAGTTTTGCAGGAGAATAACAATATGAAAGCAGCAGGTGATATGATTGCTTGCTTACCATCGCCTTGGCATTGAGCTGAAGGCTTCATGTGTATTATGTCATTTAATAAGTAAGAACTGTTATCAGGCCCATTTTGCAGATGAGGAAACTGAGGCACAGAAGGTTAAATAACCTGCTCAAGGACACACCTGCATAGAGGCAGAGCTCAGCTTTGGACCAGGTAGCCAGGCACAGCACTTGGCCAGGCTGGGCTGGTGGGTGTCAGATGCTGGCAGCCTCCACAGTGACACGGGAGGTCCAACCTGATGGAAGAGAAGGTGGCTGGGAGTCAAGAATTCCAGTTTCATCCCAGCTACGAAGCAAGCAGCCATGTAATGTTAAATATATCACCTCCCTGCTCTGTGCCCTCAGCCAAAGCGGCATACTATAATGAGTTGTTGTTAAAAAATAAAAATGCCAGCCTGCAGCATATGTGAAAACACTTAGGAAAAATGAATAATGACAGCAGGAAGGCCCTATTATAGGGAGCACCCACCCAGAGGACAGCGGCACATTTCGGTGGCAGGGCAGTGGGCATCTGGGGGCTGGGGGCTGTTTCATCCTTTGCCAGGGTGAATGCTGCGGTCTCTTCCTCGTCTTTCTCGTAATGAGGAACATGCAGGTCCGCTCACCTGTCTGGAGCATCCTTCCTCCCTCCTGGCACAGCTTCCATGAGTGTGGGAAGCTCCCCTCATCCCCAGTCCCCCAGTTCTTCCTATTCCTTCTTTCTCTCTCTCTCTCCTTCCCTCCCTCCCTCTCACCTTTCCTTCTCCCCTCCCCCCTCTCCCTTTTTCTGCTGGTTCACGCTCATCAAAGACAGATTTTGGTATCCAGACTGTGAGCCCAACTGCCTCCATTGCTGCAGGTTTCAGAGCAGCCGCATGAAGGTAGCGCTTTTTATGGCACCAGAAGCGGCTGATGCATAATTCAACAAACAATCCAGAAATGCATCAGAATCCAAATTACTCACATCAGAGGGATTTTGATGTTAAACACCGTCTCTTAAAACCCTCTCCATTCATGCCCGTCCCTGCACATTTATCTTGCAATGTTTGTAAAAATGTGGGGAAGAGTGGACTGTGGAAGGGAGTTTCAGCCTAAAACTGAGGCTGGGTGTCCCCGTGGAGCCCTCGTCCCCGGGGCCAGCTGTCAGTGGCAGGTGCATGGGACTGGGTCTTGAAGCTGGCTTCCCCCAGGACCCAGGTAGGTGTGGGCCAGGCTAGCCTGGGCGTCTTCAGTCAGGTTCACCTCCCACAAAAGCAGGGCCTGCCCTGAGGAAGGCAGCCTCCCAGTTGACGGTGGAGGTGGAGAGGCTGGGCTGCATCCTGGTGAAGCAAGCAGGCTTTGGAAGGGGACACTGGGGTGCAGTTTGGTTCCGCTGCTAATCACCTGTTTGACCTTGGGTGTGTTACTTGACTCCATTGTTGCCTTTCTTTTCTTATCTGTAAAGCAGTGGCTCTCAACCTTCTGGCCTTTTAAAACAGTTCCTCATGTTGTGACCCAACCATAAAATTATTTTCGTTGCTACTTCATAACTGTAATGTTGCTACTGTTATGAATCGTAATGTAAATATCTGATATGCAGGATGTTCTTAGGCGACCCCTGTGAAAGGGTCGTTCGACCGCCAAAGGGGTCGCGACCCACAGGTTGAGAACCGCTGCTGTAAAGGGTGGGAAATAATAATGTTTACCTCACAGTGCTGTTGTGAAAACTGGAGTTAATATGTGTGAGTGCTATATAAACGTTGGCTATTATTATTATTATTATTCTAGAAACTGCCATGGATGTCTAGGGAACCCCGGGGATACCCATTCGTTTCCTGGGATCTCCACATTACAAAGCACTCTGCTGCTGCCCATCAGGGTCCCATAACCAGATGTGAGCTCTATGCTTGGAAGCGCCTGGCTGCCAGCAATACAGTGGGGCCTTGACTTACGAGTTTAATTCGTTCCGTGACGAAGCTCGTAACTCAAATTACTCGTATGTCAAATCATAAAGTGAACGAGTGAGACATGTGATGCTCGGCTGATGATGTGGCGTTCACTGTGATGTTTGCTGTGCCAGCTAGCGGTGGGGTATCTGAAGCTGGCTCGTAACCCGAATTTTAGCTCGCAACTCAAAGCAAAAAATCAGCCGAGAGACGGCTCGGCTCGTATCTCGAAAAACTCGTTAGTCGGGACACTCGTAAGTCAAGGCCCCACTGTACTTGGGAAATAACTTCATGCCCATAGCTCACTGCTACATTCCTCAGAGTCTCTCCGGGTTCTTCTCTCCCAAGGTTTTTATTGTTTCCTCTTCACATAGGGCCTCCAAATCTGAAGAAATTTCCCATCCATCTCGCCTACACCTCCATCCCCCTCTCTGCGTGGCAGCCACCAGCCAGCCTGGTCCTGTCCTCAGTGCTGCCACTAGCCCCTGGGAGCCCACTGCCCTGCGTCTTGCAGCAGACACACTTTGCACTCGCTGAGAGGCTGGAGGGCTGCTGTGGCGGCCTGCTCTCCAGCCCGGCCCTGAATGCCTGAGTGTTGCCTTTGCTATTTCCACGAGTGAAAAGTGGGGTTATCTGATCGATAGCCCTTGTGGCTGCTTATCAGTAGCTGTGGTTGTTGCCCATTAGCTGTGGGGCTGCAGATTAGGCACAGTTTCACCTCGGCTGACTGTGCAGCCGGCCCCAGCCCCCGGGAAGGCAGGGCTGTATTTTAGGGGATGTGGGCTCAGATCCCTGCAGGCTGAGAATTCCCAGAGCTGGACCCGTAGCTCACTGGGCTGGCGGCTCTGAGCCACAGATGGCCAGGGAGGACTCTGGCTCAGCCGAGGGAGATTGTAGGAGCGGAGGAAGGGCAGGAGTTCAGAGGAGGGCTGAAAACGCAATGGGTGGACCAGCTGCTTCCTGGTGAACAGTCCCAGGGCAGGGGACTGGGAAGTGGGGAAAGCACTTCATGGATCCTCATGATTACTTCCTCGGTTCAGTGTGGCCCTGCTTTATACCAGTTCAGTCTTACTTCCATGCTGCATGCAACGTGCCTTATAAATAAATAATGGCTAACTTTAGCACAGAGAGGTGAGGGAATTCACCCAATGTCACACAGCAGTTTAATGGTGGAGCAGAAATGAGGATGTGGTTCTCTTCTTTCAAAGCCCTGTACACCATCCTGAAAGCAAGGCTCTCCGACTCCGACAACAGGGACACCCAGGCTCAGAGAGTTGGAACAACTTGTCGAATGTCACACAGCTCATTAGTGGCAGAGCTGGGATTAGAACCCAGGTTTCCTAACTCTGAGTCTATGTGTGTGTCACCTCTCACCCCAGTCACTTTCACTCGTCTCTTCACCTGCTCTCCTCATTAGCTAGGGAGGAGGGTCCTCCTAGGGACTGGCATCTGCTTGTGCCATCTGCACCGAAAGCAGCCTGGGTGTCTCAAGGGGGTAGCATGGAGGCAGCCCTACAAGCTGGGCATCACTTCAGAGGGAAGCCAGCCTCTTCCAGCACATGGGCTGAATGGAAGAGCAGGCTTTGCACAGCCACAAACTGCTCCCAACTCTCCCCCACCGCCCCCATGCGTCCTGGGTCTCAGCCAGGGCTTGGAACTAAATGCATTCTGGATGGCTGCTAGCCAGACAGACACCCAGGTTGTCAGGGGAGTGGGGAGGGTCAGACAGAGATGCCAGTTAGCATGAAGGGGAAAAAAAGAGGATGGGTGTAAATTAGTGGCCTGTGTCTCAAAAGCTCTGTGCCCGGAATCTGTAATGGGCCTCACCATAAGTTGGCTGAGGATTCTAACCCTCCTTCCGAATCCAGCCCCGCCTTTCCCTCCACACACTGAGGCTGGCATGGGTCAGTGTCCTGGTACCCCCCACCCTCCTAGTTCCATCCATGCTGAGCTGGTTGTAAGCCTCCCATGGCGGTAGGCTCCTCTGCTCCCACGGGCAGTCATGTGCCTCTTCTGTGGACAGGACAGCACCTCCACGTCCAAGTTTGGATCTCTCCTCCTAGTCTGGGGGTTACTAGAGGGTCAGGGCTATGTCTTCCTCACCTCTGAATTCCCAGCGCCGAGCACAGCAGCACAGGGCAGGTGCTCAATAAATATTTCTCAGATGAATGAATGAATAAGTGCATGAGTGTTTAGCTAACAAAATTAGGACCTGAGAGATGAGCTGACTGGGGCTTCTTCCAGCCATAACCAGCCCTGTCCAGCACTGACCTGTGGGACTGCTTGCTCTCCACATGTTGGTCTGACATCTGGGTCAGAGCCCAGTGCACCAACTCTGACTTGTGGGCCCTTGAGGCTAGAACCCATTCGGTCAACTACTAAGCGCCAGGCAGCCTTGGGCACTGGGCTGATAATATGGTGAAAGCAATGGTTTCTCTGACCTTGAGGGGATCGCATCGTGGTGCGGGGTCCAACACAAACTACCTGTTATAGGGTTACAACAGAGGGGTTCACCAACCGCTGGGGGAGCTGGTGGGGAAGGGAGGCTCTCCTTGGGAAGCTGGGCTGGGTTGGGAAGTGGTGCTGACGAAGAAGGGGAGATGGAGCTAGACCTGGAGGAGAAGGCGAACTTCCCAGACAAAAAGTGGGGACAGGGAGAGAACAGCACAAGCCAAGAGGGAAGAGTGAATGGACAGCTTGGATGGGGAACAGCTATAGTTTTATTTGACCAGAGTGTGGCCTGAGGGGGGTGGGCACGGCTGGAGAGGGCATTGTGAAGTGCCTCCCTGCTAACCCAAGAAGAGGTTCTTCCATGGGCCCGACCGCCAGCAGGTGAGACGGCCGGCATGTCCTGAGACTGGAGGGTTTCCTGGGAGTGATCACATGTCTATTGACTGGCCCGGGGCCCAGCAGGATGCCAGCGTCTGCTTCCACACCCTGGTTCCAGGCACCTGGAACTGTGCGGTGACCAGGACAACCCTGGTTTGCAGGAGCACGCAGCCTCCACAGCAGGGCTCCTCAGGACAGTCTGGAGGAGGCTGAACGCTGGCTGTTGCCACAGTAACTGCCGAGAGGGAATGCGGCAATAGGCGGTGCCTGGCTCCCCACCTCGCCACAGGAGGGCCCTGAGGCCAGACAGGAGCTGCCAGGGCCTCTGGGCACCTGTGCCTTCTGGGCATTGGCTCCCCAGGTGACAGGTGAGGCTCTTTCCAGCTTCGAGAATCAGGACTGATCTTGGAGACCTGGGAACTCCAGGGAGTGGTTTCCCTGGAAGAGGCAGAGGACAGGCTGGGAGAAACATCTTCATCCGCATCTGAGAGGATGAACCAGAAGTCAAGTTATAGCCTAAGAAGACCAGGTTCACAGTCAGGTGCTGTAGGAGAGCTAGTTGGCTTTGTTTCGCCCTTGGTGGGCTCCTTTCTTCCTTCAGAACTTCACTTCTCACAAATTCCGTGTTTCTGTGGTGAATAATTATTGTGTCCGTTGTGCGTGGGGCATGGGGCTCTGCCTCTGGTGTTCCCCTGTGCTCCAGTGGGACATAATCACCTTCCCAGGACGGTACCCATGGGTGGGAGGACAGCAGAAACAAAGTCTGTCTCCCTTTGCTCTGCTCAGATGGAGAAGGACAGGGCGGAAGGGAAGCGTCCTCAGACTGGCGGCTCTTGGGAGAAATGGCTCAAGCTCCCTCTCCAGACTCATCCCCACTCCACGGTCTCCTCTTTCATTGGCCTTTGAGTTGCCAGGAAAGATTTCCCCTTTTTACTATAGGCATCGTTTTCAGAGATGAAAACACAGAAGGAGGAAGGCAAAGCCTTTGCCCGTCTCATGCCTGCCTGTGTGAGGAAGTAAAGGGTAAACTGGACTCTCAGGGAGTCCCACGAGCATGTGAAATGCTGGGTGTGGGCGGGCATTTCTCAGGAAACGCTGCTGGTGGGGTGCTGCTGGCGAGAAAGAGGGTGAGAAAGCATAGGTCATGCTGTGGCTCACATGAGTTCACTCTGTCCAGAGGAAAAGTTAGTGCTGGCTGTCTGTGCCGCTGGCCTTCTGTTTGAGGTCACTGTCACCTCCTGCCGAGGCTCTGGGGCGGCATCACCTGCTTGCCACAGCTCCTGAGATCCAGGCTCCTCTCACATGTCTAGCCCTTGACATAAAGAAGCCCCACTTTGAATCACAGAATACTAAAGGCTGATCCTCCCTAGAATGTCCCAGAACTGGAAGGAAGAAGCGACCACGGCTGACTTGAGAAGCCCCGGGCTTGAGCGGGTCCTGAATTCACAACCCCAAGGTCATCTCAGTCCTGCTTTGGCCCCCCCGGAAGCCTGTGTGGCCCCAACAAGGGCCCCGAGGCTTCTGAGACCCCTTAGAGAAGTAATAGGGCAAAACTCCTCATGACTTATTCTCCAAAGAGTTGGGTGGCTGGACCCTGTAGTTGGGTAGATGAAATACATGGTCAGGACCAGAGGAAATACATTACCAAGGGGACCATTTTTTTTTTCTGAACCCAAACTGAGAGTTGGGGTGGACTATTAGGACATAATATTGAGTAACAACATTGTCTCCGTGGTGGAGTGTCTGGGGACTGGGATTATATGAGTGCTTGACTCACAAATCACTGATTTCCTCTTCATTATCTTGGGCAGCAGCACAAACAAGCTGGATAACCTTGGGCAAGACTCTCAGCCACTTAGGACCTCGGCTTTGAGGGTCTCCCGACTCTGTGAATCGATGATTTTAGGTGGGAGAGAAGAGGACCCTGTAAGGCTCAGACTGACATGAGAGTAACAGTGCAGGTGGGATGCAAAGTCGGGGGCGGGCGGGGGGCAGCACTCAGAAAGGGGAGCCCAGGAATGGCTGCACCAGAAAAGAACTTCCCTTCTTACAACAGGCATCGTTTTCGGAGATTAAAACACAGAGGGAGAAAGGTACTGAAATGGGGTTTCCGGTGAGTCAGTGCCAATCTCTCGTGATGTCCCTGGATGTCGGACTAATGGGGCTGTGACTCCTGTCCTCCTCACATGCAGGTTCAATGTGTTAATTAAGGACTGATGCTGCTCCTCAGCAGGAATTGATTGAAGCCGGTCTGCAGCCCCAGACAGAGGCACAGACACGCTGGGCTGGAGAAGGGGGTGCGGAAAGCAGCGCGGGGCTGCCAGCCTCCCTGGCACTCTGCTGGAGACAGAGCCGGGCACAGAGAGCCCGTAATGGCCAAGCAGATTAGGAACATGGTTCCGGCGGAGGGCGCAGAGCCCTGGGGAAAGAATCAAACTCCTTGCAGCCAGTCAAGCAGCTAAGCAGACAAGATCTACATAAACAGGTGCTGTCTCCAGTACTCCCCCCTCCTCCTCCCCACTGCGGAATCAGGTTGTCTCCTCCAACATCCTGACCTTGAACTCCCTACCTGACCCGGTGAAGCGCCAGGTTTCCCAGTATCAGATCCTCAAGCACCTCTCGCCCTTGGTGCCCACACTCTGGGCCTCTGTGCCCACCTTAGAGCCAGTGAGCAGGGCAGCGTTCTCCGGTGGCCTGGTAATCCAGCCACAGATGGGCTCTGCAGCCTCTCGGCCTTTCTTCTCCACCCTCGCCCGGTTGCCCAACACCCAGGAAATCTTCAGCCTGAAGACTCTACCGAGTTTTACACTCACCTTCCACTCTCCAACTTAGTCAGGATTAAACATCCCGTGCAGTTAAAGACATGGTATGGGCTGGATGTGGAGAAAACATTTGTAATCCATTAAGGTGCGAGTCTGGTCTGTTCCAATGCTTCTCTGATTTAAAAGTCCACTGGGACAGACCAAGTTCACCTGTTAATAGCTCACAAATATTTAATTTTACATCACCTGAAGATTATATGCAAATGCAGATTCCAATTCCGTAGCTCTGCAGGGGGTGGGGGGAGTGGGGGGGTTTAGGGGAGGACCTGAGCTTCTAATGATGCTGATGCTGCAGGTGATGCTGGTGAGCTTGGTCCTCGAACCACACTTTGAGTAGCACAGGTTTAGGCGAGTGCTCCTCAACATGCGGTCTGTGGACTGTTTGCTAATGGTCTCTAACAGGATAGATGCAGACACTGAGTGTGAGCATTTAGAAGTTTATTTAGCAATCAGTATTGCTGTAACATTGCATAAGGAATTTGCATTTTGCATTTTTTAATTTTATTTTTCTAGTCATTTGTGTTTATGGTGGTAAATGACAAAAGCATCTGTTTACAATGTGTTGGAAATTTTTCAGGATGGCTGTTCGGCACGGATAGTGTAAGAAGCAATGGATTAGCTGACTCCTGACACGCCTCAGCTCATGCACAAAAGTGTCTTGCTGTGGGGACTGACCCTGGTGGCACGCGGTCCCTGCAGAGGGCCCCCACCCCCCCCCCAGCCAAGTCCTCGCATTTGCTCACCTGGCCTGTTTTCCAGGCTCAGCGCAGTGTTTTCTTTCCCGGGCAGGATTCTGGGTATTTCACACAAAGGTTGAATGTATCAGGGGAGCTTAGCCTCTGATCATGCCAGGAAATGCCAACTAAGAAGAGAGATTGGCAGCTGGGGAGCCTCTGAGGGCGCAGGCCTGGGCAGCCCACTCCCTTCGTCCCTGAGCAGAATTTGACTCTACTGAGGCAACCACCTGCCTCACTTCTGAGAAAGCAAAAGCCCAGCTGCAAACAGGCCAGTGAGAAGGCTCCCTGCCTTGCGTGCCCACAGGGGAGGGCTGGGTGTTAATGAACCCGAGTGCAGTCACAACAGGAACGGGGCCAGCTGGAGCCCGCCCATGCTTGACCCGAGGTCATTTGGCAGGGCCCAGACTGCCGGAGGAGTGGTCACAGACGAAAACACAGTCTGGCTTTCTCCCTGCAGAGGCGGTCTCTGTTGTTCTTGGCCCACTGCGGGCTGTCATGCATGCTGGACAAGGCTTGTGGGGATGACCCCGGGAGGCAGGGCGGGCAGGGCTCGGTTCACGTCTCACCTTCTTTCTTCCATCCCACACCGTTGGTGCCTGGTCCAATGTTGGGAGGCTCATGGCCCCCACGTCCCCACCAGTGCCTTTTCATGGGTTGCTTTTATATAGTTGAAGCATGTGGTAGTCCCTCAGCTAGAGAGGATCTGTGAAACACCTCACCATCTTTACTAAATGTTAATTAGGCTTGAAGATCACAGAGAAAAGGGGTTGATATGGAGTAACCATGTGTTGAATGATCTTCGTACGTCCCTTGGAAATCAGCCACTTTGGTGTTCGAAAGAGTATGATTTCAGCTAAGCTGGATTTAATTGAGTGGGTAGATTTTGATTGGTGCCTGTGATTTATGGGGTGACCTGAAGCTGCTTAACTTTCAATTTGTGTAATTGGTTAGTGAGGTGCTAGGTTGGCTATAGGAGGATGTGTGTGTGTGTGTGTGTGTGTGTGTGTGTGTGTGTGTGTCAGAGAGAGAGAGAGAGAGAGAGAGAGAGAGAGAGAGAGAGAGGGAGAGAAATCACCTTTGTATAAAAGAAGGGACCTGATAAGGTGGGATGTGGGGAGCCGGCACGGCCATGACATACTCAGCCCTAGGGCACCTTATGTACCATGCCAATCAGCCTGGTTCAGTAGTGACCCTGAGTGGGGGTGGTGAAAGGATTGAGAAAAGACAGACAAGAGAATGAAAGCTGGTCTCGGTGGGACGCTGCTCCCTGATGAGGAGACAGCGCCAGCGCCCACAAGCGTGTCTTTATTTTATAGCAGATGCCACCAGGCAAAGTAGGGGCGTGATCAAGTTGTTTACAGCATTCTCGTGAATTTCATCCCCACTCAACTACATGCACCCGAACTCTAGCACAAGGCACGAGGGGCTACGTGTTTGGACCATAGGTTCAAGCTTACAACCACAGCCGTTGGCTATGATTGTGCTGGGAGGGCCTTGCCCTCCCACTGGGACTTGCACGTAGCAATGAGAGGACCCTGTCCTTTCATTAGTCCGAGGCTTGAACCTGGCCAAAACACTGCAGCCGCGCCCCACAGTGGGACTTTTGAGCTGTTCTTCCAGGGATGGGGATCAGCTCACCTCCCCTGGTCGCCCCCCTTGTTGTATAAGATAAACACCACTGCACACCTTCCTGTAGCCAGAGATGGTGTTCAGGGACAGGGAACCAAAGCAAAGCTATTTGGTTGATCCACACTTTGGACCCATGACTGTGGCCTCATTAGCCCTGTCCCCTTGCCATTGAGCCTCTTAGCATATTTTGTGAAAGTGAACTATACTCATGTCTATAGGAAGGGGAAGAGGAAGAAGGGCCTGTGTGGCCACATCTCCCGCACTGTGGTCCAAGCCTGTTAAGACACTAAAAGGATTCACCTTGTTTAGCTGCCTGGTACTAGCCTCTTCCCTACCCCCAGCCACAGATGGGGCCCCAGGTTCCTCAAAGTAAATGCCCAAGGCAACAATTACTCTGCTCTCTAGCTGAAATAAACCGAGAAACACCTGAGAGCCGTGTGCGTTTGTTTAGCATGTTGTCTGCATTGGATGTTGGGAAATGGAAAGAGAGGAGTCAGCATCTTCTCAGTGTGACCCCAGCCAGACATTAGAGCTCATCTCCTGCCACCCAAGTCCCTGGGGAAGGAGACTTCTGAGAGCATCTGTCCAGTTAGCTTGGTTGGATAGTTGGTCTCTCTTTGCTGCCCCAGACACCCTGTGGGCACTCCTGCAGCTGGAGGTCAGGGATAGCTAACTTCCCCTGTGCATCACTTGTGAGCTTCAGCAAAACTAACTGACTCCCCCACCGGAATACAGTTATGTCCTAGAGCTTGCTTACATCTTTCGTGATATAAGAGGACAAGTTCATGTTTATTTCTCCACTTCTACCATCAAAGTCACCTGGACACCGTGTGTGTGTGTGTGTGTGTGTGTGTGTGTGTGTGTGAGAGAGAGAAGCCCGCCTTACTGTAGCATTAATCATTAACTCAGTGCTCAGAACTATACCAGTCTCTGTAGTAAGAGAGAAAGTAGGCGCCAGATCATGCTAAGGCTGATCATATGTGTTAAAAAGCTCTGCTCACATCTGGAGTAGGAGGGAAGCATGAGAAAAGCTAGTCAGTGTCATTTAGTCTCCTTTCCTTAAAATTTGGGCTGGACTGGGCATGGCTGCATCTCCTGCATGACCAGTATCCAGCACCATCCCATAATTCTCAATCAGGAAGGCCAGAAGGAGGGGGAAAAGGGGAGAACACTTGGTTCCCATGATTTCTACTAGTTCACTGGGAAATAAAATGTGGTAAAAATGCATGCAGGCAAAATGCAAAGCTAGAGACCCATGTAGTAATCTGATTACTTGAATAGCAGTGAAAATCCTGCAGATTCATCCTCTTGTTAAGAACCCCATACTGGCCCCCAGTGGTTCCTGTGGGATGCTTGATGGTGCGGTGATGGGTGGTCCAAGGGACCCTGGCTTGTGGGAGGTGATGGGGCAGGGGACTTCTTGAGAACCTCTGTCTGGGTGGCTGCTCCCAAGTTGGGGCTGCAAGTGAGTTCCAAAACTAGAGGTTTCATGAAAAGGGTACCTGCTCTGGGCCACACTGTCCCTATGTGGGGTTAGAGGCGTGTGACAGGCCATCTGAGCCTGCACAGGGACTTAGAGGTAAACAGGAACTTGGAAGGAGTTGGGAAGCATTGTAAACAGCCCTTCAGAAACTAGCCCACGTGTGCGCTGTGAGACTGGCACTGTTTGCGTTGAAGCTTGGCTGCTGGGAATTCTAACTGGTACACACTGTTGGGAAACAGTTTGTAAATATTTAGCAAGAGCCTTGAGAAGATTCAGGCCCTTTGAACTAGCGGTAATTTTTTTTATAGGAAACAACTCTAAATTTAGAAAAATGGTGCTAATCACCAAGATACATATTTCAGCATTGTTTCGCTAAATTGGAATAGATCTAACTACCCGTTTATAGGGGGATGGGTAGGTAAATTTGGCATATCATGTAGCCATTTGAAATGTATTTTATGAAGGCCAGTGTTGTAACTGATTCTTGTGTGATAACATTAAGTGGAAAAGCATGATACCATTGAAACTTTACAATGCACGCAACGAAAACTGGAAAGACGTCCACCCAAAATGCTAACAATAGTTATGCTTGGAAAGTGGCACTAGATGTGATTTGTTTTTTCTGTTTATCTACATTTTTCTAAACTTTTTTTCAAGGAGAATGCGTTGCTTTTATAATGGAAAAGTAAACATTCTTAAATAGAAATAATCCCAAAGAGTGTTTTAAGATAGTGTCTAGGTCTGAGAACAGAGAGAATTCAAAATATCAGTGTTCAACCAAAGGTCTGCAGCCAGCCAGCCAATTAACTCACTGGGGATGGGTCTGTTCCCGGTGGCTCAGTGGTTTGCTTGGTGGCTGGGCCATCTGATCACACGTGCCATGAGAGGGCCTCAGAGAGGTGGTGTTGGTAACATCTGGCATCTTCCTATGAAGAATGCTTCCTGTTTTGAATTAAGGATGATACAGAAGTGCAAAGGAAAATTGTAGCCCAAAAGAACTTGCATTCTTATCTAGGGGCAAAATACCACTAAGACACAAAACAGTTCATGAGCATAACTGCACTGTATACACGTAGTATATAAATATACACACATATATGCACATTCGCATACGTACTGCAAACACTCTATCAAATATATTGAGAGCACTGACAATATGTGATAATTGTGCAATGGAAAATAAGCACTTAGGTGGTGTGTTAGTAGCATTGTCTTTGAATACATAAGACAGCATATCATTGCAGATAATTCCAAAAGCAATAACAATGATTACAGGCCACACCGATACACTCTCTGTCATTAATGAGCTGATGCTCCAGTAGTTCCCATTTGCAAAAATGTCACACATAGCAATTTTTAAATCTTGATTATTTTGCCAAAATGGAGTAGGCATGCTTAAGGGCGAATATCTCCTGGAGGCTTGGGAGACCCTGCCACAGGGATCTTGTGTTTGGTTCTCACCGGGATCCCTCCAGGTGAGTTTGAGCAGCCCTCCTCCTCCCTCCCACTTCACTGGGCACAGAGCAGGCTGCATAACAGACAGGAGCCAGCGGCAGCGTGTTCTCGCTTCTGTGCTGCGCTGCTCAGCTGGTCAAATATTGCCTGGGCAGCAAGACAAACAACCGCGAAAGGCACTTGCTAGAGTCTGGGACGTGTTCTGTCCCTAGAGATCAGCTGTGGTCTTAACTCTCTTCCTGCTTCCTCTTCTTGGATGTCTTGGGGCTTCAGGGAATGAAGAGAACTTCAACCTATTTGCTCAGTCCAAGAGGACAAATGCAGGCGACTCCTTAGAGAGCACACCTAGGGGTCCACCCTTACATCCTGTACAGAAAAGAGACCCCTGACTTCCTTTCCCCCTTCTCCCTCATATTTCCTCACCCTGGGATTTATTTTGCTTTTTCTTCCTCAGAGCAAGCAAGCAAATAGAAGTGTGAGTAATTGATTGAGAGAAGCTGCAATAACTAATACTGGTAGCTCTGGTTGCAATCTCTCTCGTCCAGGAAGCCTTGGGAGGTTCCAAGGGGAGGTGATCCGAGTGGCAGCCAGGCCCCTCTGGCTCCTGCCCTGGAGGGGCCGCAGACTACGGGGGCGGTGGGGGGGCATAGAGTGGCGTGACCACCTGGCCATGTCGGGGTCCCCTCCACTAGAGGCCTGTGCCCTGGGAGAACGGTGCACAATTGTGGAAAGTTCTCTGTTCTCATCTGATTTGGTTCACACCAGCTGGGATTTACACATTCACCCCAAAGGTGTGAGTGTGAAGAAGAATCGGGGCTAGTGGTGTAAATCCTTTGCCTTATTAATATCAATGCCAGACGTTACCAGACTGTGTTCAACACAGTTGTAATGCCACTTGAAACATAAATGCCTATTTTCATATGAAAGGTTCTCTGGTCAAACTGGGAAATGCTATCTAGCCTCCTGTTGGAGATTTGCTGTGAGCCTAAGTATATTAAAATGCCTGAGACGTCTAGCAGGAAAACTTCATTTGTATTTTGCACTTACTTGCTCCAAACTTATTTGGCCATGGGAGCATATTCTGGATGACCCTTTCAAAACACACACACACATACACACACTGCAGCCTTCCCCTCCCCCGCACCCCATACATAATGGAAGACACAGTGAGACTGGAGATGTAGGTCTGAATGCTGTTTCTGCTTCTTGCCAGCTGAGAGACTTTGCAGCGGTCTCTGAGCTTGTTTCCTCATCTATAACAAGGATTAAAACCAACCCCCAGTTGCACATGTTATTGTGTGTAACGACGCCTATCACAGTGCTTGGAACCTAGGAGACTCTCTCTGATCTCATATTGAAACTGAATATAAATATAACCCACGGCAGATAAAATTACCTTGAAGCTAAGCAGCACTGATTCAGATCCACTGCGGAAACGTGAGTATCCAGCTCAGGAGACTTCCGCACTGGCCTGGGTAACCTGATCTCCTGCCTTCTTCCTAACCTTGGTTATAGGAAGGCCTTCCTGGTACCCCACCAAGTTCACTGTATTTGACATTAATGCCATTTCCCCCCGAGGCAGTGGCTGCTGGGCCAGTGGCATCAGCATCACCTGGGAATTTGCTAGATACACACATTCCAGACCCAGATTACAGAGTTGGGTTCTCTGGAGTCGAGGACCAGCAATCGGGGTTTTAGCAAGTTGCCCAGGTGATACTGATGCTCACAGGTTTGAAAACTGCTGCCCTAAAACACTGTCTACCTTGACTTTGCCAAGAACCATCAGCGCTCACTCCCACATGCCTTCTCCTGAAACTTACATCTGTCCTAACTCCTTCTCAGCCTCCCTTCCAGACAGAAGACTGCTGTCTATTTCCTGGGTTCTCAGCATGGTGGCAGGTTTCTTAAAATCAGGGCCATGAAATCTTCAAGGCTGGCAATTCTTCATGCTTAGACTCCCGCTGCAGGGCCACATCACCTCCTCTGCTCCCTGCATGCCTCACCCCACGTCCCTGGGCAGGTCCTGAGATCCACCCATCTGTTTTCCATGCCTCGCTCCTGCCAGGGCCCAGGTGGTTGAGCCAAGAGGGCTGCAGTGTTGCAGCGAAGCCCTCTGGGAGAAGTGTTGGATAAATATGCCTCCGGGTGTTACCACGTGCCTGGCACCATCCTTTATGCTGACCTGCCGGTAACACTGCAAATTCCACAGGCTGCTCTCTGCGGGGAGTTGGGCAACAGATAACAACTGCCCGGAGGGTTATTTCTTTGGTATTTTAGTTCATTAAAAGTTGTCTGTGGTTCCCAGAAGGCCCAGGGGGTGGGGCTGTTTCTTCTCCTGGAATCCCGTATGGGCCAGTTTCAGCAGCTCTCAGCCAATTCCCAACCCATAGGTCAGTCAACACCTTTGTATTATATGATGAGCCCTATCTCAGTGTGTGTGTGTGTGTGTGTGTGTGTGTGTGTGTGTGTGTAGGGGAGATGGTAGTGCCTGGTTCCAAGATCAAGTGCACAAGTGGTAAAGGTCAGGCAAGAATTAAATAACTGCCTCCTACTTCAAAGGCCTTGTGTAGTGTATAGATTAAGAAGGCCATTCTACTTGGTGCTATCTTGCATTTCTTGTGAAATTTGCAGAATTAATATGAGGAGCTATACCCTGTGTTTCAGGAAGCCTTTGTTTTAATATTGACTTTGTCACTGACCGTCTGTGACCTTGGGCAAGATCATTTCTCCATTTATTTACTTACTCTTTCCTTCAACACTGGGTTAGCGCTGATTATGTTCTTGGCTTTCTTCTGGTCACCTGGTCACATCAAAGAGTAGAGCACAACCTCTGTTCTGGAGAAGCCACAGTCTAAGACAGGGGTGGGCAAACTTTTTGACTTGAGGGCCACAATGGGTTCTTAAACTGGACTGGAGGGCCGGAACAAAAGCATGGATGGAGTGTTTGTGTGAACTAATATAAATTCAAAGTAAACATCATTACATAAAAGGGTACGGTCTTTTTTTTTTTTTTTTAGTTTTATTCATTTCAAACGGGCCGGATCCGGCCCGCGGGCCGTAGTTTGCCCACGGCTGTTCTAAGATGTGTGTACGCGATCATGATACAGAGAGCAAGGACTTCCAAGGAGGTATTGGCAAAGTCCAGTGACACCCAGAAGACAGACACAGATGCTGTGGAGAGAGAGATGCTTCTAGAAGCTTGAGATGTTGCCTCCATTTCTTCCTTCTGTCAGTGATTTTGCAAAAGCCAGGTCTCTTCAACAGTCCCAGCTCTCTCCTTTGCATCAGAGGCTCCCAGAGTGAGAAGAGAGATGGAAAGTTGCCTGGTTTAACCGCTTTTGCGATGCTTACATACTCCCTCCTGCACAACACACCCACCTTTGCCCACACACAACAACCCAGCCGAGTATCTGTCCAGACTTCACATGAACATCTAGCCATGGGGAACTTCTGCACCAAATTTTATGGACATCTGTTACAAACAAGAGAACTAATGGCCATTTAAGAACTTTTAAACAAGAGCTACCCATTTCAGAATTGTCTTGGCTGCCATCTTGGTGTAAGGTAGGGTAAGTTTCAGCCAGAGTGGAAATACCCTGGAGTGGAATTCTAAAGTTCAGTGTCTCAAAGAAAATTGGGAGTGTGTGTGTGGGGGGGTTTGAATATTCTAAATCAGTCTCCCCCTCCCCTTAAATCCCATTTTACAAAGAGAGAGCTGAGACTAAGGGAATGGAAATGACTGGCTCAAGTTCGTTACTTTACCTTGGCTGCTGTCCGTGACGCTTCTCGGAATGTGTGGTCATTTTCTAGAGAATGGGGAGCTTGCGAAGGTACTGCTCTGGCCTCTTGTAGTCAATGATGGGTGAAATCTGCAGAAATAGTCACTGTAGTGGAGTAGGGACAGCCCGCGGTGCACCTTTCGGCATGCCTCCCCTCAAACCACCCCAGTCTCCAGCGGCTGCTTCGTATTAGAGAGGATTGACATTAACCCAAAAACTCATGGAGTGAAGTCATATGGCATTCATCTTTCTTTGACTGACTTATTTCACTTAGCACAATGTTCCCCAGGCCCATCCATGCTGTCACAAAGGGTAAAAGGTTTCCTCATATGTGGAATTTAATGAACTACCAAGCATAATAGAGATAGAGGCATAGATAGAGAGCAGGCAGACAGCTCTGGTGGGGGATGGGCATTGGAGGTGGAGGATGGAAGGATTGAGACAGAAGAAAAGAAGAGAACTCACGGACATGGACAATAGTGTGGTGATTGCAAAGGTTAGTGGGTAGGTGAAAGTGGAAGAGGGCATAGAGGGGATAAATGGTGATGGAAAAAATAAAATAACTGAAGGAATATAATCACCCAGAACACACTGTGTGCCAGCCAGGTGCCATAGGTGGCAAGAAGCTGGAACTCCGACTTAAATTCTCCTCCTTTTGGCTCTGAAGCACATCTCCAATGCTAAGTGGGAAGGATGACTATTTCCGTGGCTTGAGAACACTCTGGCACATGAGAGGAACCACTTCTTCAGTGTGAGACGCTGAGCGGAACAATTAGTGCCCCTGGCAGGTAGCCTCATGGCTCGAGAATAACTTGGTGCGCTGGCAGAAGCAAGGTAATTGAAGAACTTTAGTGACAGAATGGATGGTTCTACCAGGAGCTTGGGGTGGTGGGGGGGACGGGAAGCCAGGATAGAATCACCAGGAGTTGCTCCCGCCTTCTCTTCCAGTCCTCAGGGCTGCAGGGCTGTGTTGGCAGAAGTTGGCAGGTTGCCCCAAAGGCCCTATGGGCCCCTCTCAGTCTTGGTTCCCCCTCTCAGCATCCCTCCATGTGGCCCTGAAACCTGCGTGTGGTCCTTTTCTCTCCTGTCTTCCAGGACGGTGCTAGGCACAGTGCTGGCCACGCCAGCTATCTCAGCTGCTCCCCTCCTGGCGCAGGTCTCTCTCACTCTAACTGGTACCGGCCGCCTGCTCACAGAGGCCTCCGGGAAGCAAAGTGATTTTCAAGGAGAGACGGACCCTCCTCTGCTGGTTCTGAACTGGTGGCCACTTCAGGGCCAGGGGAAACCAGATGGTTTCTCCAAGCAGCGAAGTGCTGAGGTGGGAGGGGCGCGACGGTCGCCAGGAGGGAGAGTGCTGGATACCACAAGGACACAGTGGGGCCCCCCTGCGGGTCACCCTGGCACCCCAACCAGATGTGTGGGTACCACAGGTGGAAGAAGTCCTGTCTTGCATCTCAGTTTTTCTCCCTTCATAGAAATGATCACCCAGCTCTCTCATTTCCTTTTTTAAGTTTTGAGCTTGAAGCAGCCTGTGTTCCAAAAGCTCTGTGCTTAGCAGAGAAACACATTCTGTGGGTGCTATTCTAGGAGGGTCTCTAACCAGGAAACTGGGGGCATTCCGCTTGGAAAAGTGATCTTTAGGACGGAAATCATAACAAGCGGAGAGAACTTATTTATTTTTGGACCTGGCCCTTTTCCAACTGGGTCCCAGTAAACAAAGCTGCTGGACTGCTGTTTTATAACGTAAGCATCTCAAATTCACCAGTTTTTCCCGAATAGCCTTTCCTGGCCGAGAGAGAGAGAGAGAGAGAGAGAGAGAGAGAGAGAGAGAGAGAGAGAGAGATGAGAGAGAGAGAGAGAGAGAGAGAGAGAGAGAGAGAGAGAGAGATCTTCCATTGTCTCATAGAGGACATCTGGGGAATACTATGTAGAATTTTTTCCCTGTGTTTTGTTTTTTACAAAATTCATGAGTCTGGGAGAGGAGTTTTTGCTGACATTTATGTTTGATGAAGAGAGAGCATTGCAGCAAGATGAGCTTCTCAGCGAGCAAACATTGCCTATGGCACTTCCCACTGAAGGCAGGGAGACGATTAACCCTGCTTTGCACCAAGAGCCCAAGGTTGACCTGGAGTGACAGAGGCAGGCTCAAGGACGCAGGTGCAGGCGGGCGGGCCGGTGACAGTCAGCCTGTGTCCTTTCTAGGACAGTCACAGGGACCATTTCTTCGGATCCCAAACCAGACCAAACTCACGGCAGGGCCTGCTGGATGAGATCGGAGGCAGTGGGTGCTGCCTGCACCGTAGGCTGAGGCGTTAGGAGGCAGGAAGGCTCTCCGGCCCCAGCCGTGATGGATCGGGGCTCCTGAGAAATGGTGATCACCGAGCAAATTGCTTCACTGGTGGAGACTTAACAGCAGCAATTTCGTTTCCTTATGGCTGCTTCTTGCCAAAAGCGCCTTACCTAACACCATTGTTTATAGTCACGGAGCTTGAAGGGCCTTAAAAACAACAACAGCCTTTAAAGGAAGGCATTTGAGGAGAGCAGGGTCGAGTGTAAAGGGGGGTTGTGGGGACCCAGAGCTCCCACCTCAGGCCCCTGCCTGGAGCCACGGAGAGTGGACCTCCTTCCTCCGTCCCCCGCCCCCCCTCCCCCCCGTTGCAGTTGGTTGAAAACTCCAAGGACTTTTCAGCAAACTTTGAACCATCCCTGAGCCAATGCCGGCATATGTGGTGATGAGTCTTAATGCCTTTGCATTTCTGTATCTCTCCACAGTCTGACCTCAGTCTCATCCTCACAGCAACACTGAGGCAGGCACAGCAGGGGTCCACTCCTATCTCACAGATGAGGACACGGACGCTCTGCAAGTTTCCAGCATTTGTCTGAGGACACACCATAGAACCAGAGCTCAAACCCTAAGGTCCACCCTTTCCTAACCCATGAACTGGAAGGAAAAATATCACTCCTTGCCCCGCCCCCTTGTTTCCTGTTCATTTTTTTTCTTTTCTAAATTCCATTCAAGGTTCCCACACTCCAGACTTACACTCCAGCAACTCTAAAGTGTGTTTTGTCCCTCAATAGGCCATGCTGTTTCCCACCCCCTTCACTGAACACATTTTGCTTTTTCTGTTTTCGGCATTTCTTTCAGCCTTTTGACTATTCTCCCTACTCCTTCTCAGCTCAGGAGTCACCTCCTCTTGGGAGCCTTCTCTGATTTGTCCCTCCCTTCCTTCTCACCCCAGAGGAGTCACTCTGTTTCCTGGGTTACTGCTGGGCCCCTCAACATTTCCATCTTTGCACAGATGCACCCACATCTTTGCATTTGTTATGGTTATTTGACCGTCTTTCTTTATAGGGGCATTGACACGTGTCTCTGGGTTCCCGGGATCACACTCTGAGTGTGCACATAGTGTTTGTGATGAATGGAGTTGGGGGCTGGGGAACCCTATCCACAGGAATTTTCCTTGACCCTATGGAGACTCTCCACTTTTTAGGGGGACAAACAGACTTGGGAGCTCAGAAGGAGATCTCTTTGTTTAGTGACGAGTCCTAAATCCTTCCGCGGACTGGGCCAGGGAGGAGCTGGGAGGGATTTGAAGCTCTGGAGAAGGCTCAGAGGCAAGGACCAAGCGGATAGGGAGGATGGCTAGCACCAGGCAACACGTGCCTGGAAAAGCCGAGCTGCACAGACAGGCCCCGCGCCTTCCTGTCAGTCCTGCCCAGGCCTCCACAGGGGCAGGGGCATCAGTACCAGAGGCCTCACTAAAGTGCACCCAGGACATCCAGGGCGGGGATGGGTCCTCTCCCCTGCACACCTCGGCGCGCTTTGTCAGAGTGTCTCTTGATACCACGAAAAGGGCAGAGAGCCCATCTCTGGGCGGAAATGAACTTGTCAGTTAATGGCCATAACTGACCCTTGGTGTCTCCCCGCTCCCCCTCATGTGTTTCTTCCCTAGAGAAAGCTGGAACCTTTCTGTGGATTTAAGAGTAAGTGTGCGCGCTCGAATTGCTAACCTAGTTCCTGGATGAAAATGATTGCTCTCTGTTGGTGCAAGCCCCTCACACAGTTTTGACTAGTCATGGCGGCTCTGTTTGTGTTGGGGTTCGGGTTCAGGTGCTTAACAAGTGGTACTCCGTCTGCAACAATGGAGGAAAAGCCCAGAACCCACACCAGCCCCGTCGCCCACTCTGGGCGTGTTCACCCCTGCAGATTTCTGACGGGTGCAGAATGCTACCCACCAGTGACTTCCCATTATGAGCTGCTCACGCTCGCCTCCCCTCCGGCCGCTGCTGGCTCAGGCCTGGCATCTCCAGGCAGCGTCGCCTGGGACATCCTGCTCCTCTTGTGAAGGAGTCTGCCTTGGGGTCCTAGGGGCTATGGGTGAGCCCCTCAGTACTGAGAGGGAGACCCCCGAATAGATGAACTCGTCACAGTCCACTGGTCCCACTGCACACCCTCGCCAATGCTGAGGGACCTTAGGATCAGGCGCAGATTAAAGCCTCAGAGCCTTTCCAATGCAGATGCCCGTGATAAATCACATGCTGGAACGGGCCCCTCACTCCTGGGGTCCACGATGACTTAATAAGGACCAGGATGAACTTCTCCTTCCTTAAAGCGGGAACGCACAGGAGCCAGGCTGCCACCCTTGCCTGGCCCAGGTCGGCTTCAAATGATCATGATTATTCTCTGATGTGCGGTGTGTTGCTGGACCGGCAATCAGTTCCAGCTGCTGGGCCGGAGGGGGGTTGGGGGGGCCCGCCACCTGAGCCTCAGGTTGGAATCATCTCTTATATCCCCATTAAGCTCTGGGCCCCAGCCACATGGAAGAGTTTAAGGGGAAAATGAGATTTTATTAAAGCCAGGGGACCTCCCTGACGGAGTAGAAAGCCCAATAACAGCCGTGAGGGTTTCTTATCTCATATGAAAGTTTTTCATTTTCCCAGATTCCTCTCTTTTGTTGCCGCTGGACGGCCCCTCCTCCACCCTCTCATTTCCATGGGTACCTCGTTATTTAAAACCCCTGCGAAAACGCCAGAAAGCAGCGAGTAGCCAAATCATCCAACAGCTTTTTCTCCCCCTAATGAAGGCCAGCGGTTTCGTGCGTATGCGTTTTATAGTCTGAATACAATGACTTCAAAAGGCTCCTGAGTTTCAGAGCAATAATGTGGACTGGATTTCTGGGGGGAAATAAGACAAGCCAGAAAGGTGTGCGCAATATCTGTGTCTCTTGCGACCCAAGCAGGCCAAAGCTGCCACCGTGGCCTCGGCAGCTCACTCGGAGCGCTTCTAGAACTCGGCGGCCTGGGCCCAATCAGAGAGTCCTAGTGTGTGCGGAAGGGGGGCTCTTCCTCTCCCTTCCTCTGGTCTTCTCCTGCAGGTCTCAGCGAGGACATCATTAGTCTGAGCTTGGCCAGTGGCTGGGTCACCTGTTGCTGGGGCCAGGGATTAACTCAGCAGTGAAGTCCAGCCAAGACTGGCGGGTAGCCAGGGTCAGTCCGCCCACCCCATAGGCTTTCTCATTACCTCCACTGTCTGGCCCCATCAGGCCCCGGCCACTTTCAATACTTAGAATTCTTGCCCATATGAGATGAGGATTAATAATATTTACCAACCACATAGAATTTTGAAGATTTAAAGGCATAATGGATGCTCAGCCCTTAGGAAAGTGCCTGGCAATGGTAAGTACTCAATAAGTGTTTTGTGTTTTGTAATGGCATCGCATTAGAGTAGTTTATGATTTCATGAGTAGATGTTTAAGAAATGCTACTTTTTTTAGGTCCTCCTTGCTCCCATGCCAAGCTGGCTACATAGAGTATCTTCTTTAAGCCTTCCAGCCTTCCTGTTCACAGGTGAGCAAGTTGAGGCTTCGAGACCTTACACAAAGTCATACAGTTGGCGAGTGGCAGAGCCAGAGGTTCATTCCTCAGGTATTTATCAAGTGCGACCGCGTGTCAGACACTGTTCTAGGCTCTGGGGATTTGAGCCTTTGTGGTCTGATTATAGAAGCCTCATCCTTTCTGTGCATCATGCTGGTTTCCAGTCTGTCAGATACGAGAGGTGATGGGTAATGTCCCCCGACCTGGGAGGTGCTGAAGGCAGAGAAGAGCCTGAGCGACCCCTTTGGGGGTCAAACGAGCCTTTCACAGGGGTCGCCTAAGACCATCGGAAAACACATATATAATTACATATTGTTTTTGTGATTAATCACTATGCTTTAATTATGTTCAATTTATAACAATGAAATTGGGGGTCACCACAACATGAGGAACTGTATTAAAGGGTCGCGGCATTAGGAAGGTTGAGAACCACTGCTCTAGTCCCTCCGAAGTCAGGCATGGAGTAGCTGAGCTCAGGTCATTGGAGGAGGGGTCTGCCATGAGCCTTTCTCACCCATTTTAGGAGACCAGCACCCACAAATCCCACCGGAAAAGCCACACAGGTGTCAAACACACCTCCTTGAAGAAGAAACAGCTTGAGGAAATGAGCACAGACCACGCCACGTGTGCGTTCAGTGTGGTGAGACCGAATACCACGCAGTTTGCTCTGGAAAAGTTTAAAAACCAAAACAGCAGAACCACTCAAGACTAGCTTCTCTGACTCCACCATTCATTTCCTTTTCTTTTGGTTTGGAAACTGTAAGCTCTTTGCTGGCAGCAAACATATCTTTGCTCAACACCTGGCCCCGTAGCTTCCAATGTGGTGCCATGTGGCATGTCACGTGGATGTAAGTTTTCCCAACGCATTCCAGTGAGCCTGTTCACACTGGATCCCGTGAGCTGTAAGAGCCAGGCTGGGGCAGCAATTACATGGGCATCACTCTAGAGGCAATGATCAACCGTAATTAAAGAGAGTGCTGACAGAGATCATAAAAAAGTTGTCTTTGGCTCTGGAATGCACAGTAGCAGGTCTTCACACCAGGTTAAACTTGCCCTCCCAGTCCAGTTTCCCAGGGCCACTTCTCTGTGCACTTATGGGGACTCAAGCACTCTTCAGCGTCTGGGTGTGCCCCAGACTTTGTGTGAGGGGGAAGGGGTCAGGGGGGACAGACTAGGGAAGCCCTAATCACAGGCTGTGATAAGGGTGTCACTGTCCCTGGTTGATTCTTTCATTTCAGACCTGCTGTGACAACCTCTCACCTCCACTCCGACCCCAGTTGGAGGCTCCCTATGAGGGGTCTACTCCCCCCAGGGTCACTGCCACTTTGGTGTTGCCATCACCCTGTCAGTGCCTTGGCTTTATGAAATCCTCCAAGAGGACTGTCTGCTCCCCATGCTTCCTCCACACAGCCGGGTCCAGAAATAGGCTCTCCCATCTGTGGTCCGCGAGAGAAATTTCCACCAGAAGTGATGCAGCACTCTAAAGGTTACAGAGCAGGCAGCTGACCATGGTGGGGCCACTTTTCCTTTGAGGCTCACATGGCTAACCCCAAGGGGCTCATGGGGCAGTTTTGGGTAAACTATTTTCTCATCCACTCAAATGGCCCTCGTCTTAACTTTCCATGTCCTGTTCTTCTCTCATCTTTGTGCCTTCTGTATACATAACACAGAGGCAAGGACCATCCTTTCTCTCTCTCCCAACCTGTCTCCCCACCCCCAACTCCAGGGGCACATTCATTCGCAGCCTAATCCGAACACCTGTTCTTTCCCTCTGGGACTTCCTTTCCACGCTCCTGGTCCTCTACCCACCAGCGTGGCCGGCACTCATTCAGGTGGGCCTACAAACCAGGCACCAGCTCTCACTACCTGCCTGAGGCATAGGGTCCCTCGGGGTAAAAATGGGCCATCAGTGCCTGGGACACAGTGTGCCCGGGCTCAGTCATAGCACCTGTGGCTGGAGCAGGGCAGGGAGAAAAGGTCTAAGAATGAGTTGACAGAACCCAAGTGAAGAATCTGCTAACGGCTCCACTGAGTGAACTTGCTACCTGAAGGCATTTATTTATGTTTTCTTATGTTAGTGATAGGAGAGGAATGGAAATAGGCAACACACACACACACTCACACACACACACACTCCAGGAGAGTTGGCACTACGAAATACGGCAAAGCAAGGCAAATTTTGTTAATTAGATGCAGGTAATTTTTAAACAAATGGGCAGCTTTATAAAAGTTATTTGCAAAGGTTAAGAATTCTGAAAAAGGCAGGAGTGGGCGGGGCATTCGAGAGGCTGCTTGCAGGCTACACACTTGCGCATGGAGACTCCTGGAGGCCTGGCTGCAGCAGTAACCCTGCTCCCAGGGGGCCGCCTTGGCTCCCCTGGAGCCTTGCCGCCGGGCAGAGTCTGTGAATACAGAGTGATGTGCAGTCTCTGGATCCGCCCACAGAAGCGCACTTTGGGCAGGATGCGTCTGCGTTTTCTACACTCTAGTTCCCACACAGGGTTAGGACACCCAAGTCGACTCTTACCACTTCAGCATCCAACTCCTAGGCTTTCCTGCTGGGTGCCATGCCTCCAACATACACCTCTCCGTACCTACCTCTCAGATGAGGTATCAGGATCATTTCCTCACAGAGTCTATAAACATTCCTGTCTTTGATGAGCTCATTGTTCGAAGCGACGGTTTCGGGGCAGACACGAGGTGCTTGCTTCCCGGCTGAGCCCGTGGTGGAATATTTTTCTCTGTCAGGACCAGGGTAGGTGCTCTTTCTGGCCAATGTTGCACCACCCAGGGCTTCTCCATTAGCAGAGCCAGTGGGATGACTGACCTGGCTGAGAAAGGGGCGCTCCTCTGTCCTCACCAGGCCCAGAGCTCTCTGCTCAGCTCCGCTTCAGGAAGCCACGTCTTGTCAGTTTTCCTGAGAAGCGAAAACATGCGTATGATATCAGCAAGGGGTCTGGTGCTGCATCTTAGCAGGTTGCTGGCGCCTGGGTGGCTCTGGGGGCCTGAGAATCAAAGGAAGGGCTTAGGCCACTCAGCTTAGTGCTGTCTTGGCTGCTGATTTTGCCCGAGGGGAAGACAGAAGTTGAAAGGAGCTGTCTTGGTCAAGTGGCAGAGGCACTAGGGACCCTCTCATCTCATGCTAAAGGGCTGGGAGAGGCCCTGGGCCCCTCCGAGCAGCCAGACTCCTCAGGCAGGAAGATCCAGGCAGGTAACCCAAATGAGGAGCGGGATGCCTGGGATGCAGATGGAATGATCTGATTAGGGCATGGGGGAGGGGTGGGGGGTGGATAGAAAGGAGGAGGGCCAGGAGAGCCTCCTCAGGTGGTGCTGAGAGCTCCCTGCAAACTCTCAGAATGGAATGTGAGGCGCATGCAGACGCATTCTACAGACAGAATGCTGGCCCAAGGTCTGTGCTGGGAATGCAATGTCACCACATGGCTGGAGGCTGGCGGTGCAGGTGTCACTCTGGCAGATGTACTGTTTGGGGGCCTGGGCTGCGCTCCTTCAAGGCTGTGTGGGGCTCCTCAGCAGATGCACGCATGTCAACTCCCCTCAGCCTAGGCCCTGTCTGCAACTGTTGGCTGGGGTGGGCACGGTGCCCAGAGCAGAGTGAGGTGTCCTTGACGAGGCTGCATGAGCCATACCTGGGCACAGCCACACCTGAACCCACGTGACAGGGTGGGAGCTGCTGAGCACCCACCCTGGAACAGGGGCAGGGGTGACAGGAGAGCTCAGGGCCTGGCTCCTCCTCTGGTCCCCGGGTTAGTGGGGTGCCCCGCCAGCTGGACTTGGGCTCACACAGCTGCTCCTCTGGACTCCAGACAGGCCCAGAGCTGCTGGCAGGAGGGAGAGTGGCAGGGAACTGGCTTGTGTGGATGCGGCCACTTCTCCCCTGCCCCCCCCCCCCCGCCTCCCTTCCCCTCTGTTCTTTTCTCACAATGTTGTATCTCCTGCTGCTTTTCTTTTCTCTCAGACCTAACAATTGATCAGTTTTTGCATGCTAACTTAAAAAAAACAAACACAACTAACTAGCACAGAATCCTCAAACATGCTTCTGTTTTACTCCCTCCCTTGTTTCCTTGGCCCTCGCTCCTGATGAAGGCGGCCGGTCCCCACCCCCATTGATGGTGCTAGCAGTGCTCACTTTGGCTCAGTCACCCTGTTGTACAGCCCATTTCCAAGATGTCCTCCTCTCTGGCCCGGCCTCCTTATTGTGCGTGAGTGTCTTCTATGTTATTATAGAAGTCTCCTTGCTATTCCTCTTTTATGATCGCCGCTTCTGTGGAGCCTGGAGCATCAAGAGAAAAGTGTCACAGTGGAAAGAGAGGAGGCTCTGGCCCCAGGCCGGAGCGGAGGAAAGGCAGTTCTCCTGCTCCCCGTTGGGGTCCAGATCAGCTCTTCAGTCTGTGGTCCTCAGCTTTCTCACCTAATGCTATAGCATGTCCCAAAATTCACGCAAGAAGTAATTTTGATAGAAAACACAGGTTTATAATTAAAAATTGTAAATTTTTTATTGATTCATAAAGTATACAGTATAGGGTTATGTATGGAATAGCATATCAGGTAAATAGCCTCCACGGCTTTCCTGGCACATACGCAAAGCCATGGTCTTCATTGGTCTTCATTGTCCCTGCTCCTGGGCCATAATTGGTACTTCGTAATGCTTATCAAATTGAAGGGATTGAAATCAAAGGGCAACAGATATTAGAATCTGATTCAATAAACCAAGTAAAATTAGGCTTTTATTTTTTGTTGTTGTTGTTGTTAATGCTCATGCAAAATTCAAATCTTGCATGAATTTTGGGACACCCTATACAACCTGCACTGCGAGTCTGTCCTGAGGACTGGACTCAAGTCACTTCCATTAACAAGCCTGGCTTCTGGCGGCTGTTCAGGGCCTGCTAATGCCCTGTGCTCACCCCTTCCTTCCCTCTCTCTACAGGTTCCTGTGGACATTTACTGTCTACGGACATGCTGCCTCCATTTGTGGTCCTGGGTCCCAGTCAGAGGGTCCTTCCTCTGGACCAAGTCATCTGCAATGTTCCTGCAGATGGGGCTCATTATTGTCTCCCCTCCCCCAACTCATTATTCTTCCCTATTCCTCCATCTTCATCCCTCCCTATATAACCCCAGCAGGCCCCACTTTCTTGCCAGTTCCTCCTCCCTGGATCATTTTTTCCTGAGAACTCCATCTTTCTTCTTCTTCCTTCTGTATCTCCTTCCTTCCCTGCCCCCTTGTCCCCTGCCCATGTGGACGTGTGTCCTTCTTGAGGGCAGTAGGGTTCACACCTTAGGCAGGCATGTGTGGGGGTCATTCAGAAACACCTCCTTGTCTGTAGCAGAGCCACCAGCCCACCCTCCCTAGCAGTCTCTGGTCCTAGGCAGTGGAGGCTGTGTGGTACCCGGAAACTTGCCACTCACCCCACTCCCTGTAGACTTCCATCCCCTGCACACAGCCAACTGGGTTATTGAGTTCCCCCATCTCTCTTTCTCTGTAGCCACAGGTAGAGTGCCACAC
The DNA here is from genome assembly GCF_014108235.1 of Myotis myotis. NCBI lineage: Eukaryota > Metazoa > Chordata > Mammalia > Chiroptera > Vespertilionidae > Myotis > Myotis myotis. Next base: position 60,368,690 of record NW_023416315.1, read on the forward strand.
CTGGCCAGGGTTTCATTCCTAGGTAATTTAGATTTCTCTTTCTTGCCTTATTTAAAGCCCTCACTAGCATGTCTAGTCAAGGTGTCTTGATTATTATTCCAATGAATTTTTCAGTTATAAGTGGCCCTTTGTTGGACTCCCTTTTCTGGAATACTAGCCATTCATCTTCTTCCCAGACCCCGATTCTTGATTTCCTGGAAAGCCCCTATCTTTGGAGTTGGCTGGAGAAAGAGATGCTTCTGATTTCCTTCTCTCTTTTTCTTAAGGTAGGAAAACTGAGACATAGAAGGCACAGGGCCTGTTATCCTGAAAGACAGAGCCCCTGGGCCCTGGAAGTGGGAAGAGAACCAAGGTTTCCTTCCTCAGGGACTGAATAATGCTGTCTAGGTCTGTGAGTGAGGTGAGCGTGCTTACGGGGTCAGCCTGGCCATTCCCCCCACGTTCATCCCTGATTACAGATTTCTTCCGCTCTCTCAGCATGAAGCTCCCTGTAACCAGACAGGCATATGGAGCCAGGCTCACAACTTCTGCTCCTCTCACTCTTTCCTCAGGAGTGGCCCGGCCCCCTGAGAGGTGGAGAGGCTCCCAGGGGCTGGGGGTACAGGGGCCCACCTCCTTGCTGGGGTATATGGAGGAGAGGAGCCAGGCCCACCAACTTTCCTCCTTGCCATGTGCTCTGTGAACTTGTTTCTTAAGTTCTCAGAGGAACTGGGTTTGAACAGTTGCCTGAGAGATCCAGGTTTCTATGAGGACCTGGCTAGGAAATAGCTCCTCAGTGACACCTGTCCTCCCTCTCTGAATCCCCACCTCCTCCACGGCCAGGGAATAGGAGACCTGGGCTCGGCACTGCCTTCACCCTCTGCCTCATGTCAATGGCCCCCTTTCCTTCCCCGGTGTTCCTGCCCATCGGTCACTGCTCTAGAAGCAGGGCATCATTAAGTTACAACGATTCTAGAAATGAATCTGTGAGAACGTTTATTTAAGCGATGAGGACACACCCAAAGGGGGTGTGGCTTCCTTAGGATCCAGTGTCCTTGGCTTCTAGTCCAGCACTCACCATCAGCCCCCCAAGGGCCACTGTAAACGTACGGGGAGCAAGGCATGGGAACACTTAGAAGGAGGCCTTCCCCTGTGCACCCAAAGGGGCCATTATTAACTCGTGTTTTGTTTTGTTTTTAGTATATTTTATTGATTTTTTACAGAGAGGAAGGGAGAGGGATAGAAAGTCAGAAACATCGATGAGAGAGAAGCATCGATCAGCTGCCTCCTGCACACCCCCTACTGGGGATGTGCCCGCAACCAAGGTACATGCCCTTGACCGGAATCGAACCTGGGACCCTTCAGTCCCCAGGCCGACGCTCTATCCAGTGAGCCAAACCAGCCAGGGCTCGTGTTTTTTAATTACCTCACTACTGACCTCTCTCAGCTTGATGGAGCAGTTCAATGAGCCAGATGCAGATTTTGATAAGAGGAAGCTGCTGGTTTGATTCCTAGACCTTCAAATTTGGTGAGAAGCCATTGCCATCCTGCAAATGCCCACCACCAGCACTTGGGAGCACTGCTAGGAAGGGCATCCAGGCAGTCAGACATTAGCCACAGGGTGCCATCTTCCGCAAGAGGGACTCCTCTGCTGGGGGAGATGTTACCCCCGTAGCTCACATGTGCTCTTATGCGCCAGGCACCTTGTATCACTGAATGAGATAAGGCAGGCATTCTTGTTTATTTCAAGTTCTAAAGATGGTGAGGATGAAGTAACATAGTAATTATAGTAATTTCTCTGAATTCACAAGCTAGTAAATGTCAGCCGTGGGAGTCAGCCTGTGTTTCCCGGATCCCAGAGCCTACCTGCTTAACCACAGTGTTAACCTATGAAGACAGTGTGGAGAAGTGTTCTTGCTCCACATTCCCAGAGCAAGGCCACGAAATGGAAATGGGGTAGTAAGAAAAAGTCCTGATGGTTTGGATGGATTTGCCAGTCTGCTGTAGGCAGGAGTGTGGGCTCAGTGCCCTCGGGGGGCCTTGTTAAGTCCAGTGTCTTCCAGACAATTTATGGAGATAGAAAAAGCCCATCAAGCTGGTGGCCATTCCCGGATGGCATGGTGTCCTGGGCTGCGATGTGTCCAGGAAGCTTGGCCTTCTATTGGCTAGGAGCTGGCGTTAAGCCTGTCCAGTCACAGGGAGGACAAGCACTCTAAAGCTTTGTATTCTGGTTGCATCAGCAGCCAGGACCTTGTGGAACAAAGAAAGGCACTGCATTTTTTTTTAGCTCATTATTTGAAAGCTGCATATCTGTTATTTGCTCCACCAAACAAGGTCTGTGCATAAATGCGTCACCAAAATGCTAAGGACTTCCTCCCACCATGGCTGCCCATCCTTCCACTTTTCCCTCCCATCGCGCTTCCCATGGATGGGGCTGTGTTCCAGCGGGCCTATGAGCCATCCCCCCACCAAGGGAAATGTTATGCTGATGAGTGGAATGTTCTTTCGCATCCCAGGTCTCTGGTCCTGGCCCAGAAACCACATGCTCTCTGCACACACGCGAGATGCTGCTCCTCTGTCCTGATGCTTTGGGACCGAGATGGTGTCAACTGCAGCCGGGCAGCAGCAAGGGAGGGGGATGCCCCATAGTCTTGGCTGGGCCCAGGCCATACTTGGCCGACTTCGACTTGAGTTGGATCCACCTTTATTTCTTTGTGATCTTTCAGCTTCTCCATGAAGTCTTCCAAACAGGCATCTCTAACTGAAGTTTAAAAAGAGATAGTAACAGCATGGCGGTTCCTCAAAATATTACAGTAGAATCATCAGGAGATCTAGCAATTCCTCTTCTGGGTACACACCCCAAAGAACTGAAAGCAGGAACTCATACCGATATTTGTACACAGCAGCATTAGTCGCAATAGACAAAATGTGTAAACAACTCAATGTCAATCAACAGGTGAATGCATAAAATATGGTATATACAAACAATGGAATGTTATACAGCATTTAAAAAATGAAGAAAATGCTGACACATGACACAACATGGATGAATCATGATGATATTATGCTAAGTGAAATAAGCCAGACGGACAAACACAAATGCTGTATGACTCCACTGTTGTAAGGTACCTAGAGCAGCCAAGTTCATAGAGACAGAAAGTAGAATGGTGGTTGCCGGGGGCTGGAGGGAAGGGGGAATGTTATTTTTTAATAGGTACAGAGTTTCAATTGGGGAAGATGAAAAAGTTCTGGAGATGGATGGTGTTATGGCTGCACAGCAGTGTGGATGTACTTAGTGTCACTGAACTGTATACTTAAAATTTTGTTAAAATGGTCAATTTTGTGTTGTATATATTTACCACAATAGAAAAGAAATAGCGTATGTGAACACATGCAAATTACAAAGTCTACATACAAAGATAGATTTTTCCAGCCATTAGTACTATTTTTAACTAGAGGCCTGGTGCGGGGTGGGAGAGGGGGGTCCCTCAGCCGGCCTGCGCCCTCTCACAGTGCAGCCTGGAAGCCCTCGGGGGATCCAACTGACGGCTTAGCACTGCTGTGGAAGTGGGAGAGGCTCCCACCACCGCTGCTATACTCGCCATCCATGAGCCTGGCTCAGGGCTTCTGGCTGAGCAGCGCTCCCCCTGTGGAAGTGCACTGACCACCAGGGGGCAGCTCCTGCATTGAGCATCTTCCCCCTGGTGGTCAGTGCATGTCATAGAGACCGGTTGTTTCAACGTTTGGTCAATTTGCATATTAGCCTTTTATTATAAGATTGCTGCCTTTGGTAACCTCTTCAAGTTGGTGTAGCAGCCCTACCTTGTAGAGAGTACCCCTTCCTACAGGTGGCTCTGCAGAAAACATTTAAGATGGAACATATGAATTGAAGCCCTCTCAATCACTTGCACCTCCCATTTTGGTCTGACTTGATCATGCTGCCAAGACCTCTTCATTGTCTCATGCCTTCTGTGGGTACCAGGGGAGGGGAGAAGGCCTGGGATTGAGAGACGGTCCTTGATGACCTAGTGGCCTTTTAAACTTCCTTCTGTTACATGCTTCTGGTTTTTATTTGTGGGTGACCTGGGCTCAAAGCTGTTCATACCTCACTTCAGATCCAGTTGAGTTATTGATGCAAGGGAAGAAGAAAAGGAAGCACGATTGATGTCAATTTCTCTTCTTTTTCCTTTTCTAATGTTCTTTACTTTGAAAGATCAAAAAAGGGCCAAACAGAATTTTTTTTTACCCCCTCCCCCCCCATCATAATAAAATACAGGAAAGAAAATTCCAGCAAACAAAATTGTTCTCAGACATCTTTTTATTTTCCCTTTCAGTGGCTTTGATTTAGGTCCTATGGCTTTAATCAAATTGTTCAAGGGGGCACATAAATGATTTCGTTAAACAAATTCCTTGCCTCACTCACTCTTCCTCCTTTGGCCCCACTCTCCACATTTTTTGCTATTGTATTTTATTAATGTGGGTTGCAAAAGAATTCTCTCAACAAAGGAGTAAGTGAGGAATGGAGAGAATTTTCTATTTTCTGACCTAATAGCTGAATGTTGGCTTAGCCACTCTGCAGCTGACAGACTGTTCTCCAAACCCAATTGTCCCTTCTTTCCTTCCCTCTCTACTAAATTCATCCATCACTCTGGGCAAAATAAATAAAAGGCCCAATGAACAAATCAATCCATCCATCATTTTCTATGAGCTCACAAGGCACCTACAGTGGTCACCAAGTGAGTTTCTGTTGTCACAGCAGTGAGTGCTCACACCGGGCATGTTTGGCTTCTGTCGCTGGATGACAGTGAACAGCCCCCATTGTTGTCATCTTTGCCTTATGCCTATGTGTCTCCCAGCTCCTCCCAGTTTTCCTTGAAAGGTTCCCTAGGAATTCCCATTCAGAGTGTAGCAGCAGCCTGCCCTGTGGGGATCATTTTGGCTGACTCCTTGGGGAAATGGGATGGCATTGAGGACCATCCACATTAAGGTCAATACTTGGAATAGGCTACCAGGAAGCTTGCAGTAATACAGTATAGTTCACTCTCTCTCTGCTCTTTTTAGCATTCATTCTGCAAACATTTAATGCGCAATTACGCAGGGTTAAGAACAGGGCCAGCCACCAGGGATGAAAGGCGACAATGGCAGGTGTGGCCTCTTCTCAAGCCATATGTACTCTGTAGACTGATTTAGAGGGGCAGGGGCTGGACAACGGTGGGTTTCCAGGACTGTGCATGCTAAAACCAGTCAAAGATTAAGGCCAACACCATTCTCCACCTTGCCCCGCAGACCGCTGGGCCGTATTCTAAGCTCCAGTGTGGACAGAGGCACTGGCCACTCTGCAACAATTCTACAGTGGGTTTGGGCTTTCCCTCCCAAATCAACTCATTTTTATATATATATTTTTTTATTTTTGGTTGAGGGTTGCATCATTTTGTTCTAAAGGCCATCGCTAAGCCTGTCAAGAGTATCCAATCTGCTGCTAAAGAAAAGAAAATTCAGGACCCTTATTGTTTTCTGGCCCCATAGATCTGGTGAATAAGTATCTTCAATCTGAATTTTCAGGGACAGCCTGGTCTTCACAGTCTTACCTGTCTCAGGGATGATGCCTGGGACTTAGTGGTGTTGGGGGGGCGGGCGGTGAGGGTCGGGGAGGGGGTGGAGAAATAATTGACAGACAGAGCATATTCTCTCAAGCCTTCTCAGCGTTCACTAGGAAGGCCTGAGGGACAGCGGGACCTCTCACCTCTGTTTATGGATGAGGGGCAGGCCCACCTAGAGGTCCTGACCCAGATTTCTCTCTGGCCTTCGGAGACCTTGAGCAGCTGACCTGGCAGCAGGTGAGCTGAGGAGGGGGCATTCGTGACTCTGGGGTATGTAGCAGTGGTCCTCAAAGCCGGGTCATTTGGTAGGATGAGGAAAGGGATGTTGTGTTTTTAATATCAGGCCCCTAAAGGAAATAATATTGTTAAACATTATAATTACCCTTCAGCCTCTGAACTCCATGGTAAACGAGAACTCAATAGCCATGGAGAACTATGTATCAATTGAAGCCACACCGAGGCCCATTACTGTTTATAAGGCAGATAAGTATACACCTTGATTAGGTCCCTGCTCCCAAGAGGGTATGGTAGGTTCCAGGATTGCCCCCGCCCTGAAAATAATGCCATAGAACTGCAGTCTCCCTTCCTCCTTTCTCTTAGTCAAGGTGACGAGGTAAAGATATAGGTGCATACAGCCATACCCGTGCAGATACATGTGCAGGCTTCGCTCCATTTCCCTCTCTTGTCTTCACACTTAGGGACACTGACATGTGTGAGCCTGTGGCCAGCGTCGAGGAGATCAGAAACAATAATAATAATACCTTAGGTCCATATTATCCTTTATTTTACGAAGTGTATTTGCATGCCACAATCACGTGATGCAGATAGAGTAGACAGTATTAGAAGCCTTGCTTTTTTGTTCTTCTGATCTAGGAAGGAGTTGGACTAAAAAAGAAGAGAGAGAAAAAAAAAAAGAAGAAGAAAAGACCTCCCTGGTGCCTTCTAGCTCTAATTTGAATCTATTCACATTATCCTTTTGTAGCCAAGGAGACTGAGTCTGGGAGGTCAAATGGCTTTCTCAGGGCCACCTGGCTGGTTAAGATGCAGAGCTAGGTCTGGAGCCCAAGCCTCCTGATTCTAGTGTTTTTTCCTCCTTATGACCCTAAACCCTTCAGTGCACGCTTACTGTATGCATGATACAGCCAACTGGTGCTTATGTGGCCTCTGAGACCCTGGCTACTCCAGGCCCTACCTTGTTGGGCTAGCTTGTCGGGTCCTCCTCCTCGGTGCCCTTGAAGGCCTAGCCTTCCTGCTCTGTCCTGGAGGAACCCCACCCTCACCATGCTGGTGAGAATGTGCCCACTGATGCTCCTTGTCTTAGCTCCTTTTGCCTTTTCTTCACAGAACTTGCTACAATTGTTCTGCAAACATTTAATGCACAATTACACAGAACTCATTGTACATGTGTAAAAATTACTCATTGTCCATGTGTAAAAAAAAAAAGGCCTGTTCAGGCGGCATGTTTTCACTGTTTATCTCTAGCACCTATCAAAGTTTAGGTATGAAATTACTATTTGTTGAATGGACGTATGTGTTAATGAATCTACGGTGAATAAACAATGGCCTGAAACCTCTGCAGTCGCCAGACCTAAAGCTGCTGCACTTCCCTTCCAGAGAATTTAGTAAAACACCATCATGCTCCTCCGCATTATTTGGCCAGTTGCTGTTACACCTTGCGATCCTGCTGCTCCCAGGTTATACCATGTGTCTTCCCCATGTGTGTGGGTCCTGCCTCAAGATCACTTGTTAATATAAAGGGCATCCTTGAAACCATGGAGCTTGAATGCCCCCTGGTTTTCAGATGAGAAACCTGAGTCGTAAACACTCTGTACAGATGACAGGCATCTGGGTTAAATTGGAATTAGAAAAAGAAAAGGACTCCTATATTTCAAAATATGTGGATAATGAAATAAACTTCTCAATTCCTTTCCAGATGTTTGATGCCACATAGATGCAGCCACAGAAAGACTTTGTTTTGGAGTCTAAAGTAAACAAGTTAGTATTGGCAGTGTAATTTGAATGTTGTTCACAAATCTTCATCTCCATTGAGGTATGCTTATGCCTGGGGATTATATATATATATATATATATATATATATATATATATATGATTGTCCTTCCCTCTGAATGGAGTGCTCTGGGTCCAGCCACCTCCTGCTTCTGGCATGGATTCCCCTGTAATTCCTTTCTCTCACTTTGGCATAACAAAATCTTTAACTCAGGCTCAACCCAGCACTGTTATTTATTTATTAGAGCTGCCCGCAGAGTTCTGAGACCACCGAGCCTATACAGAAATCTATAAAAACACGAGAGCAATTTGCAAACACTGCAGTAAACTCCCCCTGAAGAGTCTGCTCATCGGGAATCTTAGACTGAAAAGTAGGTTTGTGTTGGAGGCGAGGAGGAGGCCAGCTTTCTAGGAATTGAATGAAGAGGGAGATGTGAGGCCCTTCATTCTTTCATGGAAATATTCAGCACCGGCCACGTGCCTGAGGTGAAATATCCAAGGCTCTACCTCTTAATCACCTCTTCATGGCAACCTGGGTGAGAGACAACATCTGGGAGGAGAGGCAGTTTGGTGTCTTGGTATCTTAAGATCCCAAACCGGACATGGATCCAGGGCCAACCTATTGCACAACTCCAGGAGGCATGGTTGGCAAAAATGTTTGACTCGTGTCCTCAAGAGCCAGGCAACCCAGAGGCTTGAGGTTACTTCCCTTTGCCTGGGTTCTGGATAACAGCAACTTTTCAGACACTCCTGAGCACCAGAAGAAGGTGAAAGAAGCCCTTCGCTGAGGGGGATTGCAGAGGTGAGAAGGATGTGAGGGAAAGAGGGAGGGCAGGGAGATGCAGAGCACAGAGCTCTGCACTCATGCGGGCACAGTCACGCCCACAGTGCTCTTGGCTGAGCAGGGCTGGCTCACCCAGCAGCCTCCTCTCTTCACCCCTGTGTACCCAGCAGAGATCCTCATTCCCTATAGCTGCCTTAAAAAGGGCTGGGGAGTTCTGCAGTTTTTAAGTGGAAGCATCTATGAACACAAGTACAGTTTCCAGGCTTTTGTGTGTGGAAGAGACTTCTGACTGGCAAACATCCCTTCCCTGCTATCAGTCTGTCCCATTTGCACACCGCATCTCTCGTGAGCAGGGATGCTGCTATAGTGTTAAAGCCCGTGACGCGGGTGGGTTCACAGGCTCCCCTTGGGAATCCTTCCTTCCCTGTGTCCCTGTCTTCTCCGTTTTCTAACGTGACTCCCTCATGGAGCATTTTTGACCCTTTAACGTGGGCTAGAAGGAAGAACGGGTTGGTTACTGTCACTCCTATGAGAGCGTCGCCTAGAGAGAAAGAGTTCTACTGTAATTCAATTCTGCCTCCATTTTTTTGTTTGGGTTAGAGCTTTGGTAGGTGCTCCGTTTGACCTTTAGAATATCCCCTTTGCTTGCCTCTGGATTTCTCAGGGCTCGGTGAAGATATGGAACTAATATTTCCCGGGCCAGATTAATTATCCAGCTGTGTCCTTGTGATTACTTCTGTAAGACCCCCATGCGGGGTGCACTTCCGCCCCAGTGGCCAACAGCAGTGGACTTAGATTTGACTCGTGAAATGACCAAAACAACCAGGGATGCTAAGGAAGAATGGGGCTACTCCCTTGCAAGGGTTTGCCCTTATATGGTGTTCTAGGTTCCAAATAGGAGTGAGAATACGGGGATATTTAAAACATGAACCTTTCTACTCTTGTTTCTTAAAAAACAGCATTGACCAAATGCAGGAAGTTCATCTTTAATATCACTGTTTATAAGCTGCTCAGAGATGTTTGCCATGGTTCTAATTGGCATCATTAAGCATAGGTGACATTATTAATGCAGCTGATGGAATTGCTACAAACCTGTCTTCGCCGTTTATACAAACAGCAGCGTCGGAGCTTCCGCGTTCACACTTGAGCACCGGGGTAGGAAAACAGGCCAATGGGAGGCACAGTTGGGAAGGAAAATGGAACCCTGGTTTCTCACCCATCTGTCATCTAAGAAGATCTGTTTTCCCTTTCTTACGCTGTTCTTCAAGAACTGGACGTCCTGATTCTGTTAGTGCACTTGACTAGTAAAAGGGATCTGAAAATCTCTCCCTTCTTACTCTCCCTAGCCCTGAATTCCTCCTTCCTCCCTTCAAGTCCTACAACAGTGTCTTCTGCTGTGCTGTGGCCATTTCTCAGCCCTTGCCCTAGTCTCCCTGGCAACTTCTCTACCACTTAACTAATGATTACCTCCTTCTTTAAAAAATTATTGTAGTCAAAAACACATAACATGGTATCCACTCTATTCACACATGTCTAAGTGTACGGCACAGCATTGCAACTCCATGTACCATGTTGTACAGCAGGTCTCTAGGACTCGGTTCTCTTGCAGGACTGAAAGGTTTATACCCATGGAGCAGCAACTCCTCCCCTCCCCTCCTCCCAGCCCTTGGCAACCACCATCCTACTTCCTGCTTCTATGAGTGTAGCTACTTTAGATGCCTCATGTAAGTGGATCCATGCATTATTTGTCCCGTGATTGCTTTATTTCACTCAGTATAATATCCTTAAAGTTCACCCTTGTAGCATATGACAAGATTTCCTTCTTTTTAAAAAGCTGTATATTTAGACCACATTTCCTTTATTTGTTCATTCATTGGTGGACATTTAGTGTTTTGGGTTTTTTTTACCTAAATTGTGAAGCAGTGCTACAAGGAACATAGGTGTCAAATATTGCTTAAGAAATTGTGTTTAGTTCTTTTAGATAAACTCCCAGAAGAGGGATTACAGAAGCATGTAGTAGCTCTGTTTTAATTTTTGACCTGTGTTCTGTTTTTCATTGTGGCTGCACCATATTACATTCCCACCAACAGTGCACAAGGGTTCCAGTTTCTCCATCTCCCCACCAACACTGGTTATGTTCTGGTTCTTGGGGGCTAGGGACCTGTTTGTTTTGGTTTTTAATAATGGCCATCCTAAGAGCTATGGGGGGATTGTCTCACTGTGATTTTGATTTGCCTTTCCCTGATGATTAGAGATGTTGAGCATTTTTTCACATACCTGTTGGCCATTTGTACATCTTTCTTAGAGAAATGTCTGGTCATGTACTTTGCCCATTTTAAATGGAATTATTTGGGTTGGTTTTTTGTTGTTGTTGTTATTGAGTTCTAGGAGTTCCTTATATATTTTGGATTAGTTCCTTATATATTAGCGTCTTATCAGAGATATGGTTTGAAAATATTTTTTTAAATCAAAACTTAGATTACCTTTTCAGTCTGTGGATTGTTTCCTTTGCGGCACAGAAGCTTTTAGTTTTATGTAGTCCTACTTGTCTATTTTTGCTTTTGTTTCCTGTGCTTTGGTGTCATATCCAGGAAATTATTGCCAAGATTAATGTTATGAAGCTTTCCCCATATGTTTGCTTCTAGGAGTTTTATAGTTTCAGGTCTTACATTTAAGTCTTCAATTCATTTTTAGTTGATTTTTGGGTATGGTGTAAGATATAAGCCCATTTTATCTTTTGCATGTGGACATACATTGTTTCCAACATCATTTGTTGAAGAGACTGTCCTTTTCCCATTGAATTCTCTTCGCCCCCTAGTTGAAATTTATTTGACTATATATGCAAAGGTTATTTCTGGCCTCTCTATTCTGTTGATTGGTCCGTATGTCTGTCTTTATGTCAGTACCATACTGTTTTGATTACTGTAATTTTTTGTAATATAAAAAAATCAAAAAGTATAATGCCTCCAGATTTGTTCTTTCTCAAGATTGTTTTGGCTATTGAAGGTCCTTTGTTTGCATATGAATTTTAGGATTTTTTTTCCTACTTCTGCAAAAAATGCCATTGGGATTTTCAGATTGCACTGAATCTGTAGATCACTTTGTGTAGCATGGACATTTTAACAATATTAAGTCTTCCAATCCATGAGAACTAATGTCTTCCTATTTACTTGTGTCTTTTAAAAATTCTTTCAACACTTTTTTAGTAGTTTTCAAGTCTTTCACCTTCTTGGTTATGTTTATTCTTAGGTATTTTATCCTTTTCCATGCCATTATAAGTGGGATTGTTTTCTTGAATTCCTTTTCAGGTAGTTCATTCTTAGTGTATAAAAAACTCAAGTTATTTTTATATGTTGATTTTTATCCTGCAACTTTGCTAAACTTGTTAGTTCTAAACAATGTTTTGTGGAATTTTCAGGGTTTTCTACATATAAGGTCAGTCATCTGTGAACAGATAGTCTTCTTTCATTCTAATTTGGATGCCTTTTATTTTATTTATTTATTTGCCTAATTTCTCTAGCTAACACTTCTAGTACTATGTTTAGTGAAAGTTATGAGAGTAGGCATCCTTGCCTTGTTCCTAATCTTAGCAGAAAAACTAAGTTTTTTACTGTTGAATGTGATGTCAGCTATGAGTTTGTTGTATATTGGCCTATATTATATCAAGGCAATTTCCTTCTGTTCATAGTTTAATGAGTGTTTTTATCATGATAGGGTGTTGAATTTTTCAAATACTTTTTCTGTATCTATTAAGATGATCATGAGATGTTTCTACGTTGTTCTTTTGATTTTTGTATGTTGAATCATCCTTGCATCCCAGGGCTTAAATCCTGCTTGCTCATGGTGTATGATATTTTTAATATGCTGTTGAATTTGGTTTGCTAGTATTTTGTTGAGAATTTTTCATCTATAGTCATCCAGGGATATTGGTCTAGTTTCCTTGTAATGTCTTTCTGGCTTTGGTATCAGAGGAAAGCTGGTCTCATAAGATGAGTTTGGAAATGTTTCATCCTCTTCATTTTTTTTGGAAGGGTTTAAGAGGATTGGCATTAATTCTTCTTTAAATGTTTGGTAGAATTCTCCAGTGAAGCCATCTGCTATGGGTTGTCATTGTTGAGAGGTTTTTGATTATTGATTCAATCTCCTCACTAGTTATGGGTCTCTTCAGATTTTCTGTTTCTTCATGATTTAGTCATGGTAGGTTTTATGTTTCTAGGAACTTATCCATTTCCTCTCTTTATCCAATTTGTTAGCATATAATTGTTTATAGTGTAGTATCATAATCCTTTTTATTTATGTGGCATCAGTTGTAATCTCTCCTCTTTCACTTCTAATTTTCTTTGAGTCTCCTCTCTTTTTTTCTTTGTCTTGCTAAAGGTTTGACAAGTTTGTTGATATTTTTTTTAAAAAACAACTCTTGGTTTTATTTTTATATATTTTTTAACTCTCTATTTTGTTTATTTCTACTCTAATCTTTATTTTTTCCTTCCCTCTGATAACTTTGGGCTTGTTTGCTCTTATTTTTCTAGTTATTTTTCTGAGATCGTATCCCCTTCTTCTTCAAATATGTTTCCCTTGGCCTCAGAGGATCTCTGTCTATTTCTGTGTGTCTGTCTTTCTCTCCTCTCTCCCCTTCCCCATTGCCCCTCTCTCTTTTTCTCTTCTTCCCTGTCCCTCTCCTGGTCTCTCACTCTCTCTACTTCATTGGTTGCTCCTTCTAAGACACCTATGCCAGTGCTCCTTATCCTTGACCTCTTCTTTTTTCTAACCTGCTACCTAGGGGGTCTCATTTAGTTCCTTGTCTTCAAACACCATCTAGACCAGAGGTCCTCAAACTACAGCCCACGGGCCACATGCAAATACAAATATTGTATTTGTTCCCATTTTGTGTTTTTACTTCAAAATAAGATATGTGCATTGTGCATAGGAATTTGTTCATAGTTTTTTTTTTTAAACTATAGTCCGGCCCTCCAACGGTCTGAGGGACAGTGAACTGGCCCCCTGTTTAAAAAGTTTGAGGACCCCTGATCTAGACATTGATGATTTCCAAAATCACATCTCCAACCTCATATAGTTTCCTTGAATTCCATACTCCTATAGCCATATGCCTTCTCAACATCTCCTACTTGGCAGTCTAATAAAGATTTCAGACTTAACATGCCCACCATCAAACTCTTGATTCCTCTGTAAAATCCTATAAGTTAATGGCAATTCTATTCTTGTTGCTTAGACCATACTTTGGAGCTGTCCTTCTTTCCACTCTTTCTCTCACATTCTACATTTAATGTGTTACAAAAGTCTACTGGGTCTGTCTTTAAAATACATGCAGATGCTGACCACTTCTCACCATCTCTTCTGCTGTCACTTCCGTCTAAGCCACAGGTGTTTCTTGCCTGGACTGTTGCAATAACCTCCTCACTGGTCTCCTTGCTTCTCCCTCTCTCCCACCCCAGAGTCCATTCTCAGTACAGCAACCAGAGGAGACCTATTTTATTTTATTTTTAAAAAAATTTAAAAAAATATGTTTTTATTGACTTCAGAGAGAAAGGGAGAGGGAGAGAGAGATAGAAACATCAATGATGAGAGAGAACCATTGATTGGCTGCCTCCTGCATGCCCCACACTGGAGATTGAGCCCGCAGCCCAGGCATGTGCCCTGACCATGAATCGAACTACAATCTCCTGGTTCATAAGTCCACACTCAAGCACTGAGCCACTCTGGCTGGGCCAGAAGAGACCTTTTAAAACATCAATGGGGTCATGTCACTCCTGTGCTCAGAATCTTCCAGTGGTTTCCCATCTTAATCAGTGTGAAATCCAGGGTTCTTACAGTGGCTCTCAAGGTCCTTCACTGCTGGCTTCCTGCTCTTTCTCCAAACTCACCTCCTACCATTCTCTTCCTTGCTCAGTAGTCTCCAGCCACATTTGGCCTCCTGGCTATTGCTTCAACATATCCCATACACTCCACTGCTGAGTCTGCATCTTTGGTTCCCTCTTCCTAGAATTATCTTCTCTCATATATCCTTCCTTCCTTCAAGCTCCAAAGTCACTCTATCAGAGAAGCCTTCCTTAACCCCACTATATAAAGCAACCCCACCCCCTCTCCTGCACTGTCTACCCCCCTTTCCTGGGTTTCTTCCTCACAGCACTTATAAACACCGGACAGAGGTGGTATTTATATGCCTCTTTATGATTGTTTTTCTTCTCTGCCATCAGGATATAAACCACATGAGAACATAGATTTTCTCTTATTTGTTGCTGTATCCCTTGTGCCTAGAACAGTGCCAGATGTGTGGTTAGTGCTGGATAAAGGTTAATTGAATGAATGAAAGAGTGTGTTGAGCACTTGATGGTCTTATTTTTCTGGATATTATAGGGAAATGGAGATTGCCATTAGGTGTATTTCTTGCTCATAGCCAGTGGGCCTCTCCCCTTCAGCTAATGAAATCTGATGTCAGCTGTCTTGGGGATTTATCAGTTAGGATGCTTCCATTGCAACTAACAGAGACTGACTTGGGTCATCTTACTCAAAAAGAGAATTTATGGAGAAGGCTATCAGGGCCTCCCAGATTGATGGGGAGCTGAAGGAGCAAGCACGGACAAAGTGCAGGAATGGAGGCGCCCTGGCAGCTGGAATCATGACAGCCATCTTTTAGCAAGAGCAGTCTGCATGATGTGCTGTCCTTGCTGTGATTCACACTGTCATCTGCATAATTTTGAGCCATGCACATTGCCTGCTGGAGATCCACAATCTTAGGAGCAAGACTCTATTGACCAGCTCATGGCCCTAAATGACAAAGGAAATAAGAGGGCTCTTTCTGTTTCCAAAATGTGGGCATTGGGTCTTCCTCACACTCAGACCTCCTTTAATGGGGGGTTTACCCAAAGGACAAGTGCTTGAATCTGGACAACTCCCAAAATATGTCCAGTAGAGGAAGGCATGCATTTGCTTGATCTTTTACCAATCATCGTTTCACAGCCACTCAAACTCATTCACCCTAGAACCATACCACTGCTGAGAAAAAAGCTTGGGCACTTTCTCTACGTTTTCCTGGGTCTGTCAGCAAGTTGCTTCCAGGAGGCCTTTGTGAAACGTTAGACCAGTTCTCTCCTCTCTGACTTTGCCCCATCTGCACATGCCGGTTGCTAAGCAGAGGGAGGAGCTAGAATATCTTCCTTTTTGAAGGAAAAGAATCTCTCTCCAAGAGCTTCCCTTGCCCAGATTAATTTAGAACCATCTGCAGAGCAGGGCTGCATTAGGGACACACATATACGTGTGCAAACAAACATGCCCACGGAGCCAGGCACTGAGCAGCCTGCCCCTACATCAGTAACCTGCACGTTAGTGCTAAACTGATGATGATGACAATGCATTCTGATACAAAAGTATTTTTATTAAAGACTCTAGCCTACCATTCTCCACCAACTGAATATTCTATTCCCTGATGGGAAAAGAAGGGCTATAGTGGCAGAGCAGTAGAAATGTGAACATAGAGCCCAGATAACCAAGCCCTGGAAAGATTCTAGACCCCAGTGGATTTCAAGTAACTCTTCTCGCCCTAATTGCAAGGACCGTGAGTCCATAGGATACAATGCATGTTTGTGGATTTGAGCTCACTGCTGGTTAAAACCCCTTACTACGCAAGTGCTCAGCAGTGCGCATGAGCAGGATCACACACACACACACACACACACACACACACACACACACACACGCCACATCCTCACAGGCATGCACAGTTCTGGCTCTAATGATTCAGATGCCATTAATCCAATCCCACCAGGATGGTTGCTCCTTTGATGTTCCCTTGGGGAACATTCCAGGAGGTCCCCACTCTTACTGATGTGGAACTCTCTGGGGGTCAGTGAGCAATGAGGACATGTGTTGGGGTAGAGAAGAGAAAAAAAAAAACCTTGGGCTCAGGCGCCATGAGGGAAACAGATCTGACATGAAAGAGCACAGACGTGCAGGAGACGCAAAGCCCTCGAGAAGCACAGCAGACTTGGTTAATGCAGACTCAGAGGGCCTTCCCTGCAGAGAACAGGATGGCTGGTCCCCACTGCAGGGCCCAGCTGATGCTCCCTGTCCTTCTGCCTCAGTTTCCCACCTTGATCAATGGGGAGTACATGCTTTCTCTACCTCTTAGAGATGGAGCCAAGTCAGTCATAGACTTATTCAGTCAAGTAAGAACAGTAGAGGAAGCTGCTAATTGCAGAGATAAGATCATGTTTGTTTCTCTTTGTTTTGTAAGAAGGTTTCCCTCCAGTTTCAGGAAGTTCAATATATCCCACTTACACTGAACTCCCCTGATAGATATTTTAAGGTGTATTAATAAGTATTAGTAGGAGACAGCTTCCTAATGAATATAAAAAGAGATTCAGTTTGTAAATACTACCTTTACAAGCAACTTTCCCAGCATACATCCATTGCATAGGATTAAGTACACAAACCTGTGATTAAGAAATAACGATAAGATAATAGCAATTAGCATCCTACTGATGCTAAGCTTATACCAGAACAATCAGCCCTCAAACGTGAGTTAATAAGAGCATAAACACATATTTAAGAATGGATCTAAAAACAACTTAGAAAGTAATCATGAAAAGTATTCTGGGATGGAGCCACGAAAGGCAGGCCAATAAATCTCTGCCAGCTACCAGACGTTCTGTTATTTGGTAAAACTAATAATGCAAACGTATTGCTATAGCGGAAACGTCATAAAAGTGTAGTAAAAATAAACAAGCACATGGCTCGGCAGAGGAGCTGAAATGGAAGACATGGAAGGAAAGCCAAGATCGTCTTGGCAAGGGGAGCAGGCGATGTTCACATATATTAGTGGGAAATCTTAAGGAATTGGGGAGGTGTTTTTTTTCATGTTTGAGCAATATTTTGGGAAGTGGCATTTCATACATACTTGTCTCTCTACCAAGTTCTCTCTCTTACCAACGTTATTTTGTAAAGTACTTGTCTGGGGAGGTCTGTTACTGTTATGATGCCTTTTGGTAGAAATATTTGACATTTTTAAAGCAAAGGGAAGGGGAGAAGGCACGAGTGTGATTAAGCCTTGTACTCATCATGTACCTGCATTGCCTCAATTCATTCTCAGAACGAGGCTGAGTGGAAGGAAGGGGTTGATCACGCAGCCTGGTGGGTCTGACTCCGGAAGCCATGGCCTTGACCATGGCACTTGCTACATCATATGCCTACTCCTCATCGGAGCCTGCAGAGCATACAATGAGGGGCCTGCTGCAGAGCGCCATTCGTTCAGAGTGTCTGGACCCACTGCCTGCTGGGTGGATGTTCATCTCCCCCGCCAGTGTGTGGAAGCCTCCCACATTTCCGTCCCAATCAGACTCTACCACCTGCCCCTGGGGGGCGCTCCAGGACCCGCCAGGGGAGTTAGTTGCCAGAGTCCAGCAGTTGCAGTTGGGGCAGAAGATTCGAAGGCCAAAGCCAGCACTGCTTTCAGCCCCCAAATCCCCTCTTCATCAGCACCCCATGAGGAACCCCAACACCTCCCACTGTCGGTCCGTCTGGTCTCCACAGCTGCCTAGAATCGGTAAGGCAAGGTCACTTCTCTCCCTCCCACTATACTCACAGCACCTGAAGTGTGCTGCCCGGCCTGGGGGGCACCCACAGCTGTGAGAACCAAAACCCAGCAGCCCGTGTTGGGCACACGCATGCACCAGAGGGGCTGCTGGGCCTCCCAGTAGTTGATCAAAGGAGCAGGAGAGACAGGAGGAAGAGGAGGCGGGGTAGGAGGGGAACAGCTGTGTGCTGGATCTGAATGGGTTACAGGCCTGCGCGCCCCTCGGATGGCCGCCAACAGAGGAAGTGGGAAAGCTGTGAGGAGAATACCAAGTTTCTCCTTGCAGGGCCTATTCCAGCTGAAAGCAGCCTCCTCACCCTTAAATCCAATTAAAGACCGATATTATGTCAGTGGAAATGTATGCCAATCCTAATATAGTCTAATAAGCCTTAAAATAGCACTCTGTAAGTGGAAAGCCCTGTGGTTTAATTTGATTCACAGCCTAATAACAGTCTTAATAAGAGGGAATTGGCCCCCTTCTATTTTCCAACTGGTCTCTGCATGCTCTTTTCTTCCCTTCTTTCTTTACCTCCTCTTTCTTTTACTCTGGAGTTCTGTCCAGTGGCAAAGCGAGGTGAGAGTGAGGGGCAGGTGGGCACTTTTTTCCCCTCAGAGCTTCTGGCCGAGAAGCTCCTGGCTCCTGCTACTCGAGGGACCTGGTTCGGGCATGGGGCAGGGACTCCACCTCCTGGGTCCTTTACTTGACTCACTTCTGCCTGGACAGGAGCCTGTGTTTTGCTTTGCTGCCTTCCATTGGCAGTGGGTTCATGGGTGTGGGAGTCCTCCAGGCATATGCCTTGGATATACATCTTTGGATGAGAGGAGCCTCATCAGTCCCTTCTTCCTGGGCCTGGTGTCTTCCCTCCCAGGACAGTGGAGCCAATGGCCATGCTCACACATCCACCACTGGAGAATGTGAGATGGATAATGATGGGCAGGTCTCATGAACACAGTTCAGAAACTGATGCAAAGCCCCGTTTTATGGATTCTTGGTTCAATTCTAGGGAGAGGAAGGAATTCCCAAACATTTGAAAAGCAGAGTTTTCACCCTGGCTGGTGTGGCTCAGTAGTCGAGCGTGGTCCAATGCACTAAAAGGTCACTGGTTCAATTCCCAGTCAGGGCGCATGCCTGGGTTGCAGGCTTGATCCCCAGAACGGGGCGTGAAGGAGGCAGCCAATCAATGATTCTTTCTCATCATTGATGTTTTTATCTCTCCCTTACTCTCTGAAATCAATAAAAATACATTTAAAATAAATAAATAAATAAATAAAATAAAAAGTAGAGTTTGGGGATTTAGTAAACTCTTTTTTAAAATAGTTGTATTGAGATATAATTCATATTCCATACAACTCACCCATTTAAGGAGGACAATTCAATTAATTTTAGTATAATTACAGAGTTGTGCAGCTATTAGCACAATCAGTTTTGGCACATTTTCATTACTCTGAAAAGAAACTCCACAACTGCTGGCCATCACCCGCTCCAAAACCCATGCCTTCCATCACTAGGAAACCAATAATTTCCCGTTCATCTCTACAGATTTGCCTAGTCTAGAATTCATATGAATGAAAGCATACATTATGTGGTCCTTTGTGTCTGGCTTCTTTCACTTAGCACTGTGTTTTCAAGGTTCATCCATGTTGTAGCACATATCAGTACTTCCTCCATTTTTATCACTGAATAATATTCCATTATATGAATACAGGACGTTGTACTTATCCATTCCTCAGTTGATGAACATTTGAGTGGTTTCCACATTGGGGCTTTTATGAATAGTTCTGCTATGAACATTTGTGTACAGGTTTTTGCATGGACCTATGTTTGCACTTCTCTTGGATATATACCCAGAAGTGGAAATCAGGATAATATAGTAAAATCGATGCTAATTTGTCTGAGGAGTTGTCAGGCTGATTTCCAAAGTGGCTGCATCATTTACATTCTCACTAGCAATGTGTGACAGCCCCAGTTTCTCCTCATCCTCACCAATAGTGGCTATTGTCTTCATTTTATAACCATCTCAGTTGGTGTCAACTGGTATCTCATTGTGGTTTCATTTGCATTTTCCTGAATGGATTGAATGTACTCTTGGTCTAAACTGGGCTGTGAGTTAATAAACAGTGAATCATGTGCTCTAACCTCTGCTATGGCGATTATTACCCAGATAGTCTTAAGCAGGTAACCTAATTTATGTGCATCTCAGTGTGTAGATATGTGAATTTCAGAGTGAGATACCTTCTCCACTGAGAGAACATAGGGGAAGCAAGCAGCTTTCAAGGGGTCCACACACAGTACATTTCCTCCCCTCCCCCCAATCCTGATCTTTGCACCTCCATTTTTATGCTGTTACAATGGGAATGATATTTATACGTGCTCCACCAATTTTACAGCAAGGTTGAGAGACAGAATATAATTTTAAAAAGAAAAGGAGGGTGATGATGGATTGAGTTGGGACAAAGGAAAAGGGCGTTTGATGCCAAGATAAAGAAATTGGAGTTTCTTTAACTAGAAGCCAGGGGTGAGGAGTGACATAATAACCATCTTCAATCTGAGAGGGGTTATTATGTGGAGGATGGTGACCAGCTGTTACCCAGATCCACTAAGGACATCAGAAGGAAAATGCATTTAAACTGTGGGAAGCAGCCTGTGGCTTAGTTATTAAGAAGAGCTCCTTCGCTGTCAGGGTCGTGAAACATTGGAATGGGAATTTATCAAATTTCCTGTCCCTGAAGGCCTCCCCAAATATGATAAACTGCATCTGGGAGCATGAATGAGATGCCCTGAGGCAGTTCCTTCCATCACAAAAGCGCTGATTCCTGGCAGTGCCCACCCTGGGCAGCCCGCCCTGAGGGACCCCTAGCCACCCAGTAGTGTTGTAGGGACCGCTCCACCCTACCCCACCCTCCCATCCCGCCAGCCACACACACCCAGCCCCTGTTTTGGCTGGGTCCAGTTGCTCTCCTTCTCACCCTAAACGGTGTGGGGGAGTCGCTGCTCTCTACTTTGGTAGTGAGTGCTGTGGTTTCTATACATAACCCCAGCTCATAACTTCTTTGGGAGCTGCTGGGTTGAAAGGTGCTGTTAAGAGAGGGAGAGGAAAAAGAGCTAAATAACCTTTTATTTTTAAATCTTTCAAAAAAACAAAAAACAAATTCAAATGTTCAAATATTTGGTCTTTTAATAGGATGTCTCACTGTGGCCATTATTGTTCTTACCAGATCTTTGGGGATTGAGCACTTGGCTAGCTACTCCTGCGTTACGGGTGTGCAAACCCAAGTGCGTGGTGGGCAAGGCATATCCTCAGGGCCACGGAGGGACCGTCTCTGACCTGGGATGCTGCTCCCAGTCGTCATCCTGCCGGGTCTGTCTGTGCTTGGGCATGATGGGAGCTTCCACACAACCATTCCACCTTCTTCCCATAGTACAGTGACCATAGTACGGTACACCCCAGGGCTCCCATCAGCCTGAGCTCATCAGGGTAACCTCATATTCCTTAGCTCACAGCGTCTGGTTCAGATAATTCTAAGCCAGTAAGTGTCCAGAATTTCCCTGGCTCCAAGGGTTGAGGGCTCCTCCAGCCCACCTCCAACCCCACACCCCATATTTTGGGCTGGGCTTGCTTTGCGCTCTCATGGTGGTTGTAGCACACCTAGATACTGATCCTGTGGCCCTGGGAGCCATCCAGAGAGGCCTGGGCACCCAGAGCTCCAGGTGCCATCTACCTGCCTCTGAGCCACCTCTCCAGTCTACCTCTGTTACAGAAGAAATGATGCTTACAGAAGACCAGAGAAAAACCAAGCAGTGCCCAGAGAAATGGAGTTACACTCTTTATTTGCCAGCAGGCCCAGAGGGAGATGTCTCCCAAATCCCAAATCTCTGAGCAAAAGCATGGAGGAAGCTTTCCTTATTTATATCTTTCCACCCCCTTTGTCTCCCAAGACCTTACGTCAGATGACTAGCCGACAAGGTCAGACAGCCAAGTTTATCTTCCCTCTTATTCAAGTAGCTAGAAAGCAAAGTTAATTTACAGAGTAAGGGGCCGTCTAAAAATAACAGAGGAGTTGACTCACAGAATAAGGGATCATCTAATAGCAGAGAATTTCAAACAGTAGTTTTTATAAAAATAGAGGTTAGCCTTCTCACCTCAGCATATGCTACCAACATGACATTGCTGCATGCCTCAGGATGTGGAAAAGGTGGGGGAACTGAGCAGGAGAGGAGAGGTTTGGGGTGAGAAGGGAGGCAGGCGTTCCTTCACCACTCAGTCAGCTCAGATATTCATGGATTTGTCAGCTGTGTCCTTGGATGGGGCTTCCCTCAGGGCTGCAGGTGTGCTGCTAGCAGCATCTTAGGCCTATGATGTCACTCTCTTAAAGATTAGGAAACTGAGCACAGAGGTTTTCTGGGCAGGGTTAGACATTTAGTAAGTGGCAGGGCCAGAGTTTGAACACGACTTTCCAGTTGACTGATGTGCAGGTGGGTAGATGGGCAGGTGCATATCTGATACCTCCTACCTCCCCCACCCCCATGAATCACTTCTCCAGCACCAACCGAAGGGAAAATTGCACAGCAGATTAAACTGCCACCTCCTTCCCTTTGATCCTTTCTCACACATCTGTCCCAGGACAGCCCTACTTCGGAAGGATGGTGCCTAAGTCATTGTGTCCAACTACCTGTGTCTGAGCTTTTCAGGGGAAATCTGGTAACAATGAAGTGCCGCAGGGGGTTTGGAAAGACTGGAAACGGGGAGAAGGATAAAGTGAAGCCACTTGCAGAGACCAGGATAGCTCTGGCTTGAGAGTTGGGGTCTGGGAAGGGGTCTAGGCTCTGCCACTCTCTGTGTGATCTCAGCCACCGCCTTCCCTCCCAGACCCCAGATGTGGTGTGTAGACTCTTCCGCAAACGTACGTTGTCTGTCACCCTGGGTGACCGGCTCAACACTGGACCCTCACACTGCCTCTCCTTCTGTGACCAAACCAACTTCCTGGGTCCATCTGAGGTGACTCCTTTTTGGAGCAGCAAATACTTTTCTCCAGAAATACCTCTTCACTGAGCGGGCATTGATTTGGTCAGTTTCCTAGTCCCTCTCTGAATTCTTTTGTTCCCCTTCCCCCCCTCCCATCACATATACTCACCCGCAGACACACACGGACAAACAGGCCTACGCTTAAGAGAAACTGAACTTCCTGGCAGTTACTCCCTTCATGTCTGGCTTAGTTTCCAGATGATGAAACTGGCCTTGGGCCTGGATGGTTGTCATGGAGACGCATCCCAGCTTCCCTCCCCACATCAGCCCTTGAGCTCTTCCCAGCAACCTTTCTGGGCTAGAAAAGAAAGCTCCGGCTTTGCCCTCTCTCCCTCCTTCTCTGAGTGCTTTGATGCCACCTAATCCAAATCATCCACCAGGGAGGGGCAATGGGCTGGCAAAGAGGTTTTTTATTTGGCTTGTTTTGTTAGCTAGTTATCCCAAGGGGCAATCAGAGAAAAGAGAAACAATGGAATCCGGGTAATGTCCGTGTTGTTTATATTTTATCGTGTTCTCCCAGGTCAGCAGGGGGATGCTGGTTTCCTTGTTCCTCTGACTCTTCTTGTAACGTCATCTTCCTCCTGCTGTTCAAATCTCACCACCTCTTGGAATCACCATAACAAACACCTAACTTTTTCATTCAAGGCCCCAAATACAGGGCTCATCAGTGATACCTACCTGAACCTCTGCAAGGTACTTCCTCCAGGGGCTTATACCGGCTCACATTTCTAGAGAAATCTGTGTGTGTGTGCACACACGTGTGTGTGTGTTTGTGTAATTTATCCAGAATTGTTTTCTAAGCATCCCAAAGGACTTTCGCCAGTGCCTTACATAATCCTCACATTTTCAGTAGAAGAGAGGCACCTGCTCCCGCCGCAGTGGGCCGATGAGGGAGACTGAGGTACAAAGGGTACATGAAGGATGGCATGTCCTTTCCGAGAGTCCACGAAATTAAACAGATTGAAATCCAGGGGCCCAACGGGGAAAGCAAGCTAGGTTCCCGGATTGCTCTGTGGCCTTCCTGGCATGCACAGAAACCGCTGTCCACAAAAACTCTTCACGGGACTTGCTTTACAGAGAGGGGTGGAGCCTGTACTGGCTGGGGTACCTGCTACCTGGGTTTTCATCCTCCTCCTCCCTCACCAACTTGTCTAAGTCACCAAATATTTCTGAATTCTGGTTTTAATTCTTTTTGCTAATAAATGGAATTAAAATGCCTCCCTGCCTCCCTTGAGGTGATCCAAAGATGTGAAGATACTTTGTAACCTCACAGGCATGATAGAAGTATTGTTTAATTAAAACTGCTGCGAGTTATCTCATTTGGTGCTCCCAACCATTCTATGAGGTTAGCATTGTTTCCTGAGCTTCAGCGAGATCAAACAACCTGCCCAAAGTCACCCAGGTAGCAAGCAGCAGTGTCTGGACTGCTGGCTTCAACTTGAGCGCTTTTCATCAGCCCACAGCTGGCCGTGGGAACAAGGTTAAACCGGTGCCTAGACTCAGACCCAGAGAGAGGGTCATTTCAAGGTCATCCCAACAAACAGCCTGCTGTACCAGCTCTGGAATGATATACAGCTCCAGTGACCAGGAATTACAGGAGCCTTATGGCTCATGGAGCAGATGGGGAAAGAGGAGAAAGGGGTAGAGTGGGAGAGGAGAAAAAGTGGAGGAAAGGGGTGGCCATGTGAGCGCCTGTGCTGCAGTCCTTTGAGCCCAGAGAAAATGTGTGTCTTTATCTTTGTCTGTGCAATTTATTGGCCCAGCTGGGCTCTTTCGCAAGGCCGGGCCTGTTCTGGCGCTGCCAGAGGAGTTACTCTTGGGGTGAGATACTGGAGCCCTGGGGCCCTTCCAGGAGCACAATGTAGTCATGGTTATTGGAGGGAAGTTCCCAAGTGGGGTTGGCTGGCAGGGCCCAGAAGATTTAGAGGGCACAGCTCCGTGGAGTTCCCAGAGCAACCGACTGACCTGCACTCATGTATGTTAGAAGCATGGATTATAGCATTTCCTTCCCCTAAGTTCTCACATATGTTCTTCTTGATGCATTCATTCCTTCAGTCATTAATTTATTCATAAGCAAACTAGGCAGTTGTCATAACTGTTGATGAGATATAGCATGTCTTTCTATAGGAGAGTTCCAGGTACTGGGTCATTTGAGCTTTCCTGCCTGCAAGAGATAAGCAAGAGCAAAATGTTAACGTTAATTACATATAACAAGCACCATGGATGTAAAAGTTATTATAGTTCACCATTACCCAAATGACGTTTTGGAATTGTTCATTTATGAAGTTAATGATGTTGTTTTGGAGTGTTGATTTTGCAGAAAATTTAACCAATGCCATATATTTGTATGGGCTCTGAGAACTCTTGGTCATTCAAAGTAACCAGTCTTAATGTGTTAAAGTCTAGAGTTTAATGCCTATGTTTTGTTGATAATTGATTTAAACGCTCTGCTCATCAATGGGATTTCCTACTTCCACACTTACATCCATTCCCAAAAGGAGTTATTTTAAAGATATAAGATATATCTATATCTATATCTATGCACACATTTATACATTGTTCATTTCACCAACATTTAGCAGTTGCTGGTACCTATTCTGTTGGGAGAAATATTAATGATGTACAAATTTCCAGTGATAAAGCTGAGGTAAGATGCTCCAGAGGGCACATGGAATGCACGGTGCTCCTCATTTCTCTTCTTAGGGAGAGGCTGTCCCTGCTATAGGGTGTGTTGCTGTGATTTTAGACGCAGGATGCCTACCTGCTTTGGAAGTGTTGTCATCCCCCAGTTCCACTGAAGCTTACCATTCTTCTCAAGTTGACACATACTTAAATTATATATAGAAAGTAACATGACAGCACTTGGAAGACAGAGGTAGAAATACAAAATGTTGTCATGAACATCTGTTGGGAATCTGCACCAAACCAACTGTGTGGATAACTGAGCAATATAAAGAGTAGAGGAAGGAGAAAGCCATAGACGGGCACTGAGAGACAAGATGAGGGGTTGGGTGCTCGCCCTCATTTGCAGGGGCCAGTGCTGACGATTCCGAGTGCATGAAGTAGACCAGGCCCGTGGTCTGTGCTCTATGGGAGCTGAGCCTCTAAGGTGGTCCTGTATTGCACGGGTCTCCTCTTACCCTTCTCTCCCCCTCTCCCCGCGCCCCTCCAGAGAGCTCAG
Organism: Myotis myotis; assembly: GCF_014108235.1. NCBI lineage: Eukaryota > Metazoa > Chordata > Mammalia > Chiroptera > Vespertilionidae > Myotis > Myotis myotis. The sequence goes on from NW_023416315.1 coordinate 60,394,855, forward strand.
AGTTCTTCTAAATTCTCTGTCTTGTGAAATGAGAAGATCATACCCGAACAGTCCTCTATCTCTTTTTGGCACACATGGGAAACGGTCATTTGTATGGGGCACACGGAGGCTCCGCCAGGTGGCACACAACCACCGCCACAAGAGCCGAAGGGAAATACTCGCGCCTTGAAGCACCCGCAGCCCCTTGACGGCATGCTGTTGAGATGTGTTATTCCAGGCGGCTTATCTCACAGGTGAAAGGACAGGTGCTTTCAAGGAGGCATGTGATGTGTTCTCCTGCCTCCAGGCCACACTGCACTTGTAGCATCCTGATAAGGCACAAGCTGGCCGGGGGGAGTGAGGGCAGAGGGTGACATCTGTGTATCTAACTAACCTGTTAGCCGAGAAGTGGTGCTTGCACACTTCACCCACCCACTGCGGGTTCTGAGGCAAACCTCGCTTTCCCACTTGTCCTCTTACCAGTGGCTCCCTCTAAGCAGGAGGACTCTGAGAGGACGATTCTTCCCTTTTCCAAGGACAAAAGTTTCAGGATTCTAAGCTCCCTGAAAGGACAAGGCAGTAATGATTACGAAATGGGCCATTTGAAAAGGACTTTCCAGACACACTAGAAGGGGAGCTGCCAGAAGCTGGGAAGGGAAGGGAGAGGGAGTTATTTTTCGATGGATGCAGAGTTTCAGTTTTGCAAGATGAAGAGTTCTGTGGATGGATGTGCCAATGGTTGCACAACAGTGGGAATGTACTTAACACTGCTGAACTGTACATTTAGAAAAAGAATTAGATGACACGACTTCTATGTGGATTGTACTATAATGAAATTTTTTAAAACAAAGCACTTCCCATAGAAAGAGTTTACCCTGTCGACTCTTTATCATTTCAAAGTAGCTTGCTTTCTTCTTCTTCTAGTATGTTTGTCTAAACCTGAAAGTAATCTCACGCTTTCAAATGGATCTTCAGCATAGAACTTGGAATACTGTTTCTCTTACGTTTGCCCAGGAGACTTCTGCCAGATACTAGCTCCTCGGTCCTCTCATAAACATCCTCTGAGGAAAAACACATATCGGTTCAGTAGGGCTCCACCAGGCTCCTGTCTCTTGAAGACAACTTGCAAAAGTCAGGGGTCACCCTCACTCTGGCCCCGTGATGTGACCAACAGGAGCACTGGCCTCACATCTGTACCCCAAAACATCTCTGAGCTAGAGAAACAGGGCTCTAGCTTTGGACTGTACTTTCAAGTTTACTAAAACTCTCAGTTGTCCATAGCATAATACTCCAAAGCCAGCTTCGTTTATAACAACAGCAACAATCACAGAAGCTGCTGTGTTATAGCCAAGATGAGTCTGTCTGTTACTCATGAGGTTCTCAGAAGCTTTATTTGTCAAAGCGTATTATGATGGCTCATGAATTCTATTGTTATTATCAGCATGATGATTCATACCTTTATCCAATGTTATTATTTGTATGGAGTTGCCTTTTTCTTTAGTTTTCGGTAATATCTTAAAGGCTTTGTTTTATTTATAATCATAAATTCCCTAACAGCAGGGGTCAATTTTCTGGTATGATGGGGAAGAGAATAGTAAGAAAGGAAGACTAGAGGGTCTCTTCAAAGCTGTATTGATGCTAAAGGAAAAACCCAAGATGGATTGATTTATTCACATCACACGCATTTACTGAGTGTTCGCTTCATGCCTCGCATGATGCTGGTGCTCCGGCCATGGATGATTAAAAATGGCACAGTAGCATCACCCAGACCTGGGCTTGAGTCCCGTTTTGATTAAATAATATTCTTAGTCAATAGCCTGTGTGAATTTGGCAAAGTTACTATCTATATCTTATTTCCCTCATTAGACAACAATAGCACCCACTTGCATGTGAGATGTGTGTGGTATACACTAACGTTATCTGGCATGAACACTCATTACATGTTAGCTGTGGTTGATTTATCTTCCTCAAGGAGTTCATCACCTAGGAAGAGAACCAAACCCTGAAATACTCAGAACTGTGCTTGAAGGGTAAGGGCCTCGATGAAGGTGAACCCGAGTGCGGGGACTTGTGCAGCCAGAGAGGGGAGATGGGAGCCTCCGGGCTTCCTTCCAGGAATATGGAGCAGTGTCAGCCCTGGCCCCAAACCAAGAAGGGGCGAGTGTGCCATGAAGGAGAATCGGGTCTGGTTGAGTGCTCATCCATGGAGGGGGGTCTGGATGTGAGGCTGGAAATATAGGGGAGCCATTCAGCGAAGGGCTTGGATGCCATCATAAGGGATTTAGAATTTACTTATTTTAACAATTCTAAGACACATTTTCACTCCCATTTGAACATCTCCCAACTAAATGCATCTTACAATCAATGTGTCATAGTTAATTGCCATCATTTTTTCCTTTCTCAGTAGTACACAAAATTATAGTGTGCCGTGTAACTGGTGCCTCAGATTACATGAAATATGAAATGTCAGAGGCTGCAGGGCCCAAGGCCTAATTGGAGAAAGCTTCATGTTGCTATTGTCTCCTTTCCATCCCAGTAACTTGTCTAGAGCTAGTAAATAAATACCCAATTGTGCTCAGTTACAATTCAGTGCTGATAAAGGACATGACTCCTCCCAACTGTTAGCTGTCATTGTCTCAGCATTGGGTTGAGTGTCTCCCCTCCCTCCCCCCCCCCCCCAATATGAACTGTCTTTCTTCAAAGTGCTACATGTGGAAAATAAGGTGTGCAGGAAAAGAAGCAAATTTGCTAAGAAAATGTGCCACGTGTTCCAAAAACAACTTACACACGGCACTCAGAAGCCCACTTTCTTGCCCCTCGCCCAGACATGTCCTCATGCGTCTTGCTAAGTTCTCCAACTTCCTCCAAATCTGGACCTCGCTGTCTGTGTAACTGCTGTGGGTTCTGCAGAACCTAGGCAGGAAGCTGGTCTTCAGGATGATGCTATGGAGAGGTCTTTATTATTTTCAATTTCTTGATTCTCTGTGTTTTCCCATCTCTCTTATTTCTTCGCATTCTTCTTTAAGCCCCTCTTTCCTGCTTCTCTCCACTGAGCAGAGCTATCCTTGGGCACACCAAATTCATGGCTCACCTGTTATGGGGACAGGGACAGGGAGGCGGATGGTGAACAACCTGGAGATCCCATCCACTGATGCTCAGACTATCTGAGCCTCATCTACATACAGAGGACACAGAAGCCCACCCCTCTTTGGTGGTCCAGGCTGGTTGCCTAGGAACAATGCCCACTGCTCTTTTCACACTTGTTCCTCATCATAGCCTCTCCTTCTCCTCACTTCCCTTCTGACAAGTCCATGAAGTTCATTTTTAATCTAATTTTAACTTGAGTAAGAAATATGGTGAAGAGGGTTGAGAGAAGTGTGTGGTGTGATTTTCCTTGGATACTCAACCCTTGAACTTCAACCAGGCTACTAAGGACTCTGAGTGGACCCCACTGAGTTCACAAACTTAGCTGTGCCACAGACTCACTGTGTGGTCAAATGTGGACGTCACAGACAAGTCTTAGAGAGTGGGAAACTTCCCTGGAATCTGCAGGGTCCAGAGTTCCACTCTATCATCATTTCCCTGCTTTAGCCAAGCAGGGAAGCTCAGTGAGTATTTCTAGTCCAGGTCCATATTATTCATCATATATGATGTGTGTACATTATAGTGTCTGGTGAAAAAAAAAAGTCTTCATTATCAGGTTCAGCGTCTATGCTGGGTCCTTCCAGGGAAGATTCATTTAGAGGCTAGATTGGGCAAACTACGGCCCGCGGGCCGGATCTGGCCCATTTGAAATGAATAAAACTAAAAAAAAAAAAGACCATACCCTTTTATGTAATGATGTTTACTTTGAATTTATATTAGTTCACACAAACACTCCATCCGTGCTTTTGTTCCGGCCCTCCGGTCCAGTTTAAGAACCCATTGTGGCCCTCGAGTCAAAAAGTTTGCCCACCCCTGGGCTAGAATCATTTGGAAGCTCCCAGTAAAAATCCCGTCTTCTATAGTTTCATCAGAATAAATCCTGAATGTAGACAGTATATGTAATTGAGCATCTAACCAAGAGTAGGGGGAGGGAGGGCGGTCTCAGTGTTTTGACCCAACCTAAAATGATGGAAAACTCAGGCCTAATCCATTCCAATTATTGTACCCTGGGGGGTTATATTATTAAGGTTTACTTATTTATATTTAAGCAAATACATTCACAATTGCTACTTTTCACAAAATGGAATGTACACGATAAATATTTGTGAAAGGAAGAATGGAAGGAATCTCTAGCTCAATGGGTTTATTAAAATAAATCCTTTCATGGGTTAAACATGGAAAATTGATGTGCGGAGTATATGATTGAGAATTGGTATTAAAGTTAGGTTGAGAGATCATTTTATGAGGTACATTTTTGCATGTCTTTTACTGGCATGTCATTTTGGGAATAGGGCAATGGAGGAAAAGTCGCGTATCTGGCCTTCAGAATTGTCACGGACAAAATGCAGGGTGAGCAGGAGCGCCGACGTTAGGTCCAGCTCTAACATTCTCTGATTCCAGGTGTTAATCACTTCCTTTCACTGGGTCTCAGTTTGTCTGGTCTGCAAAAGGACAAGGACATCACTCACTCTGTGTTTACCAGCTGAATAGTCACCTGAACCAGAACAGAGTCCACGTGGGGTCCTGCTCTTTCCTGGGCTTCTCAGCATCTGGAAGAAGCTGTGTCTCCTCATGGAAAGCTCTGTGGCCTCTGTTCCCCCTCTTACGCCATCACATCTTCTGAAAGGGGACTGGCCTGGAGAACAGGGATGGGTAGTCCATGTCCTCTCACTAGCAAGGGTGTAAGCCAGCCTTCCTCCCTCACTTGCCATGGGGACAGCCCCACAGTCAAGTGTCACTTTAGGATGCTGTTTGAGCTCAGAAATGTGTCTTAGAGAAGCAAAGGACTATTTTCTTGTCCAGAAGGTGGGAGCTAATTGCCCGATGAGGGGAGTGGCGGTTGGGGTCATCAGACTCCATAACTATACTTGAAGGCAGATCCTGTGTTCTTGTTCAGTGTTGTGTCCCCAGAGCCAGACCACACCCCATCCCCCATTACTTACAATGTGGTCACTAAGTAATTATTTGTTGAATTCTGAGCATTATTGGGCATTCCATGGCTAGACTCAAAGGCTCTCTGGCTGCCTGCCTGTAGGACGTCCTCATGCTATTTGGAGGAGGAGGAGGTTACTCACTGTGTAAATATCTGAGCAATTCCTGCATCAGCAGCATTTTTAAGAAATTTGCCCTGACAGTGGGGAGAACTCCTTCTGACCATTTACAGCACCAGAGGTATTCTGCTTCTTTTTTATGCTGTTTTCCATAACAGTGAGATTGGCACTTGCTTTTCACCAATTGATTTCAAAACATCGTGGGGTCCTAGAGTTTAGGGGGCCTCACTGACTAGCCAAAGTGTCACTGCCTCGTTTAGAGGCCAAGAGAAGTGTGTCTGTCCAAGTTCCTGGGGGTGGCAGAGGCGGCGTGGAAGCAGCCTCCTGGCTGGGAGTCAGGTGCTCTTTACAAGGCTCCAGCGCCCTTCTGCCCACAGGCCTTGCCCTCACCACAGTATGCAGCTGGGGATCAGAGGCGGGCAGAGGATGACCGTGTCAGTGAATTTCAGAGACCTCGCGTTTGGAGGAGAATACGTAGATTCCCGCTGTGTTTACACCAAGAGTATGATGAGCGGCTGTTCTCTCACCAGGGTAGGAAATGGACTGAAGTGCTCCAGGAAGGACTCAGGGCAGACAATCAGGAGAACTGCCTGGCTCTGCGGACTCTGCTAGGGCAGGTTCTCTCAGCCACAGACTCATTTAGCTGTTGAGTGGCTTTCTGTGCTCACACACCCGTTTTCTCCCAAAGGGCGAGAGCAGCCCTGTTAGTGAGCAGGACACCTTTGCCCAGCCTGGAAATGTGTTATAAGCACAGCCTCAGATCCTGCTGGTGGTGTCATTTGGGATCCAGCCAAGCCTGCCAAAACCACTGAAGCCGTCTACATCGGCTGTCTTTTCTCCGCAATGTGTCAGGAAGAGAGGGGTCCAGCTTTTAAACCTTGTTACTCAGCAGTGGGCTGACCTTGCTCCTCCTGGGGTGCCGTTGATTGCAGAATCCCAAAAGGTGGTTACTGGTGACATTTATATAAAAAGAGAATGAGACCCGCCGGTGTGGCTCAGTGGTTGAACATCAACCTATGAACCCAGAGGTTACGGTTTGATTCCCGGTTGGGGCAAATGCCCAGGTTGTAGGCTCCATCCTCAAAGACCGGTGATTCTCTCTCATCGTTGATGTTTTTATCTCTTTCTTCCTCTCCCTTCCTCTCTGAAATCAATAAAAATATTTGTTTTGAAAAAAAGAATGAAAACCATCCCTTTGCATATGACTGTCTATTTGTACAAGTGTGTTGAGCGAGTATGAATATGTATATCACAGGTATGTGTGCACTGTGTCAGCTGTATATTTCTACACATGCATCTGGGTATTCATGTGCATAATTCTGTGTGCTTCCACAGCCAGGGGACCTGTGTGTGTGTGTGTGTGTGTGTGTGTGTGTGTGTGTGTGTGTGAACATGCACACCTGGCCCATGTCAGCCTTTATTTCTACATCATCCAGGTCTGCATATATGTACAGGTATCTGCAGCACATTTACAAATGTCCATTCCATTTTTGCCCGGGCTATTCTCCCTGCCTTTATGGGAGAGAAATTGTTAACCGTTGGCAGTGCAATAAAGAGAAACTGGTTCCAATGGAATGTTCCCTTGCCCTGCAGACACATCGCCACCGCTTTTATGCTGCACATTACACCGTGGTGAAATTTAGTTAATTTTATGGTTTGTTATTACAACAGCAGAGTGGGTTGAGAGAGGCAGCTTTTGTTGGCTCCTTGCCCCTTATTTCCTGGGTGTGAGGGGAGTGAGTAAGAGCAGGAAGCTAGCAGTGGTCAGAAACAAAGTCCACACCGAAGCAAAGTGGCTGCTCTAATTGGCGTTTAACTTTTGTAACTACAAGAATTAGTTAATGAGTCAGCAGAGGCTTGGCTGCTGCCTCACAGTGTACCCTTTGGTCAAAGAATCAAGGGAACGTTCAGTGAACAACGAGAAAATAAGCAGGTGCTCAGCTCTTTTGCTGAAAAGCAACACATTTTGGTGAAGACAGCTCTGCAGTCTGAATGCTCTGTGCTCCGTTCCCGGCTTTTCTGGCTATGGGCTCCTTCATCTCTGCCTCAGTTTCCTTCACTGTACAGTGGGGGGAGAGTCCTGTCCACCCTCCGAGGTTCCTGGGAAGGAAGCACCTGGGGCATAGTAGGTGCACAGTAAGTGCTCCTTCCTCTTCAGCTTCTGTTCCCGAATATCTCTGGAGGTGAGAGGAAGTCAGAGAAGTTGGAGTTTTAAGATCAGACTGAGTGTCCAATAGGAAGGGATTCAGGATACAAGTGATAGTGCCTGTCATTTTTGGACACCCCCCCCCCCCACACACACACACACACACAAGTCAGGACATACAATCTGAGAACTTTGAAAAGACTATTCTGGAAAATCGACAACAACAATTGGGGGTGCCTGGGTCAGCTGCTGGGCACCTTGAGTGTGAACATGACTGAAACCACCAGCGAGTTCCCTGGGAGATGTGCCGTCAGTCATTCCGAATGAGGCAGAACTATTAGCATTCTTATTTATACCACTAATGAAGCTAATTGCATCTCCCATCCGAAACAGAGCCGGTGTGGCCTGGAATGCTTGGAGAGCAGAAGCTGTTTCCATAAGAACATGGCTTCCCTTGTTATTCTTCTCAGCTGGGTCCTTGGATCCTGCCACCAATGGTAGGGCAAACAGATGACAAAGAATATGTCAGCCCCACTATCATTCCTCCAAGGCCTGGCAACTCCTTCCAGGGCTGGGAGACTGTTTCTCTCTCTCAGAGAAGCTCCCTCCTTCTCAGCAGACAGGAGCCCAGCAACTCCAACTGATCTTGCCAAGTGGCACGTGCTGGGTAGAACACACCGCCGCCCCTGCTTCCCTCCTGGAGTGGGGGGAAAGTGCTGAGAGAGGGTGACTGAACTGATACGGCAAAGGCTTACAAATGTAGGTGCCTGGGGTAGCTTGTCTTTCTCCATGGATTTAGCATCTCATCTTTGGTAGCCTGTTTTCTGGAAGCTTCTTTGCCCTGCCCTGTCTTAGAAGAGCTTTGAGCGCACTGACACACCAGACATTCTCTGATGGTTTGGGTGAAAGAACCAACAATGATATCTTTGTTTCCTGAGTTGAAACTCGTTTCATGGATAATGTCAGAACTCATCAATTTAATATAGGCTAGCCTTGCACTTTAATGCAAAAAAAAAAAAAAAAAAAGTTTCTATTTTGGCCCAGGAAGCCCCAGAATGAAAGCATTTGAAAACAGCCGAACAAGGCTGACTCATTTAGGAGCATTAACTCATGTGCTGTGGGGCAGTGGGGAGACGGGGGCAGGAGGAGGGACTGGACATCCTCCGGGAGAACACAGGCTTCTGAGTCATAGCTTCATAGACTAATTAGATTTGGACAATATTAGCAATCACTGAGCCCACTGATTATACAAAAGGGGATGCTATTTCGTATTCTCCCTCCAGACTCAAAATACTCACCATCTATCTCCAGCCCTCACCTCTGATAAAGCTCATGGTCACACTGGGAGGGGTGCTGGCGGAGCTGCTGTTTATGAAGACTGTGCGTAGGGAATAAGTATTGCAGTTACTGAACCATAGATTTGGGACAAGGGTGATGAATTTTCAACAGCTTAAAAAGCAATATGTTGGTCTTCCCAATAAAACTATGCTGAATATAATGTCTCAAAAATTGTTTTGAAGCAGTCCCAATCTCTACAGTCCTTAGAGTAATTGTCCCAAATATTAATCTATCAATATAAACGCTCATACATTGTTTCATAAAAAGATCTGGTAAATAGAACAACAAAAACAATGGGCAGTACTGCATTTTTTTTTTACATAGGTGCTTTGTAATCTGGTTTACCTTACAATTGGAAAATTAGACTCTAATGAGAATCATCCGTCATATTCCCTTTCAGTACTGATGTCCCGGGCATGGGGCAGTGGGGTCTCTGAGGGTAGGTTTGAGGAATATCAGGAAGATCATTTCTCTTCTCATCCAACATCTATCAATACACGTGAATGGAGAAGGGCTTCACACACCCGCCCCACCCCCCGCCCCCCAAATTAGACATGCTTAACCCACAAAGCCCAAACCTGATTCTGGCCCTAATGTCATGAGGGATCCCTAAATCTTGACCTTCTCGTTGTTTGCAATCAGGCCACAGAATCTGAGGTTCACTATCTAAAGTTAGCAAAGATCTCATAGAGCGTCAGCGAACAAGTCTTAGTAGATCTACCTTTTGTGTTTCTTAAAGACAATCACTGAGACTGTTCTGTGGGCAGAAAACAAACAAAAATAACCACAACACAGCTCTCTACTTCTCAACTCCTCGCCATTTTAATGTTTTTTACTGAGCCACCAGAACGCCATTAAAGAGATTCTAAACAGTATAAAAAGTTACAGAGGTTATAAAATCATCACAGTTATTAAATGCATTTTATTAGGGGGTAAAAACAGTAGCTAAACATGTATACAAACACTGCTATTCTCAGTAAGCACCTAATAAACAAGGAAGAATTTGGTCCTACAGGGCCCTGGAGAGGGATGTTCTCTGAAGTAGATGTGAGAGGGACGATAGAGGGGCTGAGGTTGGAATGAGTTTGTGCCGTGGCAACAACTGGCCCTACTGCAAAGTGCTGCTGTCAGTACGTGTGTGACAAGGAAGGCACGGTGGTGGCAAAGCCTTAGAAGCTCTCACTGGTACGTCTCCCCAGGACCCCTGGGAAGGGGTCACGGTACTGGTTCTCTCACTGGAGGGGTGACACCTCTCTCCCAGAGCCCCCAAGCTGACTCCCACCACTTGGCAGTCCCACCCTCTGCGAGAATCACCCCTTGAAGACCCCACAGTGGCCATGGCCCTATAGCAGTTGAGAACCAGGCACAGTTAGGCAGCCTGGTGATGCTCTAGCCACACTGCTCTCACCGTGGAGATGTTACATCAGGAGCCATCAGGGGGACCCTGATGCTTCACCTTCCACAACCTTGCACCCCCACTCCTGCACTCACCCTCTCTCGGTTACCCAGCAGTTGCTTGGTGCTTGGTGCTGCCCTCCCTCCTCCCCAGCTTCCCTGTCCTTCCTCCTTGCTGAGAATCCAGGAGAGCACCAGCTCTGGGCTGGGAGCAGGTGCAGGATGGGGAGGAGCTGGGGGAGCCCATTATCACTCCGCACACACGTTGTCTAATTAGCATCAGGCTGGGAAACCTGGTAACAAGATGGTGCTAGAGACCCCTCCCTGCAACCCCCCACCCAGGGAAGGCTGTCCCAGGGGAACAAGTGGGGGAGGGCGGGGCGGAACAAGTAGACAAGGAGGATATCTGCCCTTCCTGATTTCCAACCACAAAGTTGGAAACTGGTAATGTCCTTTTGAGATCATGGAATCCAATGACTTTTAAAATTATGGTGTGAGGCCCATTAATGTGTCACGAAAGCAATTTAGTGGGTCGTAACCAGCATTGTATTTTTTAAAAAGGGAAAGTATCAGAATGCATGTCACACAGAAATGGAACTTTTCCTTCAGTTGTCTATGAGCCGCTTGTCCTGAGTGGCAGCACATTTCTGATTGTAAGTCTCCAAGGAAAAGCTAGAGAAAGGCTATGGCAGCATGGGTCCACCCCCTTCGCTCCGATCGCGCCCCCCCCCCTGCCCCCAGGTCCTGGAACCCATGAGAACCACTCGGTGTGTGAAGATTTCAGTTGGAGAAAGTGCCTCACCTCTGTTGTCCAGCCATGGACACGCCTCACTTCCAGCAAGTCCTTCCTTGCTGTCCAGTTGACACTATTTCTCTCACTTGGTTATAGAAATCTGAACACCTTTTGCATAATAATCCTTAATTACCTTCTCCAACTGAGGAATTCAAAACCCCAGCTCCTCAGATAAGAACTGCGCACATCTCCCCCTCCCCTCCCCCCACTGACCGCTCCTCAGCCACCCTCGGCCGAGGCCCCCGCTCGGGTTAAACAAGGCGGATATGTTCTTACGTCCAAACCCAGCCGTAAAGATCAGGTGTCACAGAGAACAGTGGGAGGAAAGAGGCCTCCCGTTTCATGGCAGACCACGCCCCGAAAGGAAATGGAAGAGGCTGTGTCACAGGCCGGCATCAGCCGAAGTTTCAGCTTCAGTGACAGGAACGTCCATTCCTAGCCTGGGGGTAATAGTCGTCATGTCTTCTCTACATGCCAGGTGGACACACTGGTTTTCTTTTTCTTTTTTTTTATAATATATTTTATTGATTTTTTACAGAGATGAAGGGAGAGGAATAGAGAGCTAGAAACATCGATGAGAGAGAAACATCGATCAGCTGCCTCCTGCACACCCCCTCCTGGGGATGTGCCTGCAACCAAGGTACATGCCCTTGACCGGAATTGAACCTGGGACCCTTCAGTCTGCAGGCCAACACTCTATCCACTGAGCCAAACCGGTTAGGGCCACATGTCGCCCCCCAGCGAAGGGGAGAGCATTTCTCGCAGCTGCCTTTCCCTAGGTCCAGTGGCCATGGAGAGTTGTCAGGAGCAATTTTCTATTAGGGCCACGTGAATGGCTCACTCAGACATTAAATCTAATCAAAACAACGATAGAAGTAATAGCCTCAAGTTTACAGGACCTCTCCTCACAATCATGTGCTCATTGCTCTCAGGCTCTCCTTGCATGCCTCCCCACAGGGGTCCCAGAGCTCTTCCACTCCCTTCCCAGGGCACGAAGGCAGAGGACTAGTCAGGGACGCTGGAGGCTTTTGGAATGTCCACTTCATTGACCATAATTTACTGTTAATACAATAAATGTAAGTGCTTGAGGGGAATAGAAATGATCTAAGCATATTTACACAGAAGCTATAGGTACTGCCTCGAAGCCCAGTGCCTTCCCCAAGGTCGCCCGGAATTCTGGGGCTGACAGGGTGTAGAATGCACATCTCCAGGCGCCCCTGTCACTCTTCTGGATCCTTGACTGTCACGCTGGTTCCCGGGGCCCTGCTCCTTGTCCTGCTTCTGCAGGCCCCTCCCCCAGCGATGGTGCCAGGGCAGGTAGGATGGGGTGCTGGAGCTCTGGGACCCCTGTGGGGAGGCATGCAAGGAGAGCCTGAGAGCAATGAGCACATGATTGTGAGGAGAGGTCCTGTAAACTTGAGGCTATTACTTCTATCGTTGTTTTGATTAGATTTAATGTCTGAGTGAGCCATTCACATGGCCCTAATAGAAAATTGCTCCTGACAACTCTCCATGGCCACTGGACCTAGGGAAAGGCAGCTGCGAGAAATGCTCTCCCCTTCGCTGGGGGGCGACATGTGCCGGACTCAGCCACAGGTGGCCCGGGTCCCCGAGAGCAGCAGGGCAGTGCATGTCATACCTTCCTGGGGTGCGACTCTAAGAGGGAGGGGCGGGGGCAGCGAGAGGGAGGGAGGCTGCAGGCCCCAATGACCCTGGCAGAGGCAAGCACTCTGTCCTTGGCAAAGGCGAGGCATGGGGAGGGGCGGTTGCTACGGCCCCTCTGCCCCACCAGCCCTGTTGGCGAGGTTCAGGGACCGGGGCAGTCGAGGCCCCCATATCCATCTTCTTCCTGGTCTCATCCGAGCCTATTCGGACTGCATCTCTGCCTCCTGTTCGCTCTTCCATGCTATTAATTTGTGGTTGTATAAATTCCTGCTCTTATTATATAACGAGGTGATGTAGAACAGAGCTTCTCATTAACATGGCCAAGGACTTGTTGCTACTGCCAGGCTGGTCCATCCTCCCCCACCCTGTCCCACCCCAGTCTCCACTCTGTCTTGACACCAGTGGAACCTTGAACCTTGGGAAATGACTGACGGACAGCAATTCGGAAGCCCAAGGTGACTTGGGGGTCACAGTAAAAGGAGCAGCTTTGGTCTGTCCCTGCCCCTGGCTGCCCCTCCCATTTATTTAAAATGTCTTACTGTACCTTCAGCACTCCCTGCAACCCCGTACGACAGGTGTCTTGGCTGCTTCTGTGATGAGTCAGGAGGCCTGGTGCACCAGGTCGCTTTGCAGAATGACTGTCAGGGTCAGTGGTGCTGTGAATACAGCCATATCCATCCTGTGAGCCCAACCAACTCACACCCAGATCAGACCCACAGCTCAGCCAGCCCCAGCCCCCATGTCATTCACCTAAGAGTTCCCACCGGGCCCCTCGCCTCCTCAGACCCAAACACGGGCACCTTGGACCTGGAAGGGGTCCCCAGTAGGGCCCCCTGGCTTACCCACATCTGTTTTCACGTGTTCCAGGTCGCTGTGGAGAAATCCTCCCCCCGGCCCCAGGGCAGGTGGCAGGTTTTATTCTTAAGGCCTGAGGAGCTTTTCTGCCCTTTCTCTGTTCCTGTCTCCTCTGAATCATTCATTGGCGAGAGGGTTATATTTCACTCTGAGTGGCGATTACTGGAAAATCGTGAAAGCTTCATTCTGATGGTTCCTCTCCACTGTGAGACAATCGATTAAGCCCTGATGGGAGGCGGCCAGCCCTGCGAAGGGCTCTCCCTCCTGCTTCATTTTCTTTCTACCACCCTCTCGGGCACCTTTTGCTCAGCCACCCTGGACGCCTCGCTGTCACCCAAACACTGCAGGTCCTTGCCACCTCTAGTTTTTGCACATGCTGTTCCTTCAACTAGGCTGTTCCCTCTCATTTCCATCTGTAGAATGCCCACTCCTGCCTTAGGAAGTAGCTCAGACCGGGGGGGTGGGGGGGGGTGCTCTGCTACCCTTCCTCCTGCCTTCACTCTCTAGGTTTTAGTCCAGCCCTCAATCCCCCATGCAAAGAACCCTCTCCAAAGAGTTATGTCTCATATACTTATGAGAACTCAATGCTCGGCATAGCACCTGGCTTCCTATAAGCTCAGAAAAGATCTGCTAAAGGACGGGATCCACTCTATTTTGAAAACAGAGTCTTCATCACAGGGCTCAGAGCGACAGGGTCAAAGTCACCAAGTCAAGATTCAGAGGCAGCAGGACTAGAACTCGGGAACCCTGCTTTCTGGCTAGTATCCCACCACTGTCTACGTTGCCAAAATTCCGGAGTGCGTCCAGAGGCCAGGAGCCAAGCCACTTGTCCCTCCGTGTCCTGCAGTCCCTTGAGAATGGCTGGTGCAAAGGGCTTTGAATTGTTATTATTTTTGTAATTAAAAACAACCGATGGAGCTAAGGCCCGAGATGCAAACAAGGAAAAGCAGCTGGAATTGGCTCCGGGCTCCCGGGAAACACTGCCACAATTAAGGCTGGTGCTTAATCGATTCTCTCTGGTTTCTGTCAGGGCAGTGTGTGACAGTCACTGGACCGCTGGTGTGGGGCTTTGTGAGGGCAGGCAGGCATGGGGCCGAGCACCCCGGGGCAGGATCTTGTGGGGGAGCAAACAGGAGGCACTCACCATCTTCTTGTGAAAAGGGAAACAGGCACCCAAGACATAAAATGCGCCTAGAGGCAGAGTGAGGCCCAGGTGAGGAGGGCCTTCCGGAAGAGGAGGAGGGCTGCATGGACTAGGTGAAGTTCAAAGGGTGATGCTGGAGCTGGATTCAAGGGACAGACTCTACCTGTAGTGAGGGAAGGCTGGGTGTTCTGACTCTGCCTAGAAGTATGTATGGGCTGACAATAAGGTATCCTTTGAGCTGAAGTTCCCAAGTTGAGCGTGCATCGGAATCACAGGGGCGGGGAGGGGGTTGGGGGGGCATGGGGCAGGGAAGGGGGTCTATTACAACACACATTGCTGGTGCCAGCCCTGGAGTTTCTGATTCTCTCTGGAGTGGGCCCTGAAATTTACACTTTGAACAAACTGAGTGACGCTGCTGCTGCTGGCCCAGGACCCGCTTTGAGAACCACAGCCTTAGACAAATGAAATTGATCTTACCCAGCAGTCTCAGGCCAGGGGTTGGGTCTTGAGTAAAGACGTACCCTCTCCTCATCTGCAAAGGTCTACCTGTTCGGGTTGCCATGAGCACGCCAGGGAACAATGCAGGTAGTAATTTTCATGGTTGTTACCCGCGGCAGCTTGACAGCTGGTTTCAGACACGTGTTCACAGGGAGCCCTGGTTCTGACTGTGCTCCACTCCCCTCGCTGAGCCAACCATCTCTTAAGAATGGGCGGCTGGTGGCCCAGGAGAGAAGGTGAGTCCCTATACAGACCACCCCAGAGGAGGGGCACCCTCTCCCAGAAAAGCCCTCCCCGCTGAGGGGAGTGCCCTCCGCCCCAGTCACCAGGAGTCCTCCTCCTCAGCGGGGGCAGAGGTGAGGGCTCTGTTACCCTGAAAGCAGGGGCACACCACCCAGTCCTACAGTGGTGCTGCAGCAGCAGGAGGCCTGGGCGGATGAAAGTGCTGTGTTTATCCCACATGTCAGCCCTGAAAGCTTGAGGCTGATGCCCAATGATACACCTGGACCTGGAACCTTGACTCCTGCTCTCCCTCTCTGGGCCCCACCCTATGAGTTGCTCCCTTGACCCTTAGCCCACCCCCACCCCAGCCTCAGGCCCACTCTCGTACCCCCAGCTTGCCCAGCTGGTGCCAGGAGTGCAGTGTAAGCAGCTCCTTTTGGACCTGCCTCCTGAGTGAGCTTTGGAGGCTCTGGTTGGTGGGTGTGCCACGGGTGGGGTAGGGAGAATCAGCGCTGGAGAGATGTGCATGGCATTCCCCTGAGGACATAATGGCCGTCTCCTACAAGCTGACTTTTAAGGTTTCTGGAGAGCACCTTCCCTCTGGCAGCGGAAGGAAGCTGTTCTTTTCCAGGGTGATCCTCTAATTCAGCGGTTCTCAACCTGTGGGTTGCGACCCCTCTGGTGGCCGAACGACCCTTTCATAGGGGTTGCCTAAGACCATCCTGCATATCAGATATTTACATTACGATTCATAACAGTAGTAACATTATAGTTATGAAGTAGCAACAAAAATAATTTTATGGTTGGGTCACAACATGAGGAACTGTATTTAAAGGGCCAGAAGGTTGAGAACCACTGCTCTAACTGGTGATCCGGAAGCTGGGGACTCCTGGATGCTTCACAGCCTTTCTGGGTGCTGCCTGGCTTTCCCCAGACCCTGGGGACTCTGCAGGGCCGATCCAAGCGGAGAACACACCCCCTCTTGTTGTTTCCGCATCTCGGTTTGGCTGCCAAGCTATCCTCTCTAAGCAACTTGGACCCTTTATTTTCTCTGAGGCCAGGACTCTGTTGAACCTCTTGGCTTCTGGTAATAATCTGTCCCTGAGTCAAGACCCCATGCTCACGGGTCCTTGTGCAGAGCCCACTGGACCAGAGATGGGAGATGTGGAGTAGGGTTAGGGCGCCATTCCCGCGCTGCTGCCCTCAAGCATTCTGCACAAAATGCCCCTTTTGTCCAGCCCTCCCCCAAACCTACGAGCCCCAGTAATGTCATGAGGGAGGCTCGGTGGGGAGGGGAGTTACATGGGCCAAGAGGATCAGAAATGCAGCTGAGAAGGTGGCTCAAAATAGTGCGCGGAGAACAGGCGTCTGCTTGACAGGCTGACGAGGATGTGCCTGGAGCCAAACACTCCTCTTTGAAAGCTCTGTCTCCTGCTAATTATGGCTCTGTCAGGAGGAAGAGAAGCCAGCGCCTGCGCGACCCCAGTGACCCCTCACTAACGTGCAGAGGAGAAAGCAGAGCTCAACCCCCACTAGCAGGGCAGATGCCTCCTTGAGAAGAATC
This sequence comes from Myotis myotis, assembly GCF_014108235.1. Classification (NCBI taxonomy): domain Eukaryota; kingdom Metazoa; phylum Chordata; class Mammalia; order Chiroptera; family Vespertilionidae; genus Myotis; species Myotis myotis. Next base: position 60,411,649 of record NW_023416315.1, read on the forward strand.
TACCCCCACACCCCTCCTTGGCCTGGGGACCAGAAGTTCTCTTTGTCCGGCTGTAGGTTTCCTTCCAAATGGATAAGTGAGCTCACCTGTGTCCCCAGCCGCAGCTGGTGTCCCTGCTCGTAGAGCCTAGTAGACAGAGCAGGGACCTTCTCCTCCTCCAACAGGTGGATGAGCTAGAGGACTTGCTGGAAATTTCTCTGCTATCAGGGACTGCCTTCATGCCTTTTGTTTATATACATACCAACATGAACCACCTGCTCTGATAATTATTTTTAAAAGGTTTATTAAGTAATACCAAAATTTGTTTTGAAAAGATTTAAATTTAGTCTCATTTGATAACCAAATCATTTCAAGGTGCCATTGTTCTTTGCTGGCACAGAGCACTCATGTCTGGGCCTTGAGGAGCTAGAGCACAGCAAGCCCTCAGCGTGGGTTCTTGCATGTGTGGCTGATGGATTCTTGCATGTGTGGCTGATGGATTCTTGCATGTGTGCTACAGGGTGACCAGTGAAATTTGTACAGAGAGGGCCTCGATTTGGGGTAGGGTTGGGAATAGGAGGCCAGTAGAATTCGATCATTAATCATCTTAACCTTCCTTGAACCTTCAGGTAAAAGCTTATTTTATATATATATATAATTTGTGATTTACACAACTGACCTCTATCTTGGCACTTATAACCTCTAGATTGCAGCCTCCCCCTCCCCACCTCCAGGAATGTCAAGCTGTGGATGCTATAGTCATGAATAGATGCCAGGGGCCATCCTTAGAAAGTTGATGGTGGGCTGAGGGCCTGGGCTTACATGGCTGCTCCCTTCCCTCCCTCCCTCCCTCCCTCCCTCCCTCCCTCCCTCCCTCCCTCCCTCCTTCTTTCTTCCATTTTTTCCACATTCCCTTCCTTCCACAAAACTTACTGAGCACCCACTCTGTGCTGAATCCTCCACAGACCCTGGAGGAACAGTGGAGAATGAGACAGATATGGTTCCTACCCACAGGGAGTGCACTGTACGGAGCAGTGGTGCGCACAGACACTAAATACACAGCTATAGTCTCAGGTTGCGTTATAGAGAAAAACGAAACTGGGCAACGGAATGGAGACAGATCAGGGTGGGAGTTATTAGAAGTGGGAGATCAGAGAAGGCCTTTCTGAGGAGAGATGACATCTGAGCAAGAGGAGTGTAAGAAGTGAGGGAGCAGCCATGAAAGGTTCTCTGGGAAACTGTCCTAAGTGGACAGAATAGTCCTGAGGCTGGAGGGACAAGAGGGAAATGGGCCAAAAGAGAATGGGGGTGGATGAATGTAGAGAGCAGGCCAGATTATGTAGGTCACAGAAATACCTGGGACCCATTATTCAAGGGTTTCAGTCTGGGTTCAGAGGTTTATTAGTTCTCCTGTCCAGAGAAGTAGATAGATAGATAGATAGATAGATAGATAGATAGATAGGCAGGCAGATTTACTATAAGGAATTGGCTCACACAATTATGGAGGCTGAGAAGTTCAGTCTGCAGGGAGCAAGCTGGAGATCCAGGAGAGCCCATGGTTAGTTTCAGCCCAAGTCTAAGTCTAAAGGTAGGGACTGATGCCCTAGCTCAGAGACAGTGGGGCAGAGAGAGAGTATTCTCTCTTACTCTGCCTTTTTCTTCTATCCAGGCCTTCACCTGATTGGATGAGGCCCACCCACTTTAGGGAGGGCAATCTGCTTTACTCAGTCTACGGATTCAAATGTTAATTTCATCCAGAACACCCTCACAGACACATCCAAGATAATGCTTAACCTAATCTCTGGGCACCCCATGGCTCAGTCAAGTGAACACATAAAGTTAACCATCACACAAGGTGACTCAAACCAAGGCCTGTGGAAGAGGAGAGGGACTGGGTAGGAGTGATAATAAGAAGGGGTGGTGTCTCTGAGAAGTCAGCCTCTGTGGCATCCACTGCTGGCCAGGCCCTGGAAGTGAAGGAGGGTGGGGGCAGGTGTGTGGGCTGCCACAACAGTGTTCGGGGCAGGTTGCCTGTCAGAGGACCCACCAGAACCCCACCTGGAGAAGAGATGGCTGTGTCCTGTTCTCTATGGAGGGCGTGCATTCTCAATTTCAATCTTTTCCCTGAGGACACGAGAAAGACTCATAAGTTGGTGTCTGTTTCCTGTCCCCTGTTACCCAACACTCAGACACCTTTCAGGAATCTTCGGTGCTATGTTTTGGGGCAAAATTCAGCTCTCATTCATTTTCTGATGCCCCTACCATCCTGCAGCCTCCAGAGATCCTTCCAGAATAAATTCTGAGTTCAGGCATCTCTTCCATTAGGCCTGAGGAAAGACAGTTTAATCTGAAAAATTACTTTAGAGTTATCAGAAGTGGCTCTCCAATTCTGAGCATTTTTAATAGCCCACATGCATTCCTTTCCCAACGCAAAGCAGAAAGATTTATTCTGGCCAGTTTATCCCAAGTAAATCTTGAGTATCTCCATTTTACATTTTAACGAGAAACAAGCACTTTATAATAACTGCTCAGATTAAACTCCAGCCTACTCTCAAACCATTAACCTGAAGGAATTGTAACGATAAATTAAACATATTAATGAAGCTGTACTACAAGCTCAAAATTTGTTAGGTAAATGGTAGCGTTATGAACAACCAACTTCACTTACCACAATCTGTCATTAGAGGGGAATGAACTAAAACAGCGATTACCTGACATGGAAACCCTGCCAGGATCAACAAAAACAGAAATGACTGTTAACAGGAAATGCAAATCTGCTAGGACATGTTCACAGGAGTGTGGAGCCTGGCCGATCTTTTACATTTGCCTCTTCCCTTCTCCCTTCTCTCCTTTCTGCTTTCTCCTCCTCTTCCATTCCATCCATTCTTCCCTTCACTCTCCTCTCAGGGGCATCTTAGAGTCCCAGTGTGGGGTTTACTAGTCCACATCCTTGGCCTCAGTTCTCACTAACTTTGTGGCGGGAGCCTGGTTTTTGTGATGGTATAAATTTCTGCAGGGCCCGTGTTACCCAGTACTTTCCTGTCTCTGTCCCTGCACGGCTCAGCACAGCCCAGCTCCTTCCTCTTCAATCCTCAGTTCCTTGTGATTAGTTGTGTCTGAATTAGTTGCACCTCTTGTAGAATCAAAGGACTTAATGTTTGAAGGAACCACAGAGATATGAAGCCCTCACTTCCCCATGAAGGAGCTGAGGCAGAGGGGGACAGTTTTCCCACAGGCACCCAGACACTAACCTGGCCAAAAAGAACTCGTCAGTCTTCCCAACATGACTTACCAGTACATGGGATCACACATGTTTCAATCCTGGGCACAGAGTTTTTAGCAGAACCCAGTGGACTGAGTGGTCACAGTCTGAGATGGTCCATGCCAGAGCAGGGGCACATCTACCCATGGCCCAGAGGAGTCCCTGGGCAATGCCACCCTGGAAAGCAGGACCTGATTTGGAGGGAGGGTCTGCCTAGAATTGTCATGAGAGATTTCAGATGATTCCTAGTTCTGGCCTCTGGGTTGGGGGTTCGGTGTTGAAAACTTTGGGGACACTGATGCCTAACTTCTCGGATCATTGTGGTGATTAGATGAGATGACACAGTACAATCCATTCTGTGGAACTAAAATCTAAATGGGCCACATGAGCTCGTGGTGATTATTACTGGCATGTCAACACACCCCTTTGTCACATTGTCTGAAGAAGAACCAAGTAAAAATTAATTATTTCTACCATCAACCTCCCCTCTTCCTCTTCATCATAGGTAAACAAAGGCAACTCCCCAATCTAGGGGTGGGGTGATGAGAGAGAGGGAGGTGTTGGGACAGGAGAGAAGCCAGAAGAGATGAGAGGGTTGTCTGGGGGAAAGAAAGCAACTAGAGGAGAGAGGAGGAGGTTATTCGCTTCTTTCTGCTGGGGTCAGAGTCTGAGCCTTCTGTTGGCCAACTTAATGCAGCTGGCGGACCCTAAGAAGCCGGCATTTGGAGAAGACAGGTCCTCAGGCTCCTGAGTTGTTGCTGGGGCTGAGGGGGGGGGAGGAGGTACACCCAGAGGGGGTACAAACCACAGTGTTAGAATATTGGGGTTTCCTCCTCTCACTCCTTCACTCCTCGACCCTCCAGCTTCATGTTCCCACCAGGGCATGTGTCTGTTGGGTTTCATGAATCATCTACTGGCTCTCAGAGGTGTATACATACAGGTGATTTACAGCCAGATCAGAAGGGTGGGAGGGAAGACGAGCTGGACAAGGTGAACTGGCACGATCACAGCTCAGTGGCCACCTGAGTTATGAGGCTCCTTCCACAGATCTCTTCCCTCCATGAATTTCCACCATGTCGCCCAGTGTTCTTCACTGGGGCCAGAGGAGAATTCACCATATAAATTACCCCCACCCCACCCTTGTCTTTCTCATCAGAAGGCCCCTTTGGCTTACATTGTCTAGAGGGGACCCCCGAGAGGTGATGCATCAACATTCCTATTTAAAGTAAGTCGAACCCCAGAACGGTGACATGCAAACCCAGTTTTGTGACAGCCCATTCTTCCTAGGTGTCTCTAGCTGATTTGAAGAGTGACTCAGGGATCCCCAAAGCAAAATAAGTCACAACAGTTTCAACATGCATGTAGCATATGATGTGCTTAAGAAGAATGGGTGAGTGTTTCAAACTAAATGAGCAAGAGTGATAGAGTGAAATTCTGAAATGGCCAGGCCTGGAGAATGTGTGAGCCTGGAGAATGGCCCAGAGAGGCTGAAATCAAATCAGATTGCTTGCTGGGGAGAATGCTGTGGCCCAGGACACACAGCCACTACCTTCTCGTGTGATAAAAAGAATGGGCCTTCTGTATCCCGGGGCTCCATCTACAGGGGTGGGCAAACTTTTTGACTTGAGGGCCTCAATGGGTTCTTAAACTGGACCAGAGGGCCGGAACAAAAGCATGGATGGAGTGTTTGTGTGAACTAATATAAATTCAAAGTAAACATCATTACATAAAAGGGTAAGGTCTTTTTTTTCAATAGTTTTATTCATTTCAAATGGGCCGGATCCGGCCCGCGGGCCGTAGTTTGCCCATGGCTGAGAGAATGGAGATGAATAAGGCAGCCTTTTTAGGAAATTTGAACTCAAGTCTTTGTCTATCTGATTTCCACACGAAATGCAAATTGTGTCTCAGACCAGAGTGCGGGCATGCAAAGATGACCTGATCTCTCTGGCGTGCTCCTCTTTTACAAACCCCTTTCTTCACCTCATTGGGTGTGACTGCATTTCCCCTGGACTGTGATTCTATCATGGCGCCCAATTTGGTGATTGGAAAAGTGGCAGGGAAACTGGGTAGGAATCTGCTTAGACATCAGCACAGTCCGATAGAGAGACGAATATATCAGCCTCTGCTTGTGGCCACCCGCTTCTGGCAGTGGAGCTCTAGGGCTTCTCACATCCCCTGCTCCCCACATTGGCCTCCCCATGCCCAGCTGGGCCGTCTCTCCAAGGACGTGGAACAGTGCTGGGTTGGTCACCTGCACACAGGCCTCCCCAGGACTCGCGCCTTGGCTCTCTCCAAAGCCCTTTCTGCACCTCTCCACCCGCAACCCACAAAAATCTTTAAAATCTTGTCTTGAACGTTCACCAGACTCCAGCACATGTCCCCAGGGCTTCCCCCTGCCTGTGGATCTGCCGTCCTGCAGGTCTGTCTGCTAATGCACGCCGACTTAGCAAACACACATGGCGCGTGAGCACTTGGGCTGGGCTTTGCTTTGAGCGAGCCCTGCCAGGGTGTCCGAAATGTGGAGAGCAGATGTCAGAGGTGATCCGCCGTCTGCCGTTGATAGGAGTTGCTCTTTCCCCAGGAGGGGCAATGTGTACGGAGACTGTCACAGCCCGTGAACTGAGCAATCCAAGAGGTTGTCACTGGTATCTCTCTGGGCATTGGACCATGATTTCCTAAAAAAAATAATAAAGTTTGCCTATGACATAGACACTTTAGGGTAGCTGTAGATCTTACGTTTGCGCAGTTCCTGGGTTTGACATCCTTGCCTTCAGCAGCTTGGCAGATAGAAAAATAATAGTTTATTTTGTGTGTGATCAGAACTAACTTAACCAACCCCTGCCAAGCTCTCCTCTTTGTCAAGAGAAAGAGCTGGAGGCAAGTGAGGGCCTCGTAAGTGTGTGTGAGACGGCGGTGGGACAGCCAGGTGAGGAGAGACAGCGAGAGGGGAACACAGAGGAACAAGGAGATTTGGGGCAGCTAGCCATAGAGCCGGGTAGCTGATTGCTGCTCTCTGTAGGGACCCCTTCGTGTGCCCTTCTGCTGGGGCTGTCATTCTCCCCTTTAGTGAGCCTCTCGATTGCCTGGAGGCCTTGTTATGGACAGATGGCTGGCCTGGCCCTTCGAGTTTCTGATTCCGTGGGTCTGCAATGAGGCTGGACATTTTGCATTTCTAACCAGTTCCCAGATACTGCTGATCTGGGCCCACACGCTGAGAAGCAGGGAAGCCAAAAAGCTGACTTGCTTTAAACTCTTCTAATCCAAGAAGTCACAAGGGGCTGTGTGTGAACTGGCCTCTCCTACTGTGCCCACTGAAAGAAATCCCTTTATCCATATGAAGTGGGAGGGGAAGCACTGAACCCCTAAACCTGCTCTTTCTTTCAATCAGAAGGCAAGGGGAGCGAGGAGTACTTTCAGTCTGGGGTGTGGTACATTGAAGTATATGGCCCCAAAAGAAATGCTGAATTCCTCAGCCCCAGGATCCGTGAATGTGACCTTATTTGGAAATGCAGTCTTTGCAGGATGTGACCAAGTTATTTGGATGTCTTGCGGGTCACGCTGGAGTAGGCTGGGCCCGAAGCCCAATGGCGGGTGTCTTCGTGAGAGAGAGGAGGGGGAGATTTGGACACAGGAACGGAGAGACAGGGAGAATGCCACTGAAGATGGAGGCAGAGGCTGGACCTCTGCTCCCACAATCAGGGAGTGCCGAGGATTGCCAGCAGCCACCAGAGGCTGGACCAACCAAAGAAGGATTCTTCCCTTGAACTTTCAGAGGGAGCATGGCCCTGCCAACACCTTGATCTCAGACTTGGAACCTCCAGAAGTCTGGGAGAATACCTCTGTGGTATTAAGCACTCAATTTGTGGTCATTTGCTAGGGCAGCCCTGCAGACTAACCCATAGGCACTTCAGAGTGTGATACCTTAGGGACACCCAGCGTGACCACATTGGGTGGGTCTGACGTCTGCTGACTTTCAGGGAAGTTGCCCTCTCCCAAGCTCACCCCCGGTTCAGCCTTGGGTTGCTCGACTGTGGAGCCGGGCTCAGAGGCACCAGAGGAGGGAAGCTTTGCCAGGACGATCAAATTGGGTGGCTGGGAAGGCAGGGCCTGGAAGTGGGGAGGATGGGGTGTGGCCTGCCCTGCACCATTGCAGCTGAACCCTTGACCATGAAGTCAGAGGGAGATGCTAGGCTTTTCAGGTGTTTAGACAGAGTGAAACAAAGGTTAGGATGACAGCTAGGCAAACTGAGAAAGCCTTCATAAGGAGCAAGAGGTCCAGTGACCTTAGAGCACCCGGAAATGATCGTGGAGGGAAGAGAGGAGTGGTCTCTCTGAATGCAGAGATGCACCTTCATGGTGGAGGAATGCAGTGGTGATGTTTTGAAGAATTGGAGACAGGTGGAGGGAATTAGAAATTACGTGAGGCCTGAGAACAGATTTTGGTACGAAGAAGCCCTCATCACAGTACCTGTGGTTGTATTTCTCAATTTAAGGATCCCTGGTCACTGCATGGGACTCACGCTGGTGCTTTATTCGAAATACAACCTCCGGGGCCCCACCTTGACCATGCTGAGTGAGAATCTGAGGGAACAGGACAAGGAAGCTGCATTTTCTCAAACTCTGCAGGTGGACTTTATGCCATGAAGTCTGGAAACCATTGCTGCAAAGGCTTCATACATGTTAATGGGCCTTCTCTTTTCTAGATAAAATTAGGGGAAGTACAGAGAAACACAAGAGACAGGGAGAGGAGGGGGCTTTCAGAAGAGTTTCTGGGGTATTTCTCCCCCAAATTGTCTTGCCCTGGATCTCTATGTGGGCCACCTCGGGGTGCCTGTGGACACACAGCTGGGCCGGTCCTGACCTGCATTGCAGGACCAAGTGCCACAAGTGGAATCACCAGCCTGTCACAGCTCTGCCACCTACCGGCTGTCGGAGGAGGCACAGAATTCAATGTAGAGTTCACTCTGGTTTAAGAGCAGCCTGAGAGAAAGCACATACCACTCACCAGGGAGGGCCCCTCTGGCCCAGAGTAGACCATAGCAGCAGCTGTTGGCTCACCTGCTGTCACAAGCAGGGATGTATTAGGTTTCTCCATTCAGGAGCCGGTGAGATGGGAGGCTTGGAGTGGGGGAGAAGAAGGAAAAAGCAAACTGCAATGATAACCAGAGGTTCTTAAAAGACTTCCTCTTCCTCCTTCCTTCCTGTTTTCCAGTAAAGAAGCAGGAGGTAGTCAGTGAGAGTGGTGGAAACACTAGTTCTGCAGTGGGGGTTGGGGGCGGTAGGAGGCAAGCATCTGGGGCTTCCTGGCTGGGCCCAGGGGGAAGGGGGAGGAAGGTGGGTGTGGGCAGAGAGGCTGTGAGCACTGACCCTCCCTCAGTGGGGCCCTCCTGGGCACAGACTGCTAATATACCCTTCCCTTGAAGTGGGCTGCTGGTCTGAAGTTCAGTGTTTCTTTCCCCTTTAGTGAGCAGAGGGGGCTGTGGCATGAGGAAATGGATGCCATTGCCTTCAGAACCCTGCCAGGGTGTTAGGCCTAAGTCTGATCTTCTCTGGTGCCCAGGAGGCAGGAATATGCTCCTCCGTCACCTGGCTGGCTAAGAAGGACTCCAGAACCCCTGGAGCTGCCCCTGCCCACCTGCCCACCCCCTCCACCCACCTGCAGTCCCACTTGTTGTGAGCAGAATGAACTTATGACCTTGCCTGATTTGGGGCCACGACCTTATGTCAAAACCACTCAGGGTTGGGTTTCATTGACCGGGTTACCTCAGGTCCTCAGGGAAAACAGATCAACAGATCACAGCGTTCCCAGGAGTCAGGATTCTCACACTCCCTGAGAATTCTCTCTGGCCTGCAAACTGCCCACCTGCCCACCCCCTTCTCTCTGCCTGGTGCTTTCTTGTTTTCCACCCCCTGCCCTTGGCTTTCTTCCCTGCCCCTTTCTGAAGCTGCCTGTAACCTGAGCCAGCTGAGGGGGGAGGGGGGGGGTGTCCCTGGAGCTGGTATCCAGGCAGTGAGTGTTATCCTTTGCTGTGGTGTCCCACTTCGCTTTTGCTGCACAGGACTCTGTCATTGTGTAGCCACTGTGGGTCAGAAGGACAAGCAAATGGACGCTGAATGCCACAGAGCTTACGCAGTCAGGGCGAACTTTGGATCTGGCTCTACTGATGCAATCCAACCCCATCCAACACAAAACAACACAACACAATATAACACAGCACAACCCAGCCCAACCCAACTCAATCCAACCCCATACAACACAAAGCAGCACAACACAACACAACACCACGCAGCCCAACCCAACACAATACAACCTAACACAACACAACACAACACAACACAAAATACAATAACTAAGCTCAAGCAACAGGCAGTGTTATAGCACTCTATTTACTCATCTCCCTCTGCTTTACAATCCCCTGCCTGCCCAGGTCACATCCGCTCCCTAGCTTACAGGATTGTTAACAGGAAGTGAACGCCAAGGCAGCATGGTGAAGGCAGTAGGCTCAGGAGCATAGAGACCTGGTGGGACTACAGTGGTGACATGAATGTGGTTAGTCGTAATATCTGGGTTTTCATTCTTTATCTGTTGAAGGGCTGGGGCTTGAGGACACTTTACTAACCTGGCTCATCACACAGATGTGAGTTAGCACTGAAATAGTGGGCACGAAACCCTTTTTGAAGTTTGAAGTGCTAAGCTATGGTTAGAGGAGTAACTGCTTTATAGACCAAAGTTAAATCTATGTTTAAAAGCTTGGCCTGGGGGCTGGTGAGAATTTGGGGTCTCTACCCCATAGCAACCCCATCGGGGAAGTGCTAAAACAAAATGCTGTTACTAAGTCCACCATTTCCCATGAATCTAAATTGGTCGACTCCATTTATATTAAGAATATCAAAGCTTTTCAAAATCTAGTTAGAGAGTTTGTTGTGAAGAAATGTGTTGTTCCCTTAACCCCGTGGTCGGCAAACTGCGGCTCGTGAGCCACATGTGGCTCTTTGGCCCCTTGAGTGTGGCTCTTCCACAAAATACCACGTGTGGGCGCGCATGTACAGTGCAATTGAAACTTCCTGGCCCATGCGCAGAAGTCGGTATTTTGTGAAAGAGCCACCCTCAAGGGGCCAAAGAGCCGCATGTGGCTCGCGAGCCGCAGTTTGCCGAGCCAGAGTTTGCCAACCACTGCCTTAACCCAAACACAAGAAGTTGGCTATAAAAGGAGTGGATGAGCCCTGGCTGGTTTTGCTCAGTGGATAGAGCATCAGCCTGTGGACTGAAGGGTCCTGGGTTCGAATCCAGTCAAGGGCCCATGCCTGGGGTGTGGGCTCAATCCCCAGTAGGGGGCATGCAGGAGATAGCCAATCAATGATTCTCCTTATCATTGATGTTTCTATCTCTCTCTCCCTCTCCCTTCCTCTCTGAAATATATATATATATATATTTTTTTTATTTATTTATTTATTTATTTTTTTAAAGGAGTGGATGAATCAGTATGATCCACCTCCCAACACAAAGTCAGCAGCCACACTCACGGGGGTGGAGAGTGTTTTGTATCTTAGTTGTCTGAGACAATAAGCAGATTCTCATCTTCGTGAAAGGGATGAAAATGTTCCTCTTCACGGGTCTTGTAGCAGGTTCTCCACATTGGGAAAGCGGTGTAAAAGTGATTCTCTCTTTTACAAAAGTCAGCTTATATCAGAAGATTACACTTCCCTGTGCCTGCAGATTAAAGCCCAGTGCTTTGAAGAGCATTCCAGCCTCCCTCTCACCATGTCCCTCTGCCCTGGCCACAGCCAGCCTCTCCTCCATCCCTGCCATTGCTCCTGCCACTGGTCCCAGGGTGCGTTCTTCCTCGCAGCTCCTTCTGTTTGAATACTACTCCTTTAAAAGTCAGCTCATATTGTCACTATTCTGCCAAGAGCCCTCCTCAGCATAATGATTCTTTCCTTTCCATGGCCACGCGCAGCCTGGTATCTCTATGTACTTCACTCAGGAGGAGCGTGGTGTGTGGGGCAGGGCAGGTTGGCGGAAGATCTGATTGAAAACTCTCAGTCTATCATTTGTTAGCTATATTGACGTTAGGCGTGCCATTTAATCTCTCTGAGTCTTAGTTTATTTACACATAAAATGTGAATAAAAATAACTTAATCTCATCAGAATTGTAGCTCACATATGAAATCCACAAGTGTTTCTTGTGCACCTACTATGCGTGCTGTGAATTAAATTGGAACATAAATGCAAAACTGCCTTCTAAGTTGTGTTTTGTATCTTCGTTGTTTTAGACAAGAAACCCTTGACGGTGGGCACCAGCCAAATTCCCTTCGAATCCTTTGTAAGATTCCCTTTGAGTCCTCTTGCAATGGGATTTCACACAGTGGGTGCTCAAGTCATGTTCAGCAATGGTGTGAACTGGAGGAAATGAGACTCCCACAAGTGGCACATGGCAGGCCAGTGTGAGAGCCGCTCTGGTCCTCTGTTTCTCAGGCCTCAGTCACGGAAATATCTCCCTTGCGCCCAGATCCTCTGACCTGCTCATCCTCGTTGTCAGATGAAAAACTCGGGGAGGGGAAGCTGTGGAGCAAGAACACGGTGTTCCACTGGATAAACAATATGCTTGGGAGGGTGGAGGATAAGATTATTCTCAATTACTTGACACCTTTACTTATGCAGTGCCTGTAATAATAATAACAATAAATCTCTCCAAAGTGCTTGCAGTCCATTGGAGGCTGAGGGAATAATTGCCTGCTTAGAAATCCAGGAGGAAATTAAGTGACGCGAGACAATTTTGTGGCTGGCTTCTTTTTGCCTCTCTCACTGGGCAACACGACAAGCTGACATGAGAGAGCCCTACATGGCTGAAGAGGAGCAAAGGGGTGTTTCAGACCCGCTTTTCCTGGCCTACCTTGAGGGACAGGAAAGAAATAATGGTCAATGGACTCCAGTCTACAGACCTGGGATGTAGGAACATTTTGATCTGGGCCCCAGAGTCAGTGGGCCACCTCTTGGAGCCTGGAGAGTAATGACCTGTTCAATCTTCTTCTTTCCTGAGATTTCCCAACCCTCAGCTTCCCCACCCTTCCCTTCCTCCCTGCCATTGCCTCCTTTTTCCCTTCCAGCGATTGGGGCAAATGTTGGAAGGTCCCAAAAAGCAGAAGGGAACCAGCGACCCCTGGTGGTGGGCACTGGCATGAAGCCGACCAAAGGAGACCAAAGGGAAAGGTCTGTAAGGAGAGAGGGCTGACCCACATGCTCAAAGCTCAGTGCCCTTCACTGGGTTTGGAGTCTATGATCAGTGCAGATTCGTTTTTTGCAGTGGTAGATAAAGTCAGATTTTTCCAAATGACATAGACTTTGGAGAGAAATTCCTGAACCAGCCCTAAGCAAAATTGTGAAAATTGTGGTGCAAAATGACACTTATCTTTAGTTCCTCAAAAATGTTCCCTATTTCTCCACCCCGAACCATCCTGGTATGTGTTTTCCTCCCCATGAACCTCTCACTGGGCACCCCTATTCTCTCTCGTCATGGAAGAACTGGAGCTAACAATATACACAGCCTGTATTGTTGAATAACAGGGACCTGAGAGGGCATCTAAACTTGCCATTTTGCTGACGCTTTTTGAGAGATCAGGAGGCTCAACCAGTGAGACAAGACTCATCTGCTGGACCTTTTTCAGCCCCAGATCTTTCACTTCACCACACACTAAACGTTAGCTTTCCATTCTTCATCAGAACATTGATATCTCAAAAGATGCTTAATGTACAGTCCCTCAAACGCTGGAATTCAAGGATGGTGGTGACTGTAGAAAAGATTCCTGCATAGGCATGCATTTCGCATGTTCCTAAAAGTGACTGCCTATTAATTTGTAAGTTTGCAGGTTAAGGCATGGAACCTATTTAAGCAACCGGGCTGGGAAATAGGAGAATGTCCTCATTTTTCAACTGAGTGAGCCCCTCATGGTGGCTTGGGACAACATGAAGGGAAATGGAAAAACGTGATGTTGTGGCCCTCGCTTTCACCACTGATTTTCCAATCTATATTTTGGCATCTGTGACATGTGCCAGAGTTGACCCTAAGAGAGGGTGAAGGCGTTAGTCTGGCACAGTGGTCTAAATTCTAGATCTGGGAACTGTTTCTGTGTCAGGATTTCACGGTCCACCTCTATAATGGCAGTGACCAAAGACAAGTCCTTAGCAATGACCTTCTACCCAAACACCGGTCCTGAATTTCCAAAGGCAACTGGACACAGTCAATTAGCCATGCCTTCACATCCCCAGACTCAGTCTTCATCATCTCATCCACACCAGGCTTCCCTCCCAACTTGCTCCTAGATCCCGCCATTCCCTTGGTCATCCACATGTGACAAGCTCGAGTGGCCACTTATTCTTCAAGCACCATCGCCTTCTGCCTCTATTCTTTTCCTCAATTCCCACTGCCTGGAGGCCAAAATGAACATCACAGTTCTTACTGCCATTTTATTTCTAGCGTCTCCCTGTCTACACCATTCAATATCAAGGATTATGTTCTGGGAACATGCAACTTCTTGTAGCAGAAAGTCTTATAAAGGTGAATTATTTTCATACGGTCCCAGGCTCCCATAATGCAATACATTTTATCTCTTAGCATAGCCTTACAATATATTAAACAATACTTCAGATGCATTTCAGAAATAAAACTTTGTGTAACCATTGTGAACTTAATCTTGACTCTGGACTTGAGGAAAAATAATGAAAACATGAGAGTATGTTCCTGGGTGGAGCAGATAGGCAGAGGGGAAGGTTGGAGTTCAGGCACCATCGCCACCCATACCCAGGAGGCCAGAGGCAGGGGGAGGTCCAGGTCCAGCTCCTGCCTCAGCACCATCAAGACAGAATGAATGTTACTTTCTCTACTGCAATCTCAGTGTGAGACTCACAGGACACCAAGACTGGCCTCTCTTCCTTACCAGTGATGTAACCAGGGGACATGAGTTATGAGAGAGATGTCCTCTGTAGACCTCCTGTGATAAGATCGGGAAACTCTCCTTTAGCCCTGATTAGGTGGTATGATAAATGCTTTTCATCTACCAACATATTAATCCTTCACATCAGCCTGTTAGGCATTGTTAGCCTTTGCATTTTATGAATGAGGACACGAGGGGTTGAAGAAGTTGACTCATTTCCCAGAGGTCAAGTAGCTGGTTCATGGCAGAGCTAGGTTTGGAGCCCATGTTAATGGGTCTGGAACCCGTTAACTTCATCACGACAGTATATAATTTCTCGTGAAGCCCTGAAAATAACATCGGGGCAGAGTAAATGGAGAAATGAACATACTACTCTGAATATGTGAATATATCATTAGCATATTCTATCAGCATATAGATTCTTAATATTAATAGTCTAACCACGGATTCTTATGCTCTTGTTTGCTTCTGCCTTGGTCCCAGTTTCCACATCTGAGAGACAGCTCCCACGGGAGCGAGAGTGGCGGCTGCGGCTTCTGCCCGCTGCACAGAGCTGCTAGATCAATAGCTTAATTGCTGTGAAACGCATGGGCCTTGGCGATGCCGTATAAATAATTGTAATAACTATGGCTGGTGACGGAGAGGATGGTTTTCCAATATCTTACTTTAAAATGCATTTTTCTGCAATTAACTCCACATGCTTCTGGCGGAACGAGTGTTCCATCGGGGGCACTCATTTTTTTTTCTAAATCTTTTTTTTTGCTTCAAGGCACTTCAGCTTTGGCACCTCCCACCTTTTCCAGACTCTCCCTCCCTGGGATCAAAGGTCACCAGGCTGATTTGAGGAGTGTCTTTAGGCCCCTCAGCTGAGGGCGGGGGCGGCTTAAACCCAGGTCTCTGTGGTTTCCCTGGGATGAAGAGTGGTCAAAAGACCCTTTGTAATATCACAGCCAAACCCGCTGCTGGCCCCGGGGCCCCTCACTCTCTGCATCTGTGCGTCCGAGCTCTGTCTGGTGATGTCATCCCCAGACAGGGACGCCCTTCTCCACTCCAGATTCTCAGCCGGGGAAGCCGCTCCCCACAGCGTCTCAGGGAGGGGGCTCTCTGACTGCAAACCATTCACATGCCTCACCCCAGGCCTCATGAATTCCTGGGTCCTCATTTGAAATAGTTTCAAGTGTTTCTTTCTCAGAGTAGCTGCTGTTAAAAAAAAAAAAAAAAAATGTGAGCAGTGGATGCCGGGAGATGCTTGCGGGAAGAGGGAGAGTTAAGGATGATCTGTGAGATAGCATGGATTGACCTGTACGCGCCCAAGAAGCGCCAGTAATTGTTGATGAACATGGTCACTGTGGAGAACACCACTGACCTTGATGTCACTTGTTGCTGAGGACGGGTTTGAAGCCAGAAAACTTCAACACCAGTCTGGGCTCCACTTGCTGGCTCTGTGACCTTAGGGAAGAGGAATCAGGCAGGCCCTGCACACTGGCAAGGATAGGACAGCCTGCAGGAAATACCATTGGAGCACGCGGGGCAGCATTGAATCTACACTGGGAGGTGGTGGGGAGAACTCCCAGCATTTAATGATGCTGAGCTTAGTCTTAGAAAGCATTGCATGCATCCCATACTTACTCCTGGGACCACACCGAAGCACCCCAGACAGCCCAGGGGCTACTTTGAAATCCTGCTATAAACCCCAAGCAAGCAACACCTGAATCTCTGCCTGTCTCGGCTTTGCAAGTCCACCGCATAGCACTGACCTCTGGCATCCAGCCAGAAGCCAGGGGACACCACCCCGATCACCCTGCTTTCCCAGAGGGGCACCATATGGTCCATCATGGGGACTTTTTTCCCTGTTGGATAAATCGTGTGCTTGACTTTTGGGGGTTTTTTGCACTAGGTAAACACAGGCTGCTCTTAGCATCACAGGCACAGCTGTCCTTGGATGGTGCCACAAAAGGGCTGGTGACCCAGCTGCTGGATGAAGCTGCAGGGGAAGGGCCCAGAGCAGAGCTCATCAGAGAGAGCAGATATTGAGGTGAAACACACTTGCCTGATGCTCCCTGGGTTATTTATTTATTAAGAAATTTTCAAACGGTGCCTAGGGGCTGAGCAATGGTCCATGGGGCAGTGCTGACTAGTGTCTGACCTGGGGGAACCACACAGGGCTCGCTGCAGCTGCGGCCCTTGGTGTTAGAAAGAGGGCTGGTGGCCCTTTAAGGACAGGGCACAAAGAGAAATTAGCTTGGGAGAATCTCTGAGGAAGTTGCACCCTTTTGATCTTTTTCCATTCTGGATGGAGCTCATGTGTTCCTTTGTGCGTTTACCAAGCAGCTATTAAGCAACTCTGGGGGTCACAAAGCTGTTGGGGGCCTTGGCAGGGAGGCTGTGCTCTGCTACATTCTCACCACCATCACACTGTCTTTGTCGGCATCCTCACTAACTGAGCACAACTCCTTATCGATTAGCCACAACCAACAGTCGCATGCCTGTATGACTTTCCACATACCAGGCACTTCAGTAAGAGCCTCTCCTAACCCACCTGATGGGCCTGACAGCAGCCTTGAACTCGGAATTCTGAGCCCCATATTTCAGCTGAGGACATGGAATACATCTTTCAAATTCTGCCTGAATTTGCAAACATTCATGAGAGAATCAGGGCGCCAGCTGGGCCGGCAGCACCACCCTGTGCTCATGCACTTTGCTGCAGACCCGTCTTCAAGGTGCTGACACTCTCGTGGCTGAAACGAACACACTCAAACCCCAAGAGCCAAGAAGGGCACCCGTCCACACAGGCCGAAGCACATGCCAGCCGTGAGGGCTTCTGCTGCGGTCGCAGGTGGCGCGACAGGAGGCGGTGGTCAGAGTGGGCAGGGGTTATGGACAAAGCCTCAGAGGAGTGTCCTGGCCAGGCTGCAAGGGACTGTGGGTGTGGGTTGGCTGAAAGTAAGCAGAGAAAAAACTGCAGGGAAGAGAAGAGAGGAGGGAGATGGTGTGATAAGGACCCTGAGAGAGGACTCCCTCATTCTGCTCCTCAAGGACACGGGCCGGGCAGGCATGACCACGAGGAGGGATGAATATGTGCAGCTGCTTTGGGCGGTCGGTGTCCAGTAGCTGTTGGGGGGAAGGGGAGGAAGATGAGGTGTTCTGAGGTGATAGGGGTAGGGGGCTGGGAGCAGGCCTGCTCTAGGGGGTGATGGCACTATGCAATGGACAGTCTGAAGTTGGAAACGATGGGGTGAGGATGAGAACATGGGTCCGAGATGGCAGGCTTGATCCCCAGGTGGAAGGAGGCTGGGACTTGGAACTGGAGGAGTGGGAGCTCGTGGTGAAGTTAAAACCTGGGATGTGCAGGAGTGGGGGAGGGAAAGCAGCTTCTGGGCCCGGGAGAAAATTCAGACGGGACCTACCTTCCTTGTGCAGGTAGCATGTAACTACTGAGGCTGTACTCTGCCCAGCTGGTGCTGGAAGCTTCCAATCTCTGAGTTAGGACCCGACCAGTCAGGACGCCTGGAATCCTATAACAGCTCATGCCAGAGTGCATCCTCTCCAGCCCTCGCTCTGCTTCTGGTTTCTGTGGGCGCAGCAGCTGGACAGGGGTTTTCTTCTTGTTACCGTACAGCTGCACGCAGCAGATGCGGATGCCTCCCCAGAGGAGGCGAGGCTCCAGCAGGAGAGAAATGCTGATGCATACGGCTCCTGGCACTCATGGCACACCTCTGTCATTAACCCATTCGTGACTCCAACAGCTGTGGGGGTACAGAAGAGGAGATACCCCCCATCTCCTAGGAGGGCACACGGAGCCCAGGGAATGTGGGGAGGGCAGGGGCATGTAGATGCGCAACCCGGACCTGGTTCTGGGTCTGAGACGCTGTCCTGGTACCATGTAGGGCCACTCCTTCATCTTGTGGAAATGGATCCTGCTTCTCCTCAGTGTCATGCAGCCCTGGCTTTGCTTTCTGCCCTGGATGGGCCCTCAGAGACACCCCTCCTCTCCGCGAGGCCAGGCTGTGGTACTCCCTTTCCCTGCTGTGGCTCCAAACCATAGGCAAGAAGCTGAGTTCCTCTTTCTGCCTCCGGTGGCTGGCTTTCTGAGTTACACCTGAATTGAACCAGACTTGAGGTTTTCTGGACAGTTTCTCCAGCTTCGGGGCAGCCACATGCAGGTCTCTGGTTCCAGGTTGGTAGAGTGTCTGTGGCACAGACCCTTCCAGGCTGTTCCCTGCCCTCTGTCCAGCATGGCCTTTTCTAGGCTATTTCAGATGGCCCAGAGGTGGGCTGGGGATCCTCTTCTCTCTTTCCAGCCTTGAGCTGACCTTGTCAGGTGCTGGGAGCCCAATCTTCAGGCCACATGCTCATCGGAGTTGGATAGAGACCATGGGGATCGATTCATTTGAATTGCCTCCATGGAAATCACTGGGCACGTTTATGGAAACTTAACTATTACTCCCTCACTCTGCTAAGAATGCTCGGGGTATTATCATATTCCCATGATACCAATAACAACGAAATACTGTTATTTCTGTTTCTCATCTGAGGAAAGTGAAGCTCAGAAAAGTTTGGAAAGTCTTCTAAGGCCACACAATCCCTAAGTGGCAGAGATGGGACTCACCCCATCTGCTTAACCCTTTGCTCTGCTGCCCACACACCCCCTCTCAGGAGCCAGCGGACTCTGGTCTTTTGTAACATGAATGAGTGTGTTCCCTCAAACACCGGGATGAGCTGATGTGTGTAAAGCACATGGCACCTGCTTTTCTGGGAGTGGGAGAAGTCTCTTTCGTGCCCAGAGGAGCATGGGAAATGGCCCATCGAGGATTGGGGTGGAGGCTGCTCACATAAGCGCTGCCTCCAGGGCCGCAATCTGGCTGCCCTACCAAGTTTCAAACCCACACCTTGCACATGCATTCTCTCCAGTAAGTCTCTTTGCATTTGAAATAGGCTGGCCTGAACCTTTTTCTGGCCCTTCCTTCCTTCATATCAACCATATCGACTTCCCTTTCTATCTCTTCAGTACCTTTCTTTCCTCAAGTTGTATTTTAGTCTTTGTGTCACTATTTAAGCAGGTGGGAGAGGGACGGAAGACACTGTCCCCAGTTTCTCTGATCTGGACAGCACATGGCAGGGAAGCCCTAACGACAACCGGGAGACCGTCATTCGGCTTTAGGAGTTTGATGAGACCCAGCGCGGCCCACTGTCCTGACAGTGTTTGGTGACAGGGCACAGGATTTGTGCACACTCAGGGCCTGACTAGTTCCTTGTGTTTACACTCTTCGCGTCCTCTCTCTCCTGGCTGGAATCGGGAAATGGAAACAAAAATGCCCGGTTGTGCTCTTCTGGGGCAGCTTCAGCAGCGTGAACACAGAGCAGGGGCTCTGCCCGCACGCTGAGCCCTGGGACTCAGGGCAGGGAGGTGGGCTGTGGCATGTGGAGTCCGCTCTGTGGTGAAACAGGGCGCCAAGGCCATTGTGTCTGGGTGTCTGTCCCAGCGCCTCTCCTGCGCTGATCTCCCAGTTAGAGCGTCCCCTACTGTCTGTGCCTTCGCTGTAAAATCAGGATGAATTAATGTTGGTGAGTAGCTTGAGCATTTCCGTTCGTTCATTCATTTATTTATCCGGCACCTACTATGGGGTTCAAGCATGTGGGGCGCATCAGTGAACACAGGCAATAAAGATCTCTGCCCTTGCGGAGTTTACCTTCTAGCAAGGGAGGTAAACAATGACCATAATAGATAAGTTACGTGGTGTTTGAGAAGGTGACAGAGGATGTGGGGAAAGAAAAAACAGAGCAGGGATCGGAGATGGGAAATGCCAGAGGAGAGGGTGGGTAGGTTTTAGAAAGCAAAGCTCTGGGGGAAATTCAGGTGACATTATGGGTGCAGTTTTGTTCCCAGATGCTTGGGGTTCTGAATCAGTGAGTGCCTGGGGCATGAGCGAGCTGCCCTGGGCAGGAAATACGTACATTTCGAGCCCCTGGGAGTCAGGGGGAACGTGAAGCTCGCCCCATCCATGGCCCTGCAAACCGGCAACACTTCCATACCAGGGCCCCTTTCCCTAGAGAGTTTTCACTCCACACCAACAAGTTGCCAACATACCCACAGTGTGACAGTCTTCTGGCGGGCCTGCCACTCCCTTCCCGGTTCCTTCTGATCCCAGAGGAATTGAATTACCTGCCCTCCATCACTTCGTCATAGAATTGTGAAGGGGAAGTTCAAGAGTTCAAGCGGTTGAGGCAGAGACAGAGAGGCCGCATGTACGTCTAATTGTTCCGACGATGGCAGCTCAGGCTCGGAGTTCGGCATTCGTTCATTCACTCACTCATTCAACAGAGGAGCACCTGCTGGCTGTGGATGTTGGCACTCTGGCGTGCTCACTCTCCCTTCACCTGCTTATCAGCCTGTGTGGCAAGGTGCTGACCGACGGTGACCAGGGTTATGGCATTTCGCGCTGCTGAGGCCGACTGAATGAACCGCACAGATAAGATCCCAAAGGTGCTTTATTTTTCCCTCCTGAGAGATACTGTGACCCATTAGTGTGCAGAGAAGCAGGCCTGGTCCTCACCTGTCCTCTGCCTCAGCAGGGAGCAGGTCAAGGCCAAGACAGCGAGCAGGACACAGGAGAGAGCTGGAGTCGTGTGCTCAAGGCTCTGAGAGGGGGAGCAGGGCCTGGACTCCCCCTCCCCCCGCTTTCTCCTTGGGCACCTCACCTGTCTCCTCTTGTCCACACCCCCACTCCACTACACCATCCCCATCTTGTAAACGGGTTGGTTTGCAGGTATCTGTACAGGATCCCCGTGGCGCTCTGAGCACTTCAGAAATTTGCCTGAGTGAGGAACAGGCCGAACTTGGGCTCTGGTGCCCCTCGAATGTGGGGCGCACCTCCCCACAAACCCTGCCACCTCTGGTTCTTTGAAGGAGGCCTAACCTCCTGCCGCCCACACCGCCAGCTGGTTTGGGGTTGGAGGGACTCGGTGAATTCAGAGTGGCCAGAAGACAGTAGCCTCCAGGTTTAATCTCTCCCACCCTGCACCTCCAGTCGCCTGCTTTCCCCAACTGCTAGATGAGACACCGTCACCACTTCCTATGTCTGGGCCCAGCCCAGAAACCTGGCCAGTGCAGACCTTGACCAGGAAGTTCGGGGAGGAGGTGAGCGGGCGAGGAGAGAAGGAACCCGGGGGTGGCCTGCACCTTTAAAGATAAATAGCACTGTTTGCTCATTAGGGAAATTATTTCAAGCAAGTCAGCAGCCAGAACGCTCTAGTGCAAGCATCTGCCTGCTACTGGGAGACGATATTTATTGTTCAATCCTTCAATGGATGTAAATAAACAGCCTGGCCCAGATAATGTTCCCATAAACAAACACGCAGCTGCCAGGAGCTCCCCGGATGGCTGACCTTTGTGGAGGCCACCCTGCTGATGTTTTAATAGCAGTCTGCCTGGCAGCGCAGGCACTCACCGTGCCAGGGCGCCAGGGCCGGGGAGAGGTGCCTGCTGGCTGCTGGGCGGGCAGGGACGGGGCAGTGCTGCTTGGGAAGCTCCCAGGCTGGAGACCCAGTGCTGGGGAGGGCAGGAGGGAGGATGCCTGTGTGTGCCCTCAGGCATGCGTGCCTGTCCCTGGTTGGCCACATGGAGGGGATGGCGTGAAGCTCGCTTACCTCTTTGATGGAGGTTCTCCCTGATCTGGGCGGGACTGATGCTCAGTCGTATGTCTTGGTGTGGCCTTATCTTTACTGAAGTGCAGTTGACAAATTACAGTTGTGTATGTTTAAGGTGCAGGACTGGATGTTTTGATATACATAGACGCTGTAAAATAATTGCCACAATCAAGCTCATTAACATATCTATCACCTCACCCAGCTGCCATTTTCTTTTCTTGTGAAAAACACTTAAAACACACCGTCCTAGCAAATTTCAAGCCTACAGGGCAGTACTGTTTACCATGTCGGAGTCTGCGTGTCGGACCTCCCCAACTTACTCAGCCACAGCTGGTAATGTTCGTTCGCCGGCTTCCACATCTTGACGATCGTGAATAACTCACCAGGTGTTCAATAATGAAACACTTCCCTGTGACCGGCACTTAGCTGTGTCCCCCCAGCCCCGAGAGCCCACACTACCTAGCCCCACCCTCCCCCATTCACACCATCAGTATTACCTGGTGCAGCTGGGAGCCTCTAAGAAAGACCCCCACCCTGATCCCGCAGCAACTCTTCTGACCGACTGGTCCCCTCCCAGAGCAGTTGTCTAATGTTTGACTATCATCCAGGGTACAGGGGGTTCTTGCTGAGTGACAGCCTGGATCAGATCCCGGCCCACACGCTGTGCATTATGGCTTCCTTGGACTGATGGCAACCATACAGCCAGTGGGAGCTTACAGCCAGCGAGCTCTAAAAAAGTGCAGATGATGGGGTGTTATGCTCTAAACTGAACGTCCTAGGAGACACAGGGTGTTGTGGCAGGGCAGAGGAGTGGGCCTCTGTACAATACTAAGAACAGCTGCGAACACCCCTCGGATGATAGTCACCAAGCCAGTAATCTAGAACTGCACTGTCCACCACAGTACCCACTGGCCATGTGAGGCTGTCCAGCGCCTGAAGCAGGGCTGGTCCAAATTGAGGTTTGCTGTGAGTGTGAAAAACATATACTTAAGGTTTCAAAGATTTAGTATGAGAAAACGGATGTAAGCTATCGCATTGGCAATTTCTTATGCTGTGTACAAGTTAAAATGCTAACATTTGGAGACATTGGATTTGATGAAATAGATTATTAAAATCAGTTGTACCTGTTTCTTTGTTTTTTGTTTTTGTTTTTAGTATTGTATAGTGGCCCACATCTGTGGCCGGTGTTTGTTTCTGTTGCCCAGGCTCTTCTAGCAGAAGGTCCCACTGTCCAAGGGGAAGCATGAAGGACCACGACCTGACCCCAGAGCACAGTCACACTTGTCCTGCAGGACAGTGCTGCGTGAAGATGGCCACAATGCCCCCTGAGCCCGCTCTTCATGCTGTTACTTTCCCTCCCCCTGCCAGTATGTTGTGTCTATCAGATCTGCTGGGCCCACCCATTTCCTTACTCAGCCCAGTCTTCCTAGTGACTTGAGATTTTTTCTCTAAGGCGGCTTTTGAGTGAGTCCAATCTCACCCACCATGTGTTTTATTTGCCAAACTGTCATGGTTGGTGGTTGGTGGAGCTATGTCATGTCCGTAGCCCTGTTCTCAGAGGGCATACACATGCTCCCCAGAGCTTCCTTGGGCTGGGCTGGTAGTTCCTGGCTACACTCCAATCAGCCAGTCAGATCTCCTGGGAAGAGGGCGTAGAGGTCCATGAACACCCCTTGTAGCATTTACCTCTTGGCCTTATTTGTGTGAAACCTGGGCCTTCAGGATTCAGGCGTTCCAGCGGCACCACTAATTGGAAGGCTCCACCTTCGAGTTTGATTATTTTAGATTCCACATCTAAGTGAGATTCTGTAGTATTTGTCTTCCTGTGTCTGGCTTATTTCAGTTAGCACAGTGTTCTCCAGGTTCATCTTTATTGTTGCAAATGGCAGAATTTTCTTCTATTTTAAAGTTGAATTATACACACACACACACACACACACACACACACACACACACACACACACATCACCTTTTTTATCCATTGACATACATTTAGGTTTTTCTATATCTTGGCTCTTGTGAATAATGCTTCAATGGATATAAGAGTACAGGTATCACTTTGAGATACTGATTTCACTTCCTTTGGATATATACGCAAGAGTGGAATGCTGGATCATACAGTAGTTCTTTTTAAAAAATTTTGAGGAACCTCCATACTGTTTTTCGTAGTGGCTGTACCAGATTATATTCTCACCAATAGTATGAGAGGACTCCCTCTTCCCCACACCTTCACCAACGCTTGTCAATAACTACTTAATGAGCACCAACCAAGTCTTGGGTCCTGTGCTAGGCAGCGGGGCTGCTGTGCTGTCTGTGCAGGCATGGCCTCTGCCCCCAGGAGACTCAGTCCCAGGTCTATGCACCCCCGTGCAGCTCCCGCGGAAGTTCATCTTCATCCTTGGCCTTGGCCTTCTTGCTGTCCCCAAGAGCTTAAAATATTCTGCACATTTTCCCGTTCCCTCCTCCAGACCACTTATAAGAAATGATAATAAGACTAGTCATAACACCAGTGCTTGGGGAGTCCCCCAGTTCCCACTTCTCCACAAAGAAGTGTGTCTTTTCTGTCTCTAACTCAGCCCTTTCTCTATGGCCAAACTGCCCAAAGTCCCACGGAGACTCATTATTTTTAAGTACCTTGTAAATGTGGAACCTTGTCAAAGGCTCTTGGAAAATCTACATAGCTAAGAGGCACATGCTGAGCTATGAATCAGGAGACCTGGGTTCCAGTCCTGAAGGTCATTGGTTTACCCTGGAATTTGGAGCAAGGCGTAGAACAACCCCAGTCTCAGTTGCTTCATCGATAAAATGAGAAGGACTATGCCGGCAGTCAACATCATAAAAATTTTACAGCCGTCAGATGAAACACTGTTATTTAGGAATGCTTTGAAAGGTATAAAACAGAATATAAGGGATCATAATTTTGAAAATTTACAACAGCCCCTTCTTCATTCACAGGCATGATCCTCTCCCAGAAGAACTCAGCAGCAGACAAGGTCCCTCCGGCACCCCCAGGGCAATGTTTATTTAACACCATCTACTTTCAATCCTTGAAGGGATTCAGGTTTATCTGACCAATAGTGTAGTGTGTAAATGCATAGAAGCCGGGACGCTAGAATCAGTCAGACCCGGGTATGGGTCAAGGCCATGCCATCAATAACTGGGTGACCATGAACAAGTTATTAACCCTCTCTGTGCCTCTCCTGTAAATGGGGTTATATTAATGTTTATCTCATAGAGTTATGAGATTTTTTTAATTAAAGTATAGTTGGTATACAATATTAAATTAGATTCGGATGTACAATATAGTGATTCTACATTTACATAACTTAGGATGTGTTCACCACACTAAGTCTAATAACCATCTGTCATCATGAAAAGCTATCACCTTACTGTTATTATGATGAGATTTAAGTGGGAAGGTAAATGCAAGTAGAATGCTTAACATTGTACCTGGCACTGCTGAGTATTAACCACTCTTGTTGCTGTTGTTTTTGTAAGAGCCCAACCACTGGCAACCGGCCCATCCTACCTAAATTTTATGATTGTCCATCATTCAGCAAATTCCATTTCAAATGCCTTTTACCTGTATTTTGTGTGAGATTCTTTTGGTTTTCTGAAATAAGTAGCGGATGGGGTGGGGTGGGAGGAAAGGGAGACCTATCCTTCCAAAAACTGATTTCCTACACAGACAGAATGCGGCAGAGCGACTATAACTCTATCCTGTCCCCCTGGGGAAGGGCAGCCTGTGAGGACTTGCTCCCTAGTCAATCCCTCTGTCCCCGCTTTTCTTCGGATGTCCACCTACATCCAGCACATCACCTCGTCCTAAAGAGCAGGGGAGTTGGAACTAAACGATAAAGAAGATCGCTCAGGCACGAAATCCACCTTCCCTTGGGGAGCCTGCTCCTGCCAGCGACCTGAGGGGACTGGAGACCAGCCAGGGTGCTCAGTGCCACTCTTGTCACTCTCCTGATGCTGCTCCAGGGGTGACTCGCAGCTGGAGGTGAAGCCTGGCTGGGCTGGGGGCCAAGGCCATCACCGTGCAGTCAGACTTGGGGGTCATCTCAGCTCGCTCTGCATGAGCTCCCATTTCATTCAGATTAAGTCGGGAACTGGCCAGGTAGATGCCTGGTGGCTGGGGGAGTGGGCACAGGAACAGCAGGAGGGTTATTGGAATTGGAGGCATTTTGATTTTCAGAGCTAAACAGGTCTCTCTTTAATTCCTTTACTAGTTTTTGGTGGTTGTTTTTTAATGAGCTTAATGGGAAATCAGCAAAGAGGAGTTTTAACTTCATCAATGCATTTCTTCACTTTTAGAATCAATATTTGTCAAGCTCAAGTATGTGGGCATCACTGTCAGGAATGACTGGCGAAAGCCACTGGGATTGTCCAGAGCAGAGACAGTGACCTCAGCTTCCTGCCTCAGGTCGCACCCCAGGAAGGACCTGTGAAACTCAGCGAGGAGCATGCCTCTCACAGGCAGAGTTCTCTCCCCAGATTTTACAGCCCAGGCCAGGTGTTTAGGTGTCATTTTCCTCATCTATGACCTGTATGTCAGTTAGGATTTGGGATATTGAAAAAGCCTTTTTATTACGTTAACAATAAGGAAATATCTTGAGTAACAAGAGAGTCTTGACATAGGACTTTGGGGTTATTTTGATTCAGCAGCTCAGGAATTTTTTTTTTTCTATCTCTCCTGGCCTTCCCTGGTTCCAGCTCCCCTCCTTAGCACAAAAGCGCTGCCTGCAGTTCTTTGGGCTCCTGTTTCTCTGGCCCTGTTGAGGGTGAGGAGATACCCTCTCTTACACCATCATGAAACACAGTCCCCACTTTGCTCTGATTGCACATGCTGATTGGCTGGGCCTGCTTTCTCTCCATCACTGTGATAGGAGAGTGAGATTAAATGGACTTGTTTATGACCATCAAGGACCCCCACAGCAAGCAGGGAATGGGTCCAATCCCACCCCAATGGTGAGAGAGGGTAGAATGGGTGCTGGAGCGGTCATGCAGGACATGACAAATCAGCACTAAAGTCATGATTGACAGGTTATGTCAATAAGGAATTATATGAAAAACCATCTCCCTAATGTCTAGGAAGGGCTTAAAAATAATGCTTAAAAGTAAAACAAATAAACAAATGAAGCCTGGGACAAACCTAAAATCACACGTGTGAATCACGAAGTACCCTGGTGTCAGAGTTCAGTGAATGAAACAGAAACGAGAGGCAGCCACCTTTCAGGTGACTTGATGGGTTAGTTGCCATTAATGTGGTGTCCCTGCTATAATTTAGTTCCTCTGAATAGCTCTCCTGTTCTCCTTCATCTTATAAGAGGTCAAAATTAAATACTGAAAATTAAAAATAAGAGTACGTAGTGGGGATATTTGGAATATAATTTTTTCTTTAGTGTGTTTTTTTGTTTGTTTGATTGTATGGGGTTTTTTTTTAGAGCCTTACATGGTATCTAATCAAGTTTGGTGATCTCCTAGCTCTTGCCTCTCCTGTTTCCCTTCGTGCTCCCCTCATCCTTCTCACATTGTTGACAGTGTTTAGTCCTGACTTATGTGGGTGGCCCTCTCAGCACTGGGTAGTGATTCTATCAAATCTATCAGCTCAGACGTGTGATAATTCTGATTCTAGAGTGGGAGCCAGCTTTTCTAGACCTGTCCTCTGTCATGGGGGTATGGGCAAAGCTCTTTCCTGGCTGTCCCCACATTGTCCAAGTAGTTCCAGGAAGGACCTGTGGATGGGCCAGGGACAATCTATCTGCTAAGTGTTCTTGTTCTCGGAAGACTGAGGATGACTCATGCCCGAAGCACGTTTTCCTGGAATGTCCACACCCCTTTCCCTAGGGACACTGATAGCACCTCTAGGAGGTTTCAGGACCCTCCATCTACACCAAAATCTGAGACATGAGCCACTGGTTTCAATGGCCAGAATGAGCCCACTCAGTGTAAAACTTCTGGGTGCCCCTCACCTGGTTCCCTCCAAGGCACCACAGGGATAGCTAGGTATAAGGTCTAAGAATCAGCTCACGTTGTTTCACCCACATGTTTTCTGTTCGCAAATGTGGCCAATACTATTTATTGCCTTTCTGTTACAGAATGTCACTCTGCTCTGAGGCAGCTTCAGTTATCCACTGTTCCCCAATCCCAGACCCACTCCCCACTGCCAGCACCATCCTCTTCTCCAAAACTTGCCTGAGCCACAGGGAAGCAGAGAAAAGAACTCTGGTGCTTGGTGAAGCGCGGTGTGGTCCCCCAGTCCCCTCTTTTTGCCGTTCCCAGCATGAGGCCGTGGTGAGCGGTGTCGCTCCTGCTCTTTTGGGCCTGGCCTCTGGGCACTGTGGAGACAGTGCTCACTGCCTCTGCCCGGGCTCTCGGAGGGTCTCGGGGCTGAAGCTCCACTGCGAGCAGGGCAGGATCTGAACTCACCTCTGCTCTCCTCCCCTCTCTCCACAGATCCGGGTGGATGGACCCAGGGGCAACGCCCTCCAGTATGAGACGGTGCAGGTGGTGGAGCCGGGCCCTGTGCTCCGGGATATGGCCTTCTCCAAGGACCACGAGCAGCTCTACATCATGTCAGAAAGGCAGGTAAGGCTCTCTGAGCACTGTTAGACATTTGTCTTGCAGCTAAGTACTAGCCTGTGGCTCAGCAGGAAGCTACAGGAGGCTGGTTGCAGGGAGGGGATTTGATGTCTGGCTCCGTGTGTATTCTTTCGGTTATGCTGCCTGAGGACTGAGGCTGAGTGCACTGAAACAGGGAGCAAAACATTTCAAATATCAAAATATCTGCGAGTCTAGACCAAACCTACTAACCTCAAAATGATGGTGTGTATAGGTTCTGGGTCAACATTGACTCTTTTCTGAAGACACCAGGTACAGATGCCCTAGTGTTTGGTCCATATTTCCCTACACACTGTATACTCTCCTACCAAGGTCACCTTCCTAAACTCTGGACATCTATGGTGGGCAAGGATTTGTTTCCTAAAAATCCTAGTTGAGGGAACATTATGGAAGAACCAGATGGAAGGAGATTCAGAAAATAAGGGCATGTCCTCAGCCTCTGGGTGTGCCTGTAGCTCTCACATGGGACCTCCAGCAACTTCCATAAGGCCACGCCAGGCAGGATGATATGGTGCAAGGATTACTGTTAGCTGATACTGGTTAGAAGGAGCAGTATTGGGCTTGCTTCTGGAACTCAGCTAGAACTAAGTTCTTCAGGTCATACTGAGACTCTATGTCTACAGCGGGCAAAGGAACAAATTTCGCCTGGGAAAGTCCATATATTTAAGAGTATTTCCTGGAGTGCCCTAAGTCACTGCCCACAAGACACACCCACCCCAAGTGTGGATTGGCACTGCCATACCTCTGACCCTGTTACCTCTGTGTGGGATGAGTCATTCCTAGGAGCTGTCCCATCAGCCCATGAATATGTATGTGGCAAAGGCAGCAGCCATGAAGGGTAGATTCCCCCCTCTTATTCATCTTCATTAGTGAGGCCTGAACTCCCCAGAGGACCTTGCTCACAGAGTCGGGATTGTTCCTCCTGTCCCCTCACTGCACAGCGAGGGAGATAAATACCACATTATGCCACCCACAGGGCTTGTGCATTATGCCTTGGCAGCCCACAGCAGCCCCAAGAGCTCGATGACATCTTCTCTTGGTGTGGGACTCCCCATCCAGCCACACTGGGACCCATTGTGGTGCCTGGGTTGAGGCTGCCATGCCTTGGACATGGCCTAACATAGTACCGAGAGGGAAGCATTTTACCCCAGGAGTCAGGACTGGGTATGAGGCTGTTCCTTTGCTTTCACTTCTTGCTGCTGTCCAGTGGGGCCCCCACTCCCGACTCCTGCCTACCTCCAAGTCCCTAGACACTGAGATAAGCAGCTTTCCTGGGTGAAGGAATCCTTTGGAAAGGCCTACGATCTCCATAAGGCATTGAATATTTCAGGATTTCTTGCCTGATCTGAAAGCCAGGATTTCTGAACTTGGGACTTAAAACAAGGAAGGTCTTCCAAAGATGGAAACTATAAGCTATGTGGCGTCACTTCTGATAACTGAGTTGGGATTCTGAGCTCCTTGTCCTTGGTCATTCTGCTTTCCTGAGAGTATGGTCAGTGGTTAGAACCCATCCAGGCTGGGTGGTCAGGCATGCTGGGAGCTCTGGACTATTGGGAAGGAAAGGAAGGCAGGAATGGATAGGACCAGGGCATTCATCCATTCTGGGGCTGCTCCTCTCAGAGAGGGAGGGCTGCCTGCCACCCAAATCATAGCCCCAAAGCCCTCAACTCTTGGGCCAACACTGGTATGCAGTGGGTTTTCAGATTCATTGTAGGGAGTGGTAAGGCAGCATAATGGTTAAGTGCACAGGTCTTGGTGTCAGATTCCTGAGTGTGCAACTTGGCACCACCACTTACTAAGCATGATCTCAGGTAGTTCCTTAAACTCTTAAGGACTCAGCATTCTCAACTATCACATGAAAGTGACAATAATATCCTACAGTTTTATTCCAAAGACCAAATGATATAATGCTTGTAATAAGCATGAACCACGCCTGGAACAGAGTATGGGCTTGCTAAGGGGAAGCTCTTCTTCTTATGATATTGCAAAAGGAGAGTCTGGGCATTGGCCATGTTGGGAGTCAGGCAGGTGGCAACATCAAGATTCTGGGTGATTTATCAGGTAGGAAGTGCAGAAATCCAGGTCAAGGCCAAGGTGGGCAGGGAGCAGAAGTCTGGTCCCAGGAAGAACAGATCAAGAATCCACAGACTACTTTACTGACTGGACATACCAAGTAGAGCTCGGGGCAAGAGCACCTTGGTAAAGGTACTAGAGATGGAACCGCAAGCCCAGGGAGTCAGGACTGATTCCAGCCTCTGGCTGTGTGTAGGTGCCAGCCATAACAGGTCAGACACTTGTGGAGCTGAGTCTGCAGACTAAGGGTAGATGCTCAGCAATGTCTGCTCTGCCTGGAAGGTGTTTCCCTTTCTCATTTGGCTATTTTTTCCTTGTCCTTCAAAACTTAACCCAGTTGTCACATTCTCCAATGAGTGATTCCTGATCTGTGGTTAGACACCCCTATGCTCTCTCTTCCTAGTCTGGGCTGTGATGATGGCTTCCTTGTTTTTCTCCCCTAGCAGACTATACAGGGCAGCCCTAGATCCTCTTGGTCTGCCTAAACCTTACTTAATAGGCCCTTGATAAATGTCTGATGAATGAATAAATGAGCGAATGAATCCACGGTATCTTCACTGAACCATAATTGGAAAAGAGTGGGACTGATACAAATTATTTATTGCTTCTCTTAATTTCCAAGTTTGAACCTACATAATTAAAAAACTACACTTCAGATAAAGAAAACATCCCAAACTCCAGTCGTCTGTTTATTACTGCCATGACTTTTGCCCTATCCTGAACTATTTTTTGCTTTGTATTTTTATTAAATAAACTGACTATTTAAACATAAATAATCTACTTTAACCATTCCTTAAACAGTAATATTATAGATCTGACATTAGTCTTATAGTACAATACACCTAACTGTGATGTTGTGATATATAAGAAGTATATATTTGGTCTTTATCCCCATTTCTGGCACAGTGCTCCCAAAAACCTTTGGAATTTCTTTTTTTTTTTTAATATATTTTATTGATTTTCTACAGAGAGGAAGGGAGAGAGATAGAGAGTTAGAAACATCGATGAGAGAGAAACATCGATCAGCTGCCTCCTGCACATCTCCTACTGGGGATATGCCCGCAACCCAGGTACATGCCCTTGACCGGAATCGAACCTGGGACCCTTCAGTCCGCAGGCCGACGCTCCATCCACCGAGCCAAACCGGTTCCGGCTGGAATTTCTTAAATGACAAGCAATGGGAATATCTTTTGTTATTATACTTGGTATCTTGTCCTTCAGAGCCATAAAAGTGAAATGGGTGTGTTGTTATTCTTAAGGAGCTTCTTCTCAACCTCAACTGAGTTTGTGTGAATGAGGTGATTTTTGGAAAGCCCCTAAAGATGGGGGGCTGGTTGCCAGGGGAGCCAATCATGTGATTAGAGGCCTGGAAGGAGTAAGGACCGTGTAACTAAGAGAGGTAGAGAATGGAGTGTGGTGCATGTGTGTGTACGTGTGCGTGCCTGTTGCTGTCTGTGCGTCTCCATCAGCCCTTTTCTTGCTTTGCACATGTCTGTGTGTTTGTATATGGTGAATCTTTACTACAGCTCTAGGACTCCCAAAGGAATGTGTATACACACTGAAACACTGCCATCAAAACCTGCCAACCGGATGGGAGGGGAGTGAGAGGAAATGTCAGCCAGTAGATAAGCGGGCAGCTGACGCGGACAAGCTGGGGTTGTACTCAGCTCCCCGGAGTGACCACCCCTTCCCGGGAGAGAGGCTGCCCCTCACATAGGGAAGCTCTTCTTTGATAGGCCCCAGAGCAAGTGGCAGATTCCCAGTCAAGCTCAGCCTCTGCCATCCCACACACCAGCTCTCTCCTGCCTGAAAGCCAGAGGCCCGAGCACATGTGTCTGCTTGTGGTACACACTTTCTGTCATGTCTGGTCCAAAGCTGACTTTCATGGTGATCTTTATTTTACTGACTCTGATTGACAGTGGGGCTGCTTCCAGGTGCCTGGTGGCACTCAAGTTCTAGCTGTGATCCAGGACAGAGATGCCTGCAGGGGCTGAGGAGGTGGGTCTGGAGGTGGGCCCACCAGCTGGTCAGAAGGCAGGGCCGGATGGGCAGATCTTCTTGGCTCCTTCTGATGCAGGTGTTCCAGGGACCCGAAGGTCCATGACCCACTGTGGGTTCTTGACTTCACACAGGAAAGACTTCAAATACGAGCCAGCATAGAGTTTAAAGTGAAAGAGAGTTTATTAGTGAAGGAGTGGGAGGTAGAGAAGGCTACTCCATAGTCAGAACAGACCCTCCCTAGTGGGATTTGCTTCTTCTATTGAGACTCGTTTAATCGAGGAGTAGGGCATGCAATAAGGGGAGAAATTTTCAGGATCTTGCTGAGAAAGCAGTGGAGACTTCTCAGAAGAGTATAGTTGGCCATTTGTGTCCTTATATGGGCTTTCTGTTTCCAATCATGGCATCAGGGGTGTGTTGTTGAGAATGCTAATGTATTACAATGAGCTAATGTATTGCGAGGTGAAATTAGTCTCCAGGTTGGATCGAGCTGATCTTTGGGCTCTAAACCACAAATATGTCTGACTATTTCCTTGATAGTCCTTGTAGCCCATTTCAATTACAGCCAATTCACTGCATACCCTGTCTCACTTCCAGCATAATCCAGTAGTGAAGGAGGGAGGGCCATCTGGCTTTATAATGTATTACCCAGGCCTGATTCATTTATTCACTCAACAAATACTCAGTAAGCACCTACTATGAGCCAAGTGCTACCAGAGGCATTGGGGAAACAAAAATGAAGAAACAGATAAATATCTCTGACTTTAGGAGCCTGTAATTTTAGCAAGAAGAAGCGGCAAAGAAGCAGTCAACATACTAGAAAGATCATAGTCGATCAGCAGGTGACAAGTGCTATGGAACAAGGAAGTGGAGTGGGGTCAGTGGGATCCTGGAGGGTTGCAATTTTAAGTGGAGGGGTCATTGAAGTATTCCCAGAGAAGCTACGGGGGCCTCTTGAGGGTACCTACCCCTTGCCTGTTCTTTGTGGTTGTTTTAGGCTCTTTGTTGGGGTTGTGAAATTGAGAAGATGGTGAAGCCTGCATGGTGGGTAGGAATTGGGGGAGGATGCTTTTGTGACTGTGATTTTTTCCATGTTGAATTTCAGAGGGAAGTTCAGTTCAAGGGAGGGTG
This sequence comes from Myotis myotis, assembly GCF_014108235.1. Lineage (NCBI taxonomy): Eukaryota > Metazoa > Chordata > Mammalia > Chiroptera > Vespertilionidae > Myotis > Myotis myotis. The sequence continues at coordinate 60,445,295 of NW_023416315.1, forward strand.
GTACTGTGGTCCAGGGCAGGCTCATGCAGTTTGGGGTTTAGACTCCTGACTGGATGGTGCTGGGTCCCCTGTGTGATGAGGGGTATGACAGCCTCATATCCTTCCCATCCCAGCCTGCCTCTCGGGGGGTCTGAGGATTCTGAGATCCTGGTGTGAAGTCTGACATCTCGGAGGTTGGCCCACATTGTTCTCATGGAAGGTGCAATTTTGGAGATAGTGTCTGCAGCCGGAGGTGATGGGCCCAGGAAGAATGATTCTGGTTCTGCTGGCGCTGGGTCCCTGGGCACGTCTCTTGGAGATGTGTCCGAGGTGACATGGCAGTCTCTCTGTTGTCTGCCTGCCCCTGAAGGGGGCTGAGCTGTACATTCCAGTTTGTGTTTGGATGGCTGACACTATGACAAGCCCATTTGGATGTTTGCTCCTGGCACCCTAACCTGGCTGTTCTGATAGCTCCTGGGAGATGGAACTCAAAGCAAAGGCCTGAGAGTGAGTGACAGGGAATGGAGCCACCTCAGACTCACAGAAAGAGAGAGGCTATTGCAGTGTTTCACCCAATTCCACTCAGGTGGATCTCAAAGTTTCCGGTATATCATGACGGAGGTGTCCCCACCTCTCCCTTCCCTCCCAATGAAGGCAGACGTCTCCATCCCCATCTCAGAACTGGAGGGACCGGCAGGGGAAAGGACCTCCTGCTCCGGTTTCCCACACTCGGGTGCTAGGATCTGGATGCTCCATTGCACCTTGAAACCCCTAGAACTGGAAAAGCCCCCAAGGCTTATCGGGCCCAACTCTGTCCTGTGGCCTTTCTGCCCTCTGATTGATGAGCAGACTGAAGCTCAGAGAAGTCAATGTCTTGTCTGAAGTCACACAGCAGGTTGGGAGAGGAGCTGAGCTAGAATGCAGCTTAGCACCTGTTGCAATGTCTTCTCCAGCCCCTCTTGCAGTGAGGAACATGGAGGTCTTCGTGGGGCAAGAGTCTCCCTTTATCTCCAAGTCTTCCCAGCAGGGGATTATGTAACCCTTTCCTCAGCCTCCAAAACAAGCTAAGAAAGATAAAGGACTTGCTGGGGGTGGGGCAGGCTGAATGGGGTGCATCAGCGGTGGCAGTAAGGGCTCAAGGCTGCCCTCACTGCTCATGAAGGAGGCTGCGTGGTTTGTTCTTCCTTGGCTCCAGCCCCTTTACAACATCTATTCTAGAGCATCTTGGGGCACACAGAGCCCCAGATATAACCAGTCCACCCCATAGAGAGAGTAAGCAGAGAAGCATGCCCCCATCCTGTTCCTACAGACAACCCCCATTCTGTTCTTACAGACACCCTCCCCCATGCTGTTCCTACAGACATCCCCCTCCTGTCCTGTTCCTACAGACACCCCCTCCTATCTTGTTCCTATAGACACTGTCCCCCATCCTGTTCCACTGACATCCCCCTCCTGTCCTGTTCCTACAGACACCCCCTCCTATCTTGTTCCTATAGACACTGTCCCCCATCCTGTTCCTACTTACAACCCCCTCCTGTCCTGTTCCTACAGACACCCCCTCCTATCTTGTTCCTATAGACACTGTCCCCCATCCTGTTCCACTGACATCCCCCTCCTGTCCTGTTCCTACAGACACCCCCTCCTATCTTGTTCCTATAGACACTGTCCCCCATCCTGTTCCACTGACATCCCCCTCCTGTCCTGTTCCTACAGACACCCCCTCCTATCTTGTTCCTATAGACACTGTCCCCCATCCTGTTCCTACTGACAACCCCCTCCTGTCCTGTTCCTACAGACCCCTCTTGTGCCCACTCGTATAGGCATGAAAGTCTAACATCTGCCCGTGATGGAGTTTAGTAGCCTGCCTGAGAGGAAGAAATGGCAGTGGCTCGACATTTCTCAGACAGCCGTGGGGGTGCCTGGGATCACCAATGTGTGCAGGACGGAGACCACAGGTAGTCGTGAACAGCCATGAACTTGGGTTTTCATCCCGGCCCTCTGCTCACCAGCTCTGCCTCTGAGGTGAGCCGCTCGAGCAGTTTGTAGTTTAGCTTCTTCATTTGCGAAATGCAAGGCAGATAAAGTCTACCTTTCAGGGCTTTTTATTATTTTTTTATTTTATTTTATGCCCAAACCAGTTGTATCTTTTATTTAATTTTATTTTTTTATAAAATTTTTCTTTATTGATAAAGCTATTACATATGTGTCCTTATCTCCGCATTGTCCCCCCCCCGCCCCCACTCATGCCACACCCCCCTCAGCACTTTTAGGATTAAAGTTAGTATAGGTAAGGCATGTATGGGCTCTTAGCAAGTTCAAAGTTATCCTTATCATTATTATGTTTGCTAATACTCTCAGGAAACGCTGAAGGCCATTTCAGCTCTGGGTGCTGGCTCCCCCTGATTCCCTGGCACCCCTCATGTGTTTGGAGCCCCTCAGAAAATACTAAAGCTGTGTGCTCCCTTCACACCTATTAGCACCACCCTCAAGGCTACTGGAGGGCCTGGAGACTGGGGCCTCCTTCCCAAGCCTCTGCTGGGCTCTCTGGGGTAATTCTCCTTCAGCTCTGGGGGACAGATTTTAGTCCGTCTGTGTGCAGCCCACAGGCTCGAGACTGTCACAGATACAGACCCGGCAGCTGACTTAGCTTCTGGCTCCTCATGTATCAGGACTTCCCAGCAGAAGGGAAATGGCTTGTTCCCCTTCTCTCTGCCAGAATAAGAGAAGAAGAGGGAATGTGTGAAGGTGGGGCAGGGGAGGCTGAGGGAGGGGGTGGAGTGGGAGAAAGGCTGGGAATCTAAGGGCAGGTGATCAGGGAACAGCCTCGGTAGCTCTCTCATCCTGAACCCCATTAAGCATCTGTCTCCATCTGTCTCCGGCAATTGCCTGGCAGTCAGATCAACTCCCCACTCAGTGCCAACGTCTCCATACTTTCCGGGCGCTTGAAATGCCATTTTTAAGACAACCACCTGCAATATTCCACTTAACAGCACGCGAGGAGACTCCACCACTTGGGCAAACAGGACAGGGGCTGGGTCTCTGCCCCCTTTCAGCCCACCCCTCCCCCCATGTGTGCTTATTAAGTGTCCACTGTGTGCCCAGCACAGGGCTAGACGTGGTGCAGAGCAGAGAAGAGCAGAAGGAGGCTGCTGTGGGGTGAGATGGGGACACACTCCAGCTTGCAGGGCACTGAGAAGAAAGCAGTCCACTGTGGAGGTAACCCTGGAACCAGCATCCTGGTGGAGTTAGGGCTCAGGCGAAAAATGATGTCAACTTGAAAGGATGGAGCTCCAGGGATGTTTCTAAGACAATCCTCAATTCTGTTAACCCCTTCTTGGCTCCCACCTCCTCTTACCTGGGTGGGTGTGGGCGATGGAAGCTGACCCCCACAGCCCTGCCCTCTCCCCTGGAGGCTAGTATCTGAATGAAAGTGGCTCACATTCCTGAGGATGGACTTGTGCTTAAGTTCTGCAGAAAGAGAGGCTGGAAACATTGGGTACTCAGTTGACTACCTTTGAGACACTTTCAAAAGTAAATAAAATTGTGTTAATTTGTGCCATTATGCAAATGACTAGGTAATACCTATATGCAATATATATATATATATATATATATATATATATATATATATATATTAGAGAAATATGCTAATTAACCAGGATGCTGTAACTGGACAGGAGGAGGTTGCATGTGCAGTGTTGGGGGCAGGGTGGCAGAGGCCTCCGTGCCTGCACTGGGGGAGGGTCTGATCAGCACTGGCCGGGACTGCTTCAAGGGCTGGAGAGGGAGGCAGGGCTGGACTGGCAGCAGCCATGGCTGCTGCGGGGCCAGGGGAGTGAGGCAGGGCCGTACCCGCGACTCGAGTGTGGGCGGCGCAGTGCGATTTTCGAATCGCACGCTTGGCTCCTAGTATAGGAATAAAAGGTGAAATTACAAATGGCAGAACTACATCTCATCCGAGTCTCTTAAGTGCATTTCGAATATTATGTATAGACAATGGAGACATGAATTTGAAACTGACTCAGAGGGTGCGATCATTTCAAAGGAATGTGATGATTGAGGGGGAGACTATCTGGATATATTTACTTAAAGAAAGTTGTGCAAAGCCACGAAGGAGTGGAGAAAGAGGATGGAAATAGGTATATCCTCCTCAGAAAGGATTCAGGTGCAGAAAGCTATCCAGCTTCCTGCTGGTGACCTGGAGGTGGTTGAGGAGCCACCAGCCCTGGCTTCCAGTCCTGGCTCTGTGACTTTCTAGCTATATGACCTTGGGCAAGATATGTAACCTCTGGATCCTTCAATTTTCTCAACAGTAATAAGGGGATATGCTAGTGCCATTGCCTAAGTGGTCCAGTGAGTAAATTGGAAAACATATATAATATTCTTAAAAAGTGTCTGGTGCAGAACGAGGGCTCAATACATCTTAGCTTTCATCTTTACTATTTTCAATATGCTGGGCTATTAGAAGGGTATCTATATTTTATTTAAAAAGATCACCTATAATATTTTTACTTCCATCATTTATAAATTCACTCCTATCTCCTCTAGGACATATCAGGACCTTAGAGTGACAGGTTTCTGATACTTAGAGTAACCGAGAGCAGACCAGGTGGCCCCCAGCAGCCACACTTCCCAGGCAGCTGAGGGCCCCGCAGCTGCTCCAGTGAACTGTTTGTGCCCAAGTTGCTTCCTTGAGACACTGCCTTTGACAAGGGTCACCACTAACCCTGCTTACCCTCAGGGTAAGAGAAGAGGCCTTATCCTCTGACGCCACCTTTAATGCACAAAACTTTCTGATAAATGCTCACTCGTTAAGCTGAGGGCATCTCAGGACACAAGCAATACACACATGAAGTAGGACATGAAACGAAGTCTCCCCCCTGGGTCTCACCTGGGTATTGCTTTAAGCAGATGCCAAGAATGATCAGATGGGGCAAGGGAAGACACTATTAGAACTTCTATTTTTTTCTACTTAAAAAAGTTAAGCTTTACCTATGTTTAATAGACAGTTGATACTGGATACTGCTTCCTGGCCTTGGTCGCTATGTCAGCCATTCATGTGTCAGGAGGGAAAGAGGGGGAAGGGAGGGCCACATCTCTGAGTGGTGGACACAGGGTTCTTACTGCCTGGCTCAGTTTCAGTACAGTGCAACAAACTGGTGATTTGCGTATGACAGGTATTATCAATATTGTGAAAGCAATCCTTTAAATAGAATCTTTACAACACTTGCCATCAGATGGGAGTGACCATGAAAATTTTTTGTGTGGCACAGGGGTTGGCTGGTTAGGGAAGCATAATTAAGCATTTTTCCCTTTAAAAGAACCACAGTGTTCCACATTTGCTGGCCTTTTCAGTTCTAATGAGCAGCTGTCAGAAGTATGCCACTTTACTGATAACTTTGAAAAATTACCCACTTCTCCTGCCCCTTCAGTATAAAGGCAGTGCATTAACAATGAGTTAGAAAGTAACTATTTTCAGAAAAAAATATGGCATGGAGAGACCCTTTTGGAAAGAAAAAAAAAAAAGGATGTTTGGAAATATTTGCATCTTTTTGTGATTTTGTTGTTGCTATGACTAAGCGTGACACTTTAAAAACTCATCTAAATTTTTTAAAAACTTGAAAACAGAATTTTCTACCTGCCTGAAAATCTTCCAAATGGAGAATTTCAGGGAGTTTTGACCCATTTGTTTAAAAATATAAAAATTTAGTACCTTTCGATTTGTTGAAAGAATAGCTGATTGACATCAGAGAAGATGGAAATCTACTAGCTGAATTCCAACCACAATCTTTGCATAATTGGTGCATGAGACTAAAGAAAGTATCTTGGTTTCTTAGCCGCGTGCTTTTTGCATCTCTGTGCCTATGTAAGCTGTCTTTTCCCGTTAAGACAGCCATTAAAGCAAAGTATTGAAATAAATTGAACCTTAGACCTCAGAACCCCATATTAGTAAGTGTTAAACAAAGATTTTCAAAAATAATGAAGCCAATCCTAACACATCAGTCTCACAGCAAAACATTTTGTGTCATTCATTAGTCAGATAAAATAAAATAATGCTATTTTATGTCACTTCTTTAATTTCTAATTTCATGTATATTTGATAATGCAAGTATATTAATAATAATATATATTATTTGTAAACAGTTATAGGTATTTTTTGTAGGTTCGTGCTCAAAAATTTTATGTACTACAGAGTGTGCAATCAAAACTCTTTAGAGACCTACTGGCCATTGCAGTATGTTAATTTGCAGCTACTTCATGTGTAATCTCATATCCACCTCTGCCTTTGACTTTCCTGTTTCCTTCTACAACGATCTCTTTTGTACCCAGGTGTTTGTTGTTTAGACCCAGCTCAGCAGTCCACTGTGTGCAGGGGTATCGGTGTGGGAGGAGACAGGGTGGTCAATTTCTTTATTTCTGGTGAATTTACCCAATGCATTCTAAATCTTTTTGGGGCCCAGGTCCCTGGGCAGCAGACAGAAATTTTTCTCTGAGAGCAACCCTAGTAATTTGCAATGGTGCTGAGAGATAAGGAAATCACTTATCGCTCAGACAAGCAGATAGCATCCTGATGATTATGGCCATTCAAGCTGACAGGGAAGATTCCTGTCAGAATGGCCAGAATGACTGTGAAGCTTGCGAATAGTCACACAGACATAAACCTGCCAGTCCAGAGTGAGCCTTTTGGAAGGCTGTCTCCCATTTCCCATCTTTTCTCCTTTGTTTCATCTCATTCCCATTCTTCCCTTTATCCTGTTTTTTTTGGCATTCCTCCCACCTTCCTCCTTATGTTTATCTCAATCTCATTCTTCTCCATATTCACATCCCATTTCCCCAATTCTTGGGGGAAGAGGGGGAGATGGAATGGGGTCAGGTCAGTGTTTTTCAAATTGTCGGTCATGACACATTAGTGGGTTGAGAAATCAATTTAGTGGGTCACAAAATCAATTTAAAGGGTCATGACCAGAATTTTTTTAGTGGCAAAGAATAAAGTCAAATAGAACAGGGTCCATCAAGCACAGTAAGGATAGGTACTATTTGTGAAACTGTACATGTCGGTGTGTGTGTGTGCCTGGGTTGCAATGGAAAGCACACCTCTTGCCATGAGTATGGTCAAATGAAAGCCACTGGTCTCGGGGATACCGTGTTGCATACACTGGCAAGATTGACTTTAGCTTTGAGCATCCAACTCATATGTCAAGTATTTCTAATGACATTATATGACCCTCCACTAGTTCGTATTCAAGTGATTTCTCAATTTCAATAACTTGGCTTCAACAATTACTTGGGACAGTTCAGTGTGACAGCTGTGGGGTGGTGGGTAGGGTTGGTCACAGAGTAGGGCTCACTGGAATCAAGGCCTTGACTTGTAAGACCCGGACTTCTGAGTCAGTTTTCTCATGAATGGACCAGATCAGTGCTTTCCTATCAATTTTTTTGTTAAGGCACATATGGAAAACATATTTTTACAACTCGCTGGGATGTTGGAGGTCTCCTCATGACCAGAGGGGACCAAGTTCTGGGGAATACTGTCCTCTAGGCATTTCCCAGCTTCCCCAGGGGCTGAAAGAATAAAAATTGTAGCACATGCCCTGGCTGGGTGGCTCAGTAGGTCGGAGCATCTTCCTGTACTCCAAAAGATTGTGGGTTTGATTCCCAGTCAGGGCACATACCTAGGTTGTGGGTGTGATCTCCAGTCAGGGTGCATACAGGAGGCAACTGATCTATGTTTGTCTCTTAGACCAATGTTTCTCTCTCTCAAATCAATACAAACATATCATTGGGTGGGAATTTTTAAAAATGGTAGCATATAAATGGCCCATACATTGCATCCCTCCACTCACCAGAGTGGAAGCATTGCCTAGATGACCCCAGTTTACAAATAGGACTGGAAATCCTTATTCCTGCAAATCTATGTGTGGGTCTCCCTGCTTGGAACATACAAAGATGCACAAGACATCCATGCTCTCTGGAGCCTCCCATTTAGTGGCTGTGCTCACCCCCTGCAGTTTGCAAGAAATACTGTGTGGTACAGCACCAGCTGAGTCATGATTGGCTCTCTTTTGCAGTGGCCTTTCCTTGCCTGGAGCCCTGACACTTGAAAGTTTCTTTTCCCCCTGTGGGAACTGAATGAACCCCAGAATTGCCTTGCAATCTTGATACTTCTTTATGGGCATAAACCTAAGGCAAATCAAGATGAGAAGAACAAACTTCAATGGCTCTTCAAATGCCAAGCCCTGGTGCATTCACTGTGTGCACTGAAGGGAGTGAAACTAATTACTGCCTTCTTAAAGAGCTGAGCACGGGTGGATACGCCCTTGAAAGTGGCCAGCAGAAATGCTTCTTGCAAACCAGTCTCTCTGCCAGAGCCTTTGCTGCCCGAAGACCCCTGCCTCGGGCCATTAGCGAAGAGGCCGGTCATTATTAACTAGCTGGCATTGACTGATGACACCACGCTTTCTTTTTGGTTGTGCATGGGCTGTTGGCAGGCTCTTAGTTGACCCCTGGAATTTGAAATTTATTCTGCCATGAAAACAAAGAAATAAATGAGAGGAATGAGCAGAAGTCCCCATGGTTAGACACATTGGTTAAAGACAGCTCAACAGTCTGGTCTGGCACTTCCCCAAGGCCACACCCACCAGAAGAATCCAGTCTTGTTAACACTCCAGAGTAATGGCACCACTCGTCTCCAAACCAGGAGAGAGATCCCCTGTCTCACCCCCCACCCCCAGGGGCTGGTACCACAGAAAGGGATGGTGTTTGTACAGCATCTTACACACTGGAAAAGATTCAGTTTCCTTTTTATGTAAGGGATCCATTCTATAAAATATGCTTACATGATAGATTGTATGTTATAAGTGCCATAGGAATCCTCTGCATAGACAGTAACTCTCTTAGCAGTTATTTACTTTGTCAGGTCATATTTGACTTTTTTTTTTTTTAAGTGAGATGCCATTGTTATCAAATGGTGTCCTTTCAACTCAATTCAACAAGCACATATTGTTGACCTGCTAGAGAGGTTGGCAAACTACCATCCAAACCTGGTCATCAACCTGTTTTTGCAAATAAAGCTTTATTGGAATCTTGCCATACCCATTCATTTACATATCATCTATGGCTGCTTTTACTACAATGGCAGAGTTGCATAGTTGAGACAGGTCACCTGGCCTCTGCAAACTCCAACATATAAACTCTCTGGCCTTTTATAGACTACTAGAGGCCCGGTGCATGAAATCTGAGCATGTGTGCGGTCCCTAGTCCTGGCTGTCGATCAAAGTGCAAGCATCTGGCTTGGAAGGGCAGGTCCCAGCTGACCTGGGCAGCACCTGGGCCCCCAGTCCCCCGTGTGCCCCTCTCCACCTGAGTCATCGGGCCCCTGCCCAGCTCTCTCAATGCCCGAGAGCCGGCCACTGGTCACTGTCTGTGGGGTGATCCGCAAGGTAATCAGGACCCGCTCGCACCTGCCTTGGCCTGGTGCCGCTCGCTTACCTGCTCCACCATCCTAGCACGGTCCCACGCTCATTGGGGCCCGTTGGGGCTGGCAGTGCCTCCACTGCTGCCCCCTGCCAGCCTCACGTCACCGATGCCTGCCATGTTCCATGCCGCCCCTGGTGGTCAGTGCACATCATAGCAAGCTGTCGAACTCCTGGTCGAGGGTACAATTTGCATATTAGGCTTTTATTATATAGGATAGTGTTGTTTCTCCTGACCTACTATGTGTTAAACCTCAAGGTCAGGGAACAAAGGAATGGGTACAAAAGAAGTCTGGGAAGATCCTTGCCCTCAGGGAGGTTACAAGTTCATGGGCGAGAAGGATCTTAAACACATGAAGCATAAATCAACAGTTTTTGGTCTTTGGTGCAGCCACATGGTATGTGTCCTCACCCCTGGGCCTCTGCTTCCGCCCTGTCCAGGATGCCCTGCGACTCATCTCACCAGGAAAATTGTGTGCATGCTTCAAATCTGCGTTCCACCCTGAGTCATCCTCACCCGAACCCTCCAGACTGTTGGTCTTTGCAGCCAAAGGGGACCCATGTGGTGATTTGTAGTGTGAAGATGCTCAATATGCATTTGGTGCATGTAAATGAATTCTCACACTGATCTGGGGAAGATGGGAGAAACCTACCTGAAATGACCTTCTTTCTCTTTACCAATTAAAAAAAAAATCCCTACGGAGTTTGAACTAAACTCATGAGATTCAACTCCCTACACGAAACCTCAGGCCAGGACCTTGCCTTTGGCTTTAAGCCAAGTCCAAGGGTCTCCAAAATAACTCAACCAGTTTGGAAATTGACTTCTATGCACTTCTTCTATGGAGGATATCTGTACATGTTGGTCATATAGGGGAAAAGAAGCCAAATAACATATTCCTCTTCTGCTTTTCCTCTAAATTCTCCTAAATCCCACTACCGCACAGAAGGAAATTTTAAAAAGTCAAAATGAGAACAATAATTTTATGTGACAAGATTATTTATATGGCTGTTCTTCCAGTGATAAATCCATGCAGGGGCTCAGCACCTCCTCCAGATGCCAATTCATAAATCAGAAAATGCTATTACCCACCGGCCATAAAAAGCGAACCCACCCCAGCACAGAGGACTCATTTCAGAAGTGGCTGCCCCATTTCATGGCAGAAATGAGTTCAGAAAATCCACCTGGCTGTCCAAAGGGAGGAGAAATGTCTTTTACTTGATAAATAATCAGTCTTTCCTTCCTCTCAATCCCTTTCCCTCTAGATATATATATATAGAATTAATGGTACAGATATATTCCGTCCCACAGAAATAATAATAACAAGGCTAACTAGATTGAAAGAGGGCGAAGGGCAAGAGTGAGCATGGTGGGAAGCTGGCAGACTTCCTGGGAAACCTTTTATACCAGTTTAGATGTAGCTCATGAATAAACAGCTTGGAAACAATTTAATGAGAGTCCTCCTTTCTAGGCATCCCTCCTGCAAGCACCCTTCAAGGTCAGGCAGAGAACCAAGGAGAAGGGTTGGGAAGGAGGGAGTCATTGCAGAAATGGCTGGAAGGAGTAGGCAAAGTCACTGGATTTGCTTGTGGTTCCTCCAGTGTGATCGTATACACTTCATTTCTTTCTTAGTGGATGTGTGTTGAAATGGGAAGGGGATATAAAGAGAGTTCAAGAAAAGAGAAGAAAGGAGGAGAGAGAATGAGAAGGAAGGTGGCAGGAAAACTCATCAGGGGCTACATGGTCACAGTCACTTGACAAGTAGGCAAGATACAGCGGTAGGCAACGCACATGATGCACATACATGTTTGCAGCTGACATTCTAGAGGGGGTGGGGACAGACAATAAACAAGTCAGCAAATAAATAAGCAAGATGATTTCTTCCAGTGATAAGTGCTATCACTGAAATAAAACGGAGTCACATGATAGAGAGAAGCTGAAACTAAGAATGGGGCGAGGCAGGTGCAGACTAGGTGGCCCAGGAAGCTCTTTCTGAATTGATGACATGCGAGTGGGCCAGATATTCTACAGATAGTCTCCATAGAAGAATTGCATAGAAATCAATTTCCAAACTGGTTGAGTTATTTGAATATCTGTGAGGAGACCATTCTAGACGAAGGAGACAGCAAGTGCATGGGCCCTTGAAACAGGATGCAGTTGGTACATTCAAATAAAAGGGAGTCACTGTAAAGATAGAAGTCAGGAGCAAAGGGGAGCCCACACAGATGTGCAGGGGACAGATTTGGGAATCTGCGAGGGCAGTGCTAGCCCCACGTGGTGGTGACTAATTTTCTATCCGATTCACCCATTATAGTAACAGTCAGAGCATCCTGCAAAAAAAGGAGAGGCACCTTCCAACCTTTGCTTATTGCCTGGACTGGCCTTTGCTTGGGCATCTTAGTCCACTAGCACCTCAAGTACAAGAGAGAGAGATGCTCCATCAGTAAACAGCAATAACGAAAGCTAATAGTTACTGACTGATTTGTGTTATCCCAGCAGAGTTTCGGGAGAGGGATTGTGTTTTGTGTTTTGCCAGCTTAATTGAGGTATAATGAACACACAGTCACCAAGTTCAAGTGTAGGGTTATATGGCAGTGATGAAATAGTTCTGTATCCTGATTGTAGTGGTGTTTGCATGAATCTATACGTGTGTTAAAATAACAGAACTATACACACACTTTACAACAACATCAATTTCCTGGTTTTGATATAACAATTGTTTAAGATGTAACCATTGGGGGAAATGGAGTGAAGGGTACATGGGACCTCTCTGTACTACCGGTGCAGCTTCCCATGAATCTACAATTATTTCAAAATGAAATGTTGTTTTAAAAATTAAAAAAACAAAATCAAAATTTTAAAATGTAGAAGGAAATCAGAAAATACTTTAAAATATGTTGCAATAATACGTTGCAGAGAAGATCTACTATTGGATACAAAAGTTAGTAACATTTAGAGGAGAAACAGGATATTTGCATAGTCCAGCTATTTCCTCCAGAGTATTTATTAACTACAAATGCAAAAATAGTAACTTCACAGTGGAGAAACCACCTAAGCCAAGGGATCAAGGTTAAAACAATCAGTAAGAAGACATACCAATATCATGAGGCCCTTGATGAGATGCACCCAGGATACAGTATTGGTTCTGTGACCCTGGAGTAGCCTCCCGGAACCTTAGCAGTGGGATCAGTACCTGAAGAACTCCACCACAGAACACTTATCTATAGATGGAGGACATGCCTTGGCAGCCTACTGGATTCCATAAAAATGATCACTCGTTAATTAAAATATTTTAACCGTATATAACAACCACTTCTTCAGAGAATAAAAGAGAAACTCTGTTTTCTAACGATAGCCATTTCCTGAATTTATTTTAGTCTCTGCTACTAAAGTTTCATAGAGCCTGGCTTGGCAGGCCTAATTAGACAGAGAGCCCATCCCACACTCTGTAGGGGTGGAGATGAGGGACTCCTATGGCTTTAGGTTCTGCAGGTAGGACTCCTGGTATCCCGGTCCTGCCTAAAGGCCCCTCCCTGGTCTAAGATCCGGGACCTGTCTCTTCACATTTTGGACCTTTGTGGTTAGGTGTAATCTAGAGTGATAGAATCCTGCCCATTTCATATACAAGGAAATACAAGAGTCTCATGGCAAGTCGTGGCTGTGGAGAAGAAGCACATCCAGGGTGTCCCAGGTCCTTGGTCAGAGCCACAGTCATCAGCTTCTTGATGCTATGTAGTCATCTGCCTTCCCACTCCTCTTGGCCTCTAAACCTGGGTTACCAGGCAGCAGGACAATACCCCAGCAGAAAACTAAGTGTACATTCTGTTACTCATCAGTAGAGCTTTCTATATATCCCAGAACCAAGGCCTCGGGTAAGAGGATAAAATGAGAATTACACATGTGAGTTCAGTCAGCAAAGCTGGGTGCAGCTTTGAAGGCTGGAATAGCCTAAGATGTTGTGATTCTAGACACAAAGTGACAAGACACTTGCGCGGCGCGCGTGTGTGTGCGCACGCACGCACATGCACCTATGTTTAAAAAATCTAAGGCATGAATTAAAGAATGTCAGGTATAAGGTTAGTGTATTGAATTTTCCCCTAGTTTTAAGTCCCAATGTCTCTTTTCAACAACTCCAGGAACACAGAAATCACTTAGAGCAGATGCTGTCTGCTCCATGAGGATTTAGACTCTGCAGAGATATTACCCCCTCCTACCCTTTATATAACTTGATTACTTTGTAGCCATTCCACACAGGCAAATGCATTTATTCAATCATTCATTTGCCAAGTATTTGATGAGTTTCCACTCGGTGCTAGAAACTGTCCTAGACAAGAGAGTTGTGGAGTTAAATAAAACACAGCCCTTCTTCAAGGAGTTCATGATGTATTGAAAGTCATCATATAAACACATAAATAACAATACTACAAGCTGGATGTGACAGCAGAAATGACTACATTGTAGAGAAGTAGCACAGAAAAGGGAGTGATGAAGAAGAACCAGAAGGAGGTTTCAAGGATGAATAGGAGTTTGCAGCAGGAACCAGAAAAAAAGGGGCCTTCGAGACAGAAAGAACAACTTTGCAAAGTCAAGGAAGACTTTGAAACATTATGATATTTTTAAGGGAAGCTATACACGTTTAATGTTGTTGGAACAGAAATTAAGATCGATGATTGATGAAAGCTGAGAAGTTAGGCAGGAATGAGACCATACTGCATTCTATGTGCCATACTAAAGAAACTTGGATTGTACTTCATAAACATTAGCAGTTCTTTGGTGGGGATCGGGGTTGAGACAGTGGCAAACTTGAGTGTCAAACAGATCACTCTGGTGGTAATATAGTGAACTAATAATAATAATAACAAAAGAAACCCAGAGTTATGGAGAGCAAAGAAGAAGTGTTTGCTGTCACTATGGCAGGTACTTATTTAATTTAATCTTTACAGTACTGCTACAAATTAGTTGTTTTTATTTCCATTTTACAGATGAGAAACTGAGAGGTTTGTAATGTGCCTCAGGTCACCCAGCTGATAAAAGGTAGAGTGGTGATTATAATAGTTTCATCAGATGTAAGGACTTTATTTAAGGCTACACAAAGGTATAGGTTTAAGGGATGCTCAGGAGGTTATATAGAGTTAGAGATAACAGCATGTAGGGGAGGCTGAAGGATATAAAGACGTTTAAGATGATTCCTGGAGTTCTCGGCCAGTAGAAATTAGTTGTATGATGATTCGTGGACTCAGATAAGAAATAATAGAGGAACAAAGCCTTTCCAAACTCTCATAAGTCCCCTCTCTTTGTAACAAGTGTCTTCCACTTGTGCTTTGAATCCTACCCTCTTCAAACATACAGGGGGTTTCTGTCCACATTTTTTATCCTCTATTTCTTCCTGGTTCTTGTACCTTCATTTTCAATCAAGCTCAAGTTTTGTTTTTCTCTTCTTAACTACAGTCCTATTTCCTTCCTGTACCACCAAATACTCGGTTTCTATGTGCCTAGAAGGAAAGAACCAGCTATGAGTGAGCACTACTTATTTCTGCCACATTGAAAAGGTTCAAAGAATAGTTTCCTATAATCCATAAAATTCCATCCTCTAGTGATTGGACCAGTACTCCTTTAGTTTAACATTGTCCATCGATGGTTGAGAAGTAACTCTACTCAGAGCCAGGAAAAACCATTAGTTCATGTGGTGGAGGCACTTTAAATGATAAAATTCTGAGGTGCTGGATTTCAGCACCAGAACGTGAGGACAGATCCCCATCTTTGTAAATGCCTGCCTGGCTATCGGGTTTCTCAGCAGCACAGATTTCCTGAATGTCCATACAGACATAGCCAGATTCACAGTCACATATTTCAGTTAAATCCCTTTATACTTTAATTCCTCTATCCCACAAACCTGAGCAACTTCTTTGATGAGCAGGAACAGACCATCAAACGCCACCCTCTCTAAATATTAAGTGATGGCCTCTACTCTCTGCACCTACAAGGCAGCACTGCCTTTCACCCTAATGAAACCGCCGAGTAATTTTGGAACCATGGGGAAAAGTCTGGCTCTAGCCTCTAGGAGATGTATTGAATAAGTTGTTTCTCACTGACCTCAATCGGCCTATAATTTCTAGACATTTTTAGGTAGCATCTGTGAATCTGTCCCTCTCTCTGGGTTCTTATTTGTAAACCATCCCTGTGATACCTGTAACATAAGGAGTCACAGGCACAGCAATTACTGATGAAAGAAATTCACATGTGGCAGCTCCCTCCATATATGGTATGGGAATTAGTAAGCATTTATGGCAGAGTAATAACCAAACTGTAGGTAGAGATATGTCCTTATTTCTCTGTATATACATAACTCTTTACACATAGTATTTTCTCTCCAAATACTAGTAAACATTTAGGAAGATGAGTTCAGCCCCCCAGAAAACCCAAGGGTGAACACAAAGGGTTTCTGAGCATGCTGGTGAACTCAATTATTACTGTCAACCCCTCAAGCACGTTTCTTTGTGATTCCCATTAAAGGTGGGGTGCTCAGCCCTGACTTCCCACAAGGTGCTCAGGCAGCTCCTGCAACCCCCTGCAGGCCTCCCTATTTGCCTCAGTCTTTTCTCCTCTCTCTAGTCATAAAAACATCAAATGTCCCAGCCGTGTGTCCCTGTCCATCCAAACCTGACAGCATCTCAGGGAAAAGGACAACAGGAGAAGCCACTCTCAGAAAAAAATAAATAAAAATAAAAACAACTAAGGGACCATGTTTTTGGAAGGGGAACAGTTGGCAGAAACAAACTGCCTTTTTGGCAGAAAAAAAAGTGTCAGAGCCACACCACTGGGTCAGCTTTTTGTTATCTCTACAGTAGGACCAGACCTTTAGATCGCACTGGCCTTTCCAGACACACCTAGTCCGTCATCAGAATGCTGGCCAGGTTTGAGGCAGAGCTGATGGGGTGTTCCCTTCTGCTTTAGGCATTGCTCTTTCTGATTTGTAATGTTTGTCCACCAGTCAGAACGTCTAGACACATTCTGAAAACTAAGAACATAAACCAATAGAATAACAGTACCTTGTATTTATCTAACACAAAGAGGTACTCCAAGTGCTTTACCAACAGCATCTTACCGAGACCCCTTCAGCTCTCCATGAAGGGTTACTCCCTTTGCTATAACTGGGCATGCTGAGACTTCAATGGGTGATTCAGGGAGGGTGATATGATGCACCTCTAGTCCACCACCACACGTTCACCAGCCAGGCCAGCAGTTGACATGCCTCACTTGACTGAGGACGCAACAGATGACACCCAGAAGAGGAGGGCAGAGACCTGTGCTCCACTGAGTCTGGCAGCTTGCTTCCTCCAGGAGGCACCTGCTGTCTGAATTGTCCAATGGGAGTGGAGTACTTCCTGGGCACCTTCAAGTGTGTATGAGGCAAGAAACATGAAGCAATTAGCTACTTCTTTTAGCAGCCTGCGGAGTGGTCCCCTCAATCCCACAAGTAAATAAATCTTATTCCTCTCCCACTAGGCACACTTGCTTTGTTTCAAGTACTTTTTCATTAAGTATTTCATGACCAGATCAATGATCCAAATATATTTCAAACTCCTGATGAACCTGATGAGGATAAAACAAAGGATTACAGATTGTAGGCTTGGAGCCAATACTATACCTGGGATTGAAGAAAGTGAGGCAAAGGGGGGAATGGTCCCAATGGTCCCATGGCACTATAGGTATCCCTTCCTGAGACTTTATAAAGGAGCTCGTGGCAAGCACAGAGTAGCTCCACCTGCAAGGAGAAACCATCTCATACATGTCCTTGTGTAATAAATTCCTTTCCCAAGAGACCAGGGATATCATGAAAGGTGAGGGAGTTCCTTGCCAGCCACATTGTATCTCAAGGCCCCACAAACCACAGAGTGGCACTAGAGGCTAGAAAGTTAATAAATTATCCTTCCAGTCGATTGCATTTTTAATCAGGGTGTGCACCATGATCACTAATGGCACTTGCTTACGGGACAAAGCCCTAGTATTTATCTTGTTTTAATTATATTAGAAAGTAGTGATATTCAGTTAACCAACTAATCAAGCAAACCAATCAATATTGGTCCTGGCAGGATTCTCCGTTGCCCAGCTTCTTGTTCTGGGTGGTAGTCTATGCTTAGAGTCAGATAGAGTTAATTCTTGGTAGCCAAAGGCATACTGCTGAGAAGTAGGCAGCAGCAGACTTCGGCTATGGGCAGGATTCAGATTTTAGACATGGACAGAAACCTCACAAGTTCATTCCCTTGCCTGATATGGTGAAGATTTGTAGCAGCCTTCTTTTGGGTGAGGTGTCACATTATTCGTTCTACCTTGTATATTTGATTTCCAAGTACATATCAGGAGCCATTTTCTCCATCCTGTGGATTAGAGGTCTAAGATCCCTATATCCTATAACAAGTTAATGGGAGAACACTAAATATTGAGCAGATCTGATCATAAAACAACAGCATGCTGTGTATTGTGGTATTCCCAAGGGCTGCCAGGTGGTTCCTAACTATGCCAGATAGTCCTAACAGCAGGTAGACCAGTGGAAAGCCTCCAGCAGGATCTTTGGGGCATGTTATGTCTAGACTTGTGAGCATCTGGGAGACACAGTGAGTCAAGAACAGAGCTGCTCTTAGGGTAAAGGCTTGGGGAGCCAGGCACAGCCCTTTGCCACATTCATCGATGTGGAGTCAAGGTGTTCTTGACTTTGAACCATTCAAAGACCATGATGTGCCCAGAAACATCTGTCTGTGAGACCACATGGTTGTCCAAGGTTAGGGAGTGGTTGGTGGCCAGAGAGGAAAGTGCTTCCCTTGGGCTGTGCTCATTATCCCTCCACCTTCTAAAGACACACCTGGACCCAAATGCTCAAGTAGCAACCCCATTTCGCAAGGTAACCTGTTGACTGCAGTTTGAGCAGCATCGCCCAGTAATCTGATGATTTTTCCAACTTGTAGGGCAGGAATCAATATAGAGTTTACCTCTGGATGCTCCCTAATTGGGTGGTTTTGCTATTCATTGGATCCCAAGCCCTGTGATGATTTCAGTAATTCCCAGCCTTTGCAAAGCTGAGGATCTCAGTAGAAACATCAGTACTTGTCTGCTCCAGATGAGGATGGCATTGGAAAATGAGGAAATGTACAGAGGATATGGGGTCCTGGGTTCCGGAATACCCATCCCATTGGCTCACAATTGCTTGACAGGCAGCATGGCCCATACACAAGTTCAATCCCTTTTCATACCAGTCCGTTTATCCTGAAGAGGGAAGTTGGTCTGCTTGAGAACCACAGACTGCACGCTACTATGTCTTTTCAAATGCATCAAAGTTCTTAAGGCATCCTCCAAAGGAAGGCAGGAATCCCTTGGTGCAGCCAGATAGCCAATGTGTTTGCAAGAGGGATAGCACCTTGCTGGTTGGAGAAACCAGCCAAGCAGTGAAGTTCTTGCACCTGTGTGGGCAGCCTACTTCCTGATGCTTCAGGTGAGCTAGGAATCAAAGCCTGATTTCCAACACACGGCTGTGGCTGTCTGAACCTGTTAGTTATGGAAAAGTGAGCTGTTTCACACAGAGATACATGAAAAGGGAAAAAATCTTAAAACTGCTATTTGCTTTCAAACATTTGATGAGTTTCAGTTCATTAAGAATTTTGTAGCCTTGTTTATTTAATAAGAGTAAATGGGGCTCTACTGTCACACAACAATGAGTAATTTGAAAGGGCTAGAAAAGAATAAGAAGTAAAATAGTCATTACCTAGCACAATGTTTAATCAAAGGATGCCAGGAACAGGTAATATTTCAAAGGTTGGAGATTTCAAATGCACAGTGTTTGACTCTGGTTGGCAGGCTTGGAAAATGGACATAGTTGTGATAATTGGCTCTGATGGAATTGACAAGTCAGCCCCCACACATGCACACATACACACACATACCCCAACCTTCTCTTTGTCCCTGGAGCTGGATTCAGTTTGGGTTCCAGCCCAGGGAACTTTGGGGAGCAAGGCTTTGTCATGACACTTGAGGTCTGCTGAGCCCTCATCGATGTGGAGTCAAGGTGTTCTTGACTTCGAGCCATTCCAAGACCATTCATTTTGTAATGAATTTTCTCCTTTTTCTTATCTCATCCCTTCCTATGTAATAGTTAGGACTTCTGTGCGTCTCTGAGTAACCCGCTCTTCACCCTCAAGGGTATGAAACTTGGTGTAGATTTCCCAGGCCCTTTGGCTGCCTGTGTGTGATGATTGCTCAGGATAGTCTTGTCCTTGTAAGTGGCCTGGCAGGATCTCAACACACACTTGCAGCTGTGCCCTGTGCTTTTCTTTAAGGACGGTCCAGCTCACATTTCTCTCTGCCAGGGCCTACGCATACCTGCCTCAGCTATACCAGCATTTAGATTGGGAATCAGACCCCACTGATCTTCTGGCTCAGTTCTATGCACAGAACTGAAAATGATCCCAATCCTATTACTTTTTTCCTGCCAGCCAGTCCTTTCTACATAGCACCCCACATATAGCTACCCAACTCTTAATTGTTTAATTCATGATGCCAGTTGACCATCTGAAAATGCATGATTTCAAAGGCTTCTCTGTGACTTTTATGATGCTCTTTTATCTGGCCTGACTAATATAGCACATTACTTAGCCTCAAATAGAGACTCAACAATGCTTGATAATTGATAAACAAATTATTATTTTAAGAAGTATAAAGTCAACCCATCTAATTTGATCCAGATGCTTAAGAATGGTGTGTGGTAATATCAGCAACATCAGCCAGGTCTTCTAATTTGCCCATGCTTGTGTATTCCTGAATATGCAGACACACTGGTGCCAGTAAGGCTCGGCTGCGTCAGGCAGGACTCCGTTGATTCCAACCACAATTCAGAATCAACACCCAGAACTTCCAGAGCTAAGTTCCTAGTAAGTGGTTGGTTGGGACCCAAAACTCAAGTCTCTCCAGGGCTTTTTCTACTATACCAACCTGCCTCCAGCTTCCCCCACTCAATGTATTGCTCTTTCAGTCATGATTAAAAGCTTGCTGTTTTATATATGTCTGGGATCTGGTTGTTCTAGCGACATGAAACAGGGGCGGGCAAGGTATTTCCTATAGCCAATGGGTGCCCAAAGAGCAGGTGCCAGCGCCTCAGGGGCACTGGGATCCCAGTAGGGCCAGCATTTGGGTGGTATTAGAAATTCAACCCCCTTGTCTACAGCAGAAGCAGAGAGTGTTGCTTATTTTATGTGTCTCTGATAACCAGACCTACCCTAAGAGAGGGCATATGTCGTCCTTTTGCAGAAGAAATTAGTGAGGTCCAAGTCCAGGAAATTCATGGACAAGATCGGGTTTGAACCAAATTGCTTCTTGCCACTATTCAAGCCCCACAATGGACAGTCACCCCACAGTCATCTCTGGGCTCTGTGGCTGTGTCTTCCCAAAGATAGAAGCAATTTTAGTACCAGGTGCAGAGAAAGTAGAGAGACCAAACTCCCTGGGACACAGTTCTGTCATGATATGGATTCCTCAATAGCAATTACCATAAGCACCAGAGCTTTCAATTTCATTAAACCTATTCTTCAGCTTGGAGTCTATGTCTGGGCTTAGCTGCTTCTTCTTCTTTCATTTTCTTTCTTTCTTTTTTTATAATGTTCTTGCCTCCTCGGTCTTGTATCTCAGTGTAGCGGGATATCTAAAATGATGATGAGTGGATGGAAAAAGAAAAATGATTTCTCTTCTGGTGCCTTAATGGAAGGAAGTGAAAGAACTGAATCAAGAAGTTAATAGTTACTATCATTTATGCTCCCTGGAAAGCTTGATACAGGCGAACTCTAAATTATCTTTGCTAATGGGACAGTGGTAGCAAATGAAATGATACCAAGGATCTGTTTAGTACTTGCCATCTCCCAAGTGCCTCTCCGCGCAGTATCTCATTGAACCTGCCCAGCCACTCTTTGAAGTTGCCATTATTATCTAACGTAACAGACGAGAAAGGTTAAATGACTTCTCAAAAGTCACACAGCTGATGTGTGGCACAGTGAGTCTCAAATTCGATTTAAAAATTTAAATCTGATGCCTCTTCAATGTCTCCATAAGCAATTCTACATTCTCACTTAGGGTGTCACTTCTGATTTTCCCTCCCACAAAGTCAATGCAAGTAGATGGCCAATTTGGTATGTCTTGAGTGTGGTCCCCTTTACGTCTTCAGGAAGAGATGCTGAGGAGTAGTAAAATATTCCAAACGAGACTTCCTGTGTGAAATGCTCTCATCACAAACAAGGCAGGGACTTCGATCCCCATTTTACAGGGAAGAAACTGAGGCTGAGAGATATTAAGGAACTTGCCCAAAGGCGCATAGCTCGGAAGTAGTCACTAGGGCAGCCCAGCCTTCGCATAGATGATGTGCTGGGTGGCTGCGGGCCTCGCCAGCTGAAAATGCAGTGGACGCCCACTCCCTGGCCCCCCTGTGCCAGGGTGGCAGGGAATTTAGGTGGCCAGAGCACATTGGGCTTACTCAGTCCTGCAGTCCAATTACAAAGGCCACTTGTGGCCCCTGTCCCACTGGTAGCGGGCCAGCCACACCGGCCTGCCCTCCATGCAAACTTCCTGTTTTGTATCTCTGCTGCCTAGAGGTGTGAGAGGCAAGGACAGGAAAGCCCGATTCCCAGTGGGATGTCCAGCTTTCTGTGAAGGCTGCAGGCACCGACATCTCCGCGGCCGGGCTTGGCAGGAAGCTCTGGGGCTTGAGATGAGCTGCTGGATGAAGGAAGTGAGACTCATCCCACCTCCCAAGAGCCAGCGGCTATCTGTTAGCTGCCCTCCCCAGCTCCGCCCAAGCTTCCAGTTGCAGTGTCAAACAAAGGTGTATGGACCCCTTGCCCTTAGCTGGGGGTCACAGGTGATAAGTGACCTCTAGGGCCCAACAGCCCCCTGATGCTTTGACTCCCTTCCATTCAGAATCTTCCCCTTTCTCTAGGTGTGTCGTTGAGCTCATGCCCTGGATGGCCATGGGAAGCTAATGGTGCCCCTCTCCTTAGAGCACATTAGGGATAATCCTAACAGCAATAGTCATTGATCAGTTAGTTAATTTTAGAGGCTCATCTCTGGGAACCTGGTATACAGATAATGCTGTGCCCCCCTGTTCCCATTTGTGCAACCGGCTTACTCAGACCCCAGGCATGGCGGCAACTCAAAGAACAGTCCCCCTCCTCATTATATATCATCCCCCATCTCTGGGAAGGGGGTGGGAAGCCCACCAGGGTTTCCTGTCAAGGGTTGGGCTGGAAATCAAGTTACAACTGGCACGATGTGTATCAGAGCATCTCGGCTCCCATCCATCCGCCCAGGGCGTTGATAACCCACAGCCCAGCGACAGAGATGAATATGGCAGCCGGGGCAGGGCAGCCCAGTGCAGTGAGGCAGAGGGAGAGAGTGACTTATTAGCCCCACTCCAGGTGTAACCTTCTCCCCACAGCCGAGCCGGGGCCAGGATGATTTATTGGTTCAGTAAACGGATTTTTATAATTAAAATTGATTTTCAATTTTAGCCTGGTCTGGAAGGACTGGGTCAAGTTCAGGAGGGAAAGGGGGTAAGCTAGGGAAAGGAAAGGAAATGTGCTCTCCATTTCCCATGTGTGTGCAATTGTCGAAGCAGGAGGGGCCTCTCATTTTACAGGTGAGGAAACAGCCATCTGGGAGGCTGACTGCGTGGCCAGCCTCAGATGGGAGGTCAGGCAGAGCTGGGTCTTCTGGCTCCTGAGATGCGCTTATGTCCCTGGGACCGTGAGTGTGTGTGCTCACAGAGCCCGTGGACCGTGGCGCAGGTAGTGCACTGCACAAGGACACTTGCTCAAGGGGCTGTGTGCTGGGCCAGGCTGTTGCCACCCAGAAGATGTGTTCCATGGCACCATCTGGACTGTTTTCTTAAGGGTCAGCTTTTGGCCACCTGTAGCTGCTTGGGTCCTCGGGATGGTGCCCATTAGACCCTCCTCTCACAATCCAGTGCCTGGAGGCTACGTTGGGCTGTTCATTGAAAGGCCTGACAGGCTCCGCAGTGGACGGTGGAGACACTGAGCCACCCTGTGTCCAGCCCAGTGTAACTGATCATGCAGGAACTTATGGCCCTGGCAGTGGCAGAAGCACGTTTATAGTTTATAGATGGCACCAGTATGTCTGCATATTCAGGAATACACAAGCATGGGCAAATCTAGAAGACTTGGCTGATGTTGCTGATGTTACCACACACACACGCTGCTCTGGACCACTCCCTCCAGGGAAGGCCCAGTTGACAGACAGAAGGTGAGTTCCATGTCCCTTGTTGAAGTCCAGTTCTTATCCTCCTTCTGTTCCTGCCAATCACAGCATCACAGTCTCGGATGCCCAAATCCTCCCCCAGCCTTGGCTCTCTGTACAGGGCCTCAGCTTCCCATGGTTCTGGTGGCGGCAGTTCTGGTCCTTGACCCGACCTGTGTCCCCTTGAGCATGTCATGTTTGTCTGCATAAGAGAACAAGGAAGGATACATGACTGGGGACGTATTCTCTTAAAAATGATAGAAGAATAGTTTGTTGCCTCTTTTCCTAGCTCAGTGTGTATGTTTTTTAAATAGACTTTATTTTTAGAATAATTTTCATTTCACAGCAAAATCAAGCAGAACGTGCAGAGGCTTCCCATATTTCCCCTGCTCTCCCCTCCCCAACACGGACTACGTCACTATTGACCTCCCCAACCAGAGGGATCTATTTATTATAGTTGATGAACCTACATTGACACGTCACCATCACCCAAAGTCCATCATTTAGGGTTCAGTCTTGTCATACATTCTAGGGGGTTAGACCAATATATAAGGACATGCGACCACCATCATGGTCTCATACAGAATGTTCTCATAGCTCTAAAAATCCCCTGTACTCCACACACTCATCCCTCCCTTGCCCCGACCCCTGGCAACCACTGGTCTTTTCACTGTCTCCATAGTTTTGCCTTTTCCAGAAGGCCATACGGTTGGAATCATAGAATATGTAGACTTTTCACATGGGCATCTTTTACTTGGTAAAATACATTTAAGGTTCCTTTATGTCTTTTCATGACTTGATCTCCCATTTCTTTTCAGAGTGGAATAATATTCTATTGTCTCATGTACCATAGTTTACTTATCAATTCACCTACAGAAGCACATCTTTGTTGCTTCCAAGTGTTGGCTGTTATGAATAAAGCTGCTAGAAACATCCACGTGCAGGTCTAGTTTGTTTCTATCTGCCTAGCTGGACCACCCCCCCCCCACCCCCCCAGGGAGAAGACCTGAATCCAGACTGGTAGAGAGAACTTGGGAGAACACACCTCACCCCACAGGTGTCCCGCCCCCGCCTTCACTCAGAAGGGTCTCAGTTCTGTCTGCTAGGGATGGAGGAGGGGCCTCGTTAGAGGGCTAAGTAACCAAGAGATGTAAAGAATGCTCCCACTCCTTTGCTTTTGTAATTAGGAACAGATTATCATGGTACACAAGCAACAAATTAGATCACCAGTATAGGTAAGCAGCTTAATGCTGCGTCAAACTCTTTCATACCTGCCCTAACCGGTTTGGCTCAGTGGCTAGAGCGTCGGCCTGCAGACTAAGGGGTCCCGGGTTCGATTCCAGTCAAGGGCATGTACCTTGGTTGCTGGCACATCCCCAGTGGGAGGCATGCAGGAGGCGGCTGATCGATGTCTCTTTCTCATCGATGTTTCTAACTCTCTATCCCTCTCCCTTCCTCTCTATAAAAAAATCAATAAAATATATTTAAAAAAAGAAAACTCTTTCATACGTCACCTCTGATTACATGTAACAATGTGCACAATTCTTATGGTTTTCCCTTGGAATTGGGTGTCACTGGCAAACACGTTGCATAAATGGCTGAGATGAGCGCTTATATCCAACAAAAGGCTGGACGAGGCAGCCTGAAGATCTCATCCAGTGCGGGGTGTTCTGCTCTTTGCATTAGGTTTGAGCAGCCAGGCCAAGCTTCCTTAGCTACTTTTCTCTTCTCCCCCCGGGTCTCCTCGGAACTGTGGCCTGCATGGGTGCGGTGGCCTTTTCCAAGTGTCACAAAAACTCTAAGCTTCACTTCTACAGTTACGCATAAGTGAGGGTCACCTGGAGACTAGTCGCAGGGGACGGGGAGGATGGGGTGGGAAGAAAAGGAGAAAAAGCTGGTTCCAAAGGCAGAGGTTGTGGTCAGTCAGTGTCCCTCGCTCCTGGGGTCACTGGGAACACAAGACTCTCACTCCTGCCCCCTCTCTGCTCCCAGGGAGGAGCCTTCAGCAGCCACCGCCAGGGACAGCTCATGCAGATTGAGGTATGAGTGAGTGATCCTGCCAAGCAATGTCTCATAAAGAGTAAAAGGGGGAAGAAGAGGAGGGAAGATCAAATGAGGGGCTACTGAGGGGTGGTCAGCCATGCCCACGCCATGCCCCATGTTCCCTGTGCCACCCTTAGCCCAGCCTCCAGCCCTCCCTTTAGGATCGTGGCACGCTGGTCTGTGTTGGTTCATATTCCCTTCATTCCTTGAAGGAGCCATGGACAGAGAAGCACCGGGTGTCTGTGGATTTGCTGGGTCTGCCCTGTGTTTAGGAAGCTGAGTTGACGGGACCAGCTGACAGCACAGAGGCCAGGATGGAGCCTCCCCATCTACAGTCTGCGGTTCAGAGTTACTCCTCGGCCCAGTGGGATGATCACTCAGGAAATGGCCTCAGACAGGTGACTGGGTGACTGAGTGACTGTCAGAACAAGCCACCCACCGGTCCCAGCGTGCTGTGAGCAGCGTGGAGTGCAGGTTCTGATGTGTCAGCCAACCTGTGGGCTCAGGCTGCACCCTGTCCCCAGACCGTGCCCCTGAGCTCCAGGACATAACGTGGACTCAAGCTGAGCTCTAGGGAGCAGCTGCCCCAGGACTCAGGTCAGCTCTGAAGTCTCCAGCCCCGGAGCCCATGAAACAATTCCATAATTGGTAAAATCTCATAATGTCAGGCATGCCATCCCTTCCCCGCCCTCCAGGGTGGCATCATACTGCACTGAGCGACGGTTTTGCCAGGCCCAGATGAGAGAAGCCTTATTTGGAGACGCAAGATGTACGTGTTAGACAGAACTTCCATGGAAACACGCTGGCCAAAGAGCAATTCAAAGAGGGATTTAAATGGGACTCTCCAACCCAATTCTGCCTTCATCAATTTCCGTGATGTTTGGAGCCGGTCCAGGCAGCTGCTGCTCCTCGCGGAGGAGTTACGGCCATTTGGCCCTGTGAGAGGCGATCCCAAGGGAGACGGAGGCCACACCAACTGCAGAGCAGGCGCAGGGCGTGCACTCAGGGCATGGAGACCCGGCTCTGCCACTCACAGGCTGCGTGACCTTGAGCAAGTCATTAAACCTCTTGGAACCTGTGTCATCATCTGCAGAATGGAGACTGTCATCGCTGCCTCCTCAGGCTGTGGAGGTCACATGCATCCTGCCCTTGGACTTGCTTTATACATTGTGAGGCCAAGTACAGCGACCCAGTGCTCTCGTTGCTCCCACTCCACCCATCTGTGCTCAGGAGTCTCTAACCTTCTGCATTTCTCAGACCCGGGGGCAGATATACAGCATCCTTAGAACCCAACTCCCATGCTCCCTACGGCCGGGGCCAGTTGTCACAGCCCCTGCCCATCCCCAGGGTATGCAGGAGGGGATGAAGACAGGAGTACAGTGCTTTGAGAAAACAGATGCCCAGCTTCTGGCAGTTCTGATTTTGTTGGTCTGAACTTTGCCTAGCCGTCAGCACTTTCTAGAAGCTCTGCAGTTGATTTCCACACTCAGGTAGCTTGGAGCCTTTGGCCTAGACTCCGCCTCTGCCCGTCTCGCCTCTCCGGCATTTGCCCGGGTTCTCTGCTGCAGTTGCAAAGTTCCCTGAGGTGGTCTGCACTCAGCACATGGTGGCATGGGAGCTTATGAAGAGAGTCCTCCTCCCCAAACCAGGCCCCCACACGCCCCACACTCTGATCTGGCTACATTCACAGCAGCAGCCCAAGTAGGCTTAATGGAGGAGAACAGCCTTTTAAGTGAATGCCGCTTACGGCGTGCTACCTGCCCTGAACTGTCACATTCTGTTTCCTTGCTGCTGCGTCAGTCTTGCATCCTGCAGGTTTGCAAACTCAGCAAACGCCCTGTGCTTCATGGTGCCTGGAGGCTGCTTCCTCTGGCCCCGTCACAGCAGGGGCCGCCGGACTCTGTGCCAATGCCCCCATGCTGGGCCTCGCTGCCCGCCCCTGGCCGGCCAGACGTGCCGGGCCAGCTGATGTACCCACATGCCAACACACAGCACGGCCTCTTGTGCTTGGCCGGGAGCCAGCACGATTTCTCTCCCAGCCCCACAGCCCACTTTGGATGATGCCTGTTCCGAGGTCAGGGGAGAAGCCAGCCACATGGATTATAAGGGCGCAGATAACCGCCGCCTCATTCATCTGCTCGTTAGAATGTCCCCTGGCTTCATCTAACTTCCCCAGGTTCTGTGGGCAGTAACAATACTTCAGGCGTTTGTGTTGTTTTTTTCTCCTCTTCCTGCCCTCCGCTTTCAACAGCAGAGAGAAGGCTGTTAGACAAGCCAGAGAGGGGAGAGGAGCGGGAAACTGGTTGGAGAGTTCAGGGCTGACTGCAGAGCCCATCCCCCTGATGTCCCCATGAAAGTTCCCTGGAGTTCCAACTCCTCTCCCAGCGCGTCTGATAAGGTAACAGCGGCAGAAGTTCTCAGCGATCACAGGGCACATCTGGAAACCTTTAAAGTTGAACTTTAAAGTTGAACTTTTTATTTAGGGGAACTTTATCTGTTCCAGAAGGAGACGCAAGCCGAAGGGCGAGTGAGCCATGGCTGTCATCACCTTAATGATAGCTGCCATTTATTTGGTGCAGATGCTCCGGGAACCGCGTTGAGTGTTTTACACGTATTATATTATTTAATCTGCATAACCTTTTGGAGGCTTGAAAATGTTAAGTGCCTGACCAAGCTATTAAGTGGCAGAGCTAGAATCTGAATGGCAACCCCTCAGATTGCAAAGCCCAGATCCGAACAGCTACACTGCCTGCTCCCCGCTGACCCGCCACCCCCGCGGGCTCTCCACGCCCAGCGCCCTCTCCCAGGTTCTCCAGCCGGGAGCTTGTCTGACATAGGCAGCGACGTTTCACATAGGGGCTGTTCATCGCTGTTACAAAAAGACAGGGTGGCTGCGGTTCCCGGCCTCCCCCTGGGCCACACCATACCCATCCACTGAGAATGGGCACACATTAGCCAGGAACAGACAGCTCCTCCCATCCCACTCCGGGCCGGCAATTCTTTCTGACCTCACTGAGTCCTCAGCTAAATATAGCCCTGAGCAGCCGCTTCTCATTTTGGAGGGGAAATCTATTCCCAGCCTCAGCCTGATGCAGCTCAGATGGCCCAGCTGCACACAATGAGGAAAGGACGCAGCCTCACCACCAGCACGCACCTCTCCACAGTGAACCTCCTAATGGGAACCCACTGGCCCACGGCTACATCCAGTGGGGCCAGCTCCTGGCCGTTGGGAGCGGGAGCCTCTGCCTTGCTTTCTCAGCTCTGCCACCTGGAAACCTGAAGCCTGGGGCACAGCGGAGTCCCCTGCATGTACTGTGGTCCCAGTTAGAGAAAAGCAAGAATGGACATTGCCAGACACTGACTATGTAGCAGATCTGTCACCCGGCAGCAGGTAAAACCTTTGTTATCCCCACATGCCCAGGAGGCAACTAAGGCTCAAAGTCCTAAGTAACTGGCCCAAAGTCACACATCTGACAGGTGGCTGAGCCAGGATTTGAACCTAAGACGGGGTTCAAAGGCCGGTGCTCCTTCTACCCCATCGGGCCAGCTCAGTGCAGCCACTGCACCTGTGCAGCCACCCCTTCCTCACAGTTGTTCCTGTTACTGATAGACAGAGAAGGTTATAACAAACACTGCCCGCGTCATAGCTGAGGATCGCAAGTTGTGGCAATTTTCTTGCTTAGAAACAAGGTACATTTCTGTCTGATATCATCTAACATTTTCAAGATTTCAAGAACTAAGGAAGGGGCAGCCCTGAACCTTCCTATTATTCAGACAGAGTAAGTTACCAAGACAGGGGGACGATCTTGGAATGAAATTTCTGGAGGCTTTTCCAGCCTTAAGATAATTAATTATGGTGGGAGCTTCCAGGTAGAAAGGATAGTAGAGATCCATTTATGTCTGAAAAGTGACAGCCTGGGAAGAGAGGACACTTGCCAACATCTTTCAGCAAGTGAAGGCCAGGTCCAGGCGAGGGCCAGGTCTCAGGGAAGCTGAGCGGACCCAACTCCACTGCACGATGGAGTCTGAACCCTGGGACGTGGAGCAGAGGCGCCCCTGGTCCTCACTTCTCACTTAAAATGCCCTGATTTTTCCCAGGGCATCCTGTCTGTTTTGGGTGGGGGTGAGCTTTTCCTATAGAAGCTTCCAGGTGGATAGGTGAGGTCACTCAACTATCAGTTACCTTCTCAAATAAATACCACCCCCTGCTGTCCACCCCCCGGTATGCGCTAGTTAAATTTGCAAAGAAAAAACCCTTCAGTGGCCCAGGGCACAGCTCCCAGGTGCTGGTCATCCTTGGGCCAACCCACAGGGACAGACCAATCAGCATGGACCCTCTTCCTAGTTCCCAAATGTTAGAAATCGTATGGTTATCATGAAACATGAACACTTTGACCCTAAACTAAAGTTGGGGCTGACTAGCCAATTTGGTTTAAACGACTAAAGTTAATGCATCTTTTCAATATTACTTTAAGTCATCTTTTGAAAATTATTTTAATTCCCAAGTCAAAAAATTTTTAAATCATACCCTCTTTATAGAAAAATTTAAGCTCTCTGGAGCTGACCACTGTTAGTGGTTTTATTGCCTCTCCAGAAGTTATTCTTCACACGAAAATATGTCTGAATGTATATGAATACATAGCTACAGAGTTGTCTTTTAAAAATAAAAATTGAGTCAATGTACTTTTCTAAAAACTGTTTTTTTTAACACAAAGATGGATGATGACTGTCTTCCCATGTCAATGATGCAACCACACATTATGTCAGAATATGGACGTAGCACAATTAGTTTTACCAGTTCCCCAAGGATGGGCATTTAGGGTATTTCCAAGTAGTCATTATCGCATACAAAGCTACAGTGAACGTCCATAGCCGTGCACCTGTCCCCAGGTGCTAGGATTTCTGCAACAAAGATTCCAAGAGGAAGCTTGCTGGATAATTTTAGGTTTTGTAATAACTATCCGATTATTCCTCAAAAAAAATGTGGTACCAATCTAACCCCTCACCAACAGTCATAAAGCGTAAAAACCCTTTTGCAATGCTCTCATTTTAACTGTTGTCCTTTTATATTTGAAGAACTACTGGGAAACACCAGGGTGGCATTTCCTAATGAGGAAGACACATTATTAGTTTGTGTGGGCAAAGATGACCTATGTCCAAAGATACTTAGCCATCAGAGGACCCGCTTCGTCTTCCCAGGAGCAGGCTGGGTCCGTGGCCCCACAAAGGGGAGCTCACGTAGGTCTGGGAGAGGTAGGTGGCTGTCTTAAAGCAAGGAGTGAGGACAGAGCAAGAGGATTTAGGCTTCTTTAGGCAGCGGTGGTGTGTGTGTCTCCTCCTTCCTAAGCCAGCAGCATGGGCTTCCTGAGAAGGGGCCCTAGGTTGCTGGGACCTAAAAGTCTCCCCGCTGAGGGATATCAGTTTCTATCATTTAGCCACTATGATTTTTCCCAGGGTCAGCTTCCTTTTGAAAGAAGATGCTTGTCTGCGATCCAAAGGCGCCACCTACCCAAACAGGGATCTGTGCAAGGAAAGCCGTGTTTATTTGCAAATGTGCTCCCGTGGCCATAGATTTCTGCAAACACCACCCCTGTTACCAGGCTCACACCTCTGATACACACACTTAGGCTGCCGTGTACTCATTCACATCGGTGTACCGTTTGCACACAACCACTCTGGGGACTCCAGCCAGCAGTGCCCTTGACAGGAGGAAGTTGGAGGAAGGGTTGGATGCTGGGTGAGGAGAGAGGGTCCACCTGGCCTGCCCTGCCACTTCCCACAGACAGTCCTGCCAGGGAGCCAGAGGGTTCCTGCATATGTCTCGGAACTTGCTTGGCTCAGCTACCGGCCTGGATTGAGGTGTCGCTGTGCCAGCCCTGTCCTTCCCCGCCCTCTTCTCTTTGGCTGCCGAACAAAGGCCTGCCTTGAGCAGACTGAGATGGGGACACTCAGCACCAGCAGATCCCTGCCCCAGTTCTGTTGGGCCAAGGTCCCTGTCAGCACAGCTTGGTGAAAGATGACTGGAAAGGAGCAGCGGCACTGAGATCCCCAAGACAAAGGCTCCTTCCCACCTGCTGGGCCTGGGTCCCAGCGGGTGTGGGTCCCAGCGGCTCCAACTCTTCCTCCAGCCCTGGCCCTAGGGTTGGGTCAAGAGAGAGCAGGAGTCTGTATCTAGGGAGTGGGTATCAGAAGAATATTGTTGGTGGCCATGTGGCCTTGCACAAAAACCCCTGCAGTGACCGAGGTTCCCCTAAAACCTAAGAGGACTGGCAGCTACAATGGTTTCCTGTCCATTTTCACTCGTTAACTCTGTGAGTGCCAGAACACTCCTCCCATCCCAGGCACCCTCTAGCGTGCATGTTGGTGGGTGGCTCTCTGGGCAGGGTGTGGCTGTGGCTGCCAGTGTCCTCTGTCAAATGCACTGATCAGCTTGTCATGGAAAACTCACCTTGCAACACCACAGTTCCGGAGGTCAGGCCTGCAAACCCATCGTGTGCATGTGAGCATGAGAGTCCAGAGAAGAGAGAAATTGACATTTACCCTAAAGACGAACTTGTAGCAATAATTACAGGTTTTAGGGTAGAGCCAAGATTGTCAAATCCATTATCTCCATGAGGTCCTCGGAATATGTTAGAGATTAACAGGAACCAAATTCATTCATTCATTCCTCATTCATTCATTCATTCTTCCACGCCAGCATTCGCTCCCTTGCTCATCAATGTTCACCTGCTGTGCCTGAACTGAGTACTAGGAGTGGTGGGATGAGGAGAGGTGACTTCACACCAGCTCTCCCTCCTGAGGGCGTTTTATCTGAGAATGATACTGGAATAACAGACAAAGCGTTGTTATTGGCATTGCACTAACACACTCATGGTTTTATCTCCACCAATCTTCAAAATAGCCCTTCAGGGTGCTTACTATTATTCTCAGATGAGGAAAAGGGGGAGGTTAAGTTGTCCCAGTCACCCAGGAAGTGGCAGACCTAGGATTCAACCCCAAATATCTGCTTCTCACTTGGACTGAGATAAAACTATTCCAAACTCTCTTTTTCTTCTCAGCCACATTTGAAAGAGCCAGGAAGTCTCCCTGGAGGAGGAGGGCTGCACTGAGACCTGTGGTCAGTCTCTCTTTAGGGCTCCTATTCAGGGATGGACCTCCTTGCCCACAGGAAGAGACCCCTCAGCCCCGAACTCAGCCAGACCTTCTTGGTTTACAGTAAGCAGCCTGCAGCGCTATGAAATTTCCAACCCAAAGACCTGGTTACAGTGCAGGGACCAGAGGTTTCTCAACCCGCTGGGCTTCCTGCAGGGAGTCTGTGAGGCAGGCTGCAGCCCCAGCTTCATTTCAGTTTCCACCCTTGCCACCACCCTGCTGTGTGACCTTGAGCAAGCGGAGCCTCTCTGGGTTGTGGCTTTTCCATCTGTGCAATAGAAAAGGGGTTGCTCCCTCGCTTGGTGAGGGGCATGGCTAATAAGGACCATGTGCCATTGCGGTGCAGCCCACACTGGGAGGAGCGAGGATGGGGTGATTTCTCCAGGCTCTGCAGACAGCATGCTGAGAGCTCCTCTCTCAGCTACTGCCATTTGCTAATGAGAAGCAGCATATGTTGATGATTCCGGCATCGACGCTTGCTCCTTGGCTGTCCGAGTTTGCAGAGCAAACTGGCTTCCTATTAGGCATTTATACTTATTAATAGCAGCAAATTGCAGCCCTTCACAACATCTGCTACTTTTCATTTGCAAACAGCTTCCCAGGCCATTTGTATTAGTAGTATTTTGTGGCCAATTCTCTGAGGCAGAGTAGGCCTGAGTCCCCCTGTCTGAAAATAAGTCAGTGGAGACATAAGGAGGGGAAAGGATTTGCTCAAGGTCACCCAGAACGAATTAGAACTCAGGACCTCAGCTCCCCAAGCCTCGTGCTCTGGGACTATTGCCCTTGCTATTCTGAGTATCGATGACCTTGACCCCAGAATCCTAGAGGCATGTGTGGACAATGGTGACAGCCAGGTCACTGCCCTTGACCCTGTGCACCAGTCTGTTCTCAAGTGAGGCCCCTACTGCATTTGCCCAATGGCCAGGAACAAGCAGGAGGAATTGCAAAGTTCAAGGCAAACCATTCTGGAGGAGCTTTTATTCCTGCCAAGAAGATAAGATGATTTCCAGTCTGGGCAGCCAGGACGCCAGTACAGAGGGTCCTGTGAGCATCTGCGCTTCCAGTCAGCTATTTACGTCTGCAGAACTATGTTCTCTTTCCAGAATCTTTTCCAGCACTTTACCCAGGGGCTGAGGCTCCCTGAGATCTGCAGATGCATCGTCACAGCATTAAGAGATCTTAGTCAGCATGGGAGATGCTGGGAAGAGTCAACTATCATGTTTGATCCAGTTTTTAACAATCGCCCCACCTTGAAACCAGGTGTACCTGGACCTATGTGGTACTCAAGTTAGAAAGAGCTACCACACTGCACCTTTACCCCTCCAGCATTTAGTCTTTCCCTCTACCTTTCCCAGGACTTTGCACCCCGGTGTGACTTTCTGCCTAGCACTCGTGTATCGGTTAGCTATTGCTACAATAAAGCTGTGTAACAAACCACCCCCAAGCTCAGTAGCATACAATAAGAAGCATGAATTCTCATACTCAGGGACCTGAAAATCATTGCATGTCAGCTGATTCTGGCTAAGCTGGGCTGTGAGGTCCTGCTTCAAGCTACTCCTCCAGCTGGGCTTTCCTGCTTGCTGTGGGCTGGGCTCAGGCCTGCCCCACGTGTGTTCATTGGGGCCAAGCTAAAGAGGAAGAAGCTACATGGGGGGAGCTCTTTTTATGGCAATGATGGAAGCACAAAGGGACAAGGCCAACCGCACAAACATATCTCCAGCCTGAGCCTTGTACTTGCTGCCATTCTATTGACCAAGGCAAGATCTGAGGCCAAGCCCAAGGTCTGGGGCTGGGAAGTGCAGGCCACCTCTCCATGCACCAGGAGGCCAGGTGGGGGTGGTGGGTTGGGATATAGGAGGCCACTTTAATGGAGTGAAGAGTTGGGGCTTGTACTACAATCTGCCGGAGCCTGGGACTGGACTCCTGGCCTCTGCCTCCCTTGCCAGTCTGCACGTTCGAATACACCTGCCACCTCTGAGCCAAGAGGAGGGGAATCATTGTGTTCCCGGCACAGGGAGTGACTTGAAACAAGCACAGTGTTCTGATCCACTGCTCACCTACCACAGGTCCAGACCCCAGCAGTGAGAGGTTTAGAGGCCATCGTGGGGAGACAGGGGCTCTGCAAAGTCATTTGTCATGTTAGTCCCCTGGGGAGAAAAGCAGCCCCAAGTCAGTGAAATGAAGGCTGGACTGGTGACCAGAGGCCATCAAATGAGAGAAAGGCCCAGGAGAGGCTTGCGGGGCTCGCGAGACCATGACACCGAGATCCATATGCACTGCTGAGTTCATGTCCTGGGAAAGGATGGCTTTCCCCAACTCAACTTGTCTCGGGGACAGAAGATAGGACAGCAGAGAGGGATGTGGCACCGGGGCGGCATCTGCACAGCTAGACAGCTCCCCAGCAGCGTCATGGAGTTTCTTAATGGGTAGTCTTGTCTCTTTTTTTTTTCTTTTTTGACAATTTTGAAGGAAATTGGGTACTTAAGAAGCCTTTGGACATTTAAATTAACTCCCACCAGCAGACTCAATGTAGCCACTGTAGCATTAGCATCCAATTATAAGAGGAGAGATGGAGCAATAACTCACATTTTGACCAGAATGTCAAATGCTTAAACAAATTAGAGGTACACACAGGAGCTGTATGTTCTGTCTCTGGAGCATTTCTGAATGTAATCAGCAGAGCAGCAGGCCCCCTTTGCAGTGCTAACGGCACAGGCGGAGTGGGACCCTACTGCTAGAGGAAAGCATCTTTCAAAATATCATGGCACCCGGGCAGGGACTGGACAGTGGGGTCCAGGGCTCAGGGTAACTGGGAAAATTCCTCCAGCTGCCCTGACACACCCAGGCCCCAGGCCCTCCAGGCCAAGGGTTCCCAGTTGATTAGAGTGCAGAAGCATACAAAGGCCCAGGCCCCGGGGTTAAAATCCTGTGTGGACCCTTTGCTGTATTCTCAGTTTCTCCTTGTCTTCTTATCCCAGGCCATTGTTTTGTAAACTCATGGCCTTGGTCATGGGGCTGGACAGGTGAGGGGTAGAGGTGACGGTTCTATTTACAATAGTTCAAAACCAGAAGAAACTACGCTATACTAAGGAAGTTTACCTTGGTGGCAAAAGGATAAAGCAAATCAGTGTGACTCCCAGAAAGGCAATGATGGGGAAAGAGAGGTGGGGAAGGGGATGGGCAGGCAGGGGCTTCATGATCGTACTGGGGAATGAGAAATGACAACATAGAGGATTTGCAGTAACAGGAAAACTGGCCGAACTCTGGGGCCCTCTGACTCACAGGCACGATTTGAACTCTGAGCCCCTCCTCCCCGGGCCTCCTGGAAGGGGTGGGAGGGGAGGAGCTGTCCTGGATAGAATAAGGCTGTGACATTATTTTTCCCAATCAGGACATGAAGGTTCAGCGCTTGAGAATGACAGATCCGGTTATACAGCAATACACGATAAGAGACATTCATCCGAACCCTTTTGTCCATTTGAGATTAAATGGAAAAGAGTCACGATGCCTATCTTTTCACTCAAAGATCTCAGAATATTTCATAAACATGAATTTATTAGTCTACCCAAAGAAAGCGTCTCCTCTTGACCCGGGAAGCTGAGCAGAGATTAGGTGTTCTCACATCCACCCGATAGGTTCTACTTAGATTCCTCCATAACATAAAATGTACCATCTTACCCATGTTTCAGTGCTCGGTGGCGTTCGCACTGTGCCGCAGCCGTCACCACCATCGTCTCCAGAACTCTTCATCTTCCCCAACTGGACCCCCTGCCTATTAAACACTAACCCCATTCCCTTCCCCAGCCCCTGGCAACCATTCCTCCCGTCTTCATGAATTTGACTACTCTAGATACCTCATATAAGTAGAATCATACAATATTTGTGTTTTTGTTACAGCCTTATTTCACTTAGCTCACTGTCCTCAAGGTTTTTCCATGTTGTAGCCTGTGTTAGAATGTCCTTCCTTTTTAAGGCTGAAGATATTCCACTGTATGTATCTACCACGTTGTGCTTATCCATTCGCCTGTCAATGGACATTTGGGTTGCTTCTCTTTTGGCTGTTGTGCTGCCGTGAGCACTGGTGTGCAAGTATCTATTCAAGTCCCTGCTTCCAATTCTTTTGGGTGTGTAACTGAGAGGTGGAATTACTAGATCCTATGGCAGCAGTTCTCAACCTGTGGGTCGCGACCCGTTTGGTGGTCCAATGACGCTTTCAAAGGGGTCGCCAAAGACCATCCTGCATATCAGATATTTACATTACGATTCATAACAGTAGCAACATTACAGTTACGAAGTAGCAATGAAAATAATTTTATGGTTGGGTCACAAAATGAGGAACTGTGTTTAAAGGGCCAGAAGGTTGAGAACCACTGTCCTGTGGTGATTCTATGTTTAATTTTTTGAGGATGTGCCATACTATCTAATACGTTTTTGCACAAAGCCAGTAGAAAGTGTCGAGGTGACTACTTGCAGACCCTTAACCCCTCCACCCTAGGAGCCTCCTTCTCCCCAGCACAGTGTAGGCCACAGGAAAGGTCTGAGGGGTGGTGAGGCTCCTGTCCTAGAAGCAGCTATTGCGGCCACATTCGTCAATTCTTCTCCTGGATCCATGGCCAGGGGGCAGACCTCAGTTTTTTGTGTCTCTGAGACCATCCATCACGAGGATAGCTCAGTCGCATGGCCATCTGATTCGCTCTCCAGGCAGAAGCCCCCCTCCGTGCCTTTCTTTTCTCACCTCTTCCTGTGGTTTGAATTCCCTCACTCAGTTAATTAGCATGCCTGGCATTGTAGCTTAAGACTTTAATCAGCGTGGGGTGGTTTTAATTAATCGTGTGTGTCTGCATCTGGAGTGGTTTGTGTTCCAGGGTCAGGAGAGGAGCCAGAGATGGGGGATAGAAGAGGAGGCTTTGCGTGGTGTTCGGTGTGGGTAGAGAATCTAGGTATCTGGGGAGAGAGAAATATGGCTCAGGAGCCACCTGGCCACCTGTGAAGCTTAGGAGCAACGCACGGCCAGTAACCAGAGCCATTAGGGTACAGAACTGCACCGAGATAGATGGTGGACAAAATCTAGTTTTCAAAAGTGTCAGGACATTTTCTGCTGGTTTTCAGAATTACCTGTGAAGTGGGGAGTGAGACAATGCAACAATGAAAACGTGACTTTGGAGATTTCCCTGGGCCTAGCCTTCTTCAGGAAAGTCCAGGAAAGGTGAGGGGCTGGCATCGAGTTCTCAAATAATAGTGACCTTTGTACTTGGTCTTTCAGAACTCTGTTGGCTCCCCCAGTTTTAGCATCCATGCTTTAAAAGAAATGAAAAAAAACATCACTAGAGTTCAGGAGAGTAATAAAAAATGGCCAAAAACATAGAAAGATCCTAAAAGTAAAGGTTAAAGAAAGTTAAGTTTCATTAAAACTGCACAGGGGTCCACCTAGATGGAAAGCAAAGAATGATGCTTAACTGTTACAGTAGCCAATAAAAGCACTTAAATAAGTCCAGGAAGTGGGGATAACCCCAGAGTTCCATCCCAAAGATGAAGCAATGGACAACGAAGGGGCAGACACCACAGTTCAAGGAAGAAATGATGTGTTCAAGATATAAAAGAAGAAAACTTTTTCCATACCTACTCAACTCCTGACCGAATTCATGAGGCCAGGAAGACTGTCAGAGCAATCTTCTGTGACGTGGGAGAGAGGTAAAGTGGCAGTGTCATTCAGAATGGGTATTCATGGCACAGATAACAGCAATAATCACTTGTAACATGCTTGATCCGGTACAAAACTTCATACCTGTTGGGTCACTGACCTGTGCTTCGCAAAACTCTATGAATTAAGGGGGGATTTTTATCTCCATGTTTAAAGATGAGAAAAATTGAGATTCAGAGACAACAGGATCTCATTGCCAGACTAGGGTGAAGCCAGAATTTGAACCTAGCTCTGCAGGCTTTCACACTCTTTCCAACCAAGCGAAAATGACTCTTGCTCAAAATCCAGAGAGAAAGGACTTTACAATTTCAGATATTGACAGTATTAAACACCAGTTGCAAGATATTTTTAGAAACCTGAATGCAAAGGCTTTGAGAATGTCAGGTTGGCCAAGCAGCTGGCTCTTTGTGTCGCACACCCCGGAACCCCATGGCACAGCCATCCAAGACAAATTATAGAACAAGTTTGTGGGAGAAACGGGGGAGGATATTAATTAAGTTTAGACCAAGAAAATGCTTTCGATTGAACAAGTCATGATTTTCTCTTTAAGACCAGGCAAAAAAATGGAGTGCTAGACAAGCAGCTGGAACAGATGAAAATATTATTATGTACTTATGTTACCAACTTTCACCATCTATGGCCCCTTTTATTACCTTTTTCCCCTCCAGGCATCATGTTTTGAAAGATTTTTGCCTACTAAACAAAGTGAATGTATTAAGTAATAATATATTTCCTATTCTTAATATAGCCCATACATCATTGGGTTCGCATACAAACAGAAAACAGCAACAATTCAATTTCCATTAGGCTTTTGGAAATATTGAAAATAGCTTGTGGACCTCATTACCATTCACAAATTCCTATGGGTCCAGGTACTTTGGGCTGGGAACCATTATTTATATGCTTCTATGACCAGCACGTAGATGCCCTTCCAAGAGGTATGGGAAGAAATTAAGGGGGCAACGGGAAGAGGGTGAGTTCCTGGCTGTGTGTAGAGTCAGTGGGGTAATTTGTAAGAAACTGATTGTCAGGATTAATTACACAAATGGCAAGGGTGTCTGTAGGTAGAGCCGAGGCATGGCTCATGCTGATCACATAAGTGGTAATAAAAGGAAAGATAAAATCCCCAATGTGCAAAAAAGACATCTGAGAATGTGGAGAAAGGGCCCCCAAGGCCAAGGGCAAAGCAATAAGACTGGAAACAGGAAACGAAAAGGTAACTTGGAAGAAGTGAAAGCGCAGTGTGGTCGTTAAGAATGCTCAGTGTGTACTTGAGAGAAATAAAACAAAACAGAAGGTATATAAAGGGGAAAGGAAAATTAGGGGAGAAAGGAAAACGAGATCATGTGGGATTTAGAATTCATTATTAATTAAATCCCAAAGGGAGTTTCGAGCCTGGGCAGGCTCTGGTGCCAGTTCGCTGTGCAAGACTTACAAGTCGCCCCTGCCAAGCGGCACATAATTTTGCGGAGGCAGATGCTTCTATGCAAGGCAGCAGGGAGAACACAGACTCCGCATTTGCTCGGCATGCACAGAGGTGCAGTCAGGTCAGCGGGGTTTACTGCTCAGGGCCTGTTGTCTGATGGGAAGAAATTTTAAAAGATGACCACATCACATTCTCTTAGTTTAAGCCAAAAGATTAGGTAAGAAATCATTGTGATAAAAACGTATCCCAAATAGAAAAGGATGATTAAAAAAAAAAAGTTTTGTAAAGAAGAAACTGGCAAAATGGAGAATTAAGGCCAAGGCTATATATAAAAATAAATAAATAAATAAAATTCCCTTTACTCCTGTGGATTGGTATTAAGTGCCTTCTATGCATTGGGCCCTGAGAAGTTGTGTCAAAGGGATCCCGGCAAAGCTACATCGGAGGACAAAGAAAGGAAACATCCCTGGGCGCACGCTGGCAATGGAGGCGTTTGGGCTCAGCAGCCGTGTCACCTGGAACGTTTACGGTAACGAGCGGCTGGTGAAAGCGAATGTAAAGTTTTGGAGTTGGAGAGGAAGCCTCTAATCACGAAAAGGTGTGGGTAAGAGGAGAAAGAGCAGCAGCTGCTCTTTAAAAGCACCAGAGTGAAAACTGAAAAGCTCTCGGAGCCAGTTGGCCAACATTATGAGAAAAAGAGAGCAGGCAGGTAATAGCTCCAGAGCGAGTTTATTGCGCCTTGTTCAAAGGCATGGAGAGCCCGGCTGGTGTGGCTCAGGGGTTGAGTGTAGACCTATGCACCAGGA
This sequence comes from Myotis myotis, assembly GCF_014108235.1. NCBI lineage: Eukaryota > Metazoa > Chordata > Mammalia > Chiroptera > Vespertilionidae > Myotis > Myotis myotis. Next base: position 60,486,159 of record NW_023416315.1, read on the forward strand.
GGTCACAGTTCGATTCCTGATCAGGGCACATGCCCCCGTTGAGGGCTCTGTTCTCAGTGTAGGGGCATGCAGGAGGCAGCCGATCAAGGGTTTTCTCTCATCATTGATGTTTCTATCTCTCTCTCTCTCTCTCTCCCTTCCTCTCTGAAATCAGTAAAAATCTTTAAAAAAAAGGCACGGAGAAAGTGAAGGTATTGGTGGTAGGTTCAAGAGCCCTGGAACCACAGAAATTATGAAGGAGGAGTGTGAGAAGAAGGCAAAATACTTTGTGGCAATAGAGATACAAGACTGGAGAAAGAATAAACATTTGAGTTCATGACGTTGATAAGAAACATATGATGAACTGGATGGTTGTAGAGATATTTTGGGGTTTCGGTGGTGAGGAAATGTAAATGTAGACTATATAAGTATATTATGTAACAATTTAATCTGACCTGTATGCAGTTGATTCCCAGAGATTTCTAAGAAAATAACAGGTGGCTATCTCCCTTGGGCACTTACGCGGCCACCTGCTCAAATATGGTCACGCAAGGTCCCTTTCGGTTCTGGGGCTCTGGACCTTTCATGCTCCTGCACTGTTTTAGGTGATACACCTGGCAGACTGCAGCCTCTTTCTGGGGAACGACTGAGTGTCCTGCAAAACCTTGACCACTCTCTCGCTTGTTGTCCTGTCCCAGCTCACCAGAGTGCCCGTGGAGTCCTGTGGTCAGTATCGGAGCTGCAGTGAGTGCCTTGGCTCGGGTGACCCCCACTGCGGCTGGTGTGTGCTCCACAACACGTGAGTACCGCCTGCAGCTTCCTCCCGCCGCCCCCTTCCCCCAGCACGTCTCTTCCTCATCTTCTCTGTCACCACTCCTTCCTTTCCGTCTCTCTTCTCTCCCTGTCTTTGCTGATTCTTTGTTCCTTGTATCATTTGAGAATTTTATCTCTTTTCTTTTGTTCTGATTTCACTTTAAATCACCAAATTCCCATAAGACCTATAGAAATGGCAGTGTGGGAATGGTGACGGGTCAGGCTATGGAATGAAGCTGGAGGGCTGGACGGAGGTGCGGACATTTCTGACTGTGACTTGACTCTAGGTTGACATTCCAGGACTAAACGGCAGGGGAAAGGCATTGGGCCTTTTCCTCAGGGGCCATTCAATCATGCGCTGCATCCATCCTGTCCATGTAATGATTCACATCCACCTTGCAGATTCTTTGATACCCACCCCCTGAATCTTCTGGTGCTTGAGGCTCTTCTGGTTCAGCTCAAGTGTGTGGTTCCCTCTGTTGTCAGCACTCACCTGGCCGCCAGAGAACCTGGGCCTGGGGTCACAGTGAAGCCCTGTCCCAAGGCCGGGCACTCTGCCCTGGTACATCTTTTGTGCTGATTCCATTTTATTCCATAAAAGTGGGAAGTGGGCAAAGGTATGCAGTGGAGGCAAAGGGTAACCTGGTACATGAAATGAGTATGGGATGCAGGGGACAGACAGCCAACCCAGACATGTGGGGAGATTGAAGGCCTTTCTTATGGGATCCAAAGACCCTTGGCATCACTGACTGGAGAAGCCAACGATAGGTGGACCCCACTCTGATGGAGTCGGGTCCCAGTCAAACTGTTGCCGTTGGAACCCCAGTTTTCTAGTCAGCACTTGAAACCTGATGCTCTGTGAGTTGGACATAAGTACCATAAACTAAGGAAAAGGACTTTAGCCTTCCTGCTTCATTAGTCGCACTTAGTCATTTTCAACTTTATGAATAGCAGGACAGAATCCTGCCCCCCCCTCCCACAAATAGTTCCTCTGAAAGTTGGGAACACCCCCCTAAATTCTAACACATCCTCTCCAAGGACACAGGCACACTCATCGCTGGGTGAGTCTTGGGCATAATGAGCCCTTGAGCTCTTTACCAGTAAGAGAAGCTCTGAAATCCCTCGGGTGTGGTGTGTCGGGAAAAATGGAGACAACTGACATGCACTGGAATACACATAACTCAGAGCCAATCGGAACCTGGTGCCGAAGTGTACACAGAGTTTACAGTAACCGGGAGCAGTGGAGCCCAGAGTGGCTCATGGCAGAGGATGGACGGGATTGCACTGAGAATTCACATCAGCTCTGACAACCCAAGAGAATGCCTAGTCAGCGGTTGCCAACTGGTGGCCCACTGGTGGTCCGTGAGGTCCGAAAAGTTGGTGACCACTGGCCTAGATGACACTTCCTAAGGCAGAAGGGAGGTCATTTTCTTTGTCCCACATAGTGAGGCCTCTCAGAAAGGGACCGGACTCCAGGCCCATTGCTTCCTCGGGACCGTAGGCCAGCTGGCCTTCTGCTTGGCCGAGGCTGGCTCAGCTGCTGCTGGCACAGGCACTCACATCTGGCACTATTCAAGGGCAATCAGAAGAGCTGGCCCCTCTCTGACGCCCTATGCCTAGGGGACCCAAAAGCAGGTCTCCGTGTCAGCTTTGATCCTGCCCGTTGACGTGGCAAGCCCCACACGGCACTGAGCTGCCCACCGTCCATCCTCCCATCCCCTGACCTGAGTTTAAACAGGAACGAGGGGAGGAGATAGCAGGAACTACTTTCTGCATGGCCTCAGCTTCCCCTTTACTAACATAATACCTGCCTCCTGTCAAGTGATAGGAAACAGGTGGGCTGGGGACAAGGCGAAGTCGGGACAGTTCATGAACGAGGCCATCAGCCTGCACTGGGAAGCCAGCATGACTGCTGTCATCGCAGCTTCAAGAAAACAGCCATGGGCAGGAACTTTGGGCATCTTCCACCAAGTCCGAAGTCCATCCCCCTGCTCCCACCCCCACCCCAGCTGTGCAGCACCTGGGGCAGCATCCCAGCTCCTTATCTGTGGGTTGGTGATGATGATTCCTGACCTGCCCACCTCCCTGAGTCTGAGGAGAATCTGATGAGATCATGCGGTGGAAGGGCACTGGAAACTGTAGAGAGTGTGACATGCAAGGTGAGGGTGGGACAGGAATCTTGACACAGTTGGGGATGAACTGAGAGCTCCTGGGGGCCCTGCCTCTTATGACCTTGGTTGACCCCCATTGTTTGTCCAGATGGCTCTGCTTTAATTGCATCCTTTCCTCCCCAGCGGTCTCCCAGCCTCCGACTGCCTTCCTCTGGTGGTAGATGCTCCTGCTGCCTTCCTCTCACCTCCGTTAACCTGGCGGCATGCCTTATCCAGGTGTACGTCAGGACAGCCCTTGTGGAGCACAGGCGCCCAGAAGGCGTAGGCTGGGCAGTGCTTTTTCTGTGCCTGTTCCTCAGCGCTGCTGCAGGGGTGCCCCCCCTACCCCGCCCCCCCTCGCCAAATGCCACTGTGGGAACAACTTTGTGAAAGTCGTGCTGGACTCTGGAGGGAGGACTGTCATAGAAATCAGTGCAATGCAGCCTTGCTTTGTGCAGACATGCTATGGGGCTTTGGATAAGAATAGCCGATTCTCATGGCTCCTGGTATTCTATACAGTCACCTCGAACACCCAATCCCTGAATACTGAACCATCATCGCTCCTAAGAGAAACACAGAGCTAGGTTCCTATGAGCCTCCAGTCAGTCCCAGCATTTTTGTCAGCCCATCAGTACATAACCATATTTTATGTATGTTTCTGTTTAAAGACACCTTATTTAATATGCATTAACCTTGAACTCACAGCCAACAGCATTATAGTCTGGGCCTGATGGAAGTGTTTATTTTTTCCATAAGACACATCCCAGCCTTCTCCCACTTAGGACCACTGGGCAGCACTTCACCATGATACTTGGTGAAGAGCCATTTTAAATAGCAGAATCACCAAGAAAAGGCACAAAAATGTGAAAAACATGACACTAAATAGGGCACAAAAAAATACATTCATACTGAGAGCTGAAACAAGAGGGCAGCAGGGTGGCCTTGTTGGATCTAGGCTGGGGGCATCTGCTGGTGGCCACTCAGATTTTCCTCTGCTCTGCTCATGTTTGGGAGTGACCTTGAAAAGGCTGCAGTATCGATAGGAGGATTATAACAAATGTTAGCAAGTAGGCAAATTCACAAGTACGGAATCCACAGATGATGAGGACCGACTGTGTCAGACACAGTTTATAGAGGGGAAGCACCATCTGTCTCACAGTGACGGTGGTGTGAGGCTCAACGGAGGTCATAAAGGATCTTGTGAAAGCTCCTGCGGGCCTAGGTGCTCTCTGTGACCTCGGGCCTCGGGTTGTGCGAAGACCCTGGTGTGGCGGCTGAGCTGATATATCTGCTAAAGCCCCACACCCCTGGGAGGATGCAGCTCACGGCACCTGTAGGCCAAGGCCACCCACCCACCGTGACTCTCAGTACATCCATCTGGCCTCCCTAGCAGAGTGAATGACCACGGAGAAGCCCTGGCCTGAGGGCTGGGGAAGAGTAGGTCCCTGGGTCCTCTGAGATGCTTGCAATCAGGGTATAATGTTTAAATTTATAGAGTGTGACCCACGGGTCCTAAGTGCACAATTTGAAAAGTTTTGACAGATGCAAACACTCAGGTAATCCATACCCCATAGAGATATGCATTTCCTTCCTCCAGAATGTTCTCTCCTGCTCCCAACGGGCCTTTCTTTCCTACTTCTTAGGTTTAGGTCAAAGCCATTGCCTTTGCTGATATGCTCTCTTTTATTTTAAATGGATGCCAACTGGACAGTCCTGGGTGGGAGAGGTGCATGAGGACATGGGCCGAGCAGGAGGGGAGAGAGGCTGCGGCCAGCAGAGCAGGTGCAGGAGGTCGGGAGGAGCAGAGAGCCTGCAGACACTTACTCTGGACACCTCACTTTGCTAGGAAGGGAGCGTGGTGAAAATGCAGGGGTTTTCTCATCATGGGAGTGCTGTGGCCATACCACAGACCTGTCCACAGGCCTCTCACACTGACCCTGCCCCCTCTGTACCAGGGGACTATGTGAGACCACCTCTGCCCTGGCTCTCGGGATGGGGGAGAGGGTTGCCGTCTGTACTAGCATCAGAACATTTGGTAGGCCCACGTCATGGACGAGACCCTGTGCTGAGTGATGCAGAGCCCAGGGAACATGCCTGTCAGGAAAACCAGGGCACAGAGCACCATGAAGAGGGCTCCTTCAGGTCACAAGATAGCTGTCACTTTTGCCAGCTTTCCCCATGGTTGTAGGAATAGGAGGGTGGGAACTCTGTGGGAAGGGAAAGACAGAAGGTGTGTGTGTGTGTGTGTGTGTGTAACAGGAGTGAGAAAGAGAGGGAGAGAGACAGAGACAGAAAGACAGTGACAGGAATAGGAGGCGAGCACTAGAGCATGCACAGTTCAAGGCGGAGCCCCTGCTAGCAGGTGGTTGTCATGGCTGAAAGGGCTGTTTGTACTACAAGGGCACAGGTGGGTTACAGACTAAACAGGCTTAAGAAATGCTCGTGTAATTGAAACCCTCCCTCCGGTTACTCAGTCCCAATTGTCTTCAAGAGCTGGCCTGCCAGCCCCGGCAGCACACAGGGTCACCCTGCGGCCCTTCTCACAGTGCCTCCGGCTTACTGGTGTCTAATGGCAATGATAGCTTCAACAGTGTTGGTATTTATTTGTCCATGAATTTTGAGCCTTAATTCCCTGGGCATTGATCTTGGGCCTAAACCTACGTGTTCCGACTTGGATGAAGGTAAAGGAAAGCCAGCGGCTCAGCTTGCCTTCACCTGTCCTGGGCCTGGAACCTTCCCTCCAACCACCAGGCTTGGCCGGTCCCCAGCCCCTCTTTATCTTCCCCTCCCAGGCCCAGGCCAAGAAGCCTATCTCAGACCAGCAGGTAACGGGATCCACGGCAGACCCAGCCGCATCGATTGGCCCAGACGTTACCTTTCTGAAGAAGGGTCCTCAACGTCACTCCTGGGAGGCTCATATAACCCAAGACATCAACAGGGGAAGAAAGGATCGGCTTTTATAAAGTCTCTCCCTTGCCCCCTGGTGACCTTTCCTCTTTGCAGATTTCTTCTGTTGGAAGAATGCCCTCCCTGGATGGTTGGCACAGGTTTCTGTTCAGGATTCATTCCTTTTATTCTTTATACTAAGAAGCCTGGTGAACAACATTTGTGCAATGGCGGGGGGGGGGGTCCCCTAAGCCCGTCCTGCACCCTCTCGCAGTCTGGGATCCCCCAAGGGGTCCTTAGCACTGCCAAGGAGGTGGGAGAAGCTCCCGCCACCACCGCTGTGCTTGCCAGGCGTGAGCCCGGCTTCTGGCTGAGTGGCACTCCCTCTGTGGGAGCCCACTGACCACCATGGGGCAGCTTCTGCATTGAGCATCTGCCCCCTGGTGGTCAGTGCATGTTATAGTGATCGGTCATTCCATACTTCAGTCAATTGCATATTGGGGTTTTATTATATAGGGTAGTTTCTGCCAACATGGAGTGAAGGAAATAGAAGAGAAGGGAGGCGAGGGGAAGGGAAAGTGGGGGAAGGAAAGGGGAGGGGAGGGAAAGTGCTGCTACCCAGAGCGAAGGATGGGTTAAAACTAAGAACCTGTCTGTGGACAAACCCAGTCTGGGTTCAGTTTCCTCAACTATAAAATGGCAATGAAAGAGCCATGTTACAGCCGTGGTATGAAAATTAAGGGAGAAAATGTTCATGCAGGCCCATCACAGTGCCTGTAGGTAGCCCCAATTTCAATGACTGTGTAAGCAGAGCCTGTGGGGTCAGATCCCAGGGCTTCCTCCCTCACTGTCCTCCCCAGAACCAAGGGCTGTGTCTGGCTGGCTGGGACAAACTCACAGCTATGAAGCCTTCTGCCTGGACAATTCCAACCAGTCATGCCACTTAGGCCATCTTCAGTGACCCTGTGTGTGGCTGCTCATCAGCCACCTGGGAAAGTGCAAGGAGAACAGCTTATCCCACAACCATGGCTGAATGTCCCCTTAATAAAGTACAAACTGATTCTAAAATGCAAATCCTTCCCAGCTGCTTCTTAGTATATCCCAGAGCCTGGTGTCCCAGGGCTACTTAACACTAACCTGCCAAGTCAGTGGCCTCTCCAAGGCTGTTGACAGAATGACCACACAATCATGAGGGGTTGTTAGGATCCACGCCTGCCCAGCAAACTCTTCCCTGATCCAGAGGAGAGTCCCAGACTAGGTACTAGTATATTAGGATTCTGCTCTCTGTGACTCAATAGATACACAGTATGGGTTAAGGAAACTTGCTTTTTCTCTCTTCACCACTGCCTGCTCTGTCTCCTCCCCATATACATGTAACACATGCTTTCGTGGCCAATGATGGTAAGTCAAAAGTCCGTCTTCTCAAAGGAGCTAGGAAAGCCCTGCCATCATTGCAGGCTCTGAATGTCCCTCCCAGTCTAAAGACTGGGCTCCCCGGGGACAGCCTGAAGGGCTGGGCTACCAATGAGGCTCCAAGTGCAGATATGCACAGTCATGTGCCAGCATTCGCATTCCCTGCCCAGTCATGCCATCCTGGACTGCATCAGGTGGGTGGCCCACCTTGCACAGAGCAGAGTGTCCCCTGCACCAAGCATGAGGACCTGGTGACTTTAACTCACATGAGAGCTCCAGGCTGTTGGATACAGTGTAGTGTGAAAGTTTATCAGAGTCAGTCAGAGCAGTTGTTGGATGCGTCACAAATAATAGACAGCATCCTCCTTATTACCAACTGGACTATGAAGAGAATGGATCAGCCTGCTGTGATGCGCCTTTGCTTTCTCCTGCTCCTCTGCCCTCTGTCTCTCTCTGTCCCTCCACTCCTCTCTTCTCTCTACCTCTTCTCTCCTAACCACCCCTCATCCTTAGTAGAAATAAACAGGTTTGAATAGCACTACCTACTGACAAAGAGAGAAGCAGCCCCACTCCACTTTCTCTTTTGGAAACTGTAATTTCTCTTCTCAGAAAGAAAGAACCTCTCCAGGTCCCTGTTACTACTGCCTGGGGTTGTGTTCAATGGATCATTCATTTGAGGAGCGGCTGAAAGGAAGCCAAGGCACGACTCTGTTCAACCTGGGACCCAGGGCAGAGTCCATCATGGGGGTGGGACAGGACTACCTGGTTGCTACATAAGCCCAGATAAGTTCTCTTGGGCCTCCACTGGCCTCCTGCACCTGCTGGTTCCTGTGAGGGCCTGTGCCCTCCTCCTGCTGTAGTGACCTCACCCATTAAGCGAGGCCCCAGAGGCAGGTGACCCCAGCATCTGCTGATCTGGCTTTGGATCTTTAGAGAAGGTAAAGGGTGGTGAGGTCACTTGCCAGCAGCCGATGACAGAGGGAAAATTATAGACTAATTGTGGTCTTCAAGTTTGGGGGTTTATCCAGGAACAAACTAAATAGTTAGGTTGAAATTGTGGAATCAGTCACTGGATTCTAGAATCATGGCATTGAAGGGACTCACCTGGTCCACACCCTTCATATAAGAAACCTACACACCATCTGCCTAGAAAGGTTCCCTTCACTATCTGGTCCGCTTCCTCTGAGTGCGCAGATGCCCGTCCTGTTTCTGTGGGAGTTCCTGAGGAGAGAGAAGATGGTGATCTTAGGAAACCTGGTCTCCTTCCTCATTAGGGTTCCCAGATGTGGAGACAATGACCAAAGAGCCCTGGGATCTCCTACTTGAGTAAATGTTCCAAGTCCTCTTAACTTTTCTATGAAGCTCAAACACCTCATGGTCTAAACACCGACTCACCAATGGCCAACTTTCTGCACAGGCCCTGACCAACATGAAATGCTAAGGTTTAGGGGTCACCTGTGGGGAGAAGCAAGGAGCAGGTTCTGGTAAGCCAGACTGGGTGGACCCATGCCAGAGGATGGGGTGAGGGGGTGGCCCAGGCTGGACTCACAGAGAGCCCTGTTTCCAAATTGAAATTCACTTGCTTGGTCGGCAGCACTGGGAGTTAATATCTCTATGACTGTATTTAGGAATCAATTTCTGGAGAACTTAATCACCACTTCTTTCCCTCTCCTCACCCCCTTCCTTCTTCGTCCCTTGCCCTTCTAATTTTCCACTTGGCTGGGAATTCCCCGGCAGTGCAAGTTCGGGCTTAGGGGAGGGTGGAGGCAGCTGCTTCATTAGAGAAGATAATCTCATTGGAACCACTGACTTGAATAATAGCTCCTCCGAGGGACGAGGGCCATTGTCCCCAAGGGCTTGTCGCACCTTTGAACTGGGGCTGGAAAGACTATGCAGAGAAAGTGGAATGAGGAAGGGAGATAAGAGAAGGTTGGCAGGACCCGACTCCAATTCTGGGGGCCCAGTGTCCTCTTGGGGCCTGCTTTTTGCACGTCATCTGTGGGTCTGTGTGTGGGGTGGGGTGACAATGGTGGTGGTAGGGATGAATATCTGAAAACTCAAAGTCATAGATAGCATGCACTTTTTGCATCCTTATGACATTTTTGTCACGCCTGGAAAATAGGTGACTCTGCATCTTCCCTGACCTTCAGGGTGCTCCCACAGCGGAACTGAAGGGAATATTTCGGGAGTCCTGTTGTAGGTGACATCTAAGCTGGCCCCAAGAACCATGAGTTACCCTCTACACATGTCCTCGCTCTCGCCTGGCTAATGAGAAATCGGTCCTGGAAGAGCAGCAGGCCGTTCCCCTGACAGACCCCATGGACCTCAGAAGAAATCCATCCCCTCCTTCCCATTATCCTGTCACATCCAAGGTCAATTGCCTGTGCTCTTGGACATTTGCAGCCTCTACCATCATGGCACTAAGGGATAGTAGAAATGTCAAAACATCCCTGGCACTGACCTAAACTTGTCTTTCCACTGAGAGCTGAGTTCCTGATAACCTGTGGCAGCTGGCAAGAAGGCAGATCTACAGCCCAGCCCACCCTCTCTCCCTTCCCTCCCTCCTGAGCTCTGGGGCGCCTTCTCCCTCATTAAGAAGGAAACTGCTATTGCTATCCCCTGTCTTTCTGTCTTTGGTTTGCCCCGTGGCCAAGTCTGGGAAAAGATTTGTGGGGTTGGATGAGAAAAAGAGAAGAGATGGGATAATAATACTAACTAACACTTATTGTGGGCTCCTTATGTATGAGCTTTGCCCTGTTCTCAATGCTGCACTTGCTTAATCTTTCAAGCCTTACAAGAACCCTCGTAGGTAGGTACTGTTTTTTCCCCATTTTACAGATGATAAAACCAAGGCACCGAGAGGTTAGGATGGGATGTTGCAAAGTGTAAGCTATAGGTGGCTGCCCTGGAGACCTAAATCTGGGGAAGATGATTAGTATTCATTTGGGGTTCCCAGGAGCGTGGCAGGATTCAGCCACGTGAACTTGGGGAGCCGCAAGTCATGCCAGTAGAACTTGTCTTGAGGTCCCCCGGCCATGGTTTCTTTGTACCTCTGAAAGAGAGGCCTGGAGTTCTATTTGGTCAGCCCAGGTGTTGTTTGGCCTGAAAGCAGCCTTATTTTTCCTCTCTTCATAATTTAAAAGGCATTTTTCAGACCTACTGATTGCTCTTGGAAATAAGAACTTCAAAGTTGGGGAGTCGGTGAATAATTTAAGCCTGTACCAGCGCTCCTAGCCTGCCGCTAATGGGAGTAATAACACTGTTAATAGCGATGTCAGTGCAGACACCCTGGAAAAGTCCATAACATTAGCTTAATGGCTGGAGGTAATGAAGTCCTCCCTGAGAAGCTGGCCTGGTAAATTAACTTACGACACTTTTAGGCAGACGCCCTTGTTGCCATGGGTCCACTAGAGCAGCCCGGGGGTACCATGGAGACAACCACGCTCATGTCTGACCTTTCGCTTTTAGGATGGAAGTCCTGAAAGGTTCTGGAGAACCTACAAGTCCCGGTAATATTCCAAGTGCTGCTTCTTAGTGGCAGGCAAACAGCGAGCAGCCTGGAGAAGAAGGCTGAAGGGCAACTTTCAATTGCCCAAAGCACATGAAAGGAGCATCAAACTGGCAGGGAAAGTGGGTTCAGTGTGCAGCAAGGGCTCTGTCCATCAATTCTTAGTCTAGCATCTCCGGGGAAGTCAAGCATGGTGGTTAAGAGGGCAGACTCCAGCCCTGGCCAGTTATGCTCAATGGATAGAGCGTCAGCCTACAGACCAAAAGGTCCCAGGTTCAATTCCAGTCAAGGGCAAGTACCTTGGTTGCAGGCTCCTCCCCGGCCTGGGTCCTGATCGGGCCTTATGCAAGAGGCAACCAATCGATGTATTTCTCTCATGTAGATGTTTCTCTCTGTCTTTCCCTCTCTCTTCCACTCTCCCTAAAAATCAATGGAAAAATATCCTCAGGTGAGGATTAAAAAAACAAACAAACATAAAGAGTGCAGACTCCAGTTCATCTGGGTTCACATACAGGACCTCCAATTAGCTGGTGACCTTGGACAAGTGACTTACCATCCTCTCTGCAGTTTCTCTATCCACAAGGTGTGGTTCTAAAATCTTACCTATCTCACAGCATCATTAAAGGACTTAAGCGACATGGATTGAAAGCCCCTTACCATGGGGCCTAGTAAGCACCTGGTGACGTCTAACCGGGACTGTATTATTTAGAACTGTGTTTTTACCCCCACAGTACACATCCCATCTATTCTAAGCCATCCTTTTTGTCCCTGTGTCTTTCCTTCTTTCTTTAGTCCACCCCATTCAGTGACTTCTCCTTTGTTTGCTAAATTCATCTCTCAGATTCTCCACTGTTAGGCCTTTCTTCTCACTGAGGCCAAGTGTCTTCCTCCCTGTCTGAGGCTGGAGGAGAGCCCCTCACCCCCACCCCCAAACTTTCCTCTGTGCCTGAGAGTCACCCCAGAGCAGCTCAGGTGTCCAGGTGCCTGTCTGTCCTCATCTTTTACCCCACACCTCACCTGTCTGCTTTTGGAAGCAGATGTTCTCTCCTCAATATCTCCTTCCCACTTGGGTTCTATATTCCTGGATGTTTCATTTCCCACTAAACCCCTTGTCCAGTGCCCTCCTGCCCTGCAGTAGCCCCGACATCCACCTCCCTCTGCAGAGTCTATTCTCTTTCACTGTGGAGACCAGCCACCCGGGGTGCCGGCCTGCCGTTCTCTCCCCCCACAGCAGGGTCAGTTGTCCAGAGTTTCCAAATCCTGGCCACTCAGCGAAGCCTCACGTCCACAACGCTGGCCTGGCTTAGGTCAAATGCTGTTCCCAGAAGCCCGATGCGGCCCTGCAGGGAACTCCCACTGGGAGGCGGGATGGCCTGCCCCAGCGGAGAGCCCAAAGCGCCTTCCCCATGTGACCAGTGCATTTGGGGGAGGGCCGTGACTGCTATGTGCATCATTCACAAGGTCCCATCAGTTAAGATTCTAAGATCCAGGTCACCCTGGATGGGGTCCACCTGTGACACAGTGCACTTTGAACAGTCAGGACACTAAGCAATAGCAGCAGACCTTCTGTGGCAGTCTCCCCCCCCGCCCCCCCCGCCCCCTGCACACACACACAAACACACACACCCGGCCGTGGAGCTGGGATTCCGATCCAAAGCAGCTGGGCTCCAGAGCACACTTTGAACTGGTGCCCTCTGATCCTTTGATCCTCCCCTCCCCCTCCCTCCCACCTGCATTTACCTCTGTCTGCTGGGCATGAGGATACAGAGGATTCTAAAAGAAGTCAGGCGCCATTTCTCTCTTTGAGCAGCTCGCACTTGGCAGGCGAGGGCTGCATTCAGCCCAATCATTGTCATGTAATCTACGAAGTTTAAATCTAGATGGTAGGACACTCCAAAGTGCCTTTAGCTTTGCCTGGTGTGGGGCGGGGGCGGGGGTTGCAGGTGCACAATAGTTGAACCGTGTCTGGAAGGGTGGGTAGATGTTGGACAGCGGGAAGTCGGGGAGAGGGCTGCTCAGACAGACCAACTGACATGCACAGAGACAGGGAGGTCTGAAAGAGTATATTATATAGTGGACAGACAAGTCTAGTTTGCCTAAAGAGTGGGGAGAGTGACAAGGCCAAGGATGAGTGGGGAGGTGGAATAGGGGGGACTTTGGGACTGTGAGTGGGAAGGAGGTGAGGGGACGTTAGGATGACTCTCAAGTCTTTGCTTTTGGAAACTGGTTATGAGAATTTCCACCTCTATCAAATTTGGGCATGATGGGGAGGACAGGCTGGAGGAAGGAAACAAAAGGGTCAGTCCTGGGTATGTTGAGTTTGGACGCACCCGGGGAGCCACTGGTGATGACTGGCCTCCGTGTCAGCCCCTGGACCAGGCACCTTCTCCTGAGCCCCTCGTTGGTCTCTCCTGCAGGTGCACCCGGAAGGAGCGCTGTGAGCGGTCCCGAGAACCCCACAGGTTTGCCTCTGAGATGAAGCAGTGTGTCCGGCTGACCGTCCATCCCAGCAACATCTCTGTTTCTCAGTACAATGTCCTGGTAAGAACAGTAAGACCGAGACCCAGGGATGTGGGAAGAACCCTCTCCCCACCAGAAAGGCCCGCAGCCCAATGCCCCTCATGAGGCCTGGGCCCAACCTGGCCAGCAATGCGATCTGAGAGCAGGACCGAAACATTACAGAAGGTGTCCCTGGGGCTGGAAGAGGGGGCAGGCAGAGAAATACTGATCCTGGGGAAGAGGCTCTGTGCATAATGGGCAGAAAGACAAGGAGAACTGTGATTACAACCATGATCCAAAGGGTGACCGAGAGAGGGAGGGTTAGGGGAACAGTACCTTTGTCTGTAGGATGGGAAGGATGTGTATGCAGAGGGAGACAGGGGTATGATGGCTCCCGCGTTAGTGCACTGGGCACTTGGTGGTTGGCATTGTCATTTTTCCAAACTCTGGGACGATGGAAGAAAAGCTTGACCAGAGGTAGCTCCGTCTGTCCATCTTTCTTACCCCATGCAAATCCGGAAGCATCCCGGGGGCCAGATCCATTCACATGTAATGAAGCTTCTTTTACCCCCTCTCTTTACCTCCCACCACCTTCTCTGTATGCTCTTGTAATAAATTGGGTCTCTTCTCTCTATCACTATTGCCTTACATTTTTCTCTTTTCTTTCTCTCTGGTCTCTCTGGCTCTCTCTCTCTTTCCTCCTTTATGCCACGCCCTTCTTTTCCCCATTTCACTCTCCTCTTCCTCTGCTGGGCTGTTCACAGCTGGTCCTGGAGACGTACAATGTCCCGGAGCTGTCAGCTGGTGTCAACTGCACGTTTGAGGACCTGTCAGAGATGGATGGGCTGGTGGTAGGCAATCAGATCCAGTGCTACTCCCCGGCGGCCAAGGAGGTGCCCCGGATAATCACGGAGAATGGTGAGCAGTCCCCGGAGGCAAGGCTAGGTGTCATGGCTTCCCCCCACCCACCCCCACTTGGCTGAGAACTCAGGACAGACATGGGAAGGGCAGGGAGCAGGGGCTGAGGGAGCCTTCAGCAAGGGAGGGTCAGAGGAAGGGGTGTGGGTTGGTGGATATGTTACAGGAAGAGAGAGATGAGATGCCATTCACTGCCCTTGGAATTGACTATTGAAACCAGGTGAGCATCAAAGAGTCAAGCTCATGCTCAGTGAGAGCAGCTGCAGAAGGTGGGTGTCAGGGCAGCAATTCGGTCAAGTTCAAGGTTGTACTGGAACCCGAGAGGGCTGTCCTGGAGGGGCAGTGGAGGAAGGGGTGGGGGAGGGCACCTGGCTCCTTGCCCCCTTCCCACACTGCTGGGTCTCTGCACCCCCACCCTGCCCTACCTTCCCAGAGCTGCCTGTTCGTGGCCAGCTGCATTGGGAGGGATGGGGTGGACAGAGGCCCAACGCTGGTGAGGGACAGACCCTGCTGGGCAGATTGATTCCACCTTGGCCCTCCCATTTGGGCTTGTCACATTTGTTCCGAGCTGATTGATTAATGAGGCTCTCGGGGAAGCACAGGACCAGGCTGGAAGTGGGGGCCTGGGGTCAGGGCTGTGAATTAAACACGGGCTCCAGCTCCTCCCTGGCGCCAGCTGAGGATCCCAGGGCTGCCTGTCTGAATGGAGCCCTGAGTCCACCTGAGGAGGGGCATTGGGACAGGATTTCTGTTCACAGAGATGCAACTGCGCAGGCACGTGCACACACACACACACACACACACACACACACAGCCTTTACGTGGTTTGTGGTAGCATTAGTGAGAGGCGATACATTTCTCCTGGTGGCTAATCAATGTGTATGTAACTCATGAGTCTGGCATGGACCTCATGTGTGTGAATGAATGCACATTCAAATACCTGTTAGAGTGTGTCTGTGTATATGTGTGTGTGTGTGTGTGTGCGTGAGTGTGTGTATGTGTGTGTACCTTACAGAGAGCAAATGCAAAGTGTGTGCCAGAGGTACAGTGTGGGAGGAGGAATAAACCAGAACCATCATCTGTAGCTGCTCTTGGGGTTGTCCTGGGCCTGGGCCTGCTGAGTCAGAACAGTTAGAGCAGGGAGCACCCCTCAGGTCCAGCAGGCTCCCCTTTCCCAGGGTGTATAACTGTCGGCGTGACCCCAACACAGGGCCTTGCCCTCCCCCTGACCTTGTGCTGGCTCTGCCCCACAGGGGACCACCATGTCGTCCAGTTGCAGCTCAAGTCAAAGGAGACAGGCATGACCTTTGCCAGCACCAGCTTTGTCTTCTACAACTGCAGCGTCCACAATTCGTAAGTGCCCCAGCCTCACTCAGCTCCCTGTTCCTGGGGTCAAGGTTCATCCAGAGATAGAAGAACCCACCACCATTCCCAAGGAGCTCCTATCTAGGGACCCTGCAAGGAGGGCCTCCTTCACCCCCAGAAGCTGACAGACCCCTCCTCTGGTACCCACGGGGTTCATGGAAAGAGAGTAGAATGAGCAGAGTAAGACCCTGATGGACAGGGAGCTCCTAACCCCTTGCCCATACATCTTCTCTGGCAAAAATCTGTCTCACCTGACACACTTCCCCCATCTGTTGAGGAGGGGGCACATCTCACCTGAAGCCTGGTGAGAGGAGGGGTCTGATTAGGGAGCGAAACCCCATGGAGGGTGGGTAGTCCAACGAGTCACTTTTTGCTCAGCTCTGCACAGGGCCCTCAGGCTGGGTCAGGCTCTGCCCTGTTTGGTAAAGCCTCCCTTCCCAGGGGCAGGTGGGGGGCAGAGGCTTGATCTCGGAGTCAGACCAGCTGGAAACGTAGCCACTCTGTGCCCCCCGTGTCCTCTGGAAGGGGGAGGTAGTAGTTCTTCTGGGGATATCACTCAAATGTTGAATCGCCAACATGGCAAGGGCACTGTCCCTGGAGAGCAGTTGCTGGTGGGACAGTGCTGGTTGCTGCCCTGCCCCTCGGCCTGCCTGGCCCGCAGAACAGCTGCCGTGGCTGGAAGAACTGGGACCAGGAGAGCAGTCAGCACCCTGTCTGGCCCATTCTTTGGGCATTGCTCAAAGTTTTGCTGTTATATTATTACTTCCTTTCTAAGATGATGGAGTTGGAAAAGGTACAAGTCTTTTTTTTTTTTTTTTTTTTTACCATAGAAACCTTTCTCCAACCAAAATTAGGTGTGGAAACCCAATAAACATAATAGATATAAGTAGGAGCTGCTGTGGTTGAGCATGGCGGGGGCCTGAAGCCCTCTGTTTAGGAAGTCCACATGTCTCTTTCCTCACACATTCCCAAAGAAGTTCTGTGGAACCCCCGGGGTTCCATTGAGCACAGTTTGAAAACCCTGCTTGTTTTAAAATGCTGTTCTATTTTCCTCTTCATATAGGACAAGCTACTTCACATAACCAAAGACATTTGGGGGACAAGTGGGTTTTTAGGGTTTAGCCATCTGATTATGGCAGCCTTTGAATCTGAGCGTGGCTCTCTTTGGGGCCCTAAGTAGGAGGCAGCCAGACCTCCCAGCCAAAAACAAGTGTTTCAACACCGGGTTCTTTGTCTGCCTCTTGCCTCAGGACTTTCCATGGCTTCACCGCTTGGTGGCCTAATCCCTCACTCCCCTTTTGCCCCTGTAAGATAGCAGAGTAGTAGATAAATCATGTGTGAATTTCCATGCCGTCCACAATGTGAGTGAAAGCGTGCACTATGTGCAAGGCAATGTGTTGCTCTTTAGACAGGTAATCAAAAATTAGTAAGACCCAAAGACTCAATCCCTGCCCTCCAGCAGTCATGCCTAGTGGACTAGTGGATGGACTGGACAGTGAATAAGCAAAATATAACGCAAGGCCAGGACTGCCCAGAGACATAAACAAAGGGCTTGGTGGGGTAAGGGTCCAGTCTGACCATTGGTCAAAACAGGAGGAGGAGTGGCCACATGGAGGAAGGGGAAATGGTACTCCAGGTGGAAGGATGGCACAGAGAGAGCCTGGCATGGCTGAAGCACCCAGCACGGGTGGGGTCATGGACCTGGACACCAGGGAGGCAAGGCGTTTGGGGTTTACCCTTTGGAAGAGGGAGTCATGTTGGGGTTTTGAGCAGGAAGGAACTTCTATGAAGTTGCCTTTGTTTCCTGGGAGTGAAGGGTAGAGGTGGGGTTTCCATTCCACTGAGGACAGCCTCAGAACTTCCTTCCGTCAGGGTGGGTGAGAGGGAGGAAGCCAGAGATGCTTGGCTGGCTGAGGACTTGAAGAGAAAAGGGATGGGTTTGTGTAAGATTTTCCCTTCCTCAGTGTGTGAGGGTGGGTTCTCTTGCTACTAAAAATGTTTTCCTAGACCCTAGAGTTTAGGACCTCTATTTTGGGTTCACCCAGGTTCCCTGATTTGTGCTTCTTCCTCTTCTGTGCCCAGGTGCCTGTCTTGCGTGGAGAGCCCATTCCGCTGCCACTGGTGTAAATACCGACACGTCTGCACCCACGACCCCAAGACTTGCTCCTTCCAGGAAGGCCGAGTGAAGCTGCCTGAGGTAGGGCCCAGAAGCCAGAGTGGAGAGTGCTGCTTGCTGTGAGCAGGGGACACATAGGCAGGCCTTCCCTTAAGAAGAGAAAACCAAGGCAAAACCCACAGGATCACCCCTTTGTCCCGAACCCCTAGTCTTAAGGGACCATGTTAGGAAACCAGTAACAAGCAAAGCTCTGCGCTGGGATCCAGGGTCTCAGGGTCAGTCCTGAAGGTTCAGTTCCGGAAAAAGGTGCATTCAGGTCGCTCCAGCCAGGTGAGTTCTAGAACAAGTCCAGAGAGAGGAGTATGTGTGTGTCCTGGAAATGATTGTAAGCACACACAAAATTGTGCACAGGTTCCTCAGAGCACTGCACAGAGCAGAACTGAGATTTAAAAAAATTTTTTTTGAAATAAAATGAAGAGAATGAAAGGATGGTCTCCTTACCCAGAGCAGTGGTTCTCAAATTGTGTTCCCCAGACCGCCGGCACCAGCATCCCCTGCGAAGCTGTTAGAACTACCAAGTCTCCCAGCCACCTGGGGGAGAACGTCAGGGTGGGGCAGGGACTCGGTGCTTCCGCCACACAGGCTGCTTTGGGAATCACGAGCTGGAGTTGGGCTCCATGGCTAAGATGCTGTGTCTCTTTCCCCTCCTAATCCTTATTCTTATCCTTGAAAGCTGTTCATCACTGCAACAGAAATACTCTGTGCCTCTGCTGTTACCTTTCTTAGAATGTAAGTGTGTGAGCAAGGACCTCAAAGATAACAGGTATAAAGACACTTTGCAAAAGTCTGCTATTGTTTGAACGGATGTTGCTTGTGTGACTCCCGCCACTGGGCCGGTGGTTCTGAACAGAGAGGTTGCTTTAGGATGCTGTGATTTAGAATACGCATAGATACACAGAAGAAGGGGTTGTGGGAGCCCCCAGACATAAGCCCCTCCCTCCCCTCCATCCTCCCCGCCCCACATACAATGGAGTTTGTCTGTGGCTGGCAATGGTTGCTCTGGATTCCTAATCCAGAAAAGAGACCCAGGCAAAGGTTGTCCCTTTATAGAGAAAAGGAGGAAAGAGGGTACATCTTGGCTTTAAGCAGGGTGTGAATTGAATGTTTGTGTCAATTTTCTGCTCTTCTTTAACTAGGACTAAATGGATCTAAAGCTAATAGGACAGATATGGGTTAACAGCCAACGGGCCCACCCTTGGCATGAGACTCTGATAAAAAACTGGGTTGTGTCCTTGATCCTGGGCCTTTATCTCGGGGCGTGGGGCCAGGAGCAAAGGGTTGGTTCACCCACCAGGACCAGGCGCTGAGAGCCTAGGAAGCAACCTCTTATTTTGGTCAGAAACCTGCAAGTTACTGGATGGGAGCAGAGACATGGGTTTCCGCCTCTCTCCACTTCCAGACTGGTGTACCTGGCAGAGGTTTCCCCTGTGGAGAGGCCCAGGAGGAAAATGAAAGCAGAGGCATTTGAGCTATCTGGCAGATTTCAAAGGCCCCTAATCATTTAATTACTCTGAAGGAGGTTTTCAAATCTCTGCTTTTTCTTTCTCATTTGCTGCTCTCATCCCAAGTTTCTTTTAAATATATGAAAGGAACTTGCATCTGCTGCTCAGAAAGAGAAAAGAAGAACTAGGAGAGAATAAAACAGAGCCACCATGTTTCCCAGGGCAATGCAAGGATCCCTACAAAAGAACGAGTCTTCAAGGATTCAGGTGGCACACCGCCCCATATGTACTTGAGACTGGCAAAGGCTGCTGGGGATTCAGAGGACTTGGTGCCAGGACCCCCAGGAGAGCGAAAGGCCTGAGGCACATGGCCATGGCGGGGGAGGGGTGTGGAAATGGAGTGACCTACCAGGTCGACCTTTAGCTCTTCCCATTTCACAGGAGCCGTTTATGGTGAGCCTGGCAAGCCCCTGCAGCAAGAGGCTCCAGCACACTTGGAATGGCCATGCCTCCCTTACACATTATTGAATGACATTGACTTTGGCTCCTCTTTTTATTGGATATTTATGCTCAGAGAAGGAAATTTTAGGGCTGTGCTTCCAGTCCAGGCTTGCAGGCTACCTTCTATCCAGCTCAATACTGGGACCATTTTGAACATAAGAGGAGAAGCCCGCGTTGACCACCTCATGATGGTCATTGGAGCAGCATCTTCCTAGAGAATGCACCAAAGGGAAAAAAGTTAATAAATACCTGTAGACTATTGACTGGTCTAGCCATTTTGGGTCAGTGGAAGGAGGTTATTGTCTTCAAGCTTAAAAGAAAGTTTGGAAATATGGTGAATTTATTTTTTTTTTTTATGTTGCAGTTTAGTTTTCCATATTTTTTTTTCTGGGAAGAAATCATAGCCAGAATAAGGGTTAACAAAGAAAATCACACATTTGAAAGGTGATTCTGTGGAAGCGCCTGATACAAGTGTCCCTTCTCTGCAGCCGAGGGGAGAGCTTGCTCACAGCATGGCACTCTGAGACCTTGCTGGGCAACACCATTCATCCTTCATTACCCAGCTCCTGAGCATTTCCCACATGCAAGGCATTGTGGGAGGCTTAGAGGTATATAAGAGACCTGCAAATCTGTATTTAGACAAAGAGCCACTGGTCACAGGATCCATAATAGTAGATGGGAATTAGCTAGAAAGCATCTAAGAGAAATCCATGCCCACAAAGTGGTCTTATTGGGTGAGCATTCCAGTGCAGGCTTAGGTCTCCCAGTGCTACCAACAGGAACTCACTCAGCCTCACGCCTGCAGCCCCCGGGCCCTCCAGGTGCAGACTACCCTCCTGGGTGAAAGTGAGACCCAAGTCCAGTGGTTCCTGTGGAAGTGCCTGGGTGTTCATTTCCTTTTAAGTTTGGAGTGTGGGGATCCAGACAGGGTCCTTTTGTTGGCCATCGGGGATGCTGCCAGGTGCCTTTTCATCTACCCAGCCCCATCCTGAACTCCCAGAAGGCTTTTGTCTGTGCATCTTCCAGTTCCAACACAGGCTTTGTTGACTGTCACCGGGGATGTTGAATTACCTTTATTATTTTCTGAACAAAGAGTGCATTCAGGTGAAGTTATGGGTCTGGAACAGACAATTGGTCAATCATTGTTGTTATTATATTAATGGCATGTATTCTAGCATAATTACAATGATTAGAAGTAGAATGACCAGTAACATATGTCCTTTATAGTAACTGTATTCCAGTGAAAAGGAATGATTGTGTTTCAACTAATGATGGCATTGTGATAACCACCCTGGGTCTTTAGATCAGCTGCCAGATCCTGGGCACCAAAGAGAGGAGGGAGAGGAAGGCGAAGGAGAACTGAGGAGGATGAGAGGGTCTTCCTGCTCTCAGTCCTGTTTCCCAGTATCTGCTGAAACTCCTTGCTGCCCATGGAATGGCCTTTCACCGGGCAGCCATGACCAGACCCTGCCCTCCCCTCTACCTAATGCAGTGGTTCTCAACCTTCTGGCCCTTTAAATACAGTTCCTCATGTTGTGACCCAACCATAAAATTATTTTCGTTGCTACTTCATAACTGTAGTGTTGCTACTGTTATGAATTATAATGTAAATATCTGATATGCAGGATGGTCTTAGGTGACCCCTGTGAAAGGGTCGTTCGACCACCAAAGGGGTCGCGACCCACAGGTTGAGAACCGCTGACCTAATGGGAGGAGTCACTGGTCCCCAAATGGCTTTGACATTCCCAGGCCCCTCCACCTGCTGACCTGAGCACCCCATCAGGCCCATACACTTAATAGCAGTGATCTGTAGAAAGCAAAGGTGAGCATCCACGGAAAAGCAAATTCACTGATAAAAATGTGTCCTCAGTGGACTCGCTTACTGTTATTTCTCGCCTAAACTGAAAAGCAGAGTGAGCTGTAGCTTGATGGTCTTTGCCAGAAAGTCAGAGCACATCTGGCCCCCGGGGCCCGGGCTCAGAGGAGATTCCCGTAGTCCCTCTCTTCTTGAAGTTCAAGCAGAGTTTACTCCAGAGAACAGCTATATGATCAGAAGAGGCTAAATGAATTCTATTTGATTTCCAAAGCTGTGCTTGAAAGGCTCTCCCAACCTTCCTGACCACCCCGCTGCCCCTGAGAGGACATCCATTATCCAGAACGGATATCATGAAATCTGCCGAACCCAGGGGCCAGTCCCCTCCAGGACTGAAGAGCTGGCAAGGCAGCGATGCCAACCCCTGGGCTACGGCTCGCTCCTGGTGCTGAGATGAGCCCCATTTGCTCAGGGCTGTCAAAGGCACTCACCTCCCTGCAGGACTCAGGGGAGTCCTTGCAGAGGAGCCATTCCTGGGACCCAACCCAAAGGCACAAAACCACTTTGCCATGCCCTTCACCCTCTTTTGAGAAAAACCCAGCCAGACCCAGCTAAAGAACTTGCTTCCAATCCTCGCATAGCCACTGCTCCAGGTATTCCATTACTGGGTTGCCATTTCTCCAGACAATTGCACTTTCCATCAATCTCGTCTGCCCCTCCCCCATTAAGGTTATGGGTATTTCCTTTCTGTATTATTACTTTGCTTTCTCCATAAACCGGCCCATCGTAGATCATGCTAATGGCGTTATGAACTTGGGGAATAGCAAGAAAATATATGGTGCGTTACATTTTGGTATTGGGCATCACGGGTCTGAGAAGTGTAAATTTTGGGGGTTGGTTGGGGCTAGAACTGGCTTGTCTTTGGAATTGATGGGGGTTGAGGTGACATGGAAGGGAAAGGTGACCTACAAATTGCTTATTCCTTAGCTGCCCCTAGATGCTGCCCCAGCCCAGCTCTCCCCACCCCCACAGCACCACAGTCCCCAATCCTGCTGTAACAACAACTAGGAGAATTAGAGCCCCTATCTTGTAACCACACCGGAGGCTGTAAATCCATAGCCTGCCAACCCCTCCACAGGCAGCACCAGCCCTGAAGGCAGCCTTTTCTCTCCCAGCTCAGCAGCAGTCTTTCTGTCCTTGTTCAATTATTTAAATATGCAATGAGACCTCGTGTAAAGCAGCCATTGACATGCTGGACATGGTAGCCTGGGAAGCATCCTTTTTGCTTTCGTACTTTGGCTTGGTGTTCCTTCTCAGTTAGCAGTGGAGACCGCAATATGCACGGGGCTGTGCAGGTGACCTGGAGCCCACCAGAGCCGCCTCCTGCAAGCCAAGACATTGAAGGTTTCCTTGTGCCTCAAGCCACTGCCACTCCCCACCCCCAGTCCATTCTTACAACTGCAGAACGTAGCCACAGGCAAAACAGCCTCTGAGGGAATCTGGTTCTCACGCATGCCTTTGTCTCCAAATCATCTTGCTAAATGCAGGTATTTCCCACCCTCTGAGAGGGAGCTGGCCTTTTCAAAGGATAGTTCAGAGAAACATCTTTCTTGAAAAGAAAAGGGACATACGTTTGAGGAATTCCAGGTGGGGACTGGATTATCATCTGGGACGAAAGTCAGATGAGCAGGTGTAAGTGCTTTTGTTCACTGTCCTTGTGGGAACGGAGTAGGTAACTGATGTCCTGAGTTTCTTTACCATGAACACGGGGGTGGGGGGGGTGGGGGGGGGATCATATGTGTTGTGCTATGAAACAAGAGGGCACATGGGAACATATGTGTCAGGGGATGGAGGTGGCAGAATGCACACTGGACTGAATCCTTATACCCCTTGTAGCATGTTAACCATGTTCACTGGAATCATAACAACATCATACTCTGTCTACCAGAGCCGCATCTGCCTGTATCATGGTACCAGTTGCAATATACCAGTTACTATAATATTAAAATACTTCCCTCCTTGTAGGTAAATAGCCACTTCCAGGAGGCCCTCCTGCCCCACAAGTCCCCAGCCCCTCCAGCATGCATTCAGTTGGTCAGTATTTTGAAAACCACACTTTGAGCTAGTGCAGCAGGCACCATTATCCCCATTTTAGAGATGGGAAAACTGATTGTCCTAGATCATCTATTGGGTTATTAATAGAACTGGGACCATAAAAATCATGCAATCCAAACATGGTTGCCTGGTGGAGGTATGCCTCAGAGCATGTAAAACATGCAGCTTCAGGGTGTCATCTCCTGTTAGGAGAGCAGTGGACAGAACTGGGACCTCCCTACCTGTCCCCCTTGTGTTTGGGGCCCTTGGAGCTGTTGAAATGGTCACACTCCACTGCAGATCTGAAGCCAAGAAGGGCAGAATAAGCTGGGTAGCAGGAGCATGGGGTGTGTGTGGGAAACACACAGGCTGGAGCAGGGGAGATGGAACCTTCGGAAATGCGGTGGGAAAAGAGTTGGTGAGGGCCAAGGTGCAGCCTGAACTGAGAGGCAAAGATGAGGAAGGAACACATTCTTGTTGACTGCTCGCTTGCTCTGTGCCAGCCACTTATATATGGCAGTTCACGGACTCCCCCAATGCCCTTTGGAAGAGGAGTGGTTAATCCCCTTGCTCGTTAAGGCAAGCGATGATTGACTCTGACAATAGCAGGAGGGAGACAGATTTGTCCTCAAAGGTACACGATTCCCCAACTCAGCTCTTTCTAGTTAAGGAAGCTCCAAGGTGAGGACAAGGGGTGGCCGACCTGAGCTCCCGGACAGTGGGCTTCAGACAGGAGACGTGGGGAAACATGGGTTTCTCTGAAATTTCTAGGAGAAATAAGTGATTTGTAAGTCACCTTTCCCTTCCATGTCACCTCAACCCCCATCAATTCCAAAGACAAGCCAGCTCTAGCCCCAACCAACCCCCATTAGACCTAGGGATGGTCTGTCCTGGGATCTCAGCATGAGGCAGGGCAGGATCAGGGAGCTGGAGTGGGTGGAAGGGGCAGCTGTCCCTTCATGCCTGTTGCCTAGGAAAAACTTGCCATGTTACATTTCAATTAGGAGGGATTCCAGGGTCAATCAGCAGTGCCACCAGAGGAAAATGGGCCCTGCCCAGCCCTGGGCCTCTCCAATTATTATTAATGAACTTACTCTCAGAGCTGCCAACCTTTTTATATGCAAACTAAGGCTTTATGGGGCCACTGACAATCAGGACTCATTAGAGAACTCATAACAAGCCTCAGAGAGAGTCTCACAGGGGGAGAGAGCTACTGCTTCATCCTGTCTCCTGGACTAGAATCAGTGCGCCCCCAGGCAAGGTTCCAGGCCACCTCCAAGCTCCCCAGTCCTGCTGGTCTCAGGGAGATCCTTGCTGGCCCACCACCCCATCCTGAGGTGCTCCCGCCCACTGGTAGGAACTGACCTCTTTCATTAAGGGAAGGAAAGATGGGTGGATTGGCATCTGAGTTTGTTAGCTGCCAGCACATCTGCTGACACTGAGCCATTATTTTTCCTCTCCCTGCCTCGGTTTCTCCTTTGCAAAGTAGAGAGATCCATTAGGTTGGTTCTGAAGACTGTCAGGGTCTAGACAACCTCAGTACACCGTTCACGAGCAGCAACATTTAGCTGTGGGACATGGAGGTGCGAGTCCAGCACTCCTGCTCGACTCCAGATGCAGCCAAAGACTCCCCCATGCAGATGTGGATGGAGCAAGAGGAAGGTCAGGCTCGCACATGCTCTAGGGGAGGAGGGCTGCCTAGGAGTAGAGTGAAGAGGGGAGTCAGGACTGGCCTGGACCCTCAGCTCAAGAGATTGTCCCTCCTGATTCTCCAACAAGCCCTGTTTCAGTCCTGAGCGTCATCCTTTTCACAAACTTGCTCTCCTCTGGCTGGGGGACGGGTGGTGATGGCAGTTGAGACAGGGGCACAGGATGGAGCTACTAAGACTCTCTCCGCATGTGGGCCTCAAAGTCTCTGGGACCCATTCACTCCAAAGCCTCAGGGCCTGGTGCTGGTTCAGCCCGTCCCCCTCACCCCAATGCCTGTCTCCCTGCTGCTTCTCTTTAATTGTGGTAAAATGTACATGACAAATTTACCATCTCAGCCAATTTGAAGGGTGCAGTTTAGTGCCATTAGGCGCATTCACATTGTTATTCACCATCCATCTCCAGAACTTGTTCTCCTTCCCCAACTGAACTCTACCTATTAAACAAGAACTCTCCATTTCCCCATGCCCCAGAACCCACCATGCTACTTTCTGTGTCTGTGAATTTAAGAACTCTAGGGAGCTCACATGGGTGGAATTGTGTAGTATTTGTGCTACTGTGACTGACTTGTTTCACTTAGCATAATGTTTTCAAGATTCAGCCATGTTGTAGCGTGTGTTAAAAGTCCCTTCCTTTTTAAGGTGAAATAATATTCCATCATATTAGACATCACATTTTGTTCACCCACTCATCCACTGATGGGCAGGTGGGCTGCTCCCCCCTTTGGCTATTGTGGATAATGCTGCTCTGAGCATGGGGTTGCCGTTAGAGTCCCCGCTCTCAGCTCTTTGGGGCGCACACCCAGGAATGATTGCTGGGTCTGCCCCTCTCCTAGCTGCTCTTCAAGGATAAAGGTGAGGGCAGCCTGGAGGCAGGGAGGGGAATCGGTTTAACGGCCCTGGGCCTCAGTCCCCTGAAGCCAGGCTGCAGGGTGATCGGGAAGGACTGCTGAGACCACTCCAATCATGGCATCAGGACTGGCTAGAGCTGAATGGGTCCTTGGGTTCCCTCCAGTCGACAGATAGGGAAATCGAGTCTCAGAGTTGGGATGGGCTCTGCTTAGGGTTCCATAGCTCGTCGGACACTCAGCAGGCCCTGAGGTCTTCTCACCCCGACTTTCAGTGACAGAGGGGCTCACCTGTGCTTTCAGACCCAGGAAGGACAGCTGCCAAGTTGCCTGATGGCCTCCCGCCTGCCCTCCCCCACAGCCTCCTCTGCCTCTCTGCTGGGGAAGGTGCCCGGGTGGGGGCCAGCAGCCTCTGCTGAGATGTGTGTGCCACGCTTTTGATGGCCAACTTGCCCCAAAAGTGCCACAGAAATAGGAATCAGGGAATGGTAGACTTGCCTGACACAGGGAGCCCAGCCTTGCTGGTGTTTACAGAAACCCTCACTCTTGCCCATACCATGCAGCCAGGAATACTGACTTCTTCCCCCCCAGCTCTGAGAACCCAGAAACAAGCCAGCCTCCGCCTCTCAGCTGGGCCGAGCATCACATTTGCTTTCTGGACCCCATTCTCTCCGAGCCCTCCCTGGGCAGAGCTGACTGCCCCTGGGACACGGGCCAGCGATCCACTGCCTCCATCCCCAAAGGTCCTCGGGGCCAGCTTGGCTCCAGGCTGAGCATGCCCATTGCTGGCATCTGGTCAGCGTGTATCTGCTCTGAGGGGTGTTTCCCTGGGTTCAGGGCACCCCAGAGTTATGTCTGAAGGTTCTGGATTTAAAGGGTCTTGGGGCCCATTCCAGGACATCCCAGATGCCTGGCTCAGCCCATGAATGGAAGGCTCTGCCGGACCCTCCTGCTCTGGCCCAGGCTCCCATTCCAGAGCCGCAGCCAGGGTGTTGCCTCACTCTGATCTGCCCACGTGGTCCTTGGTAGCCTGAGACTGAGCAAGGGTTCGGCAGCCTAACGTGCAAAGGGACACCCAGCCAGCCGCATTGGGTCTGCTGGATAGGAGGGGTGCCCGAGGAGGCCTCCAGGGGTGTCAGAGTCTGGAGGGCATTTAAATGGAACCTGGAGGGCAGGGATAGCCTCAGGGAGAAGTGGCCTCGAGATGGTGGCTCCTGGACCGGGATCTCTCAGTCCCCTTTTCTCCTGCAGAGGCTGGGGTGGGCACTTGTGCCCAGGACCGTTCTGGGTATGTTTGTGGGAGGGAGGAATGGGGCGAACATGCGGGTTAGGTCTGGAGAGGCTCCAGATAGGAGCCTTTGGCACCTTTGGCTTCCTGCTCCCGCCTGAGCCGTGCTCTCTGTCCCCAGGACTGCCCCCAGCTCCTGCGAGTGGACAAGATCCTGGTGCCCGTGGAGGTGATCAAGCCCATCACGCTGAAGGCCAAGAACCTGCCGCAGCCGCAGTCCGGGCAGCGCGGGTACGAGTGTGTCCTCAACATCCAGGGCAGCGAGCAGAGGGTGCCCGCCCTGCGCTTCAACAGCTCCAGCGTGCAGTGCCAGAACACCTCTGTGAGTGCCAGCCCTGCCCGCGGCTCCACCCTCCTCCCCCATCCTTGTCTCATCCAGAGCCAGATCCGCTCAGCTCTGCAGGGCTTCCCCAGATACCCCCCAAACTGTTCAGCTTCTCCCCACCCTGCCCACCACCCAGCGAGGACTGGGCTCCAGGT
The DNA here is from genome assembly GCF_014108235.1 of Myotis myotis. NCBI lineage: Eukaryota > Metazoa > Chordata > Mammalia > Chiroptera > Vespertilionidae > Myotis > Myotis myotis. The sequence goes on from NW_023416315.1 coordinate 60,514,038, forward strand.
CACCAGTGCCTGCCAGAGCTGTGGCCCTGTGTGGCCAGAAGTGTGCTCTGCCCAAGACAGGGGCTGAGGTGAGGCGATTTGGACCAGCCATGGGGCTGCTGAGCACTGTTCATGGGTAGCGACTGGCATGTCCATGGAGGAGCTCTGGGGACCCTGGGCCCCGCCTTCCTGACAGGGCTGAGCCAAGTGCCACGTGTGAGCCACAAAGGCCCCACTGCCTTCACACAGGCACTGAGGCTGTGTCCCAGCACAGGAGGCTTCTGAGACAGACACGCACCCACAGGGGCTGCTGGAGGGTGTGTTGCTCCGGTCCGCACAAACCCTACCCCCTGAGGAAATCCACACCAGGTCCACGCTCAGCCACCTCCTGATTCCTCAGCACCACACACTGAACCCTCTCCAAGCATCACTCCTGCCATCACCTCCTCCCCGGCGGGGCCTTCCCATCAGGGCTCTGCACCCAGAAGCTCAGAGACAAGGATTACACTTGGAAACTTGTGACATTTTCACTGTACAAAAGAGCAACTGGAAGCCCAGAAGCAGGGGCAGGTCTAGGCTTGTGGGGCTGAGAGTTATACAATTGGGGGACCCTCTTTAAGAATTAAACCTAATAACTGCAAGAGTAAATGCACAGGCAGCCCTTAGAAGGGGCTGCAGCTCCGTGTGCCTTGGAGTAACCCCCACCCCCACCCCCTCCCCACCTAGAGGGTAAGTGACATGGATATCATACAGCTACAGCTAGTGAGTGGCTGGCCAGGCTTGGATTCGGGATCTCCTCCTGTGTCACACGGCCTGCATGCATCCTCCTCATCGCTTCCGTGGGGAGTGTGATTGGAAATGTGATGCGCAGCAAAGCATTTTGGGGGAGCACTCCACTCTCCCTACAGGAAGCCATTTAGGGCCAGTGGCCCTCAGAGAGGCCCGCATGCTTGCCCAAGGTGGCTTAGCGTTACAGGACTGAACTGACCACTGATTACCCAACCTCGGAAACCCCAGACCACAGCTCCCCTGGCGGCCGGCCTGGCTTTCAGATTTCTGCAGTGCCCCAGATTAAACCTGCAAGCAAAGGGGATATTAGACACCTCCTGTTTCCTCCTGAATCCTGAGGCCAAGCAGACTAGCCCCAAGGGTTTGGCTCAAGTGGTTCTCCCCCAAATAAGCAAGTCCCTGGGGGGAGAGAGCCTGAGCCCCACATCTGACTCAGCAGAAGGCAGCTGGGGATTTTGGACCACGAAGAAAACCACCTCTTGCCCCGGGGAAGCTGCCCCAGAGATCCAGGCCTCAGAGGTGCCAGGCAGGAGGGCAGAGTCTACGGCCTCTGATGAGTCTTCAGTTCCCCAGATGTCACAAGGCTGGGCCCCCGAGCTTCTGCTAACTCGGTTCAATAGGCCAGCGTAACCCAGATGACATCCTGAGTTGGTCCCAGAAGCCCCTGGGTCAAAACCCCGTCCATCCTGGGGGACTAGCACGTTTCCCAGCGGCTCTGCCAGAACTGGAAGCCGATTATGCTCAGATTAACCTCAGCATTTCCCCAGCTAAGGCCTGACTCCGTGAATGAGCCCTCTGGGGGTCCCAGGGAACTCCCTGAATGTGGGGGTGAAACCAGAGCCTCCTGGGAACAAGGTCCCTAAGGGAAGCCCAGCGGCCCTGACAGATAGGGGCTGGGTCTCCTTAGGGCAGTGGCCCAGGCCCCGTGGGCAGTACCAATGTGATAAGGAATGGCAGTGCTGGGCTCCTAGCACACCCCCTGACCAAAGTTTGAGTTAAAATTAGCAACGGAACACTTTATACCCCAGCCTTGGTGTTACCCCCTGGGCAGAGACTGGTCTGCATCAGAGAGGGTTGTGAGAAAGTCATGTTTCATTGCCTCAGTGAGCTCTCTGGATGGGAGAGGATGGGAGAGGTTCTAACAGAGAACCCCCTGGTCTGTGATGACAGAGAGGTAGGTGACAGAGAGGTCTCAGAGAGCAGAAAGGGAAAAGAGACACAGGAAAGCTTGGCATGGGCGTGATGCTGGGCTGGGTGGGCAGGCAGGTTGCTTCCAGCCCACTATTTGGGGACAGGCCCTGGGCCAATCACTGCAGCCCTCAGGGGGCCCCAGGGAGGACAGGGCTGCTCACAGACAGAGTTGGAGGGAGGACACGGGGCATTCTGGAGTAAGTGGGCCACAGTGGCAGCGGGCTGGCTGCAGAGCTGGCCGAGGTCCTAGGCCCCAGCCCAGATTCCACAAACCCACAGTGGCCTCCTGTGTTCTCTTGGTGCCCCAGCTTACCACATGCTAAACAGGGGTGGTGAGGCCGATGGGGAGGTGTTGTGCCCTTGCTGCCTCCTGAAACACAGCTGGGAGTTGGTCTGCTGGGCCCTCTGGGGTCCTGGACACAGATGCATGGCCTCCTTAGGTTGTTCAGATTTGCTGTTGGCTTTTCAGCAAAATACCTCAGAACTCAGAACCAGAGAATGGTTGGAGGAAAGCATGTCCAAATTGCACAGAGGTTTCCTTTTTGCTTCAGGAGGTAGAGAAACGAAGTTCACACTTTCCCAAGGTCACAATCAAGGTCATCCACTGGCGGAGCCAGACTTGATTGCGACACTTAACCTCTTGGCCCTTGGGAGCCTGAAATATTCTTCTCTCGGCTCTGAGCTTTGTGCAGATGAACTGCCCACTGATTGCAGAGAGCTATATAAATGCTAAGTGCACAGAGGTGGGGAGCAGAGAGGATGGGAGCCAGTGGTCTGGGCTTCCCCAGCTGTCTGCCCGCCTCCCTCTCCCGGTGGGGTGCAGGTCCTGGGGGAGAGAGTGTGTCTAGGAAGGAGAGTGGCTTCCCTAGAGACCCAGGGAGTGTTGGAGGGTTCGTGATTTCTATAATATTTCATAATCAAGATCCCAGGAACTGGGGAGAGAAAGAGAAAGTAACACCCAGCATATTTGATCATTACAGTCTTTTTTATTTTCAGTTTTCTTTGGGAAAAAAATGTGGGTGTACACACAAGTACATCTGAACATACAAGCATCCTCGTATGCATACACCTCCATATGTACCAAGTGTCTGGTGCATAAACACTCAATAAACAGCTGCTATTATTACTCCACATAAACACAAACACAGGGAACACAAATGTATTTTGCACAGCATCCCTAACATTGTGTAAATACTATACTCAGTAATACTTGAGAGTGCTCATTCCACTCGACAGCCCTGTGCTCTGGGCCCTGGATAGCGTTGCTGTGAGGTAGACACTGTTTGTAGTCCCACTGTGCCCCACTGTACAAATGGGGACACTGGGATGTAGATCATTTGCCCACAGCTGGTCACTGCAGAGCCACATCATGGCAATGCACCTATGTGTGTGTGCACACGTGTATGAACAGGCAGATGGTACAGTTCTGTGCGCTGACCTCTTCTCCCACATGGACACAGTTGTAAACACAGACACACACATGGCTGATGCAGAATTTCCTGCCTTGTTCTGTGAGGGACTTCAGGTCCTTCCTGAGAGGGGCCTGAGGTTCTGTCCAACATGCCCCTGGCCATGAGCTGTTACTCCCTCTTTGAGTCCTGGGCAGAGCCTGGCCGAGCCAGAGCCCTCTAGCCCACAGCCTGGGCCGCCCTAACCACACTCCCCCATAGGGCCACGGAGGAGGGAGATGGGAAGGATGGGACGTGGAGCTTGACTAGGGGGGGAAATGGGAAGGGAGGTCCGGAAGGGAGTTTCTCCCTCTGTCCCCCTCCACATCTCTCCACCAGCAGGAACACTAGAGTTGCTTATCCAAAGTTCTCCCATCTCCTCAGCCTCCTTCAACAGGTCTGGGTGGGGCCCTGGGACCTGCCTTCCGTGGCCCCTAGATGATTCTGATGAAGGTGGGGCAGGAGAACCTCCAGCCGAGTAGAAGAGCTTTTGTGGGAAAACTCAGCACCCAGCCTGACCCAGACGCAAAAGACAAACCTCTGGGGAGTTGATGACTGAGCTGTGTGGCAAAGAGCTTATGAGTCAGCAGCTGAATTCTGAGCTGATCAAAAAAACCCACTGTTGTTTCTGCAGGGCCAGGGAGCTTGGCTTTGTTCTCCGGCTTGAGCCCTGACCCTGGTCCCGGCCCAGGTGTCCTCGGTCACAGGGAGGTGCTGTGAGAGGGTGGATGGTGTGAACCACCATCTCTGTGAGGAAACACTGACCGTGGCTCCTGGCTGGGCATACTCACCAGGGAGTTAGTGAGAAATTTCGGAGCGTCGGGTAGACCCTGGAGAAGGCTGTATGTTGCTGCATGAGGACAGCTGGGCACATTCACATTGGAGCACATTCTGGAACTCAGGAATTTGGGGTGATTTCTCAGGTTAGGAGCCTAACTTCTTTAGAAGCCTCTACAAATTGCCTACAGAAGCAGAGGCTCAGGTGACAGGCTCCCCAGCTGGTGTGTCCACAGGTTCTGTGGCCCCCTCGCTGGTGAAGGTGCTGTGCTGGCTCCGTGAGGGAGCGGTGGCTGCCTGTCATAACCATCCACACCCCCATGGCCCAGAGAGCCAAACTTTAACTCTAAGTTAAAAGAGCCTGTCGCCCTAGCTGGTTTGGCTCAGTGGGTAGAGCGTCAGCCTACAGACTGGAGGTCCCAGGTTCCATTCCAGTCAGGGCATATGCCCGGGTTTCGGGCTCAATCCTCAGTAGGGGGCATGCAGGAGGCATCCAATCAATGATTCTCATCATTGATGTGTGTGTCTCTCTCTCTCTCCTTCTCCCTTCCTTTCTGAAATCAATAAAAAATATATATATATATTTTTAAAAAGAGCCTGTCAAACAAGTCCCCTGGACCAGGCCTTCCAACAAATCACCAGACCTCAGCTCCTCCTGCACAGAAACTTGCTCAGCTCCCTGCCCCCATCCCGCCCCCGTGGAGGCAGCCTGTGTGGTGATGAGAAACACCAGGGAGGGTTGGAAATGCTGCTGGGCAGGCTCTGAGTTCCGCAGCCTCCCCTCTGGGGACTGAGAAGTGTCTGCTCTCAGAAGGCAGGTGGGGGCTGGCACGCCCGGGGACTGCCCCTCCACCCTCCATCCCTGGCAGCACCTCTCCCTGCACTCCTCCCACCTCTTAGCACCACAGTCCCAAAGGCTGGGACTCTGTTAAACTTCCTGGGGGAAGGCCAGAGGATGGACAGGCCTCCGCGGAAGGTGGATGAGTAGCTCGCTCAAAGCTGCTCCGTGGACCTGCATTCCAAATGGGTATCCCACCCAGCCTGGCCCTCCCCTGCCCTGGCTTCCTAAGCCCTGCACCCTGTCCCCTGATATGTGCTTCCCCACCCTGCCCACCCACAGATGTGCATGCCTGTACGCGTGTGCTACACACACACACACACAATCAGGACCAGTTTCTAGCCCCGTGTGCTCCTCGGGGCCCCAGGCTGAACATCCAGCCCCTCTAGAAACCTGTGACTCGGCTCTCTTCTTTCCTCCCCAACCTGCTTGCAGTATTCCTACGAAGGGATGGAGATCAACAACCTGCCCGTGGAGCTGACGGTCGTGTGGAACGGGCACTTCAACATCGACAACCCCGCTCAGAACAGAGGTGTGCAAGGTGGCCTGGGTGGCGGGTGAAGGGGAGAGCTACTCTGCACTCGTGGGCAGGTGTCATTCGTCCCCCATCCTCTGGCCTGAGCCCGCCTCCACAGCCTCTCCACCATCCCCACTGCTCTATGACTTGTTGGGCATGGGCCCAGTGTGGGCAGGTGGCCCCTGGGAGAGGAGGAGTGAGCAGGGCTGGCTGGAGGGAGACTGGCCTTCCCAGTCCAGAACCATCACCAAAGGGAGGGGCTGCACTCCTTGCCACACTCCCCAACCCTCCCAGCCCGACCCCAGCCCACTCTGGCCCTTTGCCTGCAGTTCACCTCTATAAGTGCGGAGCCATGCGCGAGAGCTGCGGCCTGTGCCTCAAGGCGGACCCTGACTTCGAGTGCGGCTGGTGCCAGCTCCAGGGCCAGTGCACCCTGCGGCAGCACTGCCCCATCCACGAGAGCCAGTGGCTGGAGCTGGCGGGCCCCAACAGCAAGTGCACGAACCCCCGAATCACGGAGGTAAGCCGCTGACCAGGGGTCCTGCCTGGGGCTGGGCCTGAGGCCATGCCTGGCCAAGGGAAGGCGAGAGCAGAGAGGGGCTCCACTGTCCAGTTGGAGTCTCCATGGAAGCTGTGTCAGAAAGAACTCGAAGTCCTCACCACCTTCCCTTTGTCTCTAAGAGTCTCTCTTGGTGACAAAGCCATGACACTCCATCAGCAGCAGGCTCACCAAGCAGTGAATCCATGACAGAGGCTGTGTGGGAGGGGGTCAAGGGTTTGAGTCTTGGCTCTGTAGGCTCATTGCTGGGTAGCTCAAGGCTAATTCATCACTGTCTCTGTGCCTCAGCTGGCTCACCTGTGCAATGGGTCTGGTTGACCATCTATCTCATAGTGGAGTTATAAGGATGGTATGAGCGAATCTATGCCCAAGCTACAGGGATATTCCCATCTTCCTCCTCATCATTCCTGTTCATCATCATCATTAAAATCATCGCTGTCCATGGCTAAGCCCAGGGAGTCACTGCCCCTGGGGTTCATTTAGGTCGCCCTGTGTCTTCACCTCCCCGCTCCAGATTCCAGCCACCCCTCTTTGCCCCCACCCAGAGCCCTTAACAAGAAACCACCTTGGCAGGTGTGACTAACAGCGTGTCTGGCAAAAATGGTGGGACTGGCTTTCTTCTTGGCCTGAGACCAAGAAAATTGCAGAGAGGAGATGGCAAATGTTCCTGAGATGGAGGCTATTCACTGGCTCCATCCTGGCATCGACCCTCCCAGAACCCAGGGAACCAAGGGCTGGGCCAGAGATCAAACTGCTTTCTCAGGATGACAAGCCGAGGCTGGAAGGCCATGCAGCTGCTGCCAGGTGCCAGCTGCACTGTGAGGACTGGCTGAGCAGGCATTTGGGAAGCAGAGGGACTCCCTTTTCCTGCCTTCCCTGTATCTGCCCACCTCCTCACACGGAGATGGGTCTCCATCTCCAAAGAGCCTTTGTTTCCAATGCAAGGAGAACACACATGTGCAAACCCTCACAATCACGTGCACTCTCATTCACAGACATGCACGCCTGCATGTGTAAGAAGCAGGAAGTATCTTGACTTTTGTAGGTGAACAGCTCCCCCTGGCAACGCTGCCACCCTGGGGCTCCCCAGCCTAGTTACCCTTTCCCTTTCCCACCTTTCACTGTCCCCCCAGATGGAGCCCCCACTTGGGGCCCTCAAAGGGGGAGAGAGCAGGACCTACTAAGAAGTGGCCTATCTGAGCTCTTTCTTTCCATTGTGATCCCCTTGACATTGGCCAGGATCCAGGCGCTGATGTTCCGAGGCCCCAGGGATGGGAAATGCGCCTTCCTCTTCTATCAAATGCCAAGAAAGGCTGGCACAGATGTCTCTGCCACAAAGGTTTCTACTGAGGGAGGCCACAGCTAGACTGTGTGAACTGGATGGAGCCCCTCCCTCAAAGCAGGCCCTTGGTTGCTGGAACTTAACATTCCAATTATGGGTTTTAACACCAAAGGTGACATCTTTGGAGGGAAAGCTGGACATTTTGGCCAGTGTAAGAGGCGAAAGTCTAATTAAATATCCCTTAGAAACCAAGTCAAACAGTGAAGGTAAAGGGGTTGTGACAAGTGCTCTGGTAACTCCAGGAAGACGCTTGGGAGTTGGAGTTTGCAGTACAATTACACCCAAGAAACGATGCTGCTACTGCAAAGTCCCCAGGGGAAGGGAGACACTGTCCCTGCTCTCAGAGGCTCCGGCTCTGAAGAGGAAGTGGGTGGGGGATGGAAAGATGGGAATCAGGCACAAATGTTACCATGAAAGGAACACAAAGAAGGTGCCTTAAAATTTCATTTGGGGGGAGGGGAGGGGACAAGAGAAGGATTAGGAAAGAGAGAATATCTGGTTATGGAAAGTGACCTTAGAGAAGGGTCTTAGTTCCCATAGTGTGGAAGGCTGCGGGTTCGCAGGAGGGTGACTCATGTAGCTTGAGAGTGCAACCAACACAAGCAAATGCCCAAATGCTTTAATCCCCATTTTCAATGAATTACCCAGTAACGTTGCGGATCACGTTCCGCTCCCCCTTCTATGAGGTAGGAAAATGAATGAGGGTCCTTGATCACTGCTCCTGAAACCACACCCAAACCTAGACTGCTCTGCCAGAGCTCCTGCCCACTGGCAGTGCCAGATCCGGATACCCTGGGGCACTTGGACATAGCTCAGGAATCGGGCAGAGGTGGGAAGAGCCATTCCTTGGCCCATCAGCAAGGGGGTGATGGCTTCCTCTTGGTGCCTGCCAAATCACGATGCTTCCTCTCTCCAGATAATCCCAGTGACGGGCCCCCGGGAAGGGGGCACCAAGGTCACCATCCGAGGAGAGAACCTGGGCCTGGAATTCCGGGACATTGCCTCCTACGTCAAGGTGGCCGGTGTGGAGTGCAGCCCCTTGGTGGATGGCTACATCCCTGCCGAACAGTAAGTGGACGTGACCTGAGACACAGACAGATACTGGAGGGGAGGGAAGATAAGCCCAAAAGAAGGAGTCTTAAAGCTTATGGAGGTAAAAGGAGAATGCCCTTGACATTCTAGGGTGCTGGGGCGGGACTCCCACACCTGGACCAGCCAGCTGCTATATTGGGGGAAGTGTAGAGATGGGGAAAGGCTGGGAGAGAAGTGATGGTTACCTCCTTGGGCTGTGGGGGTGAGTAGGAATGAGATAGAGCAAAGTTAAAATCTGCAAGAGAAGTATGAGTTCAATTGCTTATCCCAATTCCCTAACTCCCCATGCATGTCCATACCGGGAATCTTGTGCTACCCGGTATGGAGACGGAAATGAAACTCCTCACTCCCTGGCAGGCCTGTGGGTACTTTGGGTAGTTAGTTTCTCTTTGCAAAATCTGCTGGTCCACTGAGAGGGTCATTCAATAACCTAGCTGGCCTCTAACTACCTGGTGGAGGAGGTTTGCAAGTCACATATTGCCTTGTAAATAACTACACACAATTTTCCAGCCCAGCAAACCCAACCATGAAATCTTGCCAGCACAATAGAATCTATTTATGCCATCTTTGCTGCCCCTCCAGAGTGAAACCTTGCCACCTGTCCCATGGACGTAAGTTGCTGACTCTTTGCGAGGCCTCTCTGAGCTAGGTCAGTGCCCTTTGTGGTTCTGCTTACTGGGTCCTGCCCAGATTCAGTGGTTCTGGAACCATCAGTACCACCACCCTCAGTTCCTCCTGAGTTCCATCTGGTCTTCCTAAGGTGCTCAGAGTACATCAGATCATTGAAGGTTTCATACTTGGTAGCACTCACCTACCTGGTCCATCATCATTTATTTATCTGAAGATCATTTTGTGGTTCTTTCAACTTTCTGAGTTCTTGCTAGGACAAAATTGGCTGCTACCATGTAGTGAGATTTGGGGAACTCTGAAATGCCCTTCCTGGAACCTGACATTAAAAATATTATAAAAGCCCTGGTTGGTTTGCTCAGTGGTTAGAATGTCAGCCTTCAGATCAAATCAATGTGTCTCTCTCATGTGGGTGTTTCTCTCTCTCTCTCTCTCTCTCTCTCTCTCTCTCTCTCTCTCTCTCTCTCTCCCTCCCTCCCTCCCTCCCTCCCTTCTTTCCACTCTCTCTAAAAATCAATGGAAAAAATATCCTCGGGTGAGGATTTAAATTTTTTTTTTAATATATTAAAGCCACACTATTGAAGTATTATGGTACTAGTTAGATCAGTGGAATCAGATAAACACCCAGAAAAATAATCCTGATGTATAAATATGTAGTATGTAATAAAAGTGACATTTCAAATCTGCAAGGAAAGGAAAGATCATTCAGTAAGTGGTGCTGGTTAACTCCCTGAAAAAAAAAAATCAGATCTTTACTTCACTTTATAATCTAAAATAAATTCCAGACAGATTAAAAAGTTAAGTGTAAAAATGAAACTGTGAAAGAATTACAAGAAAACACAGGTGAGAATTTATCTAATTTCAAGAAAAGAAAGCTGTTCTAAGTATAACTGCAAAAGAAAAATTATAAAGGGAAAGATAAGAAGATTTGAGTAATAAAACTTAAAGCTTGTGCCTCAAAAACCATTGTAAGCAGAATAAAAATGTGAATGATAGACTGGGTATATGTTTATACCCTATTACAGGTAAGAGATGATTTTATAAATAAAAATAAAAGAGGTTTGACAAATAAAAGGCAAATATCACAAAAATGAGCAAAGAGCATCCAAAAGTCATATAAAAATGTTTAACATTGGTAGTAATCAATGAAATGCAAATTAAAACAACAAGGAACAGTGTTTGAAAGCCAATGCCCAGAGCAGATGAGAGGCGTGACAAATAGCATATTCCTACGTTCTTGTCAGGAGGGTAGATTGGGATGAACTTTCTGAAAAGCAGTTTGGAAATGTGAGTCAAAAGTCTTTAGCCTGGCCATATTACTTCTGGACCTTTCCCTTCATAACCAGAATGCACAAATATTTATTTGCATGAATGCTTATTTTAGCCTTATTTATAATAGTAAAAATTTAGAGGCATTTGTGTGTTTGACAATAGGAAATTAATCAACTCAATAAACTCTTTTATATGCATAAGACAGTCAACTACAGAGCCATTAAGTCTGATACTGCGGGAGAATCATGATCAGGAGTACACTCAAGGTCTATTAAGGGAGAACACAGGTTACCAAGCAGAATGCAGAGTTCCTAATTAATTTTATGAAAGAAAATCAATTTGGAAACATGTACACAGACATGTGGCCAGTGAATATTCCTGGGTGAGGCAGTTGGGGGGTGGGTGTATGTATGGCAAGTGCTTTTATGTACTTTCTATTTTTGACACTGAACATGTATTGATCATGTTACCTTCACAGAAGGGCGTATATTTTTGCTGGACTCTCACCCAGAAGTTCTTTCTAAAAGAAGCACAGAACCCAGGAGCTATCAAGTGAAAGAACAAGCAATGAACCACATAGCCACGTTTAAACTTTAGGCTTTTGGGTGGCAAAAGACACCATAAACAAAATTAAAGCAGAGGTGACCAACGGGGAGAAGAGAATGTAAAACTTATTACAGACAAAAGTTAATGCTCCCAGCTCAGCAGTTCCTACAGAAGGCCAATCCATTCGCAAAATGAAGAGAGGGCTTCAGACAAGTCAAAGGAAAGCCTGTGCAAGATTAAAACACACACGCATGTATGAAACACACATGCATGTATGAAAACACGGGCACCTTCACTAGTAAGCAGGGAAATTGATGATGGTACAGTCACAGTGTAAAACACTGTGAAGCTGTCCAGGGCAGAGTTGTGTGAACAGTGACATGAACGAAGTCCATGCTGTATTGTTGAGTCAAAAGACAGGTTAGAACAGTGGATAATTAGGTCTCACTTTTATTTTTTAAATCATGTATATGTTTCATTATATATATATATATATATATATATATACACACACATACATACATATATATATTTGTATATAGCTGTGTGTGTATATATAACATTTTGGTTTATGTGTGTGCATATATCAAACATAAATATACATACATACGTGTGTATGTGTGTGTGTATATATGTACAAATATATATAGTTGGACAAGTTGACTAACTTTGCTGTGCCTCAGTTTTCTCATTTGTAAAATGGAAATTTTATATATACACACACACACACACACACACACACATCTAGTAAAAGGCTTGGGAGACTATACATACCAAACTTGTAGAGAGGTTAGGAATGAAAAAAGGGACACTACTTTTTTATTGCCACACTTCTGTACTATCTCATGCTCAAAATTCTCAAAGGGTATGAACAAATTTTACAATTAAAACAATAAAAATTTATAAAAAGGGAAAAATGTATGACTCCCCCCAGCCGCAACATGCATGTCTGTTGGCCTGCGAAGCCCCCGGCTGGGGCTGGGAGCAGAAAGCCCTTGGTGAGGCAGGCTATGAGTTCCTACAAGGACCTGAAAACCTTAGGTCTACTCCCTGGCTCCTGTCTGGCTTGCTGTGGGTCCTTGGCTAAGTCACTGTACCTCTCTGGTCCTGCCAGCTCTATCCACTAAGCCACTTGGCTAAAATTCACAGTAATTCATAACTCAGTGGATAATTCATGAATTAGGAGCTAAGTGTTGAGTCAGAACCCTCCCCTAGGCTCCCCACTTTACAGAGGGCCTCCAGGGGACCCCTGAAGTTCATGTTTCCTCATTCCCTGAGGACCCAGCAGGAGCCCCTGCAGGAAGGAACCTGGGGTGTCTTTCACCTCCTCCCCTGCCCATCCCTGAGATCCTACTGCAGAGAATGGGGCCAGGGGTCACGGCTGGGAGTCCTGTGACTGTCCTGTGACTCAGGGGGTCTGTCCTCTCCTCCCTGCAGGATCGTGTGTGAGATGGGGGAGGCCAAGCCCAGCCAGCACGCCGGCTTCGTGGAAATCTGTGTGGCCGTGTGTCGGCCCGAGTTCATGGCCCGGTCCTCTCAGCTCTACTACTTCATGGTGAGTCCTGGCCACCAGTGTCTGACCAAGCACAGGCCACAGACCTCATTACCATGATCACTGGCCTGCCTAGACCTCTGTGGGCAAACCCAGGCAGCACCAGGGAAGATGCTCTGGCCCCACCCCAGAATCCCCTGCTGAGGGGCAGTGTGACAATGGAAGGTGAGAGTGTGGTCCTGCATCAGGACTCCTGGGATTTGAGCACTGTCCCTGCCACTTACTGAGTGAACCTGGGCAGGTTGCTTAACCTTTCTGTGCCTGGACGTCTTCATTTCTAAAACAGAATAACAATAGCATCTACCCCAAGGTACAGTTGTGAAAATGACATAAAGTAGATGTACCACTTCCAGTATCAATTCCTTTATGATTTCTGCATTTGCTGCCGGGGCTCCACTGCCCTGCCCTGTACACTGGCACCCGGCACTTCCATCCCACCATCCTCACCCGTCCTAGCTTCCCCACTCACATTCCTGTCCCGTGACTTCCTGCACCCACCTCGTTCTCCCACATCTCACCTACACCCCGCTCTGCCTTCCTCTGCCCACACCATTACCTTTCCCACTCCCACATCCCTTACCCTCCCTCCTCTCCCTCCTCTAGCCTTCACCCAGCCCTCCCCTCCCTCCAGCCTGGACCCTCCCTGGCCCTGCATGGCTGCCTGGCCAGCGCCTGGCCGTCCTGGGTGAGGGGTTCTGTGATGACAGGGATGCTGGAGACCTGAGCACAGCTCCTGCCACACATGCCCCATCACTTTCCAACCTGTTTGACCACCCAGTTAACCGCTCGGGTTAATGGCAGCTGTGAGGGTATAATGTCCTCATGGTGCGGAGCTGCTTTGGGAAGCTGGAAACCTGAGGGATGGATTTTATGTCTGAGCATTAAAGGGCCTGGAATTTGTCATGGGGGCCCAGTGTTCTTCCATCCTTCCTCCCTCCCTCCCTCCCTCCCTCCCTCCCTCCCTCCCTCCTTCCTCCTTCCTTCCTTCCTTCCTTCCTTCCTTCCTTCCTTCCTCCCTGTCCTTCTTTCTCCTTCATCTACCTTCCTCCTCTTCTTCTTTCTCCATTCAACTGACAACTGTTTATCACCCTGTACAATACCTCTCACAAGGTATTTATTTGAGAGATGCTTGCTTAGTTGATTGAATTTTATAATGATAATAATTTGGTGGCCCTGGTCTGTGGTGAACCAACTCTCACACAGCCCCTCCTGGGGAGTCCCACAGCCTGTGGATGAGCTGAGACGGAGGACGTGTGTGTACATACGAACGGGAGGGGGCCGCCTCGGAGGACTGGGCCCTGCTCTGTGCTCCCCCCACTCTGCTCTAAAAACCAGCTGCCCTGTGAACAGCCGGCTGTCACTAAGCACACAGGGAGAAGTACACGCATGTAGTGATCTAGTGGGGGTGCAGTTTCACCCATTTGTTTCAGGTTTGAACCCCGCCTTCTGAAAGGATTTGAGGGAATTTCAAGTTAAAACCAACACACTTTGAGACAAGTGATAAATATACATATGTTCATATAGAAAGTATACACATATGTTGCATATTATATATATATATATGATATATGGAAATATGTGCTATTCCATCAGAGTTGAAATAATGAAAGGGAGAGAGATTGAGACAGGGAGGCAGAGACAACCTCAGCAGGTATTGGGGGGTATGGCCCGGCACCCCAGCATTGGGCGTGAGGTCTGGCTCTTAAGTGAGCTGGCAGTGTGGTGCAGGGAGGCCGCTGCTGCACGGCCATCGCAAGCACTGGACTGGCTCGGCTGCCCCGCACAGTTCTCGCCCCGCGGTCCCCTGGAGTGATGAGGTTCACGGTGCCAGGACCAACACTACCTCACTAAGCAGCTGCGCCCTTTGGGCCTTGGCTGCCCCTGCCCTGTCTCCAGCCAGGCCTCCACCTCTGTGACCACTCAAAGGCCACTGCCCTGAACGTCCTGCCATCGCCTCCCATGGCCCACCCAGGCATCAGCTCCTCAGAGAGGGTGTCACCCCCACTTGCCCGTTTCTGCCTGAGGCCTGTCACCCAGGCCCACAATGTGGACTGTGACCCACTTCCTCTCCTTCCGCTCCATCACCATGTCCAGGAGTCTCACTTCCCTGTTCCACACACCACCACAAGGGCCTCCTTAAGTCCTTGCCTCTGTCTGAACCCCTTCTACTCCACCCACCCTGGCGGAGTACCGTTTTCAGTACGTCAGCCCCGCCTCATGAAGCGCCCAGGTGCCCACTGCCTCTCACTGTCCCTTGGTCGGGCCGCCTGGCCAGCCAACACTAACTGCTCCAGGCTTCGTGTGGCTGGACCCCCTTGCCTTCTCTGTCTCCTCCCCTGCATGGCTCTAAGCCACAGCCTCCCATTCCTCCTGCTCATGACCCAGTCCTCATCCCTCTCCTGGGCGGGTGCCCTGCTCCCTGGGACCTGGCGTCCACCTGCACTGGCCTCAGTGTTGCCCGCTGGGGCCCTGCCCCTCTCGCAGCTCAGACAGTCTTTGCAGATGAAGCCCAGGCTGTCGATTTCTTTGCCAGCTGCCGAGGTACTTTAAGCAAAAGGCTCTGGAGCCCCCAAGTTAAATCACACCCTGCAGCTGGGCACACAGCTGCCCAGGAGACTCGCTGCAGCTGGGCTGAGGACCCCTGGCCTAGGCGTAGTGTTTATTGAGTAGCTGCCATGTGCCTGCTCATATCTGCTTCCGGGCTCTATTCTCATAACATCTCTGCGGTGGATACTCCAGAGCCCCTTCTGCTCCCAGGGAGGGTCAGTCTTGCCTGCATGATGGCTCCTACCTGGAGCAGGATGCGGCTGGATGACGGATATTAAGATGAGGCTCTGAGGAAAGAGCCCGTGGAAAGGCAGCATCTGCATAAGGCAGAACAGTTTTCTGTGTGGCTCCTGAGTAGTGGGAGGCTGTCCCTGGGATAAGGGATGACAAGGAAATGCCCCAGAAGGTGGGAGCAGAGGGACAGGGAGAGGAGGGGTGATGAGGAGAGGAGAGGTGAGCAGGAAGGCCGGTCAGGAGGGAGGAGAGTTGCTGCCAGCAGGTAAACGCATTGGCCCACTGGGTCCCTGGGACTTGAACATTTGTGTCGCTTTTCTATTGAGGGGCGTCTCTGAAGAACTGCCCTGCGCTACATGTACCCTGGGGAAGACTTTCAAGGAGGAGGAATGGTGTAGGGACCTGTCTCCTCCCCAGACCCCACCTTGTATTTAAGGGCCCAATAGTTGGGGCTTCCCCACAGAGCTTCTGGGGTTCAGAGAGGGAACGAGGGGCAGAGGGCCCATGAATCCCACCAGGAAGTTAGGAAGGGACAGAATGGCCCTCATGCTCTCTGGCACCACAGGGCATCTTGTAGGTGGAACAGCCTGGGCCCCACAGGAAGCCCGTAGCTCCTCTGGAGACTGGATTCTGCCAGGAGGCCCCTTCCCAAGGCCAAGGCAGGGGTCAGGTTCGGGTCTCCCTCAGTTTCCCTCCACAAATCAGGCCAGACTTGGTGACACATGCAGCTTTGTCACAGGTTCAGTCTCTAGAGATCTCCCTGGAAGGAGTGCTTTTCCCTTCCCCTGACCTCCCACTTGGAAGCCCAGTGAAGAGGTGGCAAGTAAGGTAGGACTGATTCCCGTGCAAGTCTATCTGCCGGTGAAATGTCTATGGAGCCTGTCTTGAATGAGTAAGAGCTTCTCACAACTTTAAAACACAAGGCATCTATCTGCATCTGCATCTCTATGCTTTTCTCTCCCTGCTCCCACCTTCCTGCAAAAGCCAGCAGGGTTACTCACTTCTACCCCTTCCAAGTCCCCCCCCACACCCCCCGCCCCACCCACAGACTGCCAGGGAGCCTGTTCTTCTCCCTTCATCCCATCTATCCTAACTTCCCTGGTTTTGATTATATCTCTAAGCATCCACCAACCCTCCTTGCCTTGCAGCCGCTGAGTGAGCACGCGCGCGCGCGCACACACACACACACACACACAGTCACAGTCAGTGGGACCTCCTGTTACAGACAATGGGGACAAAGGAACCATTTGTGAGAGGTGACACGGAGTTATGGAACCAGAAAACATCAGGCACCTTTGAGATAACCATTGTTTGACCCAGCTCCCTGATACTGTGATCAGAGAGGGTAAGTGACTTGTCCTGAACCAAACAGCATGATCTAGGCAGAACGGAGAAAGGAACACTCTTTCCACATGTCACTGCCCCCCTGCCCAGCTCTCCGGCTGAGCCAGTGGCAGAGGCAAAATAAAGCGTTCCTGAGCTTGGTAGGTGCCATGGGGATGCCAGGCCCAGGACCTGCAGGGACTGGTGAGCAGAGAGCTGGGTCGGACATGGAGTGCAGCGGTCAGCGTGCACCCCTGCGTGTGTGACCTGAGCTTTGACTTGGGCATCACGTTCCAGGCCCGGAGCTGTAGGCTTCTCTTCTCTGGTTATGGATCCAGGCCTGTCTGTGTGGAGGCCGCCTGCCATCTCTTCCGAGGGAGCAGAGTGGGTTCAAGTTTTGGTGCAGAATTCTTTGAGAGGGCAGGGAGTGGGGGCCCAGGGAGAAGGAAATCTTCATTTAAATGCAGATACAGGCTTCTCACCTGGGACTGAAGAAAGTTTTTCCATTAAAATGCTAATGAACATACTGCAACTCCAAATCCTCAGCCACCAGCCCCCTTGCCAATTGGACTCAATCACTGACCAGTCTTTGCCCCCCCCCACCCCTCCCCCACACCCCTCCTTTCCCTGGGGCCCTCAGATCCCATTGCTCAGGCCCTGGGCGCTTTGGGCTGAGTCTGAGAGGTCTGTGGAAGGGACAGATCACCTTCTGAAAGCAAATGAGCTTGGAGACTGGAGCGGGGGTGGAGAACTGGAGCTCTGGAATCATCAGACAGGTCTCAGTTGTGCCACCTTTCAGCTGTGGGACCTTGGAAACTGTCCCTAACATCTCTGAATCTCTTCTGTGAAATGGGTAATAATACACATCTTGTAGCATTGATTGAATGATCAAATTATTTATATGTATTTAATATATTTAATTATTTATAGATATGAAACTATCAAGCCTGCCACTTAAAAAAATCAGTACATAGCAGCTATTATTGATAGTATTACTATTATTAATATAGAGATGCAAACTCCAGGGGCCAGACGTTGCCTATCCACACAAGTGTAAAGAAACTGTGCAGGATCTCTGGGAGGCCACCCTGTACGGATTCCAGAAGGTGGCCCAGGTGTGGGAGCTGCCTCAGGCCTATGCAGAGCCTCCGCAGCCCATCCCAGTTGTGTCTCAGGCCAGATCCTCTCCTACACAGACGCTGACTCTCTCAGACCTGAAGCCCAGCCAGGGGCCCAGGTCCGGAGGCACCCAGGTGACCATCACGGGCACCAACCTGAACGCGGGCAGCAACGTGGTGGTGCTGTTCGGGAAGCAGCCGTGCCTCTTCCACAGGTGAGCACAGGGCAGACTGTGGGGTGCGCAGCGGGCAGCAGGCTTCCTCAGGCTAAACTCTGGCACGGCCGCCACCTCCCTGGAAAGTGGCGCTCCCTTCGGGACAGGGCTTTCTGGGCACGCCTGGCTGTGGATGTTTGGCTCAGTCTGGAGACCTGCCAGCCACCCTACCCCTGGATAGGCCCCTGTGCTGTTGCCCACCATTTCACCTTGGTGCCCCATACCGCCCCCTGGCAGAACCCTGGGGTTCCACAGGACACGATTTGGAATCTCGAGTCCCTTCCCTGGGGCTAGCTTCTCACGGGCTGCGGCAGAACCAGTGGGGACTGCTGAGAGCTGGCAGGGGCAGCTACCCCAGCTCGCTCCACTGTGTCTCCAAAGGCAGCCAGCTTTCTCTCCCCTGGTGCCACCATCCAGTCCCAGAAGGGCCTGCCTTTCATGAGCCAGCAGCCTGGGGGACAGGGAGGCGGAAGGTGTGTCTAGTGAAGGACTCTATGAGATGTGGCAGGGGGCCGGCCCCCTGCAGGGGAGAGGTTCTGCAGAGAGAGGTTTTCCCAGGACAGAGCTATGCTCAGGGCCCTGACAGACCCGGCCAGGCCTGGCCAGGCCTTGATGAGTGATGTTAACGAAAAGCGCATTGTGACACTTGTTGGCCTGGTGAAGCCAGTTCACGGAGGGCTGTTGCAGCAGGTGTGAAGCTGTCGCAACAGAGGAGAGAGATGGGGCTCAGCTCCCCACACAGCAGAGACAGCTGGGCATTTACACCCAACAGCAGGGGGAGGGCCAGCAGGCGGAAAATTACTAAGAGGAAAGATTAGGGGTAGGGTGATCCTGACTAAACCAACATAACAGGATTCTTGCTGAAGGCTGGCTGGGGTGATCAGATATCAGGGGTGAAGGATGAGAAATTTGATCAGATAGTTAGCAAGGATTGGGGGATTCTTGCTAAAGTGACTTATCAGGATTCTCGCCAAGAGTGGGGCTAGGCAGGCGGGCTAGAAGAAAGGCCCAAGGACAAGGCCTAGGCCAGTGATGGCGAACCTTTTGAGCTCGGCGTGTCAGCATTTTGAAGAACCCTAACTTAACTCTGGTGCCCTGTCACATAGAGAAATTTTTTGATATTTGCAACCATAGTAAAACAAAAACTTATATTTTTGATACTTACTTTATATATTTAAATGCCATTTAACAAAGAAAAATCAACCAAAAAAATGAGTTCGCGTGTCACCTCTGGCACGCATGTCATAGGTTCACCATCACTGGCCTAGGCAGAAAGAGGGCTCAGGAGAGCCTGCCTTTGTCAGTCGTTCCCAGAGGTTTATGTCTGAGGCAGGGCTCACCATTGCCTCTGAGGAGCCTGACAAATGGGTCTGGAGGTGAGAGGGCCCTGACCCAGGACCACCTCCCTTCCTGGAGCCCAGGAGCCCAGCTCCATGTTTTCCCTCCCTCCAGGCGCTCTTCATCCTACATCGTCTGCAACACCACATCCTCAGAGGAGGTCCTGGCAATGGAAGTGACGGTGCAGGTGGACAGGGCCAAGATCCACCAGGACCTGGTCTTCCAGTACATGGAGGACCCCACCATCGTGCGGATTGAGCCAGAGTGGAGCATCGTCAGGTAGGCGTTGCCCAACCTCGCTTTCCTTCCTCGACTCTCAAACGCCAAAGAGAGTTCTGAAAACCGAGTCCTGCTTTGGGGACTGATGAACTGGAGTTGGCTCCCTCCTTTCCCTGAGGGCACCTCTATGCAGGACCTGGTGGCCTGGCTCTGACCAGCAAGAGCCCACGGCCTCTCATTTGAGGATGGGTGGTGCACCTGGAGGCCATGTTCCCATCTCACAGTGACCGTCCGGGGGAGGTGTCAGTCCTACTCCTTAAACCTCGCTTCTGGCAAATATGGACAGTGATTCAAGTCCTGCCGAGGAGCGCGGGAGGAGGAGAAAGGTCCGACCCAGCTTCTTCTTGGCCTGCTCTGGAAGGGAAGCACACCCCGACCTCCAGGGTTTGGCGAGGAGGTCCATCCTCTGCTTCTGCAGCCTCCTGTGTCTCAGCACCCATGACCTCTAGTTGCCCGCTGGCTTTGTCCTTTCCTCTGCTGCACACTCACTCCCCCAGGGCAGGGACCCCGTCTTGATCCCCACGCTTTCCCCGTGCTCCGCAGGAGCACACAGAACATGTTTCTTAGACCAGGGAGCCAGGCATGATGGTGCTACAGAAAGACCCTCCGGTGCCATCTCTTGCTCAGCCAGTCACAAGCTGACTTGGGTCGGTTGCATCATTTCCCAGGGTCTCCACCTCTTGCGTGACTCACCTGGGACTTTGGAAACCCCAGGACCTGGGTCCCTTTCAGTCTTGGCCTGGAGTGGGGATTAGCACCACAGGAAGGAACCTCAGGCAGGCAGCATGAGTCTGCTTTGCCAGGCTCTGCAAGAGGGCATCCCGACAGCAAGGCCCCTGGTGATAGTGGGGAAATGGCTGTACCAGGGGCCACGTGGGGAATGGAACAGGGCTTGGGTCAGAAGGAGTAAGCTCAGCCCAGCCTCACTGCCTCCTGCAAGTGACCCTAGGAGTCACTTAGCCTCCCTCTGATGGCAGCTGAGCAGATTAAGGGGTGCAGATGCACAGTATGCTGCCTGGCTCAGCTCCCTCTTCCTCCCTGGCCCTTGGTCCTCGGCCCTCCCACTGTCTGCCGTGGGTCAGGGGGCAGTGGCGGGCATGAAGATGTGGTCTCCACAAGCTGAGGCAGGAGCCAGAGACCAGTTCAGTCCAGAAAACAATCCTTGAAACCAGGAGTTAGCAAACTCCAGCATGGAAGCCAAATCTGGCTGTCCATCTGCTTTTGAAATAAAGTTTTATTGGAACACAGCCATGCTCATTTGTATATGTTTTGTCTATAGCTGCTTTCTCGCCACAACAACAGAGCTGAGGAACTGTGGCAGACCACACGGCCTGGGAAGCCGGCAGTATTTAGCCTCTGGCCCTTTACGGAAAGAGTTTGCCACCCCCAGCCTTACACCCAAGGAAAGGCAGCATTTCTGATATGAGACTTGGTTGTCCTCATCAGTTTACTCTCTAAGGACCAAACCTAATAAGTTTTAGCCGTGATCTTAAAGCCCATGAAGCCTGTAAGGCACGGAGAGGGGATATAGCCTGTAAAAGCGAGTCCAGGGTTTGCTCCCGGGACCTGGTGAGTTGGGGAAGTGGGCATAGCCCCCTGTGCCTAAGACAAACTCTGTAACTCCCCGAGGAATTCTCAGCCTGGTTTAATTCAGTGCTTCCTCCTGTCACTGTCACAGAAACAGAGGTGCTATCCTTCCTGCTGTCATCAGCACGTTCCAGTGGCTCCAGGGTTTGGCTGCAGTTAAAGCCCACGCTGTGGTGGACTATGCAGACTTCCTGCCTCTGCATTGCTTCCATCCTGGGCTACTGAGGAGCAGTGATGGGGGACGTTGGATGAATGTGTTTTGAATTAACTTAGAAGATCAGGAGATGGCTGGATATCAGAAGCTCAAACACTGCCCCGGGTTTCATGGGAATCTTCGTGCACACGTGTGTGTGTGTGTGTGTGTGTGTGTGTGTGTGTGTGCAGGCGTGTGTGTGAGTGAGTGTTGGGGAGGCAGGTGGAGGCAAGAGAAAGGGAGGAAGAAACTGGGAGAGTAAAGGAGGGCCGGAGGCTAGAGGGTAGAAATGAATGGTATCCAGGGTTCTGTACCCACCACGCTTATAACTACTCAACCGTTGTAGGTAGTAGGATTCTTCTTGAAGATATTCCCTTGGTTGTGGGAAAGGTGATTCCTCCCTTTCCTGTAAGTTGTCCCCAAAGAAGATAGCCCCTCCCTCCCCCATGTCAGCTTCTTAGCCACCCAAAGGAGGACACTGGCACCCAGGCTGCCTTTGAAAAGCCGCACAAAGTGAACCTCCTGACCACCCATCCCCCTCCTCCGGTGGACACCCGGGTGTGGGAGGCTGAGTCCGGAGCATGTCACCTTTGCATTCTGAGAGGCGGCTCCTGAGTGTCTGCGCCTCTGCCTTCCCCAGGTCTAAGCCGGCTGCAGCCTCTACAGTGGAAACTGGTGGTATGGTTGCCCTGGGAAGGAGGCTGTGCTCAGGCCCTGGAGGGTCTGGTGGGGACAGTCTGGTCCAGTAGGCCAAGGGCACTGTGAAGAATTTTCTGAGACTGGTGAAAGCTGGAGGAGGAGACCGCAGGGGCTGCAGATGAGCAGCTGGCTGGAGGCCGGAGGCCTCGGGGAGCCAAGTGGTCTGAGCGGCAGACCCGGCCTCCACAGGGTGTCCGCGCTCCGAATGAGCTCAGCGCAGGATGGCCACGGACATCTGGTCATCACTGTCTTTGCTTTGGCTGCCGAGAGCTCCTCCTCGTTATTATGCAGTCAGCTCGTCAGCCTTGTCCCCATGAACGTTGTCATGCCGACTGGCTACCGTTGCCTTTAATGTCGAAGCGCAGCCAGAGTGGCTATATCATCGTCGTGTCTGAGTGCCATTGCTGCTCCTGTCCCTGTGCTCACACCCTCCTTCTCTCTTCCCGGGCAGTGGGAACACACCCATCACCGTGTGGGGGACTCACCTGAACCTCATCCAGAACCCCCAGATCCGTGCCAAGCACGGAGGGAAGGAGCACATCAATGTGAGTCTGGGGTCGGCAGGGGTCACGGGGGCTGTCCACCCAGCATGTCACCTCCCTACAGGGTGTGGGGCTCCCCGAGGACTCAGAGAGGCCCACCCCGGACACTGATGACCCATTTTGTGTGATGCCCCTGAGCAAGATGAGGGCATTTTCACACCTTGGGGTGCAGGCAGGGAGGGCCAGTGGCTTCTAGGGTGTATGGAGCTTTATACGCATTTTCCTCCCGTCTTCTGACCCCCAGTTCTGCTCCTTAGCTTAAAGATGCCCTAGTCACTGCCATACTCGCCACGGGTAACGTGGAGCGAGGTGCCAGCTGTAGAACATATTCCTGAGCGCCTAGGCTGTGTGTTCCTGGCTGCAAAGGATTCTGACTCAGGCATAACTGTCCGTGTCAACCCCCTGCCGCATGGCAGCATCGCAGGTGGCCCGGTGGGTGCGGGCGGCCGCGCGCGTGCAGATAAAATGCGTGCAGATGCGTGGCTGAGTCTCCCTGCCTGCTCCTCCACAGCTCTGTGAGGTTCTGAACGCCACCGAGATGACCTGCCAGGCTCCGGCCCTCGCTCTGGGGCCCGACCACCAGTCGGACCTGACCGAGCGGCCTGAGGAGTTCGGCTTCATCCTGGACAACGTCCAGTCCCTGCTCATCCTCAACAAGACCAATTTCACCTACTATCCCAATCCCGTGTTTGAGGCCTTTGGTCCCTCGGGAATCTTGGAGCTCAAGCCTGGCACCCCCATCATCCTGAAGGTAGACTGAGGCCGGAGGCCGGGGGGGGGGGGGGGGAAGAAAGGCAGCTGCTGCCCAAGACAGAGGCCAGAAGCCTCAGGCTCCTGCCAAATTTCGTAACTGGAGTCCTTCGCTCAGATTGTGTTATAGCTCAGAGTATGCAAACACTCTCTCTGAGTTTGTGCTGAGTGGCTCACCCCCCTTACAGGCCATGGAGACCTGGTCAGGGCAGCCGGATCCATACTGGCCATTGGACTCCCGAGCTTTGTCAGATGCTGGGAGGTCAAAGGTTCAGAGTGATTCCTCCTGTGCAGCCTTTTGAGAACCACAACATAGGGTTTCTTTGGAGTGTGGATAGCAACTTTTCATTTAACTGCTATGGCAGTTTATATCCACTGGTAGTGACTGACGACAGCTCTGGGTTGAGAAGCATTCTGAGGCTGCATTTGGGATAAACTGAAAAGAGCACCTTGATTATTGCTGTGCCACTGAGAAAGGGGGGATGGTAGCGTACAGGCCACGGTTTCTGTGGACTTACTCCACCAGCTCACCGGCAGGTGGGAAACTCCGGCAGGAGGACAGGCAGCCGGCAGTGTCTGTGGCCCTGACTCTGGGGTGGGAACTGGGTTTCCTGTTCATCCAGGGCAAGAACCTGATCCCCCCAGTAGCTGGGGGCAACGTGAAGCTGAACTACACCGTGCTGGTTGGGGAGAAGCCGTGTGCCGTGACGGTGTCCGACGTGCAGCTGCTCTGCGAGTCGCCCAACCTCATCGGCAGGCACAAAGTGATGGTGAGGCTGCGGGCCCTGTCTGTCCCGAGTAGACGGGGCATAGGGACCGGGATGTGAGCGGCCCAGCTCCGCCCTGGGCCCCCAGGCATCCCTGGAGGGGATCCTGGCCGGTTTCAACTTTCCTCCAACCTCCCCACACCCTAGTCCCGCCCTGTCTTTCTTCGGACTTCTTTTTCCTGTACTGTCATTCCTTCCATACTGGCTGGTGCCACGATGAGAGCAATGCAGGTCACTTTAAATGATGCGTTAAATCGCTCGTTATGAGCAGGAGACTCTTCCAGAAAAGGACCCCTGTTGGCCTGGGGAGGTCCCCGATATCACATCTGTGCCACAGTCACCCGTCCTTACAATGGGATGAGTGACGGGACCCAGTCATTGATGTCATCATGTCACACCATTTAGATCCCAGTTGTGTGCCGTTTCCTTTGAAGATGCCTGTGTTGTCTCCTGGATAAGAGAATGAATTTTCCCGCTTAGAAGTGCCCGTGCTAGCTATGCAGACCCCCTCACCGAGCCCCAAATGCCCTCTCGGCTATTTTTACAACCAAAGATGCTGCTGCTCCCCAGAGCCATTTCCCTCATGCCACCCTGCTCACCAGTGCACCGGTGACTCGGGGCTGGGCCCGAGGATGCTCTGTCCCCACGCCCAGCCCCATCTCGCCCACTCTGCCCCCAGGCCCGCGTCGGCGGCATGGAGTACTCTCCGGGGATGGTGTACATTGCCCCGGACAGCCCACTCAGCTTGCCCGCCATCGTCAGCATCGCCGTGGCGGGTGGCCTCCTCATCATCTTCATCGTGGCCGTGCTCATCGCCTACAAACGCAAGTCCCGCGAAAGTGACCTCACACTGAAGCGGCTGCAGATGCAAATGGACAACCTGGAGTCCCGCGTGGCCCTGGAGTGCAAAGAAGGTACTGAGTGGCCAGGTGGCTGCAACTCCACGCTGGAGGCTGGGTGGGCATGCGCATGCATGTGTGTGCGTGTGTACTTGGGTGGCTCTCACATAAGCGGTGGGCTGGGCAGCAGTGGGCAGTGCTGGGGTCTGGGTGTCCACTTGCAGAACTTGAATTCTGATCGATGAGCCTGTGCCTGGACCAATCCCATATCCTAGCCAGTCCCACCGGGGCAAGGCCAGCTAAGCTAAAGCCTCCTGCCCCTCTTCCTCAAGATGTCCCCTGCCTTTTCCCCCAAGTCAAACTGGGATCATTTCAAATCCCACTAGAGCAGTTTCCAGCCCAGAATCCTGGCCCGTGGGTTTTGTGCTCCCCCCTCGGGGGGCCTTGACGGAACACATTCCAGCAATCTTCAGCTGTCTTCCTGAAGGAAGGTCAGGCTGCAGGGCTCATCTGAGACTTAGAAGGAAGAGTGTTTCACAGCTTGTATTTTAAAAAGTTAACCAATGTGCCATGAACTGAATCCAGCTGCACTAAATCTCAGAAGGAAATTAAGGAGTCAGACTCTTGTCTCCCCTAGGATATCATTCTGTGAGTCACCCGGGAGGGGTGAGTGGCTCCTTGCTGTAGGTGTACACAGCGAGTAAATGCGGCCCCTGCCTGGGGCTCTCTGATGGGAGGAGGGTCCACTCCGTCCCCTCTCTACATCCTTTTGCTGTCAACGCACATCCGCCTTGTGGGACTGTTAATTACTGCCTTTTATTATATTTACGCTGCTTAATTTTTTTCTCCGCAATGTACTCTTTCCTCTAATTAGGAGTAGTGATTAGAATCTCTTTTATGTGTGGCAGGCGTGAGGCTCTGAGTGTTGGAGGCACTTGGTGACTTGAAGGGAAGCTGCAGACTGATAAAAAGCCAGCTCCCTCCCTCTCCTCCTCACCAGATGAGCATCCCAACTGGGAGGGACGCCGAGGGCAGGGTGAAGCCAGGTTCCTCTCTGAGAATGTTCCAGAGGAGGAGGAATTGGCATCAGACAGGGAGGCCAGCTGAGCATCAGCGGGGGTGCCCTAGCCTCTGCTCAGGGGAGAGCCATCCCATGTGGGCAGGGAGAGAGGACTAGAGCAGCATGGAGGGTTCGCCTAAAGTACTTTTCAGGGGTGCCCAGGGCTGATTCTGGAATGTTTTCAGGGCAGGTTGGGTCCAGGAAGGTGACTTCCTAAAGACTTGACAATGAGCTAGGACATCACCTGCACACACACTTCTGACAGTGAGCCAGGACAGCACCTACACACACACTCAGAAGAGGCTTGGCCTGGGCCCGTTACAGGCCTTACCTTCTGATATCACACACACACACACACACTGACATACTCACTCAGATGACCACTCATGCACTCTCACCCATACACTCAAGCACACACACTCACACTCATGCTCATGTGTGCATTTCCATGTACTCCCACAAGTGCACATTCATGTTCTTCACTAAGGACATACATGAGTGTTCATCGGGACTTTGGTGACAACACTTGCCAAAAAGGCTCACTGACTCCCCTTCACAGCCACATGTGCACACACATTGCTGTCAGTTTTGCTTGGATGCATTAGGGTTGCTCTGCTTCAGAGTCACTTCGCTGGACAAGGACCCCCTGTGTCGACGTGACCAGAGCAGAGGTGCAGGAAGAGAGCAGCCCAGGAGCCTCTCCATGGTCCCAGTGGCATCCCCGTTGTCTGTCAGACAGGGAGCATTGGTGTCCTCATGCCCCAAACCTCAAGCTCCACAGGCCTGCAGTCAGCACGGCAGGAGGCAGTGGGGCCCAGGGCCTGGGGCAGCATGTTGTCTTCCCGGGGTCACCAGAGCCCACTGGACACAGGGCTTGCTTTTCCAGGGCAGGGCTTGTGAATCTCTTTCGAGTCCATCAAGTAGTTTCGCCTATTCTTGTGTTTGTATAAAGAGAAAGAAATATTGTTTAGTCAACATCCACTGGCCGTTCTTCTTTGTTAGCATGTGTTAATCCATTCTGGAGTGTGCACACATGTGTGCATGCACGATCACATGTGTATTTGTGTGTGCATGTATGTGTGTGCATGCATGTGCCAAGGAGAAAGGCAAAGCAGGGAAGGGCTGGGTACATTACCTCTGACTTCCTCAGGTGGCAGAGGGCGGCCCAGGAGATGGGCTCTGCCCAGGACAGGGTGTGGTCACAGCTTTGAGGCTGTGTAAAACCTCAGCCTGTGTGCTGGCCTTGCCCTGGGCTAGAGAGCTCTTGCAGCTCCATGACTATCTGGAAACCTGAGCTGCCTCCACAGACAGCAGTGCCCACACAGCTCATGCTTCACCAATGAGTAGTATCAACTTGTGGAAGGAAGGACAGAAACCCACTCTGCGCATTTATACAAAAGGAATATCTTAGGATGGCAGAGCCCCATCTGGCCTCATTTGGTGGTTTGATGGTTCCAGTGACCTGCATGGCCCAGAACTGGGACTCAGAAGAAATTGTCCTTAACTCTTAAAAGGACTACCAAACACAGAATCAGAAATAGAAACTCCTCCTCGCCTCTCCCCCACCCACCATGCTTCTATGGCCCCTGGCCCCATGCACATTTTTTTAATCATCACATGAGGATCTTTTTCCATTGATTTTTAGGGTGAGTGGAAGAGAGAGGGAAAGACAGAGAGAAATATCGATGTGAAAGAAAGACATCGATTGGTTGCCTCCTGCACGAGCCCTGACCAGGGCCCGAGCCAGGGAGGAGCCTGCAACTGAGGTACATGCCCTTGACCAGAATGGAACCCAAGACCCTTTGGTCCACAGGCCGGCGCTCTATCCACTGAGCCAAACTGGCTAGGGCCCCATGCACATTTTGCAAACCAAAGCCCTCTTCCTCAGATGGGGAGGTGCTCCTGGCCCAGCAGCAGCACAGATCTGTGGATGGCCTGCCCCTCATCCATGCTTTGGAAGGAATTTGACCCAAGACAAGCTTCCTTGGGCTGCACATTTCTTCCATGCCTGTGTAGCTCACCTCAGCTATTTAAATGAAAACGTCCCCTTTTCTTATTCCTGCACGTCTGAGGCCCATTGCACATGTCCCCTGGGGCCTGAGTGAGGGCTCTGAGTGTCCTGAGTTGGGAGTAACTCTTGGGCCTGCCCCACCCAGAAGTCTCACCGGCTTCTCCTTGTGGCAGCCTTTGCTGAGCTGCAGACAGACATCCATGAGCTGACCAGCGACCTGGATGGAGCCGGGATTCCCTTCCTGGACTATAGAACCTACACCATGCGGGTGCTGTTCCCGGGAATTGAAGACCATCCTGTCCTCCGGGACCTTGAGGTGAGAAGCCATACCCATGCCCAAGGCCTTCCCCATCACGGTGTCAGCACAGAGAAAGGTGTTGGTGACCTTCAAGCCTAGCTGCCTATCCAGAGGTGAGAAAGCTGAGGTCAGGGAGGGGATTCAAGTTGCCCAGGACCCCCAGTTGTCGGCGCCCGCTGGTCCCTCTGGAGTCAGTGGGGCTGAGCCAGGAAACCTCAGAGCAGAGATGGGAGTAGGGCTTTGGGACTTAGGGGTCATGCATTCCTTTAGAATTGAATGCAAGTCCCTCTCCTCAGAAAAAACTGTACATATTCACAGAAATAAGAAATCTGGCAAACAAATGTTGGGAGTTCATGGACCCTTATTTAAGAAACTGCGATATGATGATGATTTCACCACTTATTTGCTACTCAATAAATCTGTGTGGAAAGATAAGTGACGCACTGGGAAGGGAAGCGGAAAGTGAACCATAAAAACCTAACTCTCTTTTGTACCGGCAGGGACCCCATCGTTTGAACATTTTATCCCTCTTCCTGTCTAGCATAGGATCTGGCTTATACATATATTCATATTACCCTTTGTTCTGAAAGGGATTTGGAATAAATTATAAATATAAGTACCGGAGAAAAGTGAAAAATATAAACAAGGAAACCAGGGCAAAAGAATAACCATAAGGAACAATCACTACTAGTTGACTGCTGATGGGTCCAGTTTTAAATACTTTACCTGCATGCATTCGTTTAGCCACCCAAGAGCTCTCTGAAGTAGGCATGCTCCTAATACAGGCGACAAAACTGAGGGCACGGGGCACTTTGGGAGCGAGCGGGCTGGGGTTTGAGTCCAGGCGGTGAGACATCTGAGCCGGCCCTCCGACAGCAAGCCCGCACACCTGACTCCCGAGGTGCTCCATCAGTGTCATGCCTCACGGCTCTAGATACTTATTAGGATGGATGGGAGGTTGTGGCCGAAGCAGCAACAGAAAATAAGACTAGTTCCGAGATTTATATTGTCCATAAAATAAAACAGGCCCATCACTTGGGAGTTGAGCACTTTCCCAGGTACTGACCGGAGGGAATGTCTACAGGATTCTGCAAAGGGATGGAGAGGCTGGGCCCGTTATAAATCACACATGCCCTTCTATGGCCTTACTCCTCGTCTGGATTCTTAACATTTCCCCTTAAGCCTAAATATTCTCGAGTTCCCTTGCCTTTCTCATGAGGGGAGACTCTCTGATCCCCGCCTCAGCTCACAAAGGAGTGAGCAGCCAGCTTTACCAATGTCCCTGAGTGGGAGCCCACGAAATAGCTAATTGCTAGGCATGGGCTCCAAATCTAGCAGGTTACATACACAGCTTTGTTTTTTCATTGTAGTAAAATAAACATAACATAAAATTTCGACCATTTTTAGGTGTCCAATGTGGAGGCACTAAGCACATTCACACTGTTGTGCAACCATCACCACTGTCAGCTCCAGAACCTTTGCATCTTCCCCAGGAAACCCTGTGCTCATTGGACAACCACTCCCCATTTCCCTCAGCGGCCACCACTGTCGACCTCTGTCTATGAATGTCACTACTCTGGGCACCTCATACAAGTGGAACCAGACAGTAATTGTCCTTTAGTGACTGGCTTATTCACTTAGCAAAACGTTGTCAGGGTTCACCTGTGTTGTAGTGTGAGGCAAAATTTCTTTCCCTTTTAAGGTGGAATCATAGTCCATTGAATAGACCACATTTTGTTTATCCAATCTTCTGTCAATGGGCCCTCGGTCTGCTTCCACCTTTTTTAGCTGTTACAAATAATGCTCCTAGGAACACGGTGCACAGATATCTTTCTGAGACCCTGCTTTCGATCTTTGGGTATATATCCAGCACATACGACTTTTCCATTTCCACTAAACTCACAAATTAATTGCTTGCATGCAGAAATTAACTTCCACTGTTCCACATTAGCCCGGGGTATGTGAGACCCAGCTCCCTACACTAGACCCAGAGATCTTGTGTGGATCGTCATTTTCTTTATTTCTTTCCAACCCCTCTTTGCCACCAGCGTAGTTTCTCCCTGTTTGGCTTCCTGAGAATAGAAACATTCCCAGGGAAGCCGCTGACTAATGTAAAGCAGTGTTTTCCAGCCTTTTCAGCCGCCGGCATACGTGCCCTGCTGGTTGGGCATGAGTGGTGGATGCGTGTGGACAAGACGGTGTCTTTTGGCTTCAGGTTGTCCCTTTGGGACCATCTGGGTAAAATTCGGGCATTTGGGGAAGTGGCTGCCCAGGCACTGGTCACACACCAATCCTTTAGAAACAGAAAGCAAACAGTAACCATTTTCAACCTATCATTGCCTCCTAACTCTACCTTATTGGGTTACAATTAAAATTTACTACCCAGTTTTATATTCACAGACTTCAACTAAATTATCGAACCATCTGGTGAATAAAGAAAGCCTTGTTGCGGAGTGGCATTTGGGTAGGGGGCAGGGTGGCAACGTTACAAAGGAGAATTGTCTGGATACTCCTCATCGAGACACTTCACTCCCATCTCCCCTGTCGTAAAACGGGGACTCGGTGCCAGTGCGCTAGATAGCCGGGGAGCCAGGGAGAGGGATCAGGGGAGAGCAGCCAGGGAGGTAGGAGGGGCAGGTAATAAAATTTAAGTGCGCCCCGCGTGCGCCAGGCACTTTACATACATTATCTTACTTAATGTCCATAAAACATTATGACACGTGCGCTCATATTCTCATTTTATAGCTGAGGGAATAGAGCCCAGAGGGAACGGAGGTTTCCTGCACGTGGGCCAGCCAGTCTCTGTGAGTCCAAACCCCAGGCTGCTGACTGAGACACTGGCTCTCCATGGGTCTCAGGGCCCAGCCACGCCATCCAGAGGCGAGTTACAGCCACAGTGGGAAGTCCAGGGCACGTCCTCATCCCGGAAGTGCCATCTGCTCAGCCCTGTGTGCCCTTCTTCCTCTCCAGGTGCCACAGTGCCGACCTGCCCTTGGCCCCCTGCCTTCCATGGCCAGCCTGAGCCACTGGGAGGCCCTGCCCGGGAGGCCGCAGAGAGGACTCGGAGCTGGCGTCCAGTCATGAGCCAGAGTAGGGTAGACCTGGCCCCAGATGGGGAGGATGGAAGCGGCTTGGGAGACTGACAAACTTATAGCTGGAAACCCAGCATAACCTGCAGCCACTGGCCTTGGCACAACCTCACTGGCTTCTGTGAGAAGCCGTTAGCAGAAGCTGGTAGGGGCACACTCAGCCTTGCAAGATCATTAGAAGTGCATGCTGTTCCGGGTGCCAACACTGCTCATGGCACATGGTGGGCACCCAGCAATGGCATTCCCCATTATTATTAGGACACGTTGTAGAGATGCTGCTCTGAGGGGTTTGATGGACAAAAGGAGTAAAGTGTGTGCACAGGTGTGCAAGGGGATGGTCACAGAGTGGGGGGAGACCATGGGAAACAGACACCTGCCCGCTGTGCATATAGGCCCCGGCTGATGACAAGGTGAGGCGGCCATGTCTCCCTGTCCTTCCCTTGTCAGTGCCCATGAGTGGGGGATGGAGGAGCTAGGCAGGAGGCCAGGTGAGGCCGTGGGGAATGAGGGTTTGGCGAGGATGAACTTAGAGGGCCCTGGCCAGCACCACCCCCCCTCCCCGCCCCCCAGCTCTGGCAACTTCCCATCTCTCCTGAGAACTTCCTTCCCACAGGGTCTTCCACATACCAGCACCGCGGCAAGGGCCATGACAATGGACTTGACTTGGGAACACGCATGAGCTCCCAGCCGCCTGGCCGGTGGGAGCGGCGGATGCTGGCCAGCCTCCTGGACCTCAGGAGAGCGTTTCTCACAGGATCAGGGGTGGGCCCCCAGGGCTCTACCACGGAAGGGGGCTTCTGGCTGACCAAAGGCAGGGCCTGGCTCGGACTAGTCTCTGCCTCCAGCCAGCACCTTGCCCTGAGCCCAGACCCAGGAGGCTCCCTCAATGAGCCGTGTGAATGTTCCAGCTCCGCTTCTGCCACCTTTTTGGTCTTTGGGCAGCCGGGGCTTTCTGTGCCTGTCTCTCTGCCCCAATTTGAAACCTCTAGGGTAAAGCAGGATAAGACTGCTGCCACGCCGCCACTCGACTGTGTGTCAGGCGGACACTGCAGGCTTTTCACACCTCAGGACTACTTTCCCTGCTCCCAGGAGATGGCAGGACGTGGCACATCCCGGTTCACAGCCTGGCTCTGACACTCCTCTCTGTCTGGGGATCTCAGGGAAGTCCCTTAGCCTCATGGGGCCCAGGGCAATACGGTCCTACCCTTATAGGGTGTGGTGTGGGGTCAATGGATCAGTATGCCATGCTCAGCATAGACTGAGAGCCATAGACACATTAGCTGTGACACCTTCGCTTTGTCGATGAAGAAACTGGCTCTATTCGGGGCCCCACAACTGGTAAATGTCTGCAACAGAGTGGACCCCAGCTGACCGACTCTGAAACTGAGCCACATTGTCATGCTACATACATGACGATTCTTCCCAAAGACCTGAGGCATCTGAGCCATGGGTGAGACATGGCCCTCAAGATGTGGCCTGGATGGCGCCTCCGGCTCCCACTTCCTGCACCCCAGCCCTCAAGAGATGCCCTGCTCTGTGCTCTCAGGCGGCTTCCCCTCCAGGGCAGAGGCTGTGCCTTATGTTTCAGTAAACATCTTGTTCTAATGGGAGTATTTACAGAGCTACGCACACGTGGTCCGAACAGGGCTCTGTTCCCCTGAGTGAGCACAGCCGTCCAGCCACCATGCAGATCACAGCCAGAATGTGCCCCCCCCCCCCCCAAGGATCCCTCGTGCCTCTTCCATCACAGCCACCCCCAGAAAAAACATTTCCTGCCACCATGGATTAATTTTATTTATTTAAAAAAATCTTTATCTAAACGGTATGATACAGTGTGCCCTCTTTGGGGTCTGACTTTTTTTCATCCAGTATCTGCAAGGTGCATCCTCGAGCTGTGCTATTGCTGCCGGGCATCTGGCTGTGCCCACCCTTGTGCATCTCACAGCGGCGTCTTCTCTGGCTGGTTCAGCCGCGGGCTCATGTTTGCTGAGTGGATGGTACACCCTTCAACCTTTGCATGGGTCTCCCAATGGACAGAAGATGCAGGCAGGAAGATAAAACCTTATTCCCTCCCCTTCCCCAGGATGGTCTCGGGATGCTAGGTATCGATGCTAGAGTTAGGGAATGCCTGAGAGACTGTTGGGCTGAATCTTCCCATTCTTACAGGTTCATGAACTTGCCCACCCCCCCGCCCCCCCGAAGTAAAGGACTTGCCTGAGCTTGCACAGGGGGTGGTGTCAGAGCCCATGTGGAACCCGAAGTCCTAGCTGTGAGGCCACTGGCCTGCCAGTAGGACCCGCGGGTCTGGAGATGGGCCAGCATTAGGTCAGCAAAGGCTCAGGCCTGTGAACCATCAGCCAGGGTGCAACCCACAGCAGCCCATGTCCTGGAGTTCCCACCAGGGCTGCAATGGTGGGCAGCTGTGGTGTGGGATGCCTCCTCAACTCCACAGCACCGTCAGAGAAGAGCTGAGGCCACTGAACGGGCAGATGCGGGTTCCTACCCCA
This sequence comes from Myotis myotis, assembly GCF_014108235.1. Classification (NCBI taxonomy): domain Eukaryota; kingdom Metazoa; phylum Chordata; class Mammalia; order Chiroptera; family Vespertilionidae; genus Myotis; species Myotis myotis. The sequence goes on from NW_023416315.1 coordinate 60,547,963, forward strand.
GTGTCACCATTATTCAGTGATGTTCTCTCTGTGCTTCGCTTGGTTCATCTCTAGAGACAGTGACCCACACATGGGCTGTGATGGAGGCTAAGTAGCTACCTGGCACAGTGCCTGGCACTAGATAGGGATGTGGCAGCATTAGTCAGGCTGCAGAGGGTAAGTGGCGGGGTGGGATGGTCAGCAGTGTGCACAGCCCATTCTGTGGGGGCATGACCAGGCCCTGCCAGCCTCGCCCTCACAGGTGGCAGTCAGAACCCGGCCTCCTCTGCAGGTACCGGGCTACCGGCAGGAGCGCGTGGAGAAAGGCCTGAAGCTCTTTGCCCAGCTCATCAACAACAAGGTGTTCCTGCTCTCCTTCATCCGCACGCTCGAGTCTCAGCGCAGCTTCTCCATGCGCGACCGGGGCAACGTGGCCTCGCTCATCATGACGGTGCTGCAGAGCAAGCTGGAGTATGCCACCGACGTGCTGAAGCAGCTGCTGGCCGACCTCATTGACAAGAACCTGGAGAGCAAGAACCACCCCAAGCTGCTGCTTCGGAGGTGAGAGGCAGCTGCGGGTGGCCGGGGCGGCGTAGGTCAGAGGGTCCCTACCCCCATCCACCAGGCCTGGGCTTTGCCTGCCAAGGAGACCGGGGCAGAGCTCCCAGAAGGAGTAGCCAAGTCCTCCAAGGTCAGGGACCGACTTGCTCAAAGGCTGGGTGCATCCCACACTTTCCATAAAGAACCTGCCCATCATGAAACTGGCCACGGCCCAACTGCTCACCTGGTTGTGTTTCATCTGCCCCTGTATCTGCTCTCCATCATTCTCTCTCTGCCCTTTTGCTTCCCTGATTTTGCCCCTTTTTACTGGAATTCTTTTCTTGTGGGATCTTTAGAGGTCATTTTCCATCCCCTGGCTTTGTCCAAATCAGAACTTGAATTAGGAGCGATAACCCAAGGCCGCTCTGGGAACCCACCCCACCATCTCAAGATGGTAGGTTTGAGCCCCGAGCCACTTGCACTGCTATCTATCTGCTTGTGATCACTATGAGTCACACGTGACTATTTAAATCCAAATTAATTAAAAGTAAGTAAAATTAAATATCACCCGAGAGCTATTGGAGATGCAGCCAGCATCCCGGGTCCCTTCCCACACTCGGTGGGGCAGAGTCTGCATTCCGACGAGACACCGAGGTGATCTGAATGCGTAGTAACGTTTGAGAAGTGTGGCCCAGCCCGTGTGTGAATTACAACCCTTCAACGGCAACTTGCCTGATGCATTGCAGCAAGGATTTCCTGGCACCTGTTCTAGGCTCTGCACAGTCCGGGGTCCACCGCTCACACGACTGGAGCCTCATCCTGGACCCTTGAAACCCCAGTGGTCACATGTGAATTGGTAGCCAGGTCCTGTGGCTTCCACCTTACAGGAGTTAGACCCTCTGACTCTATCCACGCTGCCATTGGCACTTTCCATGCACTCGAAGGCCTTTTCTCCTTTAGGCTGTTATTCCAGTGTCTTTTGCCTTCCCGTAGAATCTACGGAGTAGACAGAGGACCCACGTCCGGTCCTCCGCTTGGACCACCATTTACCGGCTGCCTCCCGTCCTTGTTCTTGGTCTAGGACAGGACCTCCTGCTTGGTCCCGTGCATAGAGGTGGCTTTCAGAGCGCTGACCCCAGGCTTTCTCGGATGCAGTGGGCCTTGGCCTGCGCAGCTGCAAAGGTTGCTACACGCAGGAGCAGCCACACAGCTTTGGCAACTGCATGGTGGATCACTTGGATTTTTGTTTTGCTTCCACCACGCAGCTCCCCACCCGCATAATGCTGGGGAAGCCAGGCCTGCCAGAGCCCCCGGGGACATTTCCGGGCGTGGTCTTGCTCTGTGCCTGTGTCACCTGCTCTCGTTTTCTGCTCGCTCTCTCTCAGATGCCCTCTCTCCCCTCTGCCTGCCTTCGCCGCCTTTCTTCTTCTTGCCCTTGGCTGCCCCACTCCTTTCAACAGTCTTACTTCTTTTCTCCTCTCACCTTCATTGTGTGCCGACAACTGCCCAGCTGCCTTGGGATTTTAGTTATTAGTATCTTCAGGTGCCTTGCGACTTTCAAATCTATGTAGCCATGCCTGGATGGGCTGGTTTCTCTTTGGAGCTGGCCACACACGCTTAGTGCAAGGTTGAGTGTAGTTTGTTTTCTCTAAGTGGATGCAACCAAAAGTGGCCTTTGGCCAGTAACACTGCTGCCGTGTCTTCAATTCCAAAGTAAAAGGATAAATGGACTTGGGTAGAGGCATGAAAGATGCAAGTTAGACTCAAGAAGGAACTTTCTGTCATTGTACATGAAACACCAGAAGGGTTCCCAGAGGGAGTTCCAAAGAGCATGGAAGCCTTTGAAAGGGGACCATTCTGGCATCTCTTGGGAAGAGCGAGGCACAAGCTGCTGACAGCTCTGCGTCCAGCTTAGGTGGAGGGTCAGTCCAATCTGGCCTTTTTGCCAGCACCCCCTGCTCCTGCCAACTTCCTTTCTGTCGTCTGCCAAATTAGAAACTCCCAGGTTTTTTTGTTTTTCTTTTCTCACCCAAATGAATATAAAGCTCTCTAAGGCCCAATGTGATCCCTACGAGCCGCATGTGACTTATAAAATCTAAATTAATTAAAGGTAAATAAAATGCAAATTCAGCTCCTCAGATGCTCTGGCTGCATTTCAACTGCCCTGTAGGCATATGCCTGGTGGCTACTGGGCAGCAGAGAGAGCGTTTTCATCATCCCAGACAGTGCCCAGCACTGCTAACCTGTTCCCACCAAAACCCGCCAGGAATCCGGGCCCAGAGCAGTGTCTCCCAGCCTCGCAGGCAGAGCTTGTCGTATCGCTACGGGGTGTCTAGGAGTCCGTGGACTCGGTATTCTTTAGGATCTCGGGATTTGATCCAAAAACCTTAAGCAGCAAGACCCATGCAGACTTCTTCCCCTGCCTCCCCAGTCCTGGGGTCTGACCGGCTGCTTCTGTCTTTGTCTTCCTCTGCTGGCCGGCTCGGTGGCGGGTGACAGGACTGAGTCAGTGGCCGAGAAGATGTTGACCAATTGGTTCACCTTCCTGCTCTACAAGTTCCTCAAGGTACGCTTGGCTGTGGGGGTATCTCTGGCCTTGCCCCCGTTTCCCCACCAGCCTGGGCACCAACCTGCCTCCTCCCCAGCCTGCCCCATTTCCCTCACAGCCCCCAAGTCTATACCCCCAGGGGCCTGACTGTTAGTACCCCAAAGAAACACAGTTCCCCTCGTCACTGAGGGAACAGGCTCCTGACATGTCGGAGACAGCCTCGCAGTCAGTCCCAGCTCGAGGGACAGGTCCCACAGGCTGCTTCTCCGGGGCAAGCGGAGATGAGCCTCTGAGAGGTCCATGCAGGAGCCATTCAGCTAAAAACAATTCACCCCCACTTCCCTGCTTTCCCTCTTCCTCTCCCTCCTGCCTCTCCCAGCCCCAGACTGACTGAGGCCGAGAAGGGTCCCAGGCAGGTACAGCAGCTGCCTTGCCGGCACATAAGTGATGACGTGCCTGCGATTTGGAAGAGCTGCCCGACATCCAATTACTGACTTGTTTGCTAAGGAGGTCACAGCACTGAGGACTGACCTCGGTCTGAAGATGGGGCTGCAGAGAAAATGGGTGGAGTGAGATGGGGCAAAGGACCAGAGAGGGGGTGAGAGGCAGGAAGAGAAGAAGAGCTGCAGGACGGTGGCGGGACAGGGCAGATGGGAGAGGACAATGTGGGCAAAGGAGCCCAGGGAGATGTACCTCTGAAGGCGGGAGTTGAAAACCCAAGAGTAAAGCAGGTGGGAGCAGGAGGAGAGAAGCGAACCAGAGTTGCAGTCAGCAGCCCTCTGGAGAGGCAGGGGCCATGGGAGCCTGGCCCCACTCACCTGTGGTCCAGTGGCCGCCCAGCATGGTTTTTCTCCTCACCAGGAGTGTGCCGGGGAGCCCCTCTTCTCGCTCTTCTGCGCCATCAAACAGCAGATGGAGAAGGGGCCCATCGATGCCATCACGGGTGAGGCCCGCTACTCCCTGAGTGAGGACAAGCTCATCCGCCAGCAGATCGACTACAAAACCCTGGTAAGCCAGCCCCGCAGCCTTTCCCCTGGGCCCTGGGCAGCGGGCTTTGGTCTGCCCAGCCCCTGCCCAACAGAGGGGACGGGGGAAATGCTGAAAAGCCACCTCTCCAGGTTTGCTCACTGCAAGGGGCCAGCCAGCTGCTCCCCCTGTGCCCGTCACCCCAGATGTCCTCTGTGCCACCACTCTGGGGCACCTGGATTGGGGACCAGTAGCTCAGATACACCTGAGCAACACTCCAGCAAAGTCTAGTGGGCTCCCGGGCCAGTGCCCTGAACCGTGGGGTCCTGAGCCCCTGCCAGCTGCTGTCTGACTGACCCCCCTGAAGGAATGCTTTCTTTCTCACCCATTCTCCCAGCAAGGAGAGTGGACACCTCCACGCAGAGAGCAGGTGGGGGCACGAAGGAGCGGAACCCGGGAAGAGTTCCCTGTGGTTCTGAGGCCCACCTGTGCCCACTGGTTCAAGTCAAATCCGACGTGCCCCGAGCTGTGGAACATGAGGCCAGGAGAGCCTAGTGGTGGAGGCGTTGTCCAGGGAAGGTGGGGATGCCCTCCGTGGAGGTTAGACCCCACCTCCTGACAGAGACCTCGGAGACAGCAAAGCTCAGCTTGTAGAAGCCCGGGGCTTGGAAACAGGCAGACCCGGCTTGGAGCCCTGACTCCGCTTCCGACTAGCAGGGTGGTTTGGGTTCATCTTAGTCTCAATCTCTCCAAGTCTGTGTTTCTTTATCTGAAAAAAATGGGGATAATACTAGACCCTGCTAAAGCAGAGATGACAATAGTATGCAGCCCCAAAGTTGTGCAGAGGATGGAATGGGACAGAAGGGGGAGGCGCTGAGCCAGAGGCAAATGCTCCCTGCCGCCTTGCCTCGCTGCCACCAAGCCTGACCGCTGGCTGCCCGCTCCCTCCAGGCCAGGGAGCCCTCTCTCAGGCATTTTAGGAAAGAGTTGTGATCTCCCACCGGGCCTTCCGTAGGAAATGGGGCAGGAAGTGGAAAGGGGCTGAGAAAATAAGAAAAATGTCAGGGTGACCAAGAAGGAAAGACAGAGAACAGAAGATTTAACATGCACTGTGGGGGGATGGGGCACCTGGCAGGCCAGGCTGGGCATGGCAGAGCCAGACGTGAGGGTCGGCGAGCCAGGGAGAGTCCCAGACACAGAGGCCAGCTGGGGGGACTGTCCCTGCTGCTCTGAACGAAGCTGTTCCTGCTGTCTGAGAGTGATGTAACCATGATGCACCTGTTACTCTATCTTCAGAGGCCCTGGGAAGCCCAACAGCATCCCACAGACTCACCAGGATTGGCTCAGTTGCTAAGCTTTAAAGAGGCAGTGTGGGGCCAGGGCCCCTGCTTCCTGCAGGCCTGGTCTGCTCTGGAGGACAGCGTTAGAGGCTCCTATTAAAATGGGAAAGGGGAAAAATTCTTCCAAAAATAGAAACTTGAAGAGACTTCTTAATGAGCCAGAACTACTGTTGAAACATCTCTGCTGGATCTCTCCCCCTTCACTCCCTTCCTTTCCCATCTCATCAGTGGCTCCCCAATATTGCATCCAACACAGTGAGCTGTAAGAATGCCCTGTGCCCAAACCACGGGGTCCTTCTATTCCATAGGTTAAGGTATCGTTAGCACAGCTGGCTCAGGCTCGCTTACACAGCACGTGGGGAAGTCGGAGGGGGTCAGGGAAGAGCATCCAGGAAGGTGGAAACGCTGGGAAGAGGCTCTGTGAGGAATGGGGGAAGAAATTACAATTGTTCTACCCAGAGAAGAAATGGCTGCAGGGAGACTTAACAGCCACCTTTAGGCCTGTGAACGGAAACTCCCACGCACAGAAGTGGGAGTAGCCCCAAGGCTGGTGAGGACCGGAAAGGAAGAAAGTGTTAGACAGCAGCACACAGGGCTGACTGAGTCTCCAAGTGAAAGGGGTCACAAAAAGATAGGAGGTCGTGGGATTCGGCAGTGGCTGGGGGAGCCCAGGGTGCTTTGGGCCAACTGATGGTGACCTTGTTCTTGGCAGAAGGGATAACCACAAAGAATGAGACAGCTGCTGACTGGCTTGGGGACATATCGCTTTATAGAAGCTGCCCCTCTTCAGTGCTGAGTGATTAATTGTATTGATACTAGAACTTAGACTGGGGCCCTGCTGCTGGGAGTGCCCATCTGCATCCCCTGGGAGCCTGCTAGATGCTAGAAGCTCACGCAAGAGCCTGCTAGATGCTCACCCAAGAGCCTGCTACAATGCAGAATTTCAAGCCTCATTCTAGGCCTCCGGAATCAGAGTCTGCATTTTAACAAAAACCCTCACCCAGCAGAAAAAACACACCAGGAAGTTTGCTCAGAAACTAGCCAAGGGTCATGGGAGTGGCGGTAGGAAGGAAACTTCTGGCTGGAGCTGTGGCTTGGCTGGTGGCTGGGAATCCTGTCCCTCAGTGGGGCCACTGCTGCTTCTCTGCCTGCCCTGAGCTCCATGGAGCTCTCCCAGGGCCCCCATGAGCCCTGGGCAAGTGGAAACGTCAGGAGATCATGCCCAGGCGACAGCCTCTCCTCTCGGTCTCTTGGCGGAGGAGGCCCAGAACAGGCTGCATCGCTGCCCGGGGCAGGCTCGGAACACAGGACAGCAGGGAGGCCAGGGCACGGAGCAGCAGGCTGTGCTTGGCTGCTGAGGGGGCAGGGGGGGTCCAGAGGCTTTTAAAGGACAGAGCGGCTGGCAAGGGCACTCAGAGCTGCACATGGTTCAGAGTTCCTTCCACCATTGTTCTCTGTTTAGGACATTTTGAGAATGAGAGTTTTGGTTTTACAGATTTAGGAGTTTTTTCTTCTTCTTAATGGAATAAGCATGTTCCTATTTGAGCTCATAGCAGTCTGGTTGCTAATGAAAGGCAGGCATCCAGGGGCCAGGGTTCTGATTGCCACCACATGGAGTGAGGGTGAGGGCGTGAGGGGGTGAGGGGGGGAAGGTCGTTGTCTGAGTCTGCAAACCAGACGTGCAATTGGGAAATGGTTGGGGTGGCGGGTGCGGTGAGAGTTCAGAGGAGGAGAAGCACAGGGGCTCGGGCAGCAGGGTTGGAGGGAGGGTACAGGTGCCCAGAGTGGCATGGCCACTGGACGGCCCCTGTGCCCCACAGCATGCGCCCGCTCCACTGTGGTCCCCCAGGATCCCCACAGCCTCAGCCATGCAGAGCGAGCCTCTGGAAACAGCAAGGGAAGAAAGGCCTCTGGAAACATCCCAGAAGTTTTTAAAGGAAAAGATAGTTTGGTGCTTTAAGCAGAGTCTTCGCTTTTCTGACTAGTTCCAGAAGGAGAGGTTGAGGTCCTGAGCCAGGGTAGCCTCTCCCCCTCACACAAGGTTTCAGGGGTCTCAGGTGGCCTGAACCTGAAATGTTTTATGAGCCCCAAACCCTCATAAACCCGAAGCTTATGAAAACTTGAGAGAAAGGCACCAGACCCACGTTAGTGTGAGTGTGTGTGAGAGGGAGGACAAGGAAGACAGACTGACACACACAGATGGGGAGGGGGGGGGCGGTCAGCGGTGGGTGAGAGTCTGGGTGTGCACTTGAGAAGGTACCTCTGCGTGTCTGTGTGTGTGTGTGTGTGTGTGTGTGTGTGTGTGTGTGTGTAGAGAGAGAGAGCATGCATGCATGCATTAGTGTCCAATCTCATGCAGATTTCCCCTCACTGCCTCCTTCTACTTGGACCTGGTTCTCTCTGGAAAAAAAGTCAGGATTGTTCAGTGTGCAGCCCTACTCCTGCAATGACCCTGAAGTCACAGCGCCTTCCTGCTGCTCGTAGGACTAGAAGGGCAGAGGGCTTGGTGGGAACACAGTTGGGCCGGGCTCTCCCCAGCCCCCTCCGGTCCAGCCCGCAGACGGGGAGCTGGTCAGGACAGGGGCCCGGGATGCTGCAGGGACCCTCCAAGCTCTTCCTGCTGCCCTTCCCACATGTTTCTCTCCCCCTCCCCCAGGTCCTGAGCTGTGTCAACCCAGACAACGCCAACAGCCCTGAGGTCCCAGTGAAGATCCTCAACTGTGACACCATCACTCAGGTCAAGGAGAAGATTCTGGACGCCATCTTCAAGAACGTGCCCTGCTCCCACCGGCCCAAGGCTGCAGATATGGACCTGGGTGAGTGGCGGCCCACCCAGGGCTGTCCTGTGAGCGGTTGGAAGCACCTCTTACTCGATGGTGGATCCAGGGTTCAGGGAGAAGGCACACACAGCCCCTGGGGGCCCAGGGGGTATCTCCTTCATGGCCACTTAGTGAGCAGTAAGCAGAGAAGGGCTGCAGTCTGCTGCGGTCTGACAGCCTCGGGGGTCTTTTGAGTAGCTGAGGGTGGGCATGGAGGTATCCTATCTGCAGTGGGGAGGTTTTAGTCTGAGTCTGTGTGGTTCAAGGTCTTGCCACTGCCTTTGTTGTGCCCCCAGGCTCTGCCCTTCCCTCTGTTCCGTGCCTGTGCTTTTTGCTGACTACCTGAGGCGTGAGGGATCTGGGTCAGTGATGGAGGGAGGAGGAAAGAATAGAGAAAAATGAGCTCTGGCGCCTACGGGGGAGCAGGGTGACATTTTATTTGAATGTTCCACGAATAGATCGAATAGCCTATATAAACAAGGGCACGCCACGTAGGGCCAGCTGTACTTAGACCCAGTTATGAACTGCCTGCCTGTTTAGTACGCTTTCTTCCTGGGAAATCCTAGCAGGGAGCCCCAGGCTCCAAAGAGACCCATGCTGAGAGAGGCGGTGTGGCTCCTGGGTCAGCATCAGACACACCTGACGTGGAGTCCTGGAGCTGCCGAGTTCCAGCTGTGTGACCTTGGTCAAGTTACTTAACCTTTCTGTGCCTCCGTCTTCTTGCCCATAAAGTGGAGATAATAGTATCTGCCTCAGGATGCGTGAAAAGTCTCTGAGTGCAGTGCTGGCCCCAGTCAGTGTTGGCTGCTGCTAGGGATGCGTGTGAGGATAATACTAGTGAGGCAACGGTGCGTGTCTGCTTGTTGATCCTGGCCCCGGACAGGAAGGCTTCTGTGTGTCTGTGCTATGTCTGGGGAACCGTGGCAACATAGGGTTGGGAGGACCTCCAGAGGCCGCTAATCCATCCGTCTGGCCTCTAAGCTGGCGTCAGCTAAGCCATCCGAGACACATGGGCATCTGCGCTATTTTCTAAAACCCACAGCAAATCCTCACCCTTTCCCACTGCAGTGCCCCACCCAAATGCTGGTGCCTAAAGACGCAGGACCAGGAAGTTCTGCTAACTCGCCGCAATTCTTACTGCTTCACTGAACCCCTCTCCTCTCGCTGGGCTCCTGGCAGGGTGTGTCGGGTCCTGTGCCCAGAGCCCTGATGCCCGGGGAGAGAGACTGGGCAAGCGTGTGCTCTCCTTCACTTGGGAGGTGTCTCTGTGAATGTTGTTTCTGGAGGGAGGGAAGGAAGGAAGGAAGGAAGGAAGGAAGGAAGGAAGGAAGGAAGGAAGGAAGGAAGGAAGGAAGGGAGGAGGAGGGAGGGAGGGAGGGAGGAAGGAAGGAAGAAAAGAAGGAAGGATGGAAGGAAGGGAAGGGAAAGAAAGGGAAGGGAGGAAGGAAGGAAAGGAAGGGAAAGAAAGGGAAGGGAAGGGAGGGAGGGAGGGAGGGAGGGAGGAAGGAAGGAAGGAAGGAAGGAAGGAAGGAAGGAAGGAAGGAGGAGGGAGGAAGGGAGGAAGGGAGGAAGGAAGGAAATGTAAGAGTTGGGGGGAGGGGGGGAGTGTCTCCACATGTATCCTGGGGCACTGGTCCTTAGAGTCAGATTGGACATTTGTGTCCACATGCGGGTGACTCTATTGGAATGAAGATCCCATGGATGGATGACGTGAAGGGTCCTGTTACAGGAGCCGTGGGAGAGAAAATGGTCACTGACAAGGAGGACCCTGTGTTCCCCATCCCCAAGCAATTAATTCAGTGGCTGCTCCATGATGGGTTTCTCAGGTAGCACCCAGCATTCCGTTAGCTTTTCTGTGGGAGCCACGGCAGGGGCCACCCTTGGCTTCTCAGTGCCCCTCTCTGCAACCTGGGTGGGAGGGTAATCCTGACATAGTGAGGCCAGCGCAGAGCTGCTGGGAACTTCGTGCTGTGGGGTGAGTTTGGAGCAGTGAGGTGGTGCTGGCCCCCAGAGGCCCTCCTGCGTGTGGTGCTGACAGAGCCCTGTGCTCTGGTGCTTGGGGATGGGGGCCTCCCCACGCAGGTGAGTGCCAGGTGGGTGTGTCAGCCTCCACCTGCCGCATCGAGACAGCTTCCGCACGGGAACGCTTCTCCCTTCCCAGCGCAGGACAGGTGGGTGGGGAGGAACACACGCATCCCATCCTGTCGTGGCTCAAACACCTGCTGGATCTCAGGAGGGATGGGGCCAGGGTCCTTCGGCATCAGCTAAGGCTCAAGCTCAGGGCCCCCCTGGAAGCAGATCCAGGGGCCACCACTTCTGCACCAGTTGGTTTCCTGGGGAGAGACCCCTTCATGGCTGGTAGATGCTGCTCAGGACTACGCCTCCCCACCCTGTTAGCTTTAGAGAATTGCTTCCTTCAAAGGCCTGGGGGTGCGGGCCCCGCAAAGCAGATGATTAATGGGAAGATCTCGGCTTCCCACAGCCACAGTGGGAAAAACCTGCAGTGGAGGTGGCCGCTCCAGCTCAGCCAGGGCCCTCCTGCTGGCCACCTTGGGTGTGGGCAGCCTGAGCCTGCGTGCAGCCAGGACCTGCCTGAGGGTTGCACCTCCGCAGCTAGAGGCTGCTCAGGCAGGGGGAAGCTGCCTGCTTCATAGGGGGCCAGGCCTCCTGGGTCCCAGTGCTCACGACAGTGCTCACACCTCAGGCACCAAGAGAATAAAGTGCCACCTCCTGTCGCAGGCGCTGGGGAAGGACCCAGGGCCAGCCTGGGGGACAAGCCTCCACAGCATGGACAGATGAAGGGAGGGGGCCAAAGAAGAGCCCCCCCGGAAAGGAGGTCATGGTCATGCTGAATCCTAGCCACGGCCGCATGATGGGTGCTCCTCTGAGAAAAAGTCCTTTCTTCTGTTAAATCCTGCATTTGGAGCTGCTCCCTCTCTCTGGCCCTCTTTCTGCCACAGCCAGATCATGTAATAACGAAAGCTGGGCCCCTCAGAGACCCAGATCCTTCTTCTGCACAAAGACTCAGCCTCCAGACCCCCAGGGGGAGAGCAGACAAGGAGAGTGGTTTCCATTCTGTAGGTGAAAGTGCTTTGAAAGCTAAAAGCAATTTACAAATGTAAGGTGTGATTGTTGTAAAAAAGTAATCTATGCCAAAGGAATGCATAGCAGGCAGGCAGGGAGGGGACTGGCTCAGCCACATGGGCTGGGCAGAGGCAAGGCAGCCAAGCGTCCCCCATCTTCATTCTCCCCAGACCTCCTCCTCCCATAGCTGAGGGCATTGGGCAAAGACTGCCTTCCCCGCCTGACATCAGCCCCCTTCAAGGCAAGAGCACCTGCCCCAGGCCAGCTCAGAAGGAAGCAAGGGCATTTTAAATTACTCAGATAATTGTCCCAAGTAACTCCAGTCCTAACACCCTCCCCTGCCTTCCCCCATCTCTGTGGCTCCCGGCCTGGCCTAGCCCCTCAGTCCTGACGCTTTTATTCTTTGATCCTTAGACTGGAGGTCTCCCACTCCTCCCCCCACCCATTCAGCAAACTTTCCCAGGCACTGGGAACCCAGATGGGGAACTGTCTTAGGATTCTCCAGAGAAACAGAGGTGTATAGATAGGACGTGCATTGGAATGTATAGATAGATAGATAGATAGATAAAGAGATAGATGATGATAGATAGATAGATAGATAGATAGATAGATAGATAGATAGATAGATTTTAAGGAATTGGCTCACATGGTTATGGAGTCTGAGTCCATTCGGGCTGCTATGACATCCCACAGACTGGGTGGCTTATAAGCAGCAGCTGTCAGATTTGGTGCCTGGTGAGGAAGTTGGTACCTTCTCCCTGTGTCCTCACAAGGCTGAAGGGGCAAGGGATCCTCTGAGGTCCCACTGATGAGAGCTTTACCCTCATGACCTAATCCCCTCCCACAGGCCCCTCTCCCTCTATCACCACATTGGGGGTTAGGATGTCAACATGGGACTCTGGGGACACAGACATCCAGTCTACAGCAGGGAGGCTAGCAAGTCCAGAATCTGCGAGGTGGGCCAGCTGGCTGGAGACCCCGGGAGGAGCCAGCGTTGCAGTTCAAGGCCGAGTTCCCTCTTGTTCGGGGGGGAGGCCAATCTCTTGTTCTCCTGTGACCTTCGCCTAATTGAATGAGTCCACTCACATTATGGAGGACAATTACTTTACTCAGAGTCCGCCAATCCAAATGTTAATCCCATCTCAAAAATGATGATTTTCCTCACAGGAAATCCAGAATAATGTTTAACCGCACAGCTGGGTGCCACGGCCCAGCCGAGTTGACACTGAAATTAACCATCACGGGAGCCAGAGTGAAGGATACGGGGGCCCACCTTCACTTCAGTCTGCTGGAACTGGGGGGAGGAAAGATATTACAGGGCAGGGCATGGGGGCTGTGCTGGACAGATGGGTCTTTGGGAGCTCTCAAAGCACAGTGCCGAGGGCACCCCCTCCGTTATCCTGAGGCTGTTCTCACCAGGTGTATGTCCCTTCCCACCCACAGGGATTGGGTACAGGTACCCCCTCGCACTGCTAAACTCTTCAACCAGCATATAGCATCATAAGAGGCTACCTGGGGCACCCTCTGTGTCTGGCATGGGGGTACCCATGTAGCAGAAGGCAGGACAGCCCTCTTTCTGAGTCTTGGGAATCTTTTGTCTCCTCCCTGGAGGAAATAATTGGTACCATTCGCTTCTATATCGAAGGAGGAGAATCTGCAGCTCAGAGAGACACAGCGCCTGGGCCCTGGTCACAGGACAGGGAGGTGGAGGGAACACCCATGCCAGCCCACGCCTTCTCCTCCGTGGGCCTTAACCTCTAGAGATTCCTCAGGTTTAATGCAAATGCTCTATCAATAGCCCCCGGGACTCCGCCACCCTCTCTGTCTTGCCATTCAAGTCCTGCTGAAAGGATATATTTTTTCAAATAAGTAATTCCTGTATGCAATAAAAAGATACACTATCTTCTGAGTGAAATATAAAGAGTTCACAGCAGCTGTCTCCCCAGTTTGCATTTTCCGCTGCACCTGATGGGAAGCACAGATAAAGATAATGGGATTTTTTTTTTCTTTTTTAGTTCACCTCCCTCTCTCCCTGCAAGGTGGAAGTGTAACAAATTGGATTGTGAGTGTCTGTCCTTTGTGTTTGGAGCCTGGAGCAGGGCACCGGGCTGCAGGGCAGGAGTTGCCAGGGAGGTCGGGGCTAGCAATTTCCTCCTAGTGCCATGCGTGTGAATACCAGGGTCACCTTCCCTCCTTCCTCCGCTCACCACCTGCCTTTTAAATTCTTCTTTTGCCCAGCACACTGCCCAAGTGACACCGGACCGCTGTGTTCCATATTCAAGAATATCCATTAAGCTCTAGCTCATCTCTCTTAAATCCAGTGGCGTAGCACAACCTTCTTCCTTGAGCTCCGGACTTACCACGTAGCAACCCTAGCCAGTGCGGGCACTTTTCAGTTTGCAAAGACCTGGAGCCCAAACTGCTGACGGCACAGTTCTATTTAGGAATTTCTTCTTTTAAGCACCCTGTGTCATCGTTCAATTATTTTATGTTTTAGAACTGGCTCAGAAAATAATCTTTTTTTAACAAAGCCTATTTAGATGGGACAGCCTCCGCTCCCAGGGCAGGTTTGCAGACCTTGTTTGAGGTCACGGCCCTCTCAGCTCTCCCGTGATGCACACCCCTGTGCTTCCGCGCGGCCAGGGCCAGGCATTGAGGGTCTCAGGCTCTGGCCGTGCTCCCTGGACTCACCTGCTAGCAGGTGTGCAGCAGGAGATCGTGTCTCCTCCAGATTTCTGCTCAGGACCCTGCTTTTGGAGGGAGAGCGGGCTCTGTGCAGGGTGGCAGGTGCTCCTGGTGAGAACCTGCTCTCGTGGCCCCCAGGTGAGGAGGGTGGCCTGGGTGGAACACAGAACACAGGCATCTGGCTCTGGAGTTCCTCCCTCTGGATCATGAGGGTTGACTCCGCCAATTCTAACCAGCCTGTGGGCATCTCCCTCCTGCCTTGCCCTCCTAGGCCAGCCCTCCTGCAGCTCCCTGTGATGGGTCTGAGGATGGCTGGTGGTAGGAAGGCTGGACCAGGACTGGCTGGGGGGGGGCGGGGGGGGGAGGGGGACGGGGAGGAAGGGTTGCTGCAAAGCTTTCTGAGTCCCCAGCCTAGGTAAAATGAGGTGCATGCACGAAAGTATGTGCTTGTGTGTCCATGTGTGTGTGCCTATATCTGTGTGTGTGTGTGTGTGTGTGTGTGTGTGTGTGTGTGTACACGCACACACACCCACCATGCTCCTGCCAGCAAGCACAGGGCATGAGGGTCGGAGCTAGTGAGTTAATGTGTGCACCTCCGGGAGGGTTTGCTTCTCGGGGTAGCATCTGCTGGTGGGTGGGGGACCCTCCAGGAGCTGGGCCAGTGATGTGCTCAGTTTCAGCGTCTCCTTCCAGGGTTGGCTTGCAGATGAACCAGCCCCCTCTCTTTCCCTAGACACCTCTCACAAATCCGGTACACACCATGGAGCCCCAGCTCCTCTCCCCTGTCGAATCTCCAAGCATTCTCTCTGGTCCGTCTCCTGGACACCCCCTACAACTCCTTCCCCGCCCCACCGCCTTAGCCCAGGGCCTAAGGCAGCTGTCTTAGACGAGGCTCCCCACCTCTTCTCCTTCACCCTGTCTCTGTGGCCCTCAGTTCAATCCCAGGCACCCTAGCATGGTGTGCCAGAACATTCCTAACTCATTTCCTCTCTTGTGTGTGCCTCGCCAGCCTCTTCCTTCCACTGCCTCCACATGCACGGATCCCTAGACATGTCCCATAAATGGCACCTTTGGATCTGAACCGCTGTCCCCATGCCAAGTGAGGCAAAGGCTATTGAGCCTTCAGCACTCAGCTCTGGCCGCCTCCCCACCCCTGATCCTGCAGACCCTGCTCTTCCTCCAATCACCTGAGTCTTGATTCATTGTTCTCCA
The DNA here is from genome assembly GCF_014108235.1 of Myotis myotis. Classification (NCBI taxonomy): domain Eukaryota; kingdom Metazoa; phylum Chordata; class Mammalia; order Chiroptera; family Vespertilionidae; genus Myotis; species Myotis myotis. Next base: position 60,563,136 of record NW_023416315.1, read on the forward strand.
CACAACATTGCCCACAAACCTCAGCCAGTGGGCAAAGCTTGTGTCCACCCACCAGCGCAACTTGGCTTTGCTGGAAAGGAAGTTCTATGTCCAAGCTACACTGCCAGTGGTTCCCCTGGGTTCCTAGAGCTCTGACTATGGAGCTGAGTGGACGCAGCTACCTGCCAGCATCGTGGTGCAGCCGCAGCCCAGGGTTCCAGCCAGCCATCGCTCTCCCTCCCCCCACACTCGTGACGGTGGGACTCACAGTGCCATGCTGCAGTGCCTGAGCTGTGCCACGTCTGCCGGAGTCTGGGGCCTCTGCTTATCTATCTTTGTATCCCGAGGACCTGGTCCAGTGCCCCACCCAGAGGAGGAACCCTCTCGGTGCCCTAGGGAGGGAACTCAACTGCTTGGCAGAGTGAGCAGCGGCTGGGGATGATGACACGGGGTCTGTCTTCCCAACCTGTTTCTTTAACCTCCAGTCACACAATTAGAAGAATGAGTGGCGATAATTTAGAGAGCGTTTATTTCTGGAATGGGCATGCCTTCTTGTGACTCTGAGGACTTCAGACCATCCTGGGTCCCTGGTTGCTAACAGAGTAGCTCTTGGTTCACCTCTGACTTAGCTCACTGTCTGCCTGCCATGGTCTACCTGGGAAAGGGCCCCATCACTCACTCACACACTCTTCCCCGTCATCCATTCACCCACGCAGGCACTATTCCTTTAAGAAACACGCATCCAGGACTTGCTCTGCCCCAGGTGCTGGGCCAGCCCTGCTGGGTGGCCTCTAGCAGCATCATTTCTGTGTTCCAAGGACAGGCCATCGCTCCTTAACTGTTTGGGGTGCACATGGCCACGCTCTGCCCTACTTTTCAGTTCAGGGCAGAGAGGCAGCCTGACTTTCATTTGCTTACATAATAGTGGACACAACCCAGAGCCAGGGCGGCCGGGTACAGCCACACAGGAGGCTCATTCCGACGCTGTGCACTGCTCAGCTCAGGGCGGTTATGCAACAGGGAAGTCCGCCCGGGGCTCCAGAATCCGCTGTCCCTGCTAGTCCCTCAGGCTGTGCGGCTTGTCCAGATTGCACTGAGGTACCCGGCTCCATCGGAAGGGATGCCAGTGCAGCTGCTAAACCAGACGCTGGCCCAGGCTGGTCCCGCCCCGGCTGGTCTCGGCAAGACCCACAGCACTTCAGTGGAGGAGACCCCTTCTCCCTTGGGCCCAGCCAGTGGGCTTAGCATTCAGCCTCATCCCCGGCTTTGCCTCACGACCCCATGCAAGAAACGCAGAACACTGACTTCTGTGCCCCAATCTGCCGTGCTGTCCCCCACCCCATGCAGCCCTGACTTAATGGCCCTGGCACCACTCCCTAGGCTGGCAGGGACACCCAGGAGGCTTTGTCTGTCAGGCCCCACTGTGTGACTGGGACAATGCACACCACTGCCGTCGTCCTGGGCTTCACCAGGATCTGAGTGAACCGCCTGTCAGCGGCCCAGCCAGCTGGGAAATATTCCTCTTCTTTTGTCCCAGCCACTCAAAAATACCTGCATGCATACATCCACACAGAGCTACGTGCAATTTAAAACCCACACAAATAAAACAGCACAGCAGCAAGCAAAACACTGGTGACTAGGTGCCTCCCTGGGGCATTTCTCCTGTTGCTCACCCCCTACCTGCCCCGAGGCCCTAATCGCCAGGATCAGTTCCAGCTGATCAGCAGCAGCACCAAGTGATGGGCGGTCTCCAGAGGCCCAAGAGGGCCCTGCTCGGGTGAACACAGGTGGCATCCTTATGTTCTCATTCCTGGGACAGTTGGACACCACCTGAGGCGCTACACCAGGCAGCGGGTGAGCCCAGGAGCGGGAGGCCGGGGCTTTGATGTCAGGAGCATCTCTGCTATGTCTGAGGGCAGGCAGCCCCTCTCTGGGCCTGTTTTTCCATCTGCAGCACTGCCCACAGCAGGTGAACAAGGCAGGAAGGAATTGGCGCCCTCCGTGCCACCAATGTGGCTGGTCGTGGGCCCACAGCTCAGCCTTGACCAGAGCGGAATGGAGGGAGGGGATCCGAAATGTGCCTCTGTGGGCCAGAGGAAAATCCATGGCGGGGTCAGGCGAGGACTGGGTAACTCGTTCCAGCCCGCACTGCCCTCTGTGAATCCCAGGCTCACACGGCTCCCAAGTGTCAGCATCTGGGAGGCGTGGAGGGCAGTGTGGCTGCCTGGAAACCAGACGCCTGGCTTCCTGGCTGGAACACATGTTGCAGTGATTTTAAAAGGCTGTTTTCCTTTCTGGTGTGTGCGTGTGAGTGTGTATGCATGGGCGGGTGGCTGTGTGCGTGCACATGCGCCAGAGCTGGTGTGTCTGGCATGTCCCCGGTCTCCATCCCTAGGAGATGGGTGCCACGTGTGCGATGGGATGTGGTTGATGAGGAACAGCCTCCTGGTTGCCCATGTGGGATCCATCAGCCAGCCCATGTGTTGTAGGTGTCGGGGCCCATGAGGAGAATGTGGGGGTGTAAGTCTGTGCCTATAACATCAACTAATTAGGTGTTGGGTAGATCCCCGAGATGCTGTTATCCACATCAGCTCTGGGGATGCGGCTGTTTCTGGCATGAGAACAGGCTCCGCTGGTCTCTCCGCTCCGATTCATCCAGTCTCCCTGCCCACGGTGACCCGCCTTCGGGCTTTCAAGGGCAGGACACACCCCTGGCGTAGGAACAGGGTGAACAGTGCCGCACCTGCAACCCAGGTCTCTGTAGCTCCAAGCCAACGAGCGTGTGGCATGACAGTGCCATTGCATTGGCTTCGTGCTTTCTTACCTGCTTCCACCTGCCTCGTTCACTCAGCCAAGGTTTACTAAGCATCTGCTCCCTGCAGTTGTGGCCACTCCCAGAGAACAAGTGGGCAGGGAGGACAGGTGACGGCATCCCTGGTTCTGTCACGTAGTTTTAGGGATAAAAATCAGAACTGGGACTCAGGGCCCCTCTGCACCGAGAGCGTCTGCACCCCCTGCTCAGGGAGTGTCTGCCAGCATTTGTTGTTCAGGGTGCCCCTCGATAGGGCTGTGTGGGTGCCCACACAGGGTCCTCCGGATCCCCATGGGAGGGGCCCGAGGGCTGCTCTGAGCTGCCACTGCTCCCTCCGCAGAGTGGCGACAAGGAAGCGGGGTGCGGATGATCCTGCAGGACGAAGACATCACCACCAAAATCGAGAATGACTGGAAGAGACTGAACACGCTGGCCCATTACCAGGTGTGGGGACTGTGGAAGGGAGGAGGGGCTGGCCAGCAGGGCCCAGTTCCCTGCCCTCTCAGTCCTTGAATAGCAGGTCCCCAAGGCAAGACACCCAGTCCTAATGCCTCCTCCCAGCACCTCATGTTTTCCAGTGACCCCGGAGAACTGAGGTCCCCAGCAGGAAACCCTGACCTCCTTAGGGACAGGCACTGATGGGCTGCTTCCTTCAGGGCCTGGGCGGTCCTGAGAGAAACATCTCCTAGTCCCCACGTGGGACCCCTCCGCAAGCCTGGGTGTTGTAGGGGAGAGGGGGTGCTAATGAGAAGCTCTTGCCAGTGACCCCCCAAGAGTGAGTCACCACACAGAACACTGTTCAGTGTCCAGATCTGTCTTGTTTTGTTCAAAGGAAAGCCAACAGCCTCCCAAGTCCTCTAGTTCTCTGGCGCAGCCTGAGTTCATCCTGGTGTGTCCCCATCTCCCGGGGAGGCAGAGCTGTGCCCAGCCCTCAGGAGCCTCTTCCCCGCAGGTGCCCGATGGTTCTGTGGTGGCTCTAGTGTCCAAGCAGGTGACAGCCTACAATGCAGTGAACAACTCCACTGTCTCCAGGACCTCGGCGAGCAAATACGGTGAGTCCCTGGCACCGTCCTGGGGAGAGAGGGTGCCCTGAGCAGCTATTGTCACGTTGGCAGTGCTGCTAGAAGGCATGGACCCCCGGGGCAAGGATCTGGGCGGAGTCAGATTGGGGGGGTGGTCAAGGAGTTGGGGGCATTCAGATCAGGGGGGCAAGGAGCTGGGGGAGTCAGTCAGGGGGGAAGGAGCTGGGGGGAGTGAGTCAGGGGGGAAGGAGCTGGGGGGAGTGAGTCAGGGGGGGAAGGAGCTGGGGGGAGTCAGGCAGGCTGCCACAGGAGAGGAGAGCGGGCTGGGAAGGAGCTCCTGGTTCGGGTGCAGGAGCAGAACTCACCCCCTAGAGCAGGAAGGAACTCTCACCTTTGCCAGCATCTTAGTCAGAAAGACGCTTTCACTGTGTGATACTCATTATCGTGCGTCAAGTTCATAACAATCCAGCAGATTAAATAATTATTATTTCCCCCGATTATGCAGATTAGCAAATTATAACTCAGAGGCACGGCGGCACACTGTGTAAAGGTCACGCTGTTATGAAGCGTTTAAGGGAAGGTACAGGCCCAGGTCCCTGGCTCTGAGGTGGGGGTGGGGGAGCACTGGATGTGGCCTGGAAGCCCAGGTGCCACCCTGTCCTGCCACCTTCTGAGTGCCTGGGCGCCAGCTGCCTGACCACCACCAGACCTGGTTTTCTTACCAGCAAAACGGGGTTTGAAAAAACTACCAAAATGGCAGGATCATTCTGGAAAATCAATAGAACATAGAACAGTGCCGCACACAGTAGGCCCTTCATCGTCTCTTCTGCACAACACTCGCATTTCAGCAAATAAGGGGGAAGAAGTGGCCCAGGCCAGAGGGGAGCGTGCAGGTGAGCAGCTGGCAAGACAGCTCCGTGGCTGGTCCAGTCATTAAGGGAGACAGGCTACCTGCTCTTACGCTGGTACTTAATTGGCCACTCTGAACGCACCCTGAGACATGACTGGCGAACTTTTACCAGGGAAGTGGAAAAGAGGACAAGCTTATATTTTTACAAGTTGAACAATTCCAGGCTGGCGAGATGCAAGTGCAGGAGGAAGGGAGCAGAGTGGGTGAAGTAGCCACAGGTTTCCCGGGGGTGCCGGGAAAGGCCCCCGGTTCCAGGGAATGGGCCAAGCTGAGGCAGGGGGACAGGCAGAAACCCGCAGGAAGGATGGGGTAGTAGTTGGCCTCGGCTGTGGCGGGTGCGCTGTGAGTGAGGAAGGCTGAGTGGCCTCACACGTGTGGCCCATCGCGTTGGCAGAGAACATGATCCGGTACACGGGCAGTCCCGACAGCCTCCGCTCACGCACGCCCATGATCACCCCCGACCTGGAGAGTGGAGTCAAGATGTGGCACCTGGTGAAGAACCATGAGCACGGGGACCAGAAGGAGGGGGACCGGGGGAGCAAGATGGTGTCCGAGATCTATCTCACCCGACTACTGGCCACTAAGGTATCAGACTTCAGATGGGGCGGGGCACGTGTGAGTACAGTAAGGGTCTTCACCCCTTCCCTGCCTGCCCCCTGAGCTGCCCGAGCTGTGAAAGACCCAGCATTTGCACCAGGACCCCTCTACTCATGGCAGGCACTGGCAGCACAGCACGCCTTCCCAGCACAGAACCTCAGAATCCTTCTCACCCGGGGCTCCGGGCAAACCCCACCCACACATCAGTGTTGGCGGGCCGTCCGAAGTTTCGTTTCCTTCTCTGTGCGGTCCTCACACACATGCCGCGTCTATTCACATTCTTCCGCCACCCTCCTGAAAGAATGACGCCTCTCTGGGGACATTCTGTGCCAGCCGTTAGTCTTTCGCCCGGAGGCTGGCCTGGGCCCTGCTCCTTGCAGAGACGAATGGGTAGCTGATCGTTAGCCGGAGTGAGTAATGCCCAAACCAAACCAGCAGATTGTGTTTGTCTGCTCTGACCCGTGAGTTGCTCATTAACATTTGCAAAAAGTGCTCAAATAGCAACGCCAAATGGTGTTCAACCAAAGCACGTTTTGGCAGAGGAAGGCTTCGTTAGGTCCAGTCATCAGTGGCGTCCGTATTCCCCACGTGCAGCGGAAATGGAAAGCTGTTAGAGACAGAGGAAGGGGGTGGGGGAGCTTTAATGCATGTACTTCCCCCATTCCACCCAAGCTGGCCCGGCTCTGCCCTGCCCTCCCTGCCTCACGGGAGGCAGGCCGTGAAGCCACCCTGAGAGCTCCCTGGGGGAGCCGTGTGTGAACCCGTGCCGCCTCCCCAGGGCACGCTGCAGAAGTTCGTGGACGACCTCTTTGAGACCATCTTCAGCACCGCACACCGCGGCTCTGCCCTGCCCTTGGCCATCAAGTACATGTTCGACTTCCTGGATGAGCAGGCTGATAAGCATGGCATTCACGACCCGCACGTCCGCCACACCTGGAAAAGCAACTGGTGAGTGAAGGGAGGGCAGAGGACAAGTCCGGGGAGGCCAGCCGAGCCTAAGGTGGTGGCCACAGGCCATGGTGGTCGCGGGCCACCTTCACCAGCAGGGACTCAATGCAGGCTCTCTCTGGGCCTCCCCACCCCTCCTACTGTTTTTGTGCTCACTTCTGACTAGTCAAAGCATCCTTCTTTCCTAGCAGTCAGTCAATTAAAAAACATTTATTTAACCAACTAAGTGAGCAAAATGTAACCTGCCAAATATCGCAGCCAGGTGGCTCTCACAACCAGGCGCCTCCTGTGTGCCTGGCCTTATGCTGGGCACCGAGGGTACAGGGACCATCAGCCAGGGCCCCTGCCCTCCGGGGGCTGAGACACAGGTAAGAAACAGGCAGGCAGCTGTTTGGACCTGGGTTGCAGAGGGCGGTACCCAGCAGTGATTCTTCGGCAGGTTTTGAAGGGTATTTCTGTTCTCTTCAGGAAGCGGTGGGCTGCCTTTCCCACAAACTCCTTTTCCAAACTCCCTGTGGGGCAGAGACCTTCCCATCACCACTTTGTCTGCCCTGAGACATCAGGACTCTAATTGCCACTTCGGGTGTCTCCACTCTGGTCTCTCTCTCCTTCAACGTGCACCAATCTTCCCCTCGGTCTGTGAGCGGTTCGTGTTCCAGGTTGAGACGGCAAGGTCAGACATCAGGACTCAGCGCCGGGTCTGGGGCCTTGCACAGAGCACGGACTCGATAAATATTAATGAAGGTGCAGGGCCATGATGGTCTCTACTTGAGAGTTCTACGCACCACAGGCAAACAAAGAGGGCTTATGGGTTCAGATGTGCCTCCCTGTAGCTTTTAAGTGGTTCCTGTCCCAGGTTGTTCTTCCCCAGAACATTCTCCCAAAGCAGCACGAGCCTGCTGGCCAGCACCTGCCACCTGCTTGGGCTGGCGTGGCGCTAGGGCACAGCCGGGCACCCTGACATCCTGCCCGGAGCCCCAAACCAAAACACAGAGGAGGGCAGAAGTCAGCCGTGGTACTAAATGTCATTTAGCCTCCTGACTTCCATACCTGAGGAATAGTATGGTCTCCACGGGAACAGGAATCAGGCAGGGTTGGGCCACACAGATTCTCGGTGAGAGATCGCCCATTACGGGCTTCACCCAGCCTTTCTGAAATGAGACTCTGAGAGTGGATTCCCCATGCAGTGCAGCAACATGGGGCAGAGGCTGAAAGTCCCACTTGGTCTGGTCTCCGGTGGCACAGGGCTCAGCCAGGGACCCTGACAACCAGCCAGAGCCTGACCAGGAACCAACCTGCCTGCCTCTAAGTGAGGAGGTGTTTAGCCATCGTAGGCAGAGCTGTTCCGAGGGGCCCGTCCCCACCCACCAGATTTGCTCCTCTCGGCCAGTGTCCCCACGTGTCGCTGTGTGAATGCCAGCTGTCTTCAGAACCCAGGAAATGCTCTGTCCAGGCATCGTGGTCTGGCTGGGAGAGCTGTTGTCTTCAAAACATCCCTACATGCCCTTGCAGCACATTAGTAGGTCTCCTGAAATAGACCTGAACTGTGTTTCAGCCCATACCTCCTGCTGGGTGAGCCACCACAGGATGTCACATTGTCCTGGGTGGGGCAGATCCCCCCTTCCAGCCAGCTCTTCCGAGGGCCTGGGTGCTGGGTTCCCAGAGAACTCAGTCCCCACAGAGGAAAGCTGGGCGGTGGGCGCGGTCCCAGGCTCAGGGCCCTTCACCAAGGGCCACGCCCTGATCCTCCTCATTGCTACCCAGGCAAGCAGCAGTTAGCCTGGGAATTATGAGCTCTGCGTATTGACTTAGAGTTAATTGTCCCTGATTGAAAAGAGATTGATTCTTTATTCCTGGACAAAGTGGCAACTCTCCCCACCACCTCCCTCCACATTCCCTACCTTCTCTCTTTTAGATAAACCTCCTGCTCATTTAGCCTGAGTGACTGCAATCAACCAGAGATGAGTGCCACGGCTAATGTTAATAACATGCTAATATTTCATTAGGCAGGAGACTCCGTGTGGGGCCCTGGCTTCCTGGTCTGACTTGCCTGTCAGCACAGCTGGCTTAGGAGAGGGAGTGTTGGGGAGAAACAGCCAAGCAGCACACATGGACTCCCAGAGTCCTCCTCCAGTGGCACTTCAGGAAACAGGAAGATGTGGACAGGAGACTATGTTGGCTGGGCAGCCGGGAGGCCTTCACCCAGGCTCTGAGCCCAGCTGTCATGGTCTCCCCTGTGACCCCCGACTTCCACCCCTGTCATGACTTTCCGTGCTGTCCCTTTATGTCCTACCTGAATTTCCCAGGATGAAATGGGTGCCACTTAACACTGTCAGACTCAATGCTGCCTGCCTGCACCCTGCGATGTACTTTGTAGTAATTTAAATTCTTGTTTATGGACTGGCAGTTTCGAATGTGAGACCTGGCTGTGTCCGTAGCATTTGTTGTATGTATGCACTGCCTGCTGGGAGATACAACATCTATAGAAATGTTGTACCCGCTACATTGAAATAATGTTATTTAAAGAGTTTAAGTTCTAAGAGGCAAGCCAAACACATAGGAACATTCTAACCATTACCAACGGTAAGAAGAGCAACCAAAACAACCGTAAAACATCAGGAAGTGGCAGGAGGTGAAGAGGTGGGGTAGAGGGAGGGAAGTCACAATCCCTCGCTTGGTGCCCCCTGCTCCCTGACCTGCATCTCAGTGGCCGATGGCGACACGGAATCCGAGAGCCAGCAGAGGACAGCCCAGGGGCAGGTGGGCAGGGTTCTCCTGAGATCATGAGACCCTTCTAGCAACAGAGAGTGGCTGACAGTGACCAGACCACCGGGCACGGTTTTTCTCCCCTTTGCCTTTGGTTAGCTGAGGCCCCTCCCGGCAGCACCTCCCCACACCTTCTCCCAGGCCGCATCCGGCGAAGGAACACCTGTGCACCTTCACAGCTCAAACCATCAAGGGCCATCCCCTCCATGGAGACTTCCAGACACGTCCCTCTGTGTGGCCCTGATCACGCCTCCCTGAGTCCCACGGTGGGCCCGCCCATCCTTCCGTTCTAGCGTGGACACTTCTCAGAGCACGTGCTTGCTGGCGTGTCTGACTTCCCCAGGAACCCACCGGAATGCAGGTTCTTGAGGGCAGAGGATGTGTCTTGTTCACACTGCATCCCCCGTTGCCAGCACGGTTCCTGGGGTGCCGTAGGTGCCAACTGGGAGAAAGAGAGAGGAGAAGGAGGGGACAGGTGGGGTGAATGAGGGGCAGTGAAGGTGTTGTTTTCTAAGTGGCCAGCTTGGAGATGAGCAGCCCGTTAGCTCCTCCTAAACTGCTCCCCCTAAACTGCTCCCCCTGGCATCTCCACTAAGTAGCAATAAGCTGATATTCTGGGCAGGGAAGAGGGGTGTGACTTCTTCCACGCCCTGCAGTGGATGGCAGAGAATAAGATACAAAGCCTAGATTCCAGGCTGTTCTTAAGGTTCGCCTATATGCGGCAAAGGGGGCAGACTGTGGAATGGAGCGTCAGAAAGCCCACTGCACAGCGCCCATCACGGCTCCTCCGACCCCAAGCCTGTGCTGTGAGGGACGCTGAGCCTGCAGCCCCGCCTGGCATCGCTCCCTCCCCAGTGCCCGTCCACACCGTCTCTCTGGATGGTTAGCCTTGCTGATCCTCAGTTTCCCTGCAGGTAGATTGGTGGCGTAGAGACGGCCCTTAAGGATGTCAGTTCCCAGCCTCTTCTCTTTTTCCAGAGAGCTCTCCAGCCAAGCTACGGGCCCGCACCCCCTCTCCCCTGACTGTCTGCCTCTTCCCTCCACACAGTCTGCCACTGCGCTTTTGGGTCAACATGATCAAGAACCCCCAGTTTGTGTTTGACATCCATAAGAACAGCATCACGGACGCCTGCCTCTCCGTGGTGGCCCAGACCTTCATGGACTCCTGCTCCACGTCGGAGCACCGGCTGGGCAAGGACTCCCCCTCCAACAAGCTGCTGTACGCCAAGGACATCCCCAGCTACAAGAACTGGGTGGAGAGGTGAGTGCTGGGCTGGGTGCCATGGCTGGCAACTTCCTCTGTCTAGGGGTTCTCCTCCCACTCCACAGTGGGCGGGGCTTGCAAGCAGGTTGTTCACAAAGCCAAACCCCACAGTTGCAGCACCCACGCCCTCATGCACCCCGTATTGTTGGCTGACCAAGAACTGAGGAACTTGGCTAGGAACTTTCATGGTGCTCTGCTTCCCTGCCTGGAAAACCCAGATCTTAGTGGCTGAAATATTTTCTAGGCCCAGGAAGGGAATATAATCCCTTGCTCTAATCCCCCCCCCCCCAAAAAAAAAATAATAATAATAAAAATAAATCAAGGACTGGATAGCTTCTTGCCACAAAAAGGCTGGAGGCCTCTCACCATCTGCCCCTGTGCATCTGGCAGTCCTGCCAGCATCCTATGGGATGTCATTGTTACTCCAGTTTCTCACTGTCCCAGTCCCTGGACTCTCTCACCGTGAGCCCTTCTGCCCTGGGCCTTGCAGTGCATTCTCAGCCATCACAGCCCCGATCTGCTCACAGCCTCAGCCAGTGCACCTGCCGCTGAGGGCCACCTGCAAGCTGTGGAGCGGGGTTGTCTGGGTGCAAAGCTCACTCCCGGTAAAGAACACTCATGGTTTATCTGGGCCGCATCAGCTCCCTGTGCCAAGCATCTGAGCTAAGCAACCAGATGACGCTTTACTTATTTAATCTTGACACTAGCCCTGGAATATGGGGTCAGGATTTACAACCTCATTTTGTGTCCATGAAGGTGAAGAAATGTACATACAGAATGCTAAGCAATCAGCCCAAGATGACATAAACGTGATCCCCAAACGCGGCTGACTCCCAAAGCTCTTTCCTATTATTTATGATACTTTTAGACAGGGCCTCTGCCAACCCACAGAGTGCGCTGTATGGATTAAGGGAGGTGCCCTTCCTACCGGGGCATGTGGCCCCGGCCAGGGTGTGTGGTTTGCGCAGGGAACAACCTGCACAGCCTACACGACAGGCTTGCGTTAGAGTCCCTCTCTCCTTTTCTCAGAGGAGCAAAAAGCTCAGGTTTGGTGCCTTTTCAAAGAGTAAAAGAGACCAGAAATTGTTCCTGACTTGGTGACCAAAGACAAAATGTATCAGTTCACCATGGCGTTGAGACATCATACTTGTGCATTGCCTTCCCATGTGCAGAGGAAATGACAAGAGGGGTGGGTCCTGGCCACCTCAGTAGCAGTTCTCCTAAAAGGGATGACTCCTTTTCCCTCTCCTCTCTGCTCTTTGATCTCCTCCCTGCCCCTTCCTGTTCATGCATGTGGTGGGCATGCAGCTCTGGCTAACTTTTTTGTTCTTGCATCTGATTGTGTCTGAGTCACCAGACGAGGCTCTTACCTCCCTCTACATATAGACAGTGGCTCATTCTTTGACAGTAGACCTGCCAGGCGCAGACCCTCCTTTGTGGTCAGCTGGCTCTTTGGCAAAGAGAGAGAGAAAGAGGCAGCAGCTGGGTTCTTGGTTATCCCTGCACCGTTGCAAGGTCTCTGTGACAGGGCCACTGGCAGGGAGGAAGGGAGCAGGGATGTGAAGGACTGGGAGCATTTCTGAAACATCTGCATAGAGGACACTCCGGAGCATGGTCTGTTGGGTGGAGATCAGAATAATGCATGCACCAGGCTAATGGCTCCCTTTCACTTGATGCTAAATGAGATTTGTGCCACGCAGCTGCTATGGGTCATGAGTAACCCGGTTCATTTGGTTGTTTTTAGGAGTGGTTTGATGGTTTCCACTCCTTATCCCACCAGTTTCTTAGCAACCACTGTCACTCTCAGGAAAGTCATTCTTCTCTTGCTTGAGGTCCCAAATCCCTTCTCCTCTCATTCTGGGATGAGGGTACAAAGATGGAAGGGTGAGGAAACCATATGACAGGTCTGGAGACCAAGCTTCTTGAACTTGGTGATGAACGGATCAGTCCTACTCTCGATCCCGGGAGACTGCCTCTGAGCTTGTCTGGCTCCCTGAAAGGGACCCACTCAAGACCCAGCAATCTTGGTCTCCCACTCACCCTTCCATGGGCACTGGCAGCCCCCAGTTCAGAAGAACAGTGGTAGAACGCCCTCCTTCTGTGGCCAAGGTCCTCCCACCTCTGAATCACCTGCCCAGCTGATGTGAGCACACAGACAGCCTGCACAGGACTCAGGCTCCGTAACTCACCACACCCTCCACACATTGGATAGGCCTCTGTCCCATCCCAGGAAGAACCAGGGGTTCCCTGGACACCCTCTGTACATAAGGGGTAGAAAGCGTATGGATTCAGGAGACCTCTTCACTCTGTTGGTTGAACAGCCTGGCTGATTCTATCACATTTCTGCTGGTTTGCATCTCCTGGAAGTTCATCCACCTGTTTTCTGTCGCATTCTTTCACCCCATTTCTGCCTCCAAGTGCCTTACAGTGCTGATGGTTGGGGGCCCACTGCAGACTCCCAGTCTCCGCTGCCTCCATCCAGGCATCGGGGCTTTTGCTGTGGTCACATCTAGAGAAATAAGACTCTCTTGGCTCCTAGCAGCAGTCAGCTGCTACACTCATCTTACAGAGAACTCAACCACGCCTGGTGGGTCACCATCAGTTGTCATTTCATCACCAATAGCAGAAAATGTTCCTGTTCGGTAGTAATTTCCTCTCATGTTAAATTGGAAGAGCTTCAAGGTTGTCCTCGCGGCCACATCAGCCTCGCTCCCTTGCAACCACAGGCTTTCCTGTGGGAATGAGTTCAATGGCCCACAGCTGGCCCACTGCGGGGTGGGCGAGGGGCGTGTCACACGTAGGAATGCCATCGATCACAGGTGTCACCGTATGGAAAAGGTTACGAATTTTAAATATTTAAATATGCCTCCTAAGGAAACCATCCATTCACAATGCAAAGCTGTGACAGTTCACCCTGGGAGCAATACTGGAGGTGAAGTATAGGCATTTCATTAACTTGTTCATTAATCCCCGGGTCAAACATTTATGGTATCCATCATGGCTGCATTGGGCACTCGGTAGAGATTAGACTTGATCCTTCCCTGTGGCTCTCATGGTGAAGGACACACGGACAGGCACTGGGAAAGACCCACAAGCCATAGTAGAAGCAGTGAGGTCAGTGAATGATTCACAGGGGAGAGATGTGTGTGCAGCCACCTTAAAAGGCAAGTATCCAGGGACATCAGAGCATCAGGCCCCAGTGTTTTTCACATCTGATCTTTATCCTCGAGGTGTTTAAAGGAATGACAACACTTAGTTCTTCTCTTAGAGTTCAGGGCTTGGAGATCACCTTCTTGATCCCAAAAGTAGAACTGAGACACCCACCCTTACACACCAGGCCCATCCCGTAGAATCCCATAAATGTGAAACCCTGCAGACTGGCCAACAGCGAAGGATCCAGCTCTCTGGGGCCCTTCCCTTTAGAACAACTCCCCAAGGACTGATTGGGACCACAGGGTGCAGACATCCACCGGGTATGAGCAAATGCAGCGAAGAAAGCTGGCAAAGGCCAATGATGAGGCCTGGACCTCCTCAGTGGGTTTTGGCCAACCTGCCAGGGCCTGGCCAGCTCAAGGACCATCCTGGGGACTTTCAAACACCCATCTCTTCTGAAGAAGGACTCAGCTGCAGGCAGAAATCCCATAGGAGAAAGTTCATGTACAGGGACCCAGGCTGACCTTGCCCTTCCTCACTGCTCAGCCAGCTGACAAGAGCACTCTTTGAAGTTCATTAGTGGAGCATAATTGCATTCTTCACAATCAATAAGGCTGCTCGGCAGCAGAGCCCAGCACAAGGACCGGCACAGCAAGGACTGAGGAAGAGGCAATTGTGCACACAGCAGAGAGATGCTAGGGCAGGGTCATTATCAGATTCAAGGGGTGCCGTCAAGAAGGTGGGGCTGGACAGTAGGGAGACGGCAAGGCAGAGGTGCCAAACCCTGCAGGATGGGCCCACTCAGCACCAGGCAGGGCCAGGGATGAGAATGGGACAACCGTTCTGCCAGCTCCACAGTCATCCAGGGCATTGTGCTGTTTGTTGCTATGATTGAGACCTTGCTGAAATAGGACATGTAGTCGATCCGCTGGTGGGCTAGTATATGGCCCCAGACAGGCACTGGTCCGATCCAGAGCCCTCCACACAAGCAACAGAGGAGACATGGGGGCTGCTCAGTGCGGACTTGGAGGTGTATGCGAGGTGGAGCCAGGTGGAGCCAGGTGGGGCCAGGTGGGGCCATGGCCCATGACTTCACATGAGAAGATCAGAGCACCTGCCCTCTGCCCACTCTACTCTCAATCCTGCCCCCGCCCCCCCCCCTTTCTCACACAGACACGCTTTCTAAATGTTCCCTTGGGAGACATGGACTGGGCTTTCGGTGTGCTACAAGCCATTGCAAAGGGACAGAGTGTGGACGTCTGCTGTCTCCATGGAGACATGGTCACCTACCCCAGGGACGAGAAAGGCAGCAGGGGGAGCCCTCTCGTGCTGTTTGCAAAAAGCCTGACAGAACCATCCATCCACCTGTGGAAGGTTCCCAGGCAGGTAACGGACACAGCAGGAGTCTTTGCTTGTGCTGACAGTCCTGTCCTGTCCTGTCGGGGGGACCTGAGTTTCCATCCTGGTCAGTCCCCCTGACTGCCCAGGGTGACAGAGTGTAACTGCCTGGAGGGAGCTCTGGCTGTGTTAGCCTGGAGCTCGGGTCATTTGTTCATTTCTTACCATTAGGACCTGAGAACACAACCTGACAAACATACTTTGCTCAGTGAGCATGGAATCGTGAGGGGACAAGGACACAAATCTCCTTGGGAGTGGCCAGGCTGGGGGCCACCGAGTCCCCTGGGTCTGTGCTATGAATTAGAACATTGGCACTTATTGTGTCCCAGCAGTAGTAGCAATGAATAGCTGGAACTTTTATACCTGGGATGCATTAAGTGGCCCAGAACCTTAACATCTGAGGATGTCCTGGGTGGGTTGTTGGCCTGGAGCGGGCTCCCTGGTGCGAACCGAAGCATAGGAGCCAGAATGAGACAGGACCCAGAGCTAAGGCCCAGACTCGCGAAGGTGAGGAGGGACCAGGGAGCAGAGGATCCCGCCCTGAAATAAGCCTGTGACCGATGGAAGTCCAATGAGATGGGGCAGGACAGCCTCTCCTAAGCCCTGGGCTCCACTGAAAAAGGCCATTTCATTAAGCGTTTGTCCTGGTGCCTATCTCGACAGCACGCCATAGGCCGAGACCTCCTGCCAAAATGCAATCAGTTCAACCATGCAGTTGGCAATTGTGTCTGTGTGGCGGGTCCCAGAAGGATGGAGTTACTCTCCCCCTTGCCAGAGGGCACAGATTTCATCTCCCTCCCACTGCCTTCCTCATTTTCCAGACCAAACAACAGGTCCTCAATCACAGTGCGACCATGGCTCAAAGCAGCGGCCATCCTGCCCCACCAGCCCAGGGATGCCCTGGCGGCCAATGGAATTGTCATTCCGTGGCAGGCCCTTGAACACGATGCCAGCCTATCACCCCAATCCTGGACACCGCTGGGAAGCAGTGGAGGTCGGGGACCAGGACTGATGGGTGCATGGTCCATGCAGTGAGGGTGTGGGAGAGATACAGGGCTAGGGTCCCGGGTGAGACTGTTCCAGAGCCTCTAAACATGGCCCTACTCTTACCTGATCAAGCCATGGGTCCTGGGAAGTCCCAGGGCCTGTCATTGTCACCCACACTTACACAGGTGAGAGTGGGTGCCTCTCCTGACACTGTGTCCCCAGATATCTCACTTGCCTCCTCTAGTCCCTGCCCTGGCGACTGTCCCTACCCCCCTCTATTGTAGGTGCTTGGGCTTGCTCTCCCAGCACCAAAGGTCCTGAACGCCTCTGGGTGTGCAGGACTCTGTCTCCTCATCCCCCTGCTTGTGCAGCTACCTGGTCCCTGTTATGTGGCTCGTCACATGCAGAAGGTGCCCGGGAGAGGGTGGGCGGGGCTGTCTTTGGGGCAGCGGGCCCTTTGGTTGCTCATTAGGAAACTGCACAGCTACCCTCTGGTGGAGAGTTGGGGTTTGCTGCATAAAATGTCAAATTGCAGAAATTAAAAATGTAAATGCTGGCATCTAATTAACCAGTTGACAGCAGTGCACAGCTGCAAGTGACAGTGACTGATTGCCTTCTGCCAGCCTCAGTCCCCAAGCAGCCCCAGCTCCTCCCGGTTAACCCCAGGAGGGGAGGACATCAAGGAAGAGCAACTGCTTGGAAGAGCCTGTGGGGCCCGTGGAGGGACCTCTCACGTGTATGGGAGGGGGTGCCAGGCGGACATGAGAGACTTACTGGACCTCAATGGGAGCAAAACCAGTGCAGAAAACAGCCCCTCCTTTCTCCTGGTCTTACCCCTGTGCACCCTCTGATGGCGTCTGTCCACTCCCTACATCCCTGCCTCTGTGCCTCTTACATCCAGAGCTACAGAGGGCTCTCCTGGGCAGACCCAGCAGCCCAGATGGGAGAGCACCGACCGTGGTCCCCTGGGGTCGCACACAGGCATCGCTGGCCCAGACGGTGCTGGCGGTGTCCCTGTCTCCTCCACTCCACGTGCACCGCTCCAACCCCTTTCCTCCCCACCCATCCCGGCAGGTATTATTCAGACATCGGGAAGATGCCGGCCATCAGCGACCAGGACATGAATGCATACCTGGCCGAGCAGTCCCGGATGCACATGAATGAGTTCAACACCATGAGCGCGCTCTCGGAGATTTTCTCCTACGTGAGCAAGTACAGCGAGGAGGTGAGCCCCACCCTGCTGCTGGGCCAAGAGCCCCACCCAGGCACCTCCTGCCTCTGCTGGGAAAACCCTACCCCAGGACTTGGGCTGCCCTGCAGAGATACCAGAAACATTCCATTCTGTCCTTTCTGCATGAATCCTGGTGCTTCTCAGATATACAGATCAAGTCGCTGTTTCTTTCCTTTTCTCTCTTTTGTTCCCATTTCCTCCCTGCCATTCCCTCCCTTTATTTTTTTTCCATTTCTCTATTTGATCTAATTTTCTTTAAACAAGCTATTCCCCTTCCCCATGGACAGACCAGATGGTATGGCATGGTCTGGCATGGTCTGGTGCGGTACAGTATGCTATGCTATGCTATGCTATGCTATGCTATGCTATGCTATGCTATGTCACAGTAGAGAACAGGATAGATGCAGAAAAAAGTCGAATGGAATCTGTTTTTACTTGCTATGCTCCCTGCTTGGAAAACCTTACCGAGGTCACTGCCACTGCAGACACCACCTTCTTTCTGGTTGCACAGGTGTTTATGGGAGTTTTCTTGGTCATGCCAACTGAGACCAGGGGTTCAGGTCCAGGCTCCCTGTGTCTGAGCAGCAGGATGGCCACCCTCTCTGTGCCCTGGCTTCTCCCCTCCTCCCAGCCTCGTCGCCCAGAGAGGGTCTAGGAATCCCAGATGGGGGCAGGAGCCCCAGCAGGGTGCAGGGCCTGTGTCCTCCATAACCAGGCTATGAACTTCAAGTGCAGGGGCAGCCCGAGGCGCAGCTGAAGGGAGGGACCTGACGCCAGCCTGCAGGCCAGTGCTGGCTCAGGACAAGGTTGGTACCTGTCTGTGGCCACACGACAGAAGTAAGGACGATGTAGAGTGTGTGCTGTGTGAGTGCAACGGACTCATCTTGGAAGGAGCAGTTCCTTCGTCTACAATGCACTTGTCTGCTGTCGGGTTTAAGACACCCACCCTTATGAAACGTTGGTGCCAGTAACTGGTGATTCTTGGCTATGTAAGAAGTTGGCAACTCTATTATTTTCTCCCCAATTAAAAATACATGAAATCCAAAGCTCGGGGAGCCTCCCCCATCTCTCCTCCCCTCCCCCCAGCTGCTCCCTGCACTCCCTGACCCCAGGGCCAGTGGATTCCACCCCTGTGTGCTGTGCGCCCCTCCTGGAGCAGGCATCCTGCAATGAGTGCTCATGTGTGCTGCCTGACTTCATCCTCTCCCCTGGAGCAGCCCAGAGGGAGCTAGTAGTTCCCACATTGTACAGACAAGGAAATGAGTAACAAAGATGGGGTTCAGAGAGGTTACATGTTTGTTTCATCCCAGATCACCCAGCTAGAAACTGGCAGACCCCTTATTCAAACCCACATCTCCTGAGTCTGAGTCAAATTCGAACACTTTTCTTCCCGTGCCACAAACGCTAGCGGCCATTTTCCTCCACCAACCATGTGATCTCAGAAAAGGTTTTGGCAGATATTATCCATTAGGTGTTAATGACCAATAAAGCTTAAGATATATTAAGCTCCTAGTGGTATTTGTTTCTTAATAGACCAAGTGAAGCCAATGAGTTCAGGTTTTCCTTTATTGGGCAGGGAATTTCTTAATATCTGCAAAATCACATTCCCCGAGATGCTGGGGTCTGGAGCTGTCTGAGGGTAACATGCAGGTATCTGGAGCATCCTTGCCCAGGTGTCTTCTGCCCACTGCCAGCTGTCCTACGTGGGCAGTAAAATGTACCCGTTTATTCAGACGTGCAGATCTGTGTGCTGACATCCTGTACTCATTGGCAAACAGGTGCCCAGACATTGCACGTGTATCCGAGTGCCCTCCACACTCCCCATCCCTGTTACTTAGGCTGTCTGTCTACCCAGCAGCTTCACATGCACACGTTTTCCCACATCTCTGACTATGTCCCCCATCTGTGTGCACCCTAAGAACACAGAACATACACATACCAATGGTAACCTCCCCGTTCTCGCCCCTTCCACAGATCCTCGGACCTCTGGACCACGATGACCAATGTGGGAAGCAGAAACTGGCCTACAAACTAGAACAAGTCATAACCCTCATGAGCTTAGACAGCTGAGAACCGTCCTTCCAGGGCCCCCCTGGAGGGAGGGACACACCAAGCCGTGCCTCAGTCTAGATTATCATCTTTACCAAGTGCAAGTTCCGACTGGCGTCAGCAGCATCCCCTGTGCAGCACTGTCTCTCTCTCTCTTTCTCTCTATGCCTCTTTCTGTCTCTCCCTCCTTCCTGGATCCCTTCTCTTTCAGTTGCTTGGCTAATACACTTGAATCAAGCCACCAACCCTCAGTTAGTCCAGGAAGGCCAGTCCTGAAGAGAGGGACTGGACCAGAAGATTCCAGAGGGGGCTCTCTTTCCCGGCTGACCCCACGCATCAGCAACAGGTCCCACAGATGGATGAGGAGCCATGGATAGAGGACGTTTCTATGCTGCTACTTCACCTTCCACTTCCTGAGAGCCCCACATCGGTCCGAACCTTGGCCTAGAGAAGAGACAGTGAGCTCAGTATTATCGTCGCTGGGGAGACATCAACTGGCTCTACTTTCCCACATTTCCATCCCCAAGGGGTCAGTCAGTGGTATGATCCCTTTGCAACTGTGAGAAGAAAGGCCATACCTCCTGCATATGACCAGAGTTGGGGGCAGGGGCTGAGGAGTTGGGGGATGCCCTGTGAGCTGTCCCTCACTTGTTGGGTTGGCATCCAGAGGCCTCCTTGTCCCTTCTAGTCTTCTTGGAGTTCTTCCAAATGCCCATAGGGACCTGCCTGCCAAGCCTCCTCCCCTGCCTGTGGAAAGCCAGACAAGAGAAAGAATAGCAGTTACATTCCACCATGGGGATACTCCTAACCTTCTACTCTGGCTTATAGTGGCAGAAACGTAATATGGAGGGTGAGAAGAGGAGAGTTCATCTACCCTGGAAGCAGAATTTGTTTTCTATTCACCCCCAAGTGCAAGTGAATCCCAACCATAGTCACCGGTGTACCATTGCCAGGTCCTCATCTAGAGAAGGCACCTCCGTCCCCCTTGGTCATCACTCATTGAGGGTCAACATAGAATGCAGAGTGCATCCAGGAGATTCTACCTCCAGCCATCTCCATGGCTCCATCTCCACCACACTTCCTGACAACTCTCTAGAAGGCTGGGGCAGACAGCCTAGCCTCTGTCACCCTGCAGAATCTGCTGCCATTGCTTTATGGGTAACTTTGTCACTGGACTGTCCAGACCTCCTGGGGTATTATTTCATCATCATCTCAATTGTCTCTTCAGTCACTTGCCTCCCTCATCTCTTAGCAGCCATCACTGAAGGAAATGCACCCACGCACAGCCTCATGGAGACCAATCAAAATGCCAGCCAAGCTCAGCCCCTGGCTTGCCAGGTCTGGGAGGACCAAAAAGTCAAGCTGAAGGTCATGGCCAGAAATGGGAGGAGGAGCATACAACTGACCTCAGCCCTGACATCTGTCTCTCCATCTGTCCCTCCATCTATGGATACATCATTTTAGCCAGCCAGGTAGATATGCATCCTAGGTGAGCATGGACTACGGTGAGAGATGCTCTGATGAGAGTCATGGAAACCTGGAGTCGTGAAGGGACCTTGGAGGCCACCTGGTCCAGTCTCCCACCACCAGCGAGAATCTCTCCTGGCAGCCCTGGTGTCCAGTGGTGCGAGTCTTCCCTTCACATCCGCAGCGTCAGACATCATTCCTTGTCATCCACCCAAAGGAGCCCCACGTGGAAAGGGGAAGGAACCACATCATTTCCAACAGCGTCTATGGAGCATCTTGTGCTTTTAAGAAGGCTCACCCCTTTGGATATGAATATGTGTGCATGTGTGTGAGCTCACGCGTGTGCACGTGTATGTGTGTGTACGTGTGTGCACCCCAGCAGGCAGAGAGCTCAGGATTTCTTGTCCTGTGTAGGGGGATCTTGAAATGTTTCTTTCCTTCTCTACCCTTGCTCATCAGTTCATCCTGCAGCTCCAGGACATTTCAACACTTGCTTTCTATGCTGCGTGCTGGTGAGTGCAACGAGAGGTCACCTGTCCATAGGAAATCAGGGTGGTCACAGGCTGAGAGAGGCCTGGACGTGACTGGGGCCAGCCAGTGGTGACCCAGAGCAGGGCATCACGTGGCATCAGGGAGGACACATGTGGACAAAACACAAGAAACCTAACCGACGGGAAGAGGAGAATGGGGAAAGATGCATGTCAAGGGGGGGAAATAACCAAAGGTTTTGGCAAATGAAGTGCCCGGTGAAGAAGCATGGGATGATGGGATTTCTACCCTAATCATTTGATTTTTCTCCCAAGAAGCCAGGCGCCCTGGCAGGCCAGGAGGGAAGCATGTGGGAGGCGGGCTGAGGAGGCAGCTCGGCCGCTAAAATCTTTTTGCACATGTCAAGGATGGGGGAGGAGAGAGACACAAGCATATTTAACACAGATTTGCTGAATGGAAATTGTGAGTGTGTGCATGTGTGTGTGCATATGAGTGTGTTTTTACTTGTTTTTTAAGTTTTGCACAGATAGAGAAAAAAATGAACAAGCAGACAACAAGGACTGTTACCATGGTTCTGCTGAAGCCTCTATTTTTTACTGGGTTATTATTATTGGTATTGTTCCTTTGTCGGTACAGACTTTTCTTTCCATGTTTTTGTTTTAAGAGAAACTTTGAACACCTCAGAGAAACGTAAATGTCGGGAAGACGGGGAGAGAAGAAGGGACGGACTTGCTCGCTCTCCTCCTCTCTCCGAGGGAGGAAGCCAGGCAGGTTTTCCTTGACTTGGTGGAAGGGTTGTTGCCGGTGCTTTGTCTGCCCGCAGTCCTGGTAGCTGTGTGGGGCCTTAGGGATGGAGAGACAGGGCTGAGTCACACAGAGCCACAACCCATCTGGCCTGGCCCGGCCTGGCGAAATTCTTTCCTTTGGCTGTTTGTCTGTTTTTCATTTCTTTCCTTTGGATTCTTGGTGCACGTGTGATAGGCTTCAAAGCAAAGGAGAAGCTGTCCTTTCCCCAAATCTTCCCAAAACTGCCCTTGGGATCCTCACCCCACGCAGGCCTAGGGAAGGGAGGTCCCCTCACGCCTTTCCTCTCTGGCACAGTTCACTAGCAGGGTCATGGTTCTGTTTAAGGTGGGACCTTTATATGATTCCTTGAGTCCTAGGCAAAGAGCAGGGGAGAAAAGACCACCCTCCCCGCCCCTTGCATCCCTCCCCCACCTCCCTCCCCTGGAAACCTCCAAGGTTAAAATGTTACCAGGAGAGGACACAGTCAAAATAACTGGTCTAGTTTAGGTGAGGGTTTTAAACTGAGGCCAGATGAGCTGAGGGCTGGTACGGTTCTGAACATAAGAGAAGGGGTACATAGAAGCTGCAGATGGATCATTTCTAGGGGGTGGGGGGCACAAGTCCACCCAGGTAGAGGGTTTGCCACTCCTTGTGAAGAGAGACCCTGCATTTGTTGGTAACTAGAAATGGTGCCATTGAGTGAAGTTGGCTATGGTGTCAGTGACTTCCTCAGGAAAATGTTTTTTCTTGCCTTCTTCTTTTTTAAAAAAAAAAACAACTCTTTATTGATTTCAGAGAGGAAGGGAGAGGGAGAGAGAGTTAGAAGCATCAATGATGAGAATCATTGATTGGCTGCCTCCTGCATGCCCCGCACTGGGGATCAAGCCCACAACCCAGGCATGTGCCCTTTGCTGGAATCGAACTCGGGGCCCTTCAGTCCGCAGGCCGACGCTCTATCCACTGAGCCAAGCCGGCTAGGGCTTGCCTTCTTCTTTCAACGTGGTTTTACATTTGGAGACCACACGCGTGTCCCACAGGCAAAGGTGCATCCACGCCCCCAGAATGACATGCACGCCCGTAGGCAGCCCCCCTGAGCATGAGGGCCGGTGAGTGAGGCCTGCTATGTTTGAGAGAGAGAGAGAGAGAGAGAGAGAGAGAGAGAGAGAGAGTCATTTTAAATCAATCCCAAAGTTTGAGGCAGACTGTCTGGGACTGTGCCCAGCGGTGAGGTCTCTGACCTTGTCCCCTCAGGCCGAGCTCTCACCTCCCAGCCGGGGGTTAATGTCCATGTTCTGTCCCAGAACTCCCCCCCCCCCCTGCCCCAGTCACGTTCCCAAGCCAAGGTCCTCGTGCTCATGTCCCCCTGCATGTCTGGCTTCTGAGTGAGCCTCCCTTTGTCCCTCCTGTCCCTCCTGCCCCTCCTGCACGTGTAGCCTCTGCCCCAAGGCCAGTGTCCACTAAAGTACCAGAGCCACTGAGCCCCTCATGGGCGACTCTGTCCTCACAGCCCAGCCCTCTGACTGCCTCAGGCCCATCTTCCTCCCCACGCGGCCTCCCAAGTGGTGTGAGGGGTTGGCACCCTCATCCAGCCAGACCCCCTCAGAGCCCCAGCAACCAAGACCCGAATGACCTCCACTCTGGGTCCGGGGCAGGTCCTGCTGATGCTGCTTTGACCTAAAAGGAAAGCCCTTTTCCCATCTGTCTCCTTTCTAGGGACTTTGGGGAGGGGGGGCAGGGAGCGCACATTCTAGGCTTCACAGGATGCAAAGTCAAGTACTTAAGCTCAGCTGGAAGGTTAAAGTCAATCATTATTCATCAAGAACAAACATTCCCGCCTCCCGGAGAGCCCAGGATGGAGGAGGGGAGGCACAGGGAGGGCTCTGCAGGCAGAGGTCCATGGCATTTTCTCCTGGCCCTTCCAGGCATGGCCCGCCGTGGGAGTCCCAGCTCGCTCTGAGAAGCATTTCTGTGAATAAATAGCCTCCAGGTACCAGAGTCCCCACTGTGCCCCCAGAGAAGACCCCTCCCCACCCCACCCCCCACACACCCAGGCAGATCCGGGCTTCCTCCTGGCCTTCCCTCCTGTCCGAGTCCACCTCCAGGACCTCCTCCCTCCTCTCAGCCCTCAGGACAGGTGACAGAGGACCCTGAGCCCCAGCTCCTCCATTTCCTTTAAACTGGATGTGACCTGCTTATTGGAGGCTTTGTAGCTGTTTATTTTTTCTCTATATATTTTAAGTGTCGGAGATTAAGGAGGGAGCACAGGTATGGATATAAAGTCCAAATTACTAGCAGGGAGGGAGAAGCGAAACTGTACCTGCCAGTTCGAAGAGGGTGAGGAGAGCTCAGGGCGGGGGATAGGTGCCCCGTGTGGTTACAGAACTGTGCCAGGATATCTCCGGGCTGTGGCCATGCCAGGGCCAGCGTGCCCGCGCTGCTCAGATGCTTGGTGCTTCCCTGCCCCTCTGATGGCTGAGCCCGCAATGCCACCCCTTCCCCCTGCCTCCCGCAGCATCACCACCATGGGTGCAGCAAAGGAGAGCCACGGGGGGCGGTGAAGAGGTGGCCCCACTGGGAACCTCTCCTGGTACGTGCAGGTGGGCAAAGCCTCCCCCAGGAAGCTAGGCGCCTGGCCCTCTGCCGAAAGGAATGTCTGCAGGAAAGGGCTCAGACCTTCACGAGAGATCTTTTTCTTTTTTGACTAAAAGTCTTTGCTTCCCAATAAAATTATTTTTTATTAGGGAGAGTATCCAACTTCATAAAATATATAGGACTTTTGGATTGTAAAAGTAAATTAGAGCCCAGTTAAATTCCTTGAGTAGACTAGTGACTACTCCAAAGCAAACCTAAACAAAATGAAGCCCTGATTAATAAAAAGAGCTTTCGATCTGTACTGGCAGAGAGGGAGCTGGGCCTGGGCCTGGGTCAGGTGTCCTGGGCCTGTGACCCCACATTCCCACCCCTCCACCCCTGCACTCTGTCCAGCTTTGGCTCCACTGCCCCTGATGCTGAATCCTGCCCTTTTCTCCGCTTCCCCCCAGCTTCAGGGAGACCCTGCGAGGGGTTGGTCATGGAGGGACCAGCCCCCCTCCCGAAGGCACATCCTCTTGGCGAGTACGCAGGTCTCCGCAGCTCATCTTCCACGGGGCTCTTTCCCCGGCTTTAGAACTCCTTTTGTTAGTATCTTTGATCTTCCGACTCAAGCACATTTTGTAGAATTCGGAACAGAGGGTATATTAAGACCAATGCAAAGGGCACTAAGAAACCGAGACCGCTCTACAAAGCAGGACTGGTCATCCCAATTCAGACCCGTGACCAAGACGGTACATGTCCCCTGTGTTTTCCTTCCCTTCCCCAATGTTCCCGTCAGCTTGTTGGCTCGTCAAACCTTCCGTTCTTTAAAAAGAAAAGCTAGTTTACCTCAAAGAATCTTGTTTCCATTTGGAAACCAATGACTTTGCGTTTTAGAGTGGACAACCCTCCCCTCCAAAACCCCCTGTCTGGGCACGGTGGCCTCAAGGCCAGAGGTCCTGGCTGAGTCATGTGTTGGCGGCACTGACCAATAACAAGAACCCAGGCCCTGAGATGGGGAGAAAGGATTGGATGCAGCTGCCCTCCTCCCACCTTGCTTATAGGGACCAGCCTCTCTCTTCCAGCAGGGTCCTGCCAGGTTGCCATAGTGACCAGGAACTCCAGGGTACTACAACAGACAATGGCTCGGTGAGCCAGGCAGGGGGGAGAGGAGTCTGCCTGGTCAGATGACCCAGAGTTAAGTCTCCAGCACTAGAGGGAAGAGGAGGAACAGGAAAGGATGAATGGGTGGTTTAAGGAACAGGCAGGAGCCTTTGAGTCTCCGAGAGAGGCCACTGAAGGAGGTAGGACAGGTCACTCCTGCCCCAAGCACCCCGTTCCAGCCCCACCCCACTTCTGGTTCCATAAAGCTCCCGCCTTGAACACTGAGCCTGAGAACAAAGCAAAACATATCTCTAGACAACAGTGTTATAATGAGCCTCAAAGATAGGTGGGTGGAATCTATTAGAGGATGAGGGTCTTCTGGTTTTGATTTTTAAAGAAGAGTATCCTAGTAAGATTTAAAAAAAAAAAAAGATTTTAAAAAATGTTTTTAAAAAGGAAACCTATGCTATTTCAATTGGAGCCCAGTTGTAACTTGGTAAAGGCAAGCTCCTGTACCTTTGTTATAATTAATTGTATACCTGTGTATGTAAATATAAGGCATTCCTATTTTGCAGTTCAGAACAAAAAAAAACTTATTTGTAATATAGAATAAAGTTTATTAAAAAATAATAAAAATGCAGTTTGGAATTTGGGGTATTTGTTTTTGTGATTGGCTGGAAGGGGGTGGGGAGAAGGCGGTGGTGGTAAAGATATGGCTCCTTCTCTCTCCAGTTATGTGCTGTCTAAACTCAGCCATCGGAGGCGCAGCCTCTTCC
Source organism: Myotis myotis (assembly GCF_014108235.1). NCBI lineage: Eukaryota > Metazoa > Chordata > Mammalia > Chiroptera > Vespertilionidae > Myotis > Myotis myotis. Next base: position 60,589,445 of record NW_023416315.1, read on the forward strand.
TGAAGCCTCTGTCCTCACTTATGAAGCAGATGCGTCCGGACGCAATGGTGCTTCAGGACTGGGAGAGCCCGTGTGTTCTTCCCAGCCAGCAGACTTCACTTTGCCTAAGACCATCCTGCATATCAGATATTTACATTACGATTCATAACAGTAGCAACATTACAGTTAGGAAGTAGCAACGAATATAATTTTATGGTTGAGTCACAACATGAGGAACTGTATTTAAAGGGCCAGAAGGTTGAGAACCACTATATTAGAGGATAGATTCAGCCCTTCTGAGAGCTGACTCTGGGGAGACACAGGTTGCCAGCCCTGCTTTAAGTCTTCTTGGCAAGTGACACCTGATGTAAATTACTTCATCAGTCCCCCTTCTCTATTTTGATAGAGTGTGGAGATCTTGAATCCAATTATGTCTCTGGGGTAGAAATACGAGAGGGAGAAAAAAGTGAATGGGATGGGTGGTGGTGGAGGAAGGGAGACAGCACTTCTACCTGCCCATGCTTCCATCTGTGGCTCTTCCATCTATGGTGCAGGCGGGGTAAAGGGAAGCAAATGCAGAAGGGGCAGCATCAGCCCAGGCCTGCGCCCAGGAGAGCTGCGGCCTCTGCTGTTACTCAGCCGGCTGCTCTTGGGCAGATACTTGCCTCTCTGAGCCTCAGGCGAGTGGATGGAGAAGGCTGAGCTGGGTGTCTCCATGAAATTCCAGTGTCCTCATTATGCAAAGTGAAAGCCAGGAGAGAAGAGGATCAGGGAGAAAGCAGGTCAAGGAAGGAGAGATAGAAAAGTAGAAAAGGGAAAACAGGAAGAAGGGTGGTAGGAAAGGAGTGTGGGGAGATGGAAGGCAGAGCATGGGGACACCCACTGCTGATAAAAGCTCCAGCACGTCCTCCCCTCCCCTGTCTCCCTGCTGGCTCCCAACCACTACCCTTGGGCTTCTCCAGCCTGCAAAGCAGAGCCCCTGAGGGAAGTGGAGCGTGTTCACTCCGATGGGCCTCTGGGGCCGGGCCTCTGGGGCCACAGAGAGCAAGGTCAGGAGGTGAGGTGGTGAGTGTCCACAGGAGTTGAATCCCAGCCTTGCACGCAGCACACCCCGTCTTCCACAGGAGCTCCCTTCTGCCATAGGAGGGGCGACCCAGGAAGGAGCCACACTCAGCACAGGCACTGGGACGCCGCAGCCTCTGGAAGACGCGCCAGCACAGCCGGTGATGAGAGACCACCTTCATCCTTGGGAAGACCTGGGGACAGACGACACCTGCGAGGGGAAGCGGGAATTAGGGGTCCTGACACAGCACACAGAATGGATTGAGACCAACAAAGTCATTTTTTGTGTTTTCTTTCCGTAGTTCAGACTCACAAGGCACGTGTGGTTCATGAACAGGAGATGGGTCCCCTTCTCCTGTGTCGTGAGGCAGCTGCGGGTGACAGCGACCTCATTGTGAAAGTTCAGACTGGGATTCCGCAGGTGGCTACGGCCCTGCCATACCCTCAGACTCCCTTACCTGTGGTCTCAGGCTGTATCGCCACAGCCACCATGACCTACCCCTTCACTTCCCAGTGATCGTCTTTCCTTATTCATAAACTGAAGACAGTTCTAGCTGTCTGGTGAAACCAAGAGATTATGGGGACGGTAGCTTAAGATAACTAAAGTGGAAAAAAAACCTATGCAGGGTCACACATACATGGGGTATCATTATTAGTCATAAGGGTGATATTGTACAAACAAAACGGCAGATCGAACCTGGGGCCTCAATAACACACTTAGAATGTGGGCTATATTAGCCACCTGGGCTGCCATAGCAGGATACCAGCTGAGTGGCTTGAACTACACACATGTGTTCTCCCATGTTTTGAAGGCTGGGAGTCCAAGGGCAAGATGACAGGATAGTCTCTGGTGAGACCTGTCTCCCTGTCTCCCTGCCTCCGGTCCTCACATGGTCCCTCCTCTGTGCCTGTGTGAGATCTCAGCTGTCTCTTCTCATTAGGACACCAGTCCTGGCAGATGAGGACCCTAGTCTTCTGACCTCGCTTAACCTTAATTACTCCCTGAAGACCCTATTTCCAAATTCAGTGACATTGGGAATTAGGGCTGACTATGGGAGGGACACAGGTAAGTCTATAATAGATGCCTCATTTACTCCTTGCCAAAAAGTAGATACCTAACACCTTTTGAAATATGTATTTGCTATTGTTCGACTGTGAGACTGTTGAGGGCAGAGACCATATCAGTTGAATTTGTGTCCAGCTTCATACGTGTTCAGCACGGAGCGAGTGCTCTGTCAATCATAAGCAGGTGGAGGGAGGGCAAAGGGAGCAGGACTAGGAGGAAGCAATCAGCTATGAAGTTGGTTATGGGGTTAATTTTTCCACTGCGACTAACATGCACCCCCCCCCCCATTATTTCCCATATTAGACCACACCCCCTCCATGCATATTTTATCTTTAGGAAACAATTCCTTGAGTGGCAGCTAGTGGCTCTCTTTTGCAAGTGAAGAGAGCAGGCACTGAGGTCAAAGCCTCTCCCTGCTTTGGTAGAGTTGCTCCTGAGGCAGCAGGGAAAATGGAGGCAGGGAGGTCACCTCTGCACCAATCACCTTCGCTAAACCTGTCCTGCTTTTGTTTTAACAAAACTCCCACCTTGAACACTGGCCCGAACCTGCAGGGCTGCTGGGAGTATCTGCTAAGCTGAAAGCAGGTGTGTGAGGTTGGGCCTGTGCATAGGGACTGCGTCATCATTCAACGGTACCTGTTTCCACTCCCTGTATGAGCACTACAGCTTCCCACCTCAATTTAGGCACCCAAGCCACCTTCTTTGGGCCAATGAAATATAAGAACTAGTGATGTAAGTCACCTGCAATGCTCCGTCTCCCGGGGCCACAGAGTGAGGACAATGATGACATAGACAGAGGCATCAGATGACCCTGATGGTTACGTAACATGAGTGAAAAAGAAATTTTTGCCATTTTAGGTCACTGAGGTCTGAGGGCTCTTTGGTACTACAGCATAAGCTAGACTTTCCTAATTCCAAAACCAGATAAAGACACAGCAAAGAAAGAATAAGCCAATATTTCTGATGAACATAGATGCTAAAATCTCAGCAGAATATTAGCAAACTGAACCTAGCAATTCATTGACAAGATCATACATCACGATCTAGTAATTGGGATTTATTCTAAGGATACAGTGTTGGTACAATATCCACAAATCAATAAATGTGATAGACCAAATAAACAAAATTAATGATAATAATCACATGATCACAGCAATAGATGTTGAAAAAGCATTTGATAAAAGCCAGCACCCATTTATGACAAAAACTCTCAGCAAAGTGGAAATAGAGGGAATGTAACTAATGTAATAAAGGCCAAATATGACAAATCTGCAGGTAGCATCAAACTCAATGGACAAAAACTAAAAGTGTTTTCCTTAAGAGCAAGATCAAGACAGGGATGTCCCCTCTCACCACTCTTATTCAGCATAGTATTGGAAGTCCTAGCCAAAGCAATCAGACAAGAAGAAATAAAAGGCATCCAAATTCATTATTTGCAGATAACATAATACTCCAGAGAAACCTAAAGATGTCACCAAAAGGTTACTAAAACTGATAACTGAATTTAGAAAAGTAACAGGATACAAAACAAATATCCATTTTTATACACCAATAATGAACTATCAGAAAGGGAAACTAAAAACAAAACAACAAAAACTAAAAAAACACACAATTATTTTACAATTGCATCAATAAATAATAAAATGCCTAGGAATAGGTTTAAAAGACCTGTACTTGGAAAATTATAAGACACTGAAGAAAGACATTGAAGAAGATACAAATAAGTGGAAGCATAATATCATGTTCATGGATAGGAAGAATTAACATCATTAAAATGTTCATACTACCCAAAGCAATCTATAGATTCAGTGCAATGCCTATCAAGATACTAATGGTATATTTCACAGGACTAGAACAAATATACCCAAAATTTGTATGGAACCACAAAATGCCCCAAATGGTCACAGTAATCTTGAGAAAGAAGAACAAAGATGGAAGAATCATGCTACCTGATATCAAACTATACTACAAAGCCATAGTAATAAAAAAGGCATGGTACTAGCATAAAAACAAACACATGGATCTATGGTACAGAACAGAGAGCCCAGAAATAAACCCATGCTTTTATTATCAATTAATATTTGACAAAGAAGGCAAAAACATACAGTGGGATAAAGATAGTCTATAAATGGTTGGGGAAATTGGATGGGTACATGTAAAATAATGAAATGAGACCATTTTGTTACACCATACACAAAAATAAACTCAAAGTGGATTAAAGACTTAAATGTTAGACTTGAAACCATAACAATCCTAGAAAACATAGGCACTAAAACCTCAGACATCTCTTGTAGCAATATTTTTGCCAAGATATCTCCTTGGGAAAGAGAAACAAAAGAACAAATATACAAACAGGACTACATCAAACTAAAATGTTTTTGCACAGCAAAGGAAACCATCAACAATATGAAAAAAAACCACTGAGTGGGAGAACATAATTGTCAATGATACATCTTATGAGAGGTTAATATCCAAAACTTATAAATAACTTATACACCTCAACATAAAAAAAATCCAATTTAAAAATGGGCAAAGGACCTGAACAGACACTTCGCCTACAAGGACATACAGGTGGCCAGTAGACATGTGAAAAGATGCTCAGCGTCACTTATCATTAGAAAAGTGCAAATTTAAACCACAATGAGATATCACCTCACACCTGGCAGAATGGCTACCATTAATAAATCAACAAACAACAAGTGTTGATGAGGATGTGGAGAAAAGGGAACCCTCGTGAGCTGTTGGTGGGAGTGTAGACTAGTGCAGCCACTGTGGAAAACAGTACAAAAAATTAAAAATGGAACTTCCTTATGACCCATGAATTTCACTTCTGGTAATGTAGCTAAAGAAACACAAAACACAAATTTTAAAGAATATACAGGGGAAGGGAAATGTAGCTTTACAGTTGTTCACATGAAAAATAATACAATAATTAATAAATAATAATGCAAATATAAACTCTGTTTTTCGTGTCCACACAGCTGTAAACCTACTTTTGCCCATCCCTGTATGCACCTCTATGTTTGTTGCAGCATTATTTATCATCACCAAGGTTTGGGATCAGCCCAAGTGCCCATCAGTAAATGAGTGGATAAAAAAGCTGTGGTGCCCTAGCTGGTTTGGCTCAGTGAATAGAGTGTCAGCCCCTAGCGGACTGAAGGTCTCTCTCTCACATCAATGTTTCTCTCACTCTGTCTCTTCCCCGCCCTTCTACTCTTTCCAAAAGTCAATGGAAAAATACCCTCAAGTGAGGATTAACAACAACAACAAAAAAAGATGTGGTACATTTACACAATGGAATACTACTTGGCCATTAAAAAATAAGGAAATCTTACTTTTTGCCATAGCATGGATGGCAATACAGAGGGTATTATGCTAAGTGAAATAAGCCAGTCAGAGAAAGACAAATATCATATGATTTCACTTATATGTGTAATCTAATGAACAAAATAAACTAATAAACAAAGTAGAATAGACTCGTAGATACAGAGAACAGACTGATAGCTGTCAGAGGGAAGGATGCATAGGGGCTAGGTAAAAAAAAAAAAAAAAGAAAAGAAAAAGAAAAGAAAAGAAAAAAGAAGGGATCAAGCAGAGGAAAACAAACTCATAGACACAGACAATAGTATGGCAGTTACCAGAGGGAAAGGCGGTGAGAGGAGGTAGAAGAGGGTACAGGGGGATAAATGGTGATGGAAGGAGACTTGACTTGGGGTGATGAACACACAATACAACAGATGATGTATTATAGAATTGTACACCTGAAACCTATATAGTTTTATTAACTAATGTCATGCCAATAAATTCAATGAAAATTAAAAAATGAAACCCTTAGTGATTCTCTGAGAGCAAGATTAAAGTCATTTCAAAAAGTGTTTTCTAGGTAAGAGCCCTCAATTTCCTTCCACCTCTTCATTTCTCCATTATTTCCATCACCAACCACGGTGGCTGCCTTTTCTCCTTCTTTCCATTATTCACAACGAAGAGCAAGTTTGTTTTTTTTTTTTTTTTTGTTTTTTTATTGCTTAAAGTATTACAAAGGGTATTACATATGTGTCCATTTTATCCCCCCGCCCTAGACAGTCCCCTAGCCTCCCCTATCCCCCAATGTCTTATGTCCACTGGTTATGCTTCTATGCATGCATACAAGTCCTTTAGTTGATCTCTTACCCCCCTACCTCCTGCCCCGCAACCCTCCCCGGCCTTCCTGCTGCAGTTTGACAATCTGTTTGAGGCAGCTCTGCCTCTGTATCTATTATTGTTCAAAAGTTTATAATGGTCTCTATTATCCATGAATGAGTGAGATCATGTGGTATTTTTCCTTCATTGACTGGCTTATTTCACTTAGCATAATGCTCTCCAGTTCCATCCATGACGTTGCAAATGGTAAGAGTTCCTTCCTTTTTAGAGCAGCATAGTATTCCATCGTGTAGATGTACCACAGTTTTCTAATCCATTCATCTACTGATGGGCACTTAGGCTGTTTCCAGATCTTAGCTATGGTGAATTGTGCTGCTATGAACATAGGGGTGCATATATCCTTTCTGATTGGTGTTTCTGGTTTCTTGGGATATATTCCTAGAAGTGGGATCACAGGGTCAAATGGGAGTTCCATTTGTAGTTTTTTGAGGAAACTCCATACTGTCTTCCATAGTGGCTGCACCAGTCTGCATTCCCACCAGCAGTGCACAAGTGTTCCTTTTTCTCCACATCCTCTCCAGCACTTGTCGTTTGTTGATTTGTTGATGATAGCCAGTCTGACAGGTGTGAGATGGTACCTCATTGTTGTTTTGATTTGCATCTCTCGGATGATTAGTGACTTTGAGCATGTTTTCATATGTCTCTTGGCTTTCTGAATGTCCTCTTTTGAAAGGTGTCTATTTAGGTCCTTTGCCCATTTTTTGATTGGATTGTTTATCTTCCTTTTGTTAAGTTGTATGAGTTCCCTATAAATTTTGGAGATTAGGCCCTTATCGGATATGACATTGGCAAATATGTTTTCCCACACAGTGGGTTTTCTCGTTGTTTTGTTGATGGTTTCTTTTGCTGTGCAGAAGCTTTTTATTTTGATGTAGTCCCATTTGTTCATTTTCTCTTTAGTTTCAAGTGCCCTAGGAGCTGTATCAGTGAAGAAATTGCTTCGGCATATGTCTGAGATTTTGTTGCCTTTGGATTCTTCTAGAATTTTTATAGTTTCCTGTCGTACATTTAAGTCCTTTATCCATTTTGAGTTTATTTTTGTGTATGGTGTAAGTTGGTGGTCTAGTTTCATTTTCTTGCATATATCTGTCCAATTTTCCCAGCACCATTTATTGAAGAGACTATCTTGGCTCCATTGTATGTTCTTGCCTCCTTTGTCAAATATTAATTGAGCATATTGGTTTGGGCCGATTTCTGGGCTCTCTATTCTATTCCATTGATCTATATGCCTATTCTTGTGCCAGTACCAGGCAGTTTTGAGAACAGTGGCTTTGTAATACATCTTGATATGTGGTATTGAGATCCCACCTACTTTGGTCTTTTTCAGGATTGCTGCAGCTATTCGAGGTCTTTTTTTATTCCAGATGAATTTTTGGAGAGTTCGTTCTAGATCTCTGAAGTATGCCATTGGTATTTTAATGGGAAGTGCATTGAATTTATAGATTGCTTTGGGTAGTATGGACATTTTAATGATGTTGATTCTACCAATCCATGAACACGGTATGTTCTTCCATCTGTTTATGTCTTCCTCTATATCTTTTTTCAACGTCCTGTAGTTTTCTGAGTAGAGGTCTTTTACCTCTTTAGTTAAGTTTATTCCTAGGTAGCTTAATTTTTTTGGTGCGATGGTAAACGGGATTGTTTTTATAATCTCTCTTTCTGAAAGTTCACTATTGGTGTATAGAAATGCCTCGGATTTCTTGGGGTTAATTTTGTATCCTGCTACATTGCCAAATTCATGTATTAAGTCCAGTAGCTTTTTGATGGAGTCTCTAGGGTTTTGTATGTATAATATCATGTCGTCTGCAAATAAGGACAGTTTTACTTCCTCTTTTCCAATTTGGATGCCTTTTATTTCTTCTTCTTGCCGAATTGCAATGGCTAACAACGAAGAGCAAGTTTTTATTCCACCTTGAAAGTTGTGACACATGTGAGATGAGGAAAGAACATCACAGCAACACCTAGACCGGCATGTTCGTGAGGCTGGATGCGCCCACCAGCTCTGTGATTCATCAGGTTCACAGATGACACCTAAGAGGGATCTGTTGCTATTGAACCTTCGGCACCTCCTGCCTCTCTCTTCTGTGCACCTTCCTCTGAGCGGCTGTGCCTTCTAATTGCCTGTAATGCACTGCTCAGCACTTTATCTGAACAGAAGCAATGCCGATATGCACGTGATTACTGTATTCCCTAACAATGGCAGCTTTTTACGTCCTGTCTCCTCCATTCAGTAATAGACTAGGTCTTGCATTACTTTTTTTTCTGAACTCAATGCTGGATACATAGTAATAAGATAAATATGCTCATTATTTTCTCTAAAGCACTGGACCACAAGATCAGGTAGCCGAGCACGATCATGTAAGGAAACCAAACGTATCCTGAAGACAAGGTTTTCTCAATGATTTTAGTCGTCCATAGCCTGTCAATTAAAACCATTACGTCCCTTCACAGACAACCGTGTGGTGATGGCCAGAATGGGGGGTGGGGGGGTGTGGGCTGGGTGGAGGTGGGCAAAGGAGGGGCATGAGGGACATCTGTAATCGTGTCAACAATAAAAATAAAGTGTGTGGGGGGAAACATTAGGTCCCTTCAGAAAATATAGTGTTGATAAGATACGTGGAGGAAATAAAGAAGAGAATACAAGTGTTGGGCAGGACCGTAACCAGATTCAGTGCCCTGACACAGAGGGGCGTCACCTCCCAGGCCACAAAGGACTTCCTCAGAGAGATGATTTCATAAAGTGAGTTGATGTATTTATATCACACACATTACCTCATTCAGTTCTCAAGATCCAGCAGCTTTGCCCAGTAGTTGTCTTTACTACACCCATTTTATGGATGAGGTCACTGAGGCTCAAGGCAATATTAATTCCAGTCCCACAGATGGTAAGTGATGGAGGTGACAGAGCTGTGAGCATAGGTTTCTTTGATTCTAAAGCTTATGTTCTTGATTGTGCTATATTACAAGGAACGCTAAACAACTTCTCTCCTCTCTCTCTCTCTCTCTCTCTCTCTCTCTCTCTCTCTCTCCCTATCTATCTCTCATTGATAGATTGATTATCACCATAGCATTGGAAATGCAAAGGACATTGCAGAGAAAAGGAGCAAAGTTGGGCACTGGGTTGCACTTGTGAACTCAAGCAGGAATAGAATAGAATTTGAATGGGAATTTAGCCAAAACATTTAGGGACTGTCATTCACAGGGAAGAGACCCTGGCGGGCTTCCTGATGGGATGCAAAGAGTCACAGAGGAATCGGGTTCAAATCTCCAACATCCTCCTTAGCTGTAGGCTGCAGCCTTAGACACGTCGATTTACATCTCTATGCCTCACTCCTCTCATCTGTGAAATGATTTGTGAGAAAATTGTGAGAATGAAGTGTAATTAGTCTGACGCATAGAAAGCACACTCAAGATAGGTAGCTGTTTTTAACAATGAGCCACTGACTTGCCATTGAAAACATGCTTCTTGTGGCTTGATTGATTGATGATTGATTGATTTTACCCTGGATGTAACGGAGGCCGCCACACATTGGCAGCCATCCCCTCCTCCGCCCACAGGCACATCGTCCCAGCTGGAGGAAGGTCAGTGCCAGCTCCCTCCGCAAATGGTCTGCTCTCAGTCCCAGTTCTGCAGCCGAGCTGTGTGCTTATTGCCTAATGAGGCTGATGGTCATTTTGTAAAAGGGCCGCATGCAGACCTGGCCCAGGCAAGGGAGCAACAGGGACCATCGTGCCACACCTCCTCCTCCAAAGAGAGACCAGTGCCCTTGCAGAGCGTTCCTGACCCATGCCCCCAGGGAGCCCCACAGAGCCCCTCCGTCTGGTTTGGGGTCCTCCTGGAGTCCGGCTGGCCGCCTCCCTCTTGGCTCCTCGGAGCTCACTTACACAGACGGCACAGAATTCTTAACGCTGAGGCCCAGCTGCCAGCACCCAACCCATAAACTAGCCTGACTGCCACCTCCCCGCTGGTATTCCCCTAAAGGCCCCACTTAAGACCTCTGCCAAGCAAGTCTCTCGTCTCTGGCACCCTGATTGGCCCTCCCGGGGGCCCCCCGACGCAGAGCTGGAGGAAAGAGCAGGCCCAGTGAGTTATGAGGCTGTAATTCCATCAAGGGCTTCTGGAGAGATCGTAAACTCATGTCCCAAGTCTCCCCATTCCCCTGGCCCTTTTCCCCCAGAGAGATTTACGAGCCTATAATTCTGAGGTGGGACTGCTTCTTATTTCACAGAATCCAAATATTTTCCTAAAGCAACATCAGTCCTCTTGGCTCCCAGCAGCCTCTCCCAGAGCTAAGGAGCAGCAGCGCCGTCTGCCGGCTGGAGGCCCAGGAAGCTCCTGGTGCCACAGACTTCACCCCTTTCCACCTTGGAAAAGGAGGGTCACATCTGTCCTGAGATGGCCTGTGGAAACCCAAGTCACGCCTGAGCCCCAGTGGGTATGAAGGGACTCTCTGGGAGTTCAGGGATGCACAGATGTGGGTCAAGAGGGATGTACAAAGCATTGGCTTCCCTGGCTCCACAGATCCGGTGGACAAGTTATTTACTGAGCCCTGGCTGGCGTGGCGCTCGCTACAGATCCTGTGAATCACATTGCCAAACCCGGTCTCTCTTTGTGGCTGTGTTTTTGCCCTTTTTTTTCAAATGCTGAAGACCGCCTGTAAATGTTCCCGCTGTCACCACAGCCCCTCCTGGCCCAACAGCATGCCCCCCTGAGGCCCATGGAGGGTACCATCACCGGACATTATCGTTTATGTTTACGCTTTCATTGTCTGTCTCTCCCATTGGAATGTGAGCTTTGTGGGGACAAGGTCTCTCTCTGGCTGGGCTCTGCTGTGACCTCAGCCTCTGGCGTAGCGTCTGGCCCCAAGCAGAGCCCTGGAAGTGTTGTTGAGTGAGGGACGGAGGAAGAACCGGGCACATGCTTGGACATGGGGGTGGCTGGGTGGTCTGCAGCACTGGTCCCAGCCGATGGCAGTGAGATGGCCCTGCCTCCAGGCCTAGCCCTGGGCCTGAGCAGGAAGGGGAGCAGGGCTGGTATGAGAACCTTCCTGCCCCCGTTCCCTGAGGTCCAGCATGGCTTTGGGTGGAGGCCCGTAGACAGCGGGTTGCACGGTGGAGAGAGAGGGTGATTCTTTGGGAGCTGGCACTGGGCCGGGTCAGGGAGTGGGACCCGAAGGGTGATTCTTCCTGCCAGCCGGGCCACGGGCCCTGGTCAGTCTGCCTCGGTGTCCTTCCTAGGAAGCCACCACAGTGGTTCCATTACTGGGTCCCCAGGGTGCTGTCCCTGGCTCCAGCGATGCAGAGTAGCGGCCACCCTCTGGGACTCAGACTCCTCCGGGGCCCAGCATCCTGCCCACCCGTCTGACTTCTGCCTGTGCTTGGCTTTTCCCTTTAAGATCTGCTCCTGTTCTCCTCGGTGGTGGCTGGTAACTATGGAAACTACAATTAGGCTGTTTTGCTCAGTGTTTCGAAAAATTGCCAAGTGCAGACAGCCGCCGCCCCTGACTTATCAGAGACCCACCCGAGCTCTTCCATATGTCCTTGGAGGACATTTAAGGAAATGCGCCTCAAGCTCTCTGTGATGAAAGACCAGTTTCTCTTTGGAAAAATTCCTAATTCATCGCACATCCATTGTTTTTATAAAGTGCAATGAAAACACATTAGAAAAGTGGAAGAAAAACAAAGATGTATAGCATACAAGCCCCAACTTTCTAATGGCATGTCCAACAGGCATGAGTACCCCTAAGAGCATTAGGTCCCTGGACATTCACTATTGATTTCCATGCTGTAGCATCGTGAGAGAGACCGCATGCGGTCAGGCTGCAGCCATGGACCACACCTGGACAGGGCTGGCCTGGAACCTCAAGAAGACGGTTGGGGACACCCCCCAGGACCTGTCCCAGTCCAGCATCTCTGACCAAGCCTGCTGACGCAGTCTAACTTGATTGTACCCAAGCGTGTCTCAGAGTGGGAGGTGGGGCTTTCCTGGAGAACACTGACAACCTATGGAAATGTCTACCCTTGAACCTGAGCAAATGTGTGTGAGGGAGACAGCTGCAGAATCCTTGCCATGCCCAGAAGTGCTTCCCAAAAGCCAAGAATCTGGGACTTGGTCACCCACCCTGAGAGGTTTTCCATTCCCCATGGACCCCTGCCTGGGATGTGATGTAACAAACAGGGTCACTCAGAGGGCATTTGACTGTTGCACTGCCCTACGAGTCACCGGATAACCCCATCCCCTTCTCCACGCTTCTCCTAGAGCAGAGATGACTGTTTGCATGACCCAGGTGGACATTTATCATTTTTCTACCCCTTCCCCTTTTAAAAAAATCAAGGCATGCTTTTTTATAGCAAAGTGCACTAATATTAACAGGACATCTCCAAGAATGTTTACAGTTGTCTACCAACCAGATCAAGCTAGAAAATACATCTGTCTCCCCAAAAAGTTTCCTCATGCTCCTTCCTAGTAAATACTCACCCCCACACCCAAGGTAACTACTATTCTGACTTCTATCACTATAGGTTGGTTTTACATGAAACTTCATCTAAAGGGGGTCAAAGTGTATACTCTTCCATTCCTGACTGATTTCACTCCGTGCAAAGTCTGCGGTTCATCCGTGCTTGGCCCGGTACCACTGGTCCTTTCTCACCGCTGTGTTGTATTCAGCTGCTGCTGTGAGCATGCTTGTGCAGCTTTCTTGTGCACACGTGTTTTATTTCTTTCAGGTGAATCTCTAATAAGCTACCTGCTGGATCACAGAGTGGGCATCTGTGTGGGTTTTTAGTAGACACTGGCAGATCATTCTCCAAAGTGATTGAGAAAATTGCACACTTCCATCAGAAACGCTGGGGACTCAGGTCGCTGCACACCTTCCCAAGACGTGGTTTGTCCTACTTTTCCAGTGAGCCACTCTGCTGGGTGCACAGCGGTGTCTCAAGGTGGTTTTAGCTTGCGTTCTTCTGATGAGTCATGATGTCGAGGACCCTTTCATATGATCATTGGGCATCTGGGTATCTTCTTTGGTAAAGTACCTGTTCGGTAAAGTACTCTTTTGCCCTTTAAACATCAGATTCTTCATCTGATGTGTGACTATCTTCCTCCAGTCCAGGGGTTATCTATTCACTTTCTAAATATGACTTCGATGGGAAACAGAAAGGCCTTACTTTAGTGTAATCAGTGTAGCGCCCTCCTCTTGCACGGTTTGTATTTCCGTGCACTGCGTAAGAAATGTCTTACGTGCCCCCAAGGTCATGAAGATAGTCTTTGTTTTCTTCTAGGAGCTTGCTCAGATAATTTGGGGTCATTCTGTTATTGCAGTTGGTTTTCATGTTTTCACCAGGAGGGTGTTGCCAGCTTGCACGCAGAGGCCCTCTCAGCAAAAGGAAAATATAACCTCTGAACATCCACCTGAGGCAGGAATGACTCTGCTGCGTGTGAGTCTGGGAGGCACAGTGTGATGAGCTGACTCCAGGTCATGAGGGAGTGGAGGGCTGAGGGGGGCTGGGGGCGCGCAGGAGGCGAGCCCCATGTCCAGCCGGCCAGCTGAGATGAAACTGCACCTCCCTCTGTCCCTGACAGGTGCCACACTTTGGGGTAATGTAACTGTTATTAATCTTTGTTGTCCTTAACAGGCAAGACCTATACACCTAGATACCCAAGAGGCACAGAAGGGCCTCCATACTGCTCATGGTCCCCAGCCACCAGTCTCCTCCCCAGTGGGCAGGGCCCTGTCCCTTTCTCCCTGGCCAGGGCAGCCCAGGCAGACTTTGCGATGCAGTTACTCTGCTTGATGTTTGTGGGAAACACAGACTTGAACTCTGGGAACAATGGTGTGAGCATCCGCAGCCTGTCTCCCTACGTGTCTAAGCTCTGGAAATAGGGTTTGGGCAAGGCTTCTTGGGGGCGTTTTCTCACAGGATAGAATGACAGCGCCTTAGGAAAAGAGAGAAGTAAGACAAGAGAGCGGGAGTGGAAGGAGGAGGAGACTGCTCTGCGTGACAGCCTTCTCCCAAGGCCGGGATCCAGACCTGCGAGCTCTCGGCTGGTTCTCGGGGACCCACTGGCCTCGGCCAGGGCTGCATGGAAGCCGTCCTCCCATGGCTCAGGCCTGGCCTCCTCCTGCATTAGGGGTCCTCTCACCGCTGCACCAGGGAGCTTACCACAGCACACTGTGCAATTTTGGATTCATCTGAAAGTTTCTTCTCTACTTTTAAGTATAATTATCGCGCAGACTGGAATCCCTTCCCACACAATTGCACTGAGAGGCTAACTCTGCCTCTGGAACCAAGATAACAGTCTGAAGGAGCAGTGGAGGATGGAAGGGAGCTATACAATGAAGCCACCTTTCTAATCCTGGATGTGTGAAAGCAAAGGGACATTTGGGGACAAGGCCTCTGGGAGAGGCAGCCCTCCTGGCCCTTATCACGGTGGAGTGTGGGAGTGAAGGACAGGGTGAGAGAGGTGTGCGGGGGAGATGGGTTCATTCAGGCCAGTCCTGCCCCTGCTGCAGCCCCGGACACTCCCAGCAAAGGCTGTGCCATAGAGACAGCCACAGAAGGCATTCCTGCTCCCAGTGCTACTTCCGGTGGTCCACTCAGTGTGGAGGAAGTGTGCCTGCGACCCCCTGCCTCCCCCGGGAGAAGAGTTTGATGAAGTTGAGCCACAGACGAGGTCAGCATTTTCTGTGCCTTCTCCCCAAATGCACCATCTTCCCTGTCCCTGCACAAGGTGCAGCCCTAGAGCCGTGGTAGGCAAACAGTGGCTTTCGAGCCACATGCGGCTCTTTGGCCCCTTGAGTGTGGCTCTTCCACAAAATACCATGTGAGGGCGCGCACATACAGTGTGATTGAAACTTCGTGGCCCATGCACAGAAGTCAGTATTTTGTGGAAGAGCCACACTCAAGAGGCCAAAAAGCCGCATGTGGCTCGCGAGCCGCGGTTTGCCGAGCCACAGTTTGCCGACCACTGCCCTAGACCATCGGAGGCCTGGGCTTGACCTTCAGAGCTCACAGAATAGACTATTAGGAGCTGAGGGTTAAACAGATGACTCAACCACGCTCTGATGATGGCAGAAAGAGATGCTACAGGACCGTTCTTAATTAATTGCTAAATGGGCAGCGAACGTGTCATTGCCACAGGAACTCCAGGATGGAGCAGGTAGCAAAGGCTTCTCAGCAGCTGAGATCTGAGGTGTACTGTGGAGGGAGCATGAGTTGTAAATAGAAGAGAAGAAGGTGAATGAGCCACATCGGAGAAGACCAGCAGTCACCCCAGAGCTCAGAGAACCTGTCCCCTGCCCACCCACGTCCCCTTGCCTTGACATCTGGGAGACGTCGAGAGCTGTCCTGAGTCAGCAGCTGGGGTAGGCCAGGCAGTAGGACGTCTGGTTCCCGGCATTGGCCCCCATTATGCCGCCTGGAGTCTTGCTCTCTACCATTTGCTCATTCTGCCCCTGCCACCTCCCCATCCTGGAGGGGGTGGCAGGAGGAGAGGTCATCACAAAGGCCTGGTGCGAGCGTCTGAGGATGCCCCTCCAAGTCCCTCTTTGTGGTTTGATGCCCCCCAGCCCTCCCCTTCTTCTCACTCGCCCTCCGCTAAGTGGCATAAACGGTTATTGCTGCTCCTTTCTTCTTCTTGTGCCCTCTCACTTCCAGGAAAAAAATACAGAAGAAAATTGCTGCTAATGTTCTCCCCTCCCTCCATTAGAGCCGGCGCTCATAAATATTGAAGAGCCAAGCTCCGCCAAGCTCCGAGACCATTGTCTGCTGGCTGCTCCCACCCCTCCGCGGTCTCCCAGCACAGCCCCTCCCTGGAGGTGCGAGGCAGGGCCTGATGGGGAAAGGGTGGGAGAGAGGGGGCAGGTGGGGGCTCCTGACAGCTGAGCCACAAATGGGCTGGGAGAGTCTGGGCCTGGCAGGGGAGCCAGGAAGCTGCAGCCCTGCGCCTGACCTCAGGGAGGTAGAGGGCAAGGCAGGGACCTTGAACGGGCACTGGGCTTCCCTGGAGCCCAGTTTGGAAAACAAGGTACTGGAATCAAAGGGCTCTGATATAGACGGAGAAAGAAAACTTGCTCACACCCTCCCAGCCCTCCCATGGGCACACGAGATCCTGGGCTGCGGGGACAGACTCGGGTAGTGCTGGTGAGCTCTGCTGCCCTAAAGCCCTAAATGAGGGCACCCCCAGGACCTGGGGGATGGTGCACCCAGCTGCTGTCAGCCAAGCTCCCTGGACTCACAGACCCAGCAGAGAGGCCAGAGCACGGGCAGGGGTGGGGGTGGGGGGGGACCTCTTAGTGGCCATGCGTGCTCCAAAAAAAGATGAGACAGGGATGGGCTAACTCGTGGAAACCAGGCCCCAGCACCCCACAAGCCTCTCCCCAGCTTGACACGATTTCCTGTCCTTCTGCTCATGCAGCCGGGATTTTCTGCTTCGAAGCCCTAAGCCACAGACCCTCTCCTGCGATGCTCCTGCCCACGGCCGCCCGCTAGACAGCAGCGCCTCCTTGGAGGGCAGGTGTGGAGCTGTCAGGACGCGCACTGAACTCCCATAAATCAAAGGGCCCGGCCCAAGCTCGTGCCCACATTAGCGGAGCATAGATTACCATATAAATTGGATTTTACTGCCATTTCCAGCTTCCCCTTCCTAATTTACCTTTTCTGCTTCCCTCTGCTCAGTGAAGCTCTCTCAAAACTCTTCTTTTTCTGGAGGAAGAGGAATCCTTTCTGATTGGGCCCCAAGTCTGCCCCACCCAGCCAGCGCATCTCTTTTCTCACCTATCTGGTCACAAATGGTGGCGCCGCTGGACCGTGCCAATGGGCCGAATCTGAGTTGGCCTCATCTGTGGGTCCCAAAGCGTTCGTAGTTTCTAAGGTGCTTGCCATCTGGTTTGGCGTTGCCAACCCACCAGTGCATGTCTTCTCAGCTTGGATGATCTTCTTGATGCAAAACATAAGGTTGCTTTGCCCTACACAGACTCAGGTTACCTTGTTTTAGCCATGATCAGGGGCAGAGGGATTTTTGCCACCGCCATGACCTTGATCTCTCCGTCACCAAGCTATCTGACGCAGCCAAAAGCTACAAGCCACCTCCGCCGAGAGTGACTGGAGGCTGGCACCAAGAGGACCACCAGCGAGGAATCCAGTACCACGCGCACAGGACTCCGATGGTGCCCACTCCGTGCCTTGTCCTCTCCAGGCTGAAGGTGCCGTGTCTTCTCACTGAAAGATTGAAAACTGGTGCTCAGACTCATGGCTGAGTTCCTAGAATGAACAGGGGGAGTCCTTGCCCATCGCCCACCACCTACCCCTTTCCCGTCCTCAGCCATAAGGGGCCGAATGCTGACCCTGGAAGTCAGGGTCCCGGAGGGAATGCTAGCCCCAATCGGAAGAATGTTGAGCCTCAGATCAGTGGCTTTTTCTCATGCTCGCTACTAGGCAGGCAGCTCAAGTCTCTCCTTTTTGCAGTAACTTTCACTCTTATTCTGACCCACTCACAGCTGCTGGAGAGAGATGCTTTTCTCCCACGGCCACTTCTGTGCCCTTGACTTGGGTTTCTGAACAAAAGGAGGAGAGGAGCCCACAGCTGGTGGTCATTCTGCCTTGGCTTCGGGAGTTCTGGTGGCACAGCCCCAGGGAAACCACTGAAGAAAGACATCCCTGGAAACTGACCAGTTAAACTCTAGGATACGCGAACCTTAAAACAAGTACAGGCGGAGAGAGGAGCTGGGGAGAAGGAGTACCACAGAAATGAGTGTTTTGCACATGCAAAGTATTGGAAAAAGCAATGTTTGTGTAGAGCAGAAAATGTACTGATATCTCAATTGATCATCTCTCTCTTGCCCTCAGCCCTCTGGTCATCCAGACCTGCCTCTGTTTATCTCCCTATCCCACCCCATGTACACACATGAACTCTGACCAAGCTCCCAGCGAGATTCTCAGGTCTTCTGATGGAATTAGGAGAATGGGCAGGTAGAAACAAAGAGTCAGGAGGCAGGGGCAAGCAGGAGGGCTCGGGCACAAAGGAGAGGATCATGTGCATAATGTGGAAACAGCCCACATGCCCATTAGTAGATGAAAGGGTAAAAACGCTGTGGAGCATTTTAAAAAGAAGGATCTCTTACCCTCTGAGACATCCAGGATGGACCTGGAGAGTATTACACTAAGTGAAATAAACCAGTCAGAGAAAGACAAATATCTCAGGATCTCACTTTTTTTGTGGAATCTAATGAAGAAAATACATTGACCAACAAAATAAGTCCAAAAGCGTGGAGGCATGGAACAGACCGACCTATCTTGGGGTAAGAGGGTGGAAGAGATAAACCAAAGATATATATATATATTAGAGGCCCGGTGCATGAAATTCGTGCAGGGGGAGGGGGTACCTCAGCTTGGCCTGCACCCTCTCCAATCTGGGATCCCTCTTACAATCCAGAACCACTGGCTCCTAAGCGCTCATCTGCCTGCCAGCCTGATGCCCCTAACTGCTCTCCCCTCCTGGCCTGATCCCCCTAATGGCTTATTTGCACCCCCCCTCCTGGCCTGGTCCCCCTAACTGCCTTTCTTCTCTCCCCTCCTAGCCTAAACCCCCTAACCGCCCATCTGCTCTCTCTTCCTCTCCAGGCCTTCAGACCCTATCCCAGGAGTGCTGAGAGCTCTCCACTGAGGCCCCGCCCCCATCCTGACGCCCCTCTCTAGGCCCGGTGATGTGGCTGGCCTGTGCGCGCCTCTGCTGGGGGCAGGGGGTGCCCTGACAGCAGCCTCATGTCCCGATGGTGCAAATCTCAGCCCCGGTCCCCGCCCACCAGCTCCTGTGCGCACACAGCCTGTTGAATGGTCCTGACTGGGACATCTTTAGGACCAATTAGCATATTACACTCTCTCTCTCTCTCTCTCTCTCTCTCTCTCTCTCTCTCTCTCTATCTATATATATATATATATATATATATATATATATATACTAAAACTAGGGAAAAAGGGAGAAAGCCAGAGAGTGAGAAAAGTCAAAAGGAGTATAACTGAAGAGCATTGGAGGATTAGCATGTAGGATCTGGGGAGGCAGGAGATAGAGTGGGCAGAGGAAGAGCTTTAAGAGGTGCTGTGGGCCTGGGATTGTATTCTCTGTAATGTGCTTCAGGAGATGCAAGTTTTTTAATTGCCATTTGTCTGATGTCTATTTCAACATCTTTCAATGCAATTCTGCACGAGGACTGAGCTCGAGGGTTCACAAGATGTATCCGGCTTATGTATCAAGATTCATTTTGAACCTACAGTGCAATATTCAACTGCACCTCAAATTAAAAACGTTATTCTAGACTCAAAATAAGAGCAAAGAGTACAACTTCTCCCTGGCTACTTAGCTCCTGGAGTTGCTCTGAAAATGGGGGTTTGCGAGGGGGGGGGGGGGTGTAGTCAGTTTTGAGCCAGAAGGGGCAAAGTAGTGGCCTTGAAAGAATCTGAATTGGTCGAGCACTGACATTCTCTCACTGCTTCCAGTTTCTTAGGAAAGTCAATTTATGGAGGATGGGATAAAGATGAATTTCTCGTCTTTGTAAGGGGGGACCCTTTCTTCTTCCCTCCCTCCCTTCCTCCCTCCCTTCCCCACTTCCTCCCTTCCTTCTTTCCTTCCTTCCATCCTTCCTCCCTTTCTTTCATCTTGATTCAGTGATCTCCCATAACACTACCTGGAACATCCTTTTTCGGAGCCTCCATTGGCCAGCAAATTGCAGTGTTGGCTTTGTCATATCTCCCTAATTTCTGACTTGGAAGTTGAAGCAAATGAGCCACATGGGATTTATTTTGGCTGCAGATGCACTTATCCTTAATGAGATGAAGAAGCAGTTTTGTCTTCAGAATCTACTGTTGGTACTTCCATTAAAATGCTAACATAAAATTGTGGCATCTGACCATCATGAATCCAGTAAAGCTGGGAAAATGATGGATTAAAACACCGTTCCAGCCGTGGTACACAAAGTGAAAAATCAGAAAAGGACTTCTCTTTTCCCTCACATTTCCCCATCCTAATTTGTCACAACATTATTTTATGAAAAAAGTCATACATAAAGCCAAGGTGACATATTTTTACAGTGAATATACATACAACTCACTAATTAAATTCTTCTATTAATATCTTACTGGGCTTATATTATAACATTTCTGCCCATCTAGCCATCCATCAACCCATCTTATCTTTTTTATTTTACCATTTATTTTTATTTTTATTGAGATATCATTGACATATAACAGTGTGTAAGTTTAAGGTGCACAACATGTTGATTTGATACATTTAGATGTTGCAATATGATAGCCAACGTGGCATTAGCACTCTATCAAGTCACATAATTGTCATTTCTTTCTTGTGGTGAGAACAAATAAGATCTAGTCTCTTAGCAACTTTAAAGCTTATCACACGGTATTGTTGCTATAACCACTATGCTGTGCTTGGATCTCTGGGACTTATTTATCTACCAGTTGTACCCTTAAATAAGGTACCCCCAACTCCCCCAACTCCCAGTCCCTGGTAACACCGTTCTGTTTTTCCAAGTTTGGCTTTTTTAGATTTCACATATAAGTGAGATCCTAGGTATTTGTCTTCCTCTGTCTGACTTATTTCACTTAGCCCTGGGCCCTCAAGGTCCACGCTTGTTGTCACAAATGGTAGGATTTCCTTCTTTCTCACAGCTGGATAACATTGCATTGTGTGTGTGTGTGTGTGTGTGTGTGTGTGTGTAACTTCCTTGTCCATTCATCTGTTGATGCATGCTTTAGCTGTTCCCAAATCTTGGCTATTGAAAATAATGCTGCAATGAACATGAAAAGAGAGATATCTATTTAATAACCTGTTTTCATTTCCTTGGATATATACCCCAAAGTGGAATTGCTGAATCATATAATAGTTCTATTTTTAATTTTTGAAGAACTTCCATATTGTTTTAATAGTGGTTGCACCAAATTACATAGCCACCCACAGTGCACAGGGAGGCAAGAAAACTCAATGGAGAAGGGATCGTCTCTTCAACAAATGGCCGTGGGAAACTGGATAACCACTTGCAGAAAAATGAAATTGGACCCTATTTTACACCACTCACAAAAACTAACTCAAAGTGAATTAAAGACTTAAACATAAGACCTGATACTATAAATCTTATTTTGCGTATGTAACCATAGAATAACTTTTCTAATTTATCTTTGTTTGATGCGTTGCAGACTTCAGCACAAATCTCCCCAAACACTTCAGCATAGATGCCATTAATTAGATTTCAAGGTTTGGTACAGATTTCTTTTATTTTGAGGTAGGCTTTATATACAATGAAATGCACAAATCTTAAGTATACAATTATTAAGTATTTACAAATGAATGTAATCTGTTGTAACCCAGTCCATATCAACATATAGAACTTCCCCTTCACCCCAGAAAATTCTCTAATGCCCCTTTGTCATCCATTCCATTACTCCTAGCCCTCAAGGCAACAATCATCCTGATTATTTTCGGCCATCAATTATCTTAGTCTGTTCTAGAACTTCATATAAATGGAATTATGCAACATATTCTATTTTACTTTCAAAATAAACTAACCTCTAGCCCCCTTCAGTGTAAGGAATACTGGGCATGTTTCCTTGTGTGGAATTAGAAAGTGGGGAGTTTTCTTGCCCCCCCCCCTCCCCGGCGCTAACGACCAGGGTTCTGTGGGTCATCAGTCCTCATGCTGGATGGATGCCGCCTGCAGACTGATGTAGTTCAGGGGAACCATCCTGAACAGGAGAGGCCGGTGAACACAGGCTCTCTCTGGGTTGAATGGGCCTTGCAGGGGGTTTCTAAGGCCCTTCGCTAATTTGTAGGAAATGTTTCAGGAGGCTTCCTTAGCATTTGGATCTTCCAAATCGCCCAGGGACTGTTGGGTTGCACCTGTACTCAGGGTTGGGAATCGGGATGTACAAAGTACCTGGCCTCAGGTAAGTCCAGCCTGGGCCCCCGTTTGCCTCATCTCTGACACGAAGGCTTGTGGGCCTCACATCTCGGGTTCTCCATGCTGGAAGCTGAACTAAACGGAGAGGGCTCTGCGGAATCTGTGCCGGGATGAAATGTCTCGTTTCCTCGTGCTCTCTGCAGGAGGGAGCAGCCGCGGGAGGGGGCTGTCTGCACTGCCTGCGGTGTAAGACCACCCGCCAGCACAAAATAGGAAGCGGAGGGAAGTAAACAGGCCCAAGTCTGAAATGCGCTCATCAGCGCAATCTGTCCTCTGAGCGCTTTTGCAGCGAGAGATCGTCGGGGTGCAACCGAGCGGAGGAAACTAATCAGCCCGCCTCGATGACAGCATTAAAGAGGGGAGAGCAGGCATCCAGATGGCAGTGTCGGGGCAGGACGCTCTGCATGGGACGCAGAGGGCTCTCAGCCTTGGATGGTCACATGGCTCTGCTGCACAGCGGGGTTTCCATCCGTCATCCCTACTGCCACTGTGCCCTGTGCTGGGTGCCGAGCCCAGGGGCGGCACACATGGGAATAAAGTGATGATGATGATGACGACGATGATAGTGGTGGTGGTGATGATGATGTAAAGTGAGGATTTTTTTGAAGCTTCTACACCTGTGTCTCAGGGGTGAGCAAGACTGGACACTAATGGCAGAATTCTGCAGAGCTGACCCGGAGAAGAGGAAATGTTAGCCACATGGTCAAGGAAAGGGAGGAGGAAGAGGAAGAGATGGATGGTGAGTCTCCCCTCCCTCACATGGCAAGTTGAAATTAGCCTCCTGTCCATAAATATGAAGACCCCGGTTCTGCCTTGCTGCGGCCACAGACGCAGAGATTGCTAAAGGAGAGAGTCCCCGGGCTGGGTTTCTGGTTTGGGCCTAATAAGAACGCTAATGGAGGTCACTGGAGGCCAGCTGATCATCAGGGACGAGCTGAGGAGGGCCATGGGCTGGTGTGATTAGAGTCGAGGACCACGTGTCCTGGAAGCATGAACCAGACTGAAACCCCAGCGTCCCGGGACGTGGCTGCGAGGCTAGGAGCCCTCAGGGAAGGGCCAGCCTGAGGGGAGCAGGGAAACATCTTTTCCTCTCTCCTCCTGACTCTAAATTCCCAATTTGGAGGCTTGTTCTCCTTTGGATGCTTCATTCAAACAGTATGCAAAGACGCTGTGCGCTGTAGCAGAAAGGACCTGTCCTTGGAGCACATAACCTCACGCAGGGACAGAGGTTCCTCCCTTTCTCCTCCCCCGCCAGCTTAGCCCCTCCGCCCCCTTTGAACAGGGGCAGGAAAGAGCAAGGGCCTGAATGTTAAACAGGAAGGAAGAGGAAGGCGCCAGCAGAATGCGCGGCACCTGCCCCCGCACTCTGGGTGTGTAACAGGCACACGTGGCTGCTGCCCTCGGGGGACTTACTACCAGGCGTCAGGCTAAGAAACCAACTGGATGGCCCAAACGTTTCAGATGGGATCTGAGCTGGGGATGAAGGGACCAATGCCAATGCCCAAGCTAAGAGCCGGTCCTGGCGTTCCAGAGCGAGGAGCCCTGCAGGGGAAGGCTTCTGGGGCACTGACTCACCGTTACCCCTGACACCACCTTTCCTCGCCCACGTCCCAGGCTCAGGTGGACTCCCTATGCTCCCTCTACCCCTCACACCCTCCTCTTCCCCAGGCCAGTCCAGGACTCTCCTTTCTACTGGCCACCTCTGTACCACGTCCAGGGGGAGCCTAGAGAGGTCCCCGAACGTGAACCCCTGGTCAGTTCTTATGAGGCACCTCCTGACTTCCTGACCCCGCATCCTTGGGCCAGTCACCTCGCTGTCCAGGTGGTCCCACTCCAGCAAGAGCCCAGAATAACCCATGTTCGGATCACCAGGTGGCACAGCCACAGCCTCAAGGGGCAGAGTCCTGGGGAAATGGCTTTGCCCCTGCTGTGCCCACCCAGGGTTGGGGCATCCATTCAGCGAGTACAGACCCAGGTGACGCAGCGGGCTTGCCTTCCCCAGATCCACATGGCCTGGCCATAAAAGGGCCTGTTGAAATTGGATTGGTCACCTGCTCCATCTGCCCGCTTGTCTCTCTGCCGCTGTCATGCTCCCTGAATATTCCCGGAGGCAGCGGTGACACTGTCACCCTCCCAGCAGCTGCAGTTCAAAGCACCTTGCCTTCCTTGCCAACCTAAAGGGCAAGAACTGTCATGTCCCAGGTTTCTGCGCTCAGTGACACAGTGCCAATCAAGTCTCTAGAGACACTGACCTCCCAAGAGCCACTCACAGGAGGCTGAGTCTCCGTGGCTGAGAACACAGGACCCCTTTGGGCTGCCGTGGGGCCAGCTCCAAAGAAAAGGTGCTAGCAGGGCTATTTTCTCGTGGGCCTTTCCAGAAGCCTGGCCTGATGTCAAACCTCCCTTCTTCCAGGCATCTGAACCCCTAATAACCACCTCCTATCTACCCCCCACATACACACATATGCACACACGCATGCACACATACATGCACACACGTGCATGGACACACACATACACACTCACTATTCTTCACCGTCCTGGCAGGTACCATTTTCCCGTCATGCTTCCCTGCCTGAAACAGTTCACAACGAGACAATTTCCCGATAAAAAGCTACAAAATAACGTAATTTCTCAGTGTGAGACCATGTCTGAGTTACACTGAATGTGTCTATTGGTCCATCCACATCAAAGTCATCGTCTTGGGAGGACGCTCCTAAGGGGCCTGGCAGTGCATTTAATTGGGGGACTCGGTGCCTGTGCAAGTCAACTCACTGTTACTCTAATGAAGCAAAAGGGGATCCAGTCGTGAAAACCTCTCCAAAATCACATTAATTAGGTTTTACCGGTGTGATGGGATTGTGTGGCAGATGCTTTCCTTCGTATGAAAATAGGTTTCAATCCCCTGAGGACACAGGGGCTCTTGGGATGCAGTGTGAGGGAAGGTGAGCGAGTGCCAAGTGCCAAGAGGAGGGAAGGAGGCCGTCCCAAGAGCAGGGGGAACCCCAGACAAAGGGTTCCCAGGAGGCCGGGCTGGCTTTCTCTTCCATGTGAAGGTGAGAGCTCCTGGGGTGAAGTTGAGGGAACCACTGCAGCAGAGGCAGAAATGAGCTCCTCTAACCACTCCAAACACCAATGAGGACACCTACGCCGAGGGTTAGTACTTAACGAAGGTGATGAGCCAGCAGAACCAGGAGTCTGATGGCCTCTGGACTTCCCCTGAGCTGTTCCCCCACAGCACACAGATGTGCCACAGTGCACGGTTCTGCCCAATACAATACACGTGGCAGAAGCCTCCCTCCATGTGACCAGTGGGAAAGGCAGAGGAGTTGTGTCTCCAACCCCAGGACAATGAGCAGGTTTCTCCACTCTCTGGTCCTGGTGTCACATCTGTAATCCTCTCGGTCACCAGACAAATCCATTTGCACAGCCAGCATAGCCAGTGGGGGTGTGACCCCTAAGAATGGTAGAAAAGAGAGTCCTGACTAGCTGGAATTAGAGTCACCTGTAAGTTTGCCCCAGTCCCTTCAACACACCACTGTTGCCACTGTCCTGGGGGCAGCTGAAGGCAGGCACCACGTACAAGTCTGTGATAACTCTGGGGACCAATCCAGAGAATTCTGCATGCAGGAGCTTGATGGCTATTAAATCACACTGGATCGGATTAGCTGGTGAACAGCAGCTGGCTGTGTGGTGATGTGGATACATCAGTGATGGCAGGGGTCTCTGGAAGTGGCGAGACTACCCTTTTACCAGGCAACAAGGACAGAGACACAGGTTCGAGGGCTGCGGCAACAGTGGGGGCAGTGGCCTCACTCAAGGAACAAAGTCAATCAAAGGCAATGCAAGTTAAAATGTCCATCGCAATTTATAGGGTCCCCGTTTGCCCATGTGTGTTTAGAAGTGCTGCAGGCTGCATTTCCAAAACACGGCGATAGCCTTGGAGAATCACGTGGCTAAATCAAATAAATGCAAAAGTTACGGTGCAGGTCTTGAAGAAGTTCAAAAGTCAAGGAATGTTGGGGTTGGGAGGGTCTTCGGGAGTCCTCTAGCCTAGCCAACCCCTGCACCTTCAGATGAAGAGACTGTTGGCTGAGAAGGCAAGCGAATATCAAGTGACTAACACATGGGTGAGTGCCCTGGTCTCCTGCCTCCTACCTCAGCAGCTCACCCCACTCCATGCTGCTGCATAAGGAAAGGCTCCCTGGGGTGAGGCACACACGCTACTGAGCTCTGGCGATGATGGGCTCAGGGGTGCGGTCTGTGGGCACTGACCTGAGTGAAAGCTAAGTGGCCACCTAAAAACCCCCACAACTTGGGTTACTCAACAACAGAATCCAGCCAGACTTCAGAGGAAACAAAGAAGACTGCAAAGGCCCAACCTCTCCTGTCTCCCAGCCTCCTGGGTTCCTCAACTCAATGCCATATACACCACTCTTCTAACAAACAGAGGAAGGAAAGAAAGGAAAATGCACCAGGTGCAAGGACAGATCTAGCGAGAAGTCTAGAGTGAGAAGTCCTTCAGAAAAGGCTGCTCCTCCAGCAGGAGCTCAAACACTGCCAAGGACTGGAGTATAATGGAGAACAAAAAGGGCTTCCTCGCACTAGAACCCTCACCTTCGGAGTCCTTCACTCCCTCTTCCCTGTCCCACCGAAAGATGGAACCCCACGTTTTCCCCAGGGTACAGTGTCGAGTGTTTCCTTCCACGACTCGCGTGGAGTAGGGTTCGGTATCTGAAAGAGGAGCCGCACAGCAAATGAGAGAAAAAGACACGAGATAATTTTGCAATATTGGGGGACCAGGCGGCAAGTCCCGAAGGACTTCTCCTTATGCTCAGGCCTCACCAAGCTTTTATTGATCTGGGATGCCCCTATAGCATAGCCCTAGGCAGGTGACCCCCTGCAACAGGCAGACTAGCCCATCAGCAAGGATTTACATAATAATAAATGGGGGAGCAGTTTCAGCTACCACTGTCTGGACAAACAGAGGTGGCGCCTAGCTCCGACCTTTGGGAGGGCTTCAAAGGCACCCAGCCTTCAGGGGGTTTCGGGGAGTGCTCTGTCTATGCTTATCAGATAGTGAAGGCAATAAACAGTTTCCCACAGTACAGCCCATAGGGACCAGAGATGGGGTGCCATGCAGCCAGAGGAGGGGTCCCTCACCCTGCCTTCCTTCCAATGCAACCACTGCATGGCTCTATCCACTCACAGCAGACCAGCCGCACTTCCCCGCAGAGCTCCCAGGCAGGAGAAGATGGGACTCCAAGCCGAGGGGCAGAGGCCCCCAAGGGGCCCAGGTTTTGTGCAAAAGATGAGCAGGTTCCTGGAGGCTGTGTGTCAGCATGCATCACCCTCTGCAATCACAGTATCAACAGGGGCAGGTGTGGCTGTTCCCTTTACCCCCTTTCATCCAGTTCCTCTCCCCCTCTCAGGGGATGCAGTGTAGCAAAAGGAGCACTGGACTTGACACTCTGTGGACAGGGCTCTAATCCCAGCTCTACCTCTTACCTGCTGTGAGGCCTTAGGCAAGGAACTCAAACTCTTTCAGCCTCAGTATCTTCATTTGTACCAGGAAGATGTACCTCCTCTCTCAGGCTCCTTGTGAGGGTAACGGAAATCCTGGAACATGTGCAAGTGAGCCTTGGCCCATGGAACACAAGGTTGCTCAGCGAGGGCAACCTTTCCTTTCTTCTCCCTTTAGTGATCACTGGGAGCCCCTTTCACCTAAGACACAATAAGGAAGGAGGGAGGGAACATATTAAAACATTTACAACAAACCAGGCACCACGCTCAAAGGTTTATGGTAAGTGGCGGAGCTATGTTCTGCTTTTAGTATCAGTAAGGGGAGGAGGTGATAAAGACACGGTGCCCAAGGAGAGAGAATGGCACTGCATTTGGCTGCTCGGGGCATCCAGCCACGTTCGCGGCTCTGTGTGCACAGACGGTGGGGGACAGTGAGGCTCCCTCTGGTCACCTCTGTCCCTCCATGAGCCAGCTGTGATTAAGCTTGTTTGATAATAGATATTTGTTATGGAAATTACCTAATGAGCTACAAGATGGTTATCGAGCACCAAAACAGTATTAACATAAATATTACAAATTAAATTGGGCCACCTTTGCTAAATCAAACACATAATAACAGTAATTAAAATGATAATAAACCCAAGGATTCCAGCCCACTTAGTTCCTCACGATGTTCTTGTTGATTTATGTATTTGCTTTGGACCATGTGGGCTGGAGATGAAAATTGATCTGGTCATCTGTCAATCCTGTTGTGTTAGTGAAATTCTCCCCAGGAATCTACATGTATAATGTGCTGTACAGGCATGTAAATGAGAGAAGTTACTCTATGGTTCCACATTTCAAAGTGACACCAGGCCTTGGTTCTTTTGCAAAGTTACACCATTCTCTACTTTTAACTTGAGGGTGGAGATGGGTTTCATTTCTGACATTTTTATCCATAGTTTTCTGTTGAGATTGGCCGGTGTGAATGAGGTGGTTTTCCTCATCATTATTAAAATGTTGAAGCCCTACTTCAAATGGTTTATTACAAAAGAAACTGGTCTTCTCTCTCTCAATTACTGGGAAATCATCCTTTCTCTTCTCAGTCTTTCAATCAACCTCTGTTTAAAATAACCAATGTTTTACTTTCAAACAAAAGCACTTAGTTTCATTTTCACTGGCACAGAATTGGATGGCATTGAAGGAATTATTTCTGAACCCACAAACCTTTAAGATGGCTCTGCAGAGACTAGGCTGTTCCCTGTCCAAACAGCAGGAAGGCCCCACCTCCCAGGATCCCTTGCATTAGGCTGAGGTCAGGTGAATGAGTTCTGGCCAATGGGGTGTGAACGGTGGTGGTATAATCCTCTTCTGGGCCTGACCTCTACCACAGTGACCCTAGAGGCCATGTGTCCCAGGTGTTGTGTCTGCAAGATGAAGACCTGAGTGAAAGTCTTTGCTGAGTTAGACAACATGCTATGGGTATTTCAGATTAAACTAATAGGTACAGAGCTTCTTCCACGTTGTGAGTAATAATATAGCTGAAGGTGAAATATTCTTTGTGTCTATTCTCATCACCAAGTAGTCTGATCTCTCCAATTCTGGTCACAGGTTTTGGTCAAGAAAGTGATCACCTTTTGTTTCTTTTTACAAAACCTCATCAAAAACGTGTGCCTCACCCAGCTGGTATGGCTTGGTGGTTGAGCATTGACCTATGAACCAGGAGGTCACAGTTTGATTCCTGGTCAGGGCACATGCCCGGGTTGTTGACTTGATCCTCAGTAGGGGACATGCAGAAGGCAGCTGATCAATGGTTCTCTCTCATCATTGATGCTTCTATCTATCTCTCCCTCTCCTTTCCTCTCTGAAATCAATAAAATTTATTTAAATTTTTTTTAAAAGAACATGTGCCTCAAACAGGTCTCTTGGCAATGAATAAATAAGCTTCTACCTATATAATAATGAAATGACAGCTGCTGGTTTAGTGCATCATCTTTTACTCTTATCCTCACAACAACCTAATAGATTGATATGATTATCCCCATTTCACAGATGAGGATATACAGGCTCAAAGAATGTACATAACTAGTCTGAGATGACTGGGTAACAAGAGGAACCAGGATGTAGACCCAGACTTCTCTGATTTCATGCTCTTTGTTCTTAGCCTCACAGATTCTGTCATTAAAATAAAGTAGAAAATTTCACAATGTAATGGAAGATAGGATCTCCTTTGTGTCTCTTCAAGCCAGACAAACCTTAGACTAAAGATAAAGAAATGAACCTTGAAGGAGTTCGTGTACATGCAGACTGGTCAGATTTTTTTTAATTAATGGAGTTTATTTTTTAGAGCACTTTCAGGTTTACACAAAAAGTGACTGAGGTTACAGAGTTTCCATACACCCCCTCTTGCCCACCCTATTATTAGCTTCTGTGTACATTTTACTGTGTACATATTACTGTGTACATTTCTTACACTTCATAAGCCAATTATTGATACAGTATTATTAACTAAAGTCCTTAGTTTAGTTTTCATCAAGGTTCACTCTTGGTGTTGTATATAGTTCTACAGTTCTGGGTTTTGACAAACATACAATGACATGTACCCACCATGATGGTATGTACAGAATAGTTCCACTGGAATCGGGGAAAGGTTTCATGGAAGTAGTGGAATATGGATAGGATTTTCAGAAGAAGGAATGCACAAGGGATTACTGAAGAGACAGTGGGTGGATCAGTTTATTGTTAATAGAAGGCCCGTATTTGTGAAGATAACAAAAACGTTTATTTGGCAGTATTATGTACCAGGCAGTTGTCAGACATTTCACATAGATTGTTTCATTTAATACACAGAACCATTTATCATTTAGGTGCATCATGCCCATGTTTAATGAAAGGAGTGCAAATTAGAGCTTGGGAAGTTTTTTAAATTTCTCTCTACAAGTGACACAATAGGTATTTGGAGATTCTAGGACACAAACTTTGGCAGAATGAATCCAGAGCTGTTTGACTCAGCTGCCTCCAAAATAAAACCAGAAGAAGATAGCAGATACATTGGAAAAGGTAAATTGGGACCCATTTTAGGTTGACTTGGATGTCAAGATAAAAAAATTGTTTTCTTTCAGCAATAGAGTTTTCAATAAAAGAATATATTAGATTTCCTGCCAGTAGTTGAAAGCAAAAACAAAGATAGGTATGGAGCTATGGAATCTTTTCTGCTTTGTAACAGTTTATATAAGCAACACATATACACACACACACACACACACACACACACACACACACACGGGGGAGGGGACTCTTTAGAAGAATGACATGATAAAATCATATTTGGGGATGTCATCCTGAAGATGATATGACAGGTGGATTGGGGAGAGAGACCGAGAGCTGAAGGAGAATCAGAGTTTACTGACATTATTCAGGTGCTGAAAGGTTTGGACACAAAATGGCAGCTCTATAAATTGAAATAAAAGGATGGTTATGGCAGAAAATGTGAAAGGAGAATTGACAAGTTTTAGGGATGAGGAAGCTGTCTGGAGGTGTTGAGGGTGACTGGGAAACTGATGGAACTATTTTGAGAAGGACTGGAGGTTAAGGGAGGAGACTGCAGGGGAAGTCACAAGCCTGGATCCCGGCTCACCAGGGGACATCGCGGGGGAATTGCCTGGCAAGCCGGAAACAAAGTCTGGAGTTCAGTGAAAGGGTTGGGTCCAGAGTTACGGGCTTGAGAGCTGACTGCATAATAAACCTGAGTGGGAAGGATGGAGAGGGAAGGGGAAGTGCTTGGACCCCGGATGGAGATAGGAAGCCGTCTCTGCAGTCAGAGGAGAGAAACGCCCAGGGAGGGAGGAGGAGAATGGCTAGCACAGAAGGAGTAACGGGGCTCTTCAGGGAGACTGAGGCCAAATTGTCAAATGCTACACGGCCGTGAGACCAGAGGTGCAGAGACCCCGAGAGGACTCTGCAGTCCTGGAACATGAACTGGGGAACACAGAGGCGAGGAAGAATGGAGAGGCAGCTGGCTGGGAGTGGGGAGCAGTGTCTGGGATGCTTGAAGACAGAAGAGGGTGACTTTTCTCAGGCATCGAAGCTGTTGTTCAGGCACCACAGGATGAGCCACAATGCCAGTGCTCAAGTGACTGTGAGAAGGGTTCCTTCAGACCAAAGTGAGCAGGTGACTCAAGGAGCAGCAAGAAGAGACTGCCTCCTGAATGTCACCCAGAAGGTGCTGCAGCGGTGACAGGGGCTTTGTCTGGAGAAGAGGGAGGGAAACATGGTGAGAGACCAAATTGCCACTGGATTGCACATCTTGAATTTCATGCTAGTACAAGTGTTACCCATTTGAACAAATTAAGTATCCTATATAATAAAAGCCCAGAAACCATAATGGTGTAACGACCAGAACGACCACTCAACCAGTCACTATGAGGTGCATTGACCACCTCTTGGTCCCTCCCCCCTGGCCCACAGGCTCTGATTACGGGATGGTGAATAGGGAACCACGGGGAACCGGGGTGGGTGGTGGCAGGGTGGGACTAGGGACTGGTGAGTGGATGGAATGGCTGACCTCTTGGTCCCTTCCCCCAACCTGCAGGCTCTGATCACAGGATGGCAAATGAGGAACCACAGTGAACTGGGGTGGGTGGCAGCAGGGTGGGACTGGGGATGGGTGAGCAGGCAGAAGATGGTCCTGATCGCAGGCTAGGCCTAGGGACCCTACCTGTGCAAGATTTCATGCATTGGGCCTCTAGTCACAAATAATAAGAGATGACAAGAAATACTGATTAGGAACAAGTACCAGAGCTAAAAAGAGTCAGCAGATTCCATGAAGGAAAGGTGAAAGCTATCACCATCACATCACCATTACCACCACCATCACCATCACCACCACCATCATCATCATCACATCACCATCATCATCACATCACCATCACCATCACATCACCATCATCACATCACCATCACCATCACATCACATCACCATAACATCACCATCATATCACCATCACCATCACATCACCATCACATCACCATCATCACATCACCATAACATCACCATCATATCACCATCACCATCACATCACCATCATATCACCATCACCATCACATCACCATCACCATCACATCACCCTTATGAATGAAGCTGCATCAAGCTGCAGCCAGGGACCCTACAGCTGTATGTAGAAAAGGAGTTTTCCTCTGAGAAGAAAACATGCATCAGTTTAGTACTGAGGTTTTATTCCACTTTTTATTCCTTTACTACTTTTACAAGAAAAATCAGTCCAAGGCAAAGACGAGGCTCCTCCTCACCTTCTTCTTTGTCTTTTAGTCTTTATTTCCCTACTGTATTTTTTAGGGTCTCTGCTTCACATGCAGTGGATTCAACAATATTTTAAAGGCTGATTTTACTTTTCACTGAACAGAAACGTTCGTTGTAACATTACCCCAAGGAGAGCCCCATGAGGAAGGCAGATCAGCCCTGGAGAATGAGCCAATGGCAGAGTCAAAACCAGGTGGCGATGATTAGGGTCATGCGTTGGTTTTGGATTGCCCATGCTATTGCTCACCTCCGTCGGCACGGCTAACCATGAGGTGACTGTGGAATGCATAAAATCCTTAAAGCATATGCAAAACTCCCAGCCGTCACCCAAAGCCCAGCTTGCCCCCATGGGACTGAATTTAGGCTGACATCACTCCCATGTGTGCTCTGAGGGGGAGAAGGTCAGAGTTAGCACTCGCAGGCAGGGAATTGGATCCCAGGCATATTTTGCTCTGAAACTCATTTTGTTCTCTCTCACCATCCCCCCTACACACACACACACACACACACACACACACACACACACACACACAGAGAGAGAGAGAGCCCAGGTTAATCTCATTTAGACTGTGTTAGAGCACCTCTGGGCCCCAGCCCCACACGGAGGGAGTCACTTTGCTTGGTAATGACTAGATGCTGCTCTTTGCTCCTTTCCACATGTTAGGTCTCTGGAGACTTTTGAGCTCCAGAGTCAAGTCCATAAAACAGGAGGGAAAAGCTAGTGACAGAAAAGACAACCATGCATCAGTTTCTGCCAGGAGCTCAGAGCTGGGGACCAGAAGCTGAACCGGTTCAGCATCTAACGCATTGGCCATATTTTCTAATCTCATCCTGGCAGCCTCGCAGGGCAAGGCAAGCGAGCTGGCCCCAGTCCGGGGCAGCCTGGGCCAGAGGGGAGGCGAGGACTGCAGGCTGCCCTTTGCTGTCCTTCAAGGGCACTGAGACCAGTCTCCAAGTCACATGTCTGTGGCCAAGCAGAGATGTTGTGCATTCTGCTTCAGAAGGCAGTCTTGAAGATACATGTGTGGGCCAGAAATTTCAGAACTTGAGGGACTAATGGCTTGTGGAAATAATCGAACAGCTTGTCCTGGACCCTTCAGGATGTTTGTTCATCCTCTGCACCAAACTCCCTCTCGCTCCCCAGATTTGTTTTTGACCTCACGGGTTTTGGAAGAGTTCCTGGCAGCGGGACCAGTGCCTGCCAATTACCTTCAGAAGCGAGCTCAGCAGCCAAGAAGGAGCCTTCCTGATGATTATGCCTTTTGGGGGCATAATGAGGACACTGGATTTGGACTGGAAGCGTTGGATGTGGGACAAGCTGCCTCTTTTGATGAGTCCCCCAACTGGAGGGAAACCAAGTACCTTTCCTCACCCCCAGCAGCGAGATCGGGATGTGGGGTGTTTTGCACATCCTTCTGGCATAAGAACATCAGACAAGGAGAATTCTTCATACGAATGCTTAAGACTCTGACATGCAGACAGGATCTGGCACTCAGCAAGCTCTGGCCCACTGTGAAAGTAGACAGAAGGGGGATGTGATTTCTCTCCCTCCCAGGAGCCTGCAAAGCTCCCAGTGCTCATCTCCTCTAGGCGGGCCTGGGTACGAAGAGTCCAATTGCGGGGCGGCCAAGGCGCCTGGCCCGGGGAACGGAGCTGCCCCGGGAGCACCAGGGCCAGACCTTGTCACCTGTGCTCTCCAGAGCATCGCCGCCCTCTCTGCAAAGGGAGAAAATAGAGACTCGCCTTCCAGCAAAGGAACCATGAAGGTGCTTAGCACACACGTCTGCCATGGCTGCTTGTGCCACTGAGGCAAACACGCCTCCTGCCAGCAACAGATGAGCCAGATCGAAATAGCAGGATCCAGGTGTAGACCCTAGAAGGCCAAAGGCAATCCAGGAGGACAAGAAGCATCTGGAAGGGTCATGCCTGCTGCCAGGGCCCCGAGGATGGGGTTCTCCTGTCTGGTGTCAGCAGCAGCACTACAGCCGAGGGCTACAGGGACCTGGTCAGCCACAGCAGCCCTGAGGCAAGACCTCAGTGATACGGGCAGAGGAAGGGGCCTGGGGAAAAGACTGGAACACCAGCCTGGGAGTGGGGTCTAAACGCAGGGCGTGAACGGATCAGGTGTAGAGGTGAAAAACTGGGGCCACGGAATGAAGTCAGTGTGGGAGCAGAAAGGGCGACGTGGTGCTTGGTTGGGCTAGGGAACCACTGACATAGGACCAAGATTATATAACTTAGCCAAACATATCACCAATGGTGAAAGTGGGGCATCATTCTTCTGCTGTTCAACACCCTTGCTATGCTCTGGGGATACAGATAAATCAGCCCATTTCATGTGGGATACAGATAAACCAGTCCTGCAATGCCAGTTCCGCCAAGGAGCTCATAGCAGGGTCGGGGAAGACAGCCCTGCACAGTAGTCATTTTAACAGAGTAGTTGGATGTGGTGCATCCTCCGAGCTGAAACTTAGGAGAGAAGTAGAGATGGGGAGACTCTCAGGGTGAGCCGGGACCACATCAGGGGTGTCACTCCGGGCCTGACCTACAGCTGGTGCGGGGCCACTGAGAGGCTATTGGCATCAGTCCAGGTCCTTTGGCCGTAAGCAACAGGAACCAGCTCTCACTTACTTAAGCAGAAAGGCCCTGCAGTGGAAGGATGAAGGTGGCCCACTCTCCCTGAAGCACAGCCAGGAGTCTAGGGAAGAGCTTTCGGGAGCTACCACCAGGACAAAGCAACTGCACCCCTCCACTGCCAAGTCATACCCCGGGGGAAAGTCTGACACCAAGCCGGGGCCACGTGCCCACCCCTGGGTTGGCAGTCCCCCCAAGACCAAGCGGTGTGGGTGGTATTTTCCCCAAAGGAAATCAGGGATCTGGAGCCAAAGGATGGGGATTGGCTCCTGGGTGGCCACCGATTAAAATTAATTGATAACATGCCCCAAGTGTTTAGGCTGGGCAGTGGCATAAACACATCTACGGTTCAGAACCGGGGTCATCACGCTCTTACTATCTGTGAGGGCCAGAGAGTAAATACGAACAGCCTTGTGGTCCGTATGTTTGCATCTACCCAGGTCAGCAGTCGAGCACAAGAGCAGCCAGACAAGGCATACACAGAGGGGCGTGGCTGCGCTCCAGAGACTGTAT
The DNA here is from genome assembly GCF_014108235.1 of Myotis myotis. Lineage (NCBI taxonomy): Eukaryota > Metazoa > Chordata > Mammalia > Chiroptera > Vespertilionidae > Myotis > Myotis myotis. The sequence goes on from NW_023416315.1 coordinate 60,625,680, forward strand.
TTAGAAAAAGGGGCCGAGGGCGGGTTTGGCACCCTTGACCGTGCTAACCCCTGATTCAGAGCCATATGAGGGTGGAAGAGAGGTGCAGGAGGGGAGAGCAAGCAAGCAAATAAACCAGAAAGCCATCCTCTGTAGAAAGCATGCTATGGGTTTTCTAGCTAAGTGCGGCTGTTGGGAATCTTTTCTCTCTCTCTTTCTTTCTGGGATGAAACTACCCCTGGGTAAAGAGGCCCTTTGCAGACTTTATGCTCATGGCCATTAAGTTCTGTTTCCTCTTGCATTGAACTTGTTTCCTCGTTGCTTGTTTCCGTGGGGGGTTCTATTTGTTTGGTGTCTTTTGTAGGCTTTTCGTTCTGGCAGAAGTAACAGCAATTCCCCTCAGCAGGGTACCAGCCGTGTGCTGACTTTCCCCCCTTATTATTGAGCCGGAACCACGGGTTTCTCAGTGTGGTACACCTGTATGTATTTGAGTCGATTTTTAAAAATACAACAGCAACCACATCTGTGCTTTCTGGGCTGCCTCCTTGCTCACGCTGGCAGCCCTCAGAGCCTTCCTCTGTCTGGCCTTGCAGTCATTTCAGCTCTGCCAAGGAGAGGGCTGGGGGCTGGAGCCAGCGCCTACAGTCGTGGCAAGGCAAAGCCTACTAGCCTCTTTTGTAATCACCTCTTGGAGGTGAAGCAGTACACTGCGAATGAGGGTGTTCCAGGCCTGGAGTGGGAACATATGGTGTATCTCTGCTCATTCTACATTAAATCCTGACATTTTGCAGCTGTCAAGATAAAGCTGTTTATATGAGTAACATTGTAGTTTGTTTATAGGGAAATAATGTGTAGCAAGTTATGATTAATCAAGGTGTCTCTGATCGGCTGGAGGCTTCTGAATAGATTTGTTTTCATGGCCTCCCTTTTGGTCTCTAAAGCAGTGGTTGAGTCACCCCCCACCCCTTTATCCTCACCCACTTTTGGATCCTGTCCCCTGAGAGGTGGGTAGAGAGAGAGGCCAGGCCACGCAGAGGGGCGGTTGTGGAGACAATGAAAGTCAGGATGTTTTAGGAGGCGTGGTGACAGGAGGGAGTCACCTTAGCTTTTCTAGACCCCAGAACGCCCCTCAAAAAGCCAGTGTGTTCTTCATTCCTGTGTTTGGAACCCAAATCTCCAATTAGTTTGTCAACCTGAAGGGCTGTGAGCGGTGGCTGAGCCTCCAGGGAGACACATCGTGGTTTTGGCTTCGGTTTTCCAGGGTCTACGAGGTCATGGGGCCTTGAGGCAGAGCAAACTTGAGGGCTCTCAACTTCTAGAGGTGATTGGAATGCCTCCTTATGTCTGTGGTGCTCGGTTCAAATTCCCTTTTCAGAGGATAATGGGTTGGAAACCAAGGCTCCTGAACGTAGGAAAGAACCTTATGTGTCACTTACTGAGCTTTCCTCTCAGTGCAAGGATCCTTCAGTACTGCTGACAGCTGGTCTCAGGGCGGGCAGAGCTTGGATGACTGTGGGAGAGTCAACTGTTGGGAGGAAACCTGCCTTCTGATCCTGAGCTATATCCGTTCTAGTTTCATACCCTAGAGCAACTTGGAGCTGGCCGATTGCTTTTCCACATGAAAATCCTTCAGATCTTGGTCAACAGCCATCCCTTCCGCAGGCCAAACCTCACAGCCCCTGAGACAACTTTGCAACGCCCAGCCCTTCCCCTACCCCCCGCCCTGCCAGCCACTCTCCTCAGAACTCCCTGGTTTGTCTGTATTCATCTGGAGACATGGACTGCAGAGTGGACCCACCTCCAAGTCCAAGCTGCCTGGGAGCACCAACCGAGCTTCGTCCCCTTTCTCCTCTGTTCCCAGGCTCCCCGCGGGGCTGTGGTCTGATGGTACTGTGAGTGACACAGTTTCACAAGACCGATCGTCATCATTATCCACCCTGACATTTCTGTAGATCTTCTTAACATTGCAAAGGACTTTCTCTTTGTTCAGGTACAAATGTCTTCCCCAAACAGCATCACAACATCAGAGTACCTCTCAGGTGCCTTGGAGCCAAACGTGCAGATCGTGGTCTGCCGCATGGATGCATGCCCAGGTGCACACACGCTCATGCATCCTGTGCTAGACACGCAGCAGTCCTTGCCCCAGCGCTGCCAGGTGGAGAGGTGGCGGCCAGCCCCCACCAAAGGGGTACGCGGCAAATCGAGGACACATGGAGGTGGTTTCCTCCCCGGCCTGGAAGACCCATACGCAGAGATGCGGTCTCCCAGCTCTGCCCACGGTGCAGCACCGAGGGCCAGCTGCCTCTTTGGCTGCGGAGGCAGAACCAGCAGCAGCAGCCAGGAGAGGAAGCGAGCTGCCATAGCATCCCAGCCCATGTCTTTCCCGGGCCTGCGAAGGCAGCTGGCAGGAAGGCGGCAGGAGAAGAGGCAGGGAAGGTAGGCATTTGCTGCCTGAGAGAACAGGGTGAGTCCCCAGCTGTGGAGGAGGCACTGAGTCATCACCCAACTCCTTTGCTGCAAATAGTCCACCCTCCCCTAAATCCCTGGCGCCTTATCTGTGCCTCTGGAAGTGTCCACTGCGCATGCTTATAGGAAAGAGCTGGGGGCCCGGGCGGAGTCTTAGGAAATACCCAGTTCAGATCGGAGGGAGGAATGAAGCCCGGGAGGAGCCGGGCAGGGCTGGGCCAAGGGGCAGGAGGAGAGCCTGTGAGGCGGCTGGCCTTGCAGGGCCTAGGGGTTGAGCTTGGACTTGGAAGGAACTGAGGGTAGCATCTCTGAGCGCCCCCTCCCGGAGTTTGGAGGGTCCCCTAGTCCCCTCCGAGGTTATTTTAACTGGGAAGCTCAGAGACCCCCTCGAAGCTTGCCATGTGGCAGAGAGAGGCAGCCAGGCCCCCTGTCTTCCTCTCCACCCTCCGCCTCCCCACCCTCCTTCTCCTGCGGAGACAGCGGAGCGGGCCTCCCGTCGGAAATTAATATCGCCCGGGACGGTTAATCAAAGCTGAGCCAGCCCCACCTGTGAGCGAGCGGTGCTGGGAGCGGAGCTGACAGCCGGCAGATGAAGGAGTGGAGGCTGTCCCTCCCCAGCACAGTCACCTGCAGGCGGGGGCGGGGGTGCTGCCGAAGAAGCACAAAGCCAATTTCTTCCCATAAAAAATGATATGAGGTGAAAAACCGTTTACTGCGCATTAGGATCCATGGCTGGACCATTTGTATGTTTTACTGGGATGGTTATGTCACTAAATGAAGCCTGGAAAATCCATCATGGGAGAGCCTGCCAGTGGCCCCGTCAGGGGAGGAGAGGGGGAGGGGGGGGAGTATCTGGGCAGGAGAGGAGGTTTGGGGAGGGACAGATGTAGTGAAGGACACGTGTCCATGCCCAGATTTCTCAGGTTCACATCCAAGGACCTGGACCCCCCGTCAGCTCAGCTCTGTGGTTACTCGGCTTCCTAAGCAGAAAGCTCAGAGGCCCCCTCCACCTCAGGGATACATTCATCTATCGCTCCTCATTCAACAAGGAACCTTTTGTAAAATATGTTTTTGTTGATTTTAGAGAGAGAGGCAGGGAGAAGGAGAGAAAGAAACATTGACCGGCTGCCTCTTGCACGTCCCCTACTGGGGATGGAGCCTGCAACCCAGGCATGTGCCCTGACCAGGAATTGAAGCGTGACCTTTGGCTGCATGGGTTTGAGACACTCTAACTAACTGAGCCACACCAGCCAGGGTTCCACAAGGAACTTTGAATCGCATGCCTGTGTGCTGGCCACTAGACGGAGGACCCAAAGGTGATGATGGTCCTGTCATCCCCATCACCCATCAGGACTTTCCCTCCATCCTTGGAGCCTGGACTGAACCCCACCTGTGGTAAAAAAAAAAAAAAAAAAAAAAAAAAAAAGTGATTAAGAAGCACCTTAAAAGCAGAGGAGCAGGTATCCAGGTATTAGAGAGAGTGGGACCCGGCAGGAGAGAAGTATGGGCCTGTCATTTGAATGGATGTCATTAATCAGGAGCCGGCTGATGAATGCCAGAGCTGCCCCCTGCAATGCCAATTCTACCTTCCATGGCCCTCCTGCACCTCCCACCTTGCATCCGGGCACAGTGTATGGCTTTTGCAAGCTGCTTAGCCGCAGGCAGTGTGACTCTAGGATGGGTTGCCTTTCTGGCCTTCCCAGCACACCGCTGACTCCCTGCCTGGTCTGGCCACCAGATCCCAGGCCCTTTGTTCTCTGAGTGAGGAAACCGAGGCTGGTATTAGATCCTGCTTTCTCATTCCCAGCTCTCCACGCCCTGCTGCTGCTCTAGGACCAAGTTGGCGAGTGCTGGGGAGCCTGAGTCCCCAACAGCCATCCTCCCTGACCATGAGGTGGAACCTCCACCTCTCCGTTGCAAGCAGCCAGGACATTGGTTAGGATGCAAGGTGTGCTCATCACAGCCTCCTGCTCCACCACCTCACTCTCCCTTTTCACCTCACATTGCTCCCTGCTACCACCACATTAAGGAATGAGAACACAGACTGTGGGCACTGGGCCAGTGATCCCCAGTGCCTGGAGGAGAGGGGCAGGCGGTAAACGGGCTGCCAAGACCTCTGCCTGGATTCCCAGAACCACAGGACAGCCACGGGGTGGATCGAGGACAAGATGAATAGAGCGGTCGATGAAGGTCCTTGACCACAACTGGGAACAGTGTGCGGCAGCTAAGTGCGCTGGCACGATGCTGATTTTTGTTACAAGTTCATTTGAGGATAAATCAGACACCACATTTCCACAGCGTCGACTCAGCTCTTCTATTCATCCTTCCAGGTGAAGGAAATGGATGCCAGAAGGAAAAAAAACCCACATATCCAGCAGCAAAGAGGTTTGTGTCCGGTCCTGATGTGCAATTGCCCGTGGAGTGAGAGGGAGGCAAGACTCTCCCAAGGACCTGAGTCCAAGAGTAGGGAGTCCACAGCAAGGAAGCAGGCCGGGGCAGTGGCAGACACACCAATTCTGGCAGCAGGCATCCTGAGTTTCAATCCCTGCTCTGCCGCTTACTTGATGAATTTCATTAACCTCTCTCTGCCTCAGTTTTCCCCTCTGTAAAATGGGGAGAACAAGGGCACTCACCTTATAAGGCTGCCCAAGGATTTGGTAGATTATTCTTTGCAGGCATTTAGAACAACGTCTGGTACACGGTAAGTGCTATAGAAATGCTCAATTAAATAAAGGCATCTGATGTAAGCCAAGGAACAAAAGGCAGAAATGTTTCTCAATCAAGAATTTCTCAGTAGGTAAAACTGGGAGGGTGGGAAGGGGACACCCCAACACACAGAGTGACTGACATGTATGTCATCTCCCTCAATCCCTGTCATGCGTGTGCAGGCATACTCTGTAACCTTAGATTGTTGCCTATGAAACAAGTTTCTACTCCATGCATCTTATTTCCTTATTCAATTTCAAGATAAAATTAGGGCTGTGTCCCTTAGGGAGAAAGTGTGCCCCCCAATACAAGAAACTACCTAAAGAAAGCCTGTTAGAATTACATATTTAAAGGGACATCCATATTTTTCTGACAGAGTATTAGTAACAATAAATAAATTGCCAAATAGCACTGCAAACTGGCAGCACTGCTTGGTACTTGAGTGACAGTTAATGTCTCATGGGAAATAGCAGTGACAGCTGAACATGTCACCAATGACATGGCCTCGATTGCACCGTGTAGGAGGGAGGAGGGGAGAGGTTTAAAAGCTGGGAATGGTGACATTCTGGGCAGGGGAGATCCAGGCTGCAAAGTTGGGCCGTCCATTTGGGGGCAGCCTGAAGCCCTGTGCCCAGGTGGGGGCAGATGTGCAGGTCCAGGGCTGGGGTCATGGGGACACACCCACGTGGTGGCACTGAGCCAGAAGCTGAGCTGAGTGGGGAGGCAGGACATTATGACAGCACTTCTGGGTGTTGATGGTCTTCACATCAGGTGGACATCAGGCCGCTCAGTGGGGCTGATGTGAGGGAATCCCAGAGACCAGTGAACCCTGGGAAAGGAATGAGCCTAGAGGGTTAAGAGGCTGGGGCTCAGGTACAGCCCACCCCCTGCCATGGGGGGAGAGGGAAGAGAGTCTGGGTACAAGAGACCCAAATGGAATATCAAACAGTGGGGCGAGGGTAAGGAAGCTGGCATTCTCCCGGGACTACATCCAGCCCCAGGGACACCAGGGGTGGAACAGAAGGACGACCCAAACCCTTCCTGGCAGTGGGGTAAGGCAGGAGGAACAGATGGGACAGCTGGGGACAGAGAGACTGTCAGAGGCAGTGGGGGAAACCTGGAGTCCTAGGGCTTCTAGCAATGCTCCTAATGGGCTGATATGGTGCCACTGTCACAGCTCAAGGCCTGGCGATGCCTGGAAGCACCTATGTCTTAGCAAGGACAGGTCACCCTGCAGGGGCAGGAGTCCAGCCGAAGACAAACTTCTGTAGCTGCAGGAAGGAAATGGGCAGAAGAGCACGAATGCTGGAGCCCAATACCGGCCATGAAGCAGGCCGGCTGCCCTGCCCAGCGCACAGGGCACCTGAGGGCTTGTCTATATCACGGGGACGGAGCCGAACGAATCAGCTTACCTCCAGGTCCTCATTCCCCACTTATACAAATTGTTTTAAAATATTCTGTGGAGCCCTAACCAGTCTGGCTCAGGGGATAGAGCATGGCCTGTGGACCAAAGGGTCCAGGGTTCGATTCAAGTCAAGGGCATGTACCTCAGTTGTAGGCTCCTCCCCGGCCCAGGACCTGATCGGGATTTGTGCAAGAGGCAACCAATTGATGTGTTTCTCTCACATTGATGTTTTTTTCTGTCTTTCCCTCTCTCTTCCACTCTCCCTAAAAATTAATGGAAAAATACCCTCAGGTGAGAATTAAAACAAATAAATAAAAATACAAATAAAATGTTCTGTGGAAAGGAAACTGTTAGTGGACTTTTGGTTGGGGGAGGGGTGACAGACATTGACTACAGAGCGAAGGGGTCTTTCACCATATTATGTATTTCTTACAGATTTTAATTTTTTACAACAATTATTTTATTATAATAATTTATAATAAATAAAATATAATATACAGCATATTATATATCTATCCCCCCTGGCGGAAGTGGCTAGGAATCACAGCCAGTATAGGTGGAAGTCATGGTAGGGCAACATAATATATATTATTTATTATATCATATGTAGTATATCATCCATATAATAAAATCCTATATAATAAATGCCTACTATGCGGGGGGGCGTGATCACCCCACCAATCGCCCTGCAGATTTCAACTAGCAGTGGTGGGAGGGGCAGGGCCGCTGCCTGGCTCCCAGGCTCTGAGGAAGAAAGGGCAAATAGCAATATTAAAATATTTCTTGTAATTATTTTCCTTTCAATGTGCATGAATCCGTGCACCAGGCCACTAGTATATCTATAATTATAAAAGTGTAATATGCTAATTAGACCTGATGGCCTACCTGACGAAGCCAGGGCTGTGGGGGAAGCCCAGGTCCTGGGTGCTAGAGGGAAGCCAGTGCCCACAGCTGGGAGAAGGAAGGCCTACTCTTGCAGGAATTTTGTACATCGGCCTCTAGTAATAAAATAAAAATGTTTATAAAAAAAAGATACATTAAAATAGAATGTGTTAGAGAAGACAGTCAGGATTTGTTGAAGGACCTTCTGGAAAGCTTCCGTAAGGGTCAATTTAAAAAGGACAGCTTTGCCTGGCTGGTGTGACTCAGCAGTTGAGAGTCCACCCAGGAACCAAGAAGTCACTGCTTTTTTCTTTTTTTTTAAATATATTTTATTGATTTTTTACAGAGAGGAAGGGAGAGGGATAGAGAGCCAGAAACATCCATGAGAGAGAAACATGGATCAGCTGCCTCCTGCACATCTCCTACTGGGGATGAGCCCGCAACCAAGGTACATGCCCTTGACCGGAATCGAACCTGGGATCTTTCAGTCTGCAGGCCAACGCTCTATCCACTGAGCCAAACCGCTTAGGGCCATAAGGGTCAATTTAAAGGCCTTTCTGCTGATTTCGCACTATTGGGATAGTTGTATCTGGAAACAAGGACTCTTAACAGGAGTCCTTTTTGACTCACACCAGGAATGAGGAACTCATGCCCTGCTGAGCTTGAGAAGAAACCCCACCCTGTTCCATTCTGCCCCTCAGGGAGGCCCCTACTCAGAAAGAAAACAACCTGTGACCTGAATCTCCAGGAGCCGCCCCCTCAGCCGCAGCGCTCACCTGCTAGAGGTGGCGCACCCCTGGCCTCTCAGGGTTCTCTCTGCAGGTCTTCTCTCACACATCACTCTCCCCCAGAGCAGCTCAGGGCATAGCGCTGGGTGAACTGTTGGGAAGCAGGGTCCTTGGGTCCAATTTGTTTTCCTCTAAGTAAGCTTCACCAGCTATGAAGCTGATTTTTAAAATCTTTATCTGACTTCTGATCTATTTCTGAAAGGATTCTGATACCACATGGGGGATTGCATGCCATATTTCTAGTCCCTCAAAGGGAAAAAAAAATACCATCAAAAAGTAGGTTGGCAAAGAAAGCTTCTGACTGGAGGAAATGGGTCATAAGGAATTATCACAAATAACATCAACACAATGACAACTAACAATTATTATAGAGCCCGGTGCTGTGCTAGGTGCTTTATATAAGGTTTCTGGGTTTTGTTCTGTTTTGTTTTGTTTTGTTTTATCATCTGAGTCTCACCACAACTTTCCGAATGAGGAAACTGAGGCTGAGGGGCTAGTGATGGCAGAGCCAGGAGCCACACCGAGGCTGACTACGCAGGCCGCGCTCTTAAACACCACCCACTGTAGAGGGTTATTGCACCCTCATCCTCCTGCCTCGTGGGAGCTCAGTAGGTGCCTCCCAGGAGCAGAGTCAGTAGGTCCACCTCCAGGAGTGGCTAGGAGAGATGGCTGATACGGGTGGAGGGCCAGTGTGGGCCATGGTGCCAACGGGCACACGGAGAGAGCCCTTTGAGAGGGAAGTTTGCAGAAATGGTTCAGGGGATCCTTGAAGCTTGAAGCTTCGGCTCATCCTATTGGCTTCCCATTCCCTACACCAACAGGCTTATGTAAAGTACCTGTGTGTCTTTTCTGAAGACTTGGTCGGAAAAGCATGGACTACGCTGAAGCTTAGAGTTATTCAACTTTCCGGTTTAAAGATGAGGGAATGCACCTGAGGAAGAGGAGAGACTCGCTGAGGTCACAAAACAAAAAGCGACCCGGGAGCTCTGACCCTTTCCAAGCTCTTCCCGTGACACTTGCGGAGGCGTGGGCTTCTCTCCACATGCGTAGAACATCTGCTGTGACAAACCTGAACGTGTGGGCCACTAGCACTGATTTCCAATCTCAGCTGCAGTGTGGTTCATGAGATAGATTGCAGCCATGCTGTGGGGTAGCCCGAGTATATGCTCGGTTCCTTGGCCTGACAAGCATACCTCTTAAACCTTACGGGTTATAAACAGATGACAGCAAATGTGACAGAGGAATATAGGACTGATTTTCTAGGTCAAGAGCTACTCCTAATTTGTACTCCATAATTGCCAATATCTTGAGAGACATCTATTCTAGCAACTCAGGGCATGATCTTACCTCCCCCTCCTTCTCCTCTGCCCTAACAAACAGCCCTCAGACCTGCAAAGGAGCCTTGGAAAGTTCAATAGTCTTTCCAAGGTCACAGAGCAAGCCACGGGCAGAATGAATAGAGAGCTCCGTGTCCCAACTTCCCAAGTCTCCAGCACAGGGGCCCCTCCCATATTACCTTACCCTGCATAGATCCTGTCAATCAGAGAGGGGAAAGGTCACTCAATCGGGAACTTCCTAAGTCACTGGAATAAGGAAATCACCTGGGTCTCCTCCCTGGGAAGGCCCATTGCAGACAGACAGAGGTACAAAGAGAATAGTCGTGTGAGGAAGTGTCCCCAGGCCAGGTGGTACTGACTTAACAAAGGCCGTGTATGCAGCCAAGACAAGACCCAAACTCTGCTCCTCCCATTATCCCAACCTCCCTGCTGTCCTTTTAATAGAAGCATTTTCCCTGCCTCACCCCCCACCCCCAACTCCCTCCAAAAAAACTCACAAATATGTTGTGTGAAATATCAGAACTAATTAGACCAAATGGTGTTCGTATCTGTCACTGGCTTTTCTGGGGGAGAGCAGCCTGTGTCATGGAGGGAAATTTGTTAACTAATTAAGGACAGTTTTTAGGGGAGACTGTCATGTTCCTGTGGGAGAGAGGGATGGGAGGATTGAAGAAGCTTCTTGGATGAGCCGATTAAGGATAACTAAGACCAGAGATAAAAGGCGTGGTGACAGCAGGTGACTCAGAAGGTGATGTGGGAGAGAAGGAGAAACAGGACTGAGCAGCCTTATGGGCAGCCAGTTCCATGCTTCTTCCTACAGTCAAAAGAGGACACTGTTTGCACACAAGTATAAGAGAGAGAGAGAGAGAGAGAGAGAGAGAGAGAGAGAGAGAGAGAAGGAAGGAAGGAAGGAAGGAAGGAAGGAAGGAAGGAAGGAAGGAAGGAAGGAAGGAAGGAAGGAAGGAAGGAAGGAAGGAAGGAAGGAAGGAAGGAAGGAAGGAAGGAAGGAAGGAAGGAAGGAAGGAAGAAGGAAAGAAAGAAAGAAAGAAAGAAAGAAAGAAAGAAAGAAAGAAAGAAAGAAAGAAAGAAAGAAAGAAAGAAAGAAAGAAAGAAAATAGGAAGGAGGAGGCAGTTTGTCCAAAGCTGGTACTTAGCAGTTGTTAATGCTGCTTCACAACCAAGAGCAGAGGCCATGCCTTATTTTCATCACGTTCATCAATATATAGTGTTGGTAGTTTCTCCAAAATTTTGGCTGGAATATGGTGAAGGAAAAAGAGGAAACATTTATACAAATCTCATTTGTGCTGGAGACAATCTACAATCTTTTGATTTTTTTTTTTTTTCTCATTGAGAACTATCTGAATAGAAGTAACAGAAAAAGAGCCTGAGGATACTGAATCCAAAGAAAAGAAGACTTAGGAGGAACTTTAGCTGCCTTCGTAAATTCAAAATACTGTCACATGGAAAGGGAATGAGTAATTCCAGGAGATCAAATTAGGGCTAATTGATAAAGCTGTCAGGGCTGGGGGAACAAGGGGGGAGGACTTCCATCCAAAATAAGGAAGAACTGTTTAGTGATTAGAACTGCTCAAGAAATGAAGCAGGTTGCCGAGTGACCAACCTGCTTCATGTATGTGTTCCTGTGTGTCTGAGCCCAGGCTGCATGACATCAGTTAGAGACGTTGACAAAGGACTCCTGCAATGGGCTGTGGACTCTGAGGTCCCACACATTGAGATTCCAGGAGTCTGTAGATTTGCGCTGTGTTGGGCTGTATTTCAGTTGCACAGGATGAAGACTGTTTTCCCTGAGGAAGCAATAGGACAAGGCCCTGAAAACGTCTTTGAACCCCTCTTATTTCAGAAGCCTTAAAAAATGGGGAATGAGGAACTGAAAGACACATTTGTTCAGTTGATGCTCAGACCCCTAATGGCTCTAATAGTCATTCATGACTTCTGCATGGTCAAGGTCACTCCCCACAGCTGCCCAGGCCTGTGGCCTCTGGCCCAAGAACCATTTCTGACCGTTCTTCCACTGAACAGCATGAGAACTGCCATTGCTTGAGGAGGGGGTGGGGGAGGTGAGGAGGCAGCTGGCACGGTGCTCAAGAGGTAGGTCCTACCTGAGGTTGTCTGGATTTGAACTCTGGCTCTGCCATTCGCTACATATGGAGGCAAATTACTTGACCTTTCTGACCCCCATTTGCTCTAAACAGATGATGTGGTTACTTAGCTCATAGGATTGTTGTGAACATCACATGTGAATCCATGTGGCAGATGAATGCTAGGAACAGAATGAGGCTCACAGTGAGCTGGCTGTGGTGGCCTAGCCGGGAGGGCACTTGGCACGCTGCCCTCGGAGCGACACCACTGCCCTTTGAGCAGTTAAAACAAAGAGGCCACAGTGGTCTTGAATTCCACAAAGGCCTCCGCCAAGGGGCTAAGAGGTGGTGTGTTAGGGATTCAAACAGACCAAATTTGAAGGAAAAAGATCAGGTCAGGGAGTGATGGAAGAACCCCAAGCAAACGATTCACTGGGGGCTGGGGGGTTAATGGTGTGCAAATCATGTCTTTGACTGTTGTCCTTGCCCTGGAGGTCACAGGGCCCTTCCCCTGGGGGCTGCCCAGAGGTCTCCTGCGGCTGCCGGCCTCCTCCTCGCTCCTTGCACTCATCCCCTTGGGCTCTTCCCCAGCAATTTTTCTCCTAAGAACTTCGAAGCACCAAGATAATAGACTTTGCAACTCACACAGTGGATGGGGGCGGGGACTGAAACCGGCAGCTCCAACTTGCTGAGTCCCAGCGAGTCTGCTCTGTGAGTCTGCGCTGGGCCTGGGGCCAGGACCCCCCCTCGTCCTCTGTTCCCCGCCTGGCTCCTCTCTGCTGCCTGTCTGCTCCCCACTCCCCACCCAGCGTTCGTCTGCTGGTCTAATAGCACTGCCCCTGTTCTTTGGCTCGGCTTCCTTTAATATACACATAGATTACAGCTACATTAAAGAAGCCCAAAAATACCAAAGCAGAACTAAAGCAATTATTATAATGCAGCCGTAACAGCAGCTGTAATGAGACAGAATTAAAAATGAGCCAGCATAATCACAATTCACTGTTCCCAACGACCTTCGGAGAGGCTTTCATTTGGAAAGCAACGTCCAGGCCTGAACTGTCAGACTGGAAGGGAATTCAGTTGTGCCTCCCAGCGTGCCCTGGCCCCTGGCTACCGGGAGATCTGGCTCTTCCTTATGAAAACATCTGTTCCCTGGCTGAGGCTACAAGGGATTACCCTTTTGCTTAGCAGAAGGCAGAGGGAAGGGGCATAGGACCTGGGTGCTTCTTCCATGGCACACAAGGCTGGCTTAGTCCTCTTCCATTTGTCACTGGGACTGCCCGGGCCACGCTGGAACAAATTCAAGTCCGTGCAGCATTCTGCCTGGCTCAGGGCATGTGCCACATGTTGAAGACAATGACAATTCTCATTATTTCAGTTGACCTCACAGAAACCCTGAGAGGCAGGTTCCATTGTGTCCCCCTATTCATGACCAAGGAAACAAGAACTCAGAGAAGTTCCGTGACTGCTCACAGCCACACCTCATGGGCACTGAGGCCATGGTGCCAGTCCTGTCTTCAGACTCCAGAGCATGAATTCCCATCCTGACTTCATAGGCCTGGTGACTTCGTAGAAGCAGAGGTGAGCTCTACTGGGATTGGTCTTACATGACTTCATTTGGATGCACTGGACCAGGGAGGGGAGGGACATGAGGGCGAGATGATGGAGGGAGAGTGCAAGCACACCCAGCAGGAGCGGCTTCCTCAAGGAGGCCATTCGGACTGAGAAGTGGCGGCCGTCCACTTACAGGAGCCTTTACTCTTCCCTCCTTGGCCTGTTCTGTGCAGATCAGAAATAAGAAGGCAAAGGGCTGGGAGATAAAGGAGCTGGCAGAGGGGGAGGGGTGGGTGGGAAGGGGCATGCAGGGAAGGCACAGGCTCCTCTCCGCTATCTAGGAGGATGCTGGGAAGAAACCCTAATACGCGGTGATTTTGCTAAGCCTGCCCAAATTGGAGGCAGGCTTTGCTGGAGCCCCACCAAAGGCAATTTGACCCCTCACTCCTGAGCATGCTCAGTTTACTCGGGAGACAGAGATGAGGAAGCTGTGGGAGAGGGCTTCCACCGTGTCATGCTGGGCCAGGAACAGGTGCAGGCGGGAGAAATGGCCATAAGGAGCCAGTGCTCATCTTCCTCTTGGGTGAGCTGGGCTGTGTTTCTGGGTGCAGGTGGCCCTTCTTCTGTCCCCCAGGCCCAGGCAGCTGGAGCCCTGCAGCCCTGCTGCTGGGGAAGGTGTCCCAAGGACTCTGGTTCCAGAAGCCCAACAGCCTGAATGCGTTCCATGGATGCTGGGTGTTCGGGATGATTCTTCAGCCAGCCTGGGCTTCTGGGAGGGTCTTAAACCCCAAGCTGCAACCTCTTTGTGGCCGGGTCACACTCCCACTGTAATTCACTTGGGGAACTGTGAGTTCCCACCATAGCTAACTAAGCAAGGGATGCAAAGCACTTTATGGTTTCACAGCAATTGAATGTAGGTTCGTGGCCATTTCCAGGAACTTAGCTCTACATGGTCACTATATAACTGAACCATTTGCCACACTGAGATTGCCATCCCAGGTGGGCAGCGCATGAGAATTGAGCCATGAATACTGGCCCTGCCACTTGGCTTTCCTGGAGGGGAAAGAATTATTAAGAGTCCTGGCCAGTGTGGCTCAGTTGGTTGGAGCATCATCCTGTACATCAAAAGGTTGTAGGTTTGATTCCCGGTCAGGCACATACCTTCGCTATGAGTTCAGTCTCCGGTCAGGGCGCGTACAGGAGACAACCAATCAATGTTTCTCTCTCACATAGATGTTTCTCTCTCCCCACAACCTTCCTCTTTCTCTAAATATCAATAAAAATATACTCTTGGATGAGGATTAAAAATAAATAAAAGAGTGGCTGAGAGAAGCCACCTCTTGTCCTTGCTTGAGTGCTGCCCATCCCTCTCTCTGGGAAAGTCCCTCCATCACCCTGTCCCTATTTTATGGACAGAGAAGTGTGTGGGGAGTAAACTGGCTCAAATAGAGTGGGACCATGTGCATTAGTCACTGCTAAGGTAGAACAAGCCGGGAGGGAACATCTGAGAGAATGTGAGAGGGCCCAATACTGGGAGTAGATGGGCCCATTTCTTCAATGGCCCTGCTCCTCCTCAGTGAGAGGGCAGAGGGGACCACAGCCATAGCGCACCTGACTCCCAACTTCTAAGCTTCCTCAGAAGCCTGGGAATACACATGAAGGAATGAGAAAATGGGCAAAAAACATGGGGTAAATTGCTGAGAGCTTTTTATTTTGTCTAATTTCCAACTTGAACAATGGGGCTTGCCCTCTGAGGGTGAGTAGATCCTAACTGGGGTGAGCGGGGGTCTGTGGAGAGCATGTGGCCACTGTGAAAAGTCCCAGCTGTGGGGTGACACACCGTTTTTTAGAGAACTTCAAGCGTTGGCTGGTTTGGGAATATAAGACTTAAAAGAGTGTCCTACACATAGGGATTTAGGAATATGATACTTTTTGTAAAAATTCACACACAAGGGAGCAAATAAACAAGCATGACATCTGAAAACCTTACATAAGCTGAGCACTGGGCGCCTCCCCTCCCACCCACCCTGCAGACCTACATTGCCCCACAGGACACGCAGGTGGAGCTGGAGCCTGCCAGCCCTCTCCTCCCGCCACCCCAGGAGCTAAGGAGATGCAGGGAGGGGTCTGCAGCCCCCATGGAGTGGTTGGCCATTGTCGTTGCTATTGCTGTTGTTTTGAATGCCTTTCTCTAGTGCTCTGCCCACAGCTTATTAGCACCTGGTTTTGGTGAGTGAGAAGGGTTTAGGCTCACAAGATGGCACCATGCTCTGTCTCACCACCTCAGGGGAGTATTCTTGAGACATTTGTTTACAATGTTCCCAGACAGATGGTCTCAAGCCTCTCCATCAGCCACTGCCACATGGGCACCGGAACCCCCGGCCTCAGGTCCAAGGAGCCAGGTTTTAAAGCCCACCCTCACTGGAAGTTTCTTTTCCCATCTGTCTTGCAAAGGTGTGAATGGATTTGACAAAGGATGAGGAGGGAGGGAAAGAGAGAAAATAAACTGCCCATCCTACTGCATCACCACACACACACACACACACACACACACACTCATATACAGGCAGCCAGACATTGCCTCAGTAGACTATGGCCAGTGCAATAAGACCAAAAGGGCTGGGCAAAGTGCTCCCACTGTGCCATGGGCTGCCATGGGCAAGCTGACTTCGATTTGGGTCCCAGCTCGGTCATGAGCCAGCTGACCTTCGGCATCGGTAGCATCACCGGGGCCTGCCTCTTCACAGGAGGCGCGGCAGAGCTGGAATTTGTTGGAGACCTGGGAACAGAGGAAAGCACACAGGCCTTCGTAGGGATGAGGCTTCAGAACTTAGCCTCCGAACACCAAGACCGTGAGCTGCCCACCCCCTGGTCCACTCTGCACTGACTTCCTCCCTTTGTTTATAAAGTCTCAAGATACATTTTTTGGTGTCTCAAACAAGTGGCAGTTTGCTTACTACATGCTTCATGGGCTCCTGGTGTCCCCTCTAACACAGAATGCTCTGGATCTAGAACCCATTCCTGGGCCGCTCCCCACCAGATCCATGTCTCCCTCCTGGAACTCACAGCCCTTGCTGTGTGAACTGCTCACCTGACACCCATCCAATGCCGCCTTATACTGATGGGTATTTGGCGTTTTGTGTTTCCTCTCAGCCTGTTTGCCACAAGGTAATAAAGTGCTTCGTTCTGAATTAACGTGGAGTGTCTTTACCTTAAATATATTTTATCTGCTATTTTTTTAATGCATCGGTTTTGTTGTGGTTAGTATGTTCACAGTATGCCTTTCTTCATTCCTACTACTTTCAAACTTTCTGTATCTGTCTTGTAGAGGTGTGAATGGGTTTGACAAAGATTGAGGAAGGAGGAAAAGAGAAATTAACCATACCTCTCCTACTAGCATATCACCATCACTACCAACACACACGCACACTCATATTATCCAAGCAAACAGATACCTTCCAAAATAGAATATGGCCAAGCACTAAAGCAAAAATAGCAAACTCTGTTTTAGGTATTTCTTATAAATTGCATATGTTTTAGACCCAAACTTACAAATTCTGTCTTTAAATGGGTAAGTTTAATCAATGCCCATTATTGTGATTGCTGGTGTGTTTTGCTTCATTTCTGTCATCTTGCTTTGTGTTTGACAATTGTTTGGAGAGAAACTCCTGGATGGGTCATTCATGCTTCTCCATGCCTTTCCAGGAGTGCGGAGAATGCGAGGCTCTGACTGCTCATCGCCTGGGTCATTTCTCAGGGTTGTGTTTGCATCAAGAAATCCCTGGAGCACAGATCCTTCTCGCTGCCCCAAGGCAGTGTTCCTCAGCTGAGGCCAACTCACTGCACAGGCAACCTACATCTAAGCCCCTCTGAGTCACCCTCGTGGAACTTAGGGGCAAAGAGGAAACGAAACACAGGTGGTGCTCACGGGGATGCTGTGCATATTGAAGGCTTTGTTTCTGACCTAAGAGTCTTGTGTCTTCTGACAACACCCATGAAACAGTAGCAGGCTAACCTAATCCTATCTAATAATAGAGAAACATGGTAATTAACCGTAACTTCGCTACCCTTCCCATTGGCTGATCAGCAAGATATGCAAATTAACTGCCAACCAAGATGGCGGCCAGCAGCCAGGCAGCTGAAGCAAACAGGAGGCTTGCTTGCTCCAGTGAAGGAGGAAGCCAAGGTTCTCCGCCTGCCGCTGCCAGCCTCTGAGCTTGCACTCTAAGAAACAATGTTGCAATTATAGAAGCTAAACAATCCCCAGAAACCTGCTTTCAGCCGTCAGAGCTGGAGTGAGCAGGACCACAACAGTGTTATAATTATAGAACCCAAACAAACCCTAGATTCCTGCTTTCAGCAGCCGAGGTCTCAGAGTTGGAGCCAAGCCTCAGAGCTAAAGCTGGCTCTCAGCTCCAGTGACAGCCATAGAAGGTAAATAAATTCCAGAATAAAAAAGAAAAAGAAAAAAAGGAGAGGTTGGCAGCTTCAGTCACCTGCCAGCCTGAAAACGGCCCTCAGCCCCTCACCCAGACTGGCCAGGCACCCCAGTGGGGACCCCACCCTGAAGGGTGTGTGACCAGCTGCAAACAGCCATCACCCCTTCATACAGGCTGGCCAGGCACCCCAAGTGGGGACCCCCACCCTGATCCAGGACACCCTTTAGGGCAAACCAGCCAGCCCCCACCCATGCACCAGGCCTCTATCCTATATAGTAAGAGGGTAATATGAAAACTGACCCTAACAGCAGAAGGACTGGGAATGACTGGTCACTATGACACACACTGACCACCAGGGGGCAGACGCTCAATGCAGGAGCTGCCCTCTGGTGGTCAGGGTGCTCTCACATAGGAGGAGCTCTGCTCAGCCACAAGCCAGGCTGATGGCTGCCATTACAGCGGTGGTGGTGGAAGCCTCTCCTGCCTCCTCAGCAGCTCAAAGGATGTCCGACTGCAGTTTAGGCCTGCTCCCTGCTGGCAAGTGGACATCCCCCGAGGGCTGCCGGGCTGCCAGAGGGATGTCTGATTGCCATCTTAGGCCCATTCCCCCAGGGAGTGGGCCTAAGCCAGCAGGTAGTCATCCCCTGAGGGGTCCCAGGCTGCGAGAGGGCACAGGCCAGGCTGAGGGACTCCCCCCCCCCCCCCCCGAGTGCACAAATTTTTGTATACCGGGCTTCTAGTAGCTTATAAATAGGATAGTTCAAATCTCAAACGCTTCACAGGCCTGGTAATAATCACTGTGGTTATTTTCTCCTCATTTCCTCATGCCATGCCTCTTAGTGGAGTGACCCTGCTTTCTTTATTTCCTTTTTAGCCTCTATTGCTTTGAAAGTTGTGCATTGTATTTCTCCCCTTTTAATGGTTACCCCTAAATAACTACTTTAAAAAAAAAACTTAAGTGTAACAATGTTGAATATCAATCAATATCTCATCCCCCTTCAGAACAGTAAGTTACTTCCCCGCCTCCACCCCATCCCCATCTTCCATATGACTTATTGCTACCGAACGTTTTAATTTTGCCTTATTTTCAATCTACCGTTTTTATTGTTGTTACAGTCACTACTTGTTGTTCTTTATCTCACCATTACTTCTGGCTTTCTGCTCCTTCCATCTGGTTTAGTTTCTATCTCAGAGTTATATCCTTTAGTTGTTCTTTCAACTAGGGTCTGTGAGTAATAAATTCTCTTAGACTTTGTATTAAAAATTCCTTTACCGTCATTTTTGAATGATGCTTTACTTAGGATTTGAATTTTAGGGTGCTAGTTATTATCCTATAGCAAGTTAAAAACATATTTCCTGGTGTTATCTATTTTTGTTGGTAATATGTCTGCTTTTAGGTGAATTATCATAGCTATTATAATCCGACTTTTATCTCTGGGAACTTTTTAAGATTTTTCTCTTGATTTTTTATTTTCTGTGATGTAGCTACAAAGTGTCTAGATGTGCATTTGTTTTTATTTATTATTCATTCTGAAATTCTTCAGTTTAGCAATTTAAATGTTTCTTTAATTCTCAGTCAATATCTTTTCAAATATTATCTCTCTCACATATTCCCTGTTCTCTCCTTCTGGTACTTGATAATATGTATTTTATTACATTTCTGCTAACTCTCTTTCATATTTTCCATTTCAAATTCTGGATAATAGTCTCAAAGTATCTTCCAGGTCATTGATTTTCTCTTTGGCCATGTCTAATGTACTACTTTATCCACCTAATCATTTTTATTGTAATATTATAGTTTATATATCTAGAAGCACTATTTGTCTACTTTTCAAATCTGTTTCTGTATTGCTCTGTCCTGTGCTTATAATTTTATTCCTCCTTTTATATTTTCATTATTTTAAATATATTTAAACTGTAGTCTAAGATTGTTCCATTTCTTCTAGATTCTGAAATGTTAATTACCCTACTCACTGTTTTTCCTAGATATCCTTCATCATAGCTTGTGGCTTTTTGCAGTTTCTAATTTTTCTTGCTATCTTCAGTGGATTTTTTTTCCTTAGGGAATCTCATGTCCTCTGTATATAAATGGTGGTGGCATTTCTCTATATAAGACTCTATGTTTGCTTCTGCTAGCACGCCATTTGTTTTACCAGCTTTAGGCCAGTATTTATATTAGTTTCTAGGCATTACTTATGTGGTGCAAATTTGTGCAAGTTGTGCAGGCTTAAGTTTTCAGTTTCTGGTATGTGACTCCCTTTTACCCAAGGCTTAAGTGGACCACAAACTTTCTTGAAATTTTCCCAAACAGCTCTGCTGAGTTTTTCTAATTCTCTCAGAAGCTCCTAACTTTATGCCAGAAGCCTCTATCCATGCCTCTCAACTTATCTAGATTTGAGGCTTTAAGTTTTGTTTTTGGTGGATGTTAGCTCCATTCTGAGGCTATTATCAATAAGCCAAGAAATAACAACTATTGGAAAGGATGTGAAGAAAAAAACAATCCTCATGCACTGCTAGTGGGAATGTAAAATGGTATAGCCACTTAGGAAAACAGTATGAACATTCCTCAAAAAGTTAAGAATAGAGCTACCACCTGATCCAGCAATCCCTCTTCTGGGCATCTACCTGAAAAATTTGAAAGCATTTATTCGTAAGGATATACATGCTCACATTTATTGCAGCATGATACAAGGCAACCAAGCCATGAAAACAAGCCAAGTGTCCTTGGATGGATGATTGGATAAAGAAGACGTGGTACATATATGCAAAGGAATACTTATCAGCCATTAAAAAAAGATGAAATACTGCTGTTTCCAACAACATGGATGGATCTCAAGAGTGTCATACTAAGCAAAATAAGTCAGAAGAAAAAGGACAAGAACCATACAATTTCATTCATGTGTGAGATATTAAACAAAAAGCAATAAACAAACGAACTCATAGACCCGAATAACAGAAGGGTGCTTACCAGAGGGGAAAGAGGTTGGGGGGAGGCTGAAGCTGGTAAAGGGGGTCAAATTTATGGTGACAGAGGGAGACTAGACTTTGGGTGGTGAGCACACATGCAATATACAGGTGTTGTAGTATGAAATCATACACTTGAAACTTGTTAACCAATGTCACCCCAATATGTTTCATTAAGCAGAAAACATTCTGAATCCCTAAGGCCTATGTCTGCTTCTTAATCCCCCTTGGACTAGCATGGTCTCGGCTCCCTCCAAGACTCTGGCTTTGAGTTCCTGCCTCATTGTGGACACTGGGAGGCTCTCTCTCTTTCTTTGTAGCTCTGTGCATATTTAGATTTATTTATTATCGTGTATGCAGATTTATGTATGTATGAATGGAAGGAACACCTTTCCATATCCACTCTGTCTGCCACACTGACTGGAAGTCTTCAGTGAGACTGTAACTAACTAAGCAGGGACCACGTCTCATCCTTCTGTGTATGACTACAGGCCTCGACTGTGGAGCCTGCCCCAGAATCACACGCTAATCAGGGCTCAAAAAGGGTTTGTAACAATCTCAGGCTCTAACAATAGGGGCTTTGTTAACTGGGCCAGGATACAACAATCTAATGGAGTGTGGTACAGCCACTTTAAAAGATACGGGAAATTTATAAGCAATAAAAAAATGTTGTTAACAACATTTCCAGTGTAAAAGACAGGTTGGAAAATAGTGTGCACTGTCCTGTTGTATAGAAAACAAACTGGAAGGAAACATACCAGAATGTTAGCACCATTCGATCCCTAGACAATTTTCATTTTCTCCTTTTGGCTTGTATTTCTCATAGTGAGCATTAATTTCTTGTGTAATAAGTATGACAAATATGAATTTAAGATAAACCCCAAATGCCAAATAAGTAGGAAATCCGAGATGCTCTCTCCAGTTTCTCCCTCCCCAGGACCTTTGTCTCAAAGGAGAGTCCATTTGACATCCACACCCAGGTGGGGAGGTGGCTGATGTCTGAGCAGCTCACCATGGCTCCATGTCTCCCTGCCACAGGAGGGTGTGCATGAGCTTTGGGCCTCCACAGTCTGGCAGCTGCCCACTGGTCCTTAGTCATGATGCCTCTTGGGCCCAGGTTCCCAAGGTTGTGGCCCTCAAGGGAGGAGGAGCCCAGGGTCCTCCATGCCTAAAGTCCCTGGTCAGCCTGCTCCCTGGGGGCACAAGTGCTGTGCCGGGCTGCTGGGTCTGGCTGGGCTTCTGACAGCAGCCCATGCTATGCACACGCCTGCCCTCCCCCACCACCCAGGCTCAAGTTCATTCTGGACCCTTATTGCTTTTCCCTTCCACCAAGCCTTCATGGGAAGCTCTCTATTCCAGTGGTTCTCAACCTTCCTAATGCCGCAACCCTTAATACAGTTCCTCATGTTGTGGTGACCCCCAACCATAAAATTATTTTCGTTGCTACTTTATAAGTGTAATTTTGCTACTGTTATGAATCGTAATGTAAATATCTGATAGGCAGGATGTATTTTCATTCTTACAAATTGAACATAATTAAAGCATAGTGATTAATCACAAAAACAATATGTAATTATGTATGTGTTTTCCGATGGTCTTAGGCGACCCCTGTGAAAGGGTCGTTTGACCCCCCAAAGGTCGCGACCCACAGGTTGAGAACCGCTGATCTATTCTATCCTTAACAGGACTCCCTGACTCTGAATTACAGGAGCAAAGATTGAGGGTCTGTCCTCCCTACCCAGAAGGCCCCTGTGCACCTTTGGAAAACTAAGTCAACGCCTCCAGTGACAGCCTTTCCAATTCCAGTAGAGGCATCTTTGCTTGGGTCAAAGGAGGTGTTTTCAACCCTGGCTGCAGAAAGATGGCTTCCTACCACCCATCACACAATTGCCCATTAGAAGGCACCCCTATTTAGATAAAGAAGGACAGCATGGTTCACACATGTAATAAGTCCTTAAAATAAGAAAAGACTATAACGTGGCTAACCAGGATAAGGATTTGCACCGTGGCGCTGGGGTTCTGCCACCTCGTATCTCACCCCACCCAGCCTTCAGCATCACCCTCCTGCTCAGTGGAGGCTAATGAGCTACGTGGAAATTGGTAGTTTAGATTCTCCCTGTGGCGACCAGCTTTCTTTCTTAGCTCCAGTTTTGCCTGTTTTTCTCCCCAAAGCATCCTCCAAGCAGAGATCAATTAGAAGCAGAGATGAGGACCACGGGAAGGACTGGGGAAAGAGGTGCATGGGAGGCCCTGCAGGAGGAATCATTTTGTTGGAGGAATCATTTTTTACCTTATTTCACTACACTCTCCTCCCGCTCCTAATTCCTGCCTCTGGAAGTCAGGGAGACACTGAGCAGGTGGCCCTGGCTGGTGCCTGGGCTGGTGGCAGGTGGGGCGGGAAGATGCTTGTCAGCATATGGGCCAAGGGAACACATGGCCCCGAGCTCCCGGGACAGGAGGGGAACAGGCAGGAGCAGATGAACTGCTAAGCAACAGGGTTGGTAATTTCAGCCCGGGAACTTTCCAGCGATAAGAAATCAGGGAAGGCAGCCAGCAGGGCAGCATGGGAAGGGAGGCTGAGGGACTCAATCGCCCATCTCTGCACAGAGACATCTCTTTATTTTCTTTTAAAGGTAAAACGCTACTCTTTGTAGGGATCATTTGCTTTTCCCAACTTGGAGAGCTGGAAACAATGGAAAACCATCGACACACGTGTTCACCCTCCCTAGAAGATGTTTGCAGAGTTCCTCACACTCACATTTACATGATTTCTGAGGTACGGGAAGCACAACGGCTGAACTTAAACAGGGATCCACATACAGGGAATGGGAGCGGTTCAGTCTTAAAAATAGCACAGAAGGAAGTGCACCAGGGTGCTAACAGTGCTGCCTCCGGGTGATGGGACTAGGGGTGATCTATTTTTCCTGTTTCAATGATTTATATGTGCTGTTTTACAATTTTAAAAGCTATTTAAAAACATAGACAAAGGCAACACCAATTAATAAGAGAGAAATGCCTGTGGCCTGGTGTTTCCAGAATCTACCTCGTGGAAGAATCTGGGGTTAATCTTTACGTCTGTTATTGGATTTGACCATCACAAGCATTCTGCCATATTGACTATATCCTTTGTACAGATGGAAAAACTGAGATTTGGGGAAGTTAATTCGCTTGTCCAAATGTCGGCGGTAGCCAAGAACGGCACCAGATATTAGACCAGCGTGGGGTCAGAGAGGACCTGGGTTCAGCAACCTTGTTACTTGAGCTCTGGCTAGGAAAGAATTCAGAGCCAAGACTCAAACTTTATTTGAGAAAGTTTATTTAGGAAGTCACAGAGGTAGAAGAAATGAGCCATAGGGGGAAAAAATGGGCTTAGAAAACAAGTTACAGAGGCAAAAGACGGGCCCTTGGAGCTTAGGAGGAAGAAGGGTAAAGGTAATGTGTCTGGAGGAAGAGGTAGGGGACAGGGAAGGCACTGGCATGCTCCCTAGAGGGAGAGTGCACTGGGCCCTCAGTCCTATGGGCTTTTCAGGGTGGAGCTTTTAGGAGAGGTCCCAGGGGAGGATCACAAGAGAATATTCATCAGCTTTCCAGGTGTGTCCTTTCAGGGTTGTGGTCTCTGCTGATTGGTCAGTGCCTGGCAGGGCGTCATGTTGGTCCTGAGGTCAGCTGCGAGGTTGCTTGTCTGGTTTTGCGGTTTTTTCTGATCCTGGAGCTGAAACACAGCTGAGGCCTAGATGTATTTGATGCAGCTCAGAACCTTGTTGTCCTGGGTACTTAATGCTTAAGGGCTACTCTCTGGTTCCCTTGTTTGTACCCCCTCTAAGGGGGTCTAACCCGCATGACTAGCAACATGCCTGGGGAGGAAAGGTCAGGGGAGGTTCTGAAACTCGTGATCAGCGATAGCAAGGGCCAGGGAGGAGGGGAGAAGGGGTCTAAACCCATCCTCGGCAAACTGTGGCTCTCTAGCCACATGGGGCTCTTTGACCCCTTGAGTGTGGCTCTTCCTAAGCCTTAGGAGTACCCTAATTAATAACAATGTACCTACCTATATAGTTTAAGTTTAAAAAATTTGGCTCTCAAAAGAAATTTCAATCGTTGTACTGTTGATATTTGGCTCTGTTGACTAATGAGTTTGCCAACCACTGGTCTAAACCACATGATTAGCGATAAGCTAAGGGAGGAAAGGTTATCCTGGAGCGAGGTCCTTGTTTTCCCAGTGTTGACGGTGGCTATCCACCCAGGACTCTGTCCCGGTGACCTTCAGTACCTGGCCTAGCGTCCTTGCTCTGCTCCTGTCTGTCTCATTGTCTACCACACAAAGTCACACCAATTGCAACTAGCAAAGTGACCTTTCACCCCAGGCCTGTCTGTCTGTGTGTGGGAGTGGTAAGTAGTGTCCACATAGGTCTTATTGCTGGTGCTTCCTCATGGACAGCGAACTTCCCGCTGAAAAGGCCGTGGGGAGGGGAACGTGCCTGGTGTGTCTGAGGAAGAGCCAGCTGGACGGAGGGGTCAGGAGTGGACGGTGGAGAGAGACGGCAGAGGCAGCGGGCTGGATCCTACAGGGACTTAGGGACCTTGGGAAGAGTTTTGGCAAAACTCCTAGCTTATGCTCCTGCTGATATGCTTCTCTTAAGTTCACACTCTGAAGAGAGGGAGCCCAGTTGGCTGAGCCCAGCCCGACAGGCTTCCTTAAGTCAAGTCCTTTTTCCCTCAGTCAGGGGTTGGAGTGGGGCTCTGGCTGGTTGGGCATTGTGGGGCATCCCTTGAGGGGAAACTTTGAGTGGGACCTGGATCATTAACGGGATCTAGGTAGTCAATCAGAGGCAGAATCACGTCAACAGGAGAAAGTATGCCCTTCTGTTCTCGGTGCTGTTGTTTCTTTTCTTTTCTTTTTAAAATATATTTTATTGATTTTTTTACAGAGAGGAAGGGAGAGGGACAGAGAGTTAGAAACATCGATGAGAAAGAAACATCAATCAGCTGCCTCCTGCACACTCCCCACTGGGGATGTGCCCGCAACCAAGGTACATGCCCTTGACCGGAATCGAACCTGGGACCCTTCAGTCTGCAGGCGGACGCTCTATCCACTGAGCCAAACCAGTCAGGGCGGTGCTGTTGTTTCTTGTCATGACTTGGTAGGAGGGCTATTGGAAAGGGGCAGTTAGTCCTCTGGACATTATTTGTGGGCAGTTTGATCCTAGGGAGGGATGAGAATGGGCAGGGAGAAAGTATCTGCATTTGTTTTCTACCTGAAATTTCGATAAGGATGAAAACACACCTGGATGAATGTGAAAGATTCAGAGTCTAGACTGGCTAAACCTCTCCTGCCGAAAAAAAAAAAAAAATTTTTTTCTACTTCTTACTACCTGGTCTCTAGAAAACCTTGTCTCTGAGTTTCCTCATGTAGCACACAGTTATTTTCTAAGCATCACGGAAAAGCTTTTGGGAACCCTGGGACTGAGTTCTCACCCTAATTTTCTAAGCTGGGAGATGGCATAGACTCCTGAGTCTCATACCACACCATCTGACCCTCAGGAGCCTCTGCTTTCTGAAATCAAGAGACAATCTCCCAGCACAGAACAGGCGCTTGGGAAGGTCAGGCACCCGGGCAAGTCATCCCTGCCACCGCTAGGTGCAGGCCTGGATAGGGGATCCCCATCCAGGCACAATACTAGCCTGAGGCCCCACAGAGATGAGAGATAGAGATAGATAGAGATAGAGATAGAGATAGAGATAGAGATAGAGATAGAGATAGAGATAGAGATAGAGATAGAGATAGAGATAGAGATAGAGATAGAGAGAGATAGAGGAGATAGAGATGATAGATAGATAGATAGATAGATAGATAGATAGATAGATAGATAGATAGAAGAGTGAATTGGCAGAAAGACTATTACCTTGTTTGTTCTCCTGGCTCCCCAGAGCCCCACCCCCACACCACCCCAGCCAGGCTGTCCTTGACTCCCTCCAGCAGTCCGTAAATCCATCACTTGCCATTCTGGTCTTTACTGGAGCTTAATTTCCTACTTTCAGAAAGTTTCGCTTTCTGTGATAAGTTTACATCTCCTTTTGTGGAGAGAGAAGAATTCAAATCTCAGAAACAGTTTCTCATTCCTCTTTTTTATTTTATTTTGTTGTTGTTGTTGTTAATCCTTACCCAAGGATATTTTTTTGACTGGACTCACACTCCAAATTCTGTTTCTTCTGTCGTGGGCAGCACCTAAAGTCTGCTCAGTTCTTCAGCCTTTCTCCTCTGCTTTTTGCTGGGCTCCTTGGAGTCGCCCCATACATGTCCAATTCAGAGGTCCTCTGAGGATTCAATCAAAGTTTCTCTATAGATTTGGGGCCGCATCTTCTCTAGCCCCCTCCTTTCTGAGATTCCCACCCTCGCTTTCTAGTAGCTCTGACTGCACTAAACTCTGTCTCCTGACTCTGCCAGCTAGTAGCTCCCAGCTTTCTGTTGAGTTCCATCGGACCCAGGTGGAGTGCTTGGAAGTGCCCCCAGGGCAAAAACATGAATGGGAATCTCATCCAAGTTCAGTTCCTTGCTTTCAAGGGTCAACTTCCCTCTAGACATGCCTGCCTTTGGTCACTCTCAAGTGTCATCAAATTGCTGTGTTTTATACTTTGTACAGAATTTATAATAATCTATGGGAAGATCTGTCTACTATAAGCTACTTTATCATTACAGGGAAGTGGAAACACTACATAAACTGCTTTATAATTTGCTTATTCTACACTGTGCTTTTTAAAGTCTATATTATTCTATTATATTGACCACTCTATGAAACAAAACTTATGTAACAGCCATTGGTAGACATTTCAGATGTTTCCAACTTTTCATGTCATAAAAGCAGTGTCCTGCAGAGCCAGGAGTTCCCATCACAGAGGTTACACAAGATAATTAATTTCATTTGCAGGAAGAAATACATATTAGTACTTCTTTTTGTTTCAACTTAACTGACCCTTCAATGTATCTATTCCATATGTTTAATAATGTGTAGAATATATTATTATGATACTACAAGTAAATAATTTTAAAAAGATGTATAGATATATTGGGGTGTGTGCTCAATTTTACTTAATTCATTTTTTATAGGTTGAGTATATGATTTTAAAAGTTTAGAAGGTACCATTATGAATAATGCTTTAAAGAATGCATATATATATACATAAATACATAACACATTCATTCATATACATAAATCAATATATAAATGTAAACATTTTATGTAAAATGGGATCTCTTACCCTTTGAGACAGCATTACCCTTTAATATCTGGAAAATATTATGTTAAGTGAAATGAGCCAGTCAGAGAAAGACAAGTATCACATGATCACACTCATATGTGGAATCTTATGAACAAAATAAACTGATGAACAAAATAGACCCAGAGACACAGAAGCATGGAACACACTGATAAATCTCAGAGGGAAGGTGGGGGTGGGTTGGTGGGGAAAGATTAACTAAAGAACTTACATGCATATATATATGCATAACCCATGACACAGACAATAATGAGGGGAAGGTCTTGGTGGGGGGTGGTTTGGTGCCGGGTGGAAGGGGTCAATGGTGAAAAAAGGGAACATCTGTAATACTTTAAACACTAAAGGTGCATTTTTTTAAAAAGAAAGAAAAAAATGATTAGACACAATACTGATTATTTACATGAGATGATTACCCAGAAATAGAATTGCCGCATCAAATGATAGGCCCATGTTTTTTAAGTTTTGTGACTCATTTTCTAAGCACTGTACAAAGGTCCGCTGGAGGACTGTATCAGTTCACCCTCAGAGTAGCAGAATCTGAGGACACAGTACTTTCCCTGTAGCCTGCTGACACTGGAGATAGTTAGTGGAATGTTTTTCTCCGTCTATAAAAAAGTTTTAGGGATGAATAACAATCCTTTGGTTTAATGAGAATATCTTCCTTTACTCATAGAGTTGAACATTTTTTATGAATTTACTATATTGAATCTCTTTTTAAAGTGCCTGTTTATTTCTTTTGCTTTTTTCATTAAGATGATTCATCTTTTATTTAAATATTAATTTTAAGATATCTTTTTATAGTATGTTTATCCTTGGTTTGATATGAATGTTATGAAAATGTTTTTCAGTTTATTATTTTCCTCTTTATTTGCTGATGATATTTTCTCACACACAATACATTTATGTCATCACATTCATTAGTCATTTTCTTTATGGTTTCTGCCTTTGGAATTAGCCTTAGAAAGTCATTCAACACCCTAAGATTATATAATCATACCATTATTCCCTACTAGGACATTTACCTTACATTGAAATCTTTAATCCATATGGAATTTATTGTGATAAATTATACCAGGTAAAAATCTTATACACTAAAGTTTTATACATATATTTAGGACTGTTTTGGGGTTTTCATTGAAATCCACCAATCTGTTGAACTATGTCATAATTACAGTCCCCTAATTTTTATGGTTGAATAATGCATTTGACATGGGCATTGCATTTCAAGAACATTGACAACCCAGAAAGCACTTAAAAGTGCTCTCATATAATAAATATTTCAAAAACTAAAAACTAAGAATGTTTAACTTTAAGAAGAGAGGATTCAATTCCTGCCAAAAAAAGGAATTCTTTTTTAAACAGTTAAGGCTCTGTTACATGGACTGGAATAGAGCTGGTGACTCTAGAGCCGGGGTGGGGAACAGCCGGCCTGCGGGCCGTATAAAGCCCGTGAAATCATTTGGTCTGGCCCTGCCAAGGCATCAGGGGTGAGTTAATTAAATGTTTGACCAAATATAGCAGGCTAGTGTTTAAGTTGATAATTTTGTATGGTCAACGAATGATGTTATAAATATCCAAATGGCCCTGGGCAGAAAGAAGGCTCCCCACCCCTGCTCTAGAGGATAAAGCTAGAACTAATGGGTAGAAATTACTAGAGAAAATTTTGGCTCAACGGTGGACTTTTCCTAACAACCATGTTGTTCAGCAAAGCAGGCTGTCTCAAGGGAGGGTGGGGGTCAGAGGATTTGGCTGCTCTTCACTGAACAAGTTAAAAAATAACATGTGCAGGATGAAATGGAAGGGACATTTACAACAAATAAGGGCTGGTTTAAGGAAAGACATTCAAACTCTACAATTCTGGCATCTACGATCTTATTATCCTGAAAAACCAATGCCATAACTCCACTGCTCTCAAGCCTCACCCACTGAGGAGTTGACACAGTGATCCCTAAGGCAATACACCTGAGGCACTGGCTTTTGAAAGCTTTTTCTTTATCTGTGAGGAGGTGGGAGCAGGGCTGGGACTGGGTGGCAGGATATAAAGCAAAGAGAGATATGACAGGTCCCGTACAGCCCTATGTTTTGTTTAGGCAGACTCAAGGTGCCCTGGGGTACTAAGGGGTATTTCCCCGGACAACAAGAACAAAGATAGTCCCAGAGTCCCCGGGTCTTGTTCTCATCCTGCTACTGCAGACACCAGAGCTCTGCGCACAGGTGTGCTCTGGCCCCTCTCCACCTCCATTGGGGTGTGGGGAAGAGAACTTTCTTTTAATACCTCAGTAAAATATTCTGAGGTCCCAGAACTGTCCTATTTAAATACAGGGATTTTATCTATTATTTATCCCCCGGCTCTGGGAGAGGAGTGACTCAGTCTCTGAGCAGAGAGGCAGAGCTTTGAAGCAGCCCTCTGGGGACTGGCTTCCTTCGAAAGTCAGCAGCAGCCCAGACAGGAGAGCAGAGGCCGCGTCCCTCTGGGCCCCACAGGTCCCCGTGCAGCAGATCTGTCTCATGGCTGAAGACACCAGCTCAGCAAGTGGCCGGTCCCCAAGCACTCTGTCCGTGGTGGCTTTATTAAAGACACAGAGCCCATCAGCTCTCTAGCCTTCCAGGGTAAAGATAAACACTGGGGGAGCTCAAGACATGAGGCAGAAGTGGGCCAGACAAGATGCCACAGGCTGCTAAAATGAATATAATTAAGCACTAAACTATAAAGAAAGCCTATGGGCCTTGTAAACATAATGTCCAGTAAAAAAAAAAAAAAAAAAAAAAAAAAGCCAGACAGAAGAATTTTGTATTAATCCATTTTGATAACATTTTAAAACAAGCCCAATTTTGGTGTTGAAGTCAAGATAATGATTATCCTTCAGGGAGGGGGGCCGGTAAGCATCCGGAAGGTGCCATACAGGGCTTCTGGGGTGATGGTTAGGGTCTGTGTCTAAATCTAAATGCTGGTTACTCAGGTGCATCCAATTTGTGAAAATTCAGAGTTGTGCATTTAATGCAAATACTGCAAATACTCTTCTGTACTTGCTCTACTTCAATCAAAATTTCAAAAGGAAAGGAAGGTGGCCACTGGCACTTCTTAGCCCTGCTCCCAGGTTCCCCCAGGTTTCTGCCATGTGCATGGGAAGTAAGCTGCTCTCACCGCGTTTCCAGTGAAGGAGGCAGAAGCACTGAGCGATGACGGGGAGACTGGAATCACATGGCTGCCAAGTCTGATCCAGACGCAAAGCCTGGGCTCAATTTGTCACTAAATGTTTATAATGCAGAGAGCGAAGTTATGTCCCCGAAGTCCACGAAGAAGGGAACGGGGTTCAGGCCCTCTGCAGGCTACACAGTTGGAATCCATGATGCCAGGAGACCTTCCAGGTCAGGGGGGAGCCCACGTGCTCCCCAGGCTGGCAGGTCTCAGGGCCTGACCCCTTGGGCAGCACTGGAAATCCATCTGGGGCTCTCTGTCCTCTGCCCTCCAGCTGGAGCCACCACAGTGCTGCCCAGACTCCGCCCAAGGCCCGCGCAGGGGAGGGAGGGATGGAGGGAGGGAGGAACGCCGGAGGTGCAGGTGGCCTGTCCCAATTCAGACACTTAATCGGATCAGTTAAGCAGAAACATGGCCTCAGACCAAATTAAATTAGGGTTTCTTCATGCCCTAGTGGAAAGTTCCTTGCCCCAGGCATCAAGGAACTGTTCCAGTTACTGGCTCTACCATTAAGTATCTGGTCTAACCTCTCTGGGCTTCCTTCGTCACCTGTAAAATGAGAAATTTGAAAGAGATTTTCTCCCCAGCTCTTTCAGCCCAGAAGTATGACCTAAAATACTGGGGTTCAAATTTCTGCCTGGGAAAGGACACCACCCCAGATCTGAGCACAGGACAGAGTAGGGGGTTTGTCTTCATTCAAAATGTGGCTGCTGTGCCATTTCTTTGAGCCTCGGTTTCCTCTTCTGTAACTAGGGAAGAGGAGCCTGTCACCAAGATTAGGTGAACTAATGAGTGGTTCTCGAATGTGACCTTCCTCAGAACCACATGAGGTTTATTAAAACGCATATTGCAGGCCCTGCTGTGGGTCTGTTTTACTTAGGAGGCCTGGACTAGAGGCCAAGAGCTTGCATTTCCATCCCACCCCCAGGTGGGGTGCTGCTGCTGCTGGTTCCAGAACCACGTTGGCGGAGCCCTGAGTTAATGTATGTGAAAGCTCGTAGTAGGATATGAACCTAAGATGTTCTGACTCCACCTAAACGGGAAATGATTCCTCGGTGCTGAAACGGCCATAACGATGATTCATGTCCTCATGCGACAAGCAGTTGGGATGTAAACCGAATGTCCCCAGGCTCCCCCAGCCTGTGGGTTCTGTTGGGGTGGTATTAACACGGATAACCAAACTGACCGTCTTATAGCTCCCAGCCTGCAGACCTGGACCAGATACTCGGGGACTCTCCACATGGCACTGCTGGGCCTCATGCTACAAGGTTTTCTCCTTGTTGATTTCCTCCTCCTCATACCTCAGAGAACTGGGTAACTACGAGCTGTCCCTTGTCACAGCTTTTGCTGATGGTACATTCTGGAAGACTTGCCCTCCTGGCCAGGGACCATCTCCCTGTGGGGTCCCCTGAGGGTACCAAACACGCTGCATTCCCTGCTGCCCTCACAGGAAAGCAAGAGTGACCCTCCCTTCAACTCTGCTGCCCTTTGTCCCCTGAGCCCTGGCGGGGCCCTGCGTGACTGTGATGAGGACAAACACTGCATTTGGCAGATGCTTGATACGTGCTAGCTGGTATCATTATTCCTAGGAACTCGGGATCATGTGGACAGCTCGGCGTCCACCATTTCTAAGTGTAATGTCTGAGCCAGAGCTGCAGCTGAGAGCCACTCAGCACGGCTGTATTCCAGAGTCAATAAAAACGGGGCTTCAGTTCACGGAAGTCCCACCAGGTCAGTGAGGCAGAGGGGAAAGCTACCATCTGTTTCCTCTGAGAGACCCGTCAGGGGAGACTCAAGCGATGCTGCCTGGCCAGCCAGCCAGCCGCCTCTCACTGCTGGAAGCGATGGGAACACGCACGCACAGATGCCAGGAATTCCTGGACGTGAAAACCATGCTCCTCTCAAAGGACACGGACAGGAGATCAACAGGAAGAAACGCAGATGGCCTATTAAATTTAAAATTAATTTGGCCGAATTAGCAATTCGTTTGTAAATAAAAAGAATGCCATTTTCTCCACCTCGCAATGTGGCAGTGGATGGTAAAATGAGAATTCTCAGTGTTTCTCTACGAGTGCTGGGAACGCTCACTCTCAAGCTCGCTGCTGGGAAGCCAAGGCCATGTAACCTTTCCGGGCTGAGCAGGAAGAGAAGGTGGGAGGGGTGGGAGGAGGGTGCGGAACAGGTGTCCCCCACGCTTCTGGGTCAGCTCCGCCTGGCTGCTGCCTGCTCCCGCCCCCAGACAAGTCTCCTAACCCCATAAAAACGTGTGTTCGCTTTAACCTCGCTGTCTAGAAATTTATCCTGGAAAATAACGATGGCATGCGCAAAACATACAGTTCTAAAGACGTTCTTCACAGCTCTGTTAGTAATATTTAAAAGCCGGAAATCATCTAAGTGCCAGCAATGGTCGCTTTAGCTCTGGGGGCAGAGCGGCACGGGGGCTGGCGGATGCAGGACCAAGTTTGAACCCCTGGAGTGGGGTTCAAACTCCAGCTCCTCTGCTCACTCCCTGAGGCCTTGGGCAAAAGGCTGCCTCCAAACCTGTCTTGTTTATGAAAGGTGGGTAGGAGTAGTACTTACCTTATAGGTCTGTGGTGAGGAATATATTAGATGGTGTGTGCAAAGCATAGCCCATAGGAAGCATTTTATAAATATTTGCTGTTATTAAATAAATTGTGCTATAACCATATGATGAAATTCATTGCAAACATAAAAAAGGCACTGTAGGAAACTTCTACTGGTGCTGGGAAATGTTTATGGAGATTGTGAAGTGCAAGAAGAGGTTATGTTACTGTCTCATAATCTGTTTTTGCTAAAAATGTTTTGTTTCAGAGGGAAAAAGAGGGAAATAATTTACATCAAAATGCTAACCATAGTTATTCCTAAGTGTTGCAATGGCAAAAGAGGTTTGATTTCTTATCTGGGCTTTGCTATACTTGCCAACTTTTCCTCAACAGGGAGGTAGAAGGAGGTGTCATTGAGCTCGCTGGCTACTCACTTTCCTGTGGTACACAGATGGAACAATAACTCTCTGTAAAGACCCTAATGGGGGTGGAGAATGTTGTCCTACAGAATTCCCAGCCAAGTGCCCCTGCCCATGCCCTTCAGGGGAGGAAAGAGCCTACGAAACCCTTAACCCAGAGGACGGCAGGGTCCTCGCCTGTGGGCCTGTCCTGAGGGGCCTCCCCTGAGTCTGTGGGTACCAAGGACTACCCTCCCCCCAGGTCCACACACAGCACAAATGTGAATGCAGGCAGAGGGAAGGAGAGCAGGGGAGGAGGAGAGGGACAGTGTGGGGGGCGGACGGGGGCTTCCTTCAGTTTCCACCATCCCACCCCCTTCACCGGGACCCTCCACCTTGGCTGTTGCTGCTGTATCTTACCTAGCTTTCTCAGAAGCCACCGTTTCCCTCTGTGAAGCTCTCATGTGTTTTCTGGACCTTTGGGTCTCCCGGGCCAGCAAAGACCCCAGAATGTGCCCAAAGCCCACGTGGCCATGTAAACAGGTCCCAGCAGGAGTGGCCACTTCCCGGCCATGCCCCCTCCAGGTCAGGGTTAGGGAGAGGGAAGAAAAAAGGGCCAGAAGAGAAATGGTGGGTGTAAGGTCTGGGCCTGGGAAAATAGGGTCTTTCCTGATCCCACCAGCTGAGTTGGACAAAACAACCCAGAACTGCCGAGCCACATCCTGCTGGACAATAGCTGCCATCCTGGGACCCACCAGAGCATCCTGTTGTGCTGCTGGCCAATAAGTAACCACCGGAGACTTCTCAAGATGGCCAGGGTGCAGCTGCACCAACTTCCTGCTCATCAATCACCCACCACAAGCTACCTCAGATAAACCTGATTGGTCCAACAGCAGCATAAAAAATCTCTGCCAGGCATAGGCGGGTGTGACTCCCCCGGCCTGCACCTCCAGACCGCGGGACCTCACCTGAGAGCTTCCAATAAACGCGATATTTCGCTCTTACCCTGCTTGTCTTGGTCAATTTATTGGCTTTGGTCAGATTAAATCTCACATCTCAGATTAAACCTTACATTAAACCTAACAGTGGGCACATCCTTTCTGTTGGACAAAGAAAGGAGAAGGTGGGTCTGGGCCCCTTGAAATGAAGTCAACTGGCCTCCACTCCTCCCCCCAAATCCACCTCCCATCCCCCAAGTAAACAATGTTTTCCAAGAGCACACAGAGGTGAGCCCGCGTGGATAAGGAAGCACAGGGAAGTGGGCTTTGGGTTTTGTGTTGAGGCTGGAAGCAGTGGGTAGATGGAGAGGCCTGCCATTCCCACGGGCTCCATCATCATCCTGAGCATTTCTGTTGCATGGCTCCTCCCACAGAGGTTCCCCCCGCCCCCCCCCCCCCCCCCCCCCCCGCCCCATCACCCTCAGAGGGTATCTGTGGAGCCGCAGTGGCGCTCCGGCTGCTCCAGCAGCTCCAGCTCCCTCCCGGGCATTTGCACACTTGGGGATGGCTTCTGAGGAGGTTTCTCGGATGGCTCGCCCTTGCCTGCGTGTACTTCAGTGACTGTGCTTTCAGAAGGTGCTGAGAGGGTGAGAGAAGCTCTTCTCCCCTGTCTACATGACAAAGATGACTCGGCGACATTTGCTGACCTGCCAGCACCACAGGCCTGCGGGGGTGGGTGAGTGGAGGGACCCAGAGTGGCGTGGAACCCCTGGAAAAGAGATATCTTGGCCGAGAGAGGTTTGAGCCCAAGTCTGAATGGCCGCAGAGCCCTGCTCTGAACTACTAGGTTTTACCATTTTGGAAATAAATGCAGCTTGCAAATTGAGCCGGCTGGCACATCCCAGGGGACCCCAATTGGAATGGCTGCATTAGAGCCGAAGCCTTGACTTTCTCAGCTTTAAGTACAGTGAAAGGCCAAGTGCCCCTTTCTGTAGCATCGCCACTCAGGACCTTCCACTCCACCTGCCCACTCCTTGGTATTTCTGGGTTTCAGGGGGGAAGTGCTAAGGGATGCTGTTGGGGATAAAGGTGGAAAGAGGAAACACATTCTGGGCAGGGTTACATGGGGGCTGGTAACAGCACCTTTCCCCTCCCCCCCCCCCCAGCCCTGCCCCCACTTGCCTTCAGCCCTGGCTGGAACCCAGCCGACATTATCACATCCCACCCTTGACTTACAGACTCTGGCTCTGGATGGGAGCTGTGTCTTTTGTTCCTGAGAGCTTCAGGCATTTGGGAATCCAAACGGTAATGACAGGGCCCTGAATGGCCCTACCTGCACCTCAGGAGTGAGTCATCGCTGTGGTTGACTAATTGAGTTAGGACCTGTCACTCACCAGTTACGCTATAAATACACTGAGAGCTGAAGAAACTTTTCTGATGGGGGAAAGGCTGTGCAAAGGGGACCTGGGGTTTGCAACAAAAGAGGAAAAGAGGGGTTGCAGGCAGAGTGGCAGGGGCCTGTGTGACCCCTAGAGAGGGCCACCCTCAGCACCAGGGCCTCTCTCCTTGCACCAGGGTTTGCAGAAATCAGGCTACTCGGAGGTAACAGTGTGCATGGGCCGATGTAACTCGGGCAAGTGCAGGTGGGGACCTGTTCTGAAGCATGTTTGATTTAAGGTGCTGGGAGATATGACTCGAGCAAAGTCCCCCTCCCTCAGGGACCCCTAACAGAGTCCTTGTTGCCAGGAGAGGAATTTCCCATCATCCTCCCTTCCTCTTGTCAACTGCTGGCACTTCCGAGCTGGAAGGCAGGCTGACAAGGTTAAGGGGTAGATGATCTGATATGCTATCACGCTTCTCAGGACCACGACAGGCTGGCTTGCATGGAGTGGGCCCATGGCTTCCCTCTGCTCCCCTCCCCAAACAACCCACCGACATGCCAGTCAGAGACAAAGATAAGAAGCCGACACTGAGTCCTCCTCCCAGAGCCTAAACCCCGAGTCAGTTATTGACGGGAGCTTCCCAGTGACTATCCGCCTCAGGTGTGGGTCCTCCTTTCCACGTGGTGCTGCCACAGAACCACGTGGGAGCTGCCACGGCAGCATGGGCCGCATTCTGCAGGGGACAGAGGTAGCTCTCACATGGACCCTTCGCATCACGCTGGGCAGCATCACTTACAGTGACAGTGCTGAAAGGGCCATGCCCACCACTGAAAGTGCTGGCTGTGGGACAGACCTGCCATCTGTGAAGGGGACGCTGACACCCTCACACTGAGGGGTCCACAGTCCCACCCCAGGTCATCTAGGCCAAGGCTGCTGAGAGTGCGTATCGGGAATGAGTTGCAAAACCCATGTTACTGGTCCACAGTGAGGCAAGTAGAAATCGAGAGTAAGCATTGTGAAACTTTGACAGCGATCCGGCAAAATAACTTAATGTGCTTCTTCTAATAATTTAAAAAGTGACTGTGTTATATAGTTTTTATTTCATTTTCCCCCCAAAAAAATGCGTTATACATAATAGATCATGTATATAAAGAAAATATCATTCTGTAAGAAATTGTCCAAAAAACCTATTTCTTTATTCCAGACAGTTTGATAAACACGGTTCTGGTTGCGGTCCACAGCTCCAAGAACACAGCATCGAGGCCTCCAGGCTACTGACCACTTGTTCCTCTCCTGGGAATTTTGAGAGAGAGTAAGAGTGAGAGCCGAGAGGGAAAGATAGACAGAGAGAAAGCGATCCTCCCAGCCTGCCTCACCCTGAAACGGGACAGCCGAATTTCCATCAAGTGACACAGGAAACCCAATCCTTCCTGGCACGCTCTCCTGAGATTCCAGCTATGAGCAAGTCAAAGTGAAGGGCACGCACTGTAGCTGTGGCCCCTCGGGGCAGCTTACCCACAAAGCCCAGAGTCAGACACTGCCCCAGCATTGCCTGGAAACACAGGTCCCCCGCAGCCCCTGTCCCCGCGTGGCCCGATGCCCAGCCCCCTCTCAACTCCACCCTTCTCATCCGGAGGCTCTCACCTCTCAAAGGACAAGGTGAGACAAGAACCCAGGCCCTTCATATCGTTCAAATTAAACAAAACATCCTGAGGAATTTTTCAGCTTGGGCAGGGCACCCAGTGATTAACAACAAAAGCATAGTAATCAAACATACTTGAGCTTGAGTTCTGTCCTCTCTGCTTCCTACCCATGTGACTTTGGGCACACCACTTAGTCAATCAAGGCCTCAGTGCCTGCATCTACAAAACGAACACAAGACCTAATATTTACTAAATGTTATACTAGAGGTTAAATATTGGCTTTTTGTTTTATCTGGAAAATCTCAAAGAAATCACCTTCTGAGATAGATGCTTTTAATCCAAATTTTTTCAGGTGAGGAAACTGAGGCTTAGCAAGGTTAAAAACTTGCCAAGTTCACACAGTGAGTAAAAGTCAATCTTCTGCAATCCTCTTCTCAGAGTTACTGTGCTTAATCCTTATGCATTACTACCCTAGCGTCATTACCTAACTCACAGGATGGCTGGGAAGATAAAACAAGATAATGCACCTAACTTGGTGTCGTTCTAAGTGTCAATTGCTATTGCTTTCAGCACTATTTTCTCAGGGCTGTGTGGGGGCCTCGAATGTTCCCTGGCTTCAAGGCTACAACCTCGGGCAGCACAATCTTGGCGAGCTCCAGAAGGAAGCAAGCCAGGGCTTCCTTGGCAGGTGGCCCAGCCTACACATCCTTTAATAGTCCAGGGTCTCCTATAAATATGCCAGCAGCAAATCAAAGGCTCTGAAGCAAATCTCAACAGTTACTCAATTTCAAGCTCTACAGCATTTTCAGTCTTGCACCTTTCACATCAGCTAAAATGTTCCTCCAAGTTCCCGGCTCCTGGATCCCTCTATCTCATCTTTTCAAAAGCCGAGCCCCACTCTGCGGAATACTGCAGGTATCAGCTATTAAGAGAAGGGAACAGGGCCAAGGGGTAGGGAAGAAATTTGGTGAGGTTGCCTGACTCTCCATAAATATTTATACCCACTTGTTGGAGCCAGGACTCTCCCCGGGGCTTCCCATGGAGGAGTGAGTTTTAGTGCAGGATTAGGGCGAAGCTGAATGCCGTCTTCTTTCCCAGCCATGCCCTCGCGAACATCAGACCTAGCTAATGGCACCTGCAGTCCAGGGTCAGCTCTGTGCCAGACAAGGTGTCCTGTTATCTCTAACCCATGCAACACACTGCAGTGTAGGTATTAGCTCTCTCACTTTATAGATAAGGAAACTGAGGCTAGGGAAGGTGAGTAGCTGGCCTAAGGCTGATACAGGCAGTAAGTGGATGAGCCAGGATGCGGCCAGCTGTGTTTAGCATTAGTGTCTGAGCACTTCCTTCAGGAGGCACTGTGTCCTCCTGCCGGCGACCAATTCCAAGCATGTCATAATTTCAAGAGTTTCATCGAAAGGTTGATAAGACTTGGGGACTCAACAGGGTTTAGTCACACATGTAGTCACCTGTTGGGAATGGCTAAAGGCATTTCCCCAAACCTGAATAGGATACATTAAACTGATTGCTGCTGCCAGACAGGTAAAGGGCATCTTTTTTTTTTTTAATATATTTTATTGATTTTTTTACAGAGAGGAGGGGAGAGGGATAGAGAGTTAGAAACATTGATGAGAGAGAAACATCAATCAGCTGCCTCCTGCATACCCCCTACTGGGGATGTGCCCGCAACCAAGGTACATGCCCTTGACAGGAATCGAGCCTGGGACCCTTGAGTCGGCAGGCTGATGTACTATCCACTGAGCCAAACCCGTTAGGGCTAAAGGGCATTTTAATCTACATGTTATTGCCTCCTACTGGCCAAACACCTGAACAGCCGTAGGCTAATTCCCCCATTCTGACAATGGACTTTGTACCAAACCCTGACCCTTTGAAGTGTATATCTCTGCCTCGCCTCGGGACAAATTGTGTTAATAAAAAGCACGGGGTCCTGGGGGTCCTGGGGACGGAGAGAACCTAAGACCTTAGACTTAAGATCTTGGATCTTAGCTCCTTTAGCTAAGTTCCTCTGACCCCCAATGCCTTTCAAAATTATATTTCGTCTCCGGATTCTTTATTAATCTCTGAATTCATATTAAATCTACGCACAGCCCCTTCTCCAGATTCCTGAACCCTTCTGGATGCTGGGACAAGAACCCCAGCATCTTCCCTCTGGGATGGGACCCTGGATCTCCACCAGGACTTGGTTGACTCTCCTTCAATCTCTCTGAGTTCCAGGAAGGGCTTCATTCTACTCCCTGCATCCTGAATGGGCCTCCTGAATTCTAGCCTCCATTCCACCCTGCCGGGAGGAGGCTGTGTACTCTCTTTACTTGTCCCTCTCTGTGTCTCATTTGTTTTATTTCCAAGATGGTGATATGACAGGAAAAGGTCCTATCATTTACAGGGCTGATGCAGGGTGACTGGAGCCCTTGTCTATCAGGTGCTTAACCACCTCCCAATGTATATATAGGAGGGACTCAAGTCAAAGCCCCCATGGAGATACTCGCAACGTATTTTTATATGTTCCAGGCTTATATGTTTCTAGAAACATAGAGCAGGAAAATGTTATACCATTTGTTCCCCAAAGGGCAGTGACATGTATGAGACATAGTCAGTCTAAGTCTGTGAGTAACTGTGTCCTATGTCGATGAGGGCACAGTGCCCACAGTGCCACCTGCATCAGAATGCCATTGGGGGCTTACTTATTAAAGAATCTTGGGCCCCAGCCCGCCCTCTCCATCACAACACAGTCTGCAGTGGAGGCAGGAATCGTCCCAGGCTCCCAGGTGATTCTGGTGATTACAGAAATCACACAGTCTTTGACTCAGAGCCTGGGTTTTTAAATCAAAACCAACTGGATTCAAATCCTAACTTTGGGCAAGTTGCCTAACTTCCCTGAGCTGCAGTTCTCTCCTTTTGTAAGATAAGAATAGTAAGCATACCTGCCCCCAAGTCATGAGGAAGAGACAAAAAGTACTGATTCTGGGATGGCAAAAGAGCTCTATGTTTACCTGCTCCCAAATCCTTCCATCCAAAATTTGAATACAGTGCCTAGACCTGGTAAGTATTCAAGAAGTGGCTTGAATTTGCTTTTGCAAACCAGGAAAATTTGAGAAAACTCACTATAGGCAAATGAGGTCATTACAGGCAAAGGATTGTGATGAAAGGGCCAAACTCTTCCTAATTCTAGGCAATCAAACAACAGATATGGAGTGATCACCTGCTGTGAGTCCAGCTTCTCAGAGTGACCCAAGTTCTCACCTATAGCAACTCAAACTTTTAGTTGAGGAGATGAGGCAAAAACATACAAATTTAAATAAAGTAAGAATTAACTAGAATAACAAGACAACTATTAAAAAATGTTGCATATTCATTTATTCATTCTTACACCTTTTATATGAAATCATTAATTGCCAGGAACTATGCTAGAAACCAAAAATACAAGGTTAAATCATACAGTCTCTCCCTCAAGATATTTAAAGTCTAGAGGAGACAGATGAGCAGATCAATGTTCATGATTGATTCACTTTCTTTTGGCTCTGAGTATTGGAAAAGGCTGTTTCACAGCACTTAAAATGCTTCATCCAGGACCCAGGAGATCAGCTCTCCTGGAAGGTATTCAAGGTCTGGTTTCCTAACTCAGCATTCAGAGCTTCCGTCTAGAGACAATATACTAAGACCATTATCAAAGTAGAAATGGCAGGCAGTTTTGAAACTCTTGTTGACAGGTAGTTGTGAAGTGTGAAAACATGAGTAAATCTGTTCTAAACGGGGTTGACCACAATCCAAGGGAAGGGAAATATAGAGAACCCCCAACCCACCTTTAGTAACCCCAATAGTGAGAGGGGATGGAGGCAAATGAGAGATGAGGGAACCCAATCACACCCACACTTTCTATAAAATTCACAGCTTGTTTCTTTGAGGGGAGAATAGCATCTGTCT
The DNA here is from genome assembly GCF_014108235.1 of Myotis myotis. NCBI lineage: Eukaryota > Metazoa > Chordata > Mammalia > Chiroptera > Vespertilionidae > Myotis > Myotis myotis. The sequence goes on from NW_023416315.1 coordinate 60,667,637, forward strand.
GTTTACCACCATGTAGTTGGCACATAGCAGAGTACTTGCACAGTTACTGGTGTCTAAGAAACATTGGTTGAATGAATGAATGAATGAGTGAATGAATTATGTAATTGCCTAGATCTAAGAATGCAAAGTGCCCAGTATGCTGCCAACCATCAGACCAATGGATTGGTAACAGACAGCTCTTTTTAGAGAGTCCAAACTTCTCTGAGCTCTAGAACTGTGTATCCAAATGCCCATTTGTCAACTCCTCTGAAGTGTCTCAAAGTCCCCCCAAACTCAGAAGGGAGGAACTTGTGATCCTTCTTTGAACTTGCTTTCATGTGGTTTATCTCAGTGAATGCCACCACTCCCTGTTTAGTTAGCAACCCAGAATCTAAGGATGTATCACTTCACAGTGCTCTCCTCACTCCTCATCACCAACCCATCCCTCCATGCTCTCCGCTTCCTAAAATCGCCAAAATGCATCCCCTACCGTTATTCTGCTCCAAGAGAGCATCTCCCCCCTGGGCTAATGCACTTGCTTCCTGGACCATTTTTCCATGTCTTTCCTGCCTAGCATCTCTTCACAGTAGTCCTCTGCCCTCTGCCCACAATATCCCTTCTTCCCATCTCCAATGGTTAACTCCTTCTCATCCATCAGATCTCAGACACCTGCCCTTTCCTTCTTGACTAGGGCAAACCTCTACTACGAGCTCTAACATACTTCACTCTCACGACCTTTGTCACACTTGCAAATTTATAGTCCACTGTCCAGAGGCTAGTGGGTGGCTTCCTAAACCAGAGCAGCCAACTATGCTCATGGTCCAGGAATCAAGCAGGATGGTAGAAAGGACACAGGTCCCATAGCATGAATTCAGTTTAAGCAAAAGTCTTTTGTGAAGAGAACGAGACAGAAAACAGTCATTTTGTTCTTTGGAGTCAAGAAAGAAATGAGCCCCTGGACCCTGGTCTGCTTGGCTTATGGGACTCAGAAGTTAAAGTTTAAATGCTCACAGCCCCGGGTCAGTCCCATCAGTGAGCAAAGAGGCTGGCGAGACAAGCTGGGCTGGGCTGGGCTGGGCTGGGCTGGTGCTCCTGGCAATCACACCCTGCCTGCAAGGCAGTTCCAACTATGCTCAGGCCGTGTCTTATTTTTCAAGAGAAGTCTGAAATCCAGTCAGTCTCCTGGTTTTGAAACTCTGGCAACCGATTCCGAAATTGTAAAAACAACGAGAGAGCCAAACAAAACGTATCTGTGTTTCAGTTTCTGCGGGCAGACTCGCTGCCCAGCTCCCTGTTAGAGCATCCCCAGCCTCCACAGCCTCTTTGAATTCCTCGCCTACCCGGACTCCACCTACACCCGCCTGCTCTGGGCTGCTGGTTAGCACTGTGGTAAGCTCCTCAGCTCGGTCCTTGGTGGATTGTCCCTCCCTCCCTCCCCCACCCCCCTCACACCCTGCCAATAGGTGCACATACACATTTCAAGCTAGCCTCCTTACTGGATACAAAGATCTCTTGGATCTAGGGCAATTGTCTACAATTGTCTTTTCTTTCAAAACTTTTTAAAAGAGATGCTCAGAGCTACTGGAGCCCAGAATGGATCTCCACTTGGCTTCCCCGTCTCTCCTGCATTCCCCACCCTCCATCTTCCACTTAGTGTTCTGCAGCCAAAAACCTAGGGTCTGACACAGTTTAAAACTGCTGCTCCATTCATCTCCCAAGGATCAGCATCCTCTAACCCCACTAGAAGGGTGCTATCTCTTGGAAGAAGGGTGGGTAGAGCCCCCGAAGGAAGTCTCTGGCAGGAACCAGACAGTGCCCACCTCAGGAGGTGGGCGTTAACAGCAAAAAAGAGAGGGTGTAGGCTCCAAACTGCCAATATCAAACCTTGCAGGTCTCCATGGTCCCTCTGTGCATCCCAAGTCCTCTCCTCCCTTCTCCGGGGATGGCACCACCCAGTTACCAGGTCTGACTCTTTGACAGGCTGCAATGAAACAGTCATCCAGTCACCAAATCTACAGGTTCCAGCCCTTGACAACTCCCAAATCCATCTCCTTTTCTCCATCCTCACATCCAGAGCCGTAGCTCAGACCACAGTCCCATTATCTAGATGACCACCTGCTCTCACCTTCTCCAATCTCACCCACAATTCTCCCCCATGACACTGTTGGAGCAGTTAGTTTTCCAGAAACACACATCTGATCCTGTCATTCTCCTGCTTGCAGCCCTCCAGGGGCTCCCATCAACTCTCAAGATATAACCCAAATTCCTCAGCATAGCCTGGCCCAGCCTGGCCCAGAGGGCTCACCCTGGCACGTCCCCAGGTGCACCCCATGCTGAGGCTTAGAGGACTACTGGCATTTCCTCAGAGCAAGGTCAAGCACCCTCTTGCCTCCAGGTCATCACTCCTGCTATTCCAGCTGCCTGGGAGTCCCTTCCTCCCCTCTTTGTCAGCCTGATAATGCCTACTTGTCCTTCCAGGCTCAGTTAAGGTGACTGATTCTGCAGAAAGTCTTTCCTAACTCCTGACCCCCATCCACCTTCCCTGCTTCCTTCATTACGGGATGACATTGGATATTGTCATCAGGTGACTGATCCTGCAACCTCTCTTTGTGCATCTCCCACAATAGACTGTGGGGGATTCGAAGGCAGGCCCAATGCCTGCAGCGCAGTGCGTCCCCTAGAGCAGGCTCTTGCGGTAGGTGTGTTGAATGAATGATGGAAACGTTCTAACCTCTGCCTTGTGCCTAGGGAGTGCCTTGGGCTGCTGGTTCAAACAGCCCTGTCTCAGCACGCAGGCTTATTTCTAGCATCAGGAGTCTCTCTCCCAGTGGAACTTGGCGCCAGTGGTGGTCACCTGTTTGATTGCTCTCTGAGCTCTGCCTTAAACGAGAAATTAATTTGGATTATTAAAGCTTTCCCTGCCCAGTGCGGAAACTCCGACTGGGTAACTCCAAAGCTGCTGGTGATTTTCCTTTTCCTCTTTAATCTCTTCTCTCATGCGCCAACTCTCACTCTGTGCTCTCTGGTTCTCTCCTCACTCAGTGCCCATTTTTAATCTGTCATCTCTGACCCTTCACAGATGTTGACTCACCTGGGATCTTCACCCTTACACCTGCTCATCTTGGGGAAACTGAGGCCAGCCAAGGGACTCAGGCCCACCCATCACTTGGGAATTCTGGGGCAGCTCTGACAACGGTAACTAGGAGTGAGACGTCCTAAACCCCTAACCCTCACCCAGACCATGGTGCCATGGAAGGTCAGAGATATAAAGGCCCATCATCAGCAATGAGAGCACAAAGCGTGGTATGGAAGGGGCCCTGGGCCCCCACCAAGTCCTATTTTTGGTAAGACCATGTCTCCCCCACCTGGGGTCTCCCCATGGTCCATGCCCAAAGATGCGTTTCCCCTTCCCAGCTGTCTCATTATTAACACCTCCTTCTCCCTGGCTCCCCCACTCCCTTAGCTTCCTGTCCCGCCCTCTTGGCCAGAGTCCATTCACACCCACACTAGCTCCAACAGCAAGATTGGCAGGTCTCTGTTGAGTGAGCAAAACCCCGAAGGAGAGTTGGGGTGCACCTACTGTGGCCACGTGGGACTGAGAACCTGCCAGGATCTCTCAGGAAACCAGGGACAAAATGCATGGTAAGTGTCCAGGTCACTGTGAAGTTGAGGAGTTGCCCAAAGGCACACGGGGACTAAGCAGAAGGACCATCAACCCCAGGTTTTGTACAAACAGCCAACGGTTTTATAGGCAAAGTCCACGGCCTCTGCCACGTCACCCTGCGGAGAGTTTCTGTCAAAGAATGTGCTTATTTGGGAAGAGGGTTCTACGATGTCCGATCAGATCAGAACTCCCTGCTTTGAGCAGCCACCAGCTGTAAGGCTTCCAGAAGAAATCACAGGGGGCTTCACGTGGTGATGACAAAGGTCTCCCCCGCACCCATCCCAGCAGGGCACGATGGGGGTCGCATGGCAAGCCTGCTCTCAAGGAGCTCATGGTCCTGTTGAGAAGGTGGCAGAGGCATAAACAGAAATTTGAAATTAATGTGAAAGCTTGATCAGTTAAAACAAGTTCCTAGGTGTGAGGTTATATAATCCCACGGAGTTCATAAAAAGAAACCATCAGCCAAATCAGCCTCCTTGTCCTTTTAACTAAAGTGCCTAACCCAGTTTCAGTTCTGAAAATGAAATTCTAGCCTCATGCTCTTCTATAAGTATGCAAGGCAGCGTGCAATTACCTTCGGGAGAATTAGCAGCAACAGCCAGGATTTGTAAATTCGCCTTCATTTATATTTAGAAGGGAGAAATCCAATTTATTCCAAATTCATTATCCACAAGCACATAGACTTTGACCCTTGCTCCAATCTAGTTGTAAAGGTTATAGGAAATTGCAGAGGAGATATGTAAACTATACTGGCCATGAGCTCATATGTAGCAGGAAACTGGAGAGAAAAGGGTCCCTCCTCGACTGACACAAAGGCATCATCATTGTGCACAAACCCAACTATAAGGCAAGGTCCTAATTAATGTACACCCCCACACCCAGGGCTTCAGGAGCATCAGATAAAGCCTTCCAGCAACTGCGCCGGAAGGAGGATATGCTAAGTGATAAAAATGCAAGCTTGCTTTGCACCTGTGATGTAGGCCCTTATACTGTCTTCTTAAGACGCTCCTCTATCCTGGGTTCCTCTGTTCCTGCTCCTCATCCATTTCACCTCCAACGTCTAACTCTACTGGGAGAAAAGAGGTATTTCTACTGATGTGCTGAGATCAGCGGACGCTAAGGGGGTGAGAACCCATGTCCTTGATTTGGTGATACCTACTAAATGATTAAAATGATCACACCTCTTGACTCTAGAATAGCACTTCTAGTAATTTAACCAATGAAATAGTCAACAATGAGTATAAATATGTATCTGCAAGTATTGTTTAAGATAATTAAAAAATTGAAAACAACAAATCTCCATAAATGTTGGTTTTATGTAAACTATGACACACTTATACATTGAACTGAAAGTGACGTAGAAGCTATACAAAAAAAGGTTAATAGATTTAACTATATAAAAATATGAATATATTCCATGGTAAAATAAACAATATCTACAATGTCAAAAAATGGATAAATTATTTGCAACATATATAGCAGTCATGCTAATTTGCCTGATTAAAAAAGAACTGTAGCCCAGTCAGCATGGTCAGTAATTGAGCATCACCTATGAACCGGGAGGTCATGGTTCAATTCCCCGTCAGGGCACATGCCTGGGTTGTGGGCTTGATTCCCAGTGTGGGGCATGTGGGAGGCAGCTGATCAATGATTCTCTCTCATCATTGATGTTTCTGTCTCTCTCTCCCTTCCCCTTCCTCTCTGAAATCAATAAGAATATTTTTTTAAAAGAACTGTAAAATCAATATGAAAAGAAGGAGAACCAATCAGCATGTGAAAAGATGTTCCATCGCACCCAATTAAAGAAATGTCCTTGCTGACGGAAATGGTGTTTTTTCACGGGATCACCAGGAAAGCCTTCCAGGCACCCAAGTACGAGGAGACTGTGGCATGGTAAGGTTGATTTTGAGTGGAAGTAGAAGGCTGTCCCTGAGTTTCCAGCGTCCAATTTCCATCTGTCCCACCGTGGGGGGAAAAGCCCAGCCTTGCCTTCATCAAGCCCAGAACAAAGACCAGTGTCCAGAGATTCTGTGCCTTTTTAGTCTTTTGGAGCCCACGTGGTCTGTCTTGGACCCCAGGGGGCTGCTATACCCGTGTGGTTGCTATGGAAAGAGAACCCAGGAGCAAATGGGGCTAAGGAGTGTTATCAAGTGGGGAAAAAAAAGGACTCTGTCTTTGTTAGGCTCAGCTTATATTATCTTGGGTTTAGAATGGACCAGGCACTCCTTAAACTTACCAATTAACTCCCCAAGCTTTCATGGGCTTCTGATGGGTAGACCCCCTACCTAACCAATCCATTCTTCTCCCAGGCTAGATTGGCAGTCCCCTATGGTTGCCATTATGGCTCCTACTGTGCATGTGCATACTACCTCCTTTATTGTTCTATCCCTTACCCTAGTGATCTTGGGGGATAGACAGGTGGTTTCCTTGGGAGTGTGAAGCTATGACTTCCAACTGGAAGCAAGCAAGCCTATGTTCTCCAGTTGATTATGTTTAATAAATGTCTGACTTTCTTTGCTCTCTTCTTTTATGAATATTTAGCTACCTATGCTAACAATGTACACTGTGCTAATGACTAGAATCAATTTTTCATCTATAACATTGGCAAAGTTCAATAATAACCAAGATTTTAAAAAAATTATTTTCATTCATTTTTAGTGAAAGTATAAATTTGAAGGACAATTTGATAATCTCTCAAAAATTTAAATTCTTAAATATTTCAACTATAGGAATTTGTCCTTGTATATGTACTTGTACAGGTACATAAAAATCTATACATATAAAAGCCTAAACGACCAGTTGACCGGTAGCTATGACACATACTGACCACCAGGGGGCAGATACTCAATGCAGGAGCTGCCCCTGGGGTCAGTGCGCTCCCACAGCGGGAGCACTGCTCAGCTGACCAAAGGGTGCCAGGTGCCAAGCTCATGGCTGGCAAGCCTACTGAGTTGCAGCGGTGGCAGGCGCAGCAGGGCTGGGATGAGTGGGAGCAGCACCCGGCCAGGGCTATGTCTCCTCCCCAGCCACCTGCCATGGCCCGATCCCTGCAGGCCATGCCGACGGACCCCACCAGTGCAAAAATCCGTGCACCGGGCCTCTAGTATATACATAAGGGTGTGTACAGCAGTGTTGCTTGTAATATCAAGAACTTGGGACAAAATAAATAAGCTATGGTACATCTATAATAGAATATTATGCTGCTATTAGGCAAAATGAAGTAATTCTATACACACTGATATGGAAAACAGCACTCAAAAGATATTGTGTATTATTTAATAAGTGGATGCAGAACATTGAAAAATATAAAGTATAAATTATCTCATTTGTGATATATACACATATTTTTTCACGTAAGCATAGAGAATTTCTTGAAAAATATGAATATAAAGTGACAACTTCTAAAGAACTTGAGATGAGAGATTTTATACTTTATTTCATCTCCTTCAGAACTGTTTGATTTTTTTTCTTTCAATGACAATGTGTTATTTTTATAATTTAAAAAACTAGATTAAACCATCAATTGAAGCATTATTAATCATCTACTCTGCTACAGAACTGTTTAGACACTGGGGATACAGTGGTGAGTATAGAGGAAGGAAGACTAAGTCATAAGAAGAATGCTCTGACTTTAACATCTGTAAGATCTTAAGAGCTATACATCAAAGAGAGATGGAAGCAAGAATTGGGTAGGGGGATAGGATGATCAGACAGTGGATGGGGGACTGCTTTTTGTTGTAATCAGCCTGCTTTCAGGAAGGGCTGGGAAAGAAGGGCTTTTCCACATTCCAACATTAGCTCAGGATGAACATGAGTCAAAGTTCAGGGGTTGGGGTAGCCTAACTAAATTTAATCAAGACAAGTTGAAGGGTATTTTATCCAGATTCATCAATGAAAGCAAAGAGTTTAGCTCATCACTTATGAGACAAAGAATGGGAATTTGGAGGGGCTGTGTCTGGCCTTGTCATAGGTAAATCAAGGGAGTTACCCTGAGCCTTACCTGAGTCATATTGGGTTGGGTGGTTCTATTTTCAGGAACACAGAGGCTGCTGGATTTCTGACCATTGCTGTTCCCAGGAGAACAGAGCTCAGGGAAAGTTAACATTGTCATCGGCAATCACAGTCCTCAAAGAGCTTTATTTCTTAGGGACTCAAGAATTACACAAATAAGTAATGAATCAAAGTTATATAATTGCTGTCAGATAGTTACAGAGAGAACGGGACTCCTGGCCCCTGAGGAGGGCCTATCAAATCCACAGTCAGCTCTCCAGCTCTCAGTTTCAAACATTCATCTGGATCTGCCCGGGACCAGACTGAGAGATCACTGCAACAGAACAGATGGCACTGAAATGGACCTGATTATGTTCAAGGATGTAAGATTCATTACAGCTCAATGAGGGAAAGAAAGGATTACCCAATAAATGGTGTTGAGACAATTAACTAGCAATTTGGAGAAACAATAATTTTAGAATCTCACTCTATGTTATCCACTAATATGAATTCAAATTGAGTAGAAGAGTTAATTGGGGGGGGGGGGTTCAACATCAAAATCTCACAAAAATAGAATTATTTATTTTTCAAACCTCTAGAAAAAAAGATAATTTTATAGGCTTAGAAGCATACAAGATATTTTCTTTAAAAAAGAATAAGAGCTATACATTTAACTACAAAAATGTAAAGTATAAAAGCAAATGACAATCAAAAACTACTGCAGAAAATGTAATAAAGAGGCACTATATTTCATATTTAACACCTTATATACATATCGGTCAGAAAAAGAGTAAGGCTCTAAAAGGTGAAAGGTCAAAAGATACAAAAGAAACGATGTCACTAGCAAACACAGATTTGAAATATTCAATTCCTAGAGAATAAAAAATGTAAATTAAAATACCAAGTAACCATTTTCCTCTCTTACATTAGCATACATTTAAAAATCATACCTCTTGGGCTCCTGTTTCTGGTTATAACGTAGGAAGCTACTGTGACTGTTGAACCTGCCCTAGTAATGAGAACTAGCTGAGTAAGCCCTGATTTTGTATCACAGTTTCTAAAATCATCAGCATGCTCGCGATGCAAAGCAAGCTGCATAAGCTCAATTCCCTGCTGGCGAGCTCTTCCTAGGAGAGAAGAGACCCTTAGCTGCTTCTCTTTCTATGAAGAAGTGGCAGGGAGGGGAGGAATCAGCCATCCACTCAGGTAAAGAGATACCTGCCAAACTTGTGACAACATTTTATGGTTGCATGTGACCCCATGTGACAGATTAGAATCCCCAAAAGCCGCAGCCACAAAGTGAATCTACACCCACCCTCATGCCTGTGCTTTCCTGGAGGTCTGCATCAAGTGCCCAGAATGAGGGCTCAGAGAATGCCCTTGAGGCATTCAGGGTCTTCCCTGAGTGCGAGAACATCTGAAGACAGGGAACAGGACAGGGGGCTCTACATTTCCATAAAGATCTGGGAACCACTAGAAGAAAATAAACCGTAATGATAAATTATTCTCCTGTTGAACTTGAGGAAGTACTTACTTCTTTTTACCTTAGTTATCTGAATTTTTATATTTTTCCTTTTACTTAAAAATCTCTTCATTTAAAATTTTTCTTCTGTCTTGATATTTTTTGCAATAATTTATTTTTCTATTCCAGAACAAGGATTTTTCCTCCAGTTATTTATGTATCAGTTATGCACTTCTGTCTTTTTCTTTATTTAAATTTTCTATTGCACAAGAAATCCATGGTTGCATTTTGTTATTTTTCCTATACCCAATAGTTTTTAATTCATGGAAAATAAATTTTTAAACTGGACTCTAATTCATGAATATAACAAATGGGATAAGCCTTTCCAATGACCCAAATATTCCTGCCTACCAGATAGAATCAGGACAGACAGCTAAAAGTTGTTATTAATGTAAACATTAAAGATGTTTACTTTGAAAGCATCTGAAAATATTCACAATGGTTAGTCTCTGAGTAGTGAGGTAAGGTTAAACTTCTTTTTCCTACAGTCAACATGCATTATTTTGTGATAATAAGAAATTGTAAAATTAAATCCCAATTTCAGGCTCAAGCCCTCCTGCGAAAGCCCTGGGCCCAATCTGGATCTGAGTCAGGGCTGGGGAAATACAGGTCCCCAGACTAAAAACTCCCCATCATGCATTTCATCTTGCTGTTCATCCTCCACTGCTGGTCACTTGGCCTTGAACTTCCTCTTCCTGTAGTATATTCTGGACCTTAATAATTTGATGCTCTGAAGCTTCCTTTTCTGTCCCTCAACCTGCTCCTACCAGTCCCACTATCCCCCCCCTCCCCCCCCCTGGGGTCAGTAAACCTGTTGAGTAAGTGCAGGACAAGGACACTTGGTCCCTCTTGGTCCCTCTTGGTCCCTCTTGGTCCCTGGGCTCCTTGGTGTCACACAGACAGCTGGAGCAAGAGCTACACTTGTCTTCCCTCCCCAATTCCCAACACCAGAGCCTGTTAAGCCATCCTTGCTCCTGTTCCTGCCAGACCTTTATTAACCATGACAAGGGTTTGGAACGCGGGTGAAACATCATAATCTCCCCGTCTCCCTGTAGAAGCAAATAGAGTTGAAGGAGGTTGTGGAGGGTGGAATGGTGGCAGGTGCATCCCAGGAGAGCCCAGCACCAGCCTTCCTGGCCTGTGTGTGTCTCCCCCTCTCGGCTCAGATCTCCTCTCGGGAGCCTGGCCAAGCCTGCCGAAGACCAGGTAAAGAGGTGGCTGCAAATTGAAATGAACATCCTGCTGAAAAGCATTCAGAGTGGTGATAAATAGCTTCATGAGGCCCTGGCGTATTGCAGACAGCAGAGGACTCTCTTCCCCATCCACCCTGAATATAAATCAGAGAGAGATGAGAGTTCCTCGCCCCTCCTGCCTGCTAACCCTTACAGTTCTCAGAAAAAGGAAGGACAGCCACACCCAACCAGGAGCACCAAGGAATAGTTCAAATTAGAGGGACCCTCATTAAAATACATTTCCTCATAACTATTCAATCACTAATTGACTTTTCCTCCTCACTTTCATTTTGACACTGGTGTTGTCATTAATTAATTCTGTCACCAAAGCCCCAGGGTGCCTCAGAAGGACTCACCTGAAGTTTATTTCTCTATGTTCCAGTCAACTTGGCAGGTAGGCTCTACCTGGCTTAGTCCCTTGAGGAAGCAGACATGTCATCATTCTCTAAACACTGGTCACAGGGCCAGCCAGGAAGAGCAGCAGAAGGCCTAGATAGTTGTTGTCCTTCCCTGAGCATCATAAACTCACTGTCTCTCCCTCTGCACCCTCACAGGTACAGGAACTTCATCCAGACACAGTGGCCGTGGGAGAGATGGAGCTCAAGCGGTGCTTCTGAAGAAGCCTCCTGGGAAATCATTTCTTCACTCACAGAGGTATTTTACTTGTTTTTGACCATCCTATGCTAGACTAGGGTGGGGGTGGGGGTGTCAAAAGAAGCATAAATGCGGGCCCTGGCCATAAAGGTGCTTATAATTTTAGTTGAAGAGGTGTGACCTTCTCTTATAAAAGCAGAAGCCACTATTTGGTGTTCAAAGAAAACCTTCAGGTGGGCTAAGGCAGCTGCCCTGGATATTTTGGCACGTGTCCCCTCTTTACTTCTGGGATCCTCTGGAATATTTCAAACACAATTAAATCACAACCAGGTGGGGCTTTGGCAGGAAAAGTTTAAAAGTTCTCTTCTTCTGTCTCCCTTTCTCTCCAGGAATGGAGGGATGAGGTAGCAGGCGAGGCATACAAAGAAAAGTAGGGTCCATTTCCATCCCCTCCTCAACCCACCCCTTGGAGAGGAAGATTGATCCGGACTCATCACTTTGCTGCTTTGGACTGGGCTACCTGTGAGTGGAGCCACTCTGCCTGGAAGGTGGCCTGGGGGTCTGCTCTCCAGTCTACACTGCACTAGGGACTGTCGGTCATCCTGCTTTTCTTTCTCTTTTCTCTACAGTTTAGTGGCCCATGTGCCACACTGCCCCAGGGACCCACTCTCCTTGATCACGCCAACCATCTTGTCCTCTCTCTCTCTCTTCTATGTAGGAAAGAAAAGAGATCCACGACCAGGGATTGATTTTTTTCTTATGATAGTTCGTATGAGGAGGGAGAGAAAACATAAGGCACAGTTGTTTCTGGTTCCTCCAGTTTGTGTTGGGGCTTGGGGTTCACCCTCACTAGCAATGAGGTGTGTTTTATTTTTCATCTACAATTTTCATCTTATATATCTTTTTCCAGAAGACTCATAGAGAGGAATGCTCTGATCTCGGTCAGAATCCTGGTATTCCCGGGTATCTGTCTAAAAACCATCAAAGAGCACCTGATAGCTTCATAAAGGGAGAGCCCAGGAGGCCAGGCTAAGTGAAATCACACACACACACACACACACACACACACACACACACATGCATACGCACGTGCACTCAGAGTGCCTCCTGCAAAGGGTGCTGTCCTGATAGCGCTTTCGGGGCTCCACTCTAACAGAGCTCCCTTACCATGAGCTCAGCTTCTGAGACACTTTTCTAGTTTACCCTACTTTTTGTATCTCCTAGTGTCATTCCCGATCTATTTTTTAACCTGTCTTGGTAAGTTAAATACATATTGCTGGCTTCCTATAGCCCTTAGTATAAAATGTAATGTCCTCAGAATGGCCTATGGAGGAGGTTGTATTGTTGATCTCACCATCTGCTGCTCCTCTCTCTGGGAGGATTTTGCAGTCCACCCTCGATGATGACATCATATTTGGCCATATAATTTGCTTTGGCCAATGGAAGTGACATTCCACTTTCACTCAGAAGCTTGAAGGCTATTACGTGGTCTTCCACCTTCTCTTTTCCCTCTTCCCAGAGACCAGGAACGTCTCAGATAAGAGCTGCCCAATCTACCTGGATCCCAGAGTGGAGAAGACGTGCAGTCAATCCACAATGGGAATGTAGTATGAGTGATAAGTAAAGACTGTATGCTGCTGAAATTTGAGGGTCATTTGTTACCATGCACTTTGGCCTAATCTGACTGATACATCCTATAATGTGACCTAACCCCTGACCACTTCTCCAATCTCATGCCATCCCTTCGGTCCCCTTGTCCACTATTCTACAAACACCCTGGAATATTCCAAGCTTATTCTTACCTCAAAGCCTTTGCATACGCTATTCCTTCTGCCAGAATTGTTTTTCCCTGAGGTTTTCACATGGCTGGCTCTTCTTCATTATTCAGATCTTGGTTCAAATGCTGCCTTCTTATGAAATGCCTTCCCTAAAGCTCTGTCTAATGTAGCCACCTCCCAGTCACTCTCTATCATGTTATCCTGTCTTATTCTTCATTGTTCACTAGTTTACTTGTTTTCCACCTTGGAATGAATGCTCCATGAGGGTAGATACCATGTCCATCATAGTCACTGCTGCTTCTCTAGACACTAGAAGGTCATCTGACACATAGCAGACACTCAGTATTTGTGTCATGAATAAATGAGTTTATCTCCTAAACTTTAAAACCATTTTCTTTTTTGAAATTTTTATCTTTATTGTTGATAAGATGCCTCCTTTCATTCCCCTACTTCTTCCCACTCTCTCCGCCCACCCCCACCCAAGGCCTTCACCACACTATTGTCTGTGTTTATGGGTTATGCACATAATCAAGTTCTTTGGTTAATCTCTTCCCATTTTCAACTGCCAGCTGACACCTCTTCCTAATCCTAAACTCAACAGATCCGAAGCAGATCTCATAATTCTGTCCTCTCTTCACTCACCCCAACCTCCTCCTCATCCTCTATTCCCTGGTCAATGACACGGTCTTCAGCCCTGTCACCCAAACTGGACACCTCAGGATCATTTTCCACTCCTCCCTCTTGCTCACTCCCCACTCCCAATCAGCCACCAAGCTGATTCTCTTTCCTAAATCTCTCTCTAATCCACCTTGTCCCCATTCCCACACCCCTGCCCTCGCTCAGGCCCTCATCCTCCGTTGTCTGGATTATCACAATCCTTGCAGAACAGGGTCCCCGGTTTCTAATTTTCTCCTGCCCATCTGTGCTGCATACTGCCACCAGAATTATCTTTCTAAAATCTGATAATGTCACTCCCCTCTTTTGAAGGATTTCAAAGGAACTTCAGGATAAAGCTTAACTCCTTAGAGACCAGGAGATAGCTTTGCGTTCTGGTACCTGCCAAGTATCGAGTGTCTCTCCTGCCTCTCACCCCCTCCATCCGGCCACCCTGACCCAGGGCAACTGCTCCACCATGGGTATGTCTTACTGCTCTCTCTCCCTGCAGTGCCCTCCCCAGTTCAACCCCTTGTGCTCCCCCAAACACACACACACACACACACACACACACACACACTGCCATCAGCATCCACCTACTGATCACTTTCTCTGCTGCTCTCCCTTCGTTATCTCCATTATCATCACTCCCTCTCAGCAGCCTCTCCCAACTCCTCCTCCCTTGCCTCCTCCTGTAACAGTGAAAATAGCTCTAATTATGAGCTCCATCCTTTTTCCTCCTTCAACACTCTGTACAAACCTCTATTATAAAACATCACGTGGCATCATATGCTTTGGGGGTATAGGTTTGTCTGTATGGTCTTTAGGGGTTCCACAAGCAACCTTTCTTGTTTGAGTCCCCAGGAATTCACATGGCACCAAATAGACCCATAGTTTGTGCTCAAGAAATCTTGTTCCAGTACATAGATGACTGGGATAGATGGCAATAAATGTAAGGAGAGAGAATAATAGATGGGCTAAGTATGTTACAGGCTAGAGCACTGGCTTGCATGCTATGACCAGGAAAAAAAAAATGCAGAGGAGCATGGAATCAACCCTGTTTCAGTTCTGCCCCCAAGAAAGCTACCCTACAAAAGGGAGACTGAGAATAGGAGAGGATCCCCGGATAAAAGGGACCCTGTGTGTTCATTTTAGCTCCAGACCCTACCAGTGCATTAGCCTCAGGCATGACTCTCCAATAACAGGACCCAGGGGATCTCATTCACTACTTACAGAGCTTTCTCCCACATGTATAGCACAAGAAAGGGCTTTACTAATGTTGCTCCCATTTTACAGATTCTGAAAGAGAAATCGAGTGATGTCCCGAAATCATGCAATAGTCAGGGACACAGACCTTGAACTCAAGCCCTCCTCACTCAGCTGGACTGCCCCCCTGCCCCGCCCCCCTGCTCCCCTCCCCCGCCAGGAGAGCATTACTCAGTGGGTGGTCTCAGGTCCCCACCATCTCCAAGACTCTCTATTCTAACACTTCCTTCCTCCCCGCTTTTTTGAATTGCTCTTCCCACCTAACTTCTCACAGTCCCAAGACCCTGTTAGGGCCAAGCCTCCAGGGAGTGGGCCAGGACCCCGGGCTCCCCGCCCAGGAATGGAAGGCTCCCCTCCAAGAGGGAGCAGCAGGAGCCTCAGCACTGCCGGCCAGAAGCCGTCATCACTGTCATTTTAGGAGATTCAGGTTCCAACTTAATACTATTTGAGGCTCAAAATAACCCCTCCGGTCTTCCTGCTTATTTCTTAAATGTGATTCTTCACAGTAATGATGGCACCTGTGGGGGAGGCAACAGAAGGGATTTCGGCTGAGAGCTGGTCTCATGTCACCTAAAAGGATTATTTTATACCATCAGAAAGATAATTCCCCTCCGACCGGGGAGGATGGATTAGGTCTTTACTTCCGAGGGTACTTTATGAAAAGATTACTTAAAGATTATGGGACAAAACGGATACATCTGACAACATCTGCTAGGGCTGGGTGTGTTGGCTGCCTGGGAAATAACTATTACTCCGGTAATTAGTGGATTGCTCGCCTTGGCGCTAATCTAGAGTCTGTCTGCATACAAATGTCCACACACTCCTCTTGTGGAGTGTTCTTTCCCTTCGCTCCCCTGATTTTGACTAGAAGTAACACAAAATGCCACCGCCTCCACGAAGTCTTCCCTGCTCTCTCTCCACCCAGATGTGATCACACTTGCCTCCAGACTCCCTCCCCTCTTCAGAGGTCTTATCACACGCCTGTGCCTTCTCTCCCTGGACCTGAGCATCTTGCACACATTAGTATTCAAGCCCCACCAGGCTGTGCACACAACAGACAAAGAAAAATGTGAAGGCCTCTATGTGCTTAAGAGGGTCTTGGAGACCTTGAGGGGTCAGGAGGAAACTGGTGTTGGTCCGAGTGGGGTTTGCAGGTCTGAATCTCACCATATTGTTATTCAGTCAGGGGCTTTGGGGCTGAGGTGTGATTTGCCATCCTGTGGGGCTTCTACGAGTAAGAAGCGCTGTTGCCCAGAGCATCTTGGCCGACACCAGGCCTCCCCTGCTCACTTACTTTATGGTGAGGCAGTTTTGAGAAAAGATCCTGGATTAGTTTCTCGACAGAAGCAAGTCTGGATTTTCTCAGTTGAAGAAGTCTTTCTCCTGAATTCCCAGAAATCCATGAACAGCCCCTATTTTCTGTCAGAGCATCCCGCATGGCTGCAGACTCTTCCAGCCTCTCCCCATCACTGTGCCCAGGCCTGCACTAGCCAGCCCTCAGGCCTCAGACTATTCCCTGCATCCAAGAAACACACACTTTTTCTACCTGGAATGCCCTCCCCGCGGGCCCTCTCCATCGCATGAATTCCCCCCACCAGCCCTTTAGACTCATCTCAGGTGTCACTTCCTCTATGAAGCCCTCCCTGATACCTCGAGTACGGTGGTCAGCAAACTGTGGCTCACGAGCCACATGCGGCTCTTTGGCCCCTTGAGTGTGGCTCTTCCACAAAATACCAACTTCTGCGCATGGGCCACGAAGTTTCAATAGCACTGTACGTGCGCACCCGCAAGTGGTATTTTGTGGAAGAGCCACACTCAAGGGGCCAAACAGCCGCATGTGGCTCGCGAGCTGCAGTTTGCCGACCACCGCTCTAGTAGATTCTAAGCCTCCTTGTCTTCCTAGTATTCATTATCTGAGATAGAGAGAGGCAAAAATCTCTATATCTGAAAACATTCCCTGGTAATAATCAAGGACTACATATTGTGTGCTCACCACATGCCAGGCTGATCTCTGCACTTGGAAAAGCAATGAACAAAACAGGACAATGTGTCCATCCTTGTGGGACCCACGTTCTAGCAAAGAACAGGGGGCAGGACACCAATACACAGCACATGCAACAGTAAATACATGATATCGCGTAGTAGAGGTTGGTAGGGAGTGTGCAAAAGTAAAAAGGGAGGGAAGAGTGGAGAAGATAGAGAATGTTGAGGGCCACAGAGAGAGGGTGGAGGGTTAAATGGGGAAGTCTGGACAGGCCTCGTCCCGCAGGTGACATTCAACCAGAGACGGAAAAAGGGAGGGATGGTCAAGCAGATTTCTGTAGAAGGAACATTCCTGAAAACTGTTCCCGGGGTCAATCCAACTGCCGCTTGTTTTCAGATGGCCAGCCAGCTAACAATGTTTCTTGAAGTTTTCAGTTGTTAGAAAAAGTCAAAAGAAGAATAATATTTTACAACATGAAAACTAGGTGAAATTCTAATTTCAGTGTTCCTCAATAAAGTGGTGTGAGAACATGGCCACCCCATTCATTTTGTCTGTGGCTGCTCGATGCTGCAGTGGCAGAGTTTGGTAGCTTGACAGAGACCTTCAAAGTCTAAAATATTTTCTCTCTCGCCCTTTGTAGAAACAGCATAGGGACCCAAGTTAGAGCAAAGGTCCTGGGGCAGGAGCAGGAATAGGAAGGAGACAGGCCTGGCTACAGGGAGAGGGGGTGGGCATGCACGCCCTATAAGCTTTGTTAGGCCACTTGGTTTTAACTCGAGCAATGGGGAGCCATTGCAGGATTCTGACTAGAGAAGCCACACAGTCTTGTTTATGCTTTAAGGCGTTGGCTTTGGCAGCTCTATTGAGAATAGGTTGTTATTTTAGCAGATTACTGCCCTTATTAAGTGGGAAAGAACAATGGCTCAGACGAGGGTGTGAGCACTGCCTGTAGGTGACAAGAGGTGATCTAATTCTGGTTAAACTTTGGACATCCAGCCAACAAGACTTCCTGATGGAGTACATGTAGGATGTGAGAAAAAGAGAGATCATGGAGGACTCAAAGGTTTGGGCGTGAGCAATTGCAAGGTGGGACAGGTCTGTGGGGAAATAGCAGATTTGCTCCAGCCTGGCTGGGTTTGAAGTGTCTGCTAGACAAGCCGCGGTGATGCCCAGTGTCAGTGGGTATGAGTCTGGAGTTCAGAAGAGAGTTCTGGAAGGAGATTCAACTTGGGGGTTGTTAGCAGAGACAAGTGGAATTTAAAATCATGGAACTGGATAAGGTCTCCAAGGAAGTGCACATGGAGAGAGGAAGAGAAGACTCAGACTGAGCCTTGGACAGGCCAGCTTCAAGGATTCAGAGAAGAAAAGCAGGACACAGCAGAGGAGACGAAGCAGGTGGACATGAGTCCAGAGGGAAGCCAGCTGGAGAGGCTGTGTTGAGGAGGAAGGAAATTCCTGCTAATGCCGCCAGGATGTGAGCAAGGTGCGGACTAAGAGTGGTCACTGATTTAGCAACGTGGAGGCCATAGGTGGGCTTTACAAGAACCGGTGTGGTGGCGAGGCTGGGGTGAGAGCTGACTGAAGTGAATTTGAGATGGGGGCGGGGGGAGAAACTAGAGGCAGTGGGTACAGACAAAACTTTTGAGGAGGTTTGCTGGAAAGGAAATCGGCTGGAGGGAAAGGCATGTTGATAACAAGCTAATACAAAGCAAAACTCTGGTGGTGTAGGAGAAGGTGGGGATATGGGCTAGAGCAGGTGAATAGGATGGGACTATGTACATGTGGACAGACCATGGAAAGGCCTCACACCCCCATCCCTGGAACTCTAACACCCACCCATACTCACCATGTTAGAGACTTTGTATTCTCTTCAAATTCATTCATTCAGTCAGTCATTCAACATATTTTCAGTGAATGCCTCTATCTACCTGGGTTGGTTCCAGACACTGGGGATACCACACGGACAAGCCCAGTGATCTCTGCTCTCTTGTGGGTGACATGCATGGTGGTGGGGTGATTGTGGGGGTAACAGAAAATCATGAGTTCAACCGACTCAGAAGACAAAGATGTTTAATATCTCCTGTAATGAAAGTCCAGAGAAGTGTCCACAGTCAGCCATTAGTACAGCCTTACTCAAATGCGTCCCCATGGTCTACTTATCTATCCCCTACACTGACAGCAATTACCTCTAAAGGGATGGTATTTCCAACCCCACCCACTGCAGCTAGGACACAGGGAAGGGACTTTGAAAATGTTTGCTAAGTGAATACATAAAGCCTGAGAGACGGGGGGAAATCTTTTGAAACTCCTTCATAATATCCACCCCGTGAGTTACTAAGCTACTCTTTTCTAAAGGAAAACATCGCTATGACATCTAACACCTTTGAAGTGTTAAGGTAAAAAAACCCAAAAAACATTCAAACGTGTAAAGAATGTTTGTGAGTTTATTTGAGCCAAACTGTCTACAATTGCCTGGAAGCAGAACCTCAGTGAATAGAGATAATGCTCCAGAGAATGGCGGGTTTTCCTCTATTTTTACACATTGCAATCAAAGGAAGGGACATAGGTGGGTTACATGAAGTCCATTGGTGATAGACTAGAGAGGAGGGAGAAAGCGAAGGGGGGGGGGGAGGGCGGGAACCCCTGGGATTGGATAAAAAATAAAATGATAGACACATACTTAGGTGGGTGTAGGATCAATTAACATGATAACAATGAAGGAATTTGTGGCATCTGTCCTGGTGCCCAGCACATTAGGTTGTGCCCCATGGGTCCGGAAAAAGGGAAGTTACAAGTTACTCAGACATTTCAAGGGTATGTTATTATAGATGCAAAAAGACAGACAGGCTCAGTTAAGGTAAAGGTTGACCTTGTCAGTGAAGATACCAACCTAGGACGTAACTGCCCACCATAACTGCTTTTAGTTAAAGTTTAATTTCAGACCATCTTTTGTGGTTACTTTAGGTCTCTGAGTTTGCAAGAGCGCCATGCAGGCCTTCCCTGAGCTTGTCAGGTCAGCATGTGGCCCCTTTCGTCCACAGGGGTATGAATTAGTTTCCTTGGATACTTTTCTTTCAACCACCAACTAAGATTGACTCTCCCTTATCAATCTGGATTTTTCCGGAGTGGGATGAAGTGGAGACCTGGAGGGATAATTTGGAAACTGAGGCACTACCAGGTAACATGAGACTAGATGTCCTGCACCCTGGCTTGCCTGGCTCCCACTCCCCACCCCATCCAAGGATGTGGGAGGTTACTGATGTCTACGCTTTTCTGGGAATCACATTCTAGGTAATTCTTGCTACTTCCTGTGTGGTTACTGTGTCGGGTCACTATATTAGGTACCACGTGTATTACAACTTTTACAGTTAAAGCACGGCCAAGGAGTGTGCTCATGCCATTTTTACTCAGGAGGAAACCGGCGCATGAAAAGGTTATAATTTGTCAAGGTCACAGCAAGTAACGGCAGGACTGACACAACCCAAGTCTGAATCCAAAGTTCTTGCTTTTACTGCTGTTATATGCTGAAGAGCAGAACAGGAAGACTTCAGTTTAAAAACTCCCATTAATTACCATCTCCTCCCCTCATGGAAATTACCAGAGACAGTTTTCTCTAAAGTGACATCTCAATCCAGCCTCACAGGAGAAAAATCTGCATGTGAATGGCAGGTCCAGGCTGGAGATAAGGGATTGAAATGCTAATGCCTGCCACTCCAAGGAAGCCAAGGAAGAGAGGTGAAGGAGGAGGGGCGTTAGGGCCACCGCACCAGGACCCAGGTGAAGGAGGTGGGAAACAGGAACTAGGATTTCTAAAAGGGAAGAGATGCTCCCACCCTGTTCCTCCAATGAGCTCCCCATCATTGTATTTCCCCCAAAGCAGCTACTAGTTGCTCCCCCCTCTAGTAATGTGTCTATTGCTTGCAGTCCCAGCTGGGACTTGGTCACGACCATTTGGACGAAGCATTCGGTTTGTCAGGGCATGATGGCCACTCAGCCATAAGAAAAGATGAAATTTGATCATTCTTCTCATAACAGACCCTTATTCAAAACTGAACTGTCAAAGTCAAGGCCCTGATAAAAAGGAGAAAGGAGACT
Organism: Myotis myotis; assembly: GCF_014108235.1. Taxonomy (NCBI): domain Eukaryota; kingdom Metazoa; phylum Chordata; class Mammalia; order Chiroptera; family Vespertilionidae; genus Myotis; species Myotis myotis. The sequence goes on from NW_023416315.1 coordinate 60,688,395, forward strand.
AAGCCTAGAGGCATGACTGTGGGGAACCTGGTGGGGGATCCTGAAGGCATGTCCTGGCTCTCCCAGGGGCTAAGGCAGGGAGGAAAATTGCTATTGAAACCAAATATTGTTCTGTCTCCCAATACATTTCCATGAAAAAAAATCACATCATCTTTTAAGTAAACGCATTTCATTCCTTTTCATGTTAAACTTGGGCCACATGACCTCAAATTATACTTTATTTTCCACAATTTTCTATATTTCTGAAAAATTTTGCAATAAGAATGTATTTACAAGAGAGGTGGGGATGAACCAATCAATCTCTTTCCTCCCTCCCTCCCTTCCTTCCTCCCTTCCTTCCTTCCTTCCTTCCTTCCTTCCTTCCTTCCTTCCTTTCTCAGCAAGTGGCTGGAAGTCGGGTGCCTGAGAATGTGAGAATAAACAAACCATCTTTTCTGTCAAAGAACAGTTTAGACAGCCGCCATTTGGGACTATGTGACTAGGCAGCCACCATGTTGGCCACATGGCTTGCAGCTCCCCTGGTGGCCGCCATCTTGAAACAGCAAAGGCCAACCCCTCCCTTTGAATTACCCGATCGAGAAAGACTGTGAGCCTGAGCTCCAATCAAGAGCAAAGGAAGGTCCCCTGCGTCAGGGATTTTAAACCCGAGCAGACCACCTGCTTGATGTGCATGCACTTCCAGACCATGTGTGCACCCTTCTGCACAGAAGTAAAGATGTTTGCCTTGCTGCCTGGCTCTCGAGTATGTTTTATATTCTACCAGAACCCCTGATTTCGGGGGCTCAGCTTATTTCTAACAAGAAGGAGATGGAATGGCTGGTGTGCAGCAAGGACACTGGCTCCAGCAGGAAGGCCTCTCCCAGGTTGGAATCCCTCTGGCTGGTGAGTCTGAAAGTCCTAAGAACATTAACCAATGTCAACCCAATAAGTTTAATTAAAAAGGAAAAAATTAAAGGTAAAAATAAATAAATAAATGTTATATTTTTTTAAAAAAAGAGGAAGGAAGGTGGGACTGTAAAGATTATGAAGGGAGCCGAAACCGGTTTGGCTCAGTGGATAGAGCGTCGGCCTACGGACTGAAAGGTCCCAGGTTCGATTCTGGTCAAGGGCATGTACCTGGGTTGCGGGCACATCCCCAGTGGGAGGTGTGCAGGAGGCAGCTGATCGATGTTTCTCTCTCATCGATGTTTCTAACTCTTCTATCTCTCTTCCTTTCTCTCTGTAAAAAATCAATAAAATATATTAAAAAAAAAAAAAAAGATTATGAAGGGAAAACAGAGAGGGTTCCTTTGTGGTGATGGGACAGTTTGGCTTTAGATTGTGGCTTTGGTGGTTACACAAATCTGTATGTGATAAAATGCCCCGTAATTTACGCAAAGACATAAAAACAGGTAAATGCAAAAACTGGTAAGGTCCGGGTCTGTGTACAGATTAATTGCATTCTGTGTCTTGGTTTGGATGGTGAGCAGATGTCACTATTGTTGGAACCTGGGTGAAGGCTATGGGGGTATTGCTTTTGCAACTCTTTCTAAGTCCATAATTAATTAAAAATAAAAAAAAATTTTAAAAAGCCAACAACGGTATTTAATACTCCAAACTCATGACTCCCTAATGATTTACATTTTACTATCACCTCTGCACCTGAAGTCCCAGCCCTGCCCTTGTGCCCCCAGCCCTAGGGATGGCAGCTGTTTCCTACTCATGTCCCTGTGCTACTTCAATGTTCCCTTTTGGCTTTTCAGTTATCTAACACTGACTTAGGGAAATTCTTATATTAAATTCTCGCTGTGAATTATGCTTCTGTTTCCTGACTGATGTAACCAGTCAACACAAATGTTTTCCAATGATTCAAATGTCTCACATGATGATAGAAGAGAAAGCATTTTCATTTCCCAGACCTACATGCCTCTTCTGATTATCCCAAAATTTTATTTTGGAAAATTGGCATTCCCAAAGGATGCTAGGAAGCTGAGCTTGCTTTGGCTTTGTAGGCAGCCCAGGCAATAGCTGTTTAAGGAGCCCAGATCCGTGACGATAGAGCAATCTCAGGCAATTCACTTTGTTTTTAAATATTAATTAATAACTAGAGGCCCGGTGCACGAAATTCACGCACTCTGGTGGGGGTACTTCTGCCTGGCCTGCGATCTCTCACAGTCCGGGAGCCCTCAGGGGATGTCCGACTGCTGGCTTAGGCTTGCTCCCCATGAGAGCTGCCAGGAGGCAGGAGAGGCTTCCACCACCAGTGCTGCACTCGCCATCTGTGAGCCCAGCTCAGGCTTCCAGCTGAGTGGTGCTTCCCGTGTGGGAGCACACTGATCACCAGGGGGCAGCTCCTGTGTTGAGTATCTGCCCCCTGGTGGTTAGTGCTCATCATAGCAACCAGTTGTTCCACTGTTTGGTCGATTTACATATTAGCCTTTTATTATATAGGACTAGAGTCCCGGTGCACAAAAATTTGTGCACTCGGGGGGAGGGGGAGGTCCCTCAGCCCAGCCTGTGCCCTCTCACAGTCTGGGACCCCTCGGGAGATAACGACCTGCTGGCTTAGGCCTGCTCCCGGGTGGCAGAGGGCAGGCCCAATCCCTAGGTGCAGCCCCTGGTCGGGCTCAGAGCAGGGCTGATTGGGGGATTGGGGCGCCGCCCACGTCACACTCAAGGCAGGGTCAATAGGGAGGTTGTGGCGCCACCCCCTGTCACGGACAGAGCAGGGCTGATCAGGGGATTGGAGAGCTCCCCCCTGTCATGCACAGAGCAGGGCCCATCAGGGGGTTGAGGAGCTCCCCCATGTCACTCACAGAGTAGGGCCAATAGGGGAGTTGGGGCACCACCCCCTGTCACACACAGAGCAGGGCGGATCAGGGGGTTGGGGTGCCGCACCCTGTCACACACAGAGCCGCAGGGTGATCAGGGGGTTGGGGAGCTCCCCACTATCAGGCACAGAGCAGAGCTGATCAGGGAGTTGGGGCACCTTCCCTTGTCATGAACAGAGCAGGGCGGATAGGGAGGTTGTGGCCCCGCCCCCTGTCACCCACAGAGCCACAGGGCGATCAGGGGGTTTGGGCGCTGCCCCCTGTCACACTGATCCCTATGCCGGGAGGCCTCGTGGCTCCGCTGATCCTGGTGCTGGGAGGCATATTACCCTTTCACTATATAGGATAGAGGCCCGGTGCATGGGTGGGGGCTGGCTGGTTTGCCCTGAAGGGTGTCCCGGATCAGGGTGGGGGTCCCCACTGGGGAGCCTGGCCAGCCTGGGTGAGGGAATGATGGCTGTTTGCAGCTGGTCACACACCTTTCAGGGTGGGGGTCCCCACTGGGGTGCCTGGCCAGTCTGGGTGAGGGGCTGAGGGCTGTTTTCAGGCTGACGGGTGACTGAAGCTCCCAACCGCTCCTTTTTTTCTTTTCTTTTTTTTTTATTCTGGGACAGCTTTATCTCTGAGGCTTGGCTCCAGCTCTTAGGTCTCTGCTGCTGAAAGCAGGTATCTGGTTTGTTTGGGTTCTATAATCGAAACACTGTTTCAACTCCAGCTCTGAGCTCCCGGCTGGCTGAAAGCAGGTTTCTGGGGTTTTGTTTAGCTTCTATATTTGTAACAATGTTTCAAACTGCAAGCTCAGAGGCCCGCAGCGGCAGGCGGGGAATGTTGGAGTCCTCTGTCACTGAAGCAAGCAAGCCTCATGTTCACTTCAAGAAGCTGCCTGGCTACCAGCCGCCATCTTGGCTGGCAGTTAATTTGCATATCGTCCTGATTAGCCAATGGGAAGGGTAGCGGATGTATGGCTAATTACCATGTTTCTCTTTTATTAGATAGGATGATTTCCTTTCTGAATATAAAGGCAATTTCATGCTTCTATAATATAGTACAAAGAGTTTAAAATATGTGGACACATAATCTGAGAGAGAAAGAGAGAGATAAAGAGATATCACTATTAATATTTTGATGTATTTTTCCCATAGTATGTGATACATAACATAAATAATTAATATCTGTCTATATATGTGTGTTTTTAAATATGTAAAGTAAAACTGGGTTCATTTATAGATACTGCTACATTTTAGAAGATGATTGTCAATCACTCTTCTTCCCTTTGATGAGGAAACATAGGCTTTAGTAAAGCATCCTGGCAGAAGCAGCTCAGAGAACTGGGCTGGGGTTTGTGGCCAAGTAGGCTTTCTAGTTCTCATCCCCTTCCCATTCCAAACTCCAGAATGGGGCTCTCAAGGCAGACCCTTCTCAGTCAGCTGCAAGTGCAATGATTTGCTACTTCCTACTCTGTGATCCCCAGAGCAGAGGCAGAACAGTCTGCATAAGGCAGGTTTGGCACCTCTGCAGGCAGGAGCACAGCTCGTCCCTCCTGTGGGACAGGCCTCTCCCCAGCAGCCAGGTGTGTCCACTGGAGAGCAGCCACTGTGCACTTCACTCTGCCCAAGGAGGGAAGAGGAGCTGTGGGAGTCCAAGCCCATTGTCTTGTCAGCTAAGAAAATCATTCCCTTGTTTTCGTGCAGAAGCAAATGAGAAAAAAAAAATGAAAAGAAAAGCTGAATGTGTTTTCTGGCCAAAGTTTCCTCTTGTAAACACAAGGTCCGAGGATAGGGAAACCTTCACAGACACTGTTTATATCACATCCTTTCCAGGAAATGCAGATTTGTGAGCATCTATCTGCCATCAAAATGTCTTCAAAAGCATGACTTTATCCTTTTTCGTTTTTTCTTATTATAAAACAATACATAGTCAGTGTGGAAATTTGAGAAATAAGGCAAGCTCAGGGAAGAAAATGAGAAGCACAACAATCCCACCATCCAAAACAACATTTTGGCATAAATCCTTCTAAACTTGTTCCATGTGTACATGTACATTATTTTTAACTGAATTACACAGTACCTACTGTTTTGTCACATTTTTCATTTAATGTGTCTAAAACATCTTCACATATTTTTCCACCTGTCTAGTGCTGTGTAACAAACTACATCAAAACTTAGTGGTTTAGCCCTGGCCAGGCGGTTCCTTTAATCATTAAAAGCAAATGATCCCAAAATGGAACATGGTTAGATGTCAGTTCTTTTCTTTTTAATTATTAATCTAATCAGATCATCTAATTTTTCTTGAGTCAGTTTTATTAGTTTCAGATATATTTTTAAATAGATTAGCATAAAGTTTTTTTTGCTTAATTATCATTTGAAATTATTGTACTGGTTACCATATTTCTTTCTCATGTGTATTTTTAGCTCTACATTTTCTCTTGCTATGATAAAATTAGCCCTAAATTATTTATTTTATTATTTAATATAAAAATTCAATCTTATATTGATTTGTCTATACTATTTTTGTTTTTAAATGAATTAATTTTAAATAATTCCCTAAATACAGATTTTCTTATGTTTGATTTACTATAATTTTTCTAGCTTCTTGAGATTATTAATTCATTTATTTTATTTTTCTTGTTTAATTTTTTAAAGCATTTTAAAGCTATTCATTTGCCTTTAATTAACAGCTTTGACTGTATCTCACAAATTAAGACAGTGTTTCTATTTTTGAACTTTTGAATACTGGAAAATATCCTCTTTTACTTAGTGTTTTAAAATTTCCAAGTGCTTGGAGGTTTTGGTGACCTCTGAGATTATTTCATATGGTTAGCAAATAGGGCTAACAACGTCTGCTTTATCCGTTTATTGATGTTCACTTATGATCTAGTGCTATCTACATTTTTAAATGTTTTCAGCACACTCCCAGAAATCAGGATATGGCTAGGCAGACTCCCTTCCAACAAAGTGGGGTGATTTATGCCCCTATCCCTCCACTCCCATCCCTTCCTCAGTGCCCATTTTTGAAAGGAAAACAGAAGTACAGGAATAAATGTGATAGAGCAAGCATCCAAAAATCTTGGGTTAAGTTATTAAGACAAAATCACATTATTATTATGCGGGGGGAAAAAAAGCCTTATACTGTTATCTCCCTGTTCTACTCCACATTTCCAGATGGCCGCAACTCTCTGAAGAAGTGATAAGAGTAGAGAGAGCAGTGGACTGCCTAGATTAATATGAGCCCTTCAACAGAGCCCCAGGGGAGTGAGCAGATGGCTCTCCCTTGCCCTGGGTTCCTGGGTATCTGTGGTTTCCTTCCAAGCAGCACGACTCTGAGATACAACACGGTTGTATACCTTCTATGTGCTAAGAACAATAACTTCTACCCAATTTCAGAAGAAACTGGTTAGCACTACTCAAAACACTATCTGGACTATATGGAGCCTATGTAACAGTTTCATACCTGAGCCATATTGCTCACCTCCATGACATGTTGTTGTAGTTGTGTAGTTGTTGTTGTTGCTATTGTCTCACACAGACGCTTCACTAGACCATTCTGCAAGATGGAGCTTAGGAGACCACACAGAATTCACCCTTCCTTAATGTTTCATTCATTTACCTGTGGTTTTCCTCACCATCACGTTCTTTCTTAAAGGCCAGGACAACCATGCATGGACATACGGAGTATAGTCTGAAGGTGGCTCACAGACTTCTTTCTTGTAAGACAGCACATGTCCCTTCAGGATTTGCACCCAGTATCACTTCTGGTCACCAGACCACTCTCTATAGACCAGGCACAACATAGCCCTCCCAGTAAAGTGTTGGGTGGACTAAGGAAAGAAAGAAATTAGCTGCGGGATCTGATAGAAAGATAGTCTGTTTAATGTTCAACCGAGGCCCAGCTTGGAGGCTTGGCCCTGCAAGGATGGGGTGCCACCCTTTAGAATAGGGCCCTTAGTAGATCATCTAGTGGTCATTGATTTAAGGCCTTCATTGATTTCATACTCCAATCAAGGCCATTTTTTGCAAGGTAGGCACTCACTAGGTGAAATACACGGCAGTTTTGCTGCATTCTTATAGATTTTGTGGAAGAACAGATTGTTGGAGGTTTTCACTCTGCCATTTGGAAGTCAACATTTTCTCCATCTTTCTTTGGTTCAGCTAATTCAAGGCTCCTGATAATACGTCTTCTTCAAAGAGAATTTACCTTTGCTTCTGGCAGGAGATGTGGGCACTACCAATCCCAGATCATAATGATTCAATCAGGAAATGAGGTGCTTAAAGCTGGCTTCAGTCCCTTACTAGGACAGACTACTGCTGGCTCACCTTATTCCTGCAATGTGATTATTCATGATTCTAACCCAAATCATGGGGCTTTATCAGAGTCTTCCATCCTTGACAGCTCCTCTCTCCCTACATTTGTTGAAGTTCTGCCCAGGTCTTACCTCCCAAGCCACATCTTCTGGAGAAAATTGGTCAGAAAATCCAGGCCCATCTCACTGGGTTTCCCTCTTCTCTCAGAAGTTGGCCCAATAATTCTCCATTGCCTTGTGATTTCCCTGATACTCTCAAACAGATTTGGGAAGATATATTTTGTCTAGCTTTTCTAGTCATTCTCAGCAGGAGAATGGGTCTCACCTGCCAATTCAGCCATGCCTGGAAACAGCCTTGTGTCAGCTGTCACACCTGCAGGAAGCAGGAAGCTGGCAATTCGACAAGAAGGTGCTCACCTCCCAGCAGATTCAGATCCTTTTGGTGAATCTGTTCAGATGGGCCACACAACAGTCTGCTTCTGTCTCATTGGCCGGAAGTTAGTCACATGGCCACCCTGGCTTCAGGTGGGTGAAAAATGTAGGCCATTAGCAAGACCTATTGCCACCCTAAATAAAACTTGAGTTTTATTACTATGAAAAGGAAAGAATAAAAATTGGATAAGCAACACAATCTCCACCACATTCCTCTATAAAATAAGGTCATACCTAACTTATAAAATTGATGTAAGGATTAAGAGATATAAAGCAGGTAAACCTCTTAGTACAGTGCCCAGTATATGCTGAACATTCGATAAATGTTAACAACAGTACTATTCATCGCATGGCATGGCAAAAGTAGGCTTAGAGTTGTGAGCACATGAAACAATTTATTCTTATATGATTATTTATTAATTATTATATTAGTTTCCATAGGAGCAACTTAAACCTACTTTCCCCCTCACCCTGTAGTATAGTAATTTGAATATAATAGGTTATTATGTGATAAACAGGAAGAAGAAGCAACCCTTTGAACTTCCTTTCTCTGGTTTCCGAGGGTCACCTGAAGCCTCTTCTAAATTCAGTCAGATAAACTTGGGGATCAATTTTCCACTCTCATTGCTTTGTTTTAAATCGTGTTTGCCTGATTTATAACAACTGATTATAAACCTAGCCCCGTGGTCAGCAAACTGCGGCTCGCGAGCCACATGTGGCTCTTTGGCCCCTTGAGTGTGGCTCTTCCTAAGCCTTAGGAGTACCCTAATTAAGTTAATAACAATGTACCTACCTATATAGTTTAAGTTTAAAAAATTTGGCTCTCAAAAGACATTTCAATCATTGTACTGTTGATATTTGGCTCTGTTGACTAATGAGTTTGCCGACCACTGACCTAGCCCATAGTAGGTTTGAGAACATGTGAGTTTCCCTTATAATTACACTAAGGATTTTCTTGGACATATAATTTTCTTCATTCTACCAAATGTATAAATAAATGTGATTTACTTTTTGTGCCTTTGTGAGACCCGTCATATTAAACAATACAACCCAGAGAACAAATCCCTTTGTCAGGTAAAGGTCCTGATTTTTAGTTATGCATGTATAGTGCTCACTGTGCTCAAAATAGCTTCTGTATGGTATTTGGGGATATTTTGACAGCTCTCTGCCCTTCTTCCTACTTCTTAAGACAACCACACCCAGACTACCTTACACTTACGGTGATGGATAAATGATAGGGGGCACAGAACTTTTCATAACAACAGCCAAAACAAAACAACAGAAATGCTCACATCCGCCTGCCTGCCGGCTCGGATGTGAGTGAGGGAGTGTGTCTGTGTGTGCGCGGTGTGTTGGCACCCCAGCATGGCAACAGTGTCGCTGCTACTGATTATGAGAAGGAGAAAAATTACCGGAGTGACACAAATTACTAATTACTTTATTATGCTGCAAGAAGAATAAGAAGCTGGAAGTTGTTTCAGCAAATTCTATTTTTAAGCAAATAATTGTTGGGTTTCCAATGCTCTAAATTAAGTAATTCTCCTCAAGACCTTCCTTCAGTCTCCCTCTTTGAACTCCAGTAGCTGGCAAAGAATTGCAGCTGGCTCTGGGCTGGGCTGCAGGCTTCGTTTGTAATTTTTTTTTTAATGTGCTATCCTCAAAATGAGATACCGTCAGAGGAGTTTTTCTCTCCCCCGCCCCCCCGCCTCCAGCAATTAGGACTGGTTTTACTGAGTCACGCACAGCTTTTCCTCCTGTTCTGTAAGAGTTGGCTTCGGGTAGTAAAAAGATATGTTAGAAAAGAAAAGGAGAAGACCTTAGAACCAAGTTTAAGACTAGGTGCTCCTCCCTCCCTGACTTTATGACCTTGGGTATGACCTGCAGCCTTCACCCGTGTTGAAGGAGTATGTAAAACAGTGTCTTCGTGATTTTTAAACTGAGAAGCACTGTGCATTCTTATGAGTTATTATTAATATGGCCAAGAATGGCAATAGCAAGGAAACTGGATTAAAATAATTATAAAAATAGGTCACCTTTTTTAGGAGGCTTTGAGGGTATATCATGGGTCTGGCACTGGTCAAAGTGCTTGATATGCATTGACTCATTCAACAGCAACTGGAAGCCCAGGGAATGCTCTACCAGCAGGTGCAGAGAGGGTGAATCAGTTGCCCAAGATCACAGAGCTAGAGAGTGGCAGAGCCTGGATTCCAGCCCAGACATTCTGATGCAAAGTCCACACCTGAACTGCTGCAAACCCTCCCTTCCCTAGAGCTGGAGGTGACAACTGGCCCGCAGGCCTAAGCAATCCACTGCCTCTGCTTTTCCACTACAGGGGCAGGCATCCCTCTAGGGCAGCGGTTCTCAACCTGTGGGTCGCAACCCCTTTGGCGGTCGAACGACCCTTTCACAGGGGTCGCCTAAGACCATCCTGCATATCAGATATTTACATTACAATTCATAACAGTAGCAACATTACAGTTATGAAGTAGCAACAAAAATAATTTTATGGTTGGGTCATAACATGAGGAACTGTATTTAAAGGGCCAGAAGGTTGAGAACCACTGCCTAGGCCAGTGATGGCGAACCTATGACACGTGTGTCAGAGGTGACACCCAAACTCATTTTTTTGGTTGATTTTTCTTTGTTAAATGGCATTTAAATATATAAGATAAATATCAAAAATATAAGTCTGTTTTACTATGGTTGCAAATATCAAAAAATTTCTATATGTGACACGGCACCAGAGTTAAGTTAGGGTTTTTCAAAATGCTGACAGGCCGAGCTCAAAAGGTTCGCCATCACTGGCCTAGGCCCTAGGGCAGCCGTGGGCAAACTACGGCCCGTGGGCCGGATCCGGCCCGTTTGAAATGAATAAAACTAAAAACAAAAAAAGACCGTACCCTTTTATGTAATGATGTTTACTTTGAATTTATCTTAGTTCACACAAACACTCCATCCATGCTTTTGTTCCGGTCCAGTTTAAGAACCCATTGTGGCCCTCGAGTCAAAAAGTTTGCCCACCCCTGCCCTAGGGCATCACAAGGATATTCTTATGAGGGACAGTTACAAAAATGGCCAATTTTTTGCCCAGCCAGCGTGGCTCAGTGTTTGAGCATCAGCCCATGAATCAGGAGGTTCATAGTTAGGGCACATGCCTGGGTTTTGGGCTCCATCCCCAGTAGGGGGCATGCAGGAGGCAGCCAATGGATGTTTCTCTCTCATCAATGTTTCTATCTCTCTAACCCTCTCCCTTCCTCTCTCTAAAACAATAAAAAATATAATTTTTTTTTTAAATGGCCAATTTTAACTGGAAGTAACCAAGATGGAGAGAGAGGGTGGGGGGAGTTGTGTGAATAGGTCATTGAGGTAGTGGGTAGAAATAGCCAGTCATTGGGCTGGCAAATGCAGCAGCCCAATCTGCCATCACCTCCATCCCCTCCCCTCCCCTCCCCTCCCCTCCCCCCACCACTCCCCAACCCCCCACTCCAAGAAGGACTGTCATTCAGGATAATTTACCTCTGATTCCTACATCCACCCTCGGGATCTAAGAGGATGGAGAAATAGGGTCGGTCAGATTTGTTAAGGGCAGGGTAGCATGGTCACCCGGCAGTCTGGGCAGGGCCCCATGAGGGCCGGCGTGTCTGTCAGTGGGCAGCCCTGTGTCTGGAGAAGGCCTGTGTGAAACGTGATGAGGTCAGGGGTGGCAGCGGGCAGAGCAAGAGCACTGAGACCCTGTGTCCTCTCCGGAGCCTTCTCTCTATCAGATCTTAGAAACACCAGCTGTGTGACTCGTGGACAAGAGCTGGTGGATTGTGCAGAGGCTGCGTTCTGTGTGGACTGGGGACTGTGGGACGCTCTATGGGAAGCACCAAGAAGAAAGTCCCTCTCTCTTCAAACTAGGGGTAACAACTCCCAGTCTGGCTCTCTGCACACGGGCGCTGCCAGCAACAGCAGAGACAGACGTTGTCAAGAGCATAGGGAAGCCCAGCTCTGGCCAGTGAATGCTCTGGACCCTGGGCACCGCATTGCTGCCTCGCCAGACCACGCCGTGCCGGGTACTTTTAAGCCTGAAAGACAGGAGAGAGGAGCAACCACATCAGCAACGCGGGGCCCGCGTAGAAGACCACCTTGCTTGAATCCCAAAGTCAAGGGAGCGGAAACCAGGGTCTGGAGCAGGGGTCCTCAAACTACGGCCCGCGGACCACATGTGGCCCGCCGAAAACATTTATCCAGCCCGCCGGGTGTTTTTGCCGCCACTGTGCGCATAGGAATTTGTTCCTGGGCCAATGCAGGAAGGTCAGGGAGGGAGACCAAGGGAAGGAATGCCAGTGTCAGCATCTTCAGGATCCACCCTCCTTGTCTCATAACACCATCACCTCCCACACAGCACAGCACAAAATGTTATAAATGTGCCCCTTCAAGGAAATTGGCAAATTGATGGGAATGGGGAGATGAGAGGGTGAAGGCGGGGGCAGACTAGAGCTTATGTACATAACAACATAATTCCTGTAAATGACAGAGCAAGATGAAAGAGGCCGTCAGGCAGCTGTGTGTACTGGTGTGGCCTCCATCCTTGGGGACCGAGGTCTTTGTGGGGTGGGGCACGGGAACACACTAGGCATCAATAGTCAACTGAGGTAGGTCTGCTTATGAACTATAATGCCTATGACTCCACCTAATAATATATCTCCTGAAAAGAGAGAAAATGTATAGCACACCTGCAAAAGTTAAGGACTTTATGCAAATATTTTGTCTAATCCTTCTAAGAATTATGAAAGCAGAGACGACCCCCATTTTAACAGACGAGGAAACTGTTAAGTCACTACATCCAACCAGATTCATTTAGGGGCCGGGGTGGTGGTGGGGGGAGGAGAGTATACACATGTGTATGTCTATACTAGTGGCCTTTTAGTTGCCCTCAAGTCACATGCGAGAAGTCACTATCACTTCTGTCCTTTCACTAACTGGCTGTAAGTTGTTAGACAAATGATCTCCCTCTCTGTGGACCTCAGGGTTGTTTTTGTTGAGTGTGTGTGTGTGTGTGTGTGTGTGTGTGTGTGTAATCTGTAAAATGGTGGTGGTGAGGTTCATCAGGATGGAGCTTGAGGCAATATCAGATAAATGGTCTCCCGATCAACACCAACCTCAAAAGATTCTCTATAAGACTTCCCCTAATTTCTATACAAATCACATTTCTCATTTCCAGAACCAGGTTTTCGAAAGCCACCATCCAAATCAAGCCCCCAGCTGTATTCTCTGGCTTTGCATCCATGCCTGCATTTATAACCAAAGCTGCCCACTCTGGCTGATAGTTAGCCGGTCAGGGCTCACTGCCTTCCCACCCTGAGGGCAGTCATAAACATCAGGAAAGGAATGGGAAAAGGGAGCATGGGGCACGTTAGAGCTGGGGGGCACCTCAGGGACCATCTACAATCCCCTCATTTTACAGGTGAGGAGTCAGGGTTCTGGGGTTGTTGAGAGACTTTCCACAGCTCCACCAGCAAGGACACCATCCTAATACTTGCTTCAAGGCATTTACAGGCTAACCGGGGATCATGATTTCACGGAAATTAGATGGATCAACAGGCAGCGGGAATTGAATGTAGAGGGCTACAGGCATGGGGCTCTTGGGAAGAGAAATGCTCAGAGTGATTGAAGAACGCTTCCTGAAATAAATGTGTTGTGAAACAGGCATTCAAGTGTGTGATGAACGTGGAGAACTTTGCTTCAAGACTCTGAAGCAGAAACATGTCTCAGAGTTTGTGGCTAGTTGTCTCTGCCAATATCTGAGCTCTCCTTCCTTAGAAATAGATTTCCTGATTTTTCACTGGGTGCATGAGCACCCAGAATGGGAACTACATTTCCCAGCCTCCCTTGCAGGTTAGTATGGCCAATGAAATGTAAGATACTAGTAGAAGTGTTGTGTACAACTTCCTGGAAGTGTCAGTGAAGGAATGACCATGCCCTTCTCTCTTCTTTCCTCTTTCTGCCAACTCTAGTGCAGATATGATGGTTGGATCCTGAGCAGACTTCCTGGACCATGAGGTGGCACACTAGTGTTGACAGAGCAGCCAGTTTTAGGTGACCCCCCCCCCCCCAACTTCCTTACATTAGAACTCCTATCTTGTTTAAGTCCCTTAAATTTGCCCTTCCCGCCCCCCCCCCCCCTCCAATTGAATCTAATTCTAGTTCATGCAGAAGTGAAAGAGGAATAAATTCAGAAGCCCCTAATGAAATCCAGAGACAGGGAAGCAGACTTGCAGAATTCAAGTGAATAAAGAAGAGTTCTGACGCTGACATTCTGGTGGACCTAGTAGATGTTCTGGATGCACCAGTGATTCTCATACTTCGTGTATCAGAATCACCAGGCGAGCTTCTCAAACCACATTGCTGGGCCCTCCCCAGAGTCTCTGACTCAGTTAGCGTGGAAGCTGGGGCCTGACGATTTTCATGTCAAATGAGTTACCAGGATATGGAGGCTGCTGGTTCAGGGAACCACCCATTGAGAATCGTTGTTCTAGACTTTTCAGAGATACTCACCCAAACTCCGTTGTCTTGGGTGAGTCTCAGCTTTGCACCTCTACCGAGGAGATGTGATGATTTCAGCTGCTATCCAAGACCAGGGAATGTGGAGTGGCAGGAGAGGGTCTGAACAGCTTGGGCAAGCTGAGCATCCAGCAAAAAAGATTTGTGATGCAAATGACTTACTGGTGTTCAGCTGGGAGCAGAAGGGATTTCAATATGGTGAGCCAAATCGAATTCATTACCTGACAATTAGCTCTAAATTAATGCAAGACTGTGCCTCCCAATGTGCTCTAAGGAAGAGGGTCCCTGACAGCTTGAGATGGGCCGGATTGGAAACCTCAATCTTAGCTGGATGCAGGGAGGGCTTTCCCCCAGTTGGCCAGTGTCCTGGAACTCTGAGCTCAGAGAATGGTCAGCGCCCCACTGAGGCCCTTCGCAATCCACTCCCTCCAGATTTAGCCCGGATTAACCCAACTCAACCCCACCCAGAATGGACTTGAGCTTCCAATGCCCTTGCACTCCAGGCCTGCACGTGAGCTGCTGTTTCTACAGCGATGAGCTGCTGCAGAGTGAAGCTCATTACGTTTTAGAGGATCAAACTGTTAGCACTGTGTGAGTATATTTTGACTATATTTGACCTCCTCAATAGAAGTCATAAATCTCTGGAGAAGAGAAATAATTTTCCCTCTTTCTTTAGTAAATCCTCTCCCCGTCTTTTTTCTTCACTCCCCTCCCCTCTTCTTCCGCCTCTTCCTCTGCTCCTTGCCCATGGGCCCTCTGGTACGGTGCACACAGGACTAGGACCATAATAAATGATGACCAGTGAATTCAGCATCCTTGGGGCTTCATTTATTTATTCATTAAACATGGGCCAGGATACAGGTCATGATGGCCTCTGACCACATAAGACTCGTAGCCTAAGTCTAAGAGACATGCAAGCAAGGAGTTAAAAAAGCAGAAAGGTATGTCCTGTGGTCCGAATGGCCCTCCATACATGGAGTGGGGCACAGGGCACTTTGTGGACCAGTGTCTGCCAGTTAAGAAGTCCTGTAAGCATTCCTCACAGTGACACCCTGTCCCTTCCAGTGCAATCCTCAGCCAGGCCATCTGCCCACAGCTCCCACCTCCCGCTGAGGGCACAAACAGGTCACTGTCCAAGGGCATGGTCCTGAGCCCTGTGTGCCTCCAAGCCCTCAGGATTATTGACTCTGAAGTTGAGGCAAGCAAGGGAAGGGAAGCAACAGGGGACAGGAGTGCCAGGGAGCTGGTCGGGCCCCTCCTCCCTTTCACCGCCGCAGCCCAAAGGCCTGTCCAAAGCCCCTTCCAGTGGGGGTTTACTTCCCAACGTGGCACGTTTAGTAGCCGCATGTTTGCAGCCCTGCTAGACCTCACTTAAAATACTTACTTGGTTTTGACAAATGAGCCCTGTTTTTTCTCCTCTTGTTTGAAAGATGCTGAGCTGTCAGACAAAGGAAGGAGAACCAAGCCTATTTCCACCCACTGGTCATGCTCTCTCCAAAAAAATAATTGTCTTAGACAGTTTGTGATATGAATCTGGATTTAAAAACATTAAGGTACCAAGTTACACATGCATATTGCTCTAACTTCCATACCATTTTTTCTTATTTTAAATTTTGTCTAATCCTTAACTTTATTGAGGAACAACTGACACATATAATTGTATATATTTAGTGTACAATGTAATCATTTGATATGCATACCCATTATGCAGTGATTACCAAGAACAAATAATTAACGCATCCATCAACTCACATGGTTAACTATTTACTGTGTGTTTGTGGGGAGAATACCTCTGATCTGCTCTCAGCAGCTTTCAAGTAGATAATATAGGTCATCAGCTCTGGACGCCATGCTCATCATTGGACCTGAGGACTGCTTCTTCTAACGGAAAGTTCGTACCTCTGACTTACGTCACCCCACTCCCTGCACACCGGTCCCTGGCAGCCACCATTTTATTCTCTGTGCCTATGAAACCAGCTTTATTATTTTTTTTTTAGAATCCACATATAAGTGACACCATGCAGGATCTGTCTTTCTCTGTGCATGACCTTACTAGACACCCTGGTCATTCTTGGAGCTCTCCTCAGGTGACAGAAGGGCAGCAGAACCCAGGCCTCCTTACCACCTGCAGCAGAGTTCATGCAACATGGGCTCAGAAAATGTGTGTGCACGACAGCCTCACCTTCCACCACCTCCACCACCGCTGTCATCACGCCAGGTTGGAACCCTGGATCAGAGCTGTCAAGGAGAATAAACATATCAGGACAACATGACATACTCAGGATAGCACCTGTGTCAGGCAGTGTTATCCCGAGACATGGAACCAATAGGAGGCGAGTGTGAGTGTGTGTGTATGTGTGTGTGTGTGTGTAAATAAATACATATATTTTTCTGAATATATCTATTTTATAAATAGATAAAAATTGTTAAGGAATTGGCTAGTGTGTATGGGACCAGTAAGTATAAAATCTGTGACGCAGCCTGGAAACCCAGGCAGAGTCTGGCGCTGCAGCCTTGGGAAGGAGTTTCTTCTTCTCCCGGAAACCTGCTTTTACCCGTAAGACCTTCCACTGATTGGATGAGGCCCACCCACGTTATCGAGGGCAATCTCTTTTACTTAAACTCAGTTGATCGTATTGTTACCACATTTACAAGATACCTTCACAACAACACCCCACCCTGGGTCGTGTTTTTCTAATAACTGGGCATGTAGCCTTGTCAAGATGAGACATAAACTATCACAATGTCTAAAATTCTCTGTCATCTTAGAGGGGTGAGTTCAAAGGGCTTTTGGGAGACAAAAGCGGCTCCTCTTGTCAGAAACACAGAGATGGAATAAAAAGAGAAGAAACCCCTTTCTGTCATTCAGGGGGCGGGTGACTACTTCCATCCATTGTGCCAGAAATTTGGCAAGCGAGTTCCTGCCAGGGAGGGTGGTCAGGGTAAAACTACCCCCCCCCCCACCCCAGCACTGGCCCCTGCAGCCTCCCATGGGTGCCCTCACAGAGACATAGAGAAGATGGGAAAAAGCACCTGCCACCGAATAGGCTCAAAGATCCTAAAATCTTCTCACCGTCCAGTCACCTTCACATCCAGGAGCACCAATGAGCAACGAACCCACACTTACACGCTCCCTCCCATAAAGCAGTCACCCCAGGATTGATTTTCTTGATTAACTTCTCACATTTGATAAATAACACCTGCCTTGGTCTAGTGCTTTCTTCTGACTCTGTTTATTAACAATGTTCGAGATTTTTCTTCTCCCATGATGGGTACTAAAGGCACAAAATTCAAACTAATCATGCCGAGAGGTGGTCTCCAGCCATCCGTGGCTGGGAGCCAGGCAGTGGCATTTTATTTGTCCAGGGCTGACCGGGGCAGCACAGCTTTAACGGAAAGAGTTCTGGTTCTGGAGTCAGACCCGGAGGTCATCCTGATGCTGCCCCAGCCTCTGAGTGGCCTGGAGCAAGTACAGAACCCTGTAAGCCTCAGCATGAGGATCACCTGAAAAGAGGGGTTTCCTACCTATAAAGTGATTGCTGAGGAGTCAACAGTATGGAAAAGCACCTTTAAAGTATTAAGTGCCACATGAACCTTATTGAGCCACCTCTCATCCTCCTGGTCCTAACTCCCTTCTGAGCCTGGTCACCCACACCACCTCGGCAGCCCCTGCTGCGGGGCCTGCTCTGGTAACTACTGCTGCGTACAAACCACCTGAAAGGCAGAGCCATACAAACAACCATTTCATTATGCTCAAGGAGTCTGTCCATCAGGAATTCAAAAGGGGCGCAGCCAAAGTGGCTTTCTGTGCTACATGACGTCTGAAGCCTCCGCTGGAAAGAGGCAAAGACTGGAGTCATGGAGACGCCATGCCTGGGCACTGGAGTCACCTGAGGGCCTGCTCACTCCTGCCTGGCTGCTGGCCAGACCACCTACACATGGTCTCTCCACAGGACTGCTTGGGCTTCCTCACAGCATGGTGGCTGGGTTCCAGCAGCTGATGTCCCAAGGGAGCCAGGTGAAAGCTGCGTTGCCTTTTATGACCTACCCTCCGGGGACACATAGCATCACTTAGCTGTAATCACATGTCCACTCAGATTCATGGGGAGGGAACACAGGCTGCCCTCCTGATGGAAAGACCTGCTGTAAGAATAGTATGTGGGTGAGGGACACTGTTGTGGCCATTTTTTGAAAAGTCGACCTGCCAGAGGGTCTGAGTCACTAGATGGATGAACGAGCTGGCCAGGTGGAATTCTGGACCAGGATGGAACTTGGCAGGAGTCATCTCCCTCTATTACTGGCTCCAGGGGTCCACTAAGTCCAGCACTAACTGTCCCCATTTCAGGAAACTGGCCAGCGAAAGGCTCACCAAGACTGTCCCAAGGAGAGGGGGGGGCAGACTGCACATCGCCCTGTCCTCCCTCCCCTGACCCCTCTGCCTCCCCTGAGGCCTGAGCTAGTTTGGCATTTACACCTCCCCATTTCCCAGAGTGACCCCTGCCCCCGGTCCATGGGCAGTGCTCCCCAGGACCACCCCTTCGAGGTGTTTGTGGTACACCTTCGCTACTCAGAGGCCAGCACAGGCATTACCTGGGAACTTTCTAGAGATACAGACTCTCTGGCCCCACCCTAGACCTTGTGATCAGAACCTGCATTCTAACAAGCTCCCCAAGTGACTCTAAGGCTGAGGCACCAGAGAAGGGGAAAGAGGACTTGATCGGAAAATGCAAGCAGTTGGGTTTCAATCCTGACTTTGTTCATTTGTCAGCTGAGCAAACTTGGACAAGTTATTTAACCTCTCTGAGCCTCAGTTTCCCTAATATGTAAATTAGGTATCAAAGCTACCTCAGAAGGTATGTGTGTGTATTGGCAGCCAGTAAAGTTTTTAAAAAATCTTTATTGTTGAAAGTATTATATATGTCCCCCTTTTATCCCCATTGGCCCCTTCTAACAACCCCCTCCCCTCCCCAACCCCCCCCCCTCCTGCCCCCGCTGCCACCAGCCCCAGGCCTGCACCACTCTATTGTCTGTGTCCATGGCTTATGCACATATGCATATAAGTTCTTTGGTTGCTCTCTTCCCACCCACCCTTGCCTTCCCTCTGAGATTTGACAGTCTATTCCATGCTTCCATGTCTCTGGATCTATTTTGTTCAACAGTTTATTTTGTTCAAGAGATACCACATGGGAATGAGATCATGTGATACTTTTCTCTCTCTGACTGGCTTATTTCGCTTAGTATAATACTCTCCAGGTCTCTCCACGCTGCTTCAAAGGGTACGAGACCCTTCTTTTTGACAGCTGCGTGGTATTCCATGGCGTAAATGTCCCACAGCTTTTTTACCCACTCCTCTGCTGATGGGCATTTGGGCTGTTTCCAGATCTTAGCTATTATAAATTGCAGGCAGTCAGTGAAGTTTAACTCCAAGGAAAAGCCCAGCACAGCCGTGAATCCCGTGCCCAGGCGTGGCCTCTCCTGAAGGCTCCCCTTGCCTTGGGGTCCGTGAGGAGACAGTGGGCAGAGTGTCCTGGCCCCGAGGTCAACGCTGCTAGAAAAGTGCAAGGCCAAAGCGAAGGCGGAGGGCTTCGGGAAGCCTGCTCTCCTTCGGAGATGGTATTAATTTTTCTAATAGACACTGTTAATCACCCACTTACAGGAGTGCTGACAGGGGCCTTTGTTGCCCTTTGGACTCTGGAAATTAGATCAGTTCCCTCCACAATTTACTTGTTCTAGGAAACCCGACTCCCCTGGCAGCAAGGGGCCCTGCCAGGCCAGGGGGCTGAGTGAGGACTCGCAGACCACAGAACCGGGCGTGGTCCCTACACCAGGCACCAAGCTCCTGCCACCGCCAGTGCCCAGCCTGCCGGCTCCAGGTGTGTGTGTGTCGGGGTGCGAGGACCCTTAAGCTAAAAACCATGCATCAGTGTGATCCTAGAAAGCAGGAGAGCTGGTAGAAAATGGTACCAGGATATTAAAATATTCAGAACCTCTAAGCCTCTATTTAAAATGTACACCAGATGATCTCATCCTACCCCCACGCTGCACGCTTTCAAGGGAAGTAAAAAAATCCTAAGTAAAGATTAAAAGAAGAAAGCTCAGTTCTTACTCTATCAGCACCGAGGCTCCAAGTCCTCCCTGAGCTCTAACTCCAAGCCTCACTGCTGTCCGTTTCCTGCCACTGCCTGCACAGCACCAGCAGCACGGAGCTGGCCCGCGAGCACACGGTGGGGGGCAGCTCTGGAAGACTAACCCCCCAGGAGGCAGGAAATCATCTCTCCACATCCCCCCCTTCCCAGGGAGTTCTGGTTCTGTAGGGTCAGATGGTCCAGGTGCCTGAAGGGTCTTGCTAAGCACCACCTCCTCCTCCCCAGCTGAGAGTCCAGACAATCACCAGGCTCACGCTGCCCGCAGAGATGGACACAGCGCTGAGGGGACATGCGACTTCTTTCCCAAAGGAAATCGGCATTGAGGTTACTTGGTGAGGTAGAAATAAAGCCCAGAGAAACACTGAACCATGGAGATCAGGGACTTTCTAGAAGGAATCTGTTATGGAAAACGCTGCTACTGCTGACTGCCCGGTGGACCAAGTTTCAGTCCCGCCCTGGGCCTTGGCCTTGCTGTCAGCATCGCACCAGCCTGCCCCTCAGCTGCCTGCACAGTTTGGAGAATGAAAGCCATGCCATTCTACAGACACAGTCTTGGATTAAAATATTTCAGAACATTTCAACCCCATGTGCAGGTGCTGCGCCAATGCTAACAGTGGTGATTCTCTCACAGCAGAGCCACGCGAATTGAGGTCCACGCTGGGTCTTCTGTGGCTCACCGTGGGGCTGAGGCCAAGTCCCTTTCCCAGCGCAGGCCCTGAGAGGAATCCACCATCCCCGCCTCCCACCTGCTGGACACATGCCAGAGACAAACTGATAAAGAGTGCTTGGAAGTGAGAAGGTGCTGACAGCTGATCACACCTCGGTGGCAGATGCCCCGGGGGGGGGGGGGCGGGGGAGCCAGGCCTCCTCCATGCCATCTGCCCAACCACGGCCCGGCCTGTGTAATCTGGTTGATACGGAGGAGCTGTGCAAGCGCCAAATCTCCTGGCCAGCCTTAGGGAAGCCCATCCCGGGGGAAGGCTTTGCTTTTGGCCCTCACCGCACTGGGCCTGGCTTTGAACTTAAAAGCCAAGGTCAAGGGACCTCTACTGGTGGGGCGGGGTCTCTCGGGTCCCCTCTACCTCTAGGAAGGATTTGGAAGGCCTGCTAAGCTTTCATCCCAGACTGTGGACCGATCATGGACTAAAATGTGAATGGGCCAAATGGACTGGCCGAGGGGTCAGTGTGTGTGACCAGGTATGTCAGTAGGGCTGCCCGGTCCCCCTACTGCCTCACCCAGAACTGCCTCCACCTTCCCACAATGTCTTCCTCACTTGCTGATCACAGCTTCACTGCTCAGCGTCTCAGCTCCTCTGGGGACTGCCATCCACCTTCCCAGCAGCCAGCAGTCATCAAACCCATCTATCCACATGCAAGTGCCCAGAGGAGAGCCTCCTCCTCCTTCTAGGAGCTTCCATCAGGGGCAGAGCAGAGGAAGAGGGGACGGGGTGGGGACCTTGCGCCATAAGGACCCAGCGTTGAGGTGGTTGGGAGGAAAGAGGGAGGTGTTCACGTCCAAGCGAGGAGGTGGTGCTGTGGACAGATGGGGCCTTGCAAGGTGACGCCTGGTCCCCACAGATGCAGCTGGTCCTGCCTCCGGCCCCAGCTCCTGGGACCACATGAGAGGTGCCATTTCACATGATGCGTGTCATTCACGATTGTACACACAGGTCTGTGAGTGGGGTGATGCCAGAGGAAGCTCACACTGCCCAGAACTAGAGTCCAGGATGCGCCCACGGCCGCTTCCAGAACCCTCGGCCTCCTGCCTGGCTGCCCACACTCCCGGTCGGCGCCAGCTCTGAGTTCTCCCCACCTCCCGATGAGACGCCTGCATCGTGTCCAGCTCGATGTTGGCGCCTCGGTTTTCCTCTTAGCTCTCCTCGGGGACTTCCTTTCGGGGCCTGTTAGAGCAAGCGCGTGTGCAATAAATGGAGCCGCTTAGCAGCAGCTGGCGAGTGTTTCCAATGAGTTGGAAAATCAGGAGGAATGTCTCATGAAATACGGTGCTCACACCGCAGCTCGGACGTGCGGGCTAAGTGCTTTGTGATTAGGTCTGCCTCTACACCTCCCCCCTCCGTCCCCTTCTCCGCCCTCCCTCTCTCCTTCCCCAGAGTTTTTAAAGTTAAAATCTGCCTAAGTATTTTATTAATATGTTGTAAGAGACGCTTCTTCAAATAAATGGTTGTTTGCCTTAGGGCTCAATGTGATCTTTTGCGGAGAGCAGGGTGTGTTGGCTTATACATGTGCATGAGTTTCTGAGTGCGTCCCTGTGTGTGTAGGTGTCGAATAAATGTTTACTGATGATGCCTATCCATACAGGTGTCATTGCACTTGTGTGTGTATTTGTACTTATCACACACACACCGGGCTTCAAGAGTTATATGGACTCTACTTTTAGTTTCTGAATGTCTTGAGCAGATATACTGTCTAGGTGCATGGACAGAGAGGGCACTCAGAATGCTACCAAGATGTATTTTTCTAATTGACCACAACCTCCCTACACACACACACACACACACACACACACACACACACAGTTTCGGGACTTGAAGCACAGGGAGGCCAAGTCTCCAGAGTCAGCTGCCCCTCTTCTGAGCAAAATAATCCAGTGCCTCCTTCCTGCCCTCCTTTCACTCCTTCCTCTCCTGTGCTCCTCCTCAACTGTGTCTCTTTCTTCCCAGCCTCGTCTTCATTTCCCCTTCTCCAAAGAGCCAGATGTCAGACATGCTTGACAAGGATGCACAGAGCACAGACATCAGAGCCCAGATTCTCATTTCACGGACGAGCAAACTGAGGCTCAGATGCCGAGAGCTTTCTCCCGCGTGCCCAAGTTGGCCACGGCAGAGCCCAGCCCGGAGCCCGGACTTTCCCAGCCTGTTCCACAACCCTGCCCTCCGTGGGGGAAATACAGTTCTTGAGTCCTTCCCTCCACCTCAAGCCCCACCCACGTCAAAGAGTCAGGATAACGTGAGTGTAGCCAGTAAATATGACCAGGGAGTGAAGTGAGTCTAACATTTGCTCAGCTAACAGTCAACCAACCAACTCCTCTCTAGGATGTAAGGACTTCGAAGGATGCTTTTTCCAAAGAGCATGAGGTGGGGAGCTGAGACCCAGGAGCAATGATCCTCTGCTCTCGGACCTCCTGTGTGACTTAACAGGGGCAATCCTGGTCCCCACATGCCCTCAGCTCTGGCATGTGGCCATCAGCGTGCTGGTGCCAACCTGCATAACCCCCGGGGAGAAATGACGGGAAAGTGCTGGCAGAGAATCCCAGGTTTTAGCCCAGGAAGGGGTAGAAGAGATGATCCTCTAAGTCAGTCCCTTGGGTTACACAGGAACTCCACACACAGAGGCTCAATGACCCGCCCTGGGCCACACAGCAGGTCCAGTGCTCTGCATTCCTGGGGCATCCTTCTGTTTCCAGTCCTTCCATCCATTCTCCCATGTATAGTTGGTCCTGCGACACTCCTTGGAGAACAATGCTGGGGAGGTCATGGGTTTGACCTGCTCGCAGATGAGGACACTAATTCTAGATGACGCACCCACCTGGCAAGTGGCATCCCCATCAGCCCAGCTCAGCCATCTCTCTTTTGTCTGCCACACCCATCATTCCTCTGCTTCCCTGGAGACAGAGCCACATGGAGGGTTGCAGGAAGGACGTGGGTTCTGGGACAGGAAGGTGTGCCCCAGCTCTTCCGTCCACCTGGAACCCCCTCCAAAACACTGCTCTCCCTGCCTCCCTAGCCAGCATCCAGACAGGGATGACTAGGGAAGGGGCTGCTGCGGAGAGTTCTTCTCCAAAGGCTGGAACGCCCTCTGCTGTTACAATGGTGAATTGCAGGGCCCCAGCCCACGTTCAGAGATTGTCCTTTGAATCAGTCAGGCAGCTGACCTATGTCCTATCAAGAGGAAGGATTTACAGAAAAGGGCCAATGGAGAACCCTTCCTTTTACCGGGTGTCAGAGCTGAGTCTACCCTCTGGGGACTCCGATGGGGAGGGTGTGGGACTCAGGAGGAGAAAGTAGGGGCTGACTTCATTCTTTGCTAGGGAAATCCTTCCTCTTTGGACTTAGGGTGAACCTCAAGTCCCCACCCTTTCTCCCCTTTGTCCTCCCACCTCAAAGGCCAGGCTGTGCTGATGGAGTGGGTGGGCCAAAAGGAGCCTGGAGAGCCAGGGCTTCTGTGGAGATCGTAGTCGCCCCTCCAGCCTAAGTGTTAACAATGTTCCTTTGGGCGACACTGAGCCTGTGTCAGCATAGAGTAGCCGCAGGAAGAGCCCAGGGCATGTGGGATCTGGCTCCGTCTCCACCGCTTACTGCTAGCGTTTGACTAAGCCACGTCTCTCTGTGCCTCGGTTTCCTCACTACAAAGTGGGCTTGACCATAGGCTGCCTCACGACTCAGAGGGGGGGCCTGGAAAGTTCATTCAGGGGACGGATATGCTGCTAACCAGCGAACGGTGGTGATGCCACCGTCCTCGGGTTTCTCTCCCATGACACGGGCCACCATGGAAGGAAGGTGTGGACAGAGCCAAGCCAACTTCCCTTGGCCTCTCCCTGCCTGGATCCTGCCGCTGGACAATTCCGTCTTGGCTCTTGACAATGTCCCCAGACTCCCCCATCAAGGCAAGGCATCCCAAGGCTGTAAAAGTACAAACGCTTTGTGGGGCAGCACCCTCTGTGAACACCAGGTGATCCCCTCCACTGTCAGCCTCCTGGCAGGCAGGGCTGAGAGCCAGGGACATGGCCCAGAGCAGGCTGGGGAGGGTCTGGAAGGACTGGGGGAGGGCAGTGCTGCTCCAAGAAGGAGGAAAAGAGCAGGTCACAGTCCCTGGGACAGCAGGAGGCCCCCGGGATAGGGGCATGGAAGGAGGTGGGGTGTGGGGTGTGGGGTGTGGGAGAGACAGCTTTCTCAAAGTTGGGGATTTCCGGGGGCCAGCTCTGAGTTGACTTTACCTGGCAGAGCTCAGGAGCACTGGCTTGGGGAGAACTGGCGGTGAGAAGGGGTTTCCTGTCCCTGAGTGGGGGGGCGTCTACTGAACCTCACTGACCTCGCCTGAACATGGGAGTGGTTACCCTACCCCAGTGCAGGTAAACTGCTTCCCCAGGGAGCGGCACCCAGGAAGCACACCAGAAGTACTATTGCTATTATTATTGTTGTGATCATCATTGTCATGTCCCAGCCCCCTTGTTTTCTTCATGATGTTCCTTTACTTGAATTTCAATCTCCTCATCAAAAAAAAATAAAAAATGAGGATCTCTGCCCCTCCTTAGATATAGGGTTGCAGTGGGAAGAGGGAGAGCGGACCCCAGGTGCATCTGCGGGGAAGGCCCCAGAGGGACCCAGAACGCCGTTATTGAAGGCTAAATGTTCCGTGGCGAAAAGCGGCTGTAGCCATCTTTGCATCCACTTGATGTGAGCGGGCACACTGCTGTAACGTCCCAGTGCTGCCGTCAGCACGGGGAAGGTTCAGCTATTTGTAACCATGAGACGCATGAGCGGCATAAAGATCAAACGGCGGAGGGAAGCGCGTCTGGCTTACCTGAGAAAACAGGGCTATTTGCTTTGAACATGACTGGAATTGATCCGTGGCCCGCTGCCTCAGACACGCTGCCCAGGGCTGCCTCAGGGGACCAGGGGGAGACAGGGCTGGGGGTGAGGACAGAGACAAAGGAAAGAGAGCACACATTCCTGGTCGGACTCCACAGAGAGAGAGTCGAGTAGTAACTCCCAGTCCGGTGCCATTGTGGATGCTAAAAGTCCTGACTCCCGCCTGCTGCTCTGAGAATACCATCTGCCCTCCAAGAAGCCTCTGAGACACCCTCGGGTCTGAACCGAGTGCCTCATGCTTGGTCCCAAGCTGTTCTGGGGAGCATCCCAGGCTACTTCTCTCCCTGCTCTCACCCAGAGAGGCAGAGGACCCCAAGGCACCAGGTCTCCAAGGTTTAACTTGAGGTGATGCCCTCGACTGGACTTGGGAGGTGGCAGGCGATGGAGAGAAGAGAAGCAGGACAGAAACAGGTCGGGACCCTGTTGATGTCCCCTCAAGGCTAGGACCGCCTTTTATCTGCACGGAGCACCCTCCTACCAAATGGTCGTCCCAACTTGCTCCTTGATGTCCATTTGAAATGGTTCCCAGCATTGGGAGAGGGGCTGAGAAGAATATCATCTGGCCCAAACCTCATTCCCCAAGGGATTCCCAGAGACACCCATCCTCCTTCACATTCTCCTTCCAGACCCTGGGAAGATCTCTGGCCCTCAATTGTGTCACCTGTAGAGTAAGAGTAGTTGTGGATCAATGCTCTCCGAGGACCCAACTCCTAAGTTCTAACCTTCTCAATGATGCTCCCCCTCCCAACACCATTCATAGCACACCCCACACTCACACTCGATGCGGTCAGTTTCATTTCTCAGCCTCTTTCTCGGCGTAGCATCCCTTTGCCCTCCTGGTTAGCAAGGCCTGTACCTTTTGGCAATGAGATTCTGACGGTCACCTCCTTCTCCCCTCCCCCCACCCTGCCACACTACAAACTTCCTCCCAACTCATCCTCACCATAGTTATAGCTTCAGTTAACTCTTTTTTTTATTGTGGCAAAATATACATAATATTTATAATTTTAACCACTGGTAAGTATACAAGTCAGTGGCATTAAGGGCATTCACAATGTTTATGTCATTTTCACTAGCTATATCCAAAAGTGGGCCATCATCCCCAAGATAAAGTCTATACTCATTAAACAATAACACCCCATACCACCTGCCTAGTAACCACTATTCAACATTGTACTCAATGAAGTTGTCTATTTTAGGTGCCTCATACACAGAGAATCATATAGTATCTGTCCTCCTGTGTCAGGCTTATTTCACTCAGCATAATATTTTCAAGGTCCATTTATATTGCAGCATGAGTCGGAATTTCCTTTCTCTTATGGCAGAATAATATTTCATTGTATGTGTAGACCACATTTTTTTATCCATTCATCTTCCCATGAACACTGGGTTATTTCTACTTCTGGCTATTGTGAATAATGCTGCTGGGAACATGAACACATAAATACCTGTTCTTAGTTCTCTTCGGTATACAGTAGGTCATATGGTAATTCTCTGTGTAACTTTTTGAGGGTCTGACACACTGTTTTCCCCCGTAGCTTAAGTATTTTACATTCTCACCAGCAATGCATGAGGGTTCCAATATCTCCACACCCTCACCAACACTAATTCTCCGTTTGTCATTTCAGGTGTCTTGGTAGATGTTAAGTGGTTTCATTTCACTCTTAACTTCCCTCAACACCCATGACACGTACTTTCATCTGATAATAGCCCTGACCTCCTGGCACAGTAGGTGTAAGGAATGCATTTGGAGACTGAAAGCAGGAACTGTGTCTGCTTCCCTCAAGGTCACCATTCTCATCTGCACGCACCACTAGGTGGTGACCAAGAGTGACTTGGGGGGTGGGGGTGGGGGTGGGGGCGGGCAGATGCTATTTTGGTCACACCTATCCACCTTAGACTAAGTCAGAGTCCAGCTGTGTCCCTCCTTCTGGTTGACAGAGCCTGGAATGCCAGAGGACTCCGGGACAGTTTTTAATGAACAGGAAGCAAAAGAAATAAAAAGGGATTAAACAAAGAGGAAGTTGGATGGCCCTGAGACTAAAGGGCAGGACCCGGGAGCTGGAAGAGATTGGAGGGGGGAACTAGACAGAACCAGTCCCCAGAGAGGCAGGTTCTGCAGGTCCCTCTCGGCACCTGATTCTACGCCTCACGGACCTGAACTGGACAATTACGGGTTCTGTCGCCCCTGCCACTTAGCCCCACGTAGGCTCCAGTGGGTTGAGGGGCTGCTGCTTTCTGGGGCTCCTGCTGGGCCAGAGGTAGCCTGGGGCAGCCCCAAGAACTCAGCAGGGCCCTGGCAAATGGGAGAATACAGCTTCTTCCAGTACAGCTGTTGCTCTGGGCATTGGAAGCAGGTCACTGGGGCCCTTCAAGGGGTGCAGCTACTCCCCCAGAGAAAGGGTGTGGGAACAGAGCCACAGTAGAACCTGTGTGGTCCTGCTATCTCGTCACTGGCTCCCTCTCTGCTTCTTCTTATCCAAACAGCATGGAAAAGGCAGAGGTGCTCAAAGCTCACTTCCCCAAAGGGGGCGAGAGGGAAGAGCTGGACAAGAGAGGGGATCCA
The DNA here is from genome assembly GCF_014108235.1 of Myotis myotis. NCBI lineage: Eukaryota > Metazoa > Chordata > Mammalia > Chiroptera > Vespertilionidae > Myotis > Myotis myotis. The sequence continues at coordinate 60,716,804 of NW_023416315.1, forward strand.
GAGTCAGCACACAGTTGGGGGGGCGGCGGGGCAGGGGTGGAACACGTGGTCAAATGTAGAATGGGCTGTGTGGGTCTAAACCGAAATGCTCTCCCCTCTCCAGCTGCAGCTCTGCCCGTCTCCCCGTCTCGCTCCCACTTACTATCAAAGCAGAATGTATGAAGGGCTCGAGGCCTTGGCTATTCCTTTCTTTCCATCTAACTTTCCGCAATCTCAAGTGAACAGCTTGGCTGCTTCTGCCTGTCAGGGAATTTAAATTGCAGATGGGCTGGGGAGCCAGCCGCCCAGCACAGCCCCTCTGTGCGCACCTCATTGCCTAGCAACTCGTCTGCGAGAACTTTCCGAAGCAGCCGAGAAAGTTCGACTCCGGAAAGTGCCCTTGACCCAGGGCATCTCATGAGGAAAGAGAGGAGTTTCGCAGGGAGGGGAGGGCGCCAGGTGAGAGTTCTGCTCCTGTCACACAGGCCAGCAAGGCAGCCGGGCCGAGGTCAGCACTGCTCCCACCATCACCATCCGTGTGTCCTCCTTCGGCAAACAGAATCCTCACGGGTGTTTGACATTTCGTAGTTATGGAGGCTGCTTTCAAACCAATAAATGCTTCCTGTCTTTTCTATGTGCCCCTCCCATTCACACACCAACAGGGAGTGAAGAAAGACAGTAATGAATAATGCCCACACACACACACACACACACACACACACACACACACAGAGGCCAGTGTTTATGCTGCTAAAAAACAAACCGCCCACACACCCCTGCAGCAGCGACAAGGAGAGCAGACCCACCTGGTCCACTCCCGCTGGGACCACCTGCTCCACGATGCCCTCCGCCTGGGTCAGAGTTGGTGTTAACTCAATAAAGCATTTGCTACACTTCGCACCCTAGTCTGAAAGCAAAGAACACCCCCGCATGCTTCAGGCTATAATCCAGGCGTACGCCTTCATTTCCATAACTGGCTTTGGGAATAAAATGTAAATAGTAGCCCAATGTGTCTGTTTGGCTCAGTCTGCACAAGTGGGTGTTCCACCAACTCTGAGGCATAGCATGCCCTCCTGGGAAGATGTTTCCACGTCAGACACACCCATCTCTACCTGTGTCGCTATGAAAATACACAGCTAAGGTATTTTCTGGGTTAATTATGAGTTGAATCCCCCCCCCCACACACACACACACACACTGAAAAAGAAAAGACATGTTCTGAGACCCCAGGACCTCCTAGATGACCTTGTTTGGAAATAGGGTCATTGTAGATATAATTAGTTAACATGAGGGCATATTAAAGTAGGGTGGCCATATGACTGCTGTCCTTCAGAAGCTGGGACAGCCTGGTGAAAGCCCAGGCCAGACCATGGGAAGATGGAGGCAGAGACTGGGGGCAGTGGGGAGCCACGCTCACCAAAGATTGCTGGCTGACCAGCAGAGGCCAGCAGAGGTGAGGACGGCTTCCCGCCACAGGCGTCCAGGGAGCCCAGGCCTTGATTTTGGATTTCTAGCCTCCGGAACTGTGAGAGGACACATTTTGTTGTTTTAATTCACCCGATTTGCAGCCCTAGGAAATAATACAGTTCACCTTTGTTATTCTGTTGAAAGGGACAGAAAGGCCCACTGCTGGCAGTGACAGCTGGGTGTGACATCGAAATGCGTCTGCACAGGACAGAGCTGGGCCGCCTGGAGGCAGATGCTGGCGTGGGATTTTGGGGGGTGAAAACCTTTTGACCTGCAGCACAGACATGGGTGTTGACTTCTTGGCTAAATTGTTATTTTTCATTAAAGTATACAGAATCTAAAAAAATACATATATAAATGAGCAAGCAAAATAGAAACGGACTCATAGACACAGAGAACAGACTGAGGGGAGGGGATTGAGGGGCCGAGTGAAAGGTAAAGGGATTAAGGAGTACAAATTGGCAGTTACAGAGCAGTCAAGGGATGTAAAGTAGAGCGTAGGGAATATAGTCAATAATATTGTAATAACTATGTGTGACGCCTGGTGGGGACTGGAAATACCAGGGAGCACTTTGTAAAGTATATGATTATCTAACCACTATGCTGTACACCTGAAACTAATACAAAACAAGATTGAATGTAAACTGTCATTGAAAAATAAAATTTAAAAAGCAAACAAAAACAAAAAAAAGAACAAAAGTTTGCTCAGTAGCTGATCTTGGCCTAGAGTGTTCTGTGGGGAGCAGTGCTTTTTAGAGGGTCAAGGCCGTGGAGGCCCCGGCACCCTTACCCTCGTCGTTCTCGACCCATCTGTCCCACCGCTGGCCATTTCTCAGAGGCTGCCCGGTCCTGTCATTTAGCTGGTCTGCACCTCCCAGGAGAAGAACGTCTTCCAGGAACATGCCATATCCTTCCCTGGGTCCCAAAGAATGTTGTGAACTTAACAGGTGCTCAATAAATGTGTTTTAAATCGATGCATGAGGCACCAAAATATAAAATCCATGATTTGCACAAAGACTCAGAAGAGGAGTCACCAGTGGAGTTAGCCCTCAAACCCATTCACTTCTGAATTACTGCTATATTATCAGTGACCCATTCATTGTGGAATTAATCAGTGTTTCTTTATAACTCTGTTCACGTCACATCAAGCACCTGACTTTACCTTCACAGAAATTCCACCAGGTAGGTCTGGAAGGTGTGGTCACCTCTTAGGTCAGAGATGGAGACAGCGGGGATCTGAGCATGAGACCGGTGAGAAAGCTGGAAGGGAGTGGGCCAAGGTGGGCGAAGGTGGTGCAGACCCACTTTCTGGTAGGGCAGGTTACTTCACCTCACCTGACGACTATCAGTGTCACCAGCCTGTTCAATGAAGGTGCTTTCTCCTGAAACATTCCACACAAGGACTCTTGGACCTCCAGTTTCCCAACTGTGCTAGACACAGAGTCACCCAGCCCCCTTTCTGTGGTCAGAGAGAAAGCCCCTCCTGACAGCTCCTGCAAGATCAGCTCATCTTCAGGGACTGACGAGGCACAGGTAAGAAAGGGCAGGTCATTTTTTCCCTGATGAGCAATTCTCACTCCAGAGCCACAGGGTTCTGGGGCCCATGTCACAGATTTAGTTCAACTTCTTCCTCTTCCCAGTCCTACTTCTCCCCCTTCCTTCAGAGGGGTTGATCCCTAAAATTCACCTTGTAGTCCAAACTGCACCCCAGCATCTCTGTCCAGAAGTCCCACCTGCAACACCAACTCATTCATCTGCAGACTCTCTTTAATTGCAGAAAAATACACATAACATAAAACTTACCATTTTGACCATTTTTAAGTGTACCATTCAGTAGCATTAAGTACATTCACATGATTATGCACCCATCACCACCACCCATCCCTAGAACTTTTTCATCTTCCCCAACTGAAACTCTGTACTCATTAAACACTAACTCCCCATTTCCTCCTCCACCAGGAACCTCCATTCTACTTTTTGTCTCTACGAGTTTGGCAACTCTAGGGACCTCAGATAAGTGGAATCATACAGTATTTGACCTTGTGTGTTTGGCTTATGTCACTTGGCATAATGTCTCCAAGGTTCACCCACGTTGTAGCATGTGAACTAATTTCCTTCCTTATTGACGCTGAATGATACTACATTCTGTGTATCGACCACATTTTGGCCATCCAGCTGTAGATGGGCACTTGGGTTGCTCCCACCTTTGGCTTTTGTAAACAATGCTGTGCAGATATATTTTTATCTTACACCAACTTACCCCCATATACAAATGGGCCTTCCTAGCTCCCTTCAGGATGACCGAGAGCATGTAGTCAGCATCTCCCAATCCTGGGGGTATAAGGGACAATTGCTCCAACCCCCACTGCCTCCAGGATGGTTGCCTTCCATACCTGGTGTCCTGGGCAGAGGCACAGATGTAGACAAACAGATGAGGCAATATTCGTTTTCTAAGGTGCCAAAGGTACACACGTGTAGAGGTGAGGAATGAACGAAAAGTACTAGGGCAGCCCAGAAAGGGGTTGTGTCCTCTGTCCTCTCTGGGCCATCTTCCCCTATAACACCACAATACTGCCTGTGTGTGACATTCCTTGTGGAGGTGACAGAAGGTGAGCAAAGGGTTCCCTCCTCTACAGCTTGCCTTGCTCAACACCCCCTACCCACACAGCTAGGGGGAGCCTCCGGAAGACTGAGATATTAGAAATAATAATCCCTGACCTAAAGAAAAAAATGATTGAATGCATTACAACAACTTTTGGAATATTTTGTGTGCCAGGCACAGTGCTAGGCATCGGCCACCTCGCCATTGAGACCACCCTTCCGAGACCTGGAGAACCCCCTAACTAGGTCTGCAAATATAATGGGGCAGAATAACCCAACCAAACGTAGCAAAGTACCCTGCTGTCCTCTCCGGAAGGTAGATTCCATCCCTGCTGTGTGCCATGACCTTCAGGGCAGTCCCCAATCCCCCTGCCCCACCCGTTCATCAACATCAACGTTGGGCTGATAGCTTTATCCAACCACCAGCAGAGCCATGAGCCAGCCCCTACCTTCAGAGAGCCCCCTACCGTGTCCTTAATACCCACCTCAGCACCCATGGCCCTGAGGAAGCCTGGGGACCCTCATGCCAGTAGGGACTTGGCTGCCAGTTCTCACCTCAGGAAGGAAGGAAAAATCAAACTGAAGGCCTAGGAGCTTCCCTCTGTGCCAGAAATTTCACTGCCTGTCATAAGCCAGATATGATGCATAGCAATAATAAGGCCTCTTGAACTTCCCATTAAGTGCTGTCAGCAAATCACGTGATTTCGTTTTTAATAATGCACATATCTGGCCCCTGCAAAATAATGATGATGCTATCTCCACCGGCTGGCGATAAACAGAGCTCCCTCCCGAGCTAGGGAGACACAGCCACTTCCCATCTCCATGAGGAGCCAGGAGAGGAGGAGGGAGGGACTCAGCCCACTGTGTGGTCTTGGACTTCACACCTGTGCTCTTCATTACAAATAAGGGAGGGTTCCCAAACTTCCCGGCCTTATACCCAACAGTCACAGTCCCAGTAGCCTCCCCAGCTTCCCTAACTAACCCAGGAGCCCTCCCTTGTTCCCACTCCAAGCCCTGTGTTGTGTTATTTGTAGCATTCTAACGGCTCACTTTTTCAGCGCATCTCTCATGTCACAGCATGCCTGGGAGGGTAGGAAACATGCCCGTCTTGTTTATAATTCAACCCTTGGGGCCTAGCACATTGCTTGACACACAGTAGGGCCTCAGGAAGCATTTGCTGAGTAACTTAGTATTAAATGCTCAGTAAACCCTGCTCCAGTGAATTAAGCCATGTCTCCTATTAGCATGTCTTGAACCTGAGCATGCACCGGAATCATCTGAAAGGCTTGTTAAGCCACAAACCGCTGGGCGCTACCCCCAGTTTCTGATGCAGTAGGTGAGGGGTACCTGTGAATTTGCATTTCTAACCAGCTCCCAGGTGATGGCAATGCTACTGATCCAGGGACCCCACTTTGAGATCACATCTGAGAATTGCAGACACCCATTTCCTGCCCGTCTTTTGCCTTCTAGTCAAATTCGGTGGAGCTGCCCACATAAGTATGTGACAAAAGCAGAAAACGGTGCTCTTCAATCCACTTTATCCCATCTGAGTAAAACACTTCTTATTCCTAATAGTGGAGAGGGAAATTGAGGCCATTAGATGCAAAGTGAGGTGCGTTTTTCAGCAAGCCCTGGCAGAAACGCATAGAACCCTGTGTACCAGATTCAGCTTCCTGTTCTGATCGCTGAGCTGCACTTTTCTGACACCCACTGTAGAAATGAGTTGGCTTCCAAGTGGCTTATTAGAGAACAAATTATTCCCTGTTTTGCTACTCCTTCCATTTGAGTTAATCTGCAAGTCTAAAGTCCAAGCAGGTGCCAGAGTTATTCCTGCAACTGGCACCAAATTGCATTGAGAAAGCACAATTAGCACTTCGTTAATGTGCCTCTGAATGGGATAATCTACATATTACCCAACGGTGCCTCGGTCCCCACTGCACTTTACCTTAATGTGCCCACGTACAGATTGCCCTCCTAACAGGCCTTTGCAAATCTCAGCACTTTCCAGGCAGCAGTCCTGGCCTCTTGGTTTGGACAGATGAGGAAGGACACCTGGGTGATATAGGTTAAGAATCCCAAAAGTATCCTCTCTTCTCCCTCCTTCCTGTGCCTTCTCTTCCTGGACTACTGTGGGGCGGAAGAGAAAAGTAGGCACCTGTGCCAGGGCAGGGGAGATACAGCGGCCCAGAATGGAGTTAGAGCCCAGGTGGGGAGGGGAGGGCCCCCCCACCCCCCACCCAGGGACAGCAGCTGGGGCCTAGAGCTCGAGCACTGGGCGAGGTTTCTGTATGAGAAGGTGGATGCACTGGAACCTGGCATGGGTGTTGGAGCTCCAGCGAGGTACAGAGGGGTCCCTGCAGAAGGCAGCATAGAGATGGGTGTGGGTACCCAAGAAGATACAGGTTGAGAGGACAAACTGGCCCAGGCTAGAAGGTCAAGTTGGATAAGGAGGGCACCCATGCTAGAAAGAGGTGCTGTAGCAATGGAAGACTGATTGCATGTGGGGGGACTGATCAAATAGGAAAATATGTTTATGTTGGAGACAATAAGAGCCAGATTTCCCACTGTTAGAGAAGGAAGCTACAAATATACAAAGAAAGAAAACTAAAGTGAATCCTGAGGTGTCAGATTGGAATTTGGCTTATCTATGTGAACTCGTGGTTTTTAATACATAGATGAATATATAAATACAAGTGCAATTGTGTGAACCCATACCTATATGTAAACATTCATGTAGACATTTCTCTACTCTGTCCACCAAGAGGGCCTAGGAGCCACCCCAATACCAATGAGCACACTAGACCTCCGGATCTTGGTTTGTAAATATCATTCTCCACTGAGAGGAACCTGGCTCCTTGGAAGATGAGCTGGTTCCAGATAGGGGAGGGAAAGTCCAAAATGCACCTGAGATAGCTTACTCTTCCAGAGAACTGTGGAGACATGTGAACAGGACACAGAAATCAATTTGAAGGGACTCCCACTGGGCAACTCTGAAATAATCTGGGCATTAAAATCAATAACAATAATAAATTACACTCCATTGATTAAAATATGAAACTACAAGTTCATACTGATATAGATAAATGAAGAAATTGATAAAAAATGGGATATTGAGCCTGGCCGGTGTGCTCAGTGGTTGACTATTGACCCAGGAACCAGGAGGTCCCCAGTTCGATTCCTAGTCAGGCCACATGCTGAAGTTGTGAGCTCTATTCCAAGTGGGGAACATGAGCGAGGCAGCAGATCAATGTCTCTCTCTCATTGATGTTTCTGTCTCTCTATCCCTTTCCCTTCCTTCCTCTCTAAAATCAATAAAAACTTTTTTAAGTGGGCTATTGAGCCCTGGCCAGTATGACTGTTGGTTGGATGTCATCCCATGTACCAAAAGGTTGCCAGTTCGATGCCCAGTCAGGACACATGCCCGGTTGTGGGTTCAATCCCCAGTGGGGGGCGTGCAGGAGGCAGCCAATCCATGTTTTGCTCACATCGATGTTTCTCTCTCTCTCTCCCTCTCCTTTCCTCTCTCTCAAAAATCAATTTTAAAAAAACATTTTTTAAAAAATGAGACATTGACCTAATCTCAAAGTATCTCTACACATAGCTATTTACAAAGGGGAAGAGAGTAACTTTGAGGTGGAGAAGCTGGCAGACACCACCTTAAGCAAGTGATGAACGTTGATATCACTAGGACTGGGGTAAATCATAATCAGGTGCCTCCTGATAAGATACAGTGAGAAGAACACAGCATCACTTCAGTGAAACTCCTGCCAAAGATGCAGAGTCTAAATCTAATCATGAAGAAACGTCAGACAAGCCCGATGGGAGAACATGGATCAAATAGGTGGCCTTCAAAAGTGTCAAGGTCTTGAAAGTTTAGATTGGATTCTATGGAGATACAAGAGCAAAATGCAGTGTGATCCTTTAGCTATAAAGATGATTACTGGGGTAGCCGGCAAAACTTGACTGGAGTCTCCAGATTAGATAGATATTAGTACTGGATTCGTTCATTTCCTGCCTTTGAAGCTTGTCCATGGTCTTTATTTGTAGGATATACCAACAAAAGTATTTACAGGTGATGGGCATCATGACAGCACGTACCCTGAAATGGTTCAGGAAAGAGAAAGGTGTGTGCATGATACCTGCAGCTTTTCTCTGATTGAGATTGTTTCCAATAAACCATTCAAGAAGCTATAGCAATGATGACAGCAGAAGACTTGAGTGTCCTTCAGCCAAGTTTTTCTGGCCATGCTCTCAATGAGCTCAGCCTGCCTGGGGACACTGAGTGAGTCAGCCTCACACCACTGTGGTGAGGTCATCGGAGTCGTGCCCACCATTTCAAATATCCTGAGTGGAAGAGCGGGGCGAGGGGAGACAGATGGACTCTGTGCCCTCCTGGAGCCCTGCATTGATTTTGGAAAGGATTCAAGCCACTCAAATAGGGAAGACAGAAGTCTCTATTGCTATTGTGACCGCAGGGTCCTTGGACAATAGAGCCGTGTCCTGGCCTATGGTCCTCATGGGTGCAGTACTCTCTAGGGCAGTGATGGCAAACCTTTTGAGCCTGGCGTGTCAGCATTTTGAAAAACCCTAACTTAACTCTGGTGCCGTGTCACATATAGAAATTTTTGATATTTGCAACCATAGTAAAACAAAGACTTATATTTTTGATATTTGTTTTATATATTTAAATGCCGTTTAACAAAGAAAACTCAACCAAAAAAATGAGTTTGGGTGTCACCTCTGACACGCGTGTCATAGGTTCGCCATCACTGCTCTAGGGCTCTACCTAAAGGCCTTGCCTCCTCCTCCTCCTCATGAGGAAGGCTGGCAGGGCGGGAATGTACACATACGCTGAAGCATAACCTGGAAAGCCAAGATGCTCCTCTTAGGGGTCTGGCCTCCTGCACGCCAGGGGTGAGAAGTCTCTTACAGGGTGGCCTTGAGTTCACACCTGTGTGCCACAGAATAAACACAGAAAAGACTCACTGATTCACACCCAAGACAGGTGACCAGGTGGCAAGAGGTCTGAAAAGCATGTCATGAGGAAAGAAGACTCTGGAGAGATGCAACATCTGCCTTTAAATATTTGAGGAGGTGGCCCAAGGGAGAGACGGGATTAATCTCGTACAAGCCCAGATCAGGAACTAGAACCAATGATGCAATGATGGAAGATGTAAGGAGGTGGAGTTCAGCTCCACATAGGAAGGAACTTCCTAATACTGGATCCACCCAACATGGCCAGGTTCCCCCCCCCCCAGCCCCCGTGGTCTGAGACCCTGTGAGTGTCAAGCACACAAGACCACCTGTGAGGGAGCTGCAGATGGTCTTCATTACTCTTCAGTGTTATGATTCCAGGGAAGACCAGGTTACCTGGATGTGGCTTTGACCAGGGAAAGAAGCAGAGGTTCCGTGAGCAGGGCCAAGGTGGACATTCCTGGGCTTTGCTTAGACCAGGAGCACAGTCCTACCAAGCCAGCACCTCTCTCCCCAACAGCACACCCTCTGCCACCCGCCCCAACTCTTCTGGACTACACAGCACCTGGAGGAATTATGCCTGGGACTCGGTGGCCTCACAGAGATGTGTGGCTTCCCCCACCACCACCCTGAGGTTGCCCCTAAGTCCAGCTTGGACCATAGTCCCACCTGTTCCCAAAGCCCTCGAGACTCTCCAAAGGCAAGGCGGGTCACCTGCCTGATAAAACCTCGGCCTCATCTTTCCACCACCGCTGTCTCTTACTGTAGCCCTGGTCCACGTCCCGTCCACACCACACGGGTGAACAAGGCTCGGGCTTCAGGTTACAACTCCCAAGTGGAACAGGAGAGCCGTGCTCTTCCTCCCACCTCACCAAGAGTCGGTGAAGAAGACAAGAGGACATCCAAGTCCCAGGAAGGAAACAGTGGGCACTGCGAGGTTTGTCATCACCACCGTGCACTTGGAGACAAAGGCTAGGCCAGATGGAAAGTTTTTCACTCGAAAAGTTGTCATCCATTGGCAAGACCAACATACATGCATATACTGTATGGTTTCACATTTGCATCATTGCTTCAGTTGAATTGATTAAAAGAAGGAAACACAGTGATTTTAAGGCAAAGGAAGGGCCTTTCACTAGCACAAGAAGACGATGGTAAGGCCTAATGGGTTGTCACATTGGAGACATTATTCCCCAGGGGGCTGAAGAAAGAATTAGAGCAGTGAGATCTTATTTGACATTTGATGTTTCAATTTCCCAAGAAACACTGAGCCTGTTAAATGTTGAGCTTGGATGCAATACCAAGCAGAACCAGTGGCCAGCCCCTCCCTTCTCGACACCCTCACTGCAAGTTTTAAGGGAGACCAGGTCATTTAGATCCATTGGCACAACGCACTTTTACATAACCCATGTATTCATTCACATCACAGGTAGTTAGCAACTTTGTTTGTGTCTCAGCGTTTACTTAGCAACAAAGCCTGAAGTTGAGAACTGACAGCCAGACATTGTTTTATTTCTGGAAACCATGTTTAATTTACTTATGTGCTATTTCTGCCACACAGCATGCTCACTGATAAGCCCTCTCTGTGGCGTCATCTGTCATCTGCCCAAGGTGGCAATGCCAGTGAACACACCACAGGCCAGAGTGGACAGTGGGCTCCACCGGTGGACCTGAACCTTAGCCTCCATATTGGTTCCGCTGCTAACTTACTGTAACTTCTGGAAAATCCCCTTGAATTCCCTGCCTCTGTGATCATAACTGTTCTGTTCACTTCACAGAGTAACGAGGAAGAGATAATGAGATTGTGGATTTGAAAGTGCTCAGGAAAATAGGAAGTGCTCTACGTCTATAAAGTTAAGTGTCAGGTTTAGAGAATGGGGTCTAAACAGGGGGCTGTAAAGCAGGCAGAGGTCTGAGTCATGCTCTGGCACCAGTTTTATCTCAGAGGTAAGAAAGGGGGCACTTTGGAGGCGGTTGGGGTTATTCACAGGACAGTGGAGGGGCCAGTGAGTTTGGATGAGATAATAAAAACCTATTTCATACTTGAATGTCCACCCAATAGCCATCTAGCTTCTGCTTGATTACCTGCATTGCCGGGCAGCTCACTTCCTCAAAGACAGTGCCTTCTACCTTTGAAAGGCTTAGGAGACTTTTTAGAAGCATGAGGAAAGAGAAGAAGTATCTGTGGCCTTTTCTCTCCCAACCATTGGTCCAAGTGATACTGCAGATGCCCATGGACACCATCTGCTCCCTTTTCTGTACAGTATTGGTCCATGAGGTTGATCTTGATGCTTTCCTTCTCCTGTCTGTATGTCTCCAGTTTCTTCACTCACCTCTCACATGAGGCTCTTTGTCACCCTGGTCACCCTGCAGTTCACATGCTCTAATTTGTCCTGAACTGACTCCCAGCTCATCTCTGTGATGTGGCCACCTTGTCCTAGGCTGACAGCCTGTACATTCAGGCCTATGCAGTCACGTTCAGTCTGAGCAGCTACTGTCAGCAGCTCTAGCCTCAGCCGTGACCCAGGGGTCAGCCCGGACAAGTAGAACGCCACATGTTCCTAGTCCATTCTTGGTCCTGGCGAAACAGGAAGGCCTTGAAACAACCCAGAGAGGCAGACACAGAGCCTGAGGCCTGGCTGGATGCTGGTCAGGGCCGCACTCGGGCAAGGGAGTGCCCTGCACTTGTAGGAAATGGAAAGAGAGACCCGTTGCCATGGTGATTGTCGGGCAGCCTAGACTGTCTGCAGCCTATAAGGAAAAGGCACTGGGAAGGCTCATAGTGAGACACAGGAACCCACCCACAACCACTATCCAGCCTTCCAGGGGCGTCACCGAGTCAAGCAGCACTTGGGTGTTTCCACTGTGGTCCGGAGGGGGGGGGGCAGGGCTGACATTGTCTATCCTTCAGGAGGGCAAAAGGAAGTCTTCAGGTGTGTGCGTGTGTATGTGTGTGATGTCTGTGATGTCTGTATGATGTTTGTGTTTGTATCTATCTGCATGATGTTTGATGTGTGTATGCTGTATGTCTATGTATGACGTATATATGATGTGTATGTCTGTATGTAATTGTGTCTGTCTTTGTATGATGTGTGTCTGTGTGTGACTGTGAGTATGATGGCATGTTGAACTGACACAGCATCAATGTCCCCTTGGGCCTCTTTCTTTGTAGGCACAAGTGACTAACTCTCTTGAACAGCTGGAAGGTGAGACTTGAGGCTGAGCAGTCCCTCCTCGCCGCTGCAGCACTTTGCAGCCGCCTCTACCAGCACTAATTACATCTGCTCTAATCATCTGCTATGCGACTGGCCCCCCACTGGGGCAACTCGAGCCCAGGGGCTGCATCTTTCTTTCATAACCTGATTCCCAGCACCAGCCCTAGCACATAGTAGGTGTCCAGTAAGAGCTGCCTGGCTGAATGAATCTCTGCCAAGGACAAGATCAGGGGGGGTTGGACTTAAATAGCAGTGTGTGAGATCAAGGCTCAATTCAAGCAGCACCCATGTTGCTCTTGTTCCACTGGGGCTGGGTGCGTAATGCAGCCCTATCACCATGAAGCTCCCACCCACTGAGGGGCACACGCAGGCTGTGGCCTCCTTCCCGTGACAGGGACATGGCTGCAGCGGCAGGCGTGATGTGCACAGTCAGTGACAGCGCTGGGCGAGGAGCCCAGGAGACCTCACCCCCAGGCCATCCACTTGGCAGGTTACCAGGGAAGGAGTGGTCTTATTTCATATTTATTTCATTGTTTTCAATTTGCAGACAGTTCAATCACTCTTTTTGGTAGGTGGATTTATGTTTTTGACAAACGCATCGAATTGTGTAATTACAACAAAGAAACAGGCCGTTGCATCACTGGTCTGTTTCGTTCTGTTTTGTTTTGCTAAGTAACTGCCCGTATTTTACCTGGCCCATTTTTATTTCATGTCCACTTTCAGTGGAGACGTGTGACTGAGAAGGGAGTCAGTTCCTTCCAGCAGCTTAACCAGATATGAACCTCCTTTAGGTCCTATTTGACATTTCAAAGCAGGAGAAGACAACACAGGAAACAGAAAAAAAGGGGGGATTTGCACCCACTCCCCCTTAGAAAGAAGAGGTGCTTTTCTCTAGAATTCCCCCTTTCAGGGAAGGACACTCTGGCCAGAGAAGGAGTCCTGTGAGGACTTTGCCGTACAGCGCAGGTGCACCCCTGAAGTTAACCTAATCCAACGCTATCAAGCAATCTCTCCATTTCTGTTTCCGCCGGTCACCAATCCTTGCCCCATTTCCCTCCTCTGCCCTCCTTGGGGTTTTGGGTGAACAGCAAATTGTTAAAATTTACTTGTGAATAAACTTAATTATCATAAAGAAATGGCCACTATTTAGAAAGACGCTCTTAAAATATTTTATAGGAATAAATATTTTCCTAGGAGAATGAGCTTATGGGAGCATTTTTTTTGAAATCGTAAGACTGGAGTTTGTACATTCCCAATACTCTGCCCTTCAAAGGAGTTCTGTGGGATGCGGCTGACGCCTCCCAAGGGTCCTGCTACATCCTGGACACCGTCGGACTCTGCCTCTCAAACTGCCGTCAGAGCCGATGCACGAGCCACCCATGAAAACCAGCCCGGTTTTCAAGTCATAGAGGAGTTTATCAAGCAGGTTTCCCCTCCCCCGCATTTGAGGGCTGGCCTCCCTTGATTTTCGTTAACCTAATGTCCAACCTCAAGGTCAGGAATAGAGCAATCAGGCATCATTATTGGAATCTAGTGTCTGGGAATAAGAAATAATTCGGACAAGTAAACTCCAGACATACAATTGCTTTCGTGGAAGGGTTTGTTAAGCAAACTGATCGCATGTGTAAGTCAGAAGGAAACGATTCTAAAGCTACGTAAAAGAGCAAACGTCTCAAGCATCCACAGGTACACCTCAGATTAAAGCACCCGTCGCGTAGCATGTCCGTCACTCCCTTACGTATTGTCTTTCTCAACCCAAGACCTCCCTCCACCAACTCGCAGGAGACCTTCCTTTGTTGACCCATCTCCCTGGTGGCACCTGAGTGTAATAAAGTTGCATCTCTTTAAAGCGATCTCATAATTTGACCTTTTTGCCACAGACCAGGAAATTCAGAGCAAGCTTCCTCAAATTAGCCTGCACTGATGAGGTCTGATGCACTGGATTGAACTGTATGAAATCAGTCGTATTCAACCATTTTTGCCTTTAAAAATGGTGATTTTATGTGGTTCAATCTAATACATTTCTCTTCTGGTAGCACTCCTTTCCGAGGAACCAAACGCATTCAAGTTTCCGTGTTTTCCTCACATGTTTCCAAGAAACAAGTGGGAGCAGGGATTGAACGCCCCTGCCCCTCAGTTCACAAGTACAGAAACTGGGTGATGCAACAGAAGAAAGTCATTCAAAACACCACTGCTGCAAGCCAGGGTGAAGAGTACACCAACAAACATGAACAGAACTTAACAACCATCTCTGCTGCTTTCCCAGCATCCAGACCCGTGCCTTCTCCTTCAGAGCAGTGCGCCCGAGCAGGTGGTGGGGCAATCGAGAAACCCCTCAGGGACGAAATCCATCCTGCCTGCCCGCGAGCCATGCCATAGAGCCTGAGAGACTCTGACTGTGTGCAGACGAACCCCACGGTAACACTTCTCCAAGGCCTGGAGTGAGCAAACTCACGCTTCATAGAACGGAACCTCAGGAAACGGACACATGCAAATTAGGACTGAGACAGAAATGATTCTCATTTTTACAAGGCTCCGCATTAGCTGGTTTGATGGCCTTCCGCAGCTGGGATTCGGGCATGCAGGGATGGAGGACACCGGAGTGTGGGAATGACAGGTCTCTGCTTCCAGACAAGGGCTGGTTTGTGCTCTCGTGAGAAGGGTTTCTGATGAGAATGAAGAACTTCCTGGACCGGGAAGCTTAGACGACACTGGGGAGGGGATGGCAGCAGACTGCACAGTGTCTTTGTCTGGAGGTGTCAGAGTAAAGGAGCCCTAGTTTGAGAAACCAAGGCTGATTTTCCTTCTTCTGCCAGAGTCCTTTACGCCAAGGGCACCTGTTACAGAAGCTGTGACCACTGGGCGGCAGGCAGACAAGCCCCGGACTGAGCTTCCTCTGCAGGGCTGGGGAGCACCGCCAGCTCTCAGGAGGACTCTCCCAGCCCAGCCTCCCCAGAAGACCTGAGTGCAGGAGCCTAGTGGCATCTGCCACCTCCCACACCCTCAGTACTGTACGTCCTGGGGCAGAGAGGGGGAAAGAGGTACCTGCAGGGTGTCTCCCCTGCACCCTGAGGAGGGGGCAGTTGGGGGAGTGATTTATGTGCAGTTTATTTTTAACCAAATGACACACAGACAATGAAAATGTGAGCCAGGTTTGGATCTGCTACCAGAGGCACTCTCCACAGGCCAGCGAGGTGTCATACGCCCCGTGTTACAGAAAAGGAGCGTGTCCCAGGCCTGTAAAGCCAGACACACCTGCCACCGGCGCCCCACATCCCAGTGACTTGGGCACAGAATGCTAGTTTATGGCAACAGAATTAATGTGGCTCTAAAGGTAATTTGAAAGCGACAAGAGTGGGGAATTATCACATGAAAATGCAAATTGTTCCTTATCTGGGCTGCTCCACAGATGCTGTGATTCATCACTGAGTGTTCAGCTGTATTTCCAAGTAAGATCTCGGCGAGAAGGGGAGGAAGGCAGAGCCCAACCACATTCTGCCTGGAGAGATTTATAGCTCCTTTTATCCAGATGTAAAGCACACGCCGTTGGGAGGGAACATTAAACCTATGAAACTTCAATGTGTCATGCAGTTCTTATTTGAGGAGGCCAAAGGACACACCAGCATAGCTTCCATCCTCCAAAATCTCCTCTACCCAGACATGTACACACTTCTCATGCAATTCGCCCTTTACTTCCCCTTCTTACCTGAATCAGGGCAAACTCTTTTATCAGTCCATCCATCCATCCATCCATTCATCCATCCTTCCAGAGTTTCCTTCATTTATTTACTCATTTTTGGTGGGTGTACTGAGGAATCCATCCGTCTTTACTACTGGCCACATACACCGTTTCTGATTAAGGAAAGGGATCTGAATGGGTCTCCCCCTTTCTCTTTTGTTAGTGTTCGTAGAGGATGCCTGTTAAAGAGGAGACACCAAACTTGCGACCTGGACCAGGGCTCAGTGTGTGATCAGCAAATAATCGTCTAAAAGCTGGACTTAAGGGAAGCCATCCCGTAGACGGGTCAGGAGGCAACACTTATAAAGTACTCTTGATGTGCCAGCCACTTCTAAGTGCTTTATGAATATTAATCCATTTACCGAGCCCCATAGATAAGCGCCACCCTGAGAGTCACTGATATGTCACACTCTGCTCCTGAAAACCATCATGGAGCAAAGTCACTTAGCTCAGGGTGCTCCCTGAGGGGGCCACACTGGGGTCCTCCGTGGAGCCTCTGTCCCCCCTAGAGTGAGACATACTGGGATCCAGATGAGCGGGCTGCTGGGTGGGTGGCTTTCCCAGCCTTCCACATTCCCAGACAACCTTGTGATTCTCTGTGTGCCTCCTCCTTGCAACCTGAGAAGTCTGTCCTGTCAGCAACTGTGCCAAAGGTTACTCCACAAGTGGCTTCTTGGGCACCAATGTTGTGGGGCAAAAAGTCCCTGCAGGGCAGGGTGTGTGATAAAATGGGAAAGGGAAACTGGAGCCAGAGCCACGCTGAGTTCTGGTATAACAGACTGGGACAGCAAGAATACATTGTCCCTGGGTTCTGGAGCTAGAATCTGAAATCAAGGTGTGGGCAGGGCTGTGTTCCCTCTGCAGGCTCTAGGGAGGACCTGACCCAGGCCTCTCCTAGCTTCTAGTAGCATCTTGCTTTGTGGCAGCATAACTCCAAGCATCATGTGCACATCCCAGCACATGTCTGTGTGCAAATTTCTCCTTTGTATAAGGACACCAGTCATACTGGATGAGGGGCTCGTTCCACTCCAGTATTAACTCACCTTAATTAATGACATCTGCAATGGCCCTGTTTCCAAATGAGGCCACGTTGTGCAGTCCAGGGGTTAGGACTTCATCATGAGATTGGAAGGCTCTCAGTTCAACACACACCACAAGCTAAGGGGTATGAACTTTACAAGAGACTGTCGTGGGACTGCAGGCTCCAGTTATGGTCCCTTGCATCTGAAATTTGGATACTGGCAGTTCTCTAGCGGTCTAGAGACGGTGATGAGGGGCTGTTAGAGACCACCTACTGGGCTCCCTGTGGCCATTCAATAGCAAGGACACCAGGAGTGGTGCTCCCAGGGCTCAGATGCAGCTGGCTGACCTGCTTCATGAGTCCACATGCAGCTGGGGTAACAATATCCTTCCAGATTTTTTTTTTTGTCTAATCATTCTTTACATTTTTGAAGAAAAAAATGATTGAAATCTCCAACTGTAATTGTGGGGTTTCCATTCCTTCTTTCATTTCTGTCAGTTTTGCTTCACATATGTTGAAGCTGTATTTTCCGGTGCATTGAGGATTTTTATGTCTTCTTGGTGAATTGCTCTTCTTCTTTTGAGTCATTATGCAGTTTTGGATCCGTTTTATTCTTCAAGTTCACTCATTTTTGCTTCTGTAGCATCCGACTCGCTGTAATTCCATCTAATATCTCTCTCACTTCAGACACTATGTTTTCATCTCTAGATGCGTCCTTTCATTTACTAGCTTCTTCTTTCCCATCAACAATTGGCCGCCATGTTCCGCATCCCCACTAAGTCCAAACCTGACAAATCCGGTCTTCACTCCCCTCCCCAGTGCCACAGGGTGAAGGATCTTTCTTCCCCACTCCATCTGTTTCTACCTTGATCACACCCACTGGTTGCTCCAAACATCACTGATTAGCAGCTCAGTTCCCAGCGCTGGGAGTAGGGGAACAGGGTAGACACCCAGAGGGGGTTGCTGAGATCACTAGAAAAAAACCACCCAAAAATCAGATGCTCCCCAGCTCTGCAATCAAGCCCTGAGAACACATTCCATGCCCAGTGGACATCGGGGGTAGGTACCCTTAGAAAGCAGTTGTCTTTTGGCTCTGAGGACTCCATCCCTGCATGACCTTGGGCAGGCACCTTCCTCCCCCGACGGTGGCTCCCTCCTATCTAAATTGGGTGCACCATTTCTGGGCCCTCCATGAACTCAGGGTTACTGATAAGACAAATAAGATCATAATTGAAAGGACAGAGTTTGCTGAATGCAAGGTGGTGGCAACAGTGCTGAGATAATTAGCTTCCCTGTGCTGACAAGCTACAAATACACACACAGAAACTTTCTTTTCAGGCTTCCAGGCTGTTAAAAGATACTGTGATTTCCCAGTTCACCCCTAGAGTTCCTTTGTGTTGTCCTCAAGAAAAAAGAGAGGGGCCGATTTATTCCACAGTTGCTATTTTAGAATCCAGAGGAGCCAGGCTTGTTGATTGCAGAGAGATTGTTATCTCTCTTAGGGCTCAATGAAGGTCACCTTTTAATCGTTTGCTAAAGCAGGCGCTCCTTTTCGCCTAGTGCTCAGTCCAGGCAGAACCTGGGACCGTGACCATCAGAGGTCAAGAGGGGGTGGGCTGCGGGTTGTTGTGTGGAAGATGCCCTGAGAGCTGAGAGAAGAACCCACTTCTCAGTGGGGGAGGGAAGGGAAGGAAAGAGAGGGATTTTGCTATAACAGATGTCTGGGAGGAATCTAACTAAGAAGTCATTTTTAATAATACGCTTAGGTGCATTGGCTCTCCCCAGGGAGACAGAGGGAAGGTTTATAGATGGAGCCATAGGCCTTGCCCTGGACACAGTGGTTTCCTCAGAGGTGGGAGCTAAGGAGAGGAAAAGAAGAGAATTGTCAGGAGAATCCCCAGAAATGTGATGTTAGTTGCAGGAAGAGAGGAGAAAGAAGCAATTCCAAAACTTTCCCCCACAGCTTTAGGGGTGACGGAGTTGTGGATGCAGCCCCTGAGGGAATGGTGGACCACAGAGATGGGATTCATCATCCCTGCTAGAGTCCAGACCCACACCAGTACTGCTGTGAAGGCCAGGACCAGGGCAGTATCATCCCTGAGGCACAAGCCAAGCCAGGATACTCCTCATTATCCAGCCTTGCCCCTGTCATTCTCCCCTCCCCACATGCTCTGTCCTCTCAATGCCCCCTGGTGATCCCCACCCTCCACCAAGGTAAATCACAGAGGGTCCCACTGTGGGCCACCTGCGTGCTCACATCTCCGCACAGAGCCTTCCAGCAAGGAGGGGGTCCCTGAAGGGATGGCTTTGAGAGGGGTTCACTTTCTTACTAGAAGCAATGGGTGTTTCTCATGAGCATATTGCTACCTGTAAGTATGAGGGATTTCATCTCTAAAGTTCCCAGTGGGCCCAGGCAGTGATCAGGTTGGAGTGGGGAGTGGGTGTTAATAAGAGTCACATCTAGCACACTGGGCTTTCACGCACTCCATTCACCCCGTGTCTCTGGGCCTGGTCTCTGAGAACTTAGGGAGAAGTTTAGGTTTTAGTTGTGGTGATGTGTGCACGCACATTTGTGTGCACGTGTTGGCAAGTAGCCATGTATGAGCTCGAATTTGTGTCCTCACCTTGCCCGTTGGGGTATCACTGGCCTTCAAGTGTGATGCCTTTGATGGCTGAGATGTCCCCAGCATCTCAATCAAACTTGACCCTCGGTGCAGCAATCTGTCTAACAACTCCCACTGCAAGTCAGTAAAATGTCAACTTAGTTCTCCTTGTGCTAAACTTAAATCTGCATGATACCTCTCCTTCCCTTGACTTGTTAAATCAAACTCATGTTTACCTCCCCCTTCCTTTTCCTTTTCCCCACCTGAGCAGGGCCCCTGCCCTTGAGCACAGGCACAGGTCCGTGGGGATTAGGAGACTAGAGCAGTGGGACCCCCAGGCACCTCCAGTTTTCTCTACTCTTGGCCACCCTGAGCAAACCAGCTTTCTTTTGTATCACTAACTTTCTTGATTTTTCCAAACTTGATTTTCAGCTGAGCAGTAGTCCAGTGGACAGTGCTATAGAGCACTGGTGGTCCGTGAGGCCTGAAAGGTTGGCGACCGCTGCTCTGTAGGCATTAAGAACTGGACTCTGATTCAAACCCCGGCTCCACCACTTACTAGACACTCTCAATTTCCACATAGGGTAGACCGTCTGTAAGTCCCCCGTGAACTTACCAGACACCTCAGATAGCTTAGAGCAAGCGTGGGAATGTAAAGCATAACCTAATCCTCTTTCCTATAGAGATCCTATTTTATTTAAAGTCTATTTTTGCACTAGTTGGAATCCTGCTTTTTTGGCCAAGTACTTGTCTTGCATGTCTGACCTTGCAGAAGCTGGGGATGGTCATAGCATCCTAATGAAGAGAATTACAAGGAGTTTACAAAGCTCACATGCTCCTCATTTCCCTGTGACCTCCTCCATCAAGCAGCTCTACCACTGGCTGATATAATTTAACTTCTCTGGGTCTCAGTTTCCTTATCTATCCAAGGAGCATAATAACAACACCCTCATTGCCTCTATAGGAGGATTAAAGGGGTTAGTATATGTCATGCACTTAGGCCAGTGGCTAGCACATTCTAAACACCATGTCTATTTACCATGATTTGTATTTTCATTGTTACTAATGTTGTGACCTCACCCCATAACGAAGAAACAGAATTTCCGGAGGATGTGGTCCAGAAATCAGGATTTTAAAAAGATTCCCAGGTGATTCTAATGTGCAGCCAAGGTTGAGAACCACTGCTTTAGACTAATGAATTGGTTTGTTTCCTTTGCTTGCAGTCAAAGAACCTTGACCCATACAGAGGAATTCAGGTTCCGAAGCCTCTTGACCATAAGGCTCTATTCTTCCACCTCCTGACTCCACCTACTACCTGACCCTTTTTCTTTTGTTCTGCAGCAAAGAGGGGTTAGAGGAGAAGAGACCATTCCAAGGGGTCTGGAGAAAGACTCCAGGTATATCAAACAGTATTTCTTTCCAGGAGGCTCAGTCTTCCCTTCGGCAGACCCTTCCTCTCAGTCAGGCACCTCCTCGTGGTGATGGTGACAGTAGTGGTCGAGACAGAAGCAGAAAAAGGAGTAGATGGCTCTCACATCAGCCACAAGCTGCAGGGTCAGCCTCCAACATAGAACACTGATGGCAAACTGCTTCCTGCTTCGGAGCCGAGGATTCACTAAACTCGCATTCGGATCAGCCCAGTTCACCTAGAGAAGTCCTCTGGGAGGCAGGCTCACTTGCCAAGTCATTTTCTCGACACTCAATTGATGGGAGGCCAAATCGCCATTTGGCAAAATGGAAGTGATGAACTGATTCTCCATGAATTGATTTCTTATGAATTCTCTCAGGGCCCCTGTGCCCAGAAACACACTCAGAGAACCACCCCCTCCTCACCCCCAAAATTCAGGGAGTCCCAAGAGTCTATTCCAAGGGGAAGGATGATACGGTGGATAGGGAGCCACCTTACATTTAGAGACCACCTACTGTGTTCTAGGAGCCTTATGTACCCTCTTGTGTCGCCCTTCACAACCAGCCCATGGCTTAGAATCCTTCATTTTGTGTGTGAGAAAACGGAGACTTGAGCAGTAAGTAACTCACTCATGGTATCTGGCCCCAGATCCCAGACCGCGCCTGTATGCCATGAACCTCTTTGTTCCCACACCTCTTGCCTGGCTCCGGCTGGGACAAGGAAGAGCTGTAGGGAAATGATCTAGCAGAGCCAGACCCACCGGCATGCAGAGCCACACAGAACTCTAATCCTGCAGACTTTCCGTACTACTGGAAGGAGACCAGGGCTCCCAGAAGTTTATAAGTTACCCAACGTCACACAACTCCCAAGTGGTGGTGACAGGCTGCCCAGCTACAATGTTACTTGCTTTCTCTACAGCTGCATTTTTGCCCATGGTTTAAGACTCATTTAGTTATAAATTTCCATGTCACATTTTAGTAAAAGAAGGCTCAGGAAAAGGCAGCAGGTGGTAGACTTGGTGGCCCAAACTAAGGAAGCCTTTGTTTTCCCTGAAGGAGCTTGTGACCTTCTAGCCCAAAATACTTCATGCCTTTGGCCTTGAGGCCCTCACATATGGCCTTTGCCCCAGAATTCTAAGGACTGAGGACTTTTCCCTTACCAAACTATCCTCTAGGATAGCCGTGGGCAAACTACGCCCTGCGGGCCTGAAATGAATAAACCTATTGAAAAAAAAGACCGTACCCTTTTATGTAATGATGTTTACTTTGAATTTATATTAGTTCACACAAACACTCCATCCATGCTTTTGTTCCGGCCCTCCGGTCCAGTTTAAGAACCCATTGTGGCCCTCGAGTCAAAAAGTTTGCCCACCCCTGCTCTAGGACCATGGTCCCTCTAAGCCCACTCCATAATCCATCTGAAACCCTTAATTAAAAGTCAGCCTGGAAAAGCATCCAAAGCAATTGATTGATGAGCTGCTGTCAGAGGAGGCAGAACAGACTGAGCTCGGGGGTCTGAGAGGCAGCTGCATCATTCGTCCCTAAAATGCAAGCCCCACTTCCAAGCCACACCAGCCTCCAGGATTCAGCAGCAGCAGTATCCGTCAAGGATCCTCCCTCCAACATCTGAAGGCTATCAGCAGGGAGGGTGCCACCAATTAGTCCATCAGTGAGTGAGAACCAGATATAAGGTTGCAATTGCCCTGGGACCCATATAAAAGTGTCAGCATTGTATGGGAGGGTGACAGCCCCAAGAATTTGGAGCAAATAGGTATTTTTGTTCTGAGAGACATGGCAGTCGCTAGCAGAAAATGCATAGTTCTTTACCTCCTAGGTGTTCTGCTGTTAAGGAAACTACATCCTATAAATTCCTTTTCTTAAATACCTCTTAAATTCCTTGCTTCCTTCCCTTTCCCGAAGCCACCCTAGCCCCTCTTGTCCACTCCGACTGAGAGTAAGTACATCAACAGCCTCCTACGTGCTCTAGAGACCATTTGACTTCCACACGCCAACTGGTGGTTCATCTAAAATGAAAGGGGGTTTAAAATTCCATCTGCTTAGGGCAGAGGCACGTGTATACCCTGGAGAATACACAAGACTCATTTGGGGGGGTAGGAAGAAAAAAATTAAACTCCTATTTGTAATTATTTTTCTAAAATCCAATTTAAAAGAAATTAAGCTTTACTAATATATAATATTCATCTTGTCACTGGTTCCCCTGTTTTGCCCAACAAAGAGGTTGATGATGTTGTTCTCAGTCAAACCTTCATTTTTGTATAACCCATTGAAGCTGCGCTAAATTGAATTAATTGTAATCCTTGATCCATATAACATTTCATCATTAGTCAGTAATTCATTTATGTATTAATATATTTTAACAGCACAATAAGCACCCATAAATCCACCACCCAACAGGAAAGCTAGGACTTTGACAATAACTTCCACCCAGCTATGCGACTGCTCCCATCCCATCCTCCTGCTGCCCTCCCTAAGGTGGCCACCATTCTGAATCATATAGGTCCAGTGTTCCTTACTTCTGTTTATGATAGCAATAAAGCATCCATATGTATTCCTTAAGAGCAAAGATTATTATTTTTGCTTTACCATTATAAAAAGGGCCTTTTGCTGTATATAATCTTCTGAGTCTTTGTTTCCCCCACCTAATATTACTTTGAAAAGATTTATCTAATTGTTTCACGTCACAAAGGTTCATTCCATTTTACTGCTGTGGAATATGCCTTTGTGTGACTACCAGTTTATTCATCTACTCTCCTGTTCATGGGCATTTGGGTTGTTTTCATTAATAAATAAAATTAAATTTTATTGTCAAATTTAACCCTGGCTGGTATTGCTAAGTGGTTAGAGAATCAGTTTGTGCACCAAAGGGGCATGGGTTCAATTTCCTGGTCAAGGGCGTGTGCACCAGGGCAGATGCAGGAAGCAATCAATCGATGTGTCTCCCTCCATCTCTCTGCCCCCTCCCTCCCACCTATCTACTCTCTCCAAAAAAATCCATGGAAAAAGTATCCTCAGGTGAGTATTAACCGCCCCCCCCCCAAAAAAAAAAAGTTTATTCTAAAATTTAAATGGAAATTCAAAGATCCAATAATGGCCAGGACAAATTTATATTTTTTCTCCAAAATTACTCATATACAGACTATATAAAAAACATAAAAATTTAATAATATGACATATTACCAAGTAAAAAATGGGCAAAAGACTCAAACACTTTATGAAGAAAAATATCCAAGTAACCAATAAATATATGAAAAAATGCTCAACCTCATTAATATTTTCAAATACATATGAAATAAAACCATAGTGAGATACAACCCCACACACAACACAATGATGAAAATTTGAATGACTGACAGCACTAAATATTGGTGAGGATGGGGAGAAACCAGAACTCTCCATCCTGCTGGTAGGAGCACAGATTGATGCAACCACTTCAGAACACTGGCATTGTCCATCAAAGTGGAATATGCATCTATTCTATGACCCAGCAATCTCACTACTAGACACAGAGCTAAAGGAAATGCATACATATGTCCACCAAAAGACATGTACAAGAATGTTTCTATTCATCATAGTCCAGTGCTGGTTAGATATGTAAAGTCTGCCCCAATGGCAAACATACTTTATACCTCCTTCAGCACACCTGACACAGGATGTAGGAGAGACTGGAACTCACCTCTCCCCAAAAGTGTGTGTGACGAGGGTACTTCTGGGCAATATGGATTATAGAGAGGAACCTCTCACCCCCTTAGAAAAAAAAGTTGTTGTCTTTATAGAATATCAACTTGGGGATCCAGTGCTAAATATAAATGCAATATCAGACTTCTCTTTAAATGAAAAAAAAAATGGTTTTTGGACTCTGGGTACTCAACTTGGACTAATCACAGTCTTTGCTAATGACTCAATGTAAACATTGTTCCATGTATGCCTGCTTGTTTATTCAAGCATGCATGCATGCATGCATTCATTTTTGTTCACCATACAACTCCTAATCTAAATCAATGTGAATTACATATCCATGTGCTCCTCGCCTACATCTGCCAGAAGTAACCATTATACTAAAGCATGTGTTTATCATTCCTTTCTTTATTTTCTAGTTGTATCATACACACACACACACACACACACACACACACACACACATGCTTTATATATTTTTAGTTATTATTCTGAAGTTTAGATAACAGGTATTGTAGAGAGTCTTCAAGGACTTCCTTTTTTTCTATTCACTGTGTTACTAAAGATTCGCCTGTGTTGTTAGGTGCGGTTCATTCATTTTCACTGCTATAAAGTAATTGCATTTTGTAAAGATATCACAATGTATTTATCCATTCTTCATTCTGTGGGCTTTTGCTTTGTTTCAAAACAGTGCTGCTCTGAACACTCATTCCTGTACTAACACTGGTAATTTCTCACAGCTATTGTGGAGACTGTGTTATGTTTCTGGACATGTATTTCTGGAAAGACGATAATAATAATACCAATACTGTGATGGTGATAGCTGACATTTGTTTAATGCAGTACCTCTTACAGAGCACTTTCATCCACATGATCTAGTTCAACAACTCTAGGAACATGCTGGCCATCTCAGGGTTGGGAAGTGGCCAAATCCATGGCCTCCGGATCTTGTTCAGTGTATTATTCCGGTCCTTCTGATCCACATTAGGGCTGCAGGGTTTACTGACTATTTCTGCCATGTAAAGATTAGTTTCATGGCAATACACCACTAAAAACGGGTAGGACATTTTATGTCATTGGGCGTTTGGGGAAACTGAAGCTTATACCGAGGCCATTGGAGAACCAGGCCCGGTACACCCGAAGTTTCTCTTCTCTTCTGCAGCCAAAGTTGGGAGGCTCCAGGGCCTGTGGGAGGCCCCAGGCTGCCAGGAAGGTAGGATTTCTCCTAGTACCATCCATCAGGCACCCTTTCTCCCAGGATGAGAGTGGGTTGCCCTTGACCCTTTCCCGATATCTGTCTCTCTGGCTCCCCCATCACCGCCTCTCCTGGGAGGCCAGGTTTGGTGGCTAAATGCCCTTCTCTGTTCTCCATCCTCATCACTGAGTAATGAATACCAGCTAAGTGATGGGCTGGTGCCAGCGACCTCCTAGCAAATCTTCCCCCTGGAGCTGGGATCAATAACACTTAGCTGCTCCTTTTCAGCATGGAAGCCAGGCAGCAGGAAGCCCAGCCTGAGACTCTCCCCTCAGGGGATGCTGCCCACCCACACAGGCTCCTGCTGATACGCAACCCTCCACAGTGTGTCCTCAAAGGACTGATCTCAGCCCAAGTCTCTCAATCTCCTGTTAGAGCAGGATTGTTCGGCTCCATCTCCAGGAAAAGACTTGTATTGGGAGCTCCAGCTTGGGCAGCCCACAGCAGCTAAGGGGAGACTGTGTTCTGGATCTTCTGGGAGCCATTGGACACCTCATATCTTTGAGCGGTTTGATTTGGGATTAGAAAGGAAGAGAAGGAAAGAGGAGGCATTACATATAAATGTCAATTCACCTTTGGTGTATGTTGTGTCTAGTCTCAGCACTCAGGTCCAGCCTGCTTCTGATAATCACATCTTTTTTTACCTTAAAAGGTCATATTGCAGCCCAGCTTGTGTCGCTCAGTGGTTGAGCGTCGATCTATAGAACCAGGAAGTCATGGTTCCATTCTCGGTCAGAGCACATGCCCAGGTTGTGGGCTTGACCCTCCATTCTCTTTCATCATTGATGTTGCCATTTCTCTCTCCCTCTCCCTTCCTCTCTGAAATCAATAAAAATATATTTGAAAAGAAAAGAAAAGGTCATGTTGCAGAGTTGAAGGAATAAAAATGGCCAACAGCCCTTGGCTTATAGCTCAGTCCTCACAGTAACCCATGAGGGACTTACTAACATCTCCACTACAGAGATGAAGAAATTGAAGCACAGACAGGTTAAGTGACTTGCTTGGGGTCACAAGGTGGTAGGCAGTGGAGCCAGGGATTAAGCCCAGCTGGTCCAGTTCTAGAGTGTATGGTCTGGACCACTATGTCAGGCCATCTTCCACTACACTCCACCCCTTGGGCAAGAATGGGGGCTCTGGTGGCAGCTGTTCCTGACTCTGAATCCAGCAGCTGTTTACCAATGTTGTGATGGGTTGGTTCCTCAGTCTCCCTATTTCTCTGAGTCTCTTTTTCCTTATGTGGAAAATAGAGGTGATTCTTATCTCAGAGGGCTGCTGAAAATGAAATGAAGTACAGAATAGCTGGGCAATTTCTTATTGTGAGGCGGGAGTCCCTTAACTCTCTCTGCAGAGGGATGCCTTCCGATCTGGGGCGGAAAATCCCCAGCCCCCATTTGAGGTCTTGATATTACCTCCCTGGCCTGATATCACAGTCTCTCCCTCTCTAGTCACTATTTCCAAATTCTCCTTTCTGATACCTTCCCAATACCCCAGCCCTCTTCCAGAGTAGGGAGCTTTAACCACTCCCCTCCTCTGGCCTTTCTGGCCCCTGCTATCCTCCCCCCCCCCACCACCGGCCAATCTCCCTGGTCACAGCCCACACCTGCCTGTGCAGACTTCTGAGACCACTCTCCGTAGCTTATGTCCTCTCAGTGAAAAC
Source organism: Myotis myotis (assembly GCF_014108235.1). Lineage (NCBI taxonomy): Eukaryota > Metazoa > Chordata > Mammalia > Chiroptera > Vespertilionidae > Myotis > Myotis myotis. The sequence goes on from NW_023416315.1 coordinate 60,744,415, forward strand.
CTGCCACATCATCTGCTCCATAAGGTCTGGAGCCTCAGTTGGAGAACTTGAAGGCTGGGAAGCTGGATCATCTGAAGGCTTGACTCGGGCAGGAATATCCGCTCTCAAAGTGGTTCACTCACGTGACTGACAAGTCAGTTTCTCTCCACATGGGCCTCTGCATAGGGCTGCTTGAATGTCATAGTTTGTTTGGGCTGCCATGACTAAGTACCACAACTGGGAACTTAAACCAAAAATAACTTTCTCAGAATTCTGGAGGCTAGAAGTCTGAGATCAAGGTGGCAGCAGAATTCGTTTCTTCTAAGACCTCTCCCCTTGGCTGTATAAGGTGTCATCTCTCTGTATCTTCACAGGATCTTCCCTCTGTGAGTATGTGTCCCATCTCCTCTTTGTAAGCACATCAGCCATATTGGATTAGGCCCTACCCTAATAACCTATTTTTGCCTTAACTACATTTGTAAAGACCGTCCTTCCAAATACAGTCACATTGTGAGGTGCTGGGGGTTAGGACTTCAAAATATGTTCAACAAGTGAGCCTATAACAAGTGTCCTTGTGAAATGGCAGCTGGATCCCTCCAGAATGAGGACTCCCAGAGCCCAAGATAGAAGCTGCAATGTCTTCTATGAACGAGGCTCAGGAGGAACACATCACTCCTCCTACTGGTCACACAGGTCAGCCCTGGTAGGTGTGGGAGGATGCTACATAGACACAAATTCCAAAGGTGATGCTCTAAGGGCGTTAGCTTGTAGGGTAGCCCCCAGAATCATGCAAATAGGGGTCCAGGCCCACAGTTAGCACATGTATGAGAACACCCCCTCTAAAGGAGAAAACCCAGCAGGCACAAAATCTCATTGCCTAAGGGCTCCTCACCTTAGCAGTCAGGAAAGTGTCTCCACAAAGGAGTATGGAAAAGGGGCTGGGAGCCTTCCTTTCAAACTATTACCTTTTGGGGAGTAAAGGTTTTGTTCCTTCTGTGAAATCCTGGAGCTAACATCCCAGTTGTGGCACCTTTATTATCCTTCCCACTATGATTTGTGTGTGGCCTGAGCAGCATCAGCCAAGTCTCAGGACAGAGTGGACCTGCCATGCGGACACAGATGAAGAAGATCCACACTGTTTGTGGAGCTTGTAATGTAGCACGTGCCATAGAACAAGTGACAAAATCATAACTCACAAGTTAGACCATGAGTGTACATTCCCAGAGCACACTGGACTGCATCATGGTCCAGGAGTGGGGGGTTCCACCCCTTGGTCCTGGGTAGATGTGACTTAAAAGCAGAATCGTTTTATTGCTTCCCCCTTATCGGCTTCACCTGCAGATAAATAGAATCACCACCATCTACATCTGCTTCTGTTGATCCGAGGGTCAAAGATCTTTGTCTGGGACCTGGATGATTGGAAGTTCATTTACCGAGTTCTCATTGGGTGTGTGTCCATGGAGATATGGAATAAGCTTGAGATCTAGTCCCAACACAACCTTGACTTAGAAGGACCCACTCAGCGCTGATGACTGCTGGCCTTCTCCAAGGGGACCCAGACATGTTACTGCCCTGAGGCTGGAGTCATAAAACATCCTTCTCAAGAATCAGCCTTCCCCGCCTCCCCCATCATGTATCCCCCGGCTTCACACCAACAGAGCCAATCCTGCCCATTTGGTTCCCCATCACCTTCCTTCAAAGCTACAACTCACCTGGCCCAAGTTTTAGAGAAGAAGAACTCACCCTGCAAAGGTGGTTTCCCTTCTTCAGAATCTTTGGACCTAAATTAAAGTTCCCATACACACTCCCCACTCCTACTAGAGGAGAGGATTCCTCCAGTCCCAGCTGGTGGCATCTCTCATTCACCTCATCCATCATCCTGACAGGTGGGCCCTAGAGAGAAGCCACAAGCAGGACAAGGGTAATTAGGATCCATTAAGGAGATGAGACTGAACTGCAGGGGGGTGGGATCATTCCCTCCCCAGCCCCCTTTTCTAAATGGGGCCATCAGCCATGCTGAGTTTGCTTCCTAACCTCCTCCCCCTGCCTCCCGCCTCTGAGTTCCTGGGAGGCTGAGGCAGAGGTGGGATAAATGAGCATCTTGAGGACAGAGAGGCCTGGATTTGAGGCAAGGGACCACAGGCTACAGAGGAGGCCTGTAAACAGGACCCCCATCAGGATCTAATGTAGGCGCTAGTTCTTGAGAACCTCACCTTAAGAACCTAAACTTTGCCATGCAGACTGCCTTTGAGGGCTCTCCATGTGGCCCGGCCAGGGCCAGCCTTTGCTGCAGCAGGGATGGTGGCCTCTGGGTGCCTGGGTAGTTTTTGTGGTGCTGTCTCCAGAAGGCTCCTGCCAAAAAGCAATGTGCTCCTTGGGAGAGGGTTACAAATTAACCTCACAGCAGTCTCATCAAGCACCTTCCTCCTGATTAATTTGTCAAACTGGCTAGCTCCCTGGGAGAACGGGAATGCTCAAAGCCAGACTTCAATTTCTTTTTCTATTTTGTTCAGGTCAGAAGAATTAGGGGGGCAATGGCAGATAGTGATGGGGTGGAGTATAGACAAAGGGATAAAGTGTGAGAAGCACTGACTGAAAGGAAACCAAGGCCCATGCTCCCCTTTCTCCTAAACCCGGGCCTACTTCAGCTAGAGAAAGAGCAGGTGCACTTAGTTTTCCCCGGATATTAGGCCAACCCTGGAGAGGACCTGTGGCCGCACATGCTCACTCACACGCTCTGTGCATAAGGTCATAACTGAAGAGAGGTCTCCTGATCTTCAGACAGTGGCAGAGCCCTCAGGACCACCAGTGGTAGCCTGATTGTCCTTTCCCAGCAGCCCCTCCTCCTGGTGCAGTGAAGCTGAACAAGGGAGCACCCACAGTCTAGATCAGCGGTTCTCAACCTGTGAGTCGCGACCCCTTTGGGGGTCAAACGACCCTTTCACAGGGGTCACATAAGACATTCGGAAAACACATATATAATTACATATTGTTTTTGTGATTAATCACTATGCTTTAATTATGTTCAATTTGTAACAATGAAAATACATCCTGCATATCAGATATTTACATGACGATTCATAACAGTAGCAAAATTACAGTTATGAGTAGCAACGAAAATAATTTTATGGTTGGGGGTCACCACAACATGAGGAACTGCATTAAAGGGTCACGGCATTAGGAAGGTTGAGAACCACTGGTCTAGATGGAGGTACATGGAGGAGCTGAGAGTAATGAATCCAGTGCCATCCTTGACTGGCTCCCACCTTGAGGGGTAGTAGCTATACTTAGCTCTGCCTTCCCACCAGGAGACAGGTTCAGGGATGTTGAGTGATGTGCCCAAGGTCACACAGCTGGCAAGTAGCAGAACCTGGACTAAACCAGCCCCCATTGTCAGCAGGAAGCCCAGTACTTGAATACATGAGACCTGTTCATACCATCTGAGCACCAGCAAGTCATCCATATCTCATAATCCAGTCCTGCCTTATAAGTATGAGGTCTTCATTCATCTATTCATAAAATATTTCATAGCTGATAAGCAATTAATTGTATGATCTTGACACCTACCTGCCATGCCCTTCGTGACGGTGCTCACCCAGTGGTGGGACAGCTCACTGGCTGGGTCCTGATTTAAGCTCACATGGAGAGATGTGAGCATGGAGTTGCTGAGGTGGTGTCTGGTTGAGCAGGGCCTTGGGGCAACACGTTTTGTGACTTGATCTCCGCAAGAAGAGGCCAGAAACAAAACTTACCTCTTTGGTCATTAATTTGAACCCTGTATCCCCTATGCAAAAACAAACAAAAAACAAAACAAAACAAAAAACCAGAAAGAAGTATTTTAAGTTCAATTGATTGTTTTTCATGTAGGCGCAAATATTGTCTGAAATGTGTTTGTTGTGTGTTTAGCAGTGTGTTTGTTTTGGATGGCGGGTTCCATAATGTCTGGCTAGGTCGAGTCTGAAAGGAGCGAGCAAACATTGTGGTTCAGGACCACAGACAGCAGCTCAGGCTGCCTCCACCTTCTATTGCTGAATCCTGCTGCCCTGGACCCTCTGAAAAGCACTTATTAACTTTTTCCCATAGGCTCTTACAGAGCAAAACTGCCTTAAATCTCGGATGCTTTTGTTTGGCTGAGCCTCCTGCAGGATCCAAGCTACTTTTGCTTTTCTTTGTTGGTTTTAGTCAAGGTAGCTCTTAAGCCCACAAGAGACCAGGAGATGGGAGAGGCCAATTACTTATGTGCTGAGAGAAAAAAATAAATTAGGATTAAATAATTGCACTGAGGCTTGATATTAAGTACAAGGGGTTCTAATAATTCCGACAGGCAGAGACTTCTGCATCTACCACAGGCTCCCCAAGGCAGAACAGCAATGAATGGTCGCGTATTTGCATAATAGCTTTCTTGTTGCTCCTTTTGTGTTTTTGTTGCTTCCAGCACCCTGTTATTTCCCTCACTCCTCTGAAAGGACCAGCCCCAGTGATCTGTAAAATGGTAACTTTCACCAGCACAATGCTGTTATATATTTATAAATTTGGGGATTTGAAAGGAGACAAAGCTCTTGATTAAGATAGCACCAGGAACCTCTCCTTCTGCCCCTTTAGAAAATGGGTTGTGGGAGTTTTTCTCCAGGGCTGGCTTCACACATGTGCTACCTGGGCAGGTTTAAAAGGACCTTGTGGTTAGAAAGACCCTATGCTTGGTTTAAAGCTATGTGGTCACTATCCAGTATTTCTCAATCATCATTTTTATTCATTTATTTTGATAATCCTCACCCAAGAATACATTTTCCATTGATTGTTAAAGAAAGTGGAAGGGAGGGAAAAAGAGAGAGGGGAGAGAGAGAGAGAGAGAGAGAAAGAGAGAGAGAGAGAGAGGTGAGAGAGACACATCAATTGGTTGCTTCCCACACATGCCCAGACCGGGGCTGGGGATCGAACCTGCAACCCAAGTATGTTGCCCTTGACTAGAAATTGAACCCACAACCCTTCAGCACACAGGCCAACATTCTAATCACTTAGAAACATGGGCCGACACTCTAACCATTTAGCCACAACGGCCAGGGCTCTCAATCATTTGTTTAACAAGGAGAGCTACATTTTCATTTAACCCATGACCCTGTATGCTTCTTTCTCTGAGTCAGGCTTGGCCAGGATATGGCCTGACTCCAGTGGCAAAGTGGACACCATGTGACAAAGCCTCCCAAGAACCAATCTACCACAAGAGCAAATCCATCACACCATCTCTGCCTCCTCCTCCCCCCAGCACCCTCAATGGCCATGACTCATAGAATAGGGGTCCAATCCTATTAGCCAGGATGCAATCTGATGCCAAAATGCTGAGCTCAGCTACAACCTAGTCTGGCTCATTCATGAAGAGATACAACAAAGACAAGCACAAAGATTTTTGTCTGGATGAAGCTCTTAATAGTTGAAGTCATTTCCTTTGTGCAGAAGCCCTGAGTAATTGTCCTGGCCCTTGAGTCTCTAACGGTCCTGTTAAAGAAGCATAGGACTGCCCTACCTATACCGCTCATTTCTCCTCTCTCCCTCCTTCTCCATTGCCCCAGATAAACATAATTGATCTATTCCAACATGAAGCATGACTATATCACTCAAGGCTGTCCAAGGCATTAAGGACCCAAGTGTAAACAGAAAGAATCAATCTGTATCTTCATGCGTCTCATGGTCTTATTACAAATGAGACCCAAATGCCACACTTCCACATGCACGCTCATGCGGAAAGGACTCATTCCCACATTCCCGCTTTGGAGCCTGTTGTTAACCTACCCAGAATGTCCACTCCATTTTTCTGCCAACCCATGCCTGGCTGTGGATAAAAGGTTTAAACAGAGACTTGGGGTCCGTTGTCTCCTGTACCCTCATTATTGTGCCCAATGTAGCAAGTATTGTTTGCCACCCATGCAAATCCATTGCCCTCTTCTTCATGGCCAGCAGTTTACCTTAGTACAATTTAGTTTTCATATTTACTCTATTCTCTAGGGCCATCTTCTCAGGAAAGGTGACCTTATCTCTACCCTCCTTCCCCAGGAGGGTGAGGCATGTATCTTGATTGGTCTATAGTGATCCCATTCTTCTTCCTCCATTGGGTTAAGAAGGGTCATGTGACTTAGTCTGGGTCAATGAGATGTGAGAATGATGGGGTGGGTCCTACAAAAAAGGTTTTTAGTTGATAAAAATTGACTCTGAGGAGTAAATACTCCCTTTTCTTAAGTTGGATCATGTCATGTCTGCAAGGGATGCCTGGAACCACGACAGCTATCTTGTCATCATAGGGGACCAACAGTTGAGGATGACAGTGAGCAATGATGGAGAGAACCTAAGTCCTTGATGACATGGTTGAGTTATTAACTAACCTAGAACCACCCTGCCTACTTTTAGGATTCTTGCCATGTTATTTAAAATTTTTCTTTATCACTTAGTACATATTTATTTAGTTTGTTCTTTGTAGCTGAAAGCATCCTGATTAATAAGCAGGGTTTTGCCTATCCACAGGTGTGCCTTATGGGTTTTCTCTGACTAAATGTTGGACATAGAGCAGGCATGCAGGCAGATGCCCTTGGAAGTGAGCTAATCAGGCTGTTTGTAAGGAATGTGAGTGGGAGTGGCCTAAGAGGGAAAAAAATGTGTAGGCACCTCTGTGTTTCAGAGGTCCAGTTACCCTGTCCCTGACTGCGACTTTGACAGGATGGAATCCAGGAAACCAAGGCATGAAGGAGGCAAGTCTTGACCTTGTTCACATCACAAACTAAACAAACTCAATCTAGACCCCTACTTGGAACCAATCCCAGATAAAATTGGCAACGAAGAAAAGTCTGTCTTTGGTGCACCAAGATCCTTCTGTATAAATCTGTTCAACTCTTTGACGACAAGTTCGTCTCACATCATTGTTCTCCACCCCATTTTTTATACCCTATTTTATGCTGAACAAAAGAGTTTACTCATAAATAGGGATATTTTATTTTAATTATTTTTAAAGGCCATATACCCTAGAGAATAAATGTCAAATGGTGGAATTTCAGAACTTATCAACTCTAAGTGGTACACTTTTAGACAGTGCTGTTCCTAAAACCCCACTGTATCTGTGGCCACGGATTCCTCCTGTTTGAAGGCAGGCCTCACTCCTGCCTTTCTCTGCTGTGTCAGCTAAGCTTCTCTTGGCTGTCTCTTCTTTGCCCACTCTCTGCCCTAAGGCAGATTTTGGCTGACACCAATAGTGTATGTTTTTTCGTTTGCCCCAGTTGCAAAAGTCTGAGTTGGTAAAGGGAAAGACAGGGATAAGTAGGCCTGAAAGCATGGGTCGGGCAGTGAACCACCCCGTTTTACTTCCCAGAAGCAAGAAGAAACTAAAACAAAAAATCACTTTGGCTAATGCAGTGGAGTGGCCGAAACACTCCGGGCTGCCCACAGGGTAGAGACGCTCCTGAATATGGCAGCCGTCTTAGCATTCCCCTGGCGTGGGAAGAGAGACCTTCTTCATTTCCATGGCTCACTCATGGCCCTCCTGAGAAAGTCCAGCTCCAAAAAGACCTGGAAAAGGGGCCCACTGAAGGGGTGTGACTATTGCCAAGGAGACAGAAGGGGTGAGGGAGAGGCACAGGCTCCTCTGAGCACTGTTGTTGTTAAGCCATCATGGTTGAAGGGAGGGAAGGAGGGAGGGAGGGAAATCCCAGGCAGGAGGTATATCCTTTCATCCAACACCTGACAGGCTGCATCCACCACTCAGGCTGCAGACTTTTCTCCTGCCTTCTGCTGGCCCAGTCCCCGCGTGTAGGCTTTTCCTGGGGAAATGTCTACCCAGTCCATCTCAGTGGCCTTTCCCCAAAGTGGCGTTCCGCTCTTCAGCCTGCATCTAGGCACGGTTCAGCTTGTGCAGCCCATTTGAAAGATGGGGAAACTGAGGCCTCAGGCAGTGATTCGCCTGGAGTGAGTCAGACCTTCAGCAGGACCTGGGCTGCCCGCCAGGCTGGCAGGACCACCGGGACTGCTGTGCAGCTTGGCAGGCAGCAGCTTTGAGAGACTGTGGAGCAGACAGAGGGAGAGGGCTTGGCAAGCAGGCGCCCGCGCTAAGAGACCAGCACCATCAGCAGCCACGTTGTCAACACACAGCCGAGAGGAGGACAGTGTAAAAGGGACCCTGCTCCATGAGCCCTGCAGGGCCCTCTCTGCAGTCGAAGGACTTCCCTCTGGAGAAAGTGCAGGGAGGTGAGGACAGGTGGATTGCTGTTTTCTGCATAAGCTGGGCCACGCCATGACTAACCCACCATGGCTCCCCAGCCCCTAAGGGCCTCTTGTCCTGGAGCTAACGATGCTGGGAGACTTCAGGGAGCCACAGTCCCTATTTTGGTTCCACTGAACTGAGTCCCCATGGCTCCCTGCATGGTTCCTATAGTACCCATGAGGCCTCTGAGGGTGGTGGGTTTCCTGCCCTCCCTAACTTAACGTGCCTGGCCATTCCCAGTCTCTGAGATCATCATTTAAGAGTGGGAAGATCCTGGCTCGCATACCTCTGGTCCTACAGCTTTCAAGAAACATCTGTGTGTTGGAATAACACTGCACGTCCCATAGAATTTCTGTGCAATGGAAATGTTCCACGTCTGAGCTGTTCAGTACATAGTCACCAGCCACACGTGGCTATAGGTGGCTAGTGTGACTAAAGAATTGAATTTTTTAATTGTTGAATTTTAAGGAATTAAATTTTCAATTCCAAGTGCCACATGTGGCCTGTGGCTACCCTCTGGGACAGAGCAGGAAAAGCGAAGGCCTCCCATAGCCAGTACCAGATGATACCAAATCACAGGGGAATAATGTGCTCTCCTCTCCCAACGACCCCTCCCCGAGAGGGAAACACCCAGGGAAGGCAGCTTCTCGGGAGAAATCTCAGGAGTCTCTCTCCACTAAGTGCCCTTTTCCTGCTGAAAGTTCCAGCATCCGTGGGTTACACAAACCCAGAAATGTGGAGGGAAAGAAATGCCTGTACATATATATCAGCTCAGCAAGCAGGAAGCATGGGCCCACGGCTGGGGAGACATACTCAGCAGGCTGGCAGAAGAGAGAGCCCAACTCCTATCATTTTCCACATCGGTCCTGCAGGGTTTGGATGCTGTGAAAGGGATGAAGGTAATGTTTAAACACCAGTGTGTACACACTTTGGGGTGTATGTGAATTGAAACCCTGCTTGCCCTCTGTGTTTTTTGTGTGTTTTTTGTGTGTGTGTGTGGGGGGGGGGGAGTGGGGTCTCTACTCTGGACCATCTCACAAGTTGAAACTTCACTGTAATAAGATCCTTCTAGTTTTTCAAGGCCTGGGCTGGGATCCCAGTCAGACTTTTCTTCTTCACACCACAGCAAGGGAGAGCGAGGTCCCAGCATAGTCGTGTGTGGGCAGGCTTATGGTCATGGGAGTGCAATACAGCGATCAGTTTCTCATTTGTACTTAGCTCAGGTCATCTAGGTGATTTGGGGAGATTGTTCAAGGAAGAAAGGCTGGGTATTGGGCAGACAGTGAGCATGAGGCACGTACTCCAGGCAAACCAAAGACAGGGCGGCTCTTTCCAAACCAGACGCAGGGCCAAGGAAAGACCAGCCCCACCCAAGACCAGTGTGTGCACGCGGAAGCTGTGTAAGGCCGTTCCCAGAGTTCCCTGATGATAAAATCACTGGAGACACATATTCAAACAGTAAATTCTTTAAAAATATATGTATTTAAAAAAAAAAAAAAAGCAGAAAGTCAGCCAGAATCTGCAGGAGAGGAGCTGGAGCGGTGACAGCCTCCACGGGGCCCTGGTGATCTTACTGTCACCGGAGTTTGGACAGACTTGCCCCAGGGCAGTGTTTCTGGGACAGGACAGGGAGGTTACTCAGGCATGACAGGACTCCAGCTCAGCACTTTGCCCTGCACAGTTGTCCTTGGGTGACCAGAAGTTCCATCTTGATAGGGTTTCTCAACCTTGGTATTACGGACATTAGGGTGCAGGTAAGTCTTTGTTTGGGGGGCTGTCCTGTGCATTGTTAAGATATTTAGCTCACTAGATTCCGGAGCACCCACCATCCAGTTGTAACAACCAAATTTCTTCAGACATTGCCCAATGGCCTGGAGAACCACTGGTCCAATGGGAAGGGTGGAGGCCTGGGTGGGAGAGCCCAGTGGCCGCAGGCAGCTCTGCTACTGACCTAATGAGCACTGAGGCTATACGTCACCTCCTGGGAGCCTCAATTCTATCATCTGTGAAATAGGGATGCTGTAAAGATTAATTATGATCCAAAATATATGATTCTGATTTATTAGTAAAGTTCATCAAAGATGAAGGGAATTAGCCATGGGTCCTCCAAAACATCTAGGATTAATCCAACAATAAATCCCATAAAGGCCTTATTATGGAATGAATTATGCCCCCCTCAGATTCCCATGTTGAAGTCCTAATCCCCAGTACCTAAGAATATGACCATATTTGGAAATAGGACCTTTAAAGAGGTGATTAAGCTAAAATGAAGCCATTAGTGTTGGCCCTAATCCAATCTGATGGGTGTCCTTATAAGAAGAGGTGCACAAAGAGACTGAGGGATGTGTATGCACAGAGGAAAGACCATTTGAGGACACAGCGATAAGCCGGCCATCTGCAAGCCAAGGAGAGAGGCCTCAGGAAAAACCAACCCTGCTGACACCTTGACCATGGACCCTCAGCCTCCAGAACTGTGAGATAATTAAAGCCACCCGGTCTGCAGCCTGTGGTTATGGCAGCCCGAGAAAATGAATACAGGACTCCTCCTTGATTCTGCACCAAAGCAGACACTTGTCTGAGTGACGGCTCTAGGTCCTGCTTTTACACTGACCATGTCCAATCCTTTGTGGCATCTCCACTGGACCTCTTTTCCTCACTATTCCCTGGAAGGGGCGGGGGTCAGCAGGGAGCCAGGCAACCCCTCACAAGCAAATCCCCGGGGCCCTAGGTAATCTGCCGTGTCCAATGCGTTCACTCATCCCCTCTCCAAAGCCCCTCCAGGGGAGCTTAACCACAGCATACAGGGCTTACTTCCCTCCAGCACAAACTCGTTGCTAAACATGGGTTTTCAGCTCAGGGTAATAATACCCTACCTGCCTGTACAACAGTGATAAACAGCCGTCTAGATGAAGGTGTGCTTTCCCAGTGTTTAATAATCAGCATTTCGGTAGAACCTGGTTATAAAGTTGATTTTATATAGAGGGTCCCTGGCGACCAGGCTTTTCTAAATAGGTTAAGAGTCATATACCACACAGATGATCCTCAAATGACACAGACATATAAAGATACAGAGCGTGTCCTAATAATAGCTTTAACTCACACCTATTGTGCTGTGGACCAGGCACAGCTATAAGGGCTGCACCAGCTGCAACCCTATGAAATTGGTTCTGTTGTCATCTTCATTGCAGATGAGGAAACTGAGGCACAGAGCGGTTGTGCAAATTGTCCAAGGTCCATAGCTAGTGAATGAGGAGACCAGGAGTCAAAGCCAAGGAGTGTGGACTTGAGGGGAGAAACTGAGCCCAGCCCCTTCCAGCCCTGCAGGCCCAGCCCACAGATGACCTGCACTCAGTCTACCTGAGTGGCCCCGCGATGAGAAGAACCGGAGGTTGTGCAAAGAGCGTGAGCTTTGAAGTCAGAGGGACTCGTGGGAACTGTGCTCATCCACCAACTAGCTGTGTGATCTGGGAAGTTACTTACCTCTCCAAGCCTCAGTTCCTGCAACTGTGGAACAGGAACACACCTCCCACGATTACTTAAGGAGAAAATGGGAGGGTATCTGTCATGAAAGGCCTAGCATGTCGGTTCTCTCCCCTCCTTCTCGCTTCCTGTTGCAGACCTTCATCACCAGCTCCTGGGCAGGGGAAATCTTCTCATGTCATGGCCAGCTGCTTAAGACATGATTGGTGTGTCCAGTTTCTCAAATTCAGGCTGAATGGCCTGTCTAACAAGGGATTTATTGTTCTCTGCATTGAATTTGACCCCAGAACCTTCCTTCAACCCATATTTGAGTGCCTACCACGTGTCAGATTATTCTAAGCTGGTAGGGTAGACACATCAGTGAACAAGACGAAGATGAGTTGCCGCCCTGGCAGACAATACACTGTGACATACAACGACTACTGCACTACTATAAAGAGAATTTGAGCCCTGGCCGGTTGCTCCGTGGTTAGAGTGTCAGCCCATGCACTGAAGCCTCAAGGGTACCTCTCTCTCTGTCTCTTTCCCTCCTCCCTCCTCTCCACTCTTTCTAAAACAACCAATGGAAAAATATCCTCGGGTGAAGATTAAAAAAAAAAAGAATCTGAAGGGACTGCTAACCACTCTCCAAATGTTCCGCCCTTGGAGTCATTCTCTTGGTTTAGGCACGTGGTCGGCAAACTGCGGCTCGCGAGCCACATGTGGCTCTTTGGCCCCTTGACTGTGTCTCTTCCTAAGCCTTAGGAGTACCCTAATTAAGTTAATAACAATGTACCTATCTATATAGTTTAAGTTTTAAAAATTTGGCTCTCAAAAGAAATTTCAGTCGTTGTACTGTTGATATTTGGCTCTGTTGACTAATGAGTTTGCCGACCACTGGTAGGGAATACATTCTACTGCGTGGCCTGGAGCTTTGCCCTTAATCAGTCATTAACACCTGGGAGTGAAAGAATCTATCCAGGCAACACAGCACAGTCCCCCTCTCCCATCCCCCAGACAAGTGCTACCCTGTGGCTTCCAAGCATTTTTGCCATTTGTCACATGGGGGAGGAGGACAGGAGAGGGGGCAAAACGGGAGCCTTCTGGATCTCTACTTCCCCTCCCGGATGTGTGAGAGGCTGGGGAGCTAGCCCTCTTCTTGCCGGGAAGCAGACGTGTAAGTTTTAGAAACCAGCCTTCTTTGGCAAGCACAGTGCCTCGCCCTGCTGTCTCCGGATGTCATGGAGACAGAGGAGTCGTTCCTTGCCTTAGGGAGAGAGAGAAATTGAATCTAGAGACATCACATGGATCATCTTAGCAGCATCTCCTATATTAAAAAAGGAAAGAAAAAAAACCACCAAAGAGGCAGCAGGCAAATTAATTGTTTTCCTGATTAACAAAACACAATTAAGCCCAAATGCTGCCGCTCGAGGGAAGGTTATTCACGGTTTTTTCTGGGGACCATTCCGGCCACGGAGCAATGACAGCTTCATTCTGATCAAGAGGGGCCCAGAGAGAAATAACACGGCAGACACATCCCATCCACACTGTCGCACTCCTCCCCAGGGAAGCCAGGCCCAGCCTCAGCCAGAGGGACTCAAAGGCAGGGGATGCTGACCCTGGGCAGCAGTGAGAACAGTCAGGGGCAGCCAGAGATCTGCCAGGGGTGAGGGCACTGGAGGTGCAGGCAGGGTGGCTGGTGGAGGACAAAAATCCTAAAAGTCAAATGGCCTGGAACTGCTTCTTTGGAAACTAGCCTCTCAATGAATATTTATTTAATTGGGAAGGTGGGAAGAGTAGAAAGAAGGAAGAGATTGATGTTCCTTTATGAAACTGAAGCAAAATTCCCACTGTTGAAGATAGTAGTAGTAATAATGACAATACTCATACTTCTCATTGATTGAGAACCTACCATGTGCCAGGCCCTCACTAAAAGCACCCACTGCCTCATTTCACCTTCCCACCAATATTGCTCATTTTAAATGTAAGCAAACCTAAGCTCACAGAGGTTGAATGACTTGTCCAAGTTCACATCCCAAGTAGATTTGCACCCAAGTTGCTTAGATACAAACTCCCATGTTGTTGGCCAAAGTCTCAGAGGCCGTTTTTCCTTAAAGGCCACCAGCCTTTGGTAGCACTAACCCTCACCAGGTGTCGTGAAGACACTCCCACCCTCATGTTGGTCTCTAAGGCTCAAGGTGCTAGCCATTGCTATGGAGCTGGGGGTGGGGTGAGAGACAGGATGAAGGACAGAGGGGCAGCCAAGCGCAGCCAGAGGCAAAGAAACAGGTGAGCCAGGCAAACAAACAGAGGTTGGGTTTCTTAATCAGTGGGGACCCAGAACATGCCACCATCCCACCACACCGCATTCCCTCTAGCCTGGGCTCGGATCCCTTTGGTGGGAGGACCCAGTGGACATTGCTGTCCCCTGTGCTCTCCACCAACCCAGGGCTCACTTATCCAACGTCTGCACCACACAGAGAGCCTCTGAGAGCCAGGGTTGGTGCCGCACAGCCTTTGAGGAAGGAAACTATGGAGGTTTAAATAAATAGGCGATGACACAGCTAAGAACTCCAGACTCAGCGGGAGCTGCATCTCAATGCTCCCAAGGCATCTTAAGCCACTTGACTTCATTGTAGCTCTTCAGATATTTTATGCATCAGATAACAGCTAGATCTTAATGAAAGCCAGTTACATAAATTCATGGAAAACAGCAACAAAAGCACTTCTTATAACACAAGACATCAGCTTCTTTATTGTTTCACTGCTCTTGGCATGAAAGCAAGTTATGGAGAGCAAGTGCTTCAGAGGGCTACAGAATTCTGGTAGGTTTCACCTTAGCATTAGGGGTGCTGGCTCCAAAGATCATTTAGCATCAACAAAGGGCAATCCATTTCTGATATCTTTTTCTCCCCCAGTCTCCTTTTTTAGAGATTCAACACCCTTCAATGGGTGAGGAGCATTGCTCGCCTTTCCCCACAGCTCTGGAAAACACACGTGCTACAAAAATTACCTGGGCCACTGGACTGTGGATTCATGAAAATACCACCTAGAAAGTCCTACAAGGTTCTTACCAGTTCCATCATGATGCAGTCCAAGATGTACTAGCATGTGGGGTTGTGGGGGCACCATACAGAGCTGGGACTAAGACTCATGCTCCAGGGTTGGGCTCAGACCCTGGCTCTACACTTACTGTTTGCATCAGAACAGCCAGACCTCAATGCAACCTGTGAACCTGGGGCAAGCATTTTTGAGCCAAGCCTCAGTCTGCTCATCCTCAAAATGGAGAGAGTGATGGGATCTACCTCAACGAAGTGCCGGGGTGTTAAATGAGCCAACCAGTGAAAAGCACTTGGCACCCAAACCACTCAATGACAGTAACTTATCATTATGAGATTTTTGTTATGATAAAAAATACTGAAAATAATTGGGCTCATCAGTCAGGATTGCACATGTTAATTGTTATAATGAAATTCATGGCCATGGTCAGTGGCTAGGCATTGTCATGAATGTTATAAAACTTGCTTCTGCACCTAAGCCTCTGTGACATCACTTGTCAGTCACTCCCTCACCCTGGGCCCTGCCCAGTCCCCCTTCTCTGAAGTGAGTTAGACAGCAGGCTCTCTGAGGTCCCTTTCAGCTCTGACACTATGTTGGGGGAAGAGGGGGGTGCAGGGAGGATCTGCATGGTCTGCACTTTCTTTGGAGATGGGAAATCTCTGCTTGCCATTGATCACCTGACCTGGGCTGCCAATTTTCCTCTATTCAGTCTTCCCTCCTCCAAGAGGCTGTCCCAACTTTCCTTGGTGAGATGGGAGGGGCCGGGATAAAGACCCCATTGCCCCCTCACACACTCATGCACACATGTGCGCGCATGCACACACCTCCTCTTGTGCCTCCCGCCTTGGTTGCAGAGGGCAGGATGATTGAAGTCTCCTCTGGGGGCAGAGTCTGTACCAGCTGGTGCCTCCAGTAGAAGAGGCTGTTAGCCCTCCCACAAATTGTCTGCAAATGGAGAACAGCTGGATTCCTGGCAGGAAGAGGAGGAAGCAGGCCTACTCCACCCCACCCCCACCCCACTTGGACCAGTTCTCTTGCTCAGCTTTCTCTAACGCAGGCACTTTGGCCAAGTTCAGGCTGATTTCCATGCCCAGTGGAATAGGGACAGGGTGTATGAAACACAAGGACCCCTGACCTGGGAAGCCCCTGTTCAGCATTGTCTCCCTGACACAGAAGAAAATCCAAGGATGCTCTCTCAGCCATAGGAAGACACAAAAGAAGGTGGCTGTCTGCAACTCAGGAAAAGAGCTCTCACCAGGAATCAGCTGGCACCTGGACCTTGGACTTCCCAAGGTCCAAAAATTATCAGAACTATGAGAAATAAATGTTTATTGTTTAAGACACACACACACACACACACACACACACACACACACACACACACACAAATGAGCTGCTGGTTCAGGACAAAGGACAGTGCATGGTGGCTGAGTCCAGACCACGGGCTCACTGTCATATCACCAGCCTCTCTGAGCCTCAGTTTCCCTAGTTGGGCTTCACACTCACTACTCATCTCCCCCCACCCCGCCCCCACTCCGCTGGGTGATCAGGATTAAGATCACATTAGTGAAGGGTAAAGATTTTAGAGAACAATCCCAAACATCAAGATGAAGTGATCAGAACCTACCTGCCATTTCAAAGCAGTAATACCTGGGGCTCATCTGCCACATAAGTTACCAGATGTGAAGAGAGATGCCCACTCCTTTTCCCCCAAGGAGCTCACCTGTCCCATCACTCCTTGGGGCTCCCTCAGATGGGACCTCAGACCTGCTCCACGTGCATGCCAAGCAGCTCGTTAGTGTCTCCTTCCATTACAGACCTCCCAGGCCTGTGTTTGCTGAATCTTATCTCCTTAGGAGCTCCACAGAGACGAGGCAGGGGACTCCCCTACACGAGGCGGTAGATCACCTGGTTCTGTTCCTTTGCTTGCTGAACAAACATCATTTGTTTCCCCGTGTCCACTGCAGCCTCTGGGAACCAGGACCCTCACAACCTCCCAACCAGCAAACAAGGAGAGTTGGCCCCTGGCACCTGACTCTGGGGCCACCAGGTGATCGGGGCTAAATCAATTCATTCCTCTCTGCTTCAGTAAAATATAGACAATAATCTCTGCCCGTCTGATTTCAAGGGATATTTTAAGAAGCAAAATGAAGGCACTTGGGGTGGAAAACTTTATTTATATGTGAGCTATTTATAAACGTTTTGTAACTCTTTTCTTGTGTATTACTTTGTGTGTGATGATTTTGGAGTGAGGAGAAGACCTCTTTAGGGGGTCCACTATTCGAATGATTCCTGTCACTCTAATTTTGGAGTGAGTTAATGAACAAGAAAAAAGTAATAGGAAGACCTAGGGGATAAAAACAGCACAAAATCCACCTCTGGAATCTAGAGTCCTAGACTGGTTTCTAGAGTCTTCTGCCTCCTGTGGACAAAGTTCTTCCTCTCTTGAATGTTACCTTTAGAGGAGAGCTGCTGGTCCGTAGGGGTCAACATAATGCCCAAACAGTCCCTATGGTGTTTGACCTTCCTCCCTGTCATGGAATTCTGCTCCCAGGTCTGGAAGTTGATAAAAAGCAAGAAAATATTAAAAGATAGATATAGAGACAGAGAAGCATCGAACAGGCTGTCAAAGTACAGCTGGAAGGCTGGGGAGTGTTGCGGGGGTAAGAGATCAACTGAAGGACTTGTATGCATGCATATAAGCATAACCAATGGACACAAGACACTGGGATGGGGGGGTAAGAGTATGTGCTGGGGGAGAGGGGGGCAGGGACGTGAGGGGAAGGTCAATGGGGGAAAAAAGGAGACATATGTACTACTATTTGTAATACTTTAAACAATAAAATAAAATAAAGAAAATACTGTATCGTAAGAAAAAAGCAAGAAAATATGAATGTATAAAATCAAGTCTATCTCCCCAGATGTGAGTGTCCACTAGGAAAGCATGGTCAGGTGATCACTAAACCTATACTTCTGTGTTGTGAACTGTGTGTCTCTCAGGCTAAAAGAAACTTTCAGAGAAGACACTTTGATGAGCCTCGGTCACGTCATCACTCACTGAAGAGCCCTTGCGAGCTACAAACTTCTCCTGATTCCTGATGAGCTCCACAACACCCTCATAGGGTTGGTGGTATTATTAGTTAGAGCAATGCTTCCTAGACTTAAACATGTGCCAGAGACACCTGGGGGAGGGAGGGTTTTTGAAACCCATATTGCTGGGCCCCACCCCCAGAGTTTATACTTCAGTCGGTCTGGGGTAGGGCCCAAGAATTGGTATTGCTAACAAATTACCAGATGGTGTTGATGTTGTTGCTTGATAAACCACTCTCAGAGAGCCACTGAGCTGGGTGCTTAGAAGAGATCCCATTCAAATTATGTCCTATACCCAGAGTCACCTATCCAGTCACACACTTCAAAAATAGCTGCACTGAGATTCAAACCTAAGGTGACTGATGCCAAATCTTGCCAGTTCTTTGCTGGCTCATTGTCTCTTGGGGCTGAACTTTGTGTGGGGCAAGTTATCTAGTGTCTAAAGCTTTCTGCAGAAGGTCAGAACAATGAAGGGAAGGGCCAGATGTGTGAAACCTAGAAGAGGCCCTGTGGCCACTTGGGCCAAATTCTGCAGGCAGGAAAGGCTTACAGAAGTGTCCTGGATGCTTTATTTCCATGCCCCTTCCACCACTAGCCGGCTGTGGTCCTCCTGGAGACCCTTTCCAAGATCCCAAGTCAAGTGGCCAATCATAAACTTGCTGTGAAGTCAACCTCTAAAACCCACACCAATATCATGGGACAGAATCCAAGCTCTAATGCAGCCAGTCCAAATGGTGGCTGTGACTCCGTTTCCTGTCTATAAAGAGAGGAATGATTCCTGTCATCTCAAGGTCCCAGAGCAACTGGGTAAACAGAGAACATTTCAAAATAAATACCAAATCTTGCCAAATGTTATCAACCCTCACAGCGCGTTCACGCTGGGTGCTGTGTGAAGACCAGCCACCATCGCCGTGCTGTGCAACCAGAGCCTCTGTGCATGGGAAGGTTTGCAAAGCGCTTTCCAATGTGTTCCTCATGGTTGCCATTGGCAGGAGCTTTAAAAGGATCCTGGATGGAAGCATTTCCTGTAGATTTTAACTCGATTCTCTCCCTTCCAAACTTGATTAAAAGGAAATAAAACAATAATTTCGGTGGGTGGTTCTCCGACTTCAACAGCTCCTGATCCCAGCACTCCTCGGCCTTCCACCACAAAATGTCACATCAAGCATTCATTAAAAGCAACTTGGATTTTTAAAAATAGTGAGACATCTGCATATAATGTCGCTTTATCATGATAATTAGGCGAATTGGCTCCTAAACAAAATGCAAAATCATTTCAGGAGGATTTATAGTCACCAGAAGACAAACCGTGCAGAGCGGGCCCTGGCCAGGTCACTGCACCTTGTTCGTCATCCAGCAGGGCTACTGGGCAGGCGCCAGGAGGGACAGTGTGGCAGCAGCACCCTTGGTCTGTCCTCCCTGCATTCACCGTCCCTGTGACTCTGTGTCAGGTGGTTCCCAGCTCTTCGAATCCAGCCTATGGACTTAGCACCCTGTCATCTTTGCGCTTCTCACCTAACAGCAGGGCATCTATTTACTTTACTTGTGGGAGGTGCCAGCCTGCTAGTACATCCTGGGGTAAGAGCTCTCTTCATCCTGCCCCAGATAAGCTTTCAAAACTCCAGAGGCAGTTTCCTTATGCCCTCAGTGATGCTTATCTATAAGCATCTGGTAAATAAATGTCTTTTATCATATTATTCCCTTAAAGAGTTAATATTCCCTTACAACGAGGCGCGCCTTCTTCAATCAGACCATGAGATTTCTGTCACCCATGCTATTCCCCTTTTTTGCCATGGCTGCCAGACATCTCAAAACTAAATTTAATATTTCATTGCAGTCACATAAGTAGCCTAGATTTTTAGTATAATCATCTCTGCTCCTTCTTCTATATGGTTTTGAGCTTTTATTTTATGTCTTATTAAATGCATGCCAGGTTGGAGCTAACATCAACCTCCATTTCAGCAGGATGGAAAGGGTCTTACAATGTTTTAGGGAGTTGGAAGTGGCCCAAATTCATTAATGAGCTGAACCATAGACAAATATTCCTAATCAGAATTCTTGTGGTGTTAGAACAATCCCAAAAGGGAAGTGAGAAGAGAATTCTGATACTATTTATTGAGTGCCTTCTCTGTCCCAGTCACCTTAAATATCTTATTTCATTTAATCCTCACTACAACCCTATGAAATCAGTCCTTATAACCCTCAATTGCCACATCTAGAATCTGGAAACAGGTTTCTTATTCAAGTTCTTACGTTTAAGTAGTGGAGCTTAGAATAGATACAAGATATATCTGACTTCAGAGCACATACCAGACCACTGCTAGTCTATACCATGCTTTTGTATACAAAGCAAGGCACTCCTCTGGGAGGACAGTCTTACAGCGACAGGGACACTGACATCATGTGAATATGCAAAAGCTACAGAAAGGGCAATTCTAGGAGCCCTGCAACTTCATTCTCAGAAACAGCCCCAGATAGGCAGACACTGACAATTCTCACCAAGATCCTTGTTCTCCTCTTTCTGGGGGACAACAATGAACCACGTTCCCCAGTCCCATGCATGTAGATGGGGGCATGTAACCACTCCTGCTGAATGAAATGAAGGCGGGGATTATATATGTCACTCCCCTCTTGGCCTGTAAACTCCTAAGGCTGGCTGAAGGGAACACTGGCTGAAGGGAACACTTTGAGGACCAGAGAAGGATGGAATCATGAGTTAAGAGGGGTCTTGAGTCCCTGAATGACTCTGTGGAACTGAGCCCATTTCATCTTCAACCCATGTTGAACTGCGATATGAATTAAAAATATATACTTTCATTGTGTTTAGGCCCCTGGAATTTGGGGCTTATTTGTTGTGATGCTTGACTTACCCTAATGCTAGTCCAAACTATCTTGCTTCCTTTAACTGGCTTGCCTGAAAAGATCCAGAGGACCTATGATTCAAGACAAGGGAGCTGTGGAGAGATGATTCACTTTCCTTGTTCCTCTAAGTAAAATTCTTCCCAAGTCACCCCTACTTGATGTCCAACCTTCAAGAACATATCAAGTGAATCTCACTTTCGGTCCAGAGCCTCAGTCATAATTATGAGTCATAGAACTGCCGGACGTTTGAGCTGAAAGTCACCTCTGAGATCAGATTTTGAAGACTGAAAAAAGCTAAGGCCAAGATGTATGGCTTGCTTGAGGCCTCAGAGCCAAGGCTAACACCCAAGGCTGGTGGCGGGCCCAGGGCCCTTTCCCTCCCTGATTGGAAGGAAGCCTTTCTCAAACAGCTGAACAGATGAGGGCAGATGGCCCTGCCTATAAACCCTCGCTAGGAAGGCAACCAGTGTTCACATGGAGGCTGCTCTGCAGATGGAGGCCTCTGGCGCCCTCCACTGGTCAAACTTGCCATGAGCTCCTCTGCCAGTAGTGCAAATTGCAGGACTGGGAATAATGATGGAGCTATGGCAACACTCTCTAGGTATCTGTGGCCACAGTCAGTGCCTATGTTAAAACCCTTTTGAGGCTGTGAGCTATTTCCTGGCACATCCCCACATTTTCCAGTCAATGGATCCTCCTGCCTCCCATACACATGTAATGTCACTTCAGGCAGGAACATGAGTTGACTTCTCTTTCACCAAGCTCAGCTCCCCGAATCGCACCCTCTCTCCTTCTCTGGCTTCCCCACGCTATGAAAAGACACAATGTCTTCTCTCCAAGGCCCCTTTTTAAAAATACTTAGTTTTCAGTTTGCAGTGAAATTAGCATTTGTCCTCTGTAATTGTGTTTGCAGCAACATCAGAATAGGAAAGAAAGGACTCCACGAGAAGAAGAGATAATAAAAGCTTCCATTTAAAAGACACCAGAGTGGAAAATGAAGAGCAGACCGAGAGGCCAGGGGGCTTATGCCAGCCTCTCTCTGTACGCTGCTCTGAAGAACGGGGAACCAGAGAGTAATTGTAATTCCGTTCTCTGTTCCAAAGGCAAATTTCCCCAAGATGGGGAGGACCCTCTGCCTGACACTAAGCCTCAATTTCCCCAGCTCTGTAAAGCTAATGACTAAATAATCATGAAAGTCGGAAATGACATTTCATCTCCAGTTCACTTTGCAGAGGAGCAAGCCCAGCTCCAGAGAGAGAGAGAGAGAGGACCCACCTAACCACAATCTTGAAGCTCAAAGCAAGTCCCCAATCCTCAGGCCAGAGCCAGCCCTGCCTTCTTTTGTTTGCACAGGAAGGTAGCGCTCCATCCACTTGGGTGCAGGCCTAGCCATAAGCAGAGCGACAGATCAAGCAACATTTCGGAGTACTTTAGCTACAAGATTCCGTACTTGGGAATCTCGGTGTGCGCTGAACATAGAGTAAGGCTGATCCGGGATGTCTTGGGTGAGCCTGGAGCTGTGGAGCAGGGTATCCCGGATTCCAGACAACTCAACTATTAATGCCCCGTGTGGGCGATGGGCCTGGCCTACCTGCTTTATAAGATCATCAGCAAGATAATACATATAATCCACATGTTCATTTTCGTTTATTTCTAGAGAGGAGACTCTTAGAGTGGCTCTCATCCAATTCCTTTATTTTTTTTACAACCATTTTGCAAAAGCAAAACTCAGAGGAGGTAAATGAAATGGACTTCAGAACTGCTCCCAACCTGGCCCTTGTGTTCTTGCCCAGGTCGGGGGTCTCACGGAGAGGGGAGGACGTGCAGACTCCCCAGGTCTTTCTGGGAGCGTGAAAGGTGGCTCGGTGCCGGGCCAAGGCAGAGCTGGGGTCTAGGCTGCTGCAGGGCCACAATTCATGCCTGCAGTTCCCCGAAAGCCTCCTCACACGTGGATCCCTCCTCTCAATGGCGGGCATTTGGGCTAAAGTCTTAAAGCCTTGGTGGTGTCTCTGAGCTCAGCCACCAAGACCTGGTCACACATCCTGCTTCAGAGCCACCTGGGGAGTGTTCTGCAGGTTCCTAGGTTTACACAGACTCGCCAAGCAGGTCTTCAGGAGGGAGCCCAGGAAGTTAGGCCCATTGATTCATCCTAAACTAACATCTTCCCATGCACATAGAACAAAATGAGATGAAATCCAAATGCCTGAGCACACCTGCAGGGCCCTGCGGGAGCCCCACCTCCCCTCTCACCACTGCCTCCCACCTCCTCAGCATATACACTGGCCTGACTTGGGTCCCTGCCTCAGAGCCTCTGTACCTATTTTCCCTCTGCGTTGAGCAATTCTCTTCCCAGGCTTTTCCTGGCTGCATCCTCTTCATGATTTATAAAGTAATTGCTTATTGAAACACCATTGTCTTCGATATCCAGGTCCCAGGCAGCTCCTTCATGGATGCCTGCTTTGACATCCTGCCTAATACCGCACCCTGCCCACCGAGTCCTTGAAGGCAGCATCTTTGCTTTGCTCCCTCTGTATCCCCAGCAACGAGAACAATGTCTAACATGTCATAGGTCTTCATAAATATTTGTCGAATGACTGAATGGATGACATTACTCTGTTTTATTCTGAGATTCTCTTATTAGTTTATTACCTATCTCCCTGACTTGTATGAGAGTTCCCTGGGAACAGACGCCTGTCTGTCTTGTTCCCACCATATCCTTAGTGCCTGGCATAGTATCTGACCCATAGTAGTTACTCAATAAAGAGTTGTTGAAAGAATGAATGCACAAACTAATGTTTGAGAATCCTTGAGCTGGAACCCCCGTTGAGCAGGGCACAGGGTAACTGTTTCCAACAAACATATTCCCCATCATGTGCAAGTGGCTGGGAAAAGTTTTTAAAGGCATGAAACAGGTACCTTCCTCCCAACTTGCCCACAGATTCACAGAGGCGTCATTCATTCAGTCATTCGACAAATATTTATGAAAACCTATGACATGTTAGGCATGAACCAATTAGTGCAAGTGCCTCACTAAGGGGTGAACAAGATGTATGTTACCGCTGAAACCGGTTTGGCTCAGAGGATAGAGCGTCGGCCTGCGGACTGAAAGGTCCCAGGTTCGATTCCAGTCAAGGGCATGTACCTGGGTTGTGGGCACATCCTCAGTAGGAGATGTGCAGGAGGCGGCTGATCGATGTTTCTCTCTCATCGATGTTTCTAACTCTCTATCTCTCTCCCTTCCTCTCTGTAAAAAATCAATAAAATATATTTTTTTTAAAAAGATGTATGTTACCCCTTATTGAGGTACAAAGCAAGAAGTCACCCCAAATTCAGGCAACCAGGCAGTCTTCAGAGAGGATGTGATGTTTGACACTGGCCTTTAAGTAAAGATTGAAGTACTGCAGCCTGGCTGGTGTGGCTCAGTGGTTGAACATCAACCTATGAACCAGAAGATCATGGTTCGATTCCTGGTCAGGGCACATGCCTGGGTTGCAAGCTAGATCCCAGTAGAGGGCGTGCAGGAGGCAGCCAATCAATGATTCTCTCTCATTTCCCTCTTCCTTCCTCTCTGAAAGCAATAAAAATAAAAAGATTGAAGTACTACAAAGACAAAGTAAAGCAGGAAGGTGGAGATGCTGAAAAAGACATACAAAGAAAGAATGGTTTGAAAAGAGGGGGTAGGTGGAGGTGATGAGGTTAGGTGAGGTGGTTGAGGCCAGGTCACAGTGAGTTTAATTTTGACCCATATGTCAATAGTTCCTGAACTATTCAAGTGGGACAGTCTCCCCATTTTAAAGGCTCTTTAAAAACATGCTATATTGAGATCAAATATTCATTCATACAGAATAAATAAAATTTCAGAGTTCCAAAAAACCTGAAATCCATATTTTCACTCCAGAAACATGAGACAAAGATCAGCAATCATAATTTGAAGGGCAAATAATTTCTCTCTGTTTCCCTGGCCATCATTTGATCAGTATATTTTTTAAGTTGACTGATTAGAAAAACATACGAAACATGTAACTATCTTATATACACAAGGCTTTTAAACAAATCTGCTTGGTATTGCATTGATGGCAACAGCATTTACCTGTTTTTCGAAATGACACTTGTGTCTACTGGATGTATTCACGTGCACGGAACACAGGTTGGTCACCGAGCCCCAGATCTCCAGGGCCCTCTGCCGACAGGGAATCACTGCTGAAGGTGAGGGCAGGCCATGGAAGAAAGGGGAGCAGAAGCTGCTTGTGATGGGATTTGGGGGTTAGGAAGTTAACAGGCACATTGGAGAAGGTAGAGTTTGGAGTAGAGGGATCAGTGAGGAAGAGACCATAGCCCTCAGGCCCCTTCTCTCTCCATACCCTGTCCCAGCTCTGAATCTGTGAGCAAGTCATGCCCCAAAGACAAGGTGAACCAAACTGCTTTCCTGCTGATTTTCAACCCCCGAGTCCTGGCCATCAGAAGGGGAGAAATTCTTCAATGAACCGCACACAGTCCTGCAGGCTGGGCCCCACACTCTTCAACAACTAACATTTTGGTGACTTTCCTCCTAGACATACTGCCACACATCCTTTTCCCCACTCTCTGTATGATGAAACTGCTGTGTCATCAAACACTTTTGTAAAGGCATGATTTTTAGTTGTCACGTAATATTCCCCGTCAAAAACGCCCCATAATTCACCATTCTCCTTTGTTGAACGCTCAGCGAGTCTCTAATATCTCACTGTTATAAATAGCGCTATGACACATATCCTCGCTCATTAATCTCTGTGCACACTCTGATTACTTCCTCGGGGCAGATTCCTAGCCGTGTGATCGCTGCAATGTTTGCCATTGTGATGGATTTTGTGTCGCACGGCTAGCCCCCTGCCTGGTGTCCTAGTGGCAAACGATAAATACCTACGAAGGGAGCTCTAACTGAGCACTGGCTGGCACGTCCCTATGGAGACAAGACACTTCCCCAGGGCTCATCTGGGTGACAGACAAGGCTACGTATTTATTCGTGGATTCACCTGACCCCTTCTGCCCAAAGGGGCCTGACCTAGAACAAGAACTGATATGTCATGTGAAACCGTCAGAGGGAGTGGGGAACAGTGCAGGGACTCAGCTCCCCAAGACCCCAGGAGAATGAAGCAGGAAGGGCAAGGGATGCCCCCTTGTCGGGCCCCTGCAGCCAGGATGGCCAGATAAAATACAAGACGCCTGCTTACATCTGAATTTCCAATACACAACGAATAATTTTTTTTAGCGTGAATGTGCCACATGCAATATTTGGGACTTTCTTATACATTTTTTAAGAACCACGGTTGATCTTAAATTCTAAGTTAACAGGCATGCTGGGTTTTCTTTGCTAACCTGACAACTCTGCCTGCTGCACCGTGACTGCAGACCAGCTGCAGTTTGGGGGTGAACATGAATGGAGGTGGCATGAACTTGGTGCCCAGGAAATTGAGGGCACTCGGTGCAGGAAGAGAGGGCTGCAGCTTCTTACCAATGAGGGGATTAATTTTGGGGAGCTCAGCTCAAGGATGCCCGCCTTCATAGGAGCCACAGGCCAGAAGAGATGGGTCATGAAGTGGTTCTGATGGCAGTCTCTTTGGGGCACAGGGCTCAGGGGTGCTAGGGTCATCGGGAGAAGAGACGGAGAGAGCACTTGGGCATGGGTGAGGGAGGCTGGTCCCCTCATAGTTGGTGCAGGTGGGCCGTGAGGGAGGCAGGTGGACCGTGAGGGAGGCAGCTGAAAACACGCTGATGCCACAGCCCCTGAAACACAGTTCTCTCCCTGACTTCACTTCTGCCCTCCAACTGCTCTATTTAAAGGAAGAGAAGCGCCTCCTCTCCACACACAGAGCACCTTCCTCTGCCGTGCCTCCGCAGTCCCTCACACAATATGCTCTAAATTAATAGCTTCGGGAGATAATGGCCTATGAAGCAGAAGTTTGTATGCTGCCAGGGGAAACACGCTGCTCCTTATTATGCAGCTATATGTTGTTTGCAGTCGGATTAAGAGCAAACAAGGTTAAATGTGCACACAGGCAAATAGTCTCAAATTTCTGCTCGGCGACCTGCTGCCTCAATCTCCCTTCTCTGGCTTTGTTTTGGCTGTTTCTTTACTTCCATTTTTCTCCTTGTCCTATGTCCCTCCTTCCTTCCTTTCTCCCGCTCATTGAGCTACCCCCTTGTTTGGTTTCTCTCCCCTTCTTCTCTATCCCTGTGCTTTACTGGTTTTCTCATCATCCATTCTTTGTCTTTTCTTTGAGGCAAAAGAACTGCCCAACCAAAAACATTTAAAATTATTGATTGTTAGAATGGGGAGGTGCTTCCAAAATCATTTGCAAACAAGGAAACTGGGGCACTTAAAGGTGAAACGACTTTGTGAAGATAGCACAGTTCCTAGCACTTAGGATTGGGGTCCAATCTCCCCTCTCCAAATTCGGTTTCCTTCCACCGCACACAACCCCTTCTCATAAAGGGTGGCACCACGTGACATAGTGAGTGGCTTTCTGTTGTGCATTGAATTGTGTCTCCCGAAATAGATCTGTCTGCATCCTAACCACTACACCTACAAATGGGACCTTATTAGCAGATATAATCAAGTTAAGATGAGGTTATATTGAAGTGGGGGGGGGGGCCCTAAATCCAATGACCGGTGTCCTTATAAAAAGGCCATGAAAACATGGGGTCATAGAGACACAGAAGAAAGCCATGTGACAACAGAGGCAGAGACTGGAGTGATGTAGCTACAACCAGGGAGTGTGGAGGGTTGCCCATCACCCCAGAAGCTAGAAGCCAGTCAGTGACTAGATTCTTCCTCAAAGCCGCCAGAGGAACCAACCCTGCCCACGCCTGGGTTTTAAATGTCTGGCCTCCAGAACTATGAGAGGATGCATTTCTGTTGTGTTACATCACCAGTTTGTGGTACTTTGTTACAGCAGCTGCAGGAAGTTAATACATCTTGTGCTCAGCCTGCTGCAGACCCTGGAGCAGACCGGAGACCACAGTCTGCAGCTGGTCGGCCCGGCTCTGTCCCCACCACCACGCTGCCTTGATCTTGTAGAAAAAAGTGCCAAATGAATGTCTAGCGTGGGGAAGAAGCTGGGCCTGGGTTTTCTGAGATATAAAGCAGTGCAAGGCATGGTCCCTGCCTTCCAGATGCTTCTGTAAGAATAAGATAAAGAAGGCCCTACTAAGAGAGGAGTGTAGGGTTTCAGAAAGAGCCTCTGCCCCAGCCAAAGGACTTCTCCACAGAAGCTCTATCCAGAGGAAAAGGAGAGCAGCCCCATGTTTCCAGAGCAGACGCCCCTCAGACACTGCCTCTGAGAGGAAGCCGACTCCAGGGGGCAGTAGAGTGCATGCCCAGGAGCCCACCTTGGGACATTTCTATGAGCCAGCAGCCACCTGTGGCCCAGAAAGGCTGCCTCGGGCTGTGTCTAAAGGCCCACGACCTGCCTTACCACCTGCCCCATATGTCCCTGAGGTACCCGACCACTCCCCAGAACTGGTCTTTGCTTGACCCTGAGCAAGTTAGGAAGGGTGGGAGGGTCTGACTGACCCCTCCTTGAACTCTGACACACTCAGCCCTGCATTTTGGTCCAGCATCTGAGCCCTTAGGAGGTTGCTATCAGCTCCCAGAACTACCAGGTAAGGGTCTGCACCAAAGTTGAGGCCAGTCTGTGATGCCCATGTTCCCCTCATTCAGTCCATTGCACTCTTATGTAAATATAGTATTTTCCAGATTTCTGACCATTGTGGTCAACTATAGTTTGTTTGTGTCTCTTTTAAAATATGGTCCTCATAACTTAACAAAAAATTGGTCTTGCTCTCTCCTTCCTTCCTTCTTCCATTCTGTCCTCCACACTGCCATGTGAGCAATTGTTACAAAAGGCCCACCTGGTCAAGTTATTCTCCTACAGGTCAAAAGCCTTCAAAGGCTTCCCACCAATACTCCTTAGCATACCCATAACCCCTGCCATATCTCTAACTACTCCCGCAGCCTCTAACTGGGTCCCTGGTCCTATTCTTGCCCCTCCCACTCCATGATCCATTCTCCATAGCTGGGACAATCTATACTAATAAAAGGGTAATATGCTAATTAGACCAGATGTCTTCCAGACACCCATCCGGACATCCTTCCGGACAAAGCCACGGTGGCAGGGGCCGAGGTAGAGGCAGTTAAGGGTGATCAGGCCAGCAGGGGAGGGCAGTTAGGGGCAACCAGGCTGGCAAGGGAGCAGTTAGGGCTGACCAGGCCGGCAGGCAGGAGAGCAGTTATGGGTGACCAGGCAGGCAGGCAGAGCAGTTAGGGGCAATCAGTCAGGCAGGGGAGCAGTTAGGGGCATCATGCAGGCAGGCAGAGTGGTTAGGGGCGATCAGGCAGGCAGCCAGGCAGGTGAGTGGTTAGGAGCCAGCAGTCCCGTGCAGGGATCGGGCCTAAACCAGCAGTTGGACATCCCCCGCGGGGTCCCAGATTGAAGAGGGCGCAGGCCGGGCTGAGGGACCCTCCCCACCCCCGTGCACAAATTTTGTGCACCAGGCCTCTAATAATTATATGACCTCCATCAAATAATACCCCCTGTTGACAACTCATTAATGAATCCTGATTGTACTTGAAATAAAATTCACATTCCTCCCCAGATCCTATGAGTCTTGTATGATAGGCTCCTGCTGCTTCTCAGTCTCCTGCATCCCTCCTCCCCCTTGACACTCCAGCCTCAGCCCTTCTTGAGGTCCTCACACAGGTCCATCTTTTCCTGCCACAAATTCCTCGCACATACTGTTCTCCTGCCTGGAATGCTCCTCCCTCATGCACACATGGTTGGCTCCTTCTCATTGTCTTCTCATTGCTTAAGGACAGTGTGGATGCCACCTCCTCAAAGAGGCCTTTCCTGACCACCAGATGGGAAGCAGTGACTTCTTTCCCAACACACACATACACACACACACACACACACAGTCCTCTTTCAACCCACTTTAATTTTTTACTGTAGCACTGTATCAAATTTGTAATTGGGGGGTTGTCTTACTCCTTTATTTATTGATTATTGGACCCTCCTACTGGAAGAATGGAACATCCACAAGAACAGAAACCATGATGGCTTTCTTATCACTGTACACTGAGTATCTCATTAGTACTTGTGCATAGAGGAAGCACAATAAACATTTATTGTATCTATGAAGGTCTCTAATACCCTTATATCCTATCCTCCTCCTGCTCCAACTCATTCTCTAAGATTCAGTCAAGAACCCAATACAAAGTCATCCCTCTCTTCAGTGAGCAGAGGCTATCATGCCGTATGCATGGAGAAAGCAGTGGTTGGATGCCCACTCTGTGCCAAGCATGATGACAGGCACTGGGAATACAAGGATAAATCTACAGACAGCCCTTGACTTCCGGGGGTCCACAGCCGAGTGGAAGAAATGTGGACATAAAGAGATTGTTAAAGTGAAATGTAGAATAGATATGGATGACAAAAATGTGTGGGATGCCAGTTAGAGCAAAACAAGGTGGGCACTAGCAAAGTCTGCATTAATGATAACACAGGACAGGTGGCAGGCACTTTCCTGCCCCGGCTACCCCTAGCAATCATCACCCAGCATTACCATTGTCCATTTGTTTCTTGGTGTTCCTGGTTAGAAAGTGAGGCCCTGAGGATAGGGATGCTGTCAGCCTTGGGCCCCCCAGGACCTTCCATCCATCCATTCCAAAGGGATGGGAACAAACTCCCAAGATCTACATTTTGCCTTGGGCTGCTTTGGGCCCAGATGCTCTCTGATCTTTGTATCCACACAAAAGAATCCCCCTCACTCAAAACAAAGTCCTCCCTGGAGAGAGCCCGGCTATTTATTGAGTGCCACCTGCCACCTGGGTTAATCCAGCCCTAGATGTTTCCTTTATGGCCAACCCCGTTTCAGCAGCAGCTGATGTCCCATCTGACCCTTCAGAACTGTTGAGAAATGAGGGACAATAAATTGCCATCCACTCACCCAGGCCTGGCTTACTGCCACCACCACCGCTTCTGCCTCCACACCGCAGAAGAAAGACTTAGACCCCAGATGAGGCCCAACCTCAATTAGGCCCTGCTGGCAAATTAGTCACACAGGGCGACATTTTCCAATCATGGAACATTAGCATCCTCCCTAATTATGAAATTGTAGAGGTAACATGTGTGGGGGCAAACAAGACCAGAGCTCTCAGCATCTCGAGTGTGTGTGTGTGCGCACACACACACACACACACACACACACATTGGTGCAAACATGGGGCCATGAGACAACGGGATCTACCTCTTCTCTGACATTGTTTAAAAGTTGACTTTGCACTTTACTTAGAATGAGAGAGAAAAAACCCATGAAAGAAATCCATAAAAACCAGAAAGCATTTCTAAGAATTTCACAGATGAAGAGAATTCCAGAAAACATTGGCTGTAAAGCTGAGAGCATTAAGCCATTCTGAGATAAAACCGTCTGCTCTTTGATTCAGGCCTGGTAGCCATTAGCACTCCCTTGAGGATGAGCTACAACAGGTTCACTCTAGAACACATTGATCCTGAACAGCCCTCCCTCACCTATAATATGGAAACAACTACTTCTCACTCATTCATTCAATAAAGATTTGTTGAGTGTCTTCCAGGCCCTGCCGGAAGCCATGAAGACAGAGGTGAATGAGGAAGCATAAATGCACCTGTACTCATGGAACCAAGGCTGATGCTCTTACAGCTTTAACACCAGGGTGTCAGGTGTTGCATCATCCAATGACCAGCAGGTGGGGGCTGCCTGATGAGGCTGGCTTGGGGTTTTCCCTAGTTGAACAAGGGGCTCTTCCCAGGTCAAGGGTCTGTTCTTAGCAGCCCTCCCTGCTGGAACTTCCTAATAATTGAGTATTATAAACATTTTGTGTCACTGGAAAGGGATGAGTTTTAAAAAGTGTAAAATAATTAGGTATATAAATAAATTGATATAGGCATTTCCATATTAAAGGTAAGGGAACTAAAGAGAAGATAAATGATTTGCACATTATATTACATATAGTACTTAAATGTGTATTCATTATGTATGTATGTTTGTATTATGTGTGTGTGCCATGTATTCATATATCTACTTCCATATTCTGTTTATCTCAGGGTTCCTTGAAGGATTACATAAATAAGTATGTAATTCCCTAGCATAGGGTCTAGCACACAGTGGACATGCAATAAGTATTCTCTACCATTACTCTTGCTGCCTTTGCCTGATGGCAATGGGAGTTGAGGACAAGCTTGGTGCTCCATAGTGTTCCATCCAGAATTGCATTTCTGAAGAACACACCTGCACTCTCACGTCTGCTGAAATAAACCCTCCACCTCTTCATAACATCACTGCCTGATCCAGCCTGGTGATGCCCCTGCCTGTTTTATAGTAGATTCACTGTGTCCTGTGCTAGGGGTGCCATGGCCACTGGCAGGGAAGAGACAGCCATCGACTTGCCAGCCAGCCCAGCAGTGCCTTGCATTGAGCATGTGGAATACGGTTACTCATTTGGATTTACTCTTTGCCATATCCTCCTTCCTCCCATCTTACATCACCTGTTAACGCACACTCCCTCAGGGCAGGAGCTCTGCGTGCTACGGAGCTGGCCCAGGCTCTGGAGCTACGTGGCATTAATCTCCCGTCTGCCCATTCTCCCGCTGCTCTAAGCACGCTGGCTCTGCTCGTCAGCCAGAGGCAGGACTTCTAGGCCAGTGTTTGCTTGACTGATTGCTCTCTCCCCTTCCGAGCTGTATCAGAACACACACCCGAGACAGAGCCCAGCCCCCTCCCGCTCCCCGTGGCGCACTGCCAGTCATGAAGACGTCATTGGAATGTCTACTCTTTTTTTTAAATGCTGCTCCTTGTCGCCATAGATTGATCTGCCAGTTAAATATTTAGACATGATCATCCGCCTTTGTCATAAAACACTGCTTGACTTTGAGCGATGAGCAAGGAGGCACCAAGGGTGTAGCTAGTCCCTGCCTAGTGTATGGGGAGAGATGGAGGCAGTGACACTAGGAGAATGCCACCCCCTGGGTCAGCACATCTCTGCCAAAATACAACCAACCCAACCAGCTTTGGCAAGTTTAGCATACCCAACCTCCGAGCTTGGCAAGGGCTGAGAAGGGAGAACCAGTTTCTATCCTTAGATGGCCAAATTCATGAGTTCAGCTCAATCAGACCCACTGGTCTCTCTCAGTCAGTCCCATCCTGCCCCAGCCTTCTCAATTATCAATGGCTTTCATTTCAGTTAGCTCATTTAATTTTCATAGTATCTCTATGAAAGCTAAAAGTGCCAGCAACATGGCACCAACACCCATTATCTTATTTGTCCCAACAACCTCCATAAGATGGAATTACTGTCCTAATTTACAAGCAAGGAAGCCAAGGCTCACCAGAGGTTGAATAAATGGCAGCCCAAGGCCGCCCAGAAGGAAAAGAGGGGTCTGTGACTAGAATTCAGCTATCCCAATTCCCAAGGATGTGTTCTTTTCACCAGGTTTATATAAAAGGTCACACCAACATGGACCCTCTAAATCAGCGGTTCTCAACCTGTGGGTCGTGACCCCTTTGGCGGTCGAACGACCCTTTCACAGGGGTCACCTAAGACCATCCTGTGTATCAGATATTTACATTACGATTATAACAGTAGCAACATTACAGTTATGAAGTAGCAACAAAAATAATTTTATTGTTGGGCCACAACATGAGGAACTGTATTTAAAGGGCCAGAAGGTTGAGAACCACTGCTCTAAACTCATATTTGATCACCTCAGCCCACAATCACCTTTATTCCCCCTGTAACTTCTGCAGAGGCTCAAGATCTTTCCTGGGAATTGTGACTTGCCTCCTGATCACAAATGGAGGTCAAAGGCCAAAGAGACCAAACCACTCAGGTCCTGCTTTAACATTTAGACTACTAGAGGCCTGGTGCATGAAGTTCGTGCACATTAAAAGGGAATTAATTAGAGGAAATATTTTAGTATTGCTATTTGCCCTTTCTCTATAATAGAAGTGTCAGAAATGAAAGAAAATTGGTAAAATGTATATGAAAATGTCCCTCCTGTCAGAGTCTGGGGCGCACCGTGGGACCCAGAGTCGAATCCCCACCCACCCGCAAGTACCTCAAAATCATGCGAGACCCAGGTCTGGCCAGCCCCACCTCCATCAAGCCCCACAGGGTGGGGGATGCAGCCTCAGGTCCCCCGGCCCTGGCGTGAGGGCACAAGAGCGCAAGGGTGTGACAACCATTGCACATTAGCTGTTTATTATATAGTATAAGGTACTTTTAGAGCAATGGCCATCAAAGCCCTGGGACACTGCTCTGCATTGGCCATAAGAAAGTGAACTTCAGAAGGTGGGGGTCTTCAGTAATTCTTCGAGGGCAACCTGGAAGGGCCTTGGGCAAGGTGAGGACAAGGCAAGCATGAGCCACAGAGGACACATGGTATGCGGACTACAGAAAGCTTTCGAGACCACAGCACCTCCAGTCCACAGTTTGCTCTGATGGCAAAAATAGTTTGCAAAGAAACCCTTGCCTTTATTCCCCTGTTGAATCTTAGGAGAAGAAATCTGAGACAGTATTTGGAGACCAAAGACTCCAAGAAGAGAATCAACTACTGCTGAGAGCTTTCACAGGCTCTGCAGTGAACACCCAGAGGTCAAGGAATGGTTGCTTATTCCTACCCTCTCACTCTCCAGATAGGAAAACTGAGGCTTCGAGAGAATTGTAAGTACCTTACAGAGGGTCACACATTTGTCAGTAGTAAGGACTCAGATTTTCTAGCTCCTAGTCCAGTCCTCACATTTGCTTCTGGAAAAGCCAGCCCAGTGGCCACCATCTTGGAGACACCCCTTAGAAGACCCCCAAAATACCACTTTGAGGACAAGAGTGGAGGTCATACAGAGTTCCCCCAAAATGCCACTAGGAGAACAAGAATGAATTCACACTTCTCAGTTATGAAAGCACTTTATTAGGGGAAGAACTAGAGAACAGGAAAAAAGGAAGGTAGAGGATACTGGATGATCCTAAAAAGACATATTCTGTGGCCTTTCCAATGGGTATGCAGACATCCTAATCTCTACCTAAAAGAAAAACAGCAATATTTGTCTTTAAGGGCCTCCCAGGCAAAATGTTTGGCCAAAATCATACATCCTTAAGCTGGGTTTTTATTAAAATGATGAAGCAATAAAGCCATAATATTTTATGATACGATCAGAGTGACATAACTAAAAAAGCATAATTCAGTCATCCCAACACTAATATCAGTTCCACCAACCTCTTCCTAAACCAATCTAAGGGAAGCCAGATTGCTTTTCCCAGAATTGCCTCTTGTTTATGGGTAAAGGCCCTCTGACTCTCACCTCCTTATCTATTCTTTTTTTAAAAAATATATATATTTTTTTATTTCAGAGAGGAAAGGAGAGGGAGAGAGAGATAGAAACATCAATGATGAGAGGGAATCATTGATTGGCTGCCTCCTGCACACCCCACACTGGGGATCAAGCCCATAACCCGGGCATGTACCCTGACTGGGAATCAAACTGTGACCTCGTAGTTCACAGGTCAATGCTCAACCACCGAGCCACACCAACCCGGCTGTTCTTATCTACCTATATTGCCTTTCAGAAGGATTATCCAGATTGTACCAGTTTCAAAAATGGACTCAGAGTAACACTTAAATAATCCAACCAGATGGGGCCCAATCATCCAACCAGATTGGGCCCAATCTGGTTGGATCAAGCACCCCCTTCCAGAACCGCTAAGTCATAGGGACCCCTCAAGGAATGTAACAAATCTGTTTCCCATTGCATTCAATGATTCCCAAGAGCCAAAAAGGAGGTTCACCTACCATACTCCTGGAACAAAACATGCTCCTTCTCCATGCTTCAATTCAGCTCATGGAGGAGTCATCCCTTCTGCCTACTGAGCTGCATCTCCACCCCATGACAGCTCCTCTCTGATTAGTCAAAGCCCAACATTCATATTACACAATGGAGCAGGATATAAAATGACCTACATCAAAATACTTTTTTATGCTGCTATTGGATGGGTGAGTTATTAGGTCAGAACAAAGAGGAATTATTGGCTTAAGTAACTACGAAGTCCAAGAATGGAACTTACCTCAGGCTTAGCTAGATCCAGAGTTCAAGATTATTATCAGGTGCGTGCTTGTGTGTGTGTGTGTGTGTCTCTCTCCCCCCAGTCCTGCCATCTCTCAGCTCTGCTGCTCCCCATGTGTTGACTTCAACTTCTCTCCTACTCAGATGACCTTCTTCCATGGGGCAGATAGGAGCCACTGATGGCTCCACACTTACACAGCGTCCACTGGTGACAGGCAAGAAGGAGGAAGATTCCCCTTTCCCAGTCCATACATCACCACATTCCTTGGCCCAATTGATGCAGCCATGGTGGGGATGAAGATACTGTAATTAGCAGCCTCCACCACAATCACAAAAAATAAAAGAGAGGCAGTTTCCCAAAAGAAATGGCAGTGCCATGCCAGAGGAAAAAAAAGAGACAAATATAAATACAATAGATTTCCACATACAAAGACAGCCTAGCCATTATTACTTCATGAGATTGGCTTGGAAAGAAAATAGGAGACTCAAAATTTTCTACACAATGTTTTACTTTTTAGGTTCAAGAAACGGGGAATAGCCGAAACCGGTTTGGCTCAGTGGATAAAGTGTCGGCCTGCTGACTGAAGGGTCCCAGGTTCGATTCCGGTCAGGGGCATGTACCTGGGTTGCGGGCATATCCCCAGTGGGAGATGTGCAGGAGGCAGCTGATCGATGTTTCTCTCTCATCGATGTTTCTAGCTCTCTGTCTCTCTCCCTTCCTCTCTGTAAAAAATCAATAAAATATATTAAAAAGAAAAAAAAGAAACGGGGAATAGGAAGCCAAACTTCGGATTCTTGTCCTAACTCATATTTCCCAACAGATAATTTCAGAGAAGGCCTGCCTTTGGAGTCATCAGAACTTGCCAAGCCACTGATAAAATGGTATGGTCTTCCAACTGGCTACTGTCTCTTGTGATATCCTTCCTTGGTCAGGAACCCTGCAGAAGAGGGAGGGTGAAGAATAGGATTCAGAGACAACAGTCCATTCAAATCCCTGACATTCCTCAGTCCTCAATAGTGCCCTGCCACCTAGAGGCAGCCCACTCACTTCCTTCTGACCTGAACTTGTAAAGGTCAAAGGGAAGAAATCAAGGAGGAAGACTGGAGAACAGATAGAAGCACAATGTGCCATCAGAGAGGTTGGCACCTGCTCCCATCTGGGAGGCCGACTTCAAAAGGTGCTGAACAGAGCGGTAGAGCGCTTGCCACCACACCCACCTCCACAGCTCCATGGAAAGCTCTGTGTTGGGAGAGTCTCGCAGGCCATAGCTGGTGAGGTTGGTGATCATGGACAACAGTGTTAGACTACTCAGGAACAAGTATCTGCTCTTTCACTTACCAGGTGGGTGATCTTGGGCAAGTTACTCAGTACCTGTGATCCTGTTTCCTCATCTGTAAAATAGGAATGTTGGTTGTTACCTATCTCACAAAGTTGTCCTGGGGAGAAAATGAGATAATGTCTTTAAATTCTTAGAATGAAACAGAACCAGAGGCATGGAAGTATGGAACAGATTGACAAATCTCAGAGGGAGAGGGGACTGGAGGCAGGAAGCGATTAACCAAAAAATTTATACGCATATATGCATTACCTGTGGACACAGACAATAGGGTGGTGAAGACCTGGAGCCAGGCAGGAACCAGTTAGAGGGAGGCCATAAGGGGTAAAAGGGGGGAACATCTATAATACTCTCAACAATAAAAATAAAAAGTGCAATATCCCTGAAGTCCAATAAAGTAAAAGACAAGAAATAATGCTTAGAGTGGTGCCTGAGATACAGGAAGCACTTAAAAAGTGCTTAGGAGTGTTGCCATTGGCAGCCAGGTATATGTTGAGTCGCAATGCACTGTTTTTCAAGCATGCTGTGCTATGTTAAGGAATTAACTACAAACCTATTGAAAACTGTTACTGAAGACAGTGTACCTTCTAGTAGAGCTACTCCCATGTTGAGTTCTCACGTTTTATCAAAGACTGCACACTCAGTAACGGTTGAGAGGCACTGATACACATCACAGTGCTGTCTTTACAGTGGCCTAGATCCCACGGAAGTTATAACTCAGACGCAAAGTTTAGTACTTGATCTCTGGCACTTTCAAAGAACGGTGTTCTTTCTCTATTGCCCTTTGCTGCTGTTGCTTACAAAGAAATTAGGTGGGATTCATGGCACCAGCAAGCATTAAATATCCCCATCTGTCCTGCTTACCCTAGGAGTTTTGCTCACCTGGACTTTTCTCTCCTGCCCATGATGGATAGCCAAGAGCCACACTGGCAGATTGACTTCCAACCCAGAAATAGCTCTGCCATTTAGATGCCATGGGGATAACATTAATACCAGACACAAAGGCTAAATAAAAAGCCTTTAGCAACTGAATGGCCCTTAGATTTCAGAGTTATTGATCCAGTGGAGCCTGCTAAGTTATTATGGCTACAGTTCTGCTCAGAGAAATCTGTGATGCTGAGAAAAGTTAGCAGAAGTCACAGTCACCTTTAACCACCAAGTACAGCCAATGGGCTGTGGGGCAGCTAGCGCCCCACTCCCCCAACTGCTCTGTTCCAAGACTGCATTTGCTCCTCCACATTCAGAGCTAGACTGGGAACCGCTAG
Organism: Myotis myotis; assembly: GCF_014108235.1. Classification (NCBI taxonomy): domain Eukaryota; kingdom Metazoa; phylum Chordata; class Mammalia; order Chiroptera; family Vespertilionidae; genus Myotis; species Myotis myotis. The sequence continues at coordinate 60,782,835 of NW_023416315.1, forward strand.
TTTCCCCAGACCAATAAGAGCTCAAAATTTACAGCACGTCTAACCTTCCTTATGAATCTCACAGAAATTCTCCAAGATTGGGAAGATATCATTACACATCTGCATAATAATAAAGAAATTCAGGTCAAGGTGATTTGCTCAAGATCAAGCAGTAAGTGACTGACAGAGCCGGGGCAAGAACAGCAGTCTCCCCCCAGATATGGAAGCCGCCCCCCACCCCAGGTTGGCTCCTGGACCCTGCATCCATCCCTTTGCATCATCTCCAAAGGGCCCCCCCTCCCCCCTCCCAGGATAGAGGACATAGACTCCACCTGCCACGGAGAGTGGCCTTCACCTAGAATTATTCATGCCTCTTTCCCTGACTAATCCCCCACACTCCAGGTAGGAGCTAAGTTCATCGTGCCATCTCAGGCAGGGCGGAGTAAAGGGCTTGGGGTGAACACCAGCAAGCACTTCCTGGGGCAGAAGGGCTGAATATGCATGGTCCTCCCTTCCCTCTGCCTTTTGCACAGAGGCATGCTGAGGCTGCTTGCCGTTAACACAGGTGGGACTGGGTATCAGCAGAGGGACCCCACACCCTGAGGCTCTCCTTTTAGGGGGCAAGCATGACAGTGGTCTTCAAAGTAAGACAACAACTTGGAGTTTGGGTGCATGGTGCTCTCAGCTATTTACAGGAGTCGCTGGGAGAGCTGCCTGCCCAGCCCCTGGAGGATATGGAGGCCGAGGATGCTGAGTGGCCACCGCTCCTCCTGCCAGAGGGGGGAAGAGAGAGCCTGGCCCTGCTAGCTTGTTACCAAGCTCCCTGAAGACACCTTGGGGACATTCAGTAGGCAGTACCGCTTGCTCTCCGCACTTGGACTTTTGGGTGCTACCTATTGTGGGTGTTGCACAAGGGAGAAGAGGATATAAAGGGTTTACTCAGGAGAGCTTCTTTGTCTCTTCTCTCCAGGAACTCTTCTCCAATCAGTTGTGTGTCCTACACCAAGCAATTCATCATCAAGGCAACGTAAAGAAATGGCAATGGGCAAAGCGCAAAGGAGTGGTGACTCCTCACAACAATTCTCCTTTCTCTGGGAGGAGTCCTAAGACATGGTGATTTGACCTTGCACCCTGGTCATGGCTGATGGACCCATAGGTACATCCCTGAGTAAAGCCAGGCCAATGACATTTCCTTCCATCTGGGAAATTATCTTATGGGGCAATCAGGTCCTGGGCACTAAATCGGGCAATGGCCGTGACTGCGGAAGAGGTCCGGGCCCTCCTACTGTGGGGTCTCCAGACAATCCCTAGTTCTTCCACTTTCTCAGTCTTGGTGTTTAACATGTTTCTTTGAGCCATGAGATTCCCCAGTATTCCCCAAAAACAAATTTCCCTTTTGCTTAAACCAGCCAAAATTGATTTCTGCTACTTGAAAACAAACAAACAAATCTCTTAATTAGTGGCATGAAATAGCTCTTTTCAAACTCCTCTGTATTGTTCTCATATGCAAACTAGTCTCAAAAAAGAAAAATTGGTTCCTTTCATACGTTTCTAGAACAAACATTTTAAAAGAAATGATCAAAGGCCTTTTTACAATTAGCAAAGAGCCATGATTTTTCATCATTTCCATTAATGTAAAATATGTTGGAAAGAAAGAGAAGAGTTGTCTGGGAATGGTTTGTCATCAGCTCAAAAACTCAGCCTTTAAGGGATGTTTCCCTCTGTTTGCAGTAAAAGTGCTCGGGGTCACAAGAGTCCTGATTCAAATCCAAGCATCTCCCACCTCACTTGACCTTTGGGAGGTCATGTGGGGCCTGTGCTCGGTTGCCACCTCTCAGTGCTAAGGTTCTGGGCATCCCCACTGGCTGGCTGCAGCACACTCTGTATTTGTGTCTGCATGCGTGCAAAGTGCCTGACATCGACCCCTGGTGGTTAGGAATGGGAGCTATCAGTCACTGTTCACATTTGAATCCTGGCTCAGCAAGAACCTTGAATAAGCCACTTAAACTCTCAGAGCCTCAGTATCCTCATCTTTTTTTTTTTTTTTTTAATATATTTTATTGATTTTTTACAGAGAGAAAGGGAGAGGGATAGAGAGTTAGGAACATCGATGAGAGAGAAACATCGATCAGCTGCCTCCTGCACACCCCCTACTGGGGATGTGCCAGCAACCAAGGTACATGCCCTTGACCGGAATCGAACCCAGGACCCTTGAGTCCGCAGGCTGATCCTCTATCCACTGAGTCAAACCGGCTAGGGCAGTATCCTCGTCTTTAAAAGGAGTAGCCCAGCTGGTGTGGCTCAGTGGTTGAGCGTCAACCTATGAATCAGAAGGTTGCTGTTTAATTCCCAGTCAGGGCACATGCCCAGGTTTTGGGCTCGATCCCCAGTAGGGGGTGTGCAGGAGGCAATGATGATCTCTCTCATCATTGATGTTTCTATCTCTCTCTCCTCTCCCTTCCTCTCTGAAATCAATAAAAAATATTTTTTTAAAATAAATAATAAATAAAAGGAGGGGTAATCGCCACCTACTTCCGGGGTTGTTGTGATAATTGAGATTAAAAATGTGAAGCACTTAGAAAGGAACCTGCCAAGAAGTGAGTGCTCAGAAAGTTTGGCTGCTGTTGCTCTTCAACTCTCTTCTCGCACCGCTCTAAAGGAGATCACTAGCTAGGGAGAAAGAGGGATAGGAAAGGCATTCTAGAAGCCACACTTAGAGAAATTTTTTGGAAAATGGTTTGTTTTTGTGAAGGAGCTGCTATTACACTCTAGAACTAATTAGAAAAGTGATGAAACACTTACCACTTCGCCTACTCTGATACATCCTAAGTAGGGTTATTAGATGGATCAGCAGGAGGAGAGTTAGAAGTGATTTTCTGAAAAACTATCCACCAGGCTAAGGGCATTTTTGACACTTGAACCACCCGAAGAAAGTGAAGTGTTCTCCTCGTAGCTGAGTAGGGAGACCACGATGAGGTGAAAGTGGTAATTAATGGCCTAAGAGGATGGGATGAAAAGGTACTTAATTTGAAGGCAGACATTTTTATTTCTCTTGACTTCTCTATATTGTTTTCCCCTTGTTTTAGCTCATAATTGAGAACTGGTAGTTATATTGACACAAGCTATGCTTTCCTAGGAAAATGCACATTGCTGTTTCATTCTGTTCATTCACCTGCTGGATGATGCTAACTCTTTGGGGCAAGCTGCACCACCCACCTGCTGAAGGATGATACTTCGGATATTCTATTGTTTATTTCATTTCATGCCCATTTCACTTCATTAGTTATTTAATACAAACGCCACAGTGAGACAGGTCCTGCTATCTTCATTTTCCAGGGAGAAGAAATATGAGAACTTGCTTCACTTTGTACTAGTAGGACAGTAACCAAAGAGCTATAAGAGCATCCCATGTGCTCAGCATGGTGGAAAGCATTTTTTTCAAGCGTAAATCCTTTCATCTTTATAACAACCTATTATGATTACTGTCGTGCTTTTCACAGGCAAGAAACGAAGGCCGGGAGAGTGTCACTAATTTATCAGCAGCGAGGTGGGGGCTGGCTTTGAACTGGCCTCTTGCTTGACCTGATGCCAGTGCTGACACAGAACAAGCCCCAAGCCCAGATCTGTAGGGACCCTTACCACCAGCTTCTCTGTGCCTTTTCGGTCCCAGCGAGGACACTGCCTGCATACTCTGGACATTCAAAATGCTATTCTCCAAGATGTCCAATAAAGCCGTTTTCAAAACCAGAACATTTTCAGAGTATTTTGTGCATTGCTCATTCTGATGCTCAGAGGACCTTGCAGGACCCCGGGCGGAGCCTGGGCAGTGACTGTGAACAGTCGGGGTACTTAGCAAGAAGCCCAGCGCTTCCACAGCCATTGATCCTGTGAACAGGCCCCAGGGGGTGTGCACACCATTTACTTCACCCATCCGGCTGCTGCAGCCGGAGCCAATCAGGGACCAGAAGCGACATGAGCCCCGAGGAAAAGAGCTGAGACCTGTCTTCACAGTTACCGGAAACCTTCCAAGGAGGAACGTGGAAGCGTGAGGTTTATTATGCTTTAAAGCTAAGACCATAACAATAACAATGCTAATAATGCCAGTCTAACGCTCAGGCCCAAGCATTTAGCAGCTTCTCCCACTTGAGACCCATCCCTTCATTTGTATTTTCTCTTAAACTTGCCGGTTATGATGTCCCCTATTGCCTCTATGCCTGAACTAGTTTTATGTGGCCTTCAACCAAGGAAGCATGTTTTATTATCCTAACGGCACACTCATTTAAATAGAAAATTGGGAAATCAGGAGGAAGCATGCCTGTTGTACCCTGACAGCTGGCATGGGCGCTGTGGTGGGCATCGGTGTGGGCTCTGAGCCTCAGAGAGCCTCTGCAGAAGCTAACCTGTCAGTCTGGCTGCCTCGTGCTGAGCACAGACATGTCTGAGAGCTGGCCGCATGGAGGCAGAGGGAGCGACCCGGGTCCTGAGAGGCTCCCAGGAGAGGCTTCGTGTCAGAGACCTCGTTCCTTCATGGTCCTGAATGCTGACTCCCTGGGCAGAATTGTACCTCGTGGGTGGGATAGAGAGGCAGGTTATTAAAACTTCTCACCTGTCTGGCAAAAATTCTTTGGTCTAAAGGCCAAGGGCCAAATGTCAAGTGCAGCTGAGGCTATGTGACCCACTAGAACTCTCAGAGCAAGGAACTGAAGTTGAACAAAACTTCCCAGCTTTTTCTCCACCCTTTATGCAAAGAGATAAGCTAAGTGGTGCACCTGAAAATGTAACTGAGCCAGGAAGCAGGACTTCGCGGACCTGCCTGCGTAGGCTCACAGGACACTGGGGTTCAGAGTTGGGATCTCTCCAGGGTCCTGAAAAGCCACTACTTGCAAACATAGCCTGCCGTGAAACAGAAGCAAAGCTTCACACTAGTGAGGTGCAATGGCAGGTTAATGGCAGAGCTATCCCCAGCACCCCAACACACATACGCCCACTCACTCCTGCCCCCTCCCCCCAGGGCCTCTTGCTAATGAGAACAGACTTCTAAGGCTGCTCCTGGGAGAGAGCTACTCAACTGTCAACCCAGCTTCTGCCCCAGGTTCTCACGGGGGCCTCCAGTTACCAGGGCCACGAGGGTTTGACTTACTTCATGTACAAGAAGTCCAATGATGGCCCAATTCTGTGCAGAATTCCTGGGGTACAAAGAAAGGCAAGTCTGACCCCTGAGGAGCTCACAGCCAGTGCAGCCAGCCAGTGGGGACTCAGATACTTGCATGAATAACCTCCATATGGGCCACAGGTGACTTGCCCACCCCAAGAAGTTCGCACCTTCCCAGGAAGCTAAAGCTGCAGGTCCCCATCCACAAAGAAGCAGACCTGGTGTCCCGCTTAGTGTGGCTTGGTTGGTTGGGCATCATCTGGTACACCAAAGGGTTGCTGGTTCAATTCCCAGTCAGGGCATATGCCTGAGTTGAGGTTCAATCCTCAGGGGCATGCAGGATACAACTGGTGGATATTTCTCACATCTATGTTTCTCTCTCTTCCTCTCCCTTCCTCTCCTTTCCTTTCTATCTAAAAATCAATAAAAATCTTTTTAAATAGTAGCTAGCTAGAGAGAGAGAGAGAGAGAGAGAGAGAGAGAGAGAGAGAGAGAGAGAGAGACCTGGTGTAAATTGTTTCAATCACTTTAAACTAATCCAGATGAATGAACCTCTATCAGAGCTGAAAAATGACTGCATGAAATGATGACTGGTCCCCATGGGATTCTCCCCATTTCTCAGAAAGGAAACAAAGGGTCAGTCCTGGACCATCTCCATTTACTCCCACCCCCATCTCACAAACTACATCCCCAAAAGGACCCTCCCTCTGCCAGCTCCTGAGTCATCCCCAGACATTGAGCACATGAGATTGCCCTGAAGATGGAAGCTATGGCTTTGCCAAGAATGGAAAGAAAGGGATGGTTGATGTGCTCTGTGTATATTTCCCTGGGAGGGGCAGGTGCCTGGAGCCCTCCTCAGGGCAGAGGTAGCAGGTAGAGCAGGGTGTCACGAAGGGCAGGGGATCCACAGATTGACAGACAAGCCACCATAGTCGGGAGGCAGATCCTCCTTCCTCAGCTTCCAGCCAACCCCGCCCAGACCTCCGACTCCCTGACTCAAAACCACATACATTCGAAGTAGACATGTCATGCCACCTGGATCACCCACCTGCCACAGCCTTCTTCCAAATTAGGTCACTTTGTTTCCTGTCCTGTGACCCACTTCGCAGGAGCTCTGCCCCGCATGAGCACATCAGGGACCACTCTCCTGAGGAGAGAGGGTGTTCATTTTACTGTCACAGCAAACCTGGGAGATGGTGGGCCTTTGGGAAGGTTATTATCTTCATTTGGATGAAGAGGAAATTGCGGCAAAAGAAGGTAAAAATAATTTTAAAATAAAATAGAAGCAACATCACAGTTTTGGGACTGGAACCCAGGTCTCCAAAGCCCTGGCCCTTTGTGCTTCCATGGCTGCCATGCGTGGTCCCTTCGCTGTGATGAGTGCTCATTCCTTTCCCCTCCCGCCCCTACAGAACCTCAGAGATGGCTGCAGAGGTGAGCATGTGCCCCCTGCCAGTGCCCAGCTATTTATGAAAACCTCATGGTCCGTTCAAGCTTTCAGGTGAACGTGCAGGCACACTTTGGGTACACGTGTGTGAACCAGAGCAGCACAGAAACCAGCATTAGATATAGGACCCTGGGGAAAGCCCAGCACCCAGAGGGCAGACAGTCCTGCCCTGAAAATGGCTCCCAAACACATGTAGGCCTCATGGACAGCAGGGCAATGGGGAGGGGCCTGGAGCAGAGCAGGTGGGGAGGTAAGGGAGGGGTCTGGAGCAGGGCAGGTGGGGAGGAGGGGGAGGGGTCTGGAGCAGGGCAAGTGGGGAGGAGAGGGAGGGGTCTGGAGCAGGGCAGGTGGGGAGGAGGGGGAGGGGGCTGGAGCAGGGCAGGTGGGGAGGAGGGGGAGGGGTCTGGAGCAGGGCAGGTGGGGAGGAGGGGGAGGGGTCTGGAGCAGGGCAAGTGGGGAGGAGGGGGAGGGGCCTGGAGCAGAGCAGGCAGTTAGGAGGCAATCATTCAGGGGTCCAAGGCAGGCCCTGCCTCTTGGCCCAGAGGGCCTCCCCTCTCTCTGGGGTGATTTCTGGCAATATTTGGCTTAGAGCCTCCTCTTTGGTTTTAGCATCTTATTCTCCCCAAATCCTTAACTGGTCGAGCCTCCCAAGTGAGTGGCTCCAGGAGAGAAAAGATGGATGTCATTGTGTGGGGACAAAGGGGCAAGGACAGGAGAGGGGGGTGGAGACAGGCCTCATGGTGGCAATTGGCTGAGAGTCCATCCTGGAGCTGAGCTGGACCAGGGTGGACAGTCATTTCACCTGACTCTTGGGGTCAGGGCCTAGGACAGGACGGCTGTCTCCTCCCAGGAAGGAGGAGCCAGAGTCCAGGCAGGACCCCCAGCCTGGAGAACCAGGACATCCATCAAGCCATCTAGAGAGCAGGTGGAGATTCAGCCCCAGCAGGACGAGCCTGGTCAATGGTGGCACAGGAGCTGGGTCACAGAGAACAGAAAAGCTCCTCCCAGGCGAGCAGGACAGGAAGTCACATCAAGCTGCCAGGTTTAAAGCTCTAACCCTCTGGCCCAGGCTCCTTTGGGTTTGGTGAGCAGCCCCAGCCAGTGCCTTCCTGGCCCATGACCCTTTGACCTTCCCAGGGCCCCAGGAGCCGGTTCTCCTGGACAGCACGGCTTCCCGCTTCCCTGCTGAGGTCCCTCTGGCTGCGGGAGCCTGCGCTGCTCCTTCTGAGGCAGGTGCAAGTGTCCCGTTCTCTGAGTGACCCTCATCGGAAGGACAAACACCCCACTTTTGCCCGCAGGGATACAATTCCAAGGCCTGTTCCCATGCCTCTTAGAAGGTTCCAGGTCATCACTGTGAGCCCCGGTTGCCCACAGTGTTACCCACTTATGAACCTACTCTTTCCCGTCCCCTCCCCTCACTGTGCATCCTGGGACCACATCCCAAACAAACTATTTACATGAAAATATTTGTCTCAGAGTTGGTTTGGGGGGAAATCCAAACTGACACCTGTTATGGACTGAATTGTGTCCCCCCGAAAAGACACATTGAAGCCCAACCCGCAGAACCTCAGAATGTGCCCCTGTTTGAAAATAGGGCCCGTGTAGATGTAATTAGTCAAGATTAGGTCATACAGGGTTGGGTGGTACTTGGTCCAATATACCTGGTGTCCTTATAAGAAGAGGAGAGAGACACAAGGAGCAGAAACAGTCGTGTGAGGACAGAAGGGAGATTGGAGTGGTGCATCTATAAGCCAGCGAGTGCCAAGGAGTGCCAAGAAATGCCCACAGACACCAGAAGCTAGGAGAGGCCAGGAAAGATTCTCTCCACAGGGTTTAGAGGGAGCATGGCCCTGCTCATACCTTGAAACTATGAAATAATTCATACATTTCTGTTGTTTAAGCCACCCAGGTTGTGGTCCTTTGTTACAGCAGCTAATACAGCACCTGATGACAGAGTCTGCGGGGAAGGTAAACCACAGTGGCTCTTCCTGTGAAGCTCAGGGGCGTGTTGTCCCCTGAGAGCCACCTCCAGGTCTGCAGCCTCCTCGCTCAGCATGAGGACAGAGCTGCTGGGCCTGCACCAGCTCTGAGATGCAGACCCGTGGGCGTGGGGGACTCTGAGCTCGGTCTGCACCCCTCCCCACTCCCACCTCCATCCCCTTAAACCTAATACTACAATCCCTTACTGATATTAAAAACTGACACGGAATTGTGCCACCGGCACTAGCATTTTAATATTGAAAGGTTGTGAAATCTAATAAGAGCTACAAGGAGGTTGATGGGGGTGGCGTTATTTTTTTTTCCCCTTTAGAGCTTCAATAGAACTGGGATTCAATAAGCAAATGTGACAGAATGTGTAATTTCCCTTTGATCCTCCGCGGCCAGGCATTTCCTATTTAATAACCTTAAACCAGCGCCGCCCTCCCCGGAGCGCCCCATCCCCGAGCATCTCTCCTCTCCATCTTATCAGAACAATCCTTCATTTGAGCACAGCTCAGACTGGCACTTTGGTGGCACCTTATCACCGCTTGACGACACAAAGGGAACATGCTGAAATATTATTTTCTCCCTTTGTGCAAAGGTGTTAATGAGATCGCCCTGCTGTGACTACAGGAGATCCCTGATCCCAGCCCTCTCTGGTCAAATCCCAGTTTTGAAACCTGTCCATAAAAGAGGGTGTTCCGGGCCCATGCCCTGCCCAGACGGAGGGAAGGCCGAGATAGAAATTTCCCAGCTAGACCGCGACAAGCCGTGGGAGGAGCCCACACCTGACCTGGGAGGCTGGGGTCAGACACGCATGTGACAATGCCAGCCAGCACCCCCACTCAAGCAGGAGAGGACAGTGGAGAACTCCGGAGAGGAGTCTGGGCGGGCTGACAAGCACAGAGCGAGTGAAACCCCAGGGAGGTAGCCTACAGCCGGCTGCTGCCACCACCCCAGCGTCTTGAGTGGGGTCCCAGCTCAGGAGAGCTGAGAAGGGAGCTTTCCAATGAGATCCCGAGTCCCTGTTTCAGTTTCTGGAGTACGCCAGCGGGAGCTGTGCTGGTCCTCGAAATGGAGATTCGGAACCTAGGTCGTTAACCCTCTGTGATGGGCTGAACTGTGTCCCTCCAACTCCGTGTGTTAAAACCCACACCCCCAAGGTGACTGCATTTGGAGACAGGGCCTGTCAGGAGGTAACTAAGATGAAAAGAGGTCCACTGTGGCCTAATAACCCAATATAACGGGTGTTCTTACAAGAAGAGGAAGGGACACCAGGGAGGCCCTCACAGAGCAAAGGTCATGTGAGGACACAGTGAGAAGGCAGCCACTTGCAAGCCAAGAAGAGAGGCCTCAGGAAAAATTGAATCTTAACCTTGGACTTCTAGCCTCCAGAACGGTGAGAAAATAAAATTCTGTTGTTTAAGCCAGCCAGTGTGTGGAACTTCATTATGGCAGCCCCAGCAAACGAAAACACCAGCTTTCATTCTTACTCAGATCCCCTCGCTGAAGCCCAGAGAGGGTAGGTTACTTGTCCAAGGTCACACAGCTTCCTCGTGGTAGAACCAGAACTAAAACCCAGGCCGCACCCTTAGTTCCGTGCTAATTCTGCTACACCAGCTTCCCCACTAAAGAACAAAGGACTTGCATCCAAACGTCAGCACTGCCCATTGAATATGAACACACACACTCAAAAGCACCTCAATTTTTAGTAAAGGAGTAAAAATTCCTGGATCCCCCTTGCTCTTAGGCAGGAATGACAGTGCTGCTTCATCTCCTGTTGTACAAGCCACAGTCGTGAGGACTTGGTATTTACTCGCATAAACGATAATCTCCCCTGGATGGCAGCCAGCCTCGGAGGGTCAGCTGACTGATAACATTTGCAGTTGCTCTGTTACTTCAGCTCCTCGTGTGATGTCATTTGTTACTTGGGTTCCTACAACTCTCTGCAAACTAAAAGAGGCCGACAGGGAACCGCGCTGGCTTGGGGTGGGCACTACCGGATTCCCAGCCAGTTACACCTTGGCCTCATGAGTGTCTGAGCAGGGTCCCAGGTCTGATGGGCAGCATGCTGCCCCCCTCCCTTCCTCCCCCCTCCCCCCACTTTCCTACTGGATTCTCTCTCCTGGGCCACAAGGAAAAGGGTGCCAACAGGACGGGGAGGCTGCCCCGGGTGGGTGTTACTGGGAGACAGACCAGAGGCATCCCTGAAGGACCATCCAATGTTTCACTTCAGTGACCGGAATGCAGAGAACATGTGGTCAGAGATAACAGCGCTGATTTGGAGCCCAAAGACCTGAATTGGCATGCAGGCCCTACCAAGAATAGCTGTTTGCCATGGTGGGCTGTTTAGACCTCTCGGATCTCTGGTTCTCTCCCCTGGAATGAGGATACGGAATGATATAATGCACAACTGAGCTTTTAGCAGGGCCGGGTGCATGCCAGGTTCAGTATAAATAGTATTTGGTCCTTATTAGTCCTGCCTTCCAGTGTGCCTTGGATGTGGGGTCTGCCTTCAGCTCTCGGTGGCTAGGAATGAAAAGCTAGGAAGACCTATGACAGGCGAAGGCAAGAGAGAGAACCACAGGACAGAAGTCAAGCAGAGAGACAACACCAGGCCACATCCTGGAAAGCCCAGGGCATGGGCCAGGCCCTGGACACTCTGCTTTCCCCCTTCCATCAAGTCACGGAGGGAGTTTTCAAGTAAGAGAACAATTGTTGGCAGGCACAGTGCTAAAGCCAAGTGTGGGGAATTAAGAAAAAGGGACAAGGTCAGGGCTGGGAGGCACAGGGACATGCTGACTTCTCCTCTTGGCCTCTCTAACTCCACACCAGCTACAATCTCAGTAGAATCATCCTCTGGCCATGTTTCCTCATCCACCTCTTCTGCAAGCAGACCTGAGAAGCAGGGGCGTGGGGGGATTGAGGACAGGGCTGGGGTTGGCATGAAACCAAATTTGCACCAATAACATGGACTTGCCCACAGACAACAAACCGGCTCTGTGCAACCCTGATAACATGGATTACACGGAGCTTTCCTGTGGGAATCTCATTTATCCGCATTCTCTGCAGAGCCTGCAGGCATCTGCCTGTACATGTGCCTATCACAATATTTGGGAACAATTTCCAGGGAAAGACCCCTCGCTTCAAGAAAAGTGATTTGTTGTTTATGAAGTGATTTAAAATATTTCAGTATAAACAAGGTGGGATGTGTGCAAAACTGTCTTTGAGTACACTTCAGAGGTGGTTAGCATTAAAGGTGCTCTGAAGTTAACACTCCAGGGCAGCAGCCGCAAACCTTTCGGACCTCACAGACCACCAGTGGTCCGCGGACCATGGGTTGGCAACTGCTGCTTTAGGGTATTCTACTAACCAGGACCAAGCCCCTCCAGACCTGATCATTAGCATTTAAAATATCAGTGTCAAAAATCTAAGTCCGTTTGCCACATGAAGACTGACAGAAAGTGGACAAGCCCAACCATCAGCATCAGTCCCCATGCCTTGAACAATGGCTTGGGGCTGAGGAAACTGCCGGTCTGGTCCAGGTGAACAGAGCAGGCCTCAGGATGGGCATGCAACCAATGAAGGCTGCCATCTAACTCATGGCCGGGCAGGACGTTGCGTAACAAAGCCATGCTCCTTTGTCTAGATTTTCCATCAGGATCATATTTCGGTGCACACCTCCCTCCTTTAAGGCTTCTGCCAGCACTGACCACGGGAAAGGGGCTCTGACCACACCCAGATGTTCCGGTCCACATGGTGGGAAGACCTGGGGAGCTGGAGATGCAGTAGGGTGTGGTCATCAGGGACAAGCCCAGGAATCAGACTGGCTGCTTTAAGTCCCACCCCCACTGTTCCTGGGCCTTGGGCTTAATGCTTAACCTTGCTGTGCCTTGATGAATATAGGTGAAGGGCTTGGAATTGTGCTCAGCAAATAGTAGATGCATTATTATTATCACCCCACAGAGGAGAGTTGAGCACCAGCCCATCCGAGCGCCAAGACATCAGGTTTTATTATGATAACAGGAACTACCTTTTAATGAGAACCTTAATCACGACAGGCACACTCTGCTAGCTGCTTTGTCACACTCTAGCTCCTTGCATCCTCACTACAATGTTTTGGGGTAGCTATTCTCATCCCCATTTTACATGGCAGCGATGATGACGGTGAAGCTTGGGAAGGTTAAGTAACTTGCTCTCTGCCGCGCAGCCTAAAGCAGGTGGCCCAGAGACCACCTTTCCCTGGGAATGCCACGCCGCTTTCTGGAAGCTGTCGGGGTCTCCATGGTGGCTTTTCTACCAGGGAGGGAACTCATACCACCTCAGCAATTCTGTATCTCACTTTGCATTCATAAAGGGGTGTTTGGATTTATGCATCAGCCTCCTAGGACTTGGGTTGGGATAGTGGTTCACGGCCTTGGCTGCAAATTAGATTCACCTTTAAAAATCTCAATGCTAAAACCACACTCTGGACCAATTAAATCCAAATCTTCAACCCAAGCCTCTGCGTTTTCTACAGTTCCCGGGGCGAAGACGATGCTCCTCTAGGTCATGAACCACTGGATTAGGGTGAAGCAGCGAGTCTGCATCTAACAGACCCCCAGAAAGTTAATCACCTGCTCCTCCAACATGCGGGCTCAGAGTGGAAAACTGGGGGGTGAACAGTAGGCTCAAAACCAAGTCTTTGCCTCCCTCCTCACAGAGAATAGAATGATCCCTGGAAGCCCAGACTCCCCCTTCCCAGACTCACAGCCTCCCTAGCGCCAGCACCAAGTGCTACCCCTCTAGGCAGCTCAAATCAGACCACTCCCTCAGTCTCAACTCAGCCTCAGACAACACATTTGAATCTGGACATTTGCTTATTATTCTCAAAATGAAGGATCAGGCTTTGCCTGGGACATAATGAGTTGAATAAAATTTTATGGGTCTCTCTGGGAAGACTGGGTGGAAGGGCTGGGGGCAGAAGGGGAAGGGGAGGGGGAGGGCAGATGGGTAACAGCTCCTGGGTCTCTCTCCAGGGGCAGATAGAAAGGCTAAGGCAGAATCCTCGGGAGATGCAGGCAATCAGCATCATTAGCATATAAACTGCCTCCTCCAGACATCAGTGCCTGGCAGCCAAGGGCCCATCAGGGGCAGCAGGCTCTTATCCCTGCAATAAATACTTATGAAAGCTTGCTGATGCCAAACCTCTTGGGAGGCCTGTGGGGAGAAGGAAGCTTCCTGGAAGGGGCAGTTGAAGATTCAAAAATGGTAAGAGAGAGAGCAATGGGCTGAGGGCAGAGGTGGATGGACGGCCATGGGGAAGCCAAGGACCCATGTTACACCCGTGGGGGACCTGGGCCAGGAGTGAAGCCACCAGGAGAGGAGGACCTGGGACGGAGCCTGGCACTGTCTCAAAAGAAGAGTCTAAGCAGTGTTCCATACAGGCCTCACCTCCAGCACAAGGCCCACACAGCTGGCCTTCATGTTCCCTGGCTGAACTGAACTTCAACCAGTTTCTTTCTGCATGTAGCCCCCCTTCCCTTCTCTTAGAGCGTTCTCTCTAAAAAACTTGCCATTGTAAATTCTTTCTCTACCTCTGTGAGATCTAAGTCTTCTCCCTTGTCCCACTTACAACTCAGGAACGTCTTTCTCAGGGCCTGGGAGGCATCCCTTTGAAATGTAATCATCTAAGGAAAGAGCAGCCCCTGTCTGCCTGTCTCTGTGGGAGTATAGGAGCCTATCTTCTGTGAGATAAGTGACAATGAGCAAGCACAGATGTCCTGATCACATTAGCCAACCTCCCCCCTAATGTCCTCCAGTACTAGTTCATCATCCCGGTGCTTAAAACTGTCCTGCCTTTTGGTTCAGCAGAGTTGAATTCAATCTCTCTCCCCTATTGCAATAATCATTAAAAAAAAAAAAAAAAAAAAAAAAAAAAAAAGACTCCCTGTCCTAACCGCTTTGGCTCAGTGGATAGAGCGTCAGCCTGCAGACTCAAGGGTCCTAGGTTCAATTCCAGTCAAGGGCATGTACCTTGGTTGCGGGCACATACCCAGTAGGGAGTGTGCAGGAGGCAGCTGATCAATGTTTCTCTCTCATCGATGTTTCTAACTCTCTATCCTTCTCCCTTCCTCTCTGTAAAAAAATCAATAAAATATATATATATTTTTAAAAAGACTTCCTTGCCTGTTTAACTCGGCGATTTTTTTATTCTTTTGAAACAAAGAAAGAACTCAAAATATAGACCAGAGACCTGTGAGCCCTAAGAACCATGGTCCGGCCAGTTGGTCTCTACAGACCACCTGTGGGAAAATGTGATTGGCCGTGCATGATCCTTGGGTAAAGTGGGTGAGTCCTGGAACAGGAGCCGTGGGGGATCATGCCATTCAAAACCTACCTTCTTACAAAGGACAGAGCTGGGGTTCAGAGCCCCAGACCAGCTACCTAATTTGCAGGGCCTACTGCAAATTGAAAACATAGGGCCCCTTTTTCAAAAAGCAGGAATAATACCATTTTCCCTTTTTTTGCATCTTTTTCTCAGCCTGTCTTGATGTTTTGTGTGCTATTTAATGTCATGCTCCCTAGGGCACAAGGTACTGACTGGATAAACACAGATGCTCCCCCTGTGTCACTGCTCCTCGGGCCCCTACCAGGAGCAGAGGCCAGCAGCGGTCACCGGGCTGGAGCAGGCAGCTGAGAACCTGTCCAAGGAGGAAGGGAAGTGAAGATGCAGCAAGACATAGGACTTTGCATGAGCCACGGCTCCCTGCCCCATTATCCTCTCCATGTCCCATGGACTTCACTTACAAAACACAAATTCAAAGAGAACATTGAAGAATTTCAAGAGTGGCTTCAGAGCATTAAACTCCCAGCACAGGGCCCTGTGCACTAGTCACACACCCATGAAATCGGCCGGCCAACACCTTCAGTCACTTGTTTCTGCTCACAGAGCTGCTTGCCCATGGAGCAGAGGTTAGAAGCAGGTTTCTGACTCCCAGAACCTCTCTGCCTCCTTCCCATTGCAGCAGGCAGTGCCTCACCCGGTGCCAGGCCTGAGGAGTCCCCACTTTGACTTCCTCAAAAGATTCCAAGTCAGCACCTGGTACCAAGAACGAGTTGGGCCAGCCAGACAGGACCAACCCCCTCCGCACTGGAGTGCTGGGACTCACACCTACGGTTGTCATGTGACTGGACCCATTCCAAGAGCCCACCATGAGGGAGGCCTGGCAAGTGGGCCCCTCCTGCTGACAGGCGTGGCAACTCTTTTACACGATTAGGTGAGAGCAGGAAGCAGAATGGCACTGACTCAGGGTGGACTCTCCCTCAAGATGAGGTCAGGACTCTGGGCTACTGGTCGTCTGCCAGCACGCCTTGGGTGTGAGCTGCGTGTGGTGCCTGTGCATCTCCCTTCTGCCCCAGTGAGACAGGGTGGCAACAGGCGTCATTTACACCATTTGCCCCCAGGATGAGGTCAATAGGGGACCCACAACGGTTCCTTCACCTGTGCAGGCTCCACGCCATGTGTCTGCAAGTCCTCTCCCGGCCATGTTTTTCCCCTCCTGGTTTTTTGAGAATCCTGCTCCACAACATCAACAGTCCCTATCTCATGTGCTGATGTCTTGCTCTACGGGTCAGTCTTAAGCCATGCCAAAGCCAGGATGGGCATTGCAAGAATGGGAATGTGGCTAGAGGCAAAATAGGGATGTCACCAGCAATAGGGTTGTCACCACATCAGAGCCTCAGCTTCAACCCCATGAAATCCACCATGAAGATCTGTCAATGTGAGAAACTTTCAAACCTATAGAGAATTTTTGTGAGTTTATTTGAGCCCGACAATTGCTGGGAAGCAGAATCTCAACAGATTGGGATAATGCTCCGGAGAATGACAGTTTTGCACTTATTTTATACATTACGATCAAAAGAGCAGATGCCAGGGGGTTACATGAACTCCACTGGTGATAGTTTAGGGAGGTGGGAGAAAGCAAATCCAGGAAACCTCTGGGATTGGATGAAAAGTAAAATGATAAACACATACTTATTTTACATAGGTGGGTATAGGATAGTTAGCAGGCAACAATTAACTCAATAATAATGAGGAGATTTGTGGTCTCCGCAGAGCGGTGCCTGTGCTTTGAGGGGTCTGGAAAAAGAAAAATCATGTTGACATTCCAACGATATGTTATCGTAGATGCAAAAAGACAACAGACAGGCTCGGTTAGGGTAAAGATTGACCTTTATCAGGGACGATGCTGGCCTACGACATGACTACCCACCCCAAACTGCTTTTAGTTAAAAAGCTTTAATTTCAGACCATCCTTTGTGGTTACTGTAGGTCTCTGCATTTACAAGGCTGACACACAGCCTTCCCTGAACTTGTCAGGTTCCTCTGCTCTTTTTAACACTAATTTCACGAAGTTGATATAAGGTGCAGCTCATAGATTTGCTCATCTGACTTCATTACCATCTACTTCTCAGCCAGTTGTTACAGACTGTCTTTGTCCTTGTTGAGATTGGAGTTTTATGCAGCCAAGAGTCCGGCTGGATAAAAAACAAATACCTGGTTTGTTAAGATAGTTAATGAGAAAATGAGGCACTAATAATGATTAAAATAGCAAATTTTATATTACATGTTCCATGTTCCAGCCACTGTGGAATTCTTCTTATATGGATTATCTCATTTAATGTTTTCAACAACCCAATGAGGAAGGTGCTAATAAAATCTCTGCTAGAGAAAAGAAAACTAAGAGAAGGTGAGTGAATCGCCCAAGATCATTCGATTAAGCGGTGAAGTCTAGATATGAACCCAGACAGCCTGAGCTCATAATCACTACCCTCTAGCACCTCCTCATTACAATGCTTTATGCTCCTGGGCCCTGGATTCAACTCGTCTCTCCCACTATACTCAAAACCTACCTTCCTGGCATATCTTCTCGGGCTGCTTCTGCTGAGAGACTCAGCAACATCAAAAAGATCCATTGTTTAATTAAACTCACCAAACAGCAGACCATTGGACTTTGCCTGGCATTTTATTGAGATGTTATTACCGCTCTATTCCAAAACATCTTCTAGCAACTGTTTTATAACACTGTGATACACACATGGCCTGGATTTTCCAGAGTAATCTTGATTTCAATATTGTGACCTAGTTTTCACATAAACCACACAAAAGCATTAGTGAAATTATAAGATATTTACATCCAAAATAGATTCCTCACTCTGTTTCTTACATCCAAAAGGGTTCCAAATCTCTCTGTTGGATTTCCTTAGTCAAGGGAAAGACATTAACCAAAGGACATATATGCATATATCCATAGCCAATAACACAGAAAATAGTGCGGGTGGGAGCGGAATGAGGCTTAGGATGGGGCGGGAGCTGGGTAGAGGGCAGCAAAGGGGGAGGGAAATGAGAGGCCTCTGTAATAGTGTCAACAATAAATAAAATTTGTAAAAAAAAAAATCCCAGGGCTCTGAAAACATGGTGTAGAGGGAGGAGTTTTAGCTCACTTCCTACTCCAGGCTGAGCTCATTTACATCTCAGCAAAACCACTGGGCCACATGGTGCAGTCACTACAGCAGAGGCACAGCCGCTCCCAGTCACAGGCTCTGGCGTTTAATTAGCCTCCATATACCTACTGACTGCCACCATCATCATCCAGCTAATTCTTACTCATGTGGACTTCTGGGGGTAAGACTTCTATTTTCCAGTAGCTTGGTTTCCTCCCCCAGAGAACCGACAGCAGATTGCCATCAAGCACCAAAGCAGGTCCTTGCCTCTCCCTGTGACATGTTGCTGTGCGTGGCACTGAGCCCTGCACACACCTGGCCAGGTCACACAGTCTGGAGGTCTGATTGGTGCCAGGAACACATGTGTCCAGGCATTCTGTTGGTCCTGGAATGCATGGACTGCACACATTGTCACCCACCCAACCATCCCAAACACATGTGTTTACACAACCCTCTTCTGTGTCCAAAAAACACAAAAATATTCTTGGCCAAGAGCCACAGAGACCAGTGGTTCCAAATGATTGATTCTCACTTGAAGGCAGGTGGAAGGCAGAGATTTGTATTTTTTCTATCAATATCTGCCCTCCAGGTAACCCCTTGGGCATGGAGCCTTTAGTTGGACTTTGTCACCAGCTTCCTGAATGCTCAGACACAAGGGCCATTGGATATGTGGCCTGGGGTACCAGGCTCTCTCACCCACACTCCAATAACTCCTTTGTATTTTGACATATAGGAAATTACTTAGCTCTCTGCTTTTGAAGTAGCAGGGGGTTAAAATTAAAATATATCAGCATATGTCAAGATGCTAAATAACAATGAAATGCTCTCTGTGCTGGAGTAAGAGGAAAAGAGAAGACAGACAGGGTGCATGTCCACCAGACAAGAGCTCCAGGCTTGGGGAAGAGAAAGTGAAGGCAGACAAATGGTCTGGGGAAACAGCAGATTGAGGTGAGCGGGGCTTTATTTGGCCACCACTGATCCATCGCACAAGTTCAAGCAGGTCCATCTTTACACTCCAGTTGACCTGTATGGTCGTGTCGCAGAGCAAGACCAAGACAAGCTGTCAGCAGTGAGCTGGGAGTAATGAAGGCAAGACCAGAAGGTGAGCAGTGTGGTCAGAGACTCAGAGAGCCATAGCAAGACATAAAAGCCAAGTCTGTGTGGGAGAGAGGAGTTCAGGGCATGACTGCAGTTAGATCCCAAGAGAACCAAACAAGAGATGCCAAGTCCAGTAAGGATGTAAGAGTCAACGCTGGCACATCTAAGATCAAATTGGCAGAAGGAATGCAAGATATTGAGGATGAATGGAAAGGCAGGTCAGTAAACTCCCACAAAGTAACTATTTTTTGGGGGGTAGTCCCTCTCACCCTCTCCTAAGCAACCATTTTAATGTGTTAACATGCCGCCTTTAATTTGTATATGTTCCTGGAAAATGTGTATCGTGGTCTTGTGTGCATGCGCTTTCACTTAGGTAAATGTTATTGTACTGTAGATTTCACTCCCCTTTCCTTAACTCTTTTCAATCAGCACTGTCTTTTAAGCACCTCCCATGTGTCTATGAGTATATCCAGTCCTCTGTTTCTAACCAGTGCATAGCAGCCCACAGGAGCACCCACCACAGTGTGCTACCCACCACCCACCCCCCCTCCAGCTCCCCACCCCCATGAAACAATGGAGCTATATGAGCATCATCACATGTGCCACTATGGACCTGTGAAAGAATGTCTTGGGATGTGTAACCAGAAGTGAAATTGCTGGGTCATTTGGTGGCGGGGGGGGGGGGGGGGGGATTCTTAATTGAATTAGATAGTGTGAGATGGCTATCCAGAATGGTTGCACAATCTATGCACCCAGCAGCAGGGCAAGGCAGTTCCTGTACCTGAGTGCAGGAAGCTAATTCCAGCATGTCAGCAGGGCTGAATCATCTGGAGTGGCTGAGGGCTTTTCCCCACACCGAAAGATCTGCATAGATGATTGCTTGCTGCCAGACAGCTGAGGGCATTTCAATCTACATGTTATTGCCTCCTGCTGGCCAAACACCTGAACAGCCATAGGCAGTTCCCCAATCTGACAATGGATTTTGTATACTAAACCTTGCCTTTGATATGTATATCTACTTTGCCTTAGGACAAATTGTGTTAATAAAAAGCAAGGGGTTCAGAGAGACAGGTTATCTTTAGCTAAATCTTGGTTTCTTTAGCTAAGTCTTCTCTGGCTCCCCAAAATGCCTTCCAAAATTATGTTTCATCTCTGGACTCTTTAATAATTTACATGCAGCGCCTTCTCCAGATTCCTGAATCCCTTCTAGATGCTGGAATAAGACCACCAGCATTACCTGAGGGTTCTCTTTTGAAGGTCTGGGGTTCTGCCTCTTTCAACTCATCTCTTTCAGGCACTTCATATCAGCCAGACAGAAGCCCCAAACGAGAGTAGTTCTCAACTTCTTTCCCATGCATGTTCCAGGGGATGATGCATGCTTGTTCACAGCTGTGAGGTTCCTCTAGCTCCTCCCTAAACATTCCCTCTTTAGTGTCAGGATTTCAAAGCACAAAATAACCAAGGCATGTTTGTAAGCACTGTATTTCTAGCCTGTCCCAAGCCCCTTGACCGACTGGCTCCAATGGCCAGCATCAACTAATGCCCATAATAAAGTGACTATACAAAAACCTATACTGTTGGCGTTGGTGGTATAGTGGTGAGCATAGCTGCCTTCCAAAAACCTATACTGCATTAACTATAGCTTTGTTAGTCCAGTACAATTCTGTGCTAGCATCTATAATAATAAAAGCCTAATATGCTAATTAGGCTGAACAGCTGAAGGACCTTCCGGACATCCTTCCAGATGACCTTCCGGACGAAGCCAGGGCTGCCAGGGCAGAGCCCCATGCACGTATTTTGTGCGTCAGGCCTCTAGTGTCTTTATAAAGACATCTCACTTAGCATATTTTGTTGTCTGTCTTATAGTGAGTTATCTTCTCATGTCCCTCCTATTTTACCTTTGATATTTTCCTTTTAGTATTTTGCTCTCTTCTAGTAAAATATATGTATTTATATGTGCTTGAATAATTGCTCTATATTTTTGATGAACCCCTTAAGACACAAAACTATGTCTTATGTCTCTAGTCCTGGGCCACATAGCTCTTTTCCTTACATCTTTTTAATGTGCATCTCTCTGATTACGTTCCCTCCTGCCTGAAAGTGACTGTCCTACCTAACCCAGTCAGTGTTCTTCATTCCTTTTCGTGTCTCTATTACAAAGGAGCTGGCTGCAGGCGCTTCCGGTTGTTCCCCAGCAGCCACTCTTCCCATCTTCACGGGAGTGGTTTAGCTCGCGCATGGTAGCCCACATGAAGTCCGGTTCCCAGCTTTCCTGCAGGTGGATGTGGCCTGGTGAAAAAATTCTTACTAATGGAATGAGTGTAACGTCTAGATTCCATGTTTAAAATGAAGATGGCTGTGTAACCCTCCCTCTCTGCCCCCTCATGCTGGCTGGAAAGGGGATCCTGAGATGGACATGGCACATTGAGGATGACGGACAACCCACAGGGAGGACCTGCGGTCTGCAATTACTGTTGAGCTACCCCAGAAGCCTTTCAAATGGGGAAAATGAACTTTCCTCATACGCAAGCCACTAATGTTTTACATTAGCCTCACCATACATGTATGTACCAGGGGCCAGAAAACTTTTTATACTTTTCCTAATTTTATTTTTCAATTACAGCTTACATTCAATATTATTTTTTATTGGTTTCAGGTATATAGCATAATAGTTAGACAATCATATACTTTACAAAGTGGCTCCCCCAATATTTTCAGTACCCACCTGGCCCCATACAGAGTTATTACAATATTATTGACTATATTCCCTATGCCGTACTTTACAGCCAGTGACTATTCTGTGACTTCCAATTTGTACTTCTTAATCCCTTCACCTTTTTGCTCAGTCCCCCAAGCCTGCTCCTCTCTGGCAACCGTCAGTCTGATCTCTGTATCTATGAGTTTGTTTCTATTTTGTTTGTTCATTTATTTCAGCAAACGTTTGCTGTAGAGGCCAGATAGTAAATATTGTGGAGTTTGTAAGCTAGGCTATCTTTGTGGTAACTGTGCACCCCTGCCTCTGTAGTCCAAACGCAGCCAGAGATAAGAAATGGGTGTGATGTTCCAAAAAAACTTTACAAAAATAGGCATTCTTTACGCGGGATTCGGCTCCCAGGTTACAGTGTGCCACCCCTGGTATAGAGTTCATTTGCCTGTTTTTGGACTTTATGTAAATGAAATCACCCTGTATGTATCCTTCTGCTTCTTGCTTTCTTTGCACAACATTATGTTTTTGAGATTTCTACATGTTACACAGTAGAATTAGTTCAGTCTTTCTATCACTAGAAACTATAGCATTAAGTGAATGTTTTACAGTTTTTTTCAATTATTTTTCTGTTGATGGTTATTCAGGTTGCTTCTATTTATGTCGTTCTCACCAACAATGTTAGAGCCCAAATTCATGTAAATGCCTCCTACTTCATATGTGAGTTTCTCTAAAATTCACACCTAGGGATGAAATTACTATATCTGCAGGGTATGTGCAATGTCAGCTTTATTACTTGTTTCCAAACTCTCTCTCCCTGATTGTTCCAACAAAACCCTCCATCAATAATGTACGATGGTTCCCCGTGCTCTGTATCCTTGTGGATACTTGCTATTATCAAACTTCCTACATTTTGTCAATCTGATGTGTTGGAAATGTATGTCACTATAACTTTAATTTGCATTTACCTGTTTACTAATGAGGTTGAGCATTATCTTATGTATTCAGTGGTCATTTAGATTTCCTTTCTGGAAAACTCCTAGTCATAGCCTTTGCCTCTTTTTCTGTTACATTATTTGTATTTTTTTGTATTAATTTGTAAGAAGTTTTCTCATATTCTGGCTACTATCTATTTAAATTAACTTTTATAAGCTTTACAAACATCTTTCCTAAGCCTGTATCTTGACTCCTAACTTGTATTTTGATATATGATTTTTTAAATTTTAATGTAGTCAAATCCATCACAATTCTCATTTTGGATATGCTTTTGGCATCTTGCCGTATAAAAACCCTATTTCCAAGGTCATGAAGATATTTCTTTACACTTTCCCCCAATATTTTGAAAATTTCCTTTTCACGTTTAGGTCTTGAGACATCTTGAAATTTATTTTAGTATAGGTTTGAAATAGAGACAGAATTTTCTTCCATGATGTATTACCGATAATCTCAGTGCCATTTTTAAAATAACCTATGCATTTCTAACAGGTTTGCAATACACCTTGTCACATATTAAATTCTCACATATTTGTAATTGTATTTCTGGGATCTCTTTTCTGTTCCTTTTATCTCTTTTTCTGTGCCAATACAAACTGCCCTAATCATTCCAGCTTTATAATAATCCTTGACTTCTGATCAATCAATCTCCCCAATTCTTGTTCTTTTTTCAAAATTATCTTGCATATTCCTGTTCCTTCCTTTGCTCTCCCTAATAAACTTTAGAGTCAGCTTACCAGTTGCTATGAATAAAGTTGGGGGTTTTGCCTTGAACTGCACTCAATTTTTGGATTCACCAGGAGGTAACTGACATCTTTTCAATATTGAGGCTCCCTAACCACTCTAGCTTTTGCATTGCCACAGTTATCAGATAAGAATTTGGGGCAGATTTATGGCCATTTGAAATGCCATAGCAACAGATTATTAATGTGCTTCTGTGTCAATCCAGAGAAAAGTGTTCGCCACCCTGCTGCAGGGGTCTGTCCTTGGCCCTGTCCTTTTGAAAATCTGTCCATCAGTTATTCAGATGACACTAACCTAGTGGGGAGAGCAGGTGCCATAGATAACCAAAATTCAGAATGATCTCAATTCTGGAATGTATGGTGGAAGCCAAGCAGATAAAATTTAACAAGTATAAATGCATAGCCCAGCAGCAATCTCTGAAATTCACTTGTGCAAATGCAGAATGGTTACAAAAAGTAAGGATTGACAGCAATTTATGTGAAAAGTATTTAGAAGCACAAGAGGGGCAGCTAGGTAGTCATTGATCACAGACCTAATACGAAGCCATAATATGATGTGGCTATTTAAAGAGCTAATGCAAACATATTAAGGTAACATACCCAGTTCATGAGAATTACTGGCTCCCTGTGCTCTGATGTTATCTGATCACGTCGGTGGCACTGTTTCATCTTTGGGTGCCATACCTCCTTATCTCAGAGCATCTAAAGAAGGATAAACAAGATAATTGAAAGATGTGGAAAGCGTCTCACCCAGGGTCTGGACAAAGAGGTGCACATGCTATTATTGCTCTCAGGGTGAAGCGACAAAGTAAAAAGCCATAGCTATCCAGCCTGTGTAGGGAAAAGTTCTCTAACTGACCTTGAGGGTGTCCCCAGCAATGGAGTGGCCAGGTGTGCAAAAGGCAGTGGATTTTCTGCTGCTAGCATCATATTAGCAGATACTTAGTGGCCATCTCCCAGGCAAGCTCTAGCCAGGACTCCTGCACTGGTGACTTTTCACTTCCCCTTCATGGTCCGTGACCGTGGCTTTAAGATCACACTCTCTCGTTCCTGCCTAGTCCCACACGAGCCTCTTCCATCACAGATCTGGAGAAGAAACAATGCAAAGGTAAGCAGTGCAGGGACATAGAGTCAGTCCAAAATGCAGTGTACCCATAATTGGAAGGGTTTCATTATCTTTTTAATTAAAACAATGCATTTATGAGCTATTTCAAATATACAAAAAAAATACCTGAGAATAATAAAACAAATGCCCATGTGTCTACCATGGAGAATTAATAATTGTGAAGCTTCTCCATATTGCTTAACATTTTTAAGAGAGAAAGCATTCCAGGTATAAAGTCCTCGCTCCTGCCCCATCACACCTCCTATGAGGGACAATTCTCCTGAAGTCAGTGTGTTTCCTGACTGCATGTGAGTCTCCCTACATGTTTCCATAAAAGTATATTGCACTATTTTATGTTTTTATAGAAATGCTTCATTCTATTTATAATATTCTGCAATTTTCTTGCTTAGGAAATCATTATAAACAAAAATGCAACAGTCATCTTTGTACACGTCCTATTGTCTACATGTCCGTCTTCAGCATATACACACCTAGAAGTGGAATGGCTGAACCACAGAGGCTGTATGTCTTAAATTTTACAAGATGCTTCCAAATTGGCTCCACCCACCTGCATTATAAGAGACTTCCTATCATTCCACATTACTGCTGATACTTGGTATTAGCAAACTTTTAAAATTTTTGCTAAACTGATAAATATGAAATGGCATCTCATTGTGTGATGTTTGTTAGTTTTTGGATGCTAATAAGATTGAACATTTTTATATATATTTAGGACTCCTCATCTGTGAATTGTTCAACTGTATCCTCTGATGATTGTCACCAGCTTATCTTTTTCCTATTGATTTGTGGAATGCTCCATATATTCTGGATGTTTCTCCTTGCTGGATTATATACAGTGAGGAATAGAGTGAAGAAATAAAATGGAGTCACTATAGTCAAGCTGCTAGGTTACTAATACCAACTAGGTTGAGATATGAGGCAATGATTCTATCTTGTTTTAACTAGCCTGGGAACTTAAACCTTTGAACTTTCCAGCCCTGTGTTAATGCCTGGATATGCACCAGACCTCCAGATAACCCTCTGATTCACCCCCCAAACAACTCATAATCCAGACTACCTGACTTCCTTTATCCAGGCCACTGGATGTGGCCACCTCCTGGCACCCATTCTCCAGATCACCTGACATCTGGCTGATAGCTGCCCTGGACCAATTGTAGGGCAAAGAACAAGCAGGACTGATTATTCTCAAGAATACACTTTTCACTGCAAGGACCCTTAACTGTTCCTTCTTCTTTGGAACACTTCTGGGGTTATACCTAGCTGTGTTTCCAGCATGAAAACCCTAAGACACTTAAATAAATCTCTATCATTTATCTCTAGCCAAAGTCTCCAGATTCTTTCTAAGTTCGTTTGACAACAGGCAAATGACTCATTCCCTTTTTAGCTCAGCTCTGATTCTGTTCTCACTCCACACCAAGACACACTTCCCAAGTCACCTATAATACTTGTGTCACTTATAAGGCATGGTTTACCAAGCAAGTCCTATTCTCAACCACTTGTAATTCTTTGACACCAAGTGGGTGTCCTACAATTCAACTCAATTCTGACACTAGCTACCTGGATTTAGCTTCAGACTCCAGAGGTTTAAGGGCTCAATCCTATAAGACTGCCCTAACTTCAGACATCAGCCGCAAATAGGGTGCCCACCGACTACAGATTTGGGGCTCCAATAACACCCACTTTGATAATTCACTTATAATGACTCACCGAACTCAGGAAAGCACTTTTACTTACTGTTACTGGTTTACAGAAGGATACAAATCGGAAAGAGCCAAGTGCCCAGGGCACAGTCTTGTGGGAGAGAAGCACAGAGCTTCCATGCCTGCTCCGGGCTCCTCAGCCTCCCAGCACCTCAAAGTGTTCACCAACCTGGAAGCTCCCAAAACCTGTCTTTGAGGGGGTTTTATGACGGTCCCATTTCATAGGCATGGTTGATTAAATCATGGGCAACTGGTGATTACAAACCTCCAGCTTTTTTCTCCTCCTGAAAACTCCAGCTCTCTCATCAGATGGTTGGTTCTCTAGTGACCAGTCCACATCCTGAAGTTCTGTCTAGGGGCCACCAACAGTCACTTCATTATCGTAAACTCAGATACAGTGACAGGGGGCTCATTATGAACAACGAAAGACACCCCTATCACTCAGGAAAGGGGGGGGAGAGCTCTGTAATTCTCATTATACCACAGTCATTAATGAGAAAGATGAATTCAAGTTTATAATCAGGTCAATTTTCATCTATTTAATTTTTATTAAAATATTACATCCCTTGTTTCATAATTAATGAGTAGTTATCTAATAAACTAAGAGCAGAGTTTAAAGAAATATGGCACCAAGGTACAAGTCATAGATATTATTGAGAAGCTCAAGAAAAGCAACTTATTTACTCAGTATCTCTAGTTCTCCTTTTTGGTGTATTAACCTTGAACAGCCTTCTCCATCTTCAGCTCCACAGAGAGCGCCTACCTGAGGCTGCTGTCAGCACTCACTACACTGAGACTTCAGGTCACAGAGACTTGGAGGAGGAAGGGAGGGAAAGAGGCAAAGCGGAGAGTAATTGGCTTGCCTCAGTTATCTAAGTTATGGCTTCTTTCTTCTATCACCTGGAGAGAAACGTCCCTTACCAAAATTCAGATAAAGCTGGGCAGGACCATGCTGGCTCATGAGTTCTCTTCTTTGTCCATCAGAGAGGTTACTATTGGCAACCAGATTGCAAGATCATTCAACCGAGTTCTACCAGCAGCCATCACTGCTACAACCTGGCTCAGATTCAGACAGACCTCACTCTTGTCACACATTTTTCTTCAAGGGAATGTTTCTTAAGCCTTCACTCTCTGAATGTTTCAATGTATAATTTGAACGCAACAAAATATGAGTTTAATGCCCAAAAAGTATGATTTCCCTCTTGCAACCTGCCTACTCCCAGACCAGACAGAGATGCCCACTAAGCAACCCAGCCTCCTGCAAAAGTCATCTAATCTCAGTTCCCCAGGAACCAGTCCTCCTAAGTTCCTCTTCTATAACCCCCATCACTTAGCTTGGGTATTTAGCTTACTCCTGGAGACCCAGCGCAGGGAGGAATCAAAGCAATACTTCTTTTACATATACTAAAGGATAACCATGACTGAGAGGCATTGCATGATAAATACCTACTGAATATCATAAACTGGGGACCTTGCAATGGCTCCCCTGATTTTGACTAAAACAAATATATAAACAAAACTCTTAGATCCACCCCAGTTATGGGTGGATTCTAAGTGTCACTCTCAAAGGTGTGCTGTTAACTTAAGGAAGAATGAGCAAAACCATGGGAGCAAATTTCCATCACTCACAGCACAACTCAGAGAATGAGCCTGTTGTTGCTGGTGGAAAATATGGTAGGTATTTACTAAATACTCAGAATTAGGGGATGAGAGGCACTGTGCCTCTCTCTTCAGATTTTTGCACTGGCCCATAAGAGAGAGGCCTTCCACCTCTCCCCCACAGAAAGAGGGGTGCTATCGGCTGGGTCAGAGCCTGAAACCACCACAGAGCCCTGTTCCCTGGAAGCCGGTCCTGAGCTGAAAGGTGATGAGGATGTGTGCCTGTGCTCTCTATTCTACCAGGAGGGGGTGAGAACGGGCGGGCCAGTCTCACCCATGCATGCAGCTGTTGGCTAAGCCCAGACTCTCTGAGTTTAGTCTTTTACAAGCATCGCCTTTATCTACAAAATGGAAATAAGCCATGTTTCGCAAATGCCAGACTGCGACAGGAATTATTTCTACCACCCTCTGCTCTCCAGCTCCTCAGCCAAGCCACCTGCTGCTCCCTTCTCTGTCCCCAGCTCCCACTCTCCCCCACTCCTGGAGACCCAGGAGCAAATGTAAAATGTTCACCACTCTTTGGCCCCATTTGCTTGGGGACCACTGTCCTGAGCCACTGAGTTCTGATGAATATGACTATTTAGCCTGACCCAGATGCTGTCATTCAGGAATGTTCGGTCCTAAGACACAGAACCAGGCCCAGGGAGGGGAGGGGCCTCCTGGAAATCACAGGCTCGTCCCCTCCTGACTGCTCTGTTATTGTGCATCGGGTACCTGTGTGACAGGCTGCTTTGCCATTTTTCATTGCTCTGCATATGAGCTGTTCTTTATGTTATCCAGACATTTTTAAAAGGTCCATGTCCTTGGAATATTCTTCACTCTTAGAAAAAAAAGGAATTCTGACACCTGCTTCAGCATGGATGAACCCTGAAGACATACTGCTAAATAAAATAAGCCAGTCACAAAAAGACAGATACTGTAAGATTCCGCTTATATGCGGAAACTAGAGTAGTTGAATTCATAGAAACGGAAGGTAGAATGGTGATTGTAAGGGCAGGGGTGGGAGATGTGAGGAGTTACGGTTTAACAGGTATAGAATTTCAGTTTTACAAGATGAAAAGTTCTGAAGATTGGTCGTAAAACAATGGGAATATACTTAACACTACTGAACTGTGCTATTAAAAATGGTTAAGATGGTAAATTTTATGTTTGTGTATTTTACTACAAAATTTTTAAAAGAATCCGTGTCTTTCTTTTTTTTTTCAGATTCCCAAGTAATGCCTCACACAGTGCACACAAATGGTAACCCAACCCAAGTCTTCAATAAAACATTTTCTATCAGTCACTGTAGACATTCTCACAACCATTGTCTTATTTAATCCTTATAGTAACCTTGCAAGGTAAGTATTTTAGCCAAATAAGTAGATAAGGTAAGGGAGGCTCATCAACATTACGTGACTGCACACAGCCAGCTGGGAACAAAACTAGGGGGAACCCAGGTCTGCAGCTGGAAGTGAATATTATTTCCACAGCTGTTCCTCAGTTTCCTTATTAACCTAGAAATCCAGAATAGAAGTACTCAGGCTCAGACCCCCAGAAAGTGTTCCAGAATCTTCTCCGACATCAACAGCTGAAGATACATATTCATATGTCAGCCACTGCTTGGGAAATGACTTCCTGCACGTGAGCGAGTATGGGGTGTGTGTGTGTGTGTGTGTGTGTGTGTGTGTGTGTAAATATTGCCAGAAAAGAAAATTGCCACTTCATGTGCAGGGAAGGAAAACCCGCAGACTCTCAGACCCCAAGAAAGTGCAATACTATTCAAACACAGGCACCACCAAACCAGAGGAGAACCAGCCTCAGAATTGGTTGCCATGGGCAACATAATACAGTTCAGTCTCCGTGTCCTTGGCATGTATGTGGCTTGCTGTCCACGGGCCTCAGAGGTGAAGTGAGCAAGGACCATGGATGGACAGTGAGAGAGGACATTTCTTCCTCAAGGAGCCCACCCAGCTCTCCCTTTTAGCTCCAGGGCCGGGTAACTCTCCAGGTAAACTCTAAGAAAGTAAGGCTGACGGCCTATGAAGAGCCTGTGTCTAGGTCTGCATTCTACTCGTGTAAACATAACTCTTCCTCAGATTGAACTGGAAGCCAGCTCTCTGGGTGTCCACTGTTCTGTGCTCCTGAAGCTAAAGCCGCTGGCTGCTGGCTGTGGCAGAGCAGCACATTGGACATCCAAAGAGGGTCATGCCGGCTCCTCACCTGCGGGCCTATGGGCTGGCCAAGGGTTGCTGGGTCAGTGCGTGGTTGATCAAGCCGGGCAGTCACCACAATCCAAAGGGGGAAGGGGAGTCGTATTTCTAGTGTCAAGGACCAGGGGATTGATAAAGCCCTGCTCCCTGCAGCCTGTGGACATATTAAGATGTGGTTCTCAGCTAGAGGTGTGTTGACGACACCCCAAGGGCTCCTGTTGCTGGTGTCGCTCTCTTTTTTTTTTTAAGTATAAGCACCAAAGGCCTGCTGTCCAGACCCTGCCTGGCTGGCTGGCCAGCCAGCCCTGTGGATTGAAAGGAATCAATGCCATCATGATCGGGCCCCTTGACAACACAGGCTCTCAAACTTACCAGGACTTTTTTTAAAAAATCACCCTGCTGTTTGTTTAAATGTGCACTGCCTGATCCCACCCTGAGATTAGCATTCAGGAGGTCTGAAGCAGGGCCAAGGAATTTGCATGTTAATAAACACCCCAGGTAAATCTGCAGCACAGAGAGCACAGAGCCTGGGATGCTGGAGGCAGCTCCCTGGCTCCTCAAACATGATCAGTGCACCAACAGCTTCGCATCACCAATTCAAAAGCTCTGGCCCCAGTCCAGACCAAATGAGTCTGTATCTACCTCATGGCCGATCGCTGGGTGATTCGCAGGCGCACTGCAGTGCCAGAAGCCCAGCTCCGGAGCAGCGGCTCTCCAACTAGCAGGAAGCAGAATCCGCTGGGGGGCCTGTGAAAACAGAGTGCTGAGCCCATCCCCTTCTGATTCAGAAGGTCTGGGGTAGGCCTGTGCATTGTCCCCAATTTCCCAGGGGGTGCTGGAGGTTCAGGGACCCCACTCTGAAAACCACTCCGCTGATCTAGAGCAGTTTTTCTCAGCCTTGCTGCACACTGTCTTCATCTGGGGGACTTTAAAAGCTACTGCTGCCTGGGTTCCACCCCAGAAGCTCTGGTTAGGCAGCGGGGCTCACTCAGCCTGGCCTCTAGATGTTAAGAAGCACCCACGTGACTTTAGTGTACAGACAAGGTGGAGAGGACCCCTTGTTCCGGAGTCAGGCCACCCAGATGCAAATTCCAGCTTTACCATTCACCAGCTGGTGACCAAACAACTTACATAACCTCTTCCGCTGCCCACAGCCCCTCCCCCACTCACTGGTTTATCTAGAGAAGAGCCTCATTACACTTCCAGGAACCTAGTGGATGGAGATGGCATGGAGATTTAACTTGTATGCTTCAATGGGTATCAAACAAGTTGTCAGCTGGTGAGTCTTTCTCCATGTCCATGGTTCACAATATCGGCTGCCCTGACTTCTACCTGTCTATCCACCTGTTTCTCTCACCATATTTTAACTCTGCGTCTCAAGATCAGAAACATGACCTTTGATTGAGTGCCTAAGGACATCAACTCATTTCAGCTCATCTTTACAACAGCACTACAAGATGGATGTTATTATGCCCATTTTTCTGGAGAGGAAATTGAGGTTCAAGGTCAAGTGATTTGCCCAATTGCACACACATCTACATAGTGGGGAGTCAGAATTCAAATGTTGGACAGTTGGACTCTAGAGTTGCCTCTGCTGAGCATTTACCATACTGCCTCTCCTCCCAGGGAGTCTGGCCCTTCTCCACCTAGAACAGTGGTTCTCAACCTTGGCTGCACATTAGAATCACCTGGGAATCTTGTTAAAATCCTGATTTCTGGGCCTTATCATTAGTAACAAAGAAACAGAATTTCTGGAGGATGAGGCCCAGGAATCAGGATTTTAACAAGATTCCCAGGTGATTCTAATGTGCAGCCAAGGTTGAGAACCACTGACCTAGAAGCTTCTGCAAGGCGGTGTGTGGGGGAAGTGGAAGTCACCCCAAGAGCACATCCTCCCCTTTCAGATGAACTTGATGTTTTGAGCACCAGCAGCCTGCTTGAAACTTGGGTTGATTTATCATCATTACAGGCCCAAGGGCACCACCCCATAGGCAAATAAGGTTCTATTTCCCAACCAATATGAATGAATTTTTTTAAAGACATCAGAACAAAGCTGCTCTCTTAAGCCCTCCACGAAGGTGTAAATTGCTAATCTGATCTGAATGTGTCGCTTGTTTGCTTGGGCTTCATTAAAGCTTTTGATACAAGAGTCAAAAAAATCATAAATAAAAGTTTCTGATATGAGTTCTACTCATATGTGAGCTTGAAATGCATTCTTAGTTGTCTGATGTGGGAACCAATTTCTATTTTAAAATGGGGTTGGCAAGCAGGACAAGGGCAAGACAGAACTGAACCAATAAAATCAAGAGCAGGGATTAATTAAGGTCCTGGAAGTTTGCTA
This sequence comes from Myotis myotis, assembly GCF_014108235.1. Taxonomy (NCBI): domain Eukaryota; kingdom Metazoa; phylum Chordata; class Mammalia; order Chiroptera; family Vespertilionidae; genus Myotis; species Myotis myotis. The sequence goes on from NW_023416315.1 coordinate 60,815,435, forward strand.
CAGAACAGGGACAAAAGAAAGATGGTAATAGTGCTTCTTCCAAGAAAAATGACTTGGGTTTTATATATATATAAGTTTCCGGAGAAATAATTTAATTTTGACACCACCTCCACAAATCAAATGGGCTTATCTTTCTTCTACGAAGAGTAAAGATTGCCCTTTTCTGGCCAGAGGGGAACCTCATTTCCCCTCTCCTTATCAGTTATAAGAAATCAAAATATTGTTTCAAATGGATGTGTTTAATATTTCAGACTACATAATGTGTCCAGCACAAAAGGGCAACATTGGCAGGCAGGGGACAGAAGATGAATAGGGATCCTGAATCACATGACCAAAGATTTCTCTCCAATTTTCCCTTCTTGTTCTATGAGGCTGGGCTCTTTGTCCATCTCCTCATTCTTGAACTTCCTCAACTCTGAAAATGGACAAAATACCTTAATCTAAAGCAGTAGTTCTCAACCTTCTGGCCCTTTAAATACAGTTCCTCATGCTGTGACCCAACCATAAAATTATTTTTGTTGCTACTTCATAACTGTAATGTTGCTACTGTTATGAATCGTAATGTAAATATCTGATATGCAGGATGGTGTTAGGCGACTCCTGTGAAAGGGTTGTTTGACCGCCAAAGGGGTCACGACCCACAGGTTGAGAACTGCTGATCTAAAGCATATTGTGGTCCAACCACATTGATTTTTAACATCCATTGTATACAGCAAATTAAAACAAATGATTTTGGTCATAGAGAACTAAGATGTTTCCCACTGAAACACCATCCCATTAAAATAGGCTGAAAATTCTAACAACAAAAATGTATGCATGACCTTGGTCATAGCTGTTAGCAATATGGTCCAGATTAGTGGCCTTTTTTGTATTTCAGAGGTCTCCTTTATCATTGGGGCCACCTTCTATCCCATCTAAAGAACTGGTGGCCCATCGCCTAGAACTCAGCTCCCCCATCCCTTCCTTCTGGGCATATAAAACACCTGGTGGGAATGGCTCTGCTCTGTGGGGGAGGTGACAAGTGCAGGAAAGGACTAGAGTGCAGCTGAGAAACAAGAGCAGCCCAAGGGGATATGGTTTACTGTTTACATCATTGACAAAGATAAATTAAAACATGTCATTTAATAAAACAGGTGCCCGATGGGGATGACCTGCAATATTGTGCTTCTCAGGTCTCGCCACTGAACCCCAACCCCCCCACCCAGTACCTGACATTCTAGACTCCGAGATACGTAAATGTAATTCCTCCAGGTTAGCAATTTGGCAAGTTTAAAACTCAGTGTGTCAGGTTTACCTATAATGAGGGACACCTCTACCAACCCGTATGACAGGAGCAGCATGAGGAATAGTGACAATGCAGCTAACTCAATTACCGAGTGTGCTTAGCGTGTGAAGCGCTATGTGAATGCTAAGTAATAATGCTGTGGTTTCGTGTGGAAGATGTGCGTGTCGCCCAGGAGCATCAGTAAGTTGGTAACATAATTTGCAATAAGCCATCATTAATTAACACTAAATTACTACTAGGCCCTTCCTGGGGAAGCAGCATATTAAACTGACATCAGTATGCGAAGAGTTCATTATGGTTAATGGTAGGAGAACGCAAACTGAAGGACTTAATAGTGGATTAGAAGGTGTTTATGTCCAAACACCTCAATGTGGGTTCCACAGCTGCCACACACCAACAAAGATACCAGTTTGTTGCTAAGGAGGATCATGGAAACTTGGAAACTTGAGAAGAGGCTCTCCCTGCGTGGGATAATGAGGTACTTGGAAGCACTGAAAAAAATAGGAGAGAGGAGCACTCACCCATCCCTTCCCCTCATTCCTCCCCTCCTTCACACCATTTCCAGAGCCTGGGAGGATGAAATGGAAGCAATGAGCAGAGGTGAAGGTGAAAATTGTCACCTAGGGGAGAGAGAAGGATCAGATTCACCTAGGGAGCAACATGGAACGGGTGTCGGGTGGAGGTGGGAGTGGGTTATTTGGAAACTCTTCAGGTGAGTCAGTTTTGCCACCCTATTCCCACTGCCCTCCTCTGCCCCCACCTACAGTCATACAGTGATTCTGCCATGTTTCACTCTTGCTGAAAATTTAAAAGCAAAATGATCCTAACTAACATGATTTGTGAGATATGTGATCATAAATCCACAGTGCCATTCCTAATATAATCACTAATCTATATATACATTATCATAACATAAATTGGAAGGTTATACAAGGCACAAAATGCTGATTCCATGAACCTGCACTTCCTGATTGGGTGCAGAAAAAGGGCAAGAACTCCTGAGCCACAGACAGCGGGCATTGCACCCTGTGGCTGCAGCCTCTGTGTGCCATCTTTAATCCCCCAAAGTGGAAGGACCAATAGGCAAGCTCGCTTTATTCCCAAGTCTCTTTAGTTGGTCATGATAAGTGCTTATTAAACAAGAGGATCATTTCTTCTGCTGCTTACAAAACAACTTTAAAGACAAAAGAGTTCAGAGCCTTTGTTTCATGAGATCTATTGGTTTTCCCACATTCATTCACTCAACAGACACTTGCTAAGGATGATGCTAGCTTTCAAGATACAAAAGGAGACAAAAACCTTGCCCTCAAGTCACTCCCATTCTAGTAGGACACAGAGTCCAGGACACAAATACACAAATAGTGATAAGACAATAGAGAAGAAGAGAGATTGACAGATTGTGCACAACAGGTAGGGTTGGAGAGGCAGTAAGTGGCTGGGGATGGCATCTCAAAGAAAAATTAATGATTGGGTTGAGGATCCTCTGGGGAGTGAAGGTTAAGGCCATTCCTAGCAAAGGGAACAGCCTAAGAAAAGATACAAAGGCACAAATCCTTCTACATCCTGAAGGAGGAAGCCCTTCCCACTACTGGAAATGGCTGGACCAGGTGGACACCAGTCTGAGCTAAGCCAATCTCCTTCCTCTTATAGGATAAGCCGACTAAATGAGTTGTCCCCCCTGCACCTGAAAATCCAAGTATCAAGCTGCCATTTGGGGGCATGGATCCAGTAAGGCAAGCAGAGAAAGGGGTCTAGAGAGAGAAGGAGGAGAAGGAAATAAGTACACAGAGAGGGCCAGCCCCAGGACACTGTCATCTCAAAATAAGGAGAGAATGAGCCTAGCCGGTTTGGCTCAGTGAATAGAGCATCGGCCCATGGACTGCGGGGTCACAGGTTCAATTCTGGTGAAGGCCACGTACCTTGGTTGCAGGCTTGATCTCTGGCCCTGGTTGGGGCACATGCAGGAGGCAACCAATCAATATGTCTCTCTCACACTGATGTTTCTCTCTCTCTGTCTTTTCCCCTCCCTTCCACTCTCTCTAAAACTCAATGAAAAAATATCCTCAGGTGAGGATTAACAAAACAAAAAAGGAGAGGGAGAATGGTGGCTTGCCAGGACTTGTTCTGGACCTTCATAAGGTTCAGCCATTCTTATGGGTTTTAAATTCTTTGGAATATTCTCAATTCCTTTGAATAAAGTTCCCTTAATTTAAGACTGCAGGAGTGGGATTTGGGACAGGGCACTGGTGAACAAGAGACACTGGAGAGTCCTGGGTGGAAGTGGGCCATCCTGTACCATGTTATAGGGTCTGCTGCAAGAGTGACTGCAGACCCACCAGGTCAGTCCTCACCACCAGAAAGAAGTCCAGGACTGTAGGCAAGGTGTTTGGATGAGGGATAGAGGGGCTGAGTTCACTAGAAGGTCTTCACACCTACTCATCAGCTTTTTATAAAGATAAAATCTGTAAAGCACTTGCAGTTTCTCTGGAGAAAGACGTGAGATAAATACAAGGTATTGTTAACAAAAGGGTCTTTCTTCTTTATTATAAAGCTATCGGAAAGGAATTGCTTTCCCAGGCCACGAGGGAGCTACAGTCTTATCTCAACAGGTAACCTTGAGAATCAGACACAATAGCTGTCTCTTTTCTCAGTTCTCTTTCTTACTTTACCCACCATCCTTCCACAAGCACACTTCTCCATTACCAACCTTTTTCATGTAATGAGACAAATAACATACCCTCCTCTGCATACAGAGCAATCCCAGCTGCTGCCTGGGCTGGACCCTGCCCCACAGTCAGCTCTCTACCCATCCCTGCTTATCCCAGGCTGCCACTGAATTCTGGGTGGGAGCATGCCTGGCATGCATGGCAGCTTAAGGACTTCTGCTCTCAAAAGAATAGAGGAAAAGTCACTCCTCTGTTGTATAATTTCTTGACAATTCTTTCTCTGGGGAGAGAGTGTGTATGTCAATAAAACTGTACCTAAATATTTCAAATATTGTTGGACCACAAACTGAAGACCTACAGAAGGTCACAGATGAGCAACAGGGAGACGTCTAACATGAGGCAGAGAAGGGCGCCTAAGAGGAAGGAGTTAGATATATCAGGTCTATGGAAGCTGAGGTCAAGAAATCTAGGGGGTGGGAGGTGGATACCAGAATTAAAGAACCCAGCAGGCATTTTCTTGGCATTGAAGGACACTTCGGGAAAACTGCCTTGGGGGCCTCAGCAGTAAGGAACTATTCCTTCTGAACATAATCTCTGACTATGGGCTTCCTGCCCAATAAAAGAACTTCATAGTAGATCTCTGGGATCTACTGGGGGACATAGGAGTCTAGCTCATGAAGACCTGCTGGAATGCCTTCCCTGTGAGAACGTTCAGGGGAATGGCTGAACACTCTCCAGACCTCTTTACCCAATCATGGCTGCAGTGAGATTGAGATGTAACAGTTTCTCATGTCTCTTCTTTCATCCCAGAGATGTTCCAGAAAACTGCTGCTTCTCCGATGGTCCATACCAGCCATACAGGGCCCCAGCTATAGGGGTCTGGCATCCATAGCAGCATACTCAGATTCATTGTCATCTGAAGTTGAAAGGAACACCAGAATTCACCACATGCAACCATCTACGCATCTCAAATATTAGAGCACAGGTTGAAATGTTTGGCTATCATCTTGGGTTCTCTAAAATGAAGTCCTTCATGTTTGTATGTTTTACATCATTGCTGCTACTGTTAGAACCAACCTCTCCTGTCCAGCTGGCCCCATGGCAGGCATGGAACTGCTGCGCTAGAACTTGCCCACTGGGCTGGAGGAAACTCGTGCTTGGGCCTAACCAGTTCTCCAGAATAGCTCCTTAGGTCAAATCACCTTTTAAAATTTATTTTGAGGGGAACCTGGGTTTTATGCTTTAAAACAGCATTATTTAGGGCAGTGATGGCGAACCTATGACATGCTTGTCAGAGGTGACACACAAACGCATTTTTTTGGTTGATTTTTCTTTGTTAAATGGCATTTAAATATATAAAATAAATATCAAAAATATAAGTCTTTGTTTTACTATGGTTGCAAATATCAAAAAATTTTTATATGTGACACGGCACCAGAGTTAAGTTAGGGTTTTTCAAAATGCTGACACGCCGAGCTCAAAAGGTTCGCCATCACTGATTTAGGGGACATGTGTTCCTTATCGATTGCCATGTAACAATCACCCCCAAACTGAGTGGCTTAAGACAGTATGCCACAGTTTCAGAGGCTCAGGAATTCAGGTGTGGCTTAGCTGGGTGTTCCTGCCTCAAGCTGTCACCAGGGCTGCAGTCATTTCAAGGGCCAGATGGGGGATACTCCCCACTTCCCAAGTGGACTCATATGGTTGCTCATTTCCTCAAGGCTGTTGGACCAGAGGACTCCCCCAGTTTCTTCCTACGTGGGCCACCCCACAAGACAGCTCACAACATGGCATATTTTCCATCAGAGGGAGCGAAAGAATAAGAGAGAGCACTGAAGACAGGAGCCACAGATGGTAACCTAACTAGAAGTAGCATCTCAGTAAATCCTAAATCCAGTCCACATTTAAGGGGGTGAATTACCCAAGGACATGAATCCCAGAAGACGGGGATCATTATGGGGCCACCATAGAGGCTGCTTACCAATAGACTCTATGTTACTTTCTTCTTTTACTTGTCTCCATCATGACTACTGGCCAAAAAAACCCACAAAACTTCCAACTACAGCAGAAACAATATGCAGAAGGAGCCAAGAAAGACTTGAAAGAGATTATGTGTAGAGAGATACAAGAACAAAAGCACATAAAGTACGAGACAGAGAGACAGAGACAGAAACTGCCTCCAGCCTTGCCTCTTCTTTTTTCTGTTTATTCAGTCCTTACAATGTACCTCCCCTCCTTCCATTTCAGCTAGCTTAAGTGGGTTTGGTTTTTTTGCCATCAATCTCTGACTCAGCCAAGTCCTCCCCAGTCTATTTCTTCTTGGGAAAGTGGTTAATATCAGTTCAATTTCCCCCCAGAAAGTGACCTTTGAGATGTGAAATAATGTGTGGATTCCAGGCAAAGCACATTTTTGTTCAAAGCACAGATATGATTCAATTCATTTCCATAGGCCTGCATTGAGATGGGGTTAGTGTCATCTCCATAAATCAAGGGAAAATGTAATTAAAGGAATGGAAATTTGACTTACCCTAAATCAAACTACACATTGGTCATTAAAATAGAACTAGAGGGTCAATTCACTTCGTCCTCTAAACCCACAGTGGCTTGGAATGTAAAAATATATGTTATCTCCTCATACACATGTGCATTCCACACTCACATGCATACATGGCCACAATCACTTCACAGTCTGGGAGAACGAGGTCCCAAGCAAATAACAACCTCTCCTTGCTTCTCTTGATGTGTCACAAAACAATGTGTGCCTCTTGCGACAACTCCCCCACGGATCTGCTTCCCAGAGCACATTTTCTAAACATTCAACAGCATATCAATATAGAAGCCAGCTCCTAGAGTAGTTCACAGGACTCCCCCAGGCAGTTCCCATAAATATTGCAAGCAGCAAGTTTACACTGCCAGCTCATTGCAGAAACCCAGAAGAACACAATTTTACAAGTTCTCTTCCCAAAGGAAATCAGACTGAAAACACAGAGTGACAGTCAATGAGATGGTGCTGCCCCCCTCAATATTGTGGTATAAAAAAATGCCCTTTTTTATACTCAAATAATTTTTTTAATTACAAAGTATGGAGACACTCTTTGGAGAATTTTGAAATTCCAAAAAGTACAGCAGAGAAGATAAAGCTACTTATAAAAGCTACCACTAAGAGACAACAAAGGTTGTGTTTGACTTATTTTCTTTTGGTCTTTTTTTCCATATATATATATATATATATATATATATATATATGATATTATTCCAAATATATATGCAGTGATATATATACTTTTGTTTTGCTTTCTTTTTTAACCTAACATTTTATTGCATGGGAGTCATGGGGAGAGATGGCTAATGAATACATTTCCTTGAGTGTGAAATAAATATTCTAAAATTAGATTACGTTGATGGTTGCACAAATCTCTAAATATACTAAAAATCATCAAATTATATACTTTAAACAGGTGAACTTTATGGCATGTAAATTACATGTCAATAAAGCTGTTTTTAAACTATGTAATGAGATATCACTACATAGTACTAGAATGACTAAAATTAAAAACAAGCACAAAATATATGATTTTTTTAAATGATTTTAAAAACGTAACAATTCTAGCTCAGACTGTGTGGCTCAGTGGTTGAGCACCAATCCATGGAATAAGAGGTTACCGGTTCAATTCCCAGTCAGGGCACATGCCTGGGTTGCAGGCTCATTCCTCAGTAGAGGGCATGCAGGAGGCAGCCAATCAATGTTGATGTTTCTCTCTCTCTCTGCCTCTTCCTCTTCCTCTCCCTTCCTCTCTCTCTAAAATCAATAAAAACATATTAAAAAAGAAAAACCTTAAAATTCTAAATACTAATAAGGATGTGAAAAAACTGGGATGCGGGTGGGAATATAAAATGGTGCAGCCACTTTGGAAAAGAGTCCAGCAGTTTCTTACAAAGTTAAACAAACATCTAGCACACAGACCAACAAGCCTGCTCCTAGGTATTTGCCCAGGAGAAATGAAAGCATATGTCCACACAAACACCTGGACATGAGCGTTCTTAGCAGCTTCATTTGTGTTAACTCAAAACAGGTAACAACACTAATGTCCATCAACGGGAGAAGGAATAAACAAATTGGGAATATTTATTCAGTGGAATGCTATTGCCGCGATATAAAAGAGCTACCAATATGGGCAACAACATAGATCAGTGATGGCGAACCTATGACATGCGTGTCAGAGGTGATACGCAAACTCATTTTTTTGGTGATTTTTCTTTGTTAAATGGCATTTAAATATATAAAATAAATATCAAAAATATAAGTCTTTGTTTTACTATGGTTGCAAATATCAAAAAATTTCTATATGTGACACGGCACCAGAGTTAAGTTAGGGTTTTTCAAAATGCTGACACGCCGAGCTCAAAAGGTTCGCCATCACTGACATAGATGAATCGCAGAACAATTATGCTGAGTAAAAGCAGCTATACAGAAAATACAAAATGCTGTATTGCTCCATCGATATGAAATGCTAGAAAAGGCAATCTAATCTATCGGCGGTTGCCCAGCCTGACAGTGGAGAAAAGCCATGGGAAGCAAAGGAGCAGGAGAGCATCTGGGGAGCATCCAGAATCCTCTGTGCCATGGCTGTGGTGGTGGTTGCGTGATTGTGCACATTTTTCTAAACTCATCAAATTGTGTACTTAAAATTGGCCTGTTTATTGTATATAAATTATGCCTCAATGAAATTTATTAAAATAAAACTCATCAGACTGTACACTAAAGTAGGTGCATTTCTGCATGTAAATTATGCCTCCAAAAAGTAGAGTTTTTTTAATGGAAAAATATAAAATACATGATTGTCTAACCACTGTGTGTACACCTGAAACTAATACAAAATAATACTGACTCAACTAAGGTGCTTACTATGGTGTTGTTAATAGAATATTAGATGTATTCAGTCTTGTACCAATTGGCTGTAATTGAAAAATTCTTAAAATAAAATGGAAAAAAAATATATTATATTGTGCTTATTTTCACATTTTAAGTAATTGTCAGAAGCACCTTAATTTGAGTATCATGCAGCTATATTCGTCAATGTTATAGATGTGGTACAACCTAGCCAGTCTACAATAGCTGAGTACTTACGTTGTTTTCTTTTCTTTTGCCATTGAAATAACATTGCAGTGAACATCTGTGTGCATAAAACTGTCTATGCTTTAGATGCCTAGGGAAGAACAATTGGTTAGGAAAACTTTCAAGGTGCTTAGTAACACCTTACAGTTAGTCGCTTCCCTTTAACTGGGGTAGGAGGTCACAGGGATGGAAAGAGCGTGGTGGCTTCTACAGCCCCTCTATTAGTGGGTTGAACGCTGCATGGATGCCCAGTGAGAGGAGCCTGGGCTAAGGAGGTCACGGGTCCCTGTCCTGGTCCCAGCACTTGCTCTGTGACCGTCAGTCATTTTCTTTCTTTGGGTACTATTTTTTTAACCTCCAAAATGAGAGTAGTAACTTATGGTAGGCAAATATTCCCTAAACGGGTCAGCAAAAGCACCAACTATAAAGTAAACCACTGATCCTTGAAAATAAAAACTTGTGTTCATCAAAAGACATTATTAAAAGAAAAAAACAAACCACACAAGGAAGAAGCTATTCACAAAACATATATTCAACTAAGGACTTGTATCCAGAATTCCTAAAAACAATGAGAAAAAAGTAAAAAAAAAAAAAAAAAAGTAGGCAATAGCCCTAGCAGGTTTGGCTTAGTGGATTTACTCCTTAAACGCTATCCAAAAAATGTCTTGGTGTCAAGCAATGCAAATTAGATAGGTTGGCTCTTAGCCGTTTGCCCTGGTGAGTTATCAGTTAATCAATTTTATGGGTTGTTTTAGTTGTATTTTAGAGCTTTAAAAAATGTTCTTGTTTTGAATTCATGGTGTTGTTAATAGAATATTAGATGTATTCAGTCTTGTACCAAAGATCTTTTATGGTGTGGTTTATCCAGTTTATTGGCTGTAGAAGGAACAAACATTTGTATAAGAGTGTGTCGTTCTTGAGGAAAAATGTCTACATTTAGACACACACACACACACACACACACACACACACACACGAGGTACCTTTTGATAGCTACCAGAAGTCTGAAGGTGGAACAAGAGTCATATATCACTATCTCACTAACCCAATTGCCTCCCCTCCATCATTGTTTTTGTGTGGTAGGAGCAAGCAAAAATGGGGTAGATTCCAAAGGAAACAACACTTAATTTTATAGTTTCCTATTTCTCATTCTTTTATGATTTCATTTAATTCATTTTTAAATCTTCTCCCTTCTCTGTACATTTGCATTGAATTGAAAAACAAAGTCCTTCATATTTTACAGAGGACAATAAATGTTCTCTAGCACATTAAATTGCCATTGAACCAGAAACCAAAGGAGAGGAAGCCACAGAGTGGCACCGTTGTTTTCCTATTGGAATGAAGATACAGCTTTATTTCCATTTCCTCCTTGCAGATATTTCTGTAAGTTAATAAATTAAATGGATGTGTCCTATTAAAAAGTGCTTTCTTCATACTTTGTTATGATTATGCAACTCTTGACCTTGAGTGACAGAGACCTGCCTCCGTGTATGCCTGTCTCTCCCAGCAGCCTTGCCTCTTGTGAGCAGAGACCAGACCCTGCTTCCTCCTGCAGCGCTCCTGCCCACCACGGACTCTCAGATGGAGTCCGTGCTCAGCAATTGGGTGTGGACTTGAGCTTTCTGAACCTGCCATGAGAAAAACAAACAAACAGTGAAAATGGCAGAGAAGGAATGTGGGCAGGGGCGTGGGCAGACATGGCGACCTGAGTGAAGGAAAGAATAAGAGCAGAGCAAGAAACTCCATGGGAAATGGCTCTCTCCGCCACAACTATCTCACCCAAAAGGACAAGTGCTGCCCAACTTGCCCGGCTCCACCCCGGCGCTGGCGCTGGTGCTCCTGGGAGATGAGACAGGGCAGGTGCCGCCGCGAAAACAAGAGCCCGGAAAGACAAAGGGGCCCCTGCTTCCCCACGCCCAGCCCAGCGCAGGAGCACGAGGGCCTGTGGCTGGCGGCTTCGCTGCAGCGGCTGCCCGTCCTGAGGGACTGAATGGCTCTCCTAACACAGGGACACACCAACCAGCTCTTTTAAAAATGGGCAGAAGGAAGTAGAAAGACAAATCCTTCCATGGCGTTGCCACCCCTGACAGAGAAATGATGGGGATTAAAGAAGAATGGGATGGTAAAGTCAATCTGAATCTCGATAAAGTGCCCACGAGGCCTACGACTTCCAGGTGATGAAGAGTCAGCAAGCCCACACCAATCTCCCAGGGAAAGGGGGTTACAAAGTGAGAGTGAGGAGAGGAGAGCATTGAATGGCTTTTTATAGCCCCTAATATCTCTTCTGACAGCAGCCTGCACGGCCTCCATGGGCCAGGACAAGGGGAAGATGAATGGGTTTGTCTTTCCATTAAATACCATTACCCGGAGCACGGGGGAGAATAAAAGATGGGTTGCTGATTCACCTCCCAGCTCCCATCCCTTTTCTCCTAATTAAGAAAAAAGCTACAAAAATAACTCCCACGTGTCCTCCCCAACGCAGCCCTACCACGTACAACATGTATAACCTCAGGGGAGGTAGGTAGCCCAGTGGGCTACAAAGTTCGCCTCCCAGCAGCAACGCCAGCACACAGCCGGTCCTAAGGAGAAGTTCAAATCCAGTCCATCAGCATGGTCAGGGCCTCCCCTGGTGAGTAATATACTTCAAGACCCGTTACGCTCCTTGCAGAGCCTGTCATCTTTAAAGCCCATGGCCTGAGGGGTCTCTTTACCACCGTTACAAATAAATGATTCTGCTTCTTCATGGGATCAGTTGCTTGAGTGATCTGAGACATCACGTGCATCACAACAAAGAGAGAAAACAAATACAATTAGTGGGCAACCTCCAGCACGGTTCAAGATCAGAGTCTTCAGGCCAGTGGATCGCAGGCTGGGCGACATCGTTGAATCAACCAAGGTGCTTAAAAAATACGGGTGCCTGAGCAAAATTAATCCAAAGAGAAACTATCAGTAGTGTTCTCCAACAAAATATGCTGAAGGATATGTTTAAAATGTGTGCAAGATCTGTACATTGAAAACTAAAAACACTTGTATAGATATCTCATGTCAAATAATAAAACCTATGTGTTAATTTTGCAAGGTATTAAATGTAAGTTTAGAACACAAAAATCAATTGTATTCTTTTGCATTGGCAGCAATCAATGGGAAAATAAAATTTTGAATTAATTCCGTGTACAATAGCACCAAAACCAGAAAATATTGGAAATAAATCTAGTAAAAGTTAGCTAAGACTCCCCCACCCCCATCCCGCACTGAAAATTATAAAGCATTGCTGAAATAAGACCCAAATAAATGGAGATAACCTGTGTTTGGTTTGGAACACTCAATGTTGTTAAGATACCAGTTCTCCCCAATGTAATCTGTAACATCAATACAATCTCAATCACAATCCCAGCAGGTTTATTTTGGGAAAATTAACAAGCCGATTCTAACATTCACATAAAAATACAAAGGATCTAAAATAGCCAAAATGATTTTGAAGAAGAAGAAAGAAGTTTTACACTGACTGATTTCAAGATTTCCCAAAAGACTACAATAATCAAGACAAGGCTTATTAATGGAAGAATAGATACACGGATCAATGAATGGCAAGTCCAGAAATAGACCCACATATATATGCTCAACCGACATTTTAAAAGGTAACAACATAATCTAATAGAGAAAAGATAGTCTTTTCACTAATGGTTTGGGTCTTTCCTGGCCATCATTTCCCCCCTGTCTGCTGCCAGGTCAGGGAGGAGGAAGCTCCAGTGTACATTTCTTGGAAGGCTCTCCGATGTCTCCTGGTCGGTCTGTGTATTTGGGCCCCAGGGTTAATGTCTACATATACACCCTCAGCCAGGCCCTGGAGTGACTCTTGCTTGGGTGACTTGCTAGACAGATAAGGGATATTGAAGGCAATATCTGACCTGGATCCATGCCATAGCATGCCCCAGTTCTGTAGAGCATTGTGTTCACTAGCAATTAACCAAAGGGGGCCACAGGTACTCTGGTGGTGGCCAGTGACAGTGGTGGGTGGCCTGTGACTTGCAGTAATGGCTTGTGTTCACATCAAGAGAACCAGTAGCCCTCGGGTGGTGTCCCAGGGCACTCGGTCATTTGTTTCTAGTCCCTAGAGTGGTGGTTCTCAACTTTAGCTGTGCATTCGAATCAGCGGGGAAAGTTGCAGAAATCTTGATGTCAAGGACACTTCTCAGACCAATGAAATAATACGATTATTTTTAAATCTAAGTCATTAGGGTATAATTTACATGTAACCCACCCTTTTAAGTGTATGATTTGATGAGTGTTGATAAATATATACACCCGTGAAACCATCACCACTACACTCAAGTTCGAACATGCCCATCACCTCAAAAGAGCTTCCATATTTCCTTGGCAAAGAGAGGTTGTGGGCTCCAGCATCCCCCTCCCTGACTCCCCAGAACCACAGGAGGTGAGGCACTGACGCTGTTGCTGGGATTGGTGCCCACCCTGTCACCACCAAGACCAGCCTTGTTTGTGACCATGTGCAAAATTCCTACCCTCACCCATGTCCCCAAGGATGAGCTGATACAAAGGCTTTGATAAGCATTTGTTGACTTTCATCACTTGAATTAATTACCCAATAAATAAAAGGACAACGACTGAAATCCAGGTGGTGAAGAAAATGGTTCTTTTACCCATGTATCAGTGAAAGGACCAAGAAGAGGAGTCACCTGACCACAAGCTCCCAGAGGGGGCAGGGCTTTAGCCAGAAAATATTGTCATATTAATATCTCATTTGAACTTCTTTAGCCAGAGGAGCATGCAGGGCTTTCAGCTCCCAGGTCCCTGCAGCCAAGCAAGGGCAGCCCAGGTGAGGGTTGCAATGAACAGTGCAGAGAATGGGCAAAGCCCAGGAACAGGTGCAGCTTAAGGTCAGGTTCTCACACTGGTGACAGCAAAACTGAACAAGCCACTTGCTCTTTCCCAGTCTCTGTTCAAAGTCAGAATGAAGTTGAAGTTAAGGAACAGCAGCAGCAATCACATTATCTGGGTACAAACTCCACCTTTGCCATCTGCGAGCTGTGTGATCCTAGGAAAGTCACTCACCCTCTCTGTTGCCCAGCTGTCTCATCTGTGAAAGGGGGATAAAATGTTAGCTCATAGGATCACCATGAGGAGTAAATAAGTCCTTACATGCAATGCACTTAGGCCAGTGCTGGCATAAAGGAAGCGCTCAGTAATTCACTCGCCCCTCTTATCTGTGAGATGCTAATAAAATCTCTCCCCACATACCCAGCAGAGTCGTTTCAAAAGTACTTTTTAAATAATAATGATGCGGTTGTGTATTTTGTTAACTGAAAATATTGTCATATTAATATCTCATTTGAACTTCTCAGTAAACATATGAACTTGAGATAGCAAGTATCCCCAGGGAACATGGTGAAACACGATACACGGTGGGGCAAAAGTTGGCTGACAGCTGTGAGTACGCCAAACAGTTTACTCTTGTATTGTTATTTATTACTTATTGTGTTACTTTCCATATGAACAACTGTAAGTCTACATTCGCCCCACACTGTATGTGAAAGTGCTTTGGAATTGTAGGATACTTGTCACTTCTAAGGAAAACTGGCTCAGACTTGCCTGTGGGGGCCTCTGAGTGAATTTCGTACCACCTGACCCCACTTCAATGCGCTAGAGTACAGTTGTCTAACTAAGTGATCCTGAGCTTCAATTTTCAGAGCTTCCCAGGGCAGGAGAGAACACAAGCCAGGGACTATACTTCATTGAAAAAAAATTGCTCTAATATGAGACAGATTCTCTCTGAGTCCTCTATTCTATTCCATTGAACTGTATGTCTATTTTCACTAAGTCTCAAAATCGGGCACTTAATTCATTCAATTTTTTTTCAAAGTTTTTTGGCTAAGGTCTTTGCATTTCCACATAAATTTTAGAATCAGAAATAAGATAAAGTCAGATTATCAATGACCCAGGAAGATGAGAGCTGGGAATAAAAGGCTGAGTGGCAAAGGGGAGGGAAATGAATGCCGGGGCTATCCACTTAGTTGGTCTTGGTGTCTGCAGCATGATACATGGGCTCTCATGCTCTGTCTATATGGAGTGGAGAGCTGGCCTAGGAAATCTATGTTATCTCTTGTATGGGAGGATGGCCCAGCCAGTAGCATGTGCTCAGGGCCGTTTTCCCAGTGAGTTCCCACCGCCCTCCACCTGGCTCTCCCTGAAGCCATGATCCACATTCCAAATCCCAGAGCTCCAGAGGGGCCTAACCTGAGAGACCACCCAGCCCGATTCCTCCATCGTGAAGATGGGAATCCGGAGGCTCAGAGCGGGCTGAAAGCAAAGCCTGGAATTAAAAACAAGGACCCAAGTGCCTACTTTGCATACAAGACCCCGGAGACTTCTTAAACACAGAAATGTTTCTCCTTCAATTCAGGATCAATAGTCACTTTTCTCCCCTGGGCCAAATGTGTGTGTTTTTATTAAAAAGGAAGAAAATTCTGAGAGTTATAATTCACCTAAGCACGCGCTCTGAGGCTTCAGAACCACGACTAGGAAATAACCACCTCACACATCTCTAGGCTTGATCGGGGGCCTGCACGAGCCACTTCCTGAGAGAACTGATGGCACCTGATGGCCTCCGAAGTGTCATGTGAGTCAGCATGCACTCCACCATCTGTGATTGTTGTCTCTGAATCAGGGAGCAACCTGGTTGGAGTTTTTAGGAAGGGACATGAAAGCCACTTTTCAAATGAATGACACAGCTTCTGTCCTGAACAACTCAGCCAAGAGGGTCAGGACAGGAAAATGGGAAGGACAGTGAGCATGAAACCCTCATTGGTCCTGACCCAGGTCCTGGAAGGTATTGAGAAACCCCCACCCTCACAACATGCACGCATCACCAATGACCGGTCTGCCAGAAACACCAGAAGCTGAAAGGAGGCAAAAAGATGGGCTTCCAAAAAGAAAAATAATCATCCTCACCTCACATGTTATGGATGTGGAGTTATGTTTGCAAGGAATAATGTATGGAGATGATTATTTTATTTTTAAAAATGCACATGGCAAATAGCTAGCCAGACCGGCATTGACATGCATATGATACATGCTTACATATAGTTGCAAAGCACAGTGTAATGGAAATGGGCATCGTACTTTGCATTTATATAGCAACCATTCCTCTAAGGACCTCAAAGGATTCGTACAGCCATTACTGGATTCACCCTTGTTACATGCTTGTAAAATGAAGGAGAGGCAAGGATTACTCAGTCCATTTTATTAAAGAGGAAGCAGACACCCCAAGAGAATATATGGATTGTGCATCATTTATTTGCTCAAAACCATGTTGGACTGAAATGAGTCCAACATTGTCCTTACATTTGCTGGTTTTTATAGGGTGTCCCAAAATTCACACAAACAGTAATTTTGATAGAAAACACAGGTTTATAATTAAAAATTGTAAATTTTTTATTGATTCATAAAGTATACAGTATAGGGTTATATATGGAATAGCACATTAGGTATGCTGGCACATACGCAAAGCCGTGGTCTTCATTGGTCTTCATTGTCCCTTCTCCTGGGCCATAATTGGTACTTGATAATGCTTATCAAATTGAAGGGATTGAAATCAAAGGGCAACAGATATTAGAATCTGATTCAATAAACCAAGTAAAATTAGGCTTTTAATTTTTTGTTGTTGTTGTTGTTAATGCTCACGCAAAATTCAAATCTTGCGTGAATTTTGGGACACCCTATACATACAGATTTCTGAAAAGAAAGTGATTCTGTTTTGCAGTCTTGTGTCTGTGATTCAGAGCATCAGATGATCAGTGACCAGGGTGGGATATGAACTGGTGATATTGCCCATGTTCTCAACAGACACGGGGTTCTTGACAACTAAAGGGGGAAAACCTTGCCATTGGCACCAGAACCAAAAGACAGGCTCCTGTTAGTAACTGACATTTAATGACTGCCTACAATGCACATTTTCAGTGTGCACTTCAATACCCTTTGTCATTGATCTTACATCTGCTCTATGAACTAGGTATTATTGCCTCATAGAGGTAAGAAACAGGCCCAACGAGATTGGATCCTTGTCCCTGGTCATATAACTAACAAGTTTCTGCTTGGGATTTGAGTACATTTTGCTGATTTGAATAGCTGTGCATTTCTACCATATTTTACCAACATGACTTCACTCCCTGTCTAGTGGGGATCCTAGAGTCATAGTCCAGAAAACTTTAGGAAAACTAGAGCCAATCTGGGGCTCCATGCACCCGTCCCCCCACCCCCCCCACCCCCCGCAAATATTCCAAGTGACAGCTCAGGATAAGTACTTATTCACCCTGGACAGATCCATTGGACATGACCCTGCCGCAGACCATTCTGAACCGCAGGCTAGTCTGAGCCTTCCTGGTCCCAGATTCACACCTTGTGTCTGACCCTGACCCGAGCTCGTGGCAGAGCCGGCTGAGCCCATGAGCAGGGGAAGGGTGGGAAGACATCCCTGGAGGCTGCCCGAGTGCACCCTTCAACCACCTACACTGAGCAGCACTGGTTGGCCTGATTTCTGACCACCCCTGGGAAGCACGTGCCTGTCTGATGGGCCTCACATTCCTCACAGAGAGAGAAAACAAGGCGCAGACTTGGCCCAACTTAAAAGGAATCCAAAAGTGAAAAGGCAGCAGGCACTATTTTCCCTGCCATTTCCTCTCCTTTAGATTTCAGTGCCTGGAACGTGACCGTGCAAGGGGTAGGAGAGCCATCCTCTGAAAACCAGGCTGGAGCAGAGGACCAATGGCTTCAGTGGGACCTTACTCTGCTTGAAGTGCTTTGCACACGACACCTCCTTTATCCCTACAGCACAGCTATGTGGGTGTTATTATTCCCGTTCTCCAGAGGAGGAAAGCGAAGCTGAGAGTTGAAGTAGCAGAGCTGATATGTAATAAAATCAGGACTGAAGTGTGGATCTGTGGGTCACCCCCGTCCTTGAAGCCTCACTAGCCTCCAAAGTGTCTGCTGGTGTGCCCTTCTCCTGAGGACAGCATTCCAGCGGTGGCAGGGAGGGCTGCTGGCTCATCACCGGAGGGATGTGTCGCAGACAAGGCCGAGCACAGGTGCAGTGCCCTTCCTGTGAGGCCCTGTAGTCCCTGAGCTGTGACTGACATGCAGGACTGGCACTCCCAAGCTTGGCTTTCCAGCTGGTCACCAGTGGCAGGGAGCAAGGCTGTCCACAAATGCAAGTCACATACATAATGTGAACTATAATGTCAGCCACATAAGTAATCTTAAAGTGCCGGGCAGTGACACAAAATAAGTAAAAACAAACAGGTCAAATTAATTATAATAATGTATTTTATTTAAACCAATACTCCGATAGATTATCATGTCAACAGGTAATTGATATAAAAACATTAATGAGCCCTCTTACATTCTTTTTTACACTAAGTCCTTGAAACCCTGTGTAGGTTATACTCACAGCACATCTCCTTTTAGACAGGCCCCATTTCAAGCGCTCAACATGGCTAGTGGCTACCATGTTCGATGGAGCAGGTCTAGCAGAGGAATGCATGAATGAGCTTGGAAAGCTGGGATGGTGGGGCCTGAACCACCTCCCAAGGTGACAGCATAGTGGTTGAGAGGTGGGACCCTGGAGCCAGACTTGCCTGCCTTTGAATTGCAGTTCCACTGTATGCCTGCTCGGTTGCCTCAGTTTCCCCATCTATAAAATGGAGATAACAACAACACCTGCCTTATAGAGTGTTGCAAGAATGAAATGAGGCACTGCTTAGAACAGTAATGGGCACATAGTAAGCAGTAGGAAAACATGTGCTATTATTATTATTATTATTATTCCCACTGGGGCTCAGTTTACTTAATTGCACACTAAGGATGTTGAAAATAGATCATTATTAAGATTCCTTCTTGCCCTGTTATGTACTGAAATCCAATGCTAATGCTACATCTGCTCTCTGAGCATTGGTTCTGAAGTGTGCGTGGGGCAGGGCCTCAGATCCAGCTGTGTCCACAGAGGAGGCTGACGAGGGGCTCCATGGCTGGTGTGGGTGGAGTGTGAGGAACCTGTCCCCTCCATCCTGGGCTCATGTTGACTTGCTCCCTGGACAGCCCCCACTTTCTCACAGGTGTCCTCCACAGACACTTACAAAGGCCTCAGAGATCTGAACCTCTGAGCCATTACCCAGAGCCCACCCTGGAAAGAAATGTGCCAAAGAATTGGGAATAAGAGGCCCAAAGAAATCCAAGCTGGGCTTGCTGTTTGGAGTAAAACCCATCCTATTCAAGTGCCTCCAGCACCAGTGAACAGAAAGGAATCCCCACAGAGGAGGTTGGCCCTGCAGCCTTGCCCACCAGCTACCCTTGGGGCTGAGAGATGAATGGGAAGCTGGTAATCAAAAGGCCAAACCCTCCAAAAGCTCTGAGTGAAGGTGTCAGAATTGTAGCAGTAGCAATCCCAGGAGCAGCAGCTCAGGAATCCTAGCTGGCTGGCTTCTTTCCTGTAGAGACTGAAGAGTTACAGAAATTCAAGGTGGAAACAACGCATTGGGTCAGGCTCCTCATCTCTAAGGAGGCTGGGGAGGAGCCTCATCCCTAGGGACTCCCCGTCTCTCTAGGAATGACTAAAGGCTGGAGCCCCTGCTGCTTCTCTCTGCTTCTCTCGCAGGACAGGAGTCTAACATGCTAGCAGCAGAACCTTCCCTCCCCACGAAACCAAACAGGATGACCAGGCTGCTCATCTCAGAAAAAGAAGCACAACTAAACAATGGCCCCTCTTACCAAGCAGCGGCTTCCTCCCAGCTGCTCAAGTTCATTTGCCGAGAGCTACCTTGGCCCTCATCAGCAAGCCTTTACCCAGAGCCCACCCTGGAAAAAAATGTGCCAAAGAATTGGGAATAAGAGGCCCAACCATGAGAAGGGACTCAACCAATCACTGGGCAATGTGGCCAGAATGAAGCACCATCCTCTCCCCGGAGGTGGCAGGAATAAACTCAGAGACCTTCCCACTCAGACCCTTTGGTATTGGGAGCAGGCCCTTGAGTCCTCTTCTCTCTCCAGGTTGAGCTGATATTTCTGCACCTCCCAGACACACTGACTGAATCTGAAATATTTCAATGTCCTGGCCTGGTTGAGTGCCCTTAATGCCCATCGCTAAGGGGCCACATTCTCCCTTTGTGACCTGCCGAGAGCATCTTAGCAGCTAGGCTGCACCCACAAAGAACTTCAGAATCCCACCATCAAAATCAAAGAGGCTGGCTCTGAGCTAATGGCGTGGAGTTGCCACCATGCCTGTATCACTAACATCCCCATCCTACACCATCAACTTCACCCTGTTCCCGGTGGAAGTGGGCTACCTCGTTTTCCACTGAGTGCTGAGGGTGGTGTCCTTAAGATATCGTGAGAAAAATAATTTTCTGAGACCCACACAGGAGGATGAGTGATTTTTATTTGTGTGGAATTATATACCTGGGTTCCCCAAGTCCCATTTCCCTTAATCCAGTCCTGGAAAAGGTGTAGTTGGGGCTTCAGTAGAGCTAGAAACAAAGGCAGTGTCCAAAGGGTGTGTTCCATATTGCAGCTGGGTCCAGTTCAGCATCAGGCTAGTTGCAGTCCATTGGCCCATTGTGTATGTGGTCCACATAGCCCTGGGCCAGGTGGGCGTAACCAAGGAAGCTGAGAGATCGCACCACCTGCAACAAGAGTCCCAAGAACACAAGAGGGCCAAGAGCAACCAAGAGAGGGAACTTCTTTGATCAGAAGTTTAAATATCTCAAGTCTTCCTGTGCTTGCAGTGGTCACCCCCATTCTGGCCAATGACCTGTTCCCAGGTGGGACTGACAGAAAGCACCTTCACTAGTCCCCCCAACTTAACTGGGCATGTGTCTGTTCTCCTCCCTGTCTAGACCCTTCCCCGCTGGGGTCTATGGGGAATGGAGTGGTGGCTCCCTGGGGAGTGTAAATAAAGCTTTAGCTTCCTGGTGAAGCTATTCAAATAACATGCCAATAGTATTTGGCCTTCCCTGTGCTTCCTTTATATTATTAATAACTAGGTTAATTATAACAGTATCAATCCCACCCACATACTCCATAGCATCATGAGCCAGAGACGCAGGTCTTCTTAACTACAGCAGCCAAACCATGTTACCCCAACCCAGGCAAGTCCCAACGGGGGTTCCCCGTCTGCCCCACGAAGGGAAATGCAGGTCCTATGGGACCTGGACCTAGGAGAACTGGAGTGTGAAGATAGAGAACGGAATTTTTCCGCGATGCAGGATCACAGAAAGTTTTCCACTCTGAGGCCACCTGTGGTCCCCAGTTTCAGTGCCTCTCCAGGCCTGTTCCTTCTGCTCATTAGGTAAATGTGCCAACGCAAGGAAAGAAATCAAGGTCTGCTTAGCTGTCCCCACTGGCCCTGTCAGTCATTCTGAGGAAGACAGTTCCTGCCACACAGCTCAGGAAATGGCCCCCATGGGCCAAGGAACAGCTCCATCCCGTAAATGTATTTACACAGCACAGTGCTTGTTCTTCACGTTTCGCCAGCAGCCCACCTCTCCTGAGCGCCCTGGGGAGGTTTTATTGCCTGGGAGGGCTCCTGGCTGCTGCTCTCACCAAGTCCCTCCTCGATCATCAGAACAGACAGATTGTGCGGCTGTGCAGAGATGCGGCCGCCCCCAGTGAGCCGTCTTGGTGGCTGACAGAAGGTTCTCCAGCGGCAGGAGTGGGCTGGGGCCAGCAGCCTTGCAGAACACCCACTGGACACTGGCTGCACTCCCTGGCTGGGGCTGCTTCCTGGGACAGTAACAAGATGCTCTTCTGAAGACAAAGGGAGCTGGCAGACGCTCAGATGCAGTGTCTTTGACAATGGCACCACTTGGAAATATGGGGACAGGGTAGAGGTACAAGAGCAAGCTCAGACAGGCAAGACTGAAGCAAAAGGATGAGATACATTCCAAAGAGGTCCTGGGCTGCAAAGGGAGTGAGCATTCTGCCTACCACCCATTGAACAGATGAGAAAACTGAGGTCCAGAGAAAATAAGACTATTACATAGTAGTTAAGAACAAGGTCATTGGTTGTAACCCCAGCTCTGCCACGTGCTTGTTCTATAACCTTGCATTTAATCTCCATGAGTCTCTCATTTCTCATCTTGAAAATGCATATAATAAAACCTGCCTCTAAAAAATGGCTTGTGAATGGCTCACATGGGATAATGAAATAAATAAAGCACAGTAATTATATAACTATTACCACTAGTATTATAATCATCCAGCAAAACCATCTCAGACAAAGGACTCAAATCCAGTTATTTCAATTTCTACATCAGTGTTCATCTTCAGGTGACCCAACCAGGCTTCACAACTAAGTCACTTTCTATGTCAGTTAAGAATTTCATTCACCTACTAATAACAGTGGCTTAAAGAAACAAGGGGTGTGGTCTCTCGGATAAGACCAAATGTAAGAAGCAGAGCACTGGTAAGGGGGTTCCATGAGCCAAACTCCCATTTTTCTGCCATCCTGAGATTTTAGTTTTCATCCTCAAGGTCACAAGACAGCTGCTGCCGCTCCAGCCATAGAGGAAACCGAGTGGGAAAGGACAACGAGGCGCTCCTGCCTGTAGAGGCAGCTCCCTTTCAAAAGATTTCCTGGAAGCTTCATTCCGTGGCTTTTGCAACACCCCTGGCTGCAAGGGAAGTTGGACAACACCTGATAAAGCCAGGGTTTTGTGCACAAAAAGGGGAGAGTGGATATTGCCAGGGTAATGAGCAATCTCAGCCTTTTGGCCACAGTCTTTAAGATAACAGATTAAGTCATTTCTCCCATCTGCTTTGCATCCAGGACTTCTGAGAGAGTCCCTGGATGTTTACCATCTATGCCTGCAGCTGCCCCCAGGGCCCAGCATGGTCTAGGATGGGAATCTTGCCACCCCTCGGTGCCTGGCCTATGCCTTGATGCTAAGAGCTGACAAAGATTTTGTAGATGGAAAGAGTGAATAAAGGAGGGTCTGCTTTGGGTGGGCCCTGCATTGCCCACAACTCCCCTCAGTACCTGTAGCTTTAGCAGTTGGTTTCCTTTTCCTCGCTCTGAAGAGAGCAGATCTGAGCAACACTGAGATGACACCTTAGTAAGTCAATACAAAGTCAAATTATGTCTCTTCTGCTCCAAACTAGCCAAAGGTGCCCCATTTCTTTCATAGTAAAAAGCCAAAGTCCTTTATACTGAACTGCCAGGCCCAAGACCAGGGGTCTTCAAACTACAGCCCGCGGGCCACATGCAAATACAAATATTGTATTTGTTCCCATTTTGGTTTTTTTTTACTTCAAAATAAGATATGTGCAGTGTGCATAGGAATTTGTTCATAGTTTTTTTTAAAAAAAACTATAGTCCGGCCCTCCAACTGTCTGAGGGACAGTGAACTGGCCACCTGTTTAAAAAGTTTGAGGACCCCTGCCCTAGACAATCCTCCCCACCTCCCAGGCACCTCTTTGCTTCACTTCCCCTCACCCTTCCCCCTTTATTCAACTCTACTCCTACCACAACAGCCTCCTTGCTGTTCCTCCAGCATGTCAGGTCCATTTCAACTCAGAGCCTTTGCACTTGCTGCTCTCCTGTCTGGAGTGCTCTTTCCCCGTGTATCCAAATGGCTCCTCCCTCACTCCTACAAGGCTTTGTGTAAATATCACCTTCTCTTCTATGCCTCCCTGGCTGCCTGAAGATTGGCCGCCACCATGAATGACACAGTAACTGTCCAGACCAGGAAGTTCATGACCAACAGACAACTTCATCAGAAACAAATGGTCATTGACTTCCTTCACCATGGGAAGGCAACAGTACCTAAGACAGAAATTCGGGAAACTTCTTCAAAATGTATAAGACCATACCAGATGTCATCTTTGTGTTTGGATTCAGAACTCATTTTGGTGATGGCAAGACAGCTGGCTCTGGCATGAGTTATGATTCCTGGGGTTATGCAAAGAAAAATGAACCCAAACATAGACTCACAAGACATGGCCGGTATGAGAGGAAGACCTCGAGAGCTCAGAGAAAGGAAGCCAAGAACAGGATGAAGACAGTCAGGGGTCTGCAAAGGCCATCACTGGTGCTGCAGAAAGTGAGCTGGAGACTGGACAACAGGAGGAGTAAAGATTCTTCTGACTTTATCTGTGGTGACTGTGCAGATTTTTCATGAGAGCGTTAATAGACTAAGAACTTCCCAGTGAGGTTCACACTGACCACTCTATTGGAAATTGTAACCACCTTGGCATCCCCAATCTTTCCATCCTCCTCTACCTTCAGATAGCACTCATCACCTAACTTACCGTTCACTTTATTTATTTATGATCATACTGCCATGCTATTTAGTCACTTTTTTTGTTTACCTATGTATTGTGAGGGCAAGGGTTGGGGATCATTTTGTTCCCAGCTGCACCCTCAGCCCCTCGGATAGAGCCTGACACACACAGCACAGACGCCATAAATATTTGTTGATTAAACGTACATATTAATGTCGCTCTGTCTTGGAAGTAAGGAGAATTGCCAATTAGGAAGGGCAGTTGACAGTAGAGGAACAGGTAAGAGTCTGAAGGAACCACCAATAAAGACAGAGCATCCATACAAAGTCAGATCAAGAAAACAGGCATTCTGAGGGAAGACAGGAAAGTAAAGATCTAGATGGGTGCTATACCTTTCCCAGCCAGATGAGGAAACCCACTCTCTGTCTGTTCTGTAGACGAGTGTTGCCATACCCATTCACTGGGTGACAAAAACGATTCCAGCACTGGTGAGTCCAGTCTCTCACATAGTCCAACTAAATGACTCAAAACTTAATGATTCAAAACCTTAGCCCTGGTGCAAGTTCCCACCGCCTAAAGCAGTGGTCTGCAAACTGTGGCCCTCGAGCCACATGTGGCTCTTTGGCCCTTGAATGTGGCCACGAAGTTTCAATCGAATTGTAAGTGCACACACGCACGTGGTATTTTGTGGAAGAGCCACACTCAAGGGGCCAGTTTGCCAACCACTGGCCTAAAGGAAAGGAAGCTTGTTCTCCAAACCAGCCGTCACTGGGGTCATTGCTCATTTTCTTCCACCTACAGCTTCCTGTTGACTATGTCCCTCCTGCTGAGCTGCTCTTCGACTCTGTGGCTTTCAAAGCCCCCTTTCACCTCAGGGTGGGTACTTTTCAAAGTCAGACCTCTGCTGGTGAAAGCAGGAGAAAGGACTTCCTAGGAAAGCCAACACAATGCTGCCTTCCATTTATACACCTCAACACCCACACTCAGGGGATGCCTAGGTGACAAGACCATCGATCAATACTGTCCCTAAATTAGCTGGAGATTTTTTTTTTCTTCTCCTACTAAATAATTTGGAAATGATTTTAAAAATGCAATGCAAAGAAACAGCCTTTTTTTTCTGTCTTCTAGCCATGAAAACACACACTGCTTCCTAGAGCCTGATTAATGTTAAATGTGACCTTTTGCAAAGTTTCTTGGCAGGTTAATTTATGATGCTTCCAGAGTCTAATGTATCAGGCAGTGGCTGTTTATGTGCTTGATGAAGTATTCTTTGTCCGGACTGGATATGTCGTCCCAGATCTTCCGTAGTTCACTCCCCCTTTCAATCTCTCTTTTACTCTAACTTTGTGCTTGGGTATTTCATCAATCTTACTGGGAAGAAAACATGAATATATTTATGAATTCTCAGTCCCTAAGTTGTCATGCACACTGTATTAGCTTATTACTGTATCTCCAAGATAATCCTCCCCTCTCATCTCGTTACATCTGTGCTT
Source organism: Myotis myotis (assembly GCF_014108235.1). NCBI lineage: Eukaryota > Metazoa > Chordata > Mammalia > Chiroptera > Vespertilionidae > Myotis > Myotis myotis. Next base: position 60,841,283 of record NW_023416315.1, read on the forward strand.
TTGAGTTCAGGGAGATCTCAGCTCAACCAAAATGACTTTTAATGTTTGGTTTGCCATGAGAGCTGCTTTGAGGGCCTCTATCTTGAACAGGTGTACCTTCTCCTTGCATTCTTATTGCCTTTGCCTTTGTTCTTCCCATTCCCAGAAAGAGAAATCTAATGAACTAGACTTGAGCCCCAAGAGGTTGTTTCAGCCTCAGAATATAACTAAGCATAATGAGCATGCAGATATATTCATAGAGCAGAGGCCAACTAATGTGTATCAGGGATGTGGGGGACTTTGGAGGCCCTCCGCCCTGAGAAAGTGCTATGCAGAAGTCAACTATTACTTACATGGAAGTTTCAGGCTATCAAAGGTTTTAGCCTTGCTTCTCAGAGCCTAGCACAGTTTTTGGCCCACGGTGGGTGCCTGATTCTCATTTATAGAAAGAAGAAAGGTGAGATAGCAAGGGAGGCAAGACCGTGCTCTCTAAAACAATGACCCTCAAATCCTTTATCAGAGGCATATGGACGAGAGTCTGAGCCCATAGGGTGATTTTTAGATTTCATAATAGAAGCCCAGGCAGCTGCCAGCACCCCCTTGACCACCACTGCTTGAGAAACTGTTACAGGTGCTAAGAACACCTTCCCCCAGGCCTGCAGCTCCCTCCCTGCTGTCACATAGGCATGTGCATTTGCACCACGCTGACTGCATCAAGGATGGCTTCACAGCAACAGTGAAGACAGAAAGGAGCTGGTGACCAGAGCAGAGCAAACCGGGTCGCTGAGCTGCACTAAAGGCCCGGCAGAGGCAAGAGAACACAGGTTGTGCGGAGGCCACTCAGGAGAGCTCTGTGGTTTCTCCAGAAATATTCTGTTGCCCAGAGAAAAGGCCAGAGAAAGGGGATAGTTGAGTTTGTCCAAGGTCAGCAATAAGGAAAGTGCAGCACGACTCAAGAGGTCAAGAAGTGGGGGGGCCAAATGTCATGGCGTCCAGGCTAGGGACAGGGACTCACAGTTTTGGTTTCCACTTGGCCTATGAGTGTTATATTTGGGAATATGTAAATGATGGGTGGGACTTTTTAAGCCATTTTGGCATCAGTTACATACATCTCAACTGTCTTTGTCCTCCCAAGGAGAAAATGGAATAAGCCAGGCGGAGATCCCGTTCATAGTACTCACCCCTGGAGGCTGCTTACGCTGTGAAACATTACATTCCAAGGTGCCGGAGTGGGCGAGCCTCACTAGTGGGAAAAAGAGACAGATATCATCTGCACAGTGTAATCTGAAGGACAAAGGGAAAGCTGAGTGGCCTCCCTACCCCATGCCTCTGTCAGCCTGCCAGCGAGCCTGAAACTTCCCTATTATTCACTGCTTGGGTTTACTGTACAGAAATACTAAGAAAGCACAAATTTTACCTGAAGTGAGTCATGCAGCTCAGGTGGCACACAAAAAAAAACCACATGAGAATCATACCAAGCTGGGTTTAGATCCCAGCTCTCGTTGTAAGCAATGTGACACCTGGCAAATTACTAGAATCCCGGAGACTCTGATTCCTTATTTATAAACATGTGAATTCTACTAGCCTTGTAGGGTTATAAAAATGGACTAACTGACACGTAGCAGAGTTTGACACAGTGGGGACTCAAAAATTTTTCCTTCTTTTTACATTTATTGCTATGAAGGTATAGTAGGAAAAGCACTGGACAGGAGTCAAGAGCCATGGGTTCTAGTCCCTGCCTTCCATTAATGAGCTATGTGACCTTTAAGGTCACTTTAACTCTCTGGTCTTCAGTTTCCAGAGAGACATGAACAGGATTCATTCATCCAACTGGTGCCATTGAGCTCTGATATGTGCCCGGTGCTATTCAGCCACTTGCATGACCAATAAATTAATAAGCATGTATGTGACATAATTAAAATGTAGTCTTATGATGGAGAGATATTGGATGGCACTGTAGATTGAGTAGTCAGGGAAGACCTATGCGAGGAGGTGATCTTTATGCCAAGCTTCCAACAACAGGAAGTACCAGCCATAGAATGAGCAAGGAGAGATGCTGTACAGGCAGAAAAAAAAACCTAAAAATGCAAAGGCTCAAAAAAAATAAAATGCAAAGGCTCCCCCAAGGAAGCAGATGCAGATGGCTTCTAAAGTTCTTTCTCATCTCAACAGTCTTTATTTCATGTTCTCCATGACTTCTGTGTATGACACTGGGGAAAGTCAAATAACAGTTCTCAGATGGGATGGTTACTGTTGTGAATTGGTGGAGAATGCTGTAGTTGGACTACTTCTGGTAGGGCCCAATTGAACAATGGGGAAAATAAGAATGAAAACTTGGAAGAGAAAGTATGGCTAAAAAGCTAAGAAATAATTGTGTGGTGGCCTCAAAGGGGCCTTGTGAAGACTGGGGCCAGCTTCCTTCCAAAGCAGCCAGCATATCCTTACCATAAGACCTGTAGAAACAATGACAGAAGCTGGTTGCTGGGACAGTTGGGTGCTTTTCTGAAGAGCCTTCACTAAAGCTGAAGAAAGGTAGAACTAAGTCATGAAGAAACTTCTTGAATGAACATAGAAGAAGGGTCTATACAAATGGCCAACAGATATATGGAAATATGCTCCACATCACTAGCTACTAGGGAAACGTAAACCAAAACTACAATGAGATGCCACCTCACACCTGTTGAAATGGCTGTTATGAGGAAGACAAGTAATATCAAGTGTTGGAGAGGTTGCGGAGAAAAAGGAACCCTCCATTTACCACTGGTTGGAATGTAAACTGGTACAGCCACTATGGAAAACAGGATGGAGGTTCCTCAGAAACATTCTTTTACACACAGCCTTGCATCTTCCATTGAGACAGTGCTTTTCAAAGTAGTGCGCCCTCATTCTGGGACTTGCTTAAAGTAAGACTATCCTTTTACTCTAGTTTCTCAGTAGCATTTTGAGGATGAACGTTTTTAGTTTGGACTGGAAATTATTGAGAATTCATGCAGAGAGTACAGTTATTTCTGTGTAAGTGTCATGGAAGTGTTCTTACACCGAAGTTGCATCTAACTCATTTGATGCCAGCCACTCTCTATCTGCCTGGAGGAAACTGCCTCCAAGGGAGAAGAAGCTGCAACATGCAGACACCGTTGGGGCCCTGCATGGGCTACCCTTCAAGTTCCCTCTGGCTTGGGGTTTATGCTGTTCCATCCAGGGCCTGGGGAAGCCACTTGCAGGTGTGTGGCCTTCAGATTGCCTCCTAGCCACCTGGCCAGGGGGAATAACCACCCAAGGTAAGGGTGGAATGAGTGCCTTGCCTATTCCAGACATGTCAAGGGGGTGTTGCCATGGCAGATATTGCCAGTCAAGCACCATGTTCCTTGTAATGGAACTCAGACAATACCTGCCTCACTACCCTCACCCCTGGGCTCCAGGAAACCCCTGATGTTTATTTAGAGTTGGCACATACATAGAACCTGTTTGGCATCCCTGGCCTAAGGACACCCCAGGGTGATGGGGCCAGGGCATAGCCCCAGCACAGACAGACATGGGTGCAGTCCAAGGGGAGGACCCAGGTTCCAGTGCCAGAGAGCCAGGGTCTTTGAGGGCTTGCGTGTCCCCACTGCATGAGGATCAGACTACATATGCGACTGGGAGAAACGGTCCCTATCAACATAGATCTGAAAAAAATAACTAATTTAGAAGAGAAAAATCTAAGTGTTGGGTTTGGGGTTGTCATATGTGACCTGTAGAATAAAGCAAATCCAGTAAATTCTTAAAAGCATTACAGGATGAGAGCATGAGTGGAGGGGGTGGGGAGGAGGATGGGGGTTAATGGGGGGATGATGACACATTTGTAATTCCTTAACTAATAAAGAATTTAAAGATAAATAAATAAATAAATAAATAAATAAAAGCATTACAAGCCAGGAAAATGACAGGCAAATATTACTCATGAGCGAAGATGTAAAAATATATAACAAGTATTAAAAAAGCAAATCTAACAATATATAAAAAGAATCATACACCATGATCAAATAGGATTTATCCCAGATATGCAAGGCTGACTCAACATTCAGAAGTCAATTAATGTAATCAAATAATGTAAACATCAACAGGCTAAAGAAGAAAAAGTATATGATCATATCGATAGATGCAAAATAAAGCATTTGACAAAATCCAACACTGATTCAAAATAGAAATCCTCAGAAAACTAAGAATAGAAGACAAACTTTCTTAGCTTCATAAAAAACATCTGCAAACCCTACAGCTAATATTATACTTTATAGTGAGAACTAGATGCATTTCTCCTATGATCCGGAACAAGAAAGGGATGTCTCCTTCCACCACTCTATTCAGAATCATAATGGACGGCCTAGCTAACTAAATGAGACAAGAAAAGGACATCAAATTTTTATATAAAAAAGGAAGAAATAAAACTGTTTTTGTTTGCAGATGACATGATTGTTTATGTAGAAAATCCCAAAGAAGTGACTAAACACACACACACACACACCACACAAAACACAACTCTGGAACTACTAAGCAACTACTAAGGTTTAAGGATAACAGGCTAATATACAAAATTTAATTGTTTTCCTATATATCAGTGATGAACAATTGGAATCTGACATTTAAAACACAATATCATCTACAAAACAATTACGACACTTAGGTATCAATCTAACAAAGTGAGTACAGATGTATATAAGGAAGACAATGAAATTCTGGTGAAATAAATCAAATATCTAAATAGGGGGAGAAACATTCCATGTTTGTGGATAGAAAGATTCGTTATAGCTAAGATGTCAATTTTTCCTAATTTGATCATAGATCTGAAACAATCTTAAAATCCTAGCCAGTTATTTGTGGATATCAACAAAATTCTTATCAACAAAATGATTCTAAAGTTTGTACAGAAAGGCAAAGACACAGAATAACCAACACAATACTAAAGAAGAACAAAGTCAAAAGACTGATGTTACCTGACTTCAAGACTACTCTAAAGGTACAGTGCTCAAGGCAGCATGGTACTGGAGGAAAAACAGACAAATAGACCAATGGAATATAACAGACTCCAGATATAGACCCACACAAATATAGGCCTCTGATCTTTGACAAAGGAGCAAAGAAATTCAATAAAGAAATGATAGTCTTTTCAACAAATGGCACTGGAACAATTGGACATCCTTATGCAAAAATTTAATCTAAAAATTAAATCAAAATAGATCATAGACCAAAATGTAACAGGAAAATCTATAAAACTTCTATAAGATAACACAGAAGAAAATCTAGGTGACCTTGAGTTTGGAGATGAGTTTTCAGATACAACACCAAAAGTGCAATACATGAAATAAAAAAAATTAAAATTAAGAAATATGATCTGCAAAAGACACTGTTAGAAAGAAAAGGACAAGCTATAGTCAGGGAGATTATATTTGCAAAACACCATCTGATAAAGGCCTTGTATACCAAATGGGAAAAAAGCTCTTAAAAATCAACAATAAAAAAAAATTAGAAAATAGGCCAAAGATCTAAACAGACATCTCACCAAAGAAGATACACAGACAACAAACAAGCATCTGAATAGGTGCTTAACATCATATGCCATTAGGAAATTTCAAGTTAAAACAACAATGAGATACCACTCCCTACCTATTAGAATGGCTAGAATCTGAGACAGTGGTTCTCAACCTTCTGGCCCTTTAAACACAGTTCCTCATGTTGTGACCCCCAACCATAAAATTATTTTCGTTGCTACTTCATAACTGTAATGTTGCTACTGTTATGAATCGTAATGTAAACATCTGATATGCAGGATGGTCTTAGGCGACCCCTGTGAAAGGGTCGTTCGACCGCCAAAGGGGTCACGACCCACAGGTTGAGAACCACTGAGAAGCTGACAACACCAAATGCTGGAGAGGATGCAGACAACAGGAGCTCTCACTCACTGCTGGTGGGGATGTAAAATGGTACAGCCACTTTGAGTGACAGTTTGGCAGTTTCTTACAAAGCTAAACATAGTTTTACTATACCATCCAGCAATTGCACTCCCAGGTATTTACTAAATTGAATTGAAAACGTATGTCCACACAAAACCTGCACAAGAATGTATATGGCAGCTTTATTTACAATTGCCAAAAACTGGAAGCAACCAAAATGCCTTCCATTGGTGAATGAATAAGCAGACTGCACTCCACAAAATGGAATATTATTCCGTGATAAAAATATGTGAGCTATAAAGCCATGAAGAGGCATGAAAGACACTTAGATGCATATTGCTAAGTGAAAAAAAGTTTGAAAAGGCTACATACTGTATCATTCCAACTATATGACATTCTGTAAAAGGAAAACCACAGAGACATTAAAAATACCATTGATTGCCATGGCTTTGGGGCTAAGGGGCTAGGGATAAATACTTGAAGCACATGATTTTTAGGGCAATAAAACTATTCTGTATTTAGGGGTAATGATGGATACATAACATGCATTTGTCAAAACCCATAAAACTGTACAATGCAAAGAGTGAATCTTAATGTGAAATTTGGACTTTAGTTAATAATAAGATATCAATATTGGTTCATTAATTGTAACAAATATACCACACTAACACAGGATGTTAATGACAGAGGACACTGATGGGGGAAGGTATATGGAACTTTCTCAACTATCTTCTCAATTCTCTAAATCTAAAACTGTGCTAAAAAAAATAAAGTTGGTTGATTTTTTAATATACCTTACTGGCTTAAAACAATGATGGTTTCTTTGTCGCTCAGACTCATGTCCATGTCAGGATGGCTGCCTTTTCCTCACTGGGGACAGCCTGCTTGATGGAGCGTCCCCATCTGAAATATCACCAGGCTCCCTGGCAGAAATAATGTAGAAAGTCATCCAATGTCTCCGAAAGCTTTTCCCCAGAACGAATGCTTCGCTTCTGCTCACATTTCACTGTAAGCAAGTCATTTACCCACATCTACCTTCAAGGGGCAGGTAATGAACTGTTACATGTGTCAAGAAAAGAAAAAGCAAAATACCAGTCATTAGTCTTAATGACTCCTGCTTCCTAGTTCATTCCCCGGCCCACCACCATCACAAGGACTCAGGGCAAGACAGTTGTGCACAGGGAACCTCGGGGCCAGTGCGTCAGGAAACGCTGCTGCTCGGAGACAGAGTCCCTGTGAGCCCTCATATCCCTACGTGGCATTGCTCTACCTCAAGCAAGCTCCACCTGCTCAATTGCTTCATTCTAAACATCTCTCTGGAAAAACCTAGCTCTTTTTTTAAAATATATTTTATTGATTTTTTACAGAGAGGAAGGGAGCGGGATAGAGAGCTAGAAACATCAATGAGAGAGAAGTATCAATCAGCTGTCTCCTGCACATCCCCTACTGAGGATGTGCCCACAACCAAGGTACATGCCCTTGACCAGAATCGAACCTGGGACCCTTCAGTCCCCGGGCCAATGCTCTATCCAATGAGCAATCCAGCCAGGGCCTAGCTCTTTTATTAAGATCTGCCTTGGCTTCCTACCCTCAGTATCAATTTACAAAGAAGAAAGAAGTCTGAAGAAAGACAAAAGAAAGGCTGAGAAAAGTATGTCTCCAAAAGTCTTTATAGGTGAGAAGATCAAGGTGCTTGGCACCAGATTTCACTCCACTGAGCATTGCTCAGCAAGCTGCTTGACCCGTCTCTTCACCTGCCGCCACCAAAGCAGATGGCAGGGTACAAAAGGGCACATGGGTTGTAAAGAATTAAAAAGTTTTGTTCTGTTCATGGCACCCAAGAATGCCTTCAGCAGTCTAATGCTGAGATAAGTGGAAGGAAAGGCATCACTAAGGACTACTTGAAGTGTGTGTGACAAAAATTTGACTCCGATCAGTTTAAACAAAAAAACAGAATGGGTTGGTCTGTATACCAGCAAGTCCAAAGGGCTGGTCTCATTTCAGAAATGTCTGGATTCAGAGATTTATTTAAACAACATCGTCAATTCTCTCTCTCTCTCTCTCTCTCTCTCTCTCTCTCTCTCTCTCTCTCTCTCTCTCTCTCTCCTTTGCTTTTCTGTGTTGATCTCTTCTCAGGTGATTTCCCCCCATGTGCTACAAAACTGGCCACCTGGACCTCTAAAGTTAGTAGAAGTTCAATTTCTCTCAGACTATTGTTTCCTGCAAGAAGAGAGACAGAGACAGAGAGACAGAGAATACTTGTGCCACTGGTTCCAACAAAAGTATGAGAAGGAGGCAGCTTGATCCAGCCTCGCTTGAACCAATGGCCATGATCACTGTATTCTGATCTCACTGGTTCCACACGGGACAGGCTTCTTGTTAGAAAGGTTGCTTGTTTCTGTAGGAGAAGAAAAGGGAAAGAGACTAACGCTTCAGCCTACCAGAGCCTATCACAATGGGGAGACAGGATCAAGCAAACACACACACCAGCCCTTCTGTTCTCAAACTGCCCATCTTGAAAATGGGCTATGACTCCAGAATTGTCTAAGGCTGAAGAAGATAGAATCCCTCCTCCAGAGCTATAGTCCTCCTCCCGTCCTCCACGAGGGAGGGACATGCTGTGGACACTTGTTCAGCCTCTTCTGGGTTGAACACCTTTACCTTAGTAATATTATTCCCCACCAGAGCCTGTGGGTATCTTAAAGAAAATGCTGGTGTGTGTTTTTCTTTACCTCCTTCTATTATGAGATCCAGATAGTCATTCAACCAGTGTTGGAGGGATGCCTGGATCTATGGATCCATGAACAGACAGGCTAGGAGTTTCTAAGAAAGTAAACATGATCCCTGAATGCAGGATCCTTTTATTTTGTCAAGAACAAACAGAATGCCTTTTAACAGAACAGATTTACAAATAGAAGCAGGAACAAATATAAATCAGTGCCATCTGATTTGACTCCAATAGTGATCAGAGGATGCCAAGTACCGAGTAAACAAAGTCAGGTTTCCACAGTTACGGAGTTCATTTAACGACAGCTTTTGCTTCTTGTCATTTGTGCTCAGATCTTAATCGCCCTCAGTAATGTGATCCTCAAATGGGAGGGACACATGGTAGATGCAGAGAGCAGCTTGGATTGGAAGGGCCCATGGCACTTTGATTAGTTCAGAGAAACAAGCCCTGGGGCTCTAATTCCTGCCTGGGTCTAGAACAGTCTAAGGCTGCGTCCTTCCAGGCCACCATGCCCCACTCATCTCAACCATCTTCCATCTGCGGGTAGGGGATTTCTCCATTTGCATAAAGTAGAAGTCCCTCCAATCCTTCCTCTCTGACATATGCAGACTGCACATTAGCATGGTAATGTCTCATGCCATTAGTGAATAACGTGCTGAATAATTAGGCTATGAAAATCTAACGGCAGGGATTTTTGTTTTATTAGCAATTTTCCGTCCTATTGTGTTAATTTCATCTCATGTCAGCCGGCTTTCTAAGTAAACAATGATCACAGGCAGACATTATTTCCCAGCATATTGTGCTGCCGTGGGTGACTTAGCAGACCAGAAAATGGCTTAAGTTGCCTTTTGTCTTGCAGTCTCTGCCTTCTGTTGATGTCACAATATCTGTAGTCCTTGATTTCCCTATGTCCCTGGAATATTCATTTCCTGTCTGTTCTCGGTCTATCTCCAGGTCCATCCTGCTTTTCTTCTTCCTCTTTCTGCCATCTCCTCTCCCATACCTCTGTACACCTGCCTGTGATGATACTGTTGTTGTCCAGAACCTTAGTCTATTCAAAGAATTTTCATGTCCATCTTGCATTCTCTCCCCACCCCCTTCATTTTCCCCACACACTTTCTTTCATTTCTTTCACGTTCCTCCCCAACTTATCTGCTTTTCTTTCCACTCGACTATCTTCTCATCATTCCTTCCTCCTCCCCCTCCTTCAACTCCTCATTCTATCTAGCTCCTGAAATGCTATCTCACATCTCACCCCCCACAACTCATTTCTCCTTCCTGTTCACTGAGATTTCTGGCTGACAGATGATTAATATTTGGTCCAACCATGTTGGAAAGTTTAATGCTTTTTCTGTGATATCCCCACAGTCATCAAACATCTGCAAGTTTCTCCCAGAGCTGAGAAAAAGTTCTGTTACTTTAGGATGTTGCTGCTGTCCAAGTTACAAAAGCAGCTGCCAAGTCCCTGAGAAAGATGGTGGGGACAGATATTTGGCAGCATTTTCTTGGGTCATCATGTGGGACAGATCTGGTAGGGGAGGCATCATGCTGACCAGTAGCCCTTCTTCCATTCTGCTCCTTTCTTTCTGACTCCAGGAGTCTATAAATCTGTATTCCTTCATGACTGGGTAGTGCTTACTCAAATATTCAGGCCAAAGAACTGGAACAATGGGGTAATATCTACTTTTTTAAAGATATGGCCAAATGCCAATAACTCAAGTGTTTTATCCAAGCATCCATAGAAGACCAATAGCCTGGCAGGCTGCCATCTTGGGCAGCAGGTTGAGACAAGCCAAAGCAAGCCATCGTTTTCATAATTAACCCACAAAGCTACTCTGCCTGCTAATGAGCATAAACACTACCCTTTTTATTTTACCCACCCTTGACTTCTCATTACTCAGCCACATTTCTCCACTGCTCCTCTATTATGCCCAATATGTACATGGCTATTTGACTTCTTCAAAAATCAACAGCCTTAACAGATGAGATTTTAGTTCTACAAAGCCTGGCATGACTCTTGTGCAAAAGAGATCCAGGAAAGGTACAAGGAGTTTTGAAAAGCACCAAGACACAGAAAGATTTGATATTCTTGTGAATCTATCATGTACCTAGAACTGCACAGTGGAAAGTACAAAAGCATGAAGAATAACTTCTGTAACCTCAAGAAAATGTTGATTAAACAATAATATAAGAGTAAGTGACTGTTAGATTGTGGGAAATGAGCTACACAGATTGTTGTATTTTAAAAGAGAAATCGTCAATGTGGTTTCAGGGAGTCAGTGGTGATTTAAGTCAGGTTTTTAAGCATTCCTGAGTGGAGAAACAAACCAAAGCACAAAGGCGGTTTGTGGTCACACGGCCTTGCTGATACGAATAGCAATCACTACGGGACAGTAGGAGGCTGCTGGGTGCTCACAGCTGTCATCTGGCACAGCCACCTAGCAAGCATCACCCCAGGATTGGACCGCTTAGGCCCTTATGCTTATAGTTCACCATGGACCAGTCTTAGATTCAGAAATGGGCTAGCCAACCCTCGCTCCTGCCACGCCTTCTTTATTTCAGCTCTCACTACCTGTCCACATCAATATCCTGCATCAGACACACAAACACTCCCAACGCTGACTGCTGCACTAGCTAAAATCGCCAGCCACAGCCAACTTCTCCCAGCATTCCCCGCATCAGCATTCAGCACCACGGCCAGCGCCTGAGGCAGCAGGAAAGAGAGAAACCTGGAAAGAACAGCCAGGAAAATATTCTCTCCGTATTCAGCCATGGGGTCCCTGGTTCTTTCTCTTGTTTCTGGTGACTCTTTCCTAGGATCCACTCAAGGCTGCTGTGCCTGGGTGTCCATAAAGATAAACTGTGTTAAACTAACATATTCACCGATTCACCAGCAGCTGAAGAGAAAGGAAAGCATCCGATCCCTCCGTTACATATATGCATAGCCCCCTCCCCTCTCTAAGAAGCTGATCGCATTGGACAACAACTACAGACTCCTTCCCACCCTCTGCTGTTTGGTGACTAAGAGAGCTTGGGACTGAAAGACCCGATTTAGTCATTAATATGTGGTGATCCCCTAGCCTCTGTATCCAAATCTGAAAAAAATAGGAGCGTTGTCAGTGAGGATAAGTGAAAATATGCCTTCTCTACCATCAGAACCCCCTAAAGAAAGTATGCAAGGTCGTGTTAATTAATGACATATACAGGTGCTTTCTATAGTTCGTAACTAGTGTTAAAGGGTAATTGTTAACTGTTTCATCTCCTCAAGTCTACATCAAGCCTGGCATTAAAGGAGTGATCTGCTCTCGTTTCTGTTGGGATTTTCACCATTTCATTGGCTTCCTGATGGCAGGAGATATGTTAAGTTAGTTTGACCCAAGAATATAAATTTACTTCCCTGTTTAGTTACACTCACTTGCTCACTTCTGTCTCTCTCCCCCCCTCCCCCTACCTCCTCCCCTCCAACTCTTTGTTGAGTTGATACAGGCAGCACCTCAGCAGCTGTGGCCCCAACAGCCTCAGCAGCAGAAGTGAGCAGAGCAGCAGACGCTTTCCCTTCTCTTCATTTCAGGACGTGAGAGAAGCTATGCCGAGTGATGGGGAGAGGCTGGCTGCTCCAGAATCTCAGCTCTCCTCCAAGAGCCTGGCACTGGGCACAAGCGTTGCCACGAGCACACATACCGACATGGCAGCTTCCCGCTGGCATGAGGAGCTACGCTCTCTGCACTGTTGGGAAGAGCTGGGAAGGAAGGGGCCAGAGCCAGGTCTAGATAGAGCTGAGATACAGCCTCTACCTAAGTGGGGGATCCCAAAGCCATAAGGTGGCACCATGGAGTTGGACACAGTCTCTAGCAAGAAAACCCATCTGTCCTTGAGACTCACGGAGGGAGAATCCTTTCCTGAAGGTCACATGTGATGGAAAGAAAAGGCCGAACTTTTCCAAAGGACTCGGGCTCTGCTTCAGAAAGCTGGGAACAGAGACCATCAGTAAATAAACACAAGACCCCAAAGTAGACAGATTCTCTCAGGCCTCTGGCCACTGCCACTCTGAGCCATGCTTCCAGACAAGGCACCCAACTAATAGCACATGTCCTCACAGTACATAATATTTGGATAATTATCAGATTTGGAAAAGCCTTCTAGAAAAGGCTTTGATTGTTGGTACCTTTGCCCACGATTGCAGACCCTGCTCCTCACTCAAGCACTTCCTATGCACGCAATTCCCACCACTTTACATCAGGCTGCTCCTCTGTACCTTTTCTCAGCATTGCATCCCTGGACTTTGAGCTCTAGGAGAGGGATCCCAGCCCCTCCCCTGACCTAAATCTGGCCAAGATGTCCCCTTCACTCTCCCCGAAGGCACCAGAGCAAGGCGCAGGAAGGAGAACATGAAAGTGTCTGATAAACAAGCAGGGGGCCAAGGCAGGCAGGGGCGAACAGTGAGTTCAGGACCGGGGTCCAAGAGCTGGCTCCATTCCTACCAGCTATGGGTTCTTGCACACATAATTTGACCTCTGTGCTTCAACTGCCCCGTCCACAAAACAGAGATGTAACCGCAGCACCAATGCCCCAGTAATGTCAAAGGGCTCGTGTGAGAGCAGCGCCCAGCAGGTACCCTAGCGACGATGCAGTAGCAAATAGTACTATCATGGGGAGAGTGCATTTTCACCGGCCCTTCGGAGGCCTGCGGTCAAGGCTGCGGTTTTGAACTGTAGAGGTATAGAGGACAAGCCCCTCTTATATCTCTGTGGAAATTTCCTAAAAGGAAACATGCCTGTGGACACACAACCCCAGCTGACTCAGGACTCCCGTTCCCTTGCTCTGAATGCCCCTCTTCCTCTGGTCACCTTTTCCAAAGCCTTCAAGTCCTGGGCCTGAGGGGCCCACGGGGTTTCCATAAACTTTGTGCTCCTTGGTGAAATCAGACTCTAGGAAAGCAGGCCCGAGCACAGGTGGGTCTCTCCTCGCCTTTACTCCCCCGCCCTGTGACTGTGCAGAGCTGGCATCTTCCTCCCCCAGGTCCACAACACCTGTTGGATTGAGTGCAGAGTCTTCTCCCACTCCCAGCCCTCCCTCCAACCTGGGATCCCCCTCCCGAGCACATCCCTGCACCTGTATTTGTTAATCAAGCCACAGAGGACGCAGTAATTGCCCAGCAGAAAACACCGGTGCAGATGTTAGGGAGCGCTGGGGCAAAAGCGCTAAATGAGATTCTTGTTTTCCAAACAGAGCCTGAGACTTAATTACAGCCTTTCCAAGTGCTTATTAAAAACCCTTATTTTTTTCCTTATTGTTTTCCTGCACGGCGCATATTGAATCAGCCACTGCTGTTGTCTTGTGTTTGGAGCGTTCATAAAAAGAACCGAAGTGGAAAATTGCAAACACCAATTGTACCCAAACAATATCTTCTCCCTTTGCTTTTCTTCCTGGTCCTTTTTCCTGCTGATAGTAACATTGGAGATTGTATTCAGCACACATCCGGGCTCCTTCCCAATAGCCCAAGGGCGTCTTTTGCACAGGGAGGGACCTCTCCTCCACCTGCCCAAGAAAACAGTGTGGAGGCGATTAAGCTTCATTCTGAGGCCACGAGGAGTGGAAAACCATATCCCGAGGGAAGGGGAGTAGACAGGTGATCAGCAGACCTGGAATCACAGAGCATTGGGCCAAGATGTCCCTCAGCAGACATGGCCATGACCTTCCCTGACAGGTGTGGGAACTGCCGGCCCAGGGAGGTGACATGATGGAGCCCAGACAAAGGCAGCTCTCCTGTCCAACCAGACTGGAGAATGTTCCACTAAATACACAGCCCCCTTCTGATGCTGGGGGACTCGTATCCAGAAATATCCGTGGCTCCTCTTTTAGCCCATAAATTTCCTCATCAAAAAAAGGGGGCTCCCTGGCCAGTGTGGCTCAGGTGGTTGGAGTGTCATCCCATACATCAACCAGTGGTGGGTTTGATTCCCAGTCAGGGCACATACCCAGGTTTCAGGTTCAATCCCCAGCCAGTCGGGGTGGGTGCACAAGGCAACTGATGGATGTTTCTCTCTCACATCAGTGTTTCCCTCTCTCTCTATTCCCCCCCTCCTCTATTTAAAACCAATTCTTTAAAGTGGGGGTTGGTGTCTGGGTGCATTCTCAAGTGGAATGTCCCATTTTGATAACCAGCTTTGCTCCCTGGGAGTCACATCCCTGCTCCAAGGGGACCAGGGCCGGGGTCACAGCCAGATATGGTACCACCTAGGTGCTGAGTATTTGAATTGCCCACTTACCTCTGAATGGTGCTCCCTTTGGAAAACTGGCCTGTTTTCCAGGCCTTCCTCTGACAGTTTCTATGGGACACGGTCCTAAGGATGGACCATGGGAAAGAGATAAGACCCCTCCATGTGCCCCCAGGTCTCCATCAGAGCCACCCCGCCACCCTCTCCTGCTCTCCCACTCACTGTCCCCACAGCCGCTGCTTGGTCTGGACCCAGCTTTTGAAGGAGACACAGCTCCTCACTCCAGGGCTCCTTCCTTCCTCCCCTCCCTGCTGCTCTACTGCCAGGAATGAGGAGGGGGCACAACTGGAACCAGTTGAGAGGAGCGGTGCACGCCTGGAGGAAGTTTCTCGTTGACCAGTGTGTCAGATTCTATTCCTTCTTTCTGTCGCCTGCCCCTCATGATCCCCCGCCCGCAGCCAGCCTCCCAGCCTCCATTCTGCTCATGATCCCACGCTGCCTTGTCAGGAAAGCAGGGGAGAGCAGGGAATGGAACTGGCCTCCTCTGTCCCACTCTAGGTCAGAACCCACTGAACTCAGTCTCTGTCCCGCAGGTCCCTTCCAGCTGAGGAGGGACCCTCTGTGCTTAAATAATGGGGCCCAGGCCTTGGCCATGTGACCCCAGAGAACTCTAGATTCCCTCCTAAGTTTCCTCCTGAATTTCTCTGTCTCCGAATCCTACTTTTCAATCCCCCATGAGGATGGAGGGACCAGGAGAGAAAAGGCAATGGCAGATTCCCAGGACCCTCCACCCCCACAGAGTGGGCGACAGAAATAGAAATCGAGGCACAACCCAGCCCACAGCACCGACACTCAGGGCACCGCACCCCTTTGGGGCTCTGGGCCACACAGGAGCCTGGTGAAGTGTGGCAAGACCAACACTTTGAAAATGTGGTGTTGTCCCTGAAACTCCCCAGGGCTGTCTCCCCAGCAGAATCTTAGAACTTTGGAGAGAAAGACTGTGCCAGATCCTCAGAACGATTCTCCATTTCCATGTCGCCCTCTATCTCCAGCGCTGCAGAGCTAAAAGCTACACTTCCCAGACCACCTTGTGGCTCAGCTCGGGCTCTGCCAATCGGATGCATTTCTGCCAGATGTGGAGAGTGGCGCCCGGGGACGCCAAGTCTCTGCAGAGGAACAGGGCCAGGCAGGTGCAAGTAGAGCTGGTGGCTGAGCTCTGGGGTCCATGGTCACATCACCAGCTTCAAGGGTGTGGGGCAGCCATGATGGTGACAGTAGAGGAAACTGTGACAGTAGAGGATGGTGACATGGGGTTTCCTGACCCCGTGGCCTTGGCTTCATTCTTTGGGCTCTGCCAATGATTTTGTAAAGTCCTAATTCTCTGTATAAAATCCCTTTCTGCTTGAAATGCCTAGAGTGGTTGCTGTTTCCTGCCTCAAATGCTGACTGATACAGGGACTCTAGAGGTCTTTAGACCTATTTTGCTGATGAAGCTCAGAGAAGTGAAGTGACTTCCTCAAGGTCCCACAGCCACTTAGAGGCAGAGCTGGGACCAGACTCAACCTCCCTCACTGCAATCCAGAGCTCATGTCAGTGGCAGGTGATGAGGAAAGTCACTATCTCTTCAAACACCCTTTCCTTTCCCTCCAAGCCCTGCCCTCCCAGTCCCGCCCAGTCGGGGAGGGGGTGCATGTGAGTGAGTGTGCAAATACGTGGACATAGCCATGTGTGTGCCCTGGCACACATTAGCACAGTACATGCCAATATTGAGGTCTCTTGTCCCTGGTGCCACCAAAAGTCCAAGTGGCCCAGCTGCCACCTCTGTGCTGTGCCTGTTAAAGTTCTTTCAGGGAGCAAGCTTTCACTTCATGGACAATTCAGCATCTCCATTCAGAGGAAATTGATGTTTTGCCAAGCATTTTCCCACTTGAGAGATGGTCAGAACTCCCAGTAAGAGCAGATAAAGGCAATGGAAGTCAGCAGCTTAGAACAACAAGAAAAACAGCTGAACCAATGAGGGAAATCTCTAAAGGTGACACAGCTAAGGAGGCTGTTAACAGGCTGTCACCCGGGGCCCAGAGGAGAGAGACCCACCAGCCAAAGACAAACTTAGACACAAGGAATCCAGCGACTGGCTCCCAGGAGCTCTGGACGTGGGCCTCTCAGCTGGGCTCCATTGGCTTGCACAGAGCTTCCTTCCAGGAATGGAAAGCTTGGTCCACCTCAGGGGCGATGACAATGGCCACTGGGACAGCAGACAGTGGAAGGGTACATGGAGGAAGAGGGGGAAGGGAAGTAGGTCCAACCTGGGAGCAGTGTATTTGAACTTCAGAGGGTCCATGAGTGCTTGCCTCCTCCTCCAGTTCTCCTTTTCTGAGTCTAAGTGTATTAAAATCACCCTGGCCGCTTCAGGTGGATCCCCCAGTGCCGCCAGCCTCTGGGACTAGGGCAGCCCATCTCGCAGCCCAAGGGGTGCCTTCCAAGTCATTTGTCCCCAAAGATGATCTACAACCCAGGCCTACCCCTGGGAACACTCTCATCAGAATGCATCAGAATGAAAAAACAAAAGGATAAAATTAAAAAAATAAAAGGATAATGCAGGACATGTGTAGGTGTGTGTGTGTGTGTGTGTGTGTGTGTGTGTGTGTGTGGTTGCCAACTATCCTTTCTTGGAAAGAACTATCCTTTATGCTAAGATTATTCCTTTCCTGGGAATAGTCCCTTTTTCATGTTAAAATATTGCTTCTTTTGCGACTTGGTAATAATAGGAATGCTGACTACTCTTGTTGTTTTAAGGGGGTGTTTCTTCTTTTCTTTTTTAACTTTCCTACTTGAGGAAAGAAGTCAGCTCCCTGTGTCAGTCCCAGTTGGTTGGCTTGTTTGGTTTTTCACTGGTCTGTGCAGTGTAGAGGCCAACACTTCACCTCCCTCCCTGCCCCTCCCCTCAGCAAAGCTGATGCAGAGACCCAGGGTAGGTTCCACCCTCCTTCCCCCTCAGGGGCCCCCTTCCAATCCCTTTCCCACAACGCAGCAGAGGAGCCAGAGCTAGGAGGCTACTGACCCTGCCACCTTCCTGAGAAAATGATGGGAAACTGAGACCCCTATCACACTCGGGGCGGGGGGGATCCCACCTTCTGCCTCTGCCTCCCTATACCATCTCCTTCCAGACATAAACCAACAGCTTTGGTGCAGTCCAGTGAAAGTCATGTTAGCCATTGCCCTAAGGAAGCTTCAGATTGCTACAGAGGGCTGCTGGTGAGTGTGTGAGATCTGAGTTCATCTCAAAACCAAGCTTGTCCTCTCTTTTTTTTTTTTTTTTTTTTTTTGGTTATTGTTGTTTTTTGTTTGTTTTTTAATCCTCACCAGAGAATATTTTTTTCTATTGAAAGAGGGTAGGGGGGGGGCGGGGGGACGACATCAATATGAGAGAGACATTGATTGGTTGCCTCCTGCACACCCCCTGACTGGGCCAGGGAGCGAACCCACAAACCCAGATACATGCCCTTGACCGGGAATGGAACCCAAGACCTTTTGGTCCCCAGGCCGATGCTCTAACCACTGAGAAACACTAACCAGGGCAAGCTTATCTTATCTTAAGAAGGTTCTGGTGGCGGACTCCCTTAGATCAGCAGATCAGCAGATACAGAACACATATGACAGGCATCTTTGCCTCTGCCCAAGCTCCCCCACTGCCTGCAGGGTTCCTCTGCTGCTCCCATCTGCCTCCAGCTTCCTCTCTGTTTGTAACTCAAATACCGAATCAGCCTGAGAGTGAGCCACCCTGTGAGCTGCTCCCTCCTGAAACCACCGATGCCCAAGACAGGCCCAGTGAGGTGTGAGCTGCAGCCCCAGTCTCCACAGGCTCCTCCCAGGCCGGGCTCCTCCATCACCAGGCAACTCAAGGCTACAGGAATGGGCTCTCCAGATGGGTCCCTGCTAATTGAGTGAGTTTTCCCCACACTCACTCAGCAACCAACCATACCAGCAGACTGCAGGGTCACCCAAGACATTCTTTTGTGCTTCCTCAGGGGGTAAATTAGGTCTTCTGGCCCCAATGCTTTATGTCAGACACATATAAATTCATTTTCTATCTATTATTATTACTCCCATTTTATAGCTAGGACATAGGCAGAGAGAGATTAGGTAACTTGTCCAGTGTCACACAGCTGGTACATAGATAAGCCAGGATTTGAACCCTGTAGTCTGGCTCACAGTGCCACCTCTGTCCTTGGCACACATGGGCCTTCTGGGGCCCAGAGGCTTGGACAAGGGTAGGACTTGGAGAGGCAGAGATCGAGGACGTATTTCATGCCACACCCCGTGCAGGTCCTGCCCAGCGACTTAGACTCTCAGGTCTGTGGAAGTGACTATGAAACTCTATGAAAGCTGTTAGCCTGCTCCGGGAAGCAAGTGGGAGGCCCCTATTCATGTAGCAGAGACCAAATGAGGTCACCAAGGGATGAGCACAGGGAGAAGAGAAGGAGCATTGGCTGGGTGTCGGGAAGATGAAGAAGAATCAACGAGAGTCTGAAAAGCAGCTTCCAGCAAAGACGAGGCCCCAAAGGAAAGTCAAGTGTTTCAATGAGGAGGGCATGGTCTGCGGTGCCAAAGGCTGCTGATCAGTCAAAACGAAGAAGTCCAGGCCACGGGGCTCAGGCGACGCTCTGCCACTGCCTCCCGGCTGCTCCTGGATGAGTTCACTTAACGGTCCAGGCACCATTCTCTCCATTTGTCCACTGGGGATAACAATACCGCTCTCATCAGGTGGTGTGATGAGCTACTGCACTGAGAACAGAAAGTAATTTCAAGCGCCTGGTACCGTGCCTGGCAACAGCAAGCACAATGATAGCAATGACTAAGCAGTGTTAGATATTCAGCTAGTTCCTCTCCTTTATTCTTCTCACATCAATAGGAGGGGAAGGAGGAAGAAGGCCGTTCCCTGAGGGTAGGGAGTCGGTAGAGATTTGGAGGCTTTTGGGGGGTTCTAGCCAGTCTCAGCTTCTTTCCACATTGGAAGCCTTCTCAGCAGGATGCTACCAAAGCCCTGGAGGGCCTGATGACCAGCAGGGGGCGAGGGGAGGATACCCGTGGGGAGGTGCCAGCAATGCCCTGGGCCGCTCAGCACTGGCTGTACTGGAGCAGAATCGTGAGTGAGAGTAAAGGAGACCTGGCGGGTGTGCAGGGAGGGGCAGGGAGGAGAGGTGCTCCTGGACTCTGTCCCCGAAGTTCACCACTGAGGCAGCAGATGGCATGAGGAGACCTCACAGAGCCCAGCTCAGGGTGGTACATGACACTCTCAGTGGGCAGCACTGGGATGTTCCTCATAAACTCTTCGGCCCCTCCCAGAAAACTCTCCTGGTCTCTGGTGACAATGGTCATCTGTCTGTCATCTGCCTGCTGCCTGCACCCTCCTGGTCCTTCAGACCCCAGATCGCAGGCCGCCATATATAACCCCCAGGTCTGGCAGGACCCAGGCCCATTCCATGGCATCACACACTTCCGGTTTCCATGGTTACCACAACCCCTCCCCACGGCTCCCACCCTCCGGACTCAGGCCTGCCTTCTCCGGGGCTGCCTGGCCTCACTGCCCTGCCTGGCGATGATGCTAGGCTCACAGGAACAGCTCCCTCAGCTCAGTTTAGGGCAGGCTCAGAGCCAAAACACCTTTGCTCATCACGGCATTTCCCCCCTATCACCTCAAACCTGCCAGGCCAACCCCAACCTGCTCTGGGTTGCCATGGCAACTCTTTCCACAATCACTTACTAGTATGCCTTGACCCTAGAGCTGGAGCTTGAGGGACTAACAGGGGTGGGCAAACTTTTTGACTCGAGGGCCACAATGGGTTCTTAAACTGGACCGGAGGGCTGGAACAAAAGCATGGATGGAGTGTTTGTGTGAACCAATATAAATTCAAAGTAAACATCATTACATAAAAGGGTACGGTCTTTTTTGTTTTTAGTTTTATTCATTTCAAACCAGCCAGATCCGGCCCGCGGGCCGTAGTTTGCCCACGGCTGGCCTAGGGTGTGTGCTTTTAAATCCTTGGTGTGGCCTCCAGCGAGGCCGTAGATGTGCTGCACTGAGGAAAGAGCATTTTTCACTACTTCTGCAATTTAAAAAATCAGTGTAATCAAACAAGAAACAAGAATTCTCTAGAATCTGCCCACTGTTCTCTGGTCCTGCTGGCACAAGCCCCGTCCAGGCCACCAACCTCTCTCCCCTGGACCAGGCTAATGGCAGACAGGACCAGGCTAATGGCAGTCACACTCCTAACCTGTGTGACTGCAGGACCGACTCCTACAATCCATTCTCCACCATCAGCCAGAGGTTGTGCTGTAACTGGGAACCGGGTTACATCAGCCCCTGCTGGACACTCTCTAGGAACTGCCTGTTGCCCTCAGGATAGAGTCCCCTCCTGAGGCCGGACCCTCATGATCAGGCTCTGGCCACTGCTCTAGTCTCAGCTATCCCTTCATCCCTGACCCCTCACACACATAGAGCTGCCCTGTGCTCTATGATCCAGTCCCCCTGAACTTCCTGTGATTCCCAAATGTACCTTTCTCTGCTCTCTGGACCTTTGCACATGCTGTTCGCTTTGCCTAGACTGCTCATCCTCTCTGTCTAGCTCATCTCTATTTAGCCTCAGGGCTCAGCTTGGGTACCATTTATTCCAGAAACTTCCTTGATAACCGCCTTTCCCCCCTCCCCAACTAAGCTGGGTGCCCCGCACGCTCTCCCACACTTTATCCTGCCCCTCTTTGAGGATGCATCACATATATTAGCTGGCCTTCCTCCCATCCAACTCTAAGCTCCTGGGAGACAAGGATGACTGTCTTTATTCACATCTGTAATCCTAACACTAAGCAGGACACGAGGGCTGGGGATTCAGTGAATGACTGAATGGAAAGAAGGTGGGAGGGAAAACTCCGCATGTGTGAAGGTGAGCATGTCACTTCAATTACAGAAAGAAATTGAAAGAGATTGCTGAATGATACCTCTCCACTTGCCTGGCTGGCAGAATCGCAGCTAAGGCCCCCAACCTGAAAACACTAGTCATGAAGCCCTCCCTTCATTCTTACATTCCAGGAACTCATGAGAAGACCTGGTCTCCCCGCTCCTTCTGTCACAGCCCCCTCCCCAAACCCAGTTATGTAAGCAGGAGACAGGAGAGAATTCAAGATAATTTTCAGAAATGCAGAGTTGTAGGCCCGGGGAGAGTAGTGTGGATTTTCCCTCCTTTCCCCACAGAAAATGCATTCCCAAAGCAGAGTCAAGTGGAGGCAGCTCCGACAGAATCGACTGTAGAGACTGCAAGTGTCTGCGTGAAGGAGATGCTGAGCTCACTCAGCCTCAGCAGCAGGAGAAGGGCCCAGTCTGGCCCTGATCTGTTTGGAAATCTCTTCCCCCTCTCCCCCACCCCCCAACACCACCCCAGGGTGCAGACAGCCTAGCGCACACTCCCACTGCACTACGTGAAAAGCCTCCAACAGTTACAAATAGCGCTTGGCTCTGGGTGGAGAATTGTAGGGGCCAGTGTTGGAATGGGGAGACAATTAGGAGACCGCTCCCATGTTTTCCTGGTCCTGTCTGCCATGAGCCTAGTCCAGGGAGAGAAGTCCGTGGCCTGGACTGGGCTCGCGCTGGACAGGACCAGAGAAAAGTAGGCGGATTCCAGAGAAGTCTCGTTTCTTATCTATCTGCTTATGTTGCTCCATGCCCAGCACCACTGCAGCCCTGCTCGGAAAGGAAGGCCTGGAGGAGTGCTGACGCGGACGGATGATGAGATATGAACTCCGAATCGGATTTGACCAGGCTGCCTTTAATACCTTAAAGGGGCAGAAAGCCAGGGCTGCCGGAGGCGTAATTAGGGATGGGAGGGACACACCCTGGTTTCTTTGTATCCCTCTCAGTGCAGACTATTCCATAAACCAGACCCATCAGGAGGGAGGGCAACCTGAGCATCATTCGGGGCTGGAGAAACACGGGCACCTGGGAGTATGACCACGAAAAGCTCTTCCCAAGGAGGTCTCCGGAAGAGCATTTCGGCTCCGCCTCTTCCTCTCTCTGCCTCATGGTTCCCCCCCTACCCCATGTTATTTCGATTATAACATATTCAGCATCTGGATGAAGGTTCAGTATGAAGGTCAGCCATGCAAATGCTGAATCCACACCACATGCTACCTGCAGATAGGCAGAGGAGAAGATGGAAAGGGTGCAACATCTGGCCGGGACGTTTCCCTCCATCATTTACTCAAAGGGTGCTTTGGCATCCTGAACGCACAGCACGCACTCAAACGCAAAACAAGCCTGGCTTAGCCAGCTCTCGGCACCCCCAGCCCTCCTCAGCTTTGGACAACAACGCAGCTCACAGCCCAGAATTCTGAAACGTATTCCTGCCCAAGCAGCCTCCACCGCCAGCCCTAATGCAAGAGGAAAATTTCATTCTCTTTTGCTTCCTGAAATGACCTGTTTTTCTCTCCCCTCTTCCCTCTTCCCTGCTTCCAGCTCCTTGGGTCTAAGTATTTATGATGTCATGACTCATTAACATTCCTCCTAGGACATCTTTAATAAATATGCTGAGGGGGAAAGCTTCTGTTTGAATATTAAATATTAAATTTATAAGACATATAATCCTCCTAATTAAGTTGAATGTAGCCTTGTGTATTCGATTAAGAGAGAAGCAGCGGAAAAGGAAGCAGTGGCCACTAAACAGCCCAGGGACCTGGCTGCAGAGCTCAGCCATTTTAAATTCTAGCAGCTTTATCCTCTGTTCCTTGGGACATCAGCCCTCCCAGCATCTCGGGGCCCTAAGCCAGGTAGGCAGGCAAGGCTCAGAAAGGATTCCTTCGTCCACTATCCCGTTCTCTGCACACAGGCCAGACTCCAGTTGATGTCCAGCCTGAGAAATGGGGCCTCTAGCATTTGGAGTATCTGGGGGCCTGGCCTTGTAACTCCCAGCCCAAAAGTGAGCGCCCCGGGCCAAGCCATCCTATCCCAGAGCCACCCTCCAGGTCATTCGTTCTCCAGGCTCCCTGCCCACAGGCACCAGGTGCCCTTGAGTTTCTGTAGTTCTGGGTTGCAGTGTTTCACAATGGAATTTGCCCCAAGCATTTTCACTGTGGTTAAGGCCTGCTCCTCTCTGGCCTGCTTAATACCTTCTAAAGCAGTGGTTCTCAACCTTCCTAATGCCGCGACCCTTTAATACAGTTCCTCATGTTGTGGTGACCCCCAGCCATAAAATTATTTTCATTGCTACTTCATAACTGTAATTTTGCTACTGTTATGAATCATAATGTAAGTATCTGGTATCAGGATGTATTTAGGCGACCCCTGTGAAAGGGTCGTTCGACCCCCAAAGGGGTCGTGACCCACAGGTTGAGAACCGCTGTAAAGGAATGCCCCCTCTCCACCCCACCCCTCCCGCCTGGGTCCCTCGCCTTCCCACACTGTTGTAAATGTTTCCCTTCACGTCCCGCATGGTTCAGGGTTCAGTATCTGGAAGAGGAGCCGCACACAAATGAAAGAGAAGAGACAAGAGATAATTTGGAAATATTGGGGGGCCAGGCAGGTAAGTCCAACTCAAGAGGAAGGACTTCCACCAGTGCTCAGGCCCCACTGACCTTTTATAGTCAAAGGTAAACAAGGCAGTGGTCACCATAGTTACACAGTTCTTGTGAGTTTCACCTGTTTTGACCACAGTTACACTTCCTGCACTTCCCTCAGCCCATTAGCCTCCCAGATAAGATCCAGGGAGCGTTATAAGGTCAAGCCTAATTATCCTAAGAGGACTGAGCCCTCTAAGCTGGGACTTGTTTGTGACTTTGCCAGCAGGTCAGTCCGAGGCTTAACCCTATATCGGTTCCCCACATCTCACCTTACACGCATCTCCTGGGAAAGTCCGTGCCACCTCTTCTGCTTCCTGTGTCATCACTGTCTTTTTTATCCAACTCTTATTTCTTGAGGCCCCACTACATGCCCAGTCGCCTTTCAAATTCTACAAGTAACAACAGAATAAATAGATCCTGCCCATTGAGAGCCAGCTGTCCACAGGCTGCCTCCAGAGTGGGGAAGAAGGGTGACCAGTAGACCATGACTAAGGGCCACTGTGCCCTGTAGGAGCAGGAGGGCTGAGAGAAGACTTCCGAAGCACAGGCCCAGAGCAGGGCCCCGGATGTCTGGATGCAAGGGTGGTGCTGATGGAATTCGGAGCCAAGGGTCAGGAGGAGTTAGGGGAACCGTGTAGGTGCAGGGAGAAGTTGAGCAGAGTGTGTATGGGTGGTGAAAGGGCGAGGGCTACGCCCTCCATCTTGCCCCGAATCCTCCATTTTGCGGCAGAGCCATGTGCTCGGCAAGGCTTCTTCCCGGAAGCCCAAGCCTCTGCTAGCCACACCCAGGACTTCTTTAAACTAACCAATGACAATCAAGGGACGTGCGCACCATAGATACGACCACATCCTGTGTAACGAGATACCGACTTGCGCCTGGCCAATCGGCAGGGCCCACAGTCCCCTCTCCTCCCCTTACTCCACCCCCCTATAAAACTCCTCTTCCCATCGGGCTAGGTCTCTCTCTGCCACTTGCTGCTGCGCCAGTAAGGAGGGTAGGGGAGCCAAACCCGGGTTTGAATAAAAGACTCTCTGTTTTTGCATCGGACTCAACTGGCTCCCTGGTGTGGTCTCTTGGGGATCCTGAAATCTGAGCATAACAGGTGGGTGGGACCGGGAGAGACAAAGGGGGCAGAGACATTCCAGACTGGTCAACCGGTGCAAAGGGAGAAACCTTAAGCAGCTCACTCAGGGCTAAGTTCTATTCCATGCTGGGACATGCATGGGGCCAAGTGGCAGGGTCAAAAGGACAGGAGCAGTCTTCCTTCTCCCATCTCTGCTGGAAAAGGGATACCCTTCTTTGCAAAACAAAAAATAAAAAAAGTCCTTCACACCCCAGTTAGTTTTGCTCAATGGATAGGGCATCAACCTGCAGATTGAAGTGTCCTGGGTTAAATTCAGGTCAAGGGCACCTAACTTCAGTTGCAGGCTCAATCCCCGACCCTGGTCTGGGCATGTGCGGGAGGCAGCCAATCAATGTGTCTCTCTCACGTAGATGTTTGTCTTGCCCGCTCCCTTCCACTCCCTCTGAAAATCAATGGAAGAATATCCTCAGGTGAGGACTAACAAAACAAACAGACAAGTCCTTGCCCACCTGTGCCCTCGTGACGCTGCTGGTCTGGCAGCTGCTTTCCTGGGAATCGATGGGAAGTGGCTGCTGCACACACGAGCTTCTACTGAGAACAGGAGAGTAAACAACCTCTGGACCTTTCTGCAAAGGAGAAAAGCAGAAAAGTGCTCTGAATCCCAAATGGAAAAACAGATCAAAAGGAGGGTGGGGCATTCCTGAGACAGAGGAGGGGGCAGTCAGCCGCCTCTGCTCCCTGAGATGTGGGACCCAGGAGGGTCCTTGCTGCTGAAGGCAGGGGGGCAGGCAACGCCACTGCACCCAGAATCAACCAGGGAACAGAGGAGCTCCTGCCATCTCGGGGCAGGTGGGTGCAGGACAGCTCAGCTTGGATAAAGGCTCAAAGCTGATGAAACCCAAATAAAATACAGATTTCTCAGGGCAGCAGAGTAAGCGGGTCTGGTCTGGGATCACTAGCCTTGGGTAGCTGGGCCCAGGCTCCAGGAGCCGAAGCTCCTGTGCCCAAGACTTGCAGAACGATGCTTCTTTCTCATGCATCTGACGCAGACTGGGTGTAGAGCGGAATCAACAGCAGTGCTTTATAAATATGCATGTGGAAAAACTGGAGGAAAAGGCACCTACGTGTTTACAGTGCCTATCTATAGGCCAGGGACATGTGGGTGATTTTGAGGTATCTTCCCCATCAACCCTCCCCCCTTAATTATGACTCGTAAGAGTCTGTATACTATAAATCCTTGAGCCTACAGGCTCTCGCTGCATTTAAATGACCAGCCTGAGAGCATGTTGTCAATATCATCTGGGAGAGAGTCAGGAGCAGGCAGACACGGCTGCGACCGCAGGAAGCGGCCCCAGACAGACCCAGGAGAGACAGAGGCTGCTGGCTGGACACAGCATTAGCTGGTCAATACCCTTGGATCTGGGCCCAGAGCTCTCTGTCTGGAAGATTACAGGGCGGAAATCAGGCCAAGAAAGGAAGATTTTGCAGCGAATGGGGAGGAACCAAGAAAGCAAAACCTTGATCTCAAGAGATTCCACTCAGGCCCAGCTGGTGTAGCTCAATGGATGAATGTTGACCTATGAACCAGGAGGTCACCGTTTGATTCCTGGTCAAGGCACATGCCCAGGTTGCGGGCTCGATGCCCAGTAGGGGGCGTGCAGGAGGCAGCCTTTCAATGATTCTCTTTCATCATTGATGTTTTTATCTCTCTCTCCCTTCCTCTCTGAAATCAATAAAAATATTTTTTAAAAGAAATTCCACTCTGTTAGGAAGGGAATCTGACCTATGGGGGTGACAAGCGGTAGGGTCCAGAATTAAAAGGGGACATTCAGAAGAATGGGGTACACCCAGACTTCCGGGGTTGGGGGACACAGCAATTAGCCCTGAGAAAGGAGAGCAGAACAGGGGGTAGGACAGCCTGAGGCAGAGCCAAGCAAGCCTTTCTCGGGTTCATCTGCCAGGGACATGCTCATCTGAGCGGGGCTCCACGGGGAGCTGGTGAAGACACCCAGGCCTTCTGGCATTTCCCCCGACGTCTGCATCCATTATGTTTGCTGATGTTCTCTGGGAATGAGATTTTAGACTCCTGGGTAGGAAGGGATAGGATAACAGGATTACAGCACTTCCTGTGCCCCCCCCCCACACACACACACCACACACACACACAGAATCACAGCAGGAAGGAAAGCCTGAAGGAGCAGTCTCTGAGCTTCCCCCAGTGACACTCCACAGGGTACACATTCCAAAGCTGTGGCCTCTGTAGTCACCCCAAAGGGCTCCTGGCTCCTCTCAGCAGCCCTCCCTCATGTACAGCCCCAAGAAGCAGCAGTGCAGCGGGGGAAATGGGGAGATGATGCCCGAGTTCTCCCTCACCACCCACCCCCACCTGTGAGCACAGGGCTGACTTGGCTGGATGAGTGGCACCCAGGTACACAAGCTTATCAACTACCCCTTCGTCGTCAGAGATGGCACGGGCGGTATAAAGCTTCGCATTCATTCATACTGCAGCTTCTGGTTGAGTAGCTAGTGCCGGGCACGGACACAAAGGTCACTGCTTTCACTGAGCTTACCTTCTAGTGGGAGACAGGAAAAAACAACACAAGATAAGCACAGAGGTGAACAAAATCTTACCTCCCCACCTTCTTAAGGTTAGAGTGTCCCAGGCTCAGTCCTTGACCCTCTTCTCCGCTCTCCTTTCCTCCCCCTCCTGTCCTGTCCTCTCTCCTCCTCCATCTACACACTGATGACTCTCATACGTGCATCTCTAGCCTGGGTGTCCCCCTGAACTCAGGCTTATAACCAAATGTCTACTTACTATCTAACCTGGCTGTGTGTGTATGCATGTGTATGTATACATGTAACACCTTAAATTTAACATATGCAAAACTGAACTCTAACCTTCCACTCCCCAACCACAAATTTGCTCCCACCTAAATCCCCCACCCAGTTCAGTACAACACAACCCTTCCAGTTGCCCAGGCCTACAACCTTGAAGTCATCCTTGACTACTCTCTCTTTCCAACACCCCATATCTGATTTGCCAAGAAGTCAAATTTGTCACAAAATCCCTACAGGACTTCTGTGGGCACTACCTACAGAATACAATCAGAAGCCAGCCTCTTCTCCCCACTTCACCAGGTGAGTCACCACCTTCTCTCACCTGGATCATTGCAATGACTCCCAACAGGTCTCTCTGCTTCCAACCCCCCTCCTACAGGCAGTTCTGAGCCCAGCAGCCAGAGGGACCTAGAGAATGGGTGTCACCTCTCAGGAATTGCCCAGAATAAACAGTCACTTGTAAATGGCCAGACAAACTGGGAGGGCCCAGGGTCTACCATTAAATTCATCTGATGGGGTAGAAGAGACCCTAGAAAAAGTGTTCCTGCTTTAGAGATCAGCAGAAAGAGTTCTGTCCCCCCAACCCCTTTTCCCACACCCCACTCCCTCCGCAAATTAAATAGGAATCCGGGGTGGAGCCACGAGAAAGGAGGCAAGCAGGAAAAGGAAGCTCAGGCTTGGAAACAGGGAGCCTAGACCCGCCTGTGGTCTGCCTTGAATTCCTAGGACCTAGAGTTCTACACAGAGGTTTAGGGCCAAACCCCATCATAGTAACCAACAGTGCATATCTGCGGGTTATATAATCGTCACATATCTCCCCACAGCACCAGCAGGACAGGAACACATCATTTGGCATCTGGCTGGCTCCTCTCGGAGTTATGACTAATGCCTGCAATATAAGGCATTGCTGGATGCTTGGCCTGCCTGCCTATCTAATTAGGAAAGTAGACAATGGGGAACAATCTGTGGTCTCTTAAGGTCTGACAGTCATGCCGCATCCATTTGCATTGGTTTAAGCTCCCGCTGAAGCCCCAAATGCAAATACACACACACTGTACACCACAGCTCCCAGGAGTCTGTCTATCTCTGAGTTAGAAGGAGCCCCGCCCCCATGTCCACTCCCAACACCACCACAGAGAGGACTCTCTGTTGCTTTGCTCATAGTCTCAGCTCTAAGGTCACCCCCACCTTCCCACCTCACACCCACAATCTCTCCATCCTCCAGCTGTTGCCCAGAGCAACGGTGTGTGGTCAATACCATATCATCCAGAAGCAGCCTTAAAATCACCTCCTGAGCATCCTGAAGATGCACGTGGGTCGGGGATTGTGACTGCTGGCTGCTCGCTCTGCTTTCTCTCACATCTCCACTCTAGCTGCTGTGGACGTCTCCAGCTCCCATATGGTTGGCAATTAGTCAGCGAGGCCTGGCGAGCCTCAGTGCTAGAAGCTCTAGGATGCAGCCTCACTCTGTTTGGTGGGGGTGGGAACCCCTCAGAGGGGGCTGCAGGAGGGAAGGAAGTTATTTGAGTGCCACTTCGCAAGGCCTTTGGTGCCCAGCAATGCCTTCCTTTGGAGCAAACATCTAATGACAGCCATATGAATTACCCAGAGTGCAGTGCACTGCTAACATGGCCTGTGTATGTGTGTTCCTGCATGTTCGCAGGTAGGAGCGGGGTGGGGGAGGGGGGGAGTGTTGTTTTTTGTTGTTGTTTTTTTTAAATATATTTTATTGATTTTTTATAGAGAGAAGGGAGGGGGACAGAGAGTTAGAAACATCGATGAGAGAGAAGAGAAACATCGATCAGCTGTCTCCTGCACACCCCCACCCTGGGGATGTGCCTGCAACCAAGGTACATGCCCCTGACTGGAATCGAACACGGGACCCTTCAGTCCCCAGGCTGATGCTCTATCCACTGAGCCAAATCGGTCAGGGCTGGAGTGTTGTTTTTAATATTGTCTGATGCAATCATGCTGCATTGGGAGGTAATTAGTCCATAAATAATTGTGGAATAAAAATGTTCCCATGTAGCCCTAGCCAGTTTGGCTCAGTAGATAGAGCATCAGCTTGCAGACCAAAGGGTCCCAGGTTCGATTCTGGTCAAGGGCATGTCCCAGGTTCAATTTTGGTTGCAGGCTCCTTCCCGGCCTGGGTCCTGGGCAGGGCTTCTGCAAGAGGCAACCAATCGATGTGCTTCTCTCACATCAATATTTCTCTCTGTCTTTCCCTCTCTCTTCCACACTCTCTAAAATCAATGGAAAAATATCCTTGGATGAAGATTTAAAAAACAAAAATGTTCCCATGTAGCCTGGCCAGTGTGGCTCAGTGATTAAGTGTCGCCCAGAGGTCACTGGTTTGATTCCTGGTCAGGGCACATGTCCAGGTTGCAGGCTTGATCTCTGGTGGGGGATGTGCGGGAGGCAGCCAATTGATGTTTCTCTCTTACTGATGTGTCTATCTCTCTATCCCTCTCCCTCCCCCTCTCTCTAAAATCAATGAAAGCATTTTTTATAAATGTTCCCATGTAGACTTGGCCCAGACAGAAGTCAGCCTTGCTAGCCACCAGGTTTTATCCTATCTGCCAACATCAGCCTGAATGCAGAGACAGCCTTACGTAGTCACAAAGCCAGGAGAAACTTCTTCTGGACAAACAAAAGCACTCTACTCAGATGTCAGCTTGAGCACAGCTTTTAGATTGGCTGAGACATTTATTTATCGTTGTTTAGAACTGAGTGAAGACTTGAGAATAGAAACAATGTGCTCTAGATAAACTTCTTTATTTCCTCATTTTTTAAAAACAATTATTGGTGTTTTATATCTAGGTATGAGAAATATAAAGGTAAATGTGGTAAGGTCCTTGCCTTCACTATTTTCAATCTTCAAAAACATCACTCAAAAACATCACTGCAAACTTTTTAAAAATACATCTTCAAATCAGATATTGCAGTCATGTAGATGTCTCCCTTAAAAATGAATGAATTGCCATCAATTTCCAGCAATGCAGTAGGTGAGATAGCTGAAAAACCACCTATTAACCACATGCTTAGAAATGCTAGATAAAATAAAGCAAACATCCTTTAAATGCTTGGCTGATCTCATAAGAAAGCAAGGGAAATATTTCGAGACTAAAAAGTAGAGGAAGTGGAAAACCAGTGTGGGAAGTGGTTCTGAGGCTATGGCTGCACTTGGATCACTTGCTGGCCTTGATTAAAAGAGAACTAAAGAAGTTTGGGGCCAGGCTGGTGTTGCTCAGTGCTTGAGTGTCCAACCATGAACCAAGGGGTCACGGGTTCGATTCTCAGTCAGGGCACATGTCCGGGTTTCGGGTTCAATCCCCCATATAAGGTGTGCAGGAGGCAGCCCATTAATGATTTTTCTCTCTCATCGTAGCCAAAAAAGTGTCTTAGGAATTTATAACCACAGGTCTGCCCTACACTGTCTGCATAGTCTCAGAGCCTCCTGACTGAGAAAGTAACATAGAAGTGGCCCCTCTGTCAGTGCCCAGAACACATGACAGAACAGTGTAAACCATCTCTGAAAGAATACACTCTTAAGCACGTTGAACAGAATACCACTGAGAAAGCTCCATCAAATAAAAGCCAATCAGCCCAACTTACAAAACACAAGACAAAGCAAGCAGGAGTAATCAGAAACAACAGTCAGCAGAATCTGACCCACAGGAGTTTTAGATCATAGAGGTATTTGATACAGACTATAAAAACAAAAATTCAAATTCATTTATAATATAAAGGAAAGAGTCAAAACAAGAAAGCAACAAAACACTGAAAATAATGGTGTGGAATTTCCATAAATAAATAACAGTAATTAGATTTGAAATTCTATGAAGTTTATTGTTTCTAGAAGAACTTGCAAGATAATTAGATAGATTTTTTTTTCTTCTAAAAAAGAAAAAAAGTCAATGCTAGATAATTTTTTTCTTTTTTTTATTTCAGAGAGAAAGTAAGAGGGAGAGAGAGATAGAAACATCAATGATGAGAAAGAATCATTGATCGGCTGCCTCCTGCACGCCCCACACTGGGATCGAGCCCACAACCTGGGCATGTGCCCTTGACCAGAATCGAACCTAAGACCCTTCAGTCTGCAGGCCAACACTCTATCCACTGAGCCAAACCAGCTAAGGCTTTTTTTATTTTCTTTAAAAATCTTGAAGAGCTGAACACTAAGGAATTATCAGGTCAAAATCTATGTGATGGAGAAAATCACGAATCCTGAAGTTACATTTGCCCTGAAGGCATTTGCCAAAATAAGAGAAGTGGAACCTTAAGTTTACTCAGCCTTATGAGGCTCGGGAGATAAAAGACAAAGCCCAAGACCTGCCCAACCTGGGGAGTCCAATACTAGAGCTCTTCCCATAAGGTTTAGAACCCAAAAGGCTGTACCCTCAAGATAAGTATTCACAGAATACACTAAGCCCAGCCCATGCTCACACTCCCAGGGACCATGCAAAACGTTGCCTTGGCACAGAGGAGAACAGGAGGAGGAAAGACAACTCTACTACTGAAATATTGTAACCACAAGTCAGATTTGCAGCTCATTTGGATGGTTCAAATAACCTCAAACAATCAATTCAGCTTAAAGAGGCTAGTACCTGTATGGAAGAAGAAAATAAAACGCCCTCTGTTAAAAAAAAAAAAATGTAGCTTGTAGTCAAAAATAACCAAGCACACAAGGGAGCAAAGCACCATGAATAAAAAGAAGCATTGACAACAAGTAGCAGGAACAGACCTGCAAACATATCATATATCAAAATTATAGCATTAGATTATACAAGAAGAATGTATTATTTAAATAAATAAATAAATAAATAAATAACAAGCTTGCAAAAATCTGCAGGCTAACAGATAACTATTTTCCAAATGACTAAGCAGATCTGAAAAAGACCCAAATTAGAATTCTAGAATTAATGGTAAATTAGGATTAAAAACTCAGTGGATGGATATAATAGGAGTTTGGAGAATCTGAAGAGAGAATTAGTAAAGTAGAAGATATAGCAGAAGAAAGCAACTCCGCGGAACAATGAGATAGAGATGGGAACAATTTACAGAAAAAGAAATGGAGGGACTTCGGGCTCCTGCTTAGTATATAGAAAGTTGGAAAGAGCATCATTCTGCACTTACAATAGAAAGTCACCAAGGAACCTGCAAATTGACTATTTTTGTTGAGCCCATCAGAGAGTTGACGTCACAGCTTCCTAGAGGCTGGGGTTATGAGGAGAGCCTGATAAAGATACACACTTTCAGTTACAAGATGAATAAAGTCTAAAGATCTAATGCATAACAAGATGACTAAATTGATAAGACTGTGTTGTATAACCGATATTTGCTAAGAGAGTAGAGCTCAAGTGTTCTCACACAAAAAAAGTAATTATGTAAGACAATGAATGTTAATTAACTCAAATGTAGAAATCCTTTCACAATGTACATGTATATCAAATCGCCACATTATACACTTTACATATATTATAATTTCATTTATCAACTATATTTCAATAAAGGTAAAAAAGAAAATAGTGTTAAATAAAGTAATTTTAAGGAAAAACATTTTGACAAAGGGTATTCTACAAATCACCCCTAGTCACGCTCAGGGTACGGCCAATTGGGGGGTTGGGGCACCGCCCCCTGTCACACTCAAGGCGGAGTCGATAGGGAAGTTGCGGCACCACCCCCTGTCACGCACAGAGCAGGGCGGATCAGGGGGTTGGGGCACTGCCCCCTGTCATGCACAGAGCAGGGTTCATCAGGGGGGTTGGGGCTCCGTACCCTGTCACACACAGAGCAGGGTCGATCAGGGGGTTGAGGAGCTCCCCACTGTCACTCACAGAGCAGGGCCCATCAGGGGGGTTGGGGCACCGCCCCGTGTCACACACAGAGCAGGGCAGATCAGGGGTTGGGGCGCCGCCCTCTATCACCCACAGAACAGGGCCAATCAGGAGGTTGGAGCGCTGCCACTGTCACACTCAGGGCAGGTCCAATGGGGAGGTAATGGCTCTACCCCGTCACACACAAAGCAGGGCCCGTGGGGGGTGGGGGGGGGTGAGGTGCCGCCCTCTATCACCCACAGAGCAGGGCCAATCAGGGGGTTGGGGCGCTGCACCCTGTCACACACAGAGCCGCAGGGCGATCAGGGGGTTGGGGAGCTCCCCCCATCAGGCACAGAGCAGAGCCGATCGGGGTTTGGGGTGCCGCCACTGTCACACTCAGGGCAGGGCCGATCAGGGGTTTGGGGCGCTGCACCCTGTCACACACAGAGCAGGGCCGATCAGGGGGTTAGGGTGCTGCACCCTGTCACACAGAGAGCCGCAGGGCGATCAGGGGGTTGGGGAGCTCCCCTCTCTCAGGCACAGAGCAGGGCTGATCAGGGGGTTGGGGCACCGCACCCTGTCACACACAGAGCCGCAGGGCGATAGGGGGTTTGGGCGCTGCCCCCTGTCACGCTGATCCTGGTGCTGGGAGGACTCGCAGCTCCACTGATCCCAGTGCCGGGAGGCATATTACCCTTTTACTATATAGAATAGAAGCCTGGTGCATGGGTGGGGGCTGGCTGGTTTGCCCTGAAGGGTGTCCTGGATCAGGGTGGGAGTCCCCACTGGGGTGCCTGGCCAGCCTGGATGAGGGGATGATGGCTGTTTGCAGCTGGTCACACACCCTTCAGGGTGGGGGTCTCCACTGGGGTGCCTGGCCAGTCTGGCTGAGGGGCTGAGGGCCGTTTTCAGGCTGACGGGTGACTGAAGCTCCCAACTGCTCCTTTTTTTTTTTCTTTTTTTTTTCATTCTGGGCCAGCTTTAGCTCTGAGGCCTCTGCTGCTGAAAGCCTTTGTTTACCGTCTGTATTTGATACAATGTTGCGGTCCGGCTGGCTGAAGCCCGGCTGAGTAAAGCAGGTTTCTGGGGTTTTGTTTAGCTTCTATATTTGCAACATAGTTGCTTAGAGTTGCAGCTGAGAGGCCGGCAAGTCAGGCGGGGAACGTTGGGAGTCCTCCGTCACTGAAGCAAGTAAGCCTCCCTGTTCGCATCAGCCACCTGGCTGCCGGCCGCCATCTTGGCTGGCAGTTAATTTGCATATCTCCCTGATTAGCCAATGGGAAGGGTAGCGGAGTGGCACCAATTTGCATGTTTCTCTTTTATTAGTGTAGATTCTACCAAACCCTCAAGAAAGAAATAATTTCAATCTTACTCAAAGGAATAAAAGTCATCAACTTATGAGGCTTCCAAAACTTTGATTCTAACGTCAAATGGGAATAATGTAAGGAGACTTTTTAGGCTAAACTCATCCATGAACAACAGATATAAAAATGTTAAATAAAATTTTAACAAACTGAATCAAATACTGTTTAAAACCATAATACATCACAACCATGTAAGATTTATCTCACAAAGCCGAGGAAAGTTCAAACTAGAATATCTACCCTAACATCATAAAGTGCATTCAGAGGAAAAGATAGAAAACTACATAATCAACTCAATAGAGACAGAAAAATTTTGATTAAAAAAGCATTAAGGACTTTAAAGATCTTATCAAACTAGAACTAGAAGGGATCTCCTTAACAGCCCTCAAAAACTTTATCAAACATTGTACTTATGGTGAAATAGAAGTATTTCTTTTTAAAACCGGGAACAAGGTAAGAATACCACTTTCATTATCTCTGTTGAGCATTTTACTACAAGTATAAATCTGTTATTATTCGCAAATAATATGACTTCCATGTAGAAGTCCCAAGACTATTTTAAAATAATAAAAATTAATAAGAGAACTCAGCGAAGTTGTGTGATATAAAGTATTATACAAAAATTAATCATAATTACATATAGCAACATCAAAAAATTAGAATATTTAACTTTAAAAATATAATTTAAAATAGAAAATAGAAACATAAGGTATTTTAAAATAAATCTAACAATAGCTGTATATGATTTTTATAGATAAATTATAAAATACTACTTAATTTTTAGATGACCTAAAAATTCAAAAACAATTCAATGTTAAAGGATAGAAAGACTAAATATCATAAAGATATTGATTTTTCACCTTGGCCAGTGTGCTCAGTGGTTAGAGCATCAGCCCATGCACCAAAGGGTCTCAGGTTTGATTCCTGATCAAGGACATGAACCTGGGTTGCAGGTTTGATCTCCAGCCCTGGTCATGGTGTATGCATATGTCTCTCTAACATTGATGTTCCTTTCTCTCCCCCCACCCACCCCCTTTCCAATCTCTCTAAAAATCAATGGGAAAAATATCTCTGGGTGAGGATTGGCAAAAAATAAAAATAAAAACGATATTGATTTTCTCCAAACAAAAGTATAATTTAGTGAAATTCCAATCAAAAGTCCATAAGGATTTTTCTCATAGAAATTAATAACTTCTGTGGAAAAGTTAATGGCCAGGAATAACCAAGACGATCTGAGAACAAGAAATCAGGTGGGTAAACTTGCCCTCCCTGAAATCAAGACTACTTACTAAGGTTATAGTAATCAAAACGATGTGGTATTAGCATAGGGAGAGACATTGGATTAATTAGGGAGAATCCAGAGTCCAAAAGGAGATTTACACATATAAAAATAACTTGATGTAACAGGCCAGGTGAAGTAAGGATGGAAGATTCAATAAATGGTGCTGGCACGGTTATCCACACGAAAATATAATTGATCTAGCTGCCACCTCACACCATATACAAAAAATAATAATAATAATTGCAAGTGAATTAAGACCTATATGTGAAAAGCAAAACGTTGAAACTTTAGAATATATTTAAACTATAAGAAAACATGTTATAACCCTTAGGCAGAAAACAATTTTCTTAGCAAGACACTAAAAACACAGACTGTAAAAGAAAAGACTGATAAATTCAACCAGATTAAAATTGAAACTTTTAGGGCATCAAAAATCACAATAAACATGGTGAACATATAAGTCATAGACTTAGAGAAATTAGTTGAAATGCATAGCAACAATACAGAAGTTGTATCTATAATATGTAAGGAACTCCTACAAATAATAGGAAAAGACAAACTACTCAACATACAAATAGACAAAGAATATGAATAGAGATTCATTGAAGAATATGAATGCTCTGAAAATGCATATTTTTTAAATGCTCAACAACACCAGGGATAAGGATCACAAATTTAAACCACAATATAAATCCATTTCATACCCATTAAATTGGCAAAAATTGTGAGACTACTGGATGCTGGCAATGATGAGGCACCACGGGAATTCTCTTTGGTGTTCAGCAAATCATTTTGAAGTGCAATTGGACCATACCCAGTAGTCCTGACAAGGCATCTAACCCATGGCCCAGCAACTCCACTCTGAAACAAATCCCATCAAACTCTTCTACGCATGGCCGAGGAGTTTATGAAAATGATATTGCAGCATTGTTTAAAATAAGGAAAAATTGGGAATGCCCTAGATGTCCATCAAAGAAATTAATTGTTGTGACACATCAATTCAATGGAATACTACACTATTTAAGATGATTAAACTAAAGCCATGTGTATCAATTTGACAAATCTTCAAACTTAATTTTGAGTGAAAAAAAGCAAGTTTTAGAAGGGTAAGCGGAATTTGTTAGCATGATACCATTTATATAGCTTTAAAATGTGCAATCTACACTAATAAAAGACAAAGATGTTAATTAACTGTACCTTCGCTACGCCCATCAGCCAATCAGAAGAGTATGCAAATTAACCCAAAAGAAATGGCCGTTAAATTTGCATACTGTAGGCAGGGTGGCACAGTGCAATCCACCTGCCCCGCCGCCAGCTGCCACCTGCCCCGCCACCCTCCAGGCCTGCCATCCATGTGCACAGCCCTGCGGCCGGTGGGGGGGGCCCAGCAGATCACGATCTGCCCACCCCGCGCCCCGCCCTGCCATGCCACCCGCCAGGCCTGCCATGTGCGGCGGGCAGCGGGGCGGGGCAGCGTAGCAGAGGGCCTGCCATCTGTGACCCAGCACAGGATCCAGGCCTGCCATCTGCCACCTGGGGAGCGGGCCTAAGCCAGAAGGTGGTTATTTCCCGAGGGGTTCCAGACTGTGAGAGGGCACAGATCATGCTGAGGGACACCACCACCACCACCACCACCCCGCCAGTGCACAAATTTTTGTGCACCGGGCCTCTAGTACATGATATAAGGATACATATGTTTATATTGGAGGTTTAAATATAAGGGTGATAAACACCAAAATTAGGATAATGGTTACTTGAAAAAAGTGAATGAAGGAAGGGGAATGTGACCTGGGAGGTGGAGGGTGTACACAGGGATCTTTGTAATGTTTCTTTTTTCCTTTTATTTCCTCTCTCTTTTTTTTTTAAGATTTTTTAAAATTGATTTTTTAGAGGGAGAGGGAGAGAGACAAACACCAATGCAAGAACGAAACATTTACCGCCTGCCTCCTGCACAGCCCCCACCGGGGATTGAGCCTGCAACCTGGGTATGTGTCCTGAGTGGGAATCAAACCAGCAACCTTTTGGTGCATAGGACCATGCCCAACCAACTGAGCCACACCAGGCAGGATTGTAATATTTGTTTGTTTTTCTTACACTGTGTGATGCTTTCTTGTACAGTATGTTTGTATTATTCTCTATATCTTTTGGTATGCCTAAAACATTTTTTAGTTTTGCTTTTCTTCAACTTTTCATTTTAAAATAATTACAGATTCATGGGGAGTTGCAAACATGCTACAGAGTGGTCCTCTCTCTTGGACACTCAATGCCCCCAATGGTTACACATTACATAACTATAATACAATATCAAGTTAAGGGTATTGACATTGGTACATGTGTTATGGTTCTGTCAATTCTTCATGTGTAATTCACGTAACCACCACTGCAATCAAGATACAGACCTATTTTATAATCACAAAGATCACCCTCACACTATCCCTTTATAACCACACCATCCCTCCCCTGCTAACCTCCACCATCCCTAACCCCTGGCAACCACTAATTTGTTCTCCAACTCTATCCTTCGTCACATTTAAATGTTATATAAATATATGTGACCTTTTGAGATTGGCTTTTTTCAGTCAGAATAATACCCTTGAGATCCACCCAAGTTGTGTGCCTGAATGGTTCCTTTTCGTTTCTGAATACTATTCCGTGGTATATCTATACCACAGTCCATGTAACCACTGGGCTATTGTACCACATTTTGGTTGTTTCCAGTTGGAGACTGTCACAAACAAAGCTTCCATGAGCAATCAAGTAGAGAGTTTATGTGAACAGAAGTTTTTAATTCCTCCAAGATAAATGTCTAGCAGTATAATTGTTGGGTTATATGGTAAATGTGTGTGTGTGTGTATATATATATATATATATATATATATATATATATATATATTTTTTTTTTTAAGAAATTGCCAAATTATATTCCAGAGCAGTTGTACTGTTTTCCTTTTCCATCAGCAATGTGTAAGAGACCCAGCTTGTCCACGTCCTCACCAGCATTTGGTATTGTCATTATTTTTCATTTTAGCTGTTCTGATGGGTGTGTAGTGATCTCTCATCATGGTATTAATTGCATTTCCCTGACAACTAGGGCTGTTGAACATGTTTTCATGTGTTCACTTGCCATCTCTATATCCTCATTGGTGACATATCACTCCATGTCTTGTGTCCATTTTCTAATTAGATTGTTTTGTTTTCTTAGTGTTGAGTTTTGAGAGTTCTTTATACAGTCTACATGTAATTTCTTTGTCAGATATGCAGTTTACAAATATTTTCTCCCAGTCTATCACTTGTCCTTTCATTTCTCTTAACAGGGTCTCACACAGAGAAAGATTTTAATTTTGATGAAGTCCAATTGATCAATTTTTTCCCATGTATAGTGCTTTTGGTGTCATGTCTAAGAAGTCTTTGCAAAGTCCTATATTTTCTTATAAACATTTAAAGTTTTATCTTTTACATCTAAATCTATAATTTTAGTTCATTTGTATATAAGGCATAAGGTTAAGTCAAGGTTCTTTTTTGCCTATGGCTGTCCAATTACCACTTGTTGGAAAGACTGTACTTTCTCCATTTAATTATTTTTGCAACCTTGTCGAAAATCAGTTTGGCATACTTGTGTGGGGCTAGTTCTGAGTTCTCTATTCTATTCCATTGATCTATGAGTCTATCCCTCTACCAATACTACATTGCCTTCCTATATGGTAAATCTATATAATTCAGTCTCTATATATGCAAGACTGCTTCAATATTTAAAAATCAATCACTATAATCCATATATCAACAGACTAAAGAAGAATCACATAATCATATAAGTTGACTCAGTAAAGACATTTGACAAATTCAACACTTTTTATGATTTAAAACCTTCAGAAAACTAGAAATAGAGGATAATTTCCTCAAATTGATAAAAAAATTGACGAATATATATAACATCATACTTAATTGTGAAAGATTGAATGCTTCCCTTCAAGATCAGGAACAAAGCAAGTCTGTCCACTCTCACCACTGCCACGGCACTAAAGCAAGAAAATAAAATAAAAGGCATACAGACCAGAAAGAAAGACCTTAAACTGTCCCTATTTGTGATGACATGATTTTCTGGGCAGAAAATTACAGAATCTATAAAAAAAAAAAAAATACAACTCCTAAAACTAATAGGTGAGTTCAGCAAAGTCAGAGAAAACAAGATCAACATATGAAAATCAATAGTGTTTCTATACACCAGCAATGAACGCATGGAAACCTAAATTAGAAGGCCATTTCCAATCACTCAAACAGAAATGAAATGCTAGGTATAAATCTTTTTTTAATGTACAGAACGTAGAGCTGAAGACTACAAAGCACCAGTGAAAGAAATCACAGAGATCTAATTAAGCGGAAAGACATATTGTGTTCACGGATTGAGAGACTCAACACAGCAAAGGTGTCATTTCTCCGCAACTGAGAGGCAGGTTTAATAGCATTCCTAGCAAAATCCCAGCAAGGCTTTTTGTCAATGCTTTAGAATTTTACAAAATTTCTTAGATCAACTAATTTTCATGGGTTTCAACGGGAAGAATGAATGTCTGTGTGCATGTCATGTATGTGTATGTGTGTGTAAGATTAGGCCTTCATTTAATTCCATGAAATACAACCCATGGCTGTGCTTGGCTAATGGTGAGGGAGGGTGTAAAAACCTTCTCCCCAGTTCAGTTCAGGTTACATGAAATACAAAAGACAATCACGCGTGAAACAAAGAAGGATGTGGGTGGCTGTGTTGCATCCTGTGTTCAAAACTGCTTTTACTTGTCCTTTTCTCCCTTCACCCTCATCGGAGGCCAGCGTGGGAGATATTTCTTCCCCTCCCAGCTGCCTCTCAGCACAAAACTGAGCACAGAGGAGATTCGCCATACATTCCAGAATGAACTCTTCATCTAGTTAAAATGACTTGCATCATTTTCCTCTTGGCCTCTGCCAAACTAAGAGAGACCCAATGTCTACTTGGGTCGTTGTAGAGCCACATAGCACCCTTCCCTGCATCCTGCCCAGCCAGGAAGGCCATTTATTCTTTTATCTTCTTCAAACAGTTGTTCTCTGCCTCCGCACTCCCGCTGGCACACAGGTGTCCTGGTCTCATTATGGAACACTCATTAACATTCACCCTGGGCACCCTTGTGGGTGTCCTCTCTACCCACAGAGGTGTCTAGACTTCCATGAGTATCAGCACGAGGAAAGTAGATTAAAAATCTGTGCTGAGTCAACAGGGAGGGCACAGAGCTCTGAGGTGGGACCCAGAGCGAAGGGGCGGAGGGGGACATCTGGAATGCTTTGACTAATGCCACTCACAAGTCAGCTTGACAGAGGATCCTATGAGAAAGTCAATTAAACAACTTGTCTAGGTGGTGCTTGGGAATTTGGTTGGTTGATAACCCAAATATAACTCAGCTACCTTCACACTTCACACTTCAATCCAAAGGTCTTGATACTGTGTCTATAGAACCCTGGTTGGGTCCCACTGAGTTCAGCTTGGCTAAGTTCAGGGCCACTCGAAATGCTCTGCAATTGTTCACAGGGTACTCATGACCAAACGCTGGCTTCTTTCTGGCTTCCCTGCCAGTGGGGGATAGGATGAACTGTAATTAGTAAATCAGTGAGTATTTACCACCTGAGTGCTCTCTGGGTGCCAGGTGTCACACTGAGCACGCTGGTAGGTAAAATGTCAACCAAGTTATGGAGTCTGCTCCCCAAGATCTTACAATCTAACACAGAGGGGAGGTGCCCTCACATGAGAAACAATGGGAAACTCTTCAATCATGTATTGATGTCTACATTTGCAGGTCAGTTAAAAGAAAAATCATCAGAATAAATGTAAACGTCAAGAGCAACTTCATGGTCAGGGCAAGACTGTTGATGGGTCTTGCAGGATGGCTAGGGATCGGGTGGATGGAAAGAAGAATAGAAGTTGTTGGAAGCAGAAGGACCTCACAAGCTCCACAGAGGGGAACAGTCCAACCAGCAGCTGTTCCCACATCCACGATGGGTTACCCTTCCACCGCGAAGGGAAAGCACACGGAAATGACAGCCACCGCTGCTGATCCAGAGGGATCCCCACCTCACCAGTTCTCCCTGGAACTTAAGGGGACAAGCCACTGACACTTCAGGAAAGCACAGCTTAATGAGAGAAACAGACTCGCTCAAGTTCAATGCATAGGTGACCTCGGGAAAGCTACTTAACTCTAAGTCTCAGTTTCCTTGTGCTCCAAATGGAGCTAATAATGGCACCAGATTCATGGGATTGTTGTGAAGAATAAAGAAAACAGTGCTGGTACACGGCCTGGAACGTCATACACACTGCATGAAAGGTAGCTCTTGCCGCTGTTTTACGCAGTCAGTAAGTGTTCACGGAGACTTGCTTTTCCGCAGTCACCATCAGGTGGCGTTCCTCCCGCATGCTTCTGCTTCCATCTGTGACCCTTGTGCTTCTCCCTGAAGAACTGGATAGATCTGCTAGGGAAGAATCCTGTCTCCATTTGCCCAAAAATGTTTAGGTTCACCTTCGCCATTGAAGGGTGTAGGTAGTATGTTAGGTCAGCAATTCCTTTCTTAGCACTTCGAAGACCCTGTGTTCTGGCCGCCATCATTCTGGTGAGAAGCCGGGAGTTGATCTTACTGCTGTTCATTTGAAAGCAGTACGTTTCCCCCTCTTTGGCTGCCTTTCAGGTTGTTTCTCTTTGTCTTTTGTTTCTGGCCATTTTTCTATGATGGACTTAGATACATGGTTTTCTTTGTATTTATCCTGTTTGAGGCTCATGGGTCTTCTTGAACCCATAGCTTGATGCCGTTCATCACTTTTGTAAAATTCTTGGTTATTATTTCTTCAAAGGTTATTTCTCCCCATCGTCTCTCTCCTCTCTTTCCGGAATCCCTAATGCCTACATGTCAGACCTCTCTGCCTCTGACACTCTTTTCTGAAATTTGCATGTTTTATTTAGTCTGGATGTTTCATTCTCACGGTTTTCCAGATCACCATGGTCTTCAGTGTGTCAAATCTACTGCTAACCCCATATCGTGGTGTATTTTTTCAGTTCTAGAAATTTCCTTTCTGTTTCTAGTCCGGTTCTCTGACATCCCTGGTTTCTAGAAGCACCAACCTGCCTGGCTCCCTTCTTTGGGGAACTTGGACGATGCTGACACTCAGGCGGGGTGAGTGTTCTGGGAAAGCCCCAGCTGTGTGGGGCGGGGCACGTCTGCTCTCCTGGGAGGGGCCACCCCTATCCTGCAGCCACTGTGCCCCCTCCTCACTTGCAGAGAAAGTCTATTAATCAGGCAGAGAAATCAAGTCAGGCAAACAAGGACTTCGGCTAGACCCCGGGACACTGCTAAATAGAAAACGCTACATAAAACGAATCCGTGGAAATGTGGTGAAATAAATCTGGGGCCCGAGTAAATCAGAGGCTCAGTGTGGGTCAAACGGCCTCCTGGTGTCAAAATGTAAATGTGAACCAGAAATGTCACGCTTCCGCACTCCGCGGACCCTGTCATGTCTGCGATTTCACATTGCCTTCTAAGGAGCTCTGAGAAACAAGTCTCTCCCGTCTTAGAAG
The DNA here is from genome assembly GCF_014108235.1 of Myotis myotis. Classification (NCBI taxonomy): domain Eukaryota; kingdom Metazoa; phylum Chordata; class Mammalia; order Chiroptera; family Vespertilionidae; genus Myotis; species Myotis myotis. The sequence continues at coordinate 60,885,712 of NW_023416315.1, forward strand.
GTGGGGACCGGTGCTCCGGGGAAGAAAAGATGGGTACCTTCCAAGCCACGCAGCTCTGTGAGGCTGGAAGACAGCGCCCATGACTCAGCGAGCAGCAGTTTGCCCACTGGGGTGTCGGAAGCACAGGGGTGTGTGGCCGTGTGTCCAAAGGACCTGAGGCCACAGGTGCACATGGCATGTTTCCCCAGAGGATTGATTCTATTCCAAGGTTCACGGAAATTAAAGGCATTATTCTTATACTAAACAAATGTGGGTTTTATATAAAGCACAATGCAAATGTTTGCATGAATTATTAAAAATGTTTAAATTAGACTTAAAACAAGTTTCCATATTTACAGAAGTTAGCTTAGAGCTCTGTAGCATCCTCCCCTGACCCCTACCAGGCTCTTATGTGACTAGCTGTGTGACTTTGGACAAGTTGCCTAACTTCTCTGAGCCCAATTTTTCCTGCCTGAAAAATAGGATAATAATGCCTGCCTCACAGGGTTATTGTCATGAAGATTAAATTAAGATACATAGGAGAAGCCCTGAAAACAGCCTGACACAGAAAAAAAAATGAAAACATTTATTTTTTATCATTATTATGTTGGAATTTTTCAAAACTAACAGGAACCAAGAAACAATCACCCATTAAAATCCACAAAATCCTAATCTGTCCAACTTAAGGTTTCACTTGAAAAGCAAGAACTGGAAGAGATTTAGAGAGTTGAAATTACAAACATGATTAAGGATTAAAAAGCAGATGCTTGCAGAAAGGTTAAAGGAGCCAGATTTTCTTGGAACTGAGAAAGTAAGAGCTGGAAGAGAGACCTAGAAACAACATTCACAAAATTTAAAAAAAGGGCTCGGCTGGCCCGGCTGGTGTGGCTCGGTTGGTTGAGCATCATCCCCTGCACCAGGAAGTCGCAGGCTTGATTCCCTGTCAGGGCACATGCCTGGGTTGTGGACTTGATCCCCAGTAGGGAGTGTGCAGGAGGCAGCCAATTGATGTTTCCTCTCACATCAATGTTTCTCTCTCTCTCTTCCTTTCCCTGGAGTCAATAAAAACAAATATATATTTTTTAAAAGTGCTTGACTGGCCTGATCTGCATGGCTCAGTGGTTGAGTGTTGACCCGTGGGCCAGGAGGTCATGGTTCTATTCCCCAGTCAGGGCACCTGCCTGGCTTGCGGGCTCGATCCCCAGTGTGAAGCATGCAGGAGGCAGCCAATCAATGATTCTCACTCATCATTGATGTCTCTCTCTCTCTCATCCCCCTCCCTTCCTCTCTGAAGGCAATAAAAATATTTTTAAATAAATAAAATAAAATAAAAAGTGCTCAGCTGTATGTCCACCTCCTTGGGGCTGGAAGAGGACGCCACCCTGACCTCAGCTGGGGAAGGGCAGGCTCAGGAGGTCGGGGGGGCATGTGCAGGGCCATTAGGACTCAGACCTGAGAGAAGAGTGGACCCGTTTCCCAGGAGATCTGCAAAGCAGGAGCCAGGTGCACAGCTCGGGAGGAGCTGGCCTTCGAAGCAGAGAGCTTGGCCATCTACTTGGTGAGGTTGGACGCACCACAAGCCCAGCTTTCCACGGTGTCTTCCCCCGCCCGGCCTGGCTGCCTCGCCTCTCACGGCATGGTGTGAGCTTCTTATGCTTTCAGAGGACACCGCTACCTGGACGGCCTTATCCCTTGAGTCATTAATAGTCTTTAACACTGTACCTCATTAAAGAGTCCCCGTCAACCAGGGGCTACACCGGAAAGGGACACAGACAGTACGTTTTCAAGCTTAGACAAGAGGAAGGTGCAGGACACTGCCCAGCTGAGGCCCCCTAGGGAGGGGCTGCTGGGAGCTGGAGTCTGCTTTCGGCGGCCTCTGCCCACTCAGAGGAGCTTGGGCGGCCTCTGTCCACTCAGGGGAACCCGGGTGGCCTCTGTCCACTCAGGGGAGCCCGGGTGGCCTCTGTCCACTCAGGGGAGCTCCAGGAAGACAGGGACTTTGTCTTGACGATTTCACTCCCAGGGCCCAAAAGAGACCTTTGTCACCGCCCCTCCCCCCAGCACACAGACCCACCCCTACACGGTCACACTTTCATACATGCTGCCAGCCACTCATGACATTACCTGCCGTAAGTCCCCTGTCCCCTCAAAATCTCCCTCTGGGCAAAACACAACAGAAACACGGAATTCGTGTCATTCCCTATTTCCCCAGGGGCTGTCAGTTTCATCCTGCAACCTCACCCTGCATCTGCCCAGATGTTGGGCGAAGGGGATACCGCTGTGAAGGGAGCCTGGATCTGCCCAGCGAAGGGGAGATGACTGAGTGCAGGTAGCGGGGCTTCCAAGAGCTGGGCCGGGAGGGGGTCGGGTCCACGTCAGGAGTGAGGGTTGAGGGCCGGGGTCTGTGCAAGGGTTGGGGGTCCAGGTGAGGGGAACTGACTTGAGGCACTTGAGGAGGGTGCATCCTGGCTGTTGTCAGCACCTCGGCTCAGCAGGGTGCCTGGAGGGCCTGGCCAGGTGACGCCCCCCTGCCTGCTCCCGGATCCCGGTGCGGTGTTCATCTGAGCTGAATGGTGGCCCTCCCTTTGGGCAGGAGGCTCAATGGACGTGAGCTACCCTGAGGGCGGCATTGGGGGCCTCACCATTAGTCAGCATCATCCAGGACATGGACCCCTCGTCTTCTGCTCCCCAAAGTGAACCAGCACTTGTTGCCAGGCCTGGCTGTCAAGGTGGTCCTGCCACATGGCCCGTGGCTAACCCATTGCACCCAGCACAGGCCATTAAAACCTTCACCTCCCTGAGGCCCTACTGGTGTGGTGCAGAAGCACAGGGCAGGGGTCCGGGTGTGAGGTGCTACTGCCCCCTGCTGGCAACGTCCCGAATATTCCAGGTTGATGTCAAGGAGAAAGCAGAGCAGGCCAGAAGGATACCTCCCTTCCTCTCTACTCACCCTCTCAGCAGGGAGCATACCAGATTGGTGGCTCCCACTGGGGCCAGCTTGCAAAGAGGGGACAGGCAGCACAGAAGGTGAGAGGGGGAAGGGGAGCAAAGAGAAGGGGCTCACCAGCCTTCCCCCAAAATAACCTTAACAGCCCTTCCATTTACCTGGTCCTTCCCAGGACCAGAGAGTTCTCACATGCACTGAACGACCCCAAAAGACAGGGCAGGGCAGGGACTGGCTCCTTCTGTTTTGCAGATGAGAACGCGGGAGGCCCAGGGGTTTGTGTCCCTCACCCGCAGTCACACAGCACAAGGTCTGCCCTGCCCTGCCCGCCCCAGGGCTCTGACATTAAACTAGTGTCTGTGGGCCCCTGGGATGGGTCTCAGGACACCCACAGTCACAAGAGCTTGTCCTGACAGAACACACACCTCCCCACCACAAGACCCGGCTTGTCATCTGACGACGGCCAGGCGTGGTCTGGGAGGGGCTGGATCTGTCTCTGTAAGAGGCTGAAAGCCACACTAAACAGAGGAGCAAAGGCCTGAGAAACAGAGCATCTCAAAGCAGGGAGACGCCCCTCCAGCGGGGCTTCCACACTGGGGTAGTCGCTGCAAGGCTGGAGTTTGGGTGGCCTGCTTGCTTGACAACCTTGCATCTCCCACCTCTACCCACCTCCTTCCCCATCCTCCCGGCTTTTGTCTGGTCTCCTACAGCCTCTGCCAAGCCACTGCCCGTGCTGTCCTCCTCCTCCTCTTCCTGTCCCCTGCCCTCCCCCGTCCCTCCCCGGGGCAATGGCCAGGCCTGGGTCAAAGGCAGGGCTGGCCTTTCCAAGCAAGATTAAACTAATCGGAGAGAAGCAAGTCGGCACCAGCAACAGCAAAACGCGTCCCCTGCTCTGGACCAGGGAGCAGGTGACAAATGGGCACCTTGTTCTTCCTCTGGGTTTTACTTTACCGCTTAGGGAGGCGAGGAGGAATATTTATTAGTGCGGAAATGGGACTTGTCAGAGCCTGTGAACGCCCCCACACATGCCTGCTCTCAAGGAAGAAGAAAGACAAGTTAAGGAATCTAAGACCCTTGTGAGCTATGGAACAGTCTCTCCGGAAATAAAATGTGCATCCAAGCAGGGGCTCCAATCAGACACTTCCAGCAGCTGGAGAGGGAGCTGCTGGAGGAGAGATGAGCCCCACTCCCACCGCCCCCCCAGCCCGGCCTCACTGGGTTCCTTTCAAGGCCTAGCCTTGCACACCTGACCAAGCACCACCAGCCCTGACCGCCCCTGCCACCCGGGGCCAAGTGGGGTCACGTCAGCTGCACATGAGCCAAATCAGCTCCTGGAAGGCTTCCTGCAGGAGGCGCTACCTCAATGGGGATGCTGGGATCTTACACCCCACTCCACACCCCACCCCCACCCTCAGAGCACCTGCGGTCTCAGGACAGGTCAGGCCTGGGCGGCTGCAGCCCTCGTGGCCTCATCCACCGCCCTGCCCTGCTCTGTCCTTTGCAGGAGCTGGTGCCCATCTGGTCGGCACTCACCACCCTCTGACAGGGATCACCCCCCATCTGCCAGGACAGTCCTCGGCCCCATGGAGACAGGAGAAGACGAATAAGACCCTGCCCTGTCCTCACAGGACCTTTCATGCCTGAAGGGAAGTTCAGTGATGAAAACTCACATTTCTGAATCAGTTAACTGGCCAGAAGCATGCTTATGCAATCATCTCATTTCAGATTCCTCACAGCCCCAGGCAAGTTTTCAAATCTCCACTTCACAGAAGAGGAGACTGAGTGTCAGAGAGATACGGGGGTCCCAGCCGGAGCCTGACCCCAAAGCTCCAAGAGCGCAAAGCTCTTCACTCTACCCCCCATGCTGGACCGCAAGACGGCGTGCTCCTGCCGTTTCCAGGATGGGGAGGGGCTTGGTGATCCCTGAGACCCAGCCGTCACCAGTGACCACGGGGTGAGGTCCTCAGATATGAGGAGGCGGGACTTCCTGCCCACAGGAGCTTCTCCCACAACCTGATGTCCTCTCAGAAGACCAGGCAGGGAGAGGGAACAGCACATCCCTGCCTCTGAAAGCTGGGCTAGAAGCAGCGTGGACTGGTGAGGAGGCCTGAACCAGAGTCCAGGGCCGACCGGTTCCTCACCGGTGCTGCCTGGAGTCATCTGCATGCCCTCTGCAAGGGCAAACCCAGGCCACAGCCCTTGGCACGCTCTGTGTGCCCCCGGGCTGGGAAATGCCCGGCTAGAGAGCCTTTCTTGGGAAGAAGAAGAGTACTCAGGCCTAGCTTTTCCTCCTCACCCTCTCTGCTCCTTCCTGACCGCCCAGCCCCCCAGCCAAGCAGTGAGTGACCTTCCCCAAGCTCTGCAGCCAGTGCCCTGGGAGCCTCTTGTGTGGGTCTCTCCTGCCCTCTGGTGGACAGCATGCAACAGTGCAACCACATCCTGGTGCCACCCAAATGCCGAAGTCACCCTTCCTCCCACGGCCTCTCCAACCTTTGTTCTCTTTCCCACGGGATGCTGCACCTGGACCCCACACCAGGGCCAGACTGAAGGGAGTAGGGGGCTCTTCACTCCCGTCCCCCTTACCTCCTCCTATACAGATGCAGACCCCTCCTTTCTGACCCCAGCACCCAGAGCCTGCCTGGCTTAGTGCCCCTGACGCTGGTAGGCCTTTCCTGCACCACGACCCCTTCTCCCCATGATCCCTTGCCTGGACTGCTTCTCTGCCATTTGCCCACCAATCTGGTCTCCTTGTCCACTGAAGACTCTGACCTCTGACCAGTCAAGGGCCGACAGGCCCCGGACAGTCTGTGGCCACGGCTTCAGGGCTCTGCAAGGCGGCCTCTGGACTCTGCCCCTCTAGGTCTGCTGGACTTGCTTCTTGGCCGGCTCAGCCCACCTCGGTTTCATCGACACGGACCTCTGCTTTGCCAGGCACCGTTCGAGGAGCCGCGGGAACCGCAGGGGTCAGTCCACCGGAGGAGGTGGACATGGGTGAAAGCCGTCACGGGAGAGGGCACTGGGCTCTGAGCCCTAGCGGGAGGCTTCGTGAGGGAGGTGACCAGCGTCATGCCAGGAGGGTGAGCAGTTTCTCCTGAGGGCTTCTTAGCCCTGAAGTTACATTATTATCCAAGGTTTACAGGTGACGGAGCCTCGGGGCAGGGGAGCAGCCTGCCCGTATCCCACAGCTCAAGAGCTACGGGAACCTGGTCTTGTGTCCCTTGCACCGTATCCTCTTGCTTCTCTGTGGGGAGGCAGAGCAGGAGCAGACGTGGGGCATGGACATGTGGGCACACTCAGGCGGGCTGAGACAGCTGCGTGGGCGTGGTTTTGGGGGGGACCCACACTTTCAGAACTTTGCAGGTGGCAGGTGAAGATGGCAAGACTAGGGATAGGTGACCAGATGCCCCTCAATAACCCTCTCTCCTTTGTCTATGGTAATGGAACCCTGGGTTTTTAACTTGGTTTTGGTCAGTCTAAATAAAAACTCCATTTCCAAGCCCTCCTTGCCGAGAGCTATGACCACAGGGCTGGGAAGGGGTGGTGTGAGCGGAGCCTATGGAAGCAACGTGTAGGTGATGTTTCTGAAGGGAGGAGATGCCTTCCCTTCCTCTGCTGCCCTTTCACGCCGGCTGGGCTGCAGGTGAGCCGGTGAGATACCTGGGATCACAAACAGGGCGACAGTGTAGGAACAGGAGAGCAAGGACACAGACAACACCTGCATCCCAGACCCCACAGACAACACCTGCCTGTCCCAGCACAACTTGTGGCCAGGCTGCTACTTAAGAAAGAGAAATAAAGATCTCTCATGGGTAAGCCATTGTTATTTGTGGAAGGAGGGATGGAGTCTAAGGCCATGGCAGTGAGGATGAAGAGGGGTGAGGAAGGTCCCAGAGACACTGGGGAGGTGATTCCAGCAGGACTGTGCATCTGGCTGAACGTGGGGTGTGCGGACGGAGCACCAGCATGGCATTCGGTTGATAGCAGAATGGAGGTGTTCGAGACCGTCCTTTTCTATTTCTTTATCATTTCACCTCTACCTCTAACTTCCTCCCCATCCATCTTCTCTTTTCTCCTTTGCCTGGGTCCTAAGTCACTCTGCCAAGACCTCTCCTGTCTCCATCCCTCACATGTGCTTCTCTCGGCTGTAACACCACTTCCAGCCTGCGCCACCTTTGCCTGGCTCACTCACAGCAACTCTATATATAAAACCCTAAACGACCAGTCGACCATTTGACTGGTCGACCATTTGACAGGTTGCTATGGCGCACACTGATCATCAGGGGGCAGACGCTCAACACAGGAGCTGCCCCCTGGTGGTCAGTGCACTCCCACAGTGGGAGCGCCACTCAGCTGACCAACGGGCACCAGATGCTGAGCTCATGGCTGGCAAGCGCAGCTGCAGCAGCATGAGCCTCTCCCGCTTCCACGGCAGCTCTACCACGTGGCTACGCAGGTGCAACAGGGCCAGGATGAGTGGGAGCAGTGCCCAGTCCCGAGCTCGGGCTCCTCCCCAGCCACCTGCTGCTTTGCGCATTACTACATCCCTTGGGGGGTGTCGGACTGCAGTAGGGATCTGGCTGAAACCAGCAGTCCAACATCCCCCAAGGGGTCCTGGATTGCGAGAGGGCGCAGGCCAGGCTGAGGGACCCCAACAGTGCACAAATCCGTGCACCGGGCCTCTAATCTTTCATAGACTAATGCAAACAGCACCTCCTCCAGGAAACTTCCCTGCCGCCCTGCGCCCTGCTTTCACTGAACCCGGCCCTCCCTTCTGTGTCCCGGGACCTCTCGGTGCTGCAAGCATTTGCTTCCTGGTCCATTTCCCTCACTTAGCCAGGAGCTCTGTGGGAACAGAGACCATATTCATCTTTGCATTCTCACTGCCTGGTATAGTGCCTGGCATGAGATGGGTCTCCAAGAAACGCTATTTTACAGGGTTTTCCTTTACCCATGTTCCCCCAAACCACCTCTGGCTCCCCACTACCATTTGCCCTCAGCAGGGTCCACCTTTGAATTGCATCCCTTGGACGAAACAGAAGCAAACCAAGCCGGCCCAGGGGGCAGCTCCCTGCAGCCCCCCTCACAGGGTCTGACTCAGAACTGCCACTATCAAAAGGTGTCTGGCTTCTATCGCCTTCCTCCCCATCCGGGCAGAAAGCACCTGAAGCCGGCTTTCTCAAAGATGTTTAACTTGAAATCCTCCAGACCTTAAATTTTAGGTCTCCATTTCAGAAACGATTCAGCCTTAGATGAAAGGAGGCAAATGTCGCTATTTTTATGGAGAGGAAGTTATGAAACACCATGGACGTCAAATCTCCATATAACTTTCCTCCTAATGCAGCAAAATGATACCTTTATCGCCATTCAATCACAGGCTCACCAAGTGCTGCCGGGAGATGGGGCCGGTCACGGGATGTTTCTGGCGTCCCCTCATGCCAATCCAGGCTCAGCCTCGCTGTTGTGAATACGTAAAAGGTTCCTCGGTGTCACTCCCCACCATCATCAGCCACAAAAGATATTTCCTGCCTGCCTGTTATATGCAGGGTGCTTTGTGAGATGCAGGGAAGGAAAACTTGAAATTTCCCAAAGATTTTGAAAAGGGGCACAGCTATACTTTAGACGTAAGTTACCTGCCTCTGAAATGAGTCTCAGAGTCATTTGTAAAAGGAGACCAATGCCGTAGCTTTTATGAAGGAAAATGGCCCAGACCAACACGCACTGTCAGATTGCTCTGCGTGCAATTTTTGCCGAATGCAGGAAAATGATGCCATCATAATTATTCAACTGCACGGCAACGGCGTTGGAACAGAAAGTCTAAACCTCGGGCGGTGTGCCTCCCTCCCGCTCCTGCAGCCCTTGCTCCTGCTGTCCCCCCCCCCCCGCCCCCATCCACCACCACCACCACCCCCCCCTGCCAAAGCGATGGGCAAAACGTGTCCACAACCCCATTCTGCGTTTGGGATCTAGAAATGTTTGGAGTCAAGGTCTGCACTTCTGATAAGGACTCCCTCGCTCCAAAATGAGTCACACGGAGAATTTAAACAAATGCAGTGGTTTGGGGGAGAAAAAGGCAGAGCTCTCCGAACACAAAATCGCCGCATGCTTTTTTTCAATGAGTTCCGGGAAATGATAGCAACGTCATTGTCCTACAAACGTTCACTGAGTGGCCGGGTGATGGGAAGCCTTTATCGGGCATTTCTGAGCATTTCTTAACATCTCTTTCCACAGTCAAATCATTGAGCATCATTGTCAGCAAAATATTAACATTTCCATGATTTTGCTCATTTGTGCAAGAGAACTTAAAGGCACATTCCTCAGCGTTTTGAATGTTGGAGTTTTGTATATTTGACATACACCATTTCTGTATCAAATGCCTATGGGCCAGTTTTGCTTATTGCAGAGAAAGGAGGCCTCTATTTCTGTCTAGAATGCGGAGCCGGAGACAGACCAATGGAAGCCATGCTGTGCTATGCGCAGCACACGGCCCTGGCACACCTGGGGGGACAATGGGAGCAAAGGGGTCTATACATTTTCCTTCTGCTGACTCTGCCTTGGAAGTGCCCTTCCCCCCCCCCCCCCAAGAGAAGTCTACTTCTTAAGTAATGCTATGTGACATTGTGGAATGGGTACTCCCCCTGTTGCATACAGGTGGGCACCCAGATGGGAGCTCCCTGTGGTGACTCTTATAGGACTACCGTGTGCCATGCAGAGCCGGTAGGCAGCAATCATTGGGGAGAAAACCCAGGTGCCCATCTCCCGATCTGCTACATTCTTATAACTTCACAATACTTGCACACAGATGATAGTGCACATGCAACCATATTAGATTCTCCAGAGAAACAGAACCAACAGAGATATATACATGTATATAGACATAGATACAGGTAGATGATATAGATAGAGATGATAGAGATAGAGATGGAGATGGAGATGGAGATGGAGATGGAGATGGAGATGGAGATGGAGATGGGGGTGGGGGTGGGGGTGGGGGTGGGGGTGGAGGTGGAGGTGGGGGTGGGGGTGGGGGTGGAGGTGGAGGTGGAGATAGAAATAGAGAGAGAGAGGAAGAGAGATGTATAGGTATAGGTGTAGGTATAGGTGTAGGTGTAGGTAGATATAGGTATAGGTATAGGTATGGGTATGGGTGTGGGTGTGGGTGTGGGTGTGGGTGTGGGTGTGGGTGTGGGTGTAGGTGTGAGTGTGGGTGTGGGTGTGGGTGTAGGTCTAGGTGTAGGTGTAGGTGTAGGTGTAGAGATGTATTACAAAGATTGATCCATACAATCATGGACACTAAGAAGACCAAGATCTGCAGTCAGCATAGTGCAGACCCAGGAGCTCCACTGGTGTGTTCCAGTCCAAAAGCCAGCAGCTCTAGACCCAGTTCCAGTCTGAAGGCAGAAAAAGATGAATGTCCCAGCTCACAGGGCCGGACAGAAGTTCCCTCTTACTCAGCCTTTCTGTTCCACTCAGACCTTCAACATATTGGGTGAGGCCCACCCACCTGAGGGAGGGCAGTCTGCTTTGCGCTACCTACCCGCTCAAATGTAATCTCACCCAGAAACGCCTTCCAGCCAAACCCAGAGATAATGTTTAACCAAATATCTGGGCACCCTGGCCTAGTCAAGATGAACCCTAAAATGAACCATCATGATTACAGACATGGCAGCCATCCGTGGATAGCCTAGGGCAGGCTATTTCACACTGCAAGTTCCCCAAGGGGCACACACACGCCAGGGACTCGTAGTTAGCTTTTCGAATACTCTCTTGGAAACCCCCCCATTCAAAGGACAGCTACTTACAAGCATTCCAACCAACTTAAGTTCTGATCAACACCACCACTTTTGTTAACTAGTATAATGGATGTTAGAAAATATTTTTATTGCCAAGATAAATGCTATTCAAGATGTATGAACTGGCTGAACACAGACCACAGGCATTCTACCCATGTGTGAATGGAGTGCAAGGATCCACCTGGCCACTGGCCTGTGCCCTGGGGAATACACCCAGGCTTTATGATTCCCTCGTGCTTATAGAGGTTTGTCACCTGGTCCCAGCTGGGAAGTTAGCTGAATCCTCTGCTCAAGCAGCCTCATCTACCCCAGTCAGTGTGCAAAGGCCTTAGAATGCCCACTGGACAGGGAGCAGGGTCACCATGGAGCTGGCAGTAGTGAGTTTTATCGTCCTTTTGTGCCTGTTGGCTAATAAACACGTGTGCATGTAATGGAATTCGGCCTGAGACTTACTCTCTGATACATATGACCAGGTACGAGGTTTAGGAGGGGGTTGGGGAGAAACTTATCTCTAAGCAATAGAAGTGACTGATATGAACCAAAAAGAACCTAAAATAGTGATGACCTAAACTGGCGTGGGCACGTTTGCAACACCATTAATTCAGCGCTCTTTCTCGGAAGCCATCCTACTCACTTTGCCCATCCTGTTGCACTCTCCTCCTAAAATGAAGAAAATCAGGATTCAGAATCACTTGGACACCCTATAATACGGACTGCGGTCATCAAGGTGAAATCTCACAGAGGTAGGTGTGACGTCTCATATTCAAGTTTACAAACTGTCCACTGCAAAATTACTGGATGGGTTGGGAGATGAGGATTACTTCATAATCCGAGGATGGTGACTTAATAGAAGTTTACAGAGTCAACAGCGAGAATGCTGGGGAAACTACCACGTGCTTGTAGATGACATCAAGGGAAAGAGCAATTTCACCGCCTTCTTCCCTGGCCAAACCACATCTGGAATACGGGGATAAAATCTGGGTACCGTATTTTAAAAGTCACTTTGACAAATGAGAATATACCCAGAGGGGAGTGACCAGGAGGATAAGGAGTATTAAAATTATAAATCCCGTTTTAAAAAGAACGTATGAGATTTATCCTGGAGAAGAAACAACAAAGGGAAGAGGGATTTAAACATCAAATAGCTGAAGGCTTGTTATGAAGAGTGTTTTGTAGACGAGGGGGTAGAAGACAGCTTTTGCCTAGGTAGAAGAGCGAGCTGGAAGGAGCTGGGGGAGTGCAGGAGGTATGGTCGCCATCATCATCATCACTATCACCTTCCCCATTCTACAGCTGAGGCTACTAGGACTGAGAAACAATAACTAACCCCACAGCATGTTGCTCATTGAGAAAGCCATTTCCAACACTACCATTCTGTTCTTTTCATTTATGCTAGAAGCAATCTCCTTTATCCCTCACTGGAGTGGAGGGAAGGGGAGTCAGGGGTCCCCCCTGAGGTCTCTCTTTGCTGCTTGTTTCTTTTAGCAATTTATACCATCATGAGCTTGGATATTAGACAGACTCTTTGGGCCCAAGCCCCAGATCTACCACTCATATGAGTTAGGGCCAGGTCTTTGGCCCCTCTAGTCCTTAGCGACTCGCCTGTGAGACAAAGTTAATGAGCATGAACTTCTCATGAAGTTTATTTGTGGACGGGCTGGGCGAAGGCACCCACAGCACCACTAAGGTAAACACAACAAATGTTAGTTGATGTTTCCACCTTGAACTTGCTGAGCATCCCCCTCCGACCCCCATCAATGTAAGGACAGTGCAAGATGTGGTCCTTACCCACAGAGCTCATGGCCTAGCTGCCAAGGCTTGTTCTTCCAGGAAGCCCACCGCAAACAAGTGACTGAAGGTCCAGAAACGTTTCCGGGAAGTGCTGAGGTCTGGCGGTCTCAAAGGAAACCCATTTCCATTCCAAATACTCAACGTCTAAATATGCCCCACCCCTGAAACTGATCTCCCTGGAAACACCTGCCCTAAAGACTTCCCCCATGCGATTTCCCTTCTCCCACTTTGCAAAGGAAAGGCACATCCACCCCCACCCACCCAGAATCGCACCGCGATGCTGTATTTCCAGATGCATAAACCTCTGGGGACACCAAACAAAAGGAGCAATTTTGAAACATTGGATTGTGTGGTGAGAAAATAAGTGAATCCATTTACTTTTTGCAAGTCATGTAATTTTTCAGCTCTTCGCTTCCTACCAAATAGGACGAGAACCTCATCAACTTGTTAATTGATATAGATTGCTAACAATATTTTTTGATGATAGCTCACAATGCCGTTTTTTGGCTTAAAAACCAGAAGAAGGTTAAAGAATTGAATAATGGGTGGAACAAAACTCCTTCATTTCCATCCTCTCATTTATGTGAACAAAGTTAAGTACTTTCCTCTATAAAAGTAAAAAATTAGTCCAGCCAGTGTGGCTCAGTGGTTGAGCATCAATCTATGAACCAGGAGGTCATGGTTCAATTTCTGGTCAGGGCACATGCCTGGGTTGCAGGCTCGATCCCCAGTGTGGGGTGTGCAGGAGGTAGTCAATCAATGATTCTCTCTCACCATTGACTTTTTCTCTCTCCCTCTCCCTTCCTCTCTGAAATCAATATAAATACATTTAAAAAGAAAATAATAAGAGTGAAATGTATTGAGTCCTGGCTCATTCAAGCAATAATGATACTGGCCCATGGATGCTTGACCTAATGTGTCAGTCCCATCCAACTCATAAAATATTTCCATTTTTAAAGTACTTAACTACTTATTTATCAGTTTCTATAATGTATGAATATATGTCATTTTGGTCAACAGCATACTAATAATAATTGCAAAATAACTCGATCCAGAAGAAATGTGTTCAACATTAAGGGACTTAGGATCATGAGAAATAAAATTTAACTTTATAAACATACTCGCATTTCTGAGAAATAGGAGAGGATGTCAACAGAATACTTTCAAAGAGAAAATATTGCATCAGAATAAAATTGTTTAGGAGGATGTGGTACAGAAAAATGAGTTCAAAGAAAAATGATGTGAAGCTTCAAACTTGTAAAGGAGGAGTTGTATGTGCGTTTTTAAATGAATGATGGTAGGTATCAAATCACTAACATTTTAAAAAGCAATCTAAGTTTATTTTTAAATGAACATATTTCAAATAGGCTGAAAATTATTTCAACTTATTTGGAAGATGTTCCTAAGTGAACTTAAAAATGTGCTACAAGCCCTGGCCAGGTGGCTCAGTTGGTTGGCGTGTTGTCCTGTGCACCAAAAAGTTGCAGGTTCGATTCCCAGTCAGGGCACATGCCTAGGTTGCAGGTCTGATCCCCGGTGGAGGCACATTCAGGAGGCAACTTACAGATGTTTCTCTTTCACACCGATGTCTCTCTCTCTCTCTCTCTCTCTCTCTCTCTCTCTCTCTCTCTCTCTCTCCCCCCCCCCCCCCGCTCCCCCCTTCCTCTTTCCTCACTCTAATTCAATAAACATATCCTCGGGTGAGGATTTTTTTAAATGTGCTACAAGACACAACACTTTTCACAATTCTTTTAAGTAAAAGAAGGTAAAGACCACAGAGGTAAGTGATATGCACCTGTTCCCAAGAGGCTGTCTACAAGTTAACACAGCCCATTCTGGTCCCGGTCCCTTCTCCCTTCTTAAGCAAGAGGCATCATCCCTATTCAGTTGAAAGGAGGGGCTGAGAGATTCAGATTCTAGCAAGATGGGAACTAAAAGAACCTAAACGTTCCTATACATTTTTGGAAAATATAAAAAACATATTCATCGTAGTGTAGCTGAGCTCATGAGAGAGTGAGGAGAAATCAGTGCCCGAAACCTGTGGGACTGAAGCCTGTGAGCCCAGGTAAAGCCTGAACTGCTCAGCCCAGTAACCAGGGGCTGCCTGCGCCCAGGAACAGGAAATGAGACTTTGTATACAGGACAAGGTGAGGAGTTGAAACCAAGATCCCAACATAGAGCCAGAACTCGAAAAGGGATGCAATCTCAATAAACGGTGGATCACAACAATGCCTTCCCGTGCAGGGAGACTGCCAGGAAACTGTCTGTGCCTTCCTCGTTGGTCTGAGAAGTCCACTCTGAGAACCCCAGGCATCAAGGTATGACTCACCGGGTCTGGGAGTTGAAATTACATCACCTGGGGACCTGGGAAGCCCCAAGTAGAAAAATTGACAGGCAGCTGGTTCCCTGGCAAGAGATAACCCAGGAAATCCAGAAAAAGCAATTGTGAAACGACTCTGAAGACACCGGCACTTAATGCACAGATGAAGCTCACAACAAAAATGACAATTCCCAACTAAATGCTCAGGGAAAGTCCCTCCTGAGCAGGAGCCAGCAGGCGAAACAAACACAAGAACTAAAAACCACATTGTCAGAGAGAGGGGGAAATGCTAGAAGCAATGAAACCAGAATATTTAAAATCCTGAGACAGCAAAGAACTCATTAAAAGTATAAAGGCAACACGCACCAGGAGAGAAGAATGAGCTGTTTTTGAAAAGACTTTTAAGGAAAGTCAGGCCCGAGTGATGCCCTCTGCCTGGCCTCTGCAGGACCCCCAGTCAGACAGGACCCCAGAGGGTCTAGGCAATGTCTAGCCAGGCCAGGCCAGTCACTGCGAGCCCGTCTGTGCCACGTGGGTGTCGAGGTGCATCGAGGCTGCCCCAGGAGCATGTCCATCACCCTGCACCTTGGAGCGCAGCCCAGTTTCCTCAGATGACCTGCGAGTGTTTCCTCCTGGGTTACCTCTGCTGTTTGCAGAGTTAACAAGAAGAGCCGCTGATTGTTGTTATGCCTTGTTTTTAAGATCAATTGTGGAGCACAAATTAGTTTTCAGCAGAGAGGGCCACAGTGCTGAGCCAGCAAAACACCGAGACTCAGAAACTTCTGCAGTGCAGAGTCTGGGAAGAAAAACGGTGGCCTCACCACACAGCCAGGCAGCAAGGGTTGTGGGGCTCATCTTCAGCCTTTGTTTCCCACAAAAGGACACCGAGGCCCAGGGAAACGCACAGTTGGCCTTGAAGAATGCACGCTTAAACAGCGCGGGTTCTCTTATACAGAGATTTTTCTCAATAAACAGTCTGCCCTTCCCACCCCTAGGTTTCCTCCTACACCTCACACAGCTCCTCAGCCAGCACCAGAGCCAGGCGTTCTGTTATGGAACGCCCCACACAGGTCCTCATTATATATCAACCAGGATGGAAAGGTTATGCTGACTTAACAGAATAACCTAAATCATCTCAAGGTTTAGTTCTTCCTCGTGTTCCACATCCATCCACCGTGGGGTCGCTGAGGGCTCAGTTCTCACTCCGAGAAGCTGGCTGGCTGGCTGAGGCTCGCCATCCAGAGCAATGCTGCTCCCTGAGGCAGCAGGAGAAGCAGGCAAGTCACAGGCCAGCTCTCAAAGGCGCCGCCTGTAAATGACGTGCACCACTTCTGTTTATGTCTCACGGGCCAAAGAAGTCCTAGGTCTAACTTCCAGGGACAGGGAGTGCAATTCTGTCCTGTGCCCCCAGGAGAAAATGGAAGCCCTGCTAAGGTAAGCTGTACCGATGGCCACCACTCCATGCAGCCCATGCCCGTGAAAGACGCCATCTGTGTGCGCAGGAAGGCTCAGCGACAAGCCTGCTGTTTCGTGCATAGTTTGTAAAAACCTCCCCCAGAAAAGAGATGGGGGCATAACCTAAGTGTCCGTTATTGGGAGAATGGATACAAAAATTGTGGTATCCTATATAATAAAAGCCTAATATGCTAAGTGTCCAGTCATCAGGTCTTCCATTCAACCAATCAAAGTGTAATATGCTAATGATATGCTAAGGCCGCTTGCCATAGACCAATTCCAGCATGACAGCAAGGCTGCATCTGGGAATGGCTTGCAGGCATTTCCCCAAACCTGAATAGGATACATTAAATTGATTGTGGCTGCCAGACAGTTAAAGGGCATCTTAAGCTACATGTTATTGCCTCCTACTGGCCAAACACCTGAATAGCCGTAGGCTAATTCCCCCATTCTGACAATGGACTTTGTACCAAACCCTGACCCTTTGAAGTGTATATCTCTGCCTCACCTCAGGACAAGTTGTGTTAATAAAAAGCATGGGGTCCTGGGGATGGAGAGAACCTAAGGCCTTAGACTTAAGATCTTAGTTCTTAGCTCCTTTAGCTAAGCTCCTCTGACCCCCAATGCCTTTCAAAATTATATTTCATCTCCAGGCTCTTTATTAGTCTCTGGATTCCTATGTCATCTATGCACAGCCCCTTCTCCAGATTCCTGAACCCTTCTTGATGCTGAGACAAGAATCCCCAGCAGCCGCTCAACCACTCGCTATGATGTGCACTGACCACCAGGGGGCAGGCAGTTGATCAGTTGACCAATCACTATGATGTGCACTGACCACCAGGGGGCAGATGCTCCAACCAGTAGGTTAGCTTGTTGCTGAAGTCTGGCCAATCAGGACTGAGCAAGACAGGCTGGACATGCCCTGGAGCCCTCCACGGTCCCTCCCCAGTTGGCCAACCTCCCATGTCCCACCCCGGCCTGATCGTGCACCAGTGGGGTCCCTTGGCCTGGCCTGCACCCTCTTGCAATAAGGCTGAGGGGACACCTCCCCGGCCCCCCCCCCCCCCGAGTACATGAATTTCATGCACCGGGCCTCTAGTATTCATATAATGAAATATTTTTCAACAATTTAAATAAAAAACTCAAACTATAAGCATCAACCTAGATAAAGCTCAAAAAGATAACATTGTCCTGGCTGGTTTGGCTCAGTGGATAGCACGTCAGCCTGCAGACTGAAGGGCCCTGGGTTCAATTCCCATCAAGGGCACATGCCCGGGTTGTGGGCTTGATCCCCAATAGGGGTCGTGCAGGAGGCAGCCGATCGATGATACTCTCTCATCATTTATGTCTTTATCTCTCCCTCTCCCTTCCTCTCTGAATCAATAAAAATATATTTTAAAAAAATAACATTGATTGAGAAGGGCAAATTGCAGAGTACAAAGTGATGTGATTTGTATAAATGTTTAACCATAGACAGCATTATTGTACACTGTTAGTGGAAGTATATGTAACTTGAGTCGAACAAGCAGGGCCCATGGGTGTAATCAGAAAGCAACTGCATTGTCGCCTATTAATGTTCCTTTATTTTCATTTTGTGTGACATGTTTTCCCCCCCTAACCCAGCATGAAACATAGGCGGTTCTAATCACTAAATAATGTCCTCTACTCAATAAATAATGTCTATCTAGTGTAATCATCACAACTTTCCACGCTGTTCAGTCACTGCTTTTATCACTCAGCGACTGCCATTGTTCCCATGACTAATGCCACATAATAACCCACCCAGAGCGCAGTGGCACATGGAAATACAGAAGCACCTATTTCTAGCTCGTGAGTCTGGCGGCTCTGCTGACCTCAGTCGGGCGTGCTCCAGGCCACCAGCTCTGTTCAGGGCTGTTCTGTGTCTTTCCTTCTTTAGGAAACACACCCTCTGCCTGGGTCACGTTCTCCTGGTGACAACAGAAGTGGGAGAGGAAAGTCCTCAAAGCGAGCATTGGGATGCTTTATTCACATGACATCGGCTGACATCCCACTGGCAAGTCACATGGCCTCACCCAACACCAATGGGGAGATAGACTCTACCACCGTGAGAGGAGGCAGAGGGAATATTTACAGAATCAAAAACCTCTCTTCTGCTGTGTAACTCAGGCCAGCTGCAGTGCAGCCATCCAGTGGGGAATGAGGCCAGCCTCTTCCCTCTCTCCCTCCCTCCCTGTGCCCCCTCGGCCACCTTGTCAACCCTGGTCTCTGACCTCTCCAGCCCTGAGGGAGGGAAGGAAGAGAGAAAGGGCAGGAGATTCATGCTGGCATCACAGCCTCCGAGCCAGGAGGAGCTTCAAGGCCACTCTCATGAGCACGCCCATGGGTTCTCTTGAGGGACCTTCAGAGTTCTAGGTGGCGGCTTCAGGTTTGGGGGAGGGGGTGG
Source organism: Myotis myotis (assembly GCF_014108235.1). Lineage (NCBI taxonomy): Eukaryota > Metazoa > Chordata > Mammalia > Chiroptera > Vespertilionidae > Myotis > Myotis myotis. Next base: position 60,904,416 of record NW_023416315.1, read on the forward strand.
TGCACGAGGCTCAGAGCTCACTAACAGCAGCTGCTGCCTCCATCCTCCTAGAACAGCCGTGGGCAATCTACGGCCCGTGGGCCAGATCCAGCCCGTTTGAAATGAATAAAACTATTGAAAAAACAGCCCGTACCCTTTTATGTAATGATGTTTACTTTGAATTTATATTAGTTCACACAAACACTCCATCCATGCTTTTGTTCCGGCCCTCCGGTCCAGTTTAAGAACCCATTGTGGCCCTCGAGTCAAAAAGTTTGCCTACCCCTGTCCTAGAATCTCGAATCTCTGCCTCATTTAGACTCTCCTGAGGATGAGGGGCCAAGGGCCTGCAGCTGGTTTTCCTTTGCAAATCCTCCTCCATGGCTTCACGCCTGATCGTTGTCTGGGCACCTCGGCTGAAACTGCCACTTTACCTGCCGTATTGTTGCACAAACCTGTGTCGCAATCGGATGAAAACATAGGTGAGAAGGAAACGCACCAACTTCAGGCTGGTTGCTACACCCCTGGGGAGGGGAGGGGAAAGCAGGGGGCAGGGAGACAGAGGGGGGCTGGGATGGTGACATGTATATGTCACCTTGGCGAGGCCATGAGACCCAGATACTCTGTCAAACATTATTCTAGATGTTTCTGTAAAGCTCTTTTTAGATGAGATTCGTGCTAAATCAGTAGACGTCAAGGAAAAGCAGATGGCCCTCTGCCCTGTGGTGGGCCTCAACCAATCAGTTGAGGACCTTAATAGAAAAAGACTGACCTCCCCCCAGGGAAGAGGGAAGTCTGCAGGAAACGGCCTTTGGGTTGGAACGGCAGCATTGGCCCTCCCGTGGGTCCCCAGCCTGCTGGCTAACGATTTGGGGCTTGCTAAACCGCCACAATGGCAGAAGCCAATGTCTTAAAAGAAATAAATCAACACACATATGCCTCCTGTTCTCCCTGTTTCTCCGGAGAAGGCTGACTGCTACGAGGCCTTCTCTGCAGATGGGCAACGTGGGACGCGATGAGCATCAGAGCCGAGGGAAAGTTTTCGCTTCTGTTTTCTTTTTCTTTGAAAACCTGCCTGGGCAGTTCCTGCCTTTTGCCGCAGTATATTTTATCTCTGGGGCAGGTTGTGTTGCTTTTGGCCAAAGGCTGCAAGACAAATGCATTCCTGGAAACTACAGTGTAAATCCGATTGTCAGAGAGCACGCTGTGCTTTCCCAGGGAAACAGTGTCACACGGGACAATAACAGGAGGAGTGATGCCCTGCGCTTGTCTGGAGCCCTGAGAGGCTGTCAGGGGCACCGCTGCACTTGGTCCTGGCAGGCGGGCCGTTTGTGCTCTTGATGGCACAGATGAGGACATTGAAGCTCAGAGACCACTTTGCTCAGGGTCACAGTGATCAATAGTGACTGAGCCGGGATTCGATCCTAGGTCAGTGGCCTTGCCAATGTCTCCTTAACCAGGTTAGGTCTCAGCTTCAACGGAGACATACACACAGTGAGAAGCTCATCTAATGCAGAGACGCCAGAGCTCAAGCCTCCACGATTACTTAAAACTGTAAAATTTTGCTCTTAAGTCACATAAAACAGGCAAATGAGAACATTGATCACTCGAGAAACCCCTTAACTATGAAGGCAGACATATAACACATGAATAATCATCACTACCCACCCTCAAAGCTACTTACCAAAAGCTACTGTGCTTCCGTCCACGTAGGTCCTTCACGAGCAATCATTCCCTCCACCAAAGGAGATGCGAAATCGCACCAGGGACCTCCTGCCTCTGTGTGTTTTCCAGTCCCCTTTTCATGCTTTGATCTTCCTGAAAACAAATTAAACTTCATTAATGGTGTGGCTTGTGTCTGTCCAGCTTGGGGGTGGGGACCAGCAGGGGCTGACTTGGTCAGATCAGGGCTGAGCTATAAGCACCATGTAGGAGAGGAAGAGAAGACTTGGGTGGGTGGAGCTGGGTACCGGGGAAGGTCAGACAGGCCCCTCCCAGCTGGGCTGGGGGTGCCGAAGGAGCCCCCCCTCGGAGCCCCATGCCTCCACCTCTGAGACTGCTTTCAGGCCGCCAGGCCATCTCTGAAGCCTCAGTCTGCTCTGCCGACCGTGGGACCTGCCTGGCTTCCTCTGCGGGCACCTCCAGCGCCTCTGCTGTGGCCCTTTGCCATCTCTGAAGATTCAGCCAGGCCTCAAGCTCCAGGGTGACCTGTCCCTGGAGGGCTAGAGAAAAAGGAACCCTCGGGGGCACCGCATTGCTCAGCCTTGCCCGCGCCTTGCTGTTCCTTCTCCCGCTGCCCACTCCCCTCTGCAGGCATCACTCCCATTACTGGTTCCTGCTCCGTCTCCGTGTGAAAGAAGCGGCTGTGGTAACCAGCTGGGCCCTCTGGTCCCCCCACACTTGGGGTTTGGGCCTCTCCCTGCCCACTCCAACTCATCCGTGTTCCTGCCCTTGGGGCTGCCCCGGCGCTCTGCCCCCAGCTCTGGGTGCCCCTCCTGAAGCTGACTGCCGAGGGTGACAACCCATCAGCACCCACTCAGGCCACGGGGCACACCTCTGTGTGCTCCCTCCAATCCCGCTGCCCTGTGACACCACAGGGGGGCAGAGTCCAGGGTAAGGCTTGGAGCCTCTGTCCCACACATTGGACTCTCAGGGCACCTCCGACCCCAATGCCGGAGCAGTGACTCAGGAAAGCAGCAGGAAAAGAGGATGAAGGGCCTCAGTGGCAGGAGCCACGGAAGACTAAAACGCAAACACCTAGAAATTACATTTAAACCACAGCCCCCGACCCAAGGCCAATGGCAAAGGGAGCAGAACAGCCTGGTCCCTCAAGCAGCCTTGGGTTTTGGTCCTGAAGATCCACATGACTCTCACGCACGTGGCCACATGGAAGTGGGAACACCGTTCCCGTGAAGAGGGCCACCTGTGTGACTTCCTCAGCCCCCGGGCTGGCAGGGTTAATTCCCCCGGGCCTGGAGTGTGCTGATCTGAGCCTGGGAAATCAGGACTGTGCACAGGACGACCCCGTCAAGGCACGAAGCACACTGAGTGATAGAGCTGCTGTGTAACAAAGTCCCGAGGAGTTTGGGGTGGTCCATGCCAGCTTGTGCTTGGGTAGCCATGACCCTGATGGTCTGCATCTGGCCTCAGTGAGCCCCGGAGGCTGCCCTGAGGATGGTTGTACAGCGAGAGCCCTTTGGGGGCTCTGAAGGACTCTGTGCAGGTATGGGTGGCTCCTGATTGGAGAGAGCACATCCTGCCTCAGCCCCGAGCTGGGGAGGCAATAGCAGCTCAGACTTGGCCCTCCAGACCCTTTGTGCTGAGCGGCCTTGGGCTGGGATGAGGCCTCTATGCTGATGTTGTTGCTGTGCTGTAATAAAGGGTAGATTTGGAAACATCATAATTTGGGACCTCTGACCCTCCTTTAGTAACTAAAGCTGATTAGCTGCATCCCCACTGTTATGGGTAAAAGTATGTTCATTCAAAATTTATGAGTTGAAGTCCTAAACCCCCAGCACCACAGATGTGACTTTATTATACATAGGATCCGTCAGGGTGGGTGTAACTAGTTAAAATGAGGTCATGCCAGAGTAGCCTGGGCCCTAATCCAGGACTGATCTATATATATATCTAAGTGACCGAACAACTGGTCAACCAGTCACTATGACATGCACTGACCACCAGGGGGCAGATGCTCAACACAGGGAGCTGCCCCCTGGTGGTCAGTGCGCTCCCACAGGGAGCTGGCCTCATGGCTGGCAAGCGAAGCAGCAGTGACAGGAGCCTCTCCCACCTCTGCTGCAGGCGGGCGGTGTGGGGCGAGGGTTCCCAGACTGTGAGAGCCCTGGACTGTTAGAGGGATGTCTGACTGCCAGCTTAGGCCCGATCCCCGGGGGGGGGGGGGGGGGGGTCAGGCCTAAGCCAGCAGGCAGACATCCCCTGAGGCGTCCCGGACTGCGAGAGGGTGCAAACCAGGCTGTGGGGACCCCCACACACACCCCCCCGTGCACAAATCTCGTGCACCAGGCCTCTAGTATCATTATAAAAGTGGAAATGTGAAGACAGCAGAACACCGTGTGGAGACTGGAGCTATGTTGCCCCCAACCACGGAGCTACCAAAAGCTGGGAGAACGGCCAGGAAAAGGTCCTTCCCAGAGCCTTCAGAGGGAGGAGGCCCCTCATCTTGACCTCAGACTTCTGGCCTCCAAATAACTGTCTCCTATTTAAGCCACCCATGTGTGATATTGGTTATGGCAGCCACTGCAAACAGGTGCACCCACAGAAGGCTTTACTCTCTCCCTCTCCCATCTGATCTAAAACAAATGCTGGCGACTACGCGGGCGCCCCTCCTTCTTTGTTCTCCATATGGGACCCTATGACTTTACCTGTCTTCTCCTCAGGCAACTGTGATCTCTTTGGCATAAGCGTTGCTACCTACTCTCAGGGCACGAGGAATTTGCCCATAGGGTGGGGGAGTGTTTGCACGCAGCCATGCATACTCCGCTCTCCCCACAAGACCTGCGGGCCAGGCTCAGAATCCGTCTCAGACAAGGCAGGGGCCTTAGCAGTCAGGTGTCCATGCCTTGAAATTTACGGGTAAGTAAGATGAGGACAAGAAAACGGGATAATTTTTTGAGGGCTGCACATCTAGCGCATTAGTATGCTGGTGATGATAACAGCCCAGGGATTCTGCTGCTCCACCCAGTGCTGCTCAGCCTCGGGTTTCTCCTCCAGGGTGATTTTTGTCGCCAGCTGCCCTGAAGTGTGTCTGTCTTGCTCATTAGAAGTTAATTGCGTTTAGAAGAGGGACTTTGATTGAGTCATCTCTGTAAACCCTGCAAGTCCTTCAGTGTGTCGGTGTTGAACAAATGTTTTGATTGGATCAACTGGAATGTCTCTTTCTGTTCAAAGCTAGCAGATCTCAAAGGGAATAAGATGCCACGCCAGTGTTTCTCAAAGTGTACCCAGGGGACCCCTTGCACAGGCAGCACTGCTGACTTACTTTAAAGTGAAGCATCACCAGCTTCCACTGCAGACCACACACGAGAATCTCTGGGGCTGAGGCCCAGAAAGCAGGCCCCAGATGACGCTTAATCCCCGTGAAAGCTGCAGTTCTCAGCGTTGGCGGCACGGAGGAGTCACCCACCTGGAGAGCTTGAAAAAAATACAGAAGCCTGGGTCCCCCCCAAGAGCCTTATTTTTTACTTTTTTATCCTCACCTGAGGATATTTTTTTTTCATCGATTTTCAGAGGGAGTAGAATGGGGGGTGGGGGAGAGATAAAGAGAGAGAGGAAGAGAGAGAGAAACATCAATGTGGGAGAGACACATTGATTGGTTGCCTCCCACCCAGACCAGGGCCAGGATCAAACCTGCAGCCCAGGTGCGTGCCCTTGACAGAATCGAGCCTGCCACCCTTTGGTGGTCAGGCCAGCACTCTTACCACTGAGCCACACCAACCAGGGCCCCAAGAGTCTAATTTAATCGGTCTGAGTGCAGCCTAGGCCTGGAGCTTTTCAGTAATTCACAGGTGACCCTCTGTGCAGGCAGGATCGAAACCACGGCACTAAAGCTTTGAGAGATTTGAGCATCCTGTGTTCAGAATCAGGTAATTACTTGTCCGTTTGCCTAGGACTTCCCCAGCTGTAAAACTCAAGTTCCTGCCCTGGCCAGTGGGGCTCAGTTGGTTGAGCATTGTCCCTGGCACCGAGAGGTCAACCGTTGGATTACCTGTCAGGGCACATGCTCTTGTTGCGGGCTCAGTCCCCAGTAGAGGGCATGCAGGAGGCAGCCGACTGATGTCTCTCATCCTCACCCTCATCCTCTCTCTCTCTCTAAAAAATCAATAAAAACATATTTTTTAAATTAAAAAAAAAAAAACACCTCAAATTTCATACCCAAAGAATACTGGGAATACTGGGACTGTTGGTCACCCCAGTAAAGACTTGCATCTCTTTGCAGTTAAAGATCAAGGGGCACAGATATGCTGTGTTAGGAATGAAGCAAAGGACTGAGCCCAAAGCTTTCCCAGTGAGGAGCCCCCCAACCCTCTCCAGCTCCGGCTTCCTCCAGTTCCTCCACTGAGAAGGCTCAGGAGAATGGCCTTGTCCCTGTGGGGTGGTGGCTGCCCCCACAGCCCCAGCCCTGATTTCCTGCTAATTCAGAAAGCATTTCCACAGTGGCCCAAAGTTTCTGTTTCCTGTCCCCTCCCAGTCTATTTTTAGGTGCAGGGAACATTTCCTGCTCGGCTGCCCCACCCACCTGATGCCTCTCCCAGCCTCTGACATTCCACAGGGTGGGCCTGCACCATGAAGCAGCTGATCCCTGGGGTCCGGCCCTGCTGTCCAGGGGAGCAGTGTCACCCAGCAGCCTCACGGCCAGCTCCAGCTTGGTGGGGTCCCTCTAGGCTAGAGGGCTTCATTTTTGTTTACCTTACAAGCTTTAGGATAGTATTTTCCCATTTCTATTGTGTTAGGCCTGGCTGTACCAAAATCCGTATATCCTAAGGTGGAAAGTCCCACGTGATGGTGAACTGGCCAGCTCAGCTGCCGACACCTGGGTGGACAGCCAAGTTCCAGGTCAAAAGGCCTGTCCTTTGCCTGTTTTACAAGCACCTCCTGTGTGTTAGGCACTGTGCTTGTCTCATCAGGCCTCACAGCAATCTCATGAGGCGGTGAGAATCTATTTCCAAGGTGAGGCACCTGAAGCTCAGAGAGGGACATGCCCTACCCCAAGGTCACACAGTGGCAGAGTTGTCGCCAAACCCCACTGACTGGTTGGAAGTCTGTATGTCTGCATTTCTAAACCTTTTTTTTAATTATTATTATTATTATTGCCCTTCTAAGAAGCTGTATTAGACATTTTCCCCCTAATCGCTCCTTCCCCTGTGAAGTTTTAACTTCAGAACGACCGGTCACTATGATGCACACTGACCACCAGGGGGAAGACGCTCATGCAGGAGCTGCCCCCTGATGGTCAGTGCATTCCCATAGGGAGAGCACCGCTAGAAGCCCTGAGCTGGGCTCACAGCTGGCAAGTGCAGCAGTGGTGGTGGGAGACTCCCACTTCCGCGGGAGCACTAAGGATGTCCGATTGCTGGCTCGCTCCCCATGGAGAGCAGGCCTAAGTCATCAGTTGGACATCCCCCAAGGGCTCCTAAACTGTGAGAGGGCGCAGGCCGGGCTGAGGGACCCCCTGAGTGCATGGATTTTGTGCACCTGGCCTCTAGTTGTACATAAAAAGAGTGAGATCTTTTTCATTCTTCAAGAGCAACTTCATCCCCTTGCGGGTGATATCACTCCTGTTAAGAATGTCAGCAGGAACAGGGGGATGGGAGCATGAGTTTGTGTGTGGGGGGGAGGTTGGGGGTTAATGGGGGGGATGTGGACACATTTGTAATACCTTAAGTAATAATAAAAAAAGAGAGAGAGAGAAATACAGGATGATGTAAACTTGAAAAAATGTTATTGAACTTGGTATAGTTCAAAATTAATTAAAATGAAATAATGTAAAAAAAAAAAAAAAGAATGTCAGCAGGGCCCTGGGAAGCTGACTCAGTGGGTTGGAGCATTGTCCTGTGCACCAAAAGGTCACCGGTTCAATTCCTGGTCAGGACACATGCCCAGGTTTTGATTTTGATCCCCAGTTGGGGCATATATGGGTAGTAACCAATTGATATTTCTCCCTCACGTCTCTCTCTCTCTCTCTCTCTCTCTCTCTCTCTCTCTCTCTCTCTCTCAAATCAATAAAAACATATTTTAAAAATAAATAAAATAAAATAATAAAGAATGCCAACAGTGGCCCTGGCCTTGGTGGCTCAGTTGGTTGGAGCATCGCCCCATACACTGAAAGGTCTCAGTTTGATTCCCAGTCAGGGTGTATATGGGATGCAACTGATTGATGTCTCCACCCTGCCCCCCCCCACCCCCGCCTCTCTTTCTAAAAAATAAAACGAAATACATTTTTTAAGAAGAATGCCAACAGGCTGTGAGGTCTGACTGATTTTTTGTTCTCTTTGCTTTGCATGCAGGTGAAGAGGAAGATGGGTAAAACCATACAGAAGTTTCTTCCAAGCTAATGTTCCCAGGACTCTCGTGTGGAGGGGGAGGCGGCTCCCAAGAAGAGCTCTGTGGCCAACACGCTTGGGAAATGCTGAGCGCGACACCGCTCCGCCTCCTGGAACGTCATCCTGGAACGTCATCTCGGCAAAATCTGAGTAGCTACTTAACAAAAAAACAAAAATCTTTATTTAGATACACCAATATACCTTCGTTTAAGTTGACCACGAATTAACGTCTCTTCTCTCTTGCACTGTCTCTCCCTGCATTTGAAACTAGCGTTTATGCATTCATGTTTGTAAATCACTTTGAATTCCTGTTTACAGAACATACTTGTGGAAACGCGGCCACAGGTACAGAGTCGCTTTACCTCAAGAAGTGAGTCTTTCTGGTGATGTTGGCCAAGAAGGTGAGTAAACAGCTCTGCCATTCAATCAAGCCGGCCGGCCAGACTGCAGGGTCCTGACCAGCAGAGCCCACAGCGCAGACTCGGCCTCTGTGCTGTACTCCAGCCGGCGCAGGCAGCAGGAAGACCTTAAGATCGATCATTAAACCGTGTTTATTTAACACATAGGTATGGCCGCTTACTCGTGTCAGAGAACAACCACCAGCACAGTACATGTGCAGGCCGAGCCTCCCCGTCCGGGGCCACGAGCAGAGGTTTCCTCTGAGAGGCAGGTGCTGGCTGCCCCCACAGCCACCGTCCCGAGGCCACCAGCACACCCTGAAACCCACGGCCTCCCCCACTGTCCAATCCCAGCCACGCTCTGGAGAACGGGTTCCGAGCCTGGCTTTGCAGTAGCTTTATAGAAGTCTGACTCCTGGGTCCAACCCGACCCATGAAGTAAAATCTCAGAGCACCAGCATGAAGATGTTACGCAGATGAGTCTGGTAAGACCATGTTTGTGTATCATTGAACTGTTAAATCTTGAATGTCCCACCACCCCATGCCAGACCCTTCTAGGACCACAGCTTTGGGAGACACACACACACCTGCTACAGCCTCCTGGGAGCATTTATCCCGAAGTAGCCACTTGAGGGCAGTGAGTGTTCTATTCAGCTTTTTGCACCCCGTGTCTAGCTCAATGCCGGGCCTGTGCTGAGCAGTTGGTAAGTGCTTGTGGCGCCAGTGACCAAACGCACAAGTGAACGAAGGTCCCATCGCATGAGCAGGGCAGAGGCAGCAACCCACCTGGAAAGGGAGAGGGTCAGTGGTTAAAGCCAGACAGCACCGCACAGCACGCCGCCACTAGTCCCATGTTGCCTTTCATTGTTCAGGAAACCTGCACTGTGGGGTTTGTTCGTCTCCCTGTTTGTTTTTAAAGCCTTATTAGGAACAATAAGGCAGTTGTGAATTGCATGGAGCAGAAATATCTCAACCCAGTGACATCCCCACCTCCACCAGGCCCCCCCTCCCCCCCCCCAGCCACACCAGTCCTGGCAGGGCTGGGGATGTTCCACAGTCAGCCACCTGATTGGGGGCGGCTGCACACCGTGTCACGCTGCTGCTGCATTCATGGAGGCCCGCAATCTACCAAGTCCTTTTACAGCCCCTCTTATCATCCATCTCACCCTCACACTCCCTGGGAGGCAGGCAGCTTTGGCGGCGTCACCCATTTGTGCTTGAAAAGTTGAGGACCCCAAGGAGAAACGGCCGGCCTTGGGTGCAAGGTGGGAGGAGAGGGTGTCAGGAGGTGCAGCAATGAGGCTGAGGGCAACAGAGACAAGAAAAGAAGAGAGGGAGACAGGACACTCGCAAAGAGAATGTGCCCAAACCCAGCCTTGGTGAGACGCCCGGTCACCTGCCCCCTCGGCCACCAGGTGGCAGGCCCTCACCACGGTGCCCAGGAGCAGCACCCAGAGGCGGCCTTGGGCAGAGATGGAGGGAAAAGGATGGGAAGGGGCTGAAGAGAACACACACCCCACACATCACACCACACACATCACTCACACACAAACAACACACCATCACAACATGCATCATACACAACACACACACCACCTTCCACACACATAACACATACACACATATCACACACCACACATGTCACACCACAAACAGCACACACACACACCACACACATGGCATACACACACCACACTCACACACCATGCCTCACACCATTGTGGTAGCTGCTAGCATTTCCTTTTTCAGCTTTTCTACCCTCTGCCCCTCCCACTGTCTCCTCAGTATCAACAAATTCCAAACTTCTCTTCTCCATCGCTTCCCAAACACGCCCTTGCCATGCCTTTCTCTCCCACCATCCTCTCCCCAAATGTCAGCATTTTGCTTCGCTCCGCCATCCATTCCTCAGAAGTGAAAATAGAGCCTCCCACCAGCAGGACATTGCTGCTGCGTGAGGGCCTCCTCACTCGCTTTCTCACTGACGGGCTCCGCAGTCCTGCAGGGCAGATGCCAGGGCTGCCCCTTCATAGAGAGGAAGCGAGACTCCTGAGGTTGCGTTCTTGCCCACTCACAGCACTGGAGGCCAGCTCTTCACACTCCTGGGGTGACTTGCCCTGGGCCCCGAGTCCCTCAGCACCTGTCCCTCCCACAGCTGACACCCCCCTTAGCCTCAGCCATTACCCCCTCTCCATCCCCACATGTGATGTCTGCCACTCAGGTCTCCCCAGAGAAAGGCAGAGAGAGGGCAGGCTGCTTCTCCAGAAGTTTCCGCCTTCGGGAAAAGGGGCTCGTGGACAGAGCTAAGTTCCCTGGGGGTGTCAGGGGCAGAGGAGGCTGAGAACACCACTTGAAACTTAACAAACGGCTTCCTGTCTAAGTGTGTCCTGTGTGCTTGTGACTGAGAACAGAGGCCGCGGAAGCAGGTTCCAGAGCACCTTGGCCACACCGCGGGGCAGCGGGGGGCCCTGGGCGGAGGCCTCTGCCAGCTGCAACCGGGGCCACTCCTCCTGCCCAGGCACCCACAGCACCTGCAGGGGCTCCTCTAGGGGACAGTGAGGAGCAGTGATCCAAGCTGAGCATGCCCAGCCGGTGTGGCTCCGTGGCTGAATATCAACCTACGAACCAGGAGGTCACAGTTTGATTCCCGGGCAGGGCACATACCTGGGTTTCAGACTCGGTCCCCAGTAGGGGGTGTGCAGGAGGCAGCCAATCAATGACGAGAGTGAATCATTGATGTTTCTTTCTTTTCCTCTCCCTTTTTCTCTCTGAAATCAATAAAAATATTTTTTAAACGATTGAACAGTGGAGACAGGGACAGGCATAAAATGGGGATAACAGGTACCTCAGACAGTGCAGGTCTCGGGGCTCTGCCCCTCTTAGGCCAAACCCTGCTTTCCAGGAGCCCAGCCCCCAGGGACCTCACACTTCCAACCCCGAGCCCCTTGCAGGGTGAGCCCACTTCAGGGTGGATCTCAGACCTGCAGATGTAGATGGCTGCTCCTTGGGGAGAGCTCTCTCCGGCTCAGCCTCCAGCCCAAGATGTAGGGGGTGCCCCTTCTGGGTGAGCACTCACCCTGGGCACCGCTCATCTCACCCTGGTCTCCTGAGCCCCAGCCCCTCAGCCCCCTTCACCTTCCCAACCTTTCTCCTGCCTTCATCCTCTTACCTCCCCAGAGTCTTAGCATGTCTATTTCCCCATCTGAAAAACAGGGTCACAAATCTCACACAGTTGGTGCAATGACCAAATGAGGTGAAGCTGATGTTTCCAAACCGTTTTTTAGCTACAAAAATCCATTGTTTGCTCTTTTCTAGTCTTTTTCATTTTTAAAATGCAAAGCAGCACAGGTTTGCAGCTCAACTATTGGTGAGACAGCAGGGCTCCCAGGGTCAGGAAGGTGGGCGAGAACAACGACCCTACTGTGTCACCTGCAGGGGGCACTCCTGGGAGTGTGAGAGCCTCCGCGGAACGATCGTCTGAGACGCTCCTATGGTCCTCCACACCCACTGGGCAATGGCCAGTCAGGCCAGAATCGGAATCCACCTGAGCTGAACACGACCCACAGGTGATGGATAAGCAGGATGTGGTATACGTGGCATAGCCATGCCATGTGATTCAGCCTAGGAAAGGGTGTCCTGTCATATACAACACAAGGGCCAGCCTTGAGGACATTCTGCTTTGTGAAATGAGCCAGTTACTGTAAGGCAAATGCTGTGTGCTTCCACACAGAAGAGCGTCAGATCTGATCAAATAATCGAGTCAACACCCCTCCCCTGGGAACTGACCTTTAGATCACTTCACAACGGACATTCCCTTTCCCTTAGACCACATTCCACTTGCTAAGACCATTATCCTTCCCTTCCAGCCCCGCCCAGAAAACGCCTGCCTAGAGCCCTTTAAAGCCTCTGCCTGCCCATCCCTGGGTGCCGGTGCCATCTGGGGGCTCAGCCCATCTGGTCTCCAGATGACCTCAGACATTTATAATCCCTCACCACTCTTGACCTTGAGTGTCTCTAACGAAGAGTTGCCTAGAGTAGTCAGGTTCATAGAGACAGAGTAGAATGTTGGCTGCCAGGGGCTGGGGGAGGCAGAAGGGGGAGTTACTGTTTAATGGGGACAGGGTTCTGCAAGATGAAAAGGTGCTAGAGGTCTTTGCATGACAATGTGGATATTCTTAAGTTAACACCACTAACTGGACCCTTAAAGATGGCTACGATGGTAAATTTGAGGTTGTGTGTTTCTTAAAAATTAAAGACTCTCGTCCAGCCAGTGTGGGTCAGCAGTTGAGTGTGGAGCCAGGAACCAAGAAGTCATGGGTTCGATTCCCGGTCTGGGCCCAGTAGGGGCCGTGCTGGAGGCAGCTGATCGATGATGTTTCTATCTCTCTCCCTTCCTCTCTCTCTCTCTAAAAATCAATTTAAAAAATTTTTTTAAAGTAAAGACTCTCTTGGGGGACCGAGAGGGATGGGTTTGCAATCTGAGATGCTGCAGCCAGAAGCACCCCCCCTCCCCCACAGTTTCACCCAGCTGGCTGCAGAAACTAGCTTCAAAGGGGACAGGAAGTCGGGAAGAGCACCAGGGAGGAGGCGGGAAGGAGTTTGCTCAGTGGTGCTTGGGAAGATGTATAGTTAATGGTCTATTATGTAAGTTGAAGGCCACTTTAAGCCTGAGCTGAGCTCCTTAGGCACCTCAAACTGCAGGCACCAGCTCATCCCAGTTCCCCATCCTGTGCAGGCCGGGGGCACACGGCCAGGGCTCCCCAAAACACAGTTCCAGAGCCCCCCCAGCAGCAGCATCTACTCTGGGAGATCCGGACTATTGGCAGCCGGAGGCGCCCTTCAGGGGCGGCCTGGCTTCTGCCTCTCCCACCGGAAGCTGGTCTCCTGAGGGTGAGCATCCTCACCTGTGCTTTGGTGCAATTGCCCTGGCAGGTGGGAGCAGGGTGGACCTATGGCTAAGGCACGGGGCCAGGGCATCTCTGCACCCTTGGGCAAAGGGCCTGTGCATGAACTTGAAGGGCAAGCCCTCGAAGGCAGCCAGGGCATTGCCAATGGCCCTGACTCCACCTCTTCAGAAGAAAATGCGTGTGAGTGCTGCTGTATGGCAGACATGTACACAAGTATCACCCATATTCCTTATAACACCCCCAGGGGAGGTCCGGATGCTCCCTCTCACAGACACGGAGACTAAGTCTCTAAGATGCTGACAGACAGTCGAGGGAAGATGGAGGAGGGACTGAAGTCAAGCCTGCCTCTGAGGTCCCTAGCTGCCCCCCTCCCTACTTTGCACTTGGGCAACCAGCCATGGAGGCCCAGGGTCAACACAGTGACCTCACCAACCTGGCTCTCCTGGCCAGCCCAGGCTCAGCCCAGGAGGGGCATCCTCCACTAGAGACCACGTGTGCTCCTGTGAGAGGGCCACGCCCGCACTCCCCAACGCCTGCCCCAAGCACCTGCTCCCCAACTCCCAGAGCGATGCCCAGAGGCCTGCAGGTACAAGCCTTTCCTCTGCCTCTCCAGCCTCAGCTTCAGTCACCCCCCACCTCCAACCCCAGGGAAAATGACCCCGCGCCTGCGCCCCTGTTGGCCTGTCTCTTGTCTGCAGCTGAGTCCCTGCACCCTCCCTCTTTCCTTCCTTCCCTGGCTTCTCCTGAGTAACCCGGAGATCCATCCTGTCATCCTGCTCAGAATTTTACTACTCAGAACATATGTCTCCTCCTCAATCTCTCATTTTCACAGAAGAAACATGCAAAACAAAACAGCACAGCCGCCACCAACAGAAGCAGAAGCAGATCCTTCCTGAACTTGGGAACAACCCCCCAGGGGTGGGCAGGGGCAGGCGGACACATTCCTGGGCCGTCCTGGGCCGGGACAGGGAGTCTCCTGTTATCTCTGAGCTGATTACATTTAGAAGTGGTTGCTTCACTTCAAAGGGGCTTTTAGGGCTCGCTGGGGCTGGGGTTTCTGGTGAGCAGAGCCTGTCTTTCCCGGGGCAGACAGTAAACCTGTGAGAAGGAACAGAGCCCCGCACGCACACAGACCCCAGGCTTCCAGGGCAGGTTTCAGAGCTGTTTACACTCATTCCTGTCCTCTCCCCTCTCCCCAGGCAGAACCGCTGCAGAGGGCAGGTGGCGGCTGGTGCTCAGGGAGCAGTGAGAACTCTGGGGCACCCGACCTACGTACGTCTGCTCTCCCCTCCACCCCACCAAGTGTCTTGCCTCGTTTAGGGGCTCCCACACCTCCCCAAATGCAGGGCACAGAGCTGAGTATCCAACAGGGACACCCAGCATCCGAAGTCCTTCCCACAGCCCCCTCGAGGCCTGGCTGGGCCAGTTATCTAGAATAAACTAGACACTACAGTCATCGAGGCCTCTACTAGGCACTTCCACGAGGATGTGACATACACTTTCCTCCTTCGAGCCTCCTAACCACTGTGAGATGGGTGACATGGGTGTGCTACACCCATTTAAAGATGAGGAACGTGTCTCCACATCACTCATAAGAGAGAAATGCCAGTCGAAGCCGTGAGCAGATACCACCTCACACCCGTTAGCACGGCTACTATCAAAAACAAACAGAACAAGTATTGGCAAGGATGTGGAGACATGGGAACCCTTGGGCATCATTTGTGGGAATGTGAAATGGTGCACCTGTTATGGGGGCTCCTCAGAAAACTGAAAATAGAATGGCCATATAGCCCAGCAATCCCACTTCCACGTACACGCCGGGATGAATTGAAAGCAGGGTCCGGAAGAGATATTTGTACACTATGTTCATAGCAGCATTGTTTGCAATAGCCAAAAGGTAGAAGCACCCCCAAGGGCCCACCAACAGATGAGTGGGTAAACAAAATGTGGCCCATGCAGATAACCTAATATTATTCCTCCATGAAAAGGAAACTCGGACACGAGTTACAGCATGGATCAGCTTAGGACATTAGGCCAGTGACACAGCCAGCCACAAAAAGGGATACTGATAATACTGTGTGAGCCCATGTGTACGAATTACCTACTAGCCACAGCAGTCAAAGCCACAGAAACAGAAAGTAGCCGTGGCTGCCAGAGGCAGGGGAGCGGGTGGGGGGCAGGAAATGGGGAGTGATTGCTTAAGAGGTGCAGCGTTTCAGTGTTGCAAGATGAAAAAGCTCTGGAAGCTCCAGGCCCCGTGCTAGGCACCCGGGCACAGTGATGGGGACAGTCCCTGTCCCCAGGCACTTATATTCCAGTGAGGTGAGCGGATAATGGGCACATAGATAAATGTCTGAGGAAATTACAGGCAGGGAGGACTGGAAGAAAATAAGCCATGAATGTGAAGGGAAATAATGAAGGGCGGGCGGAAAGCACAGGTGGCTTCAGCTAGACTTGTCAGGGAAGGACCCTCAGAAGAGGGGACATCACAGTTGGGTCCCCCAGATTGACCTGGGGGCCGGTACGCCAACCGGAGGGTACACTTCATACTTGAGCCAGGAACAAGCTTCTAAGTTGGATGGCCAGAGTGGCTGGCACAGGGTCAGAGAGGAGAGAGATGGGGATGGGGGAGGGGGTGAGGGCAGGGGCAGCTGCACAGCTTGGATTATCTAAGGGCAGAGGGAAGCCTGGAGGGCTGCAAGCAGGAGGTGACATGATTAGATTTTTGCTTTAGAAAGTGCTCATGGGTGTGCGGGGTTTTCTATGTGAAGCTGACCTTTCCCTGATGTGTCATCAAACTGCTCAGACCAGGACCTTTCAGGCCGACACTATCCACTGAGCCAAACCGGCTAGGGCCAGACCAGGACCTTTCAGAGGGAGGCCTGTGACCCCCACACTGCACAGGGTCTTGGGCACATCAGCTCCCAGGGATGCCCTGACCTTCCACAGGGCCACCCTGGGGAAGAAGAGGGGCTGGGATACAGCACCACCAGCAGAGTCGCTGAGACATACTGGGAGCCAGCTCCTGGGGCTGGGGTCCTGGTCTGTCTGCTCTGAGCCCCGCCTTCCTCCCACCCTAACACGGAGTCAGTGCGATGAGCTCCCCACGTGGCTCGTCTCTCACGGCTCTGATTTAGGGAAGGACGTGGGCGCTCATTTCCCTGAGTTACAGGCTGTTCTTTCTCTGTACTGGACAGTATTTTTAGCACTGTCAGCTCAGCCTCAGGAGAGGCGAGAGCTGTTTGCACACAAGACAGCTGAGGTGCAGAGATGAAGTCACTCATGACTGACAGAACCACAACGGGAGCCCAGGTGTCACGCTCCCCGGGCGTGTCGGCCTGGCCCCCTGTGCACCCAGGTGAAGACACGTGGTTATTACACCTGCTGTCACCCAAGGCCGCCTGGGACCTCTGAACTCTATCCGCTCAGCCCTGACACAACACCCCTCTCCATCAGCCCCAAATATCAGATCTCAATGGGGAGAATCAATGTTTCCCTTGACCACCGTGCTGGTTTACTTAAAACTGACCCGGTTTCAGTTTGGGAAAGGGCATGGACCAAGCTCCCTTTGTGCTCAAACTCCGGGCTAATCAACTGCTCTCCTCTGAGCTCAGTGACCACCCGCCCCCCGTAACTGGGCTTGTCTCTCTCTGAGCCCAAGTTGGGGTACTGAAGGCTCATTTTTCAGCCACTGGCGCTCTCGCCCTATATTCCCCTGGGTTGTAACCCTCACTCCTCTGCTGATGGAGACAGAACCACACCCCTAGCCTTTATCTCCTGCTCAGGGAAGGTCCCACCGACACCCCACACATAGTTTGACTGACATGAAGGAATTATTTCCTTCCCCAAACTGGCTCTTCCTCCAGTGTTCCCTATCTTTCTTGAAGGCCACACCAGATGGCAGCCAGGCATCCATCATCTTTGACTTCTCCCATCCATGCTCACTTCCCATGAGAGGTCATAAGATGTTATCTGTTCAACTTTCAACATCTCTCACCTGTATCCGCTCCTCACCACCTCCCTTCCCCCCAACCACCACGACCCTCACTCAGGTTTTCCTCATCTGGTGCCTAAATGATCACAGCATTTCTCAAATGCCAACCTAAACTTCCACGCCCCCCCCCCACCCCCCCCGCCCCGCCAATACATTCCACCAGAAGTATTTTTCCCGAACATAGATCCGGTCATGTTGCTCTCCTACTCCCAAATCTCTCATGGTTTCTCATAGCCCTCAAGCCCTTGCTAACCTGACTTCTACCACCTTGCAGTGTCTGCTCTTACGACACTCCAAAAGCACCCTAGATTCAAGCAGGTCCACAGTAGTCATTTCCCGAAACATGCCATGCGCTTTTCTGTATGCTGTGCCTCTGCCTAGAACAGCCGTGGGCAAACTGCGGCCCGAGGGCCGAATCCGGCCCGTTTGAAATGAGTAAAACTAAAAAAAAAAAAAAAAGACCGTACCCTTTTATGTAATGATGTTTACTTTGAATTTATATTAGTTCACACAAACACTCCATCCATGCTTTTGTTCTGGCCCTCCGGTCCAGTTTAAGAACCCATTGTGGCCCTCGAGTCAAAAAGTTTGCCCACCCCTGGCCTAGAACATTCTTCCCTCCTTTTCCCAATAGGCAGAACCTAGGCCAGTGATGGCGAACCTTTTGAGCTCGGCGTGTCAGCATTTTGAGAAACCCTAACTTAACTCTGGTGCCGTGTCACATATAGAAATTTTTTGATCTTTGCCACCATAGTAAAACAAAGACTTATATTTTTGATATTTATTTTATATATTTAAATGCCATTTAACAAAGAAAAATCAACCAAAAAAATGATTTCGCGTGTCAGAGGTGTCATAGGTTCGCCACCACTGACGTAGGCTCAATTCAAGGGCCACCTCCTCTGAAGTGCTTCTCTGACCCTCCCATGCCCATTCCGAGGTGGTTACTCCTTCCTCCGGACTCATCGCACTGTCGCTGCCTTTACACAGACTCGGTGTGGTCACTCCGTGGTGGCCTGCTCCGCCTGCCTGGAGCTTCTTCTTTTTAAAAAATATATTTTTATTCATTTCAGAGAGGAAGGGAGAGGGAGAGAGAGATAGGAACATCAATGATGAGAGAGAATCATTGATTGTCTGCCTCCTGAACCAGGATCAAGCCCACAACCTGGGCATGTGCCCTTGACTGGAATCGAACCCAGGACCCTTCAGTCCACAGGCCAGTGCTCTATCCACTGAGCCAAACTGACCAGGGCCTGCGTGGAGCTTCTTAATAAGCTGGTCCCACCTCTGTCCCCTGCAGCTCTCAGTGTCGAACATCTGATGTTCAAACATTGACAGGATTAGACTCATTCATTCATGAATGCAGTCAATAAGTATTCCTTTAAACCTTGCTCTATGCAAAGTATAGTTTTAGATATTGCAAGGGGGTGGGGCGAGGCGCAAGGATGCTTGGCGGGAATCTACGAGGGAGCTAGGATGTGTACATTCATACCTGTGCTACCCAACCACGTGTGAGAAGGGCCGCATGAATGTGTCACAGAGCCCAGGGGCTCCCTGGGGGGAAAGGACCCAGCACAGGTGCTGCCTTGACCCTAACAGTCCAAGTGGCCCACTGGGACCCTGGCCGGGAAGGGGATGACTGCTATGGCTGAATTCCAAGCCTCAGCTTCTGTTCAGTTCTTTGGGCACCGCGCTAGGAGCCTCGGAGTCATCTCAGTTCCCACCATCCTCCAAGGTCCCAGGTGCCATGACCTTCGTGAAGTCCTCCCTGCCTGCCCAGCCACAGGGACCTTCAGTCCCTCCCCCAGACTCCTGCGCACTCACTCCTCCGCCTGTGCACAGTTCTGCTTCTTTGGTTAGTTTCTATCGACTGGTCCTGCTATTTGTATCTGTCCGTGTCCCAGCAGGAAACAAAGAGCACACTCTAACCAGGACCCCTGTAGGAGAGTTTTTAGCATAAAGGGTCTATTTACAAAGGTGTGGACAGGGTAGAGAGGAACCAGAAGAGGGAGGGCTATAGCTCAGGGCTGGTAACAGGACACCTGTCACACCCCTGGGACTGAGCGGTGAGAGGAAGCACATCTCTGCAAGGGTAGGACTTTCCATCAACAGGCCCCCCCAGGGCGGGACCTGCAGGAACAAATCCCCCATGAGTCACCGACTGCTCTCCTACCTGCTTCCCCATAGCCAAGCCCAGCTGGTAACCAGAGGCAAGGGGGGCCTCGGTGTATCTCTCTGGAGGGCAGAGAGACTGAGTGGGTGGGTCTACAGGGCAAACAGCTGATGCCAACATGCTCTCCAAACAGAACGAGTGTCTCCCTGGGCCTGGCACTCCGCCTGGCTCGCGGTGTGCCCGTGGATCATGGCGTTCTCCTTTAATTGACTAAAGTAACGATGCTGCTTCTCGAGTTTGCTCTAGGCCCCCATCAGGGACAGATCCATTCAAATCAAAGGAGACCTGCAGACAGGGGGTGAAAGCCTGGGACTCTGGAGAGAGACAGCCTGAGCCAGGAGCCAGTTTGTGACGTTCGGCAAGTTACACAACTTCTCGGCGCTCCAATTACTTCGCCAGAAAAAAAAAAAGAAGATTGTGATGAGGACAAAGAGGCAATTTATACAAAGCATTTAAGACAGTGCCAGCCACGTGGTGCTCAGTAAACATAGTAAATTGTTGGTGGTGCTTAATCAATCTCTCCTGAGCCCTCTGGAGGAGTGGGGTGAGTAGGCCTGGCCCTCACGGGATCCCACAGGCAGAGCTGGCTCTCCCAGCCAGCACCCCAAGCTCTTTGCCCACCTTCCCCTCATCGTCCCACCTCCTTAGCTCCTGCCGGTCCCTCTCCTGCACCTTTAGGGCCTGGGAGGTGACCTGGAACTGGAACTTCTCCCCGAAAATGCCAAGGCTGACTCAGACCCAGAGCTGAACTACAGGGGCCCTGCGCCCGATGCCAACACCCAGTGCCGGCCGCTCTCATGCACAAGAACTGAGAGCCTTCGTCCCCCAACTCACACACACTCTGGGCCTCCTCCGGCTGCCCATCGCCTGCTGTGCACCACGGGGCCTGGCGTTCCCTTCTAGGGGTGCGGTGCTTCCCTTTCCGGGAGAGAGCACATCGCCTGCCCTGTATGAGTCCAGAGAGGAGGCTGGGGAAAGGGGTCCCGGAATCCCAGGGCTCCCTCCCAACGCCCTTTGACATCACTCCCCGAGTTGTACCAGGAACGGGGGAGCCCATCAATCTGCTTGAATTTTCTTTAAACAGCCGAGTCCTGGACAGGAGGCAGCTCCGGCACAGCCCCCACTCGAGAGCTCGAAAGGGGTGTGGGGCTTTGCCCTCCATCATCATGTCAGCCAGGCGAGAGCCCGACCTCGTCAGCACCATAATCAGGGCCCCTCGAAGGAGGGGGCGGAGGCGAGGGTAATGGACTGCTTTCTCTGCAGCAAGTCAATTAATAAGGAAGCTAAAAGGGCCATTGTGTTATTCCACTTATGAGAGGAATGTGACCTGGGGCCTTGGTTCCAGGTACCTGCTCTCAGCGCTCTGGTGTTGCTGCTGTGATAAGGGAGGCTCTGGGGGAGTAGGATCTGTCTGGTCTCCTGCGAGGGCGTATGCAGAGTGGCCTGCAGGGCCCACAACAAGGAAACGGTGGTCAGCAGGTTCATCTGAGGCTCTTCCCAAACCCTCTGCTGTTCGCCCACAACCCCGGGCTGCCCTACAGGGGTCAGGCCTCCGTGGCACATTCCCGCCACCCCTCTCCCCCCTGCCCGCCCCCCCGCCCTGGTCTCTGTTCTGTATCCTGTTCTCTGCCCTCTAAGATGTGGCCAAGCCGATCTGATTCCCAGCCTGTGCAGATGTGACATATCAGGCATGAGGTTGGCATGGACAAGCTACCTTAAATTGGCAACAGGTCTCCTGCCAACATCATTAAAAAGCCTAGGGTTGGGCAGATGCTTGAGGAAATGTAAGAAAGAACATTTCCACAACTGGATGATGCCCAAAGTTTCACCCTTAGACATTCACTCCTTTAACTTAATCTCCAGGAGTTCTCTGCACTAGGAGAGAGGAGTGGCCTTCAGCGGGCCACATGTTCATCCAATGGCATGTTTCCAGAGACGATGGCCTTGCCCTTGCCTGGAGCTCTGGCACAGAGTAGCTCATGGCCCGCTTGAGGAGATGCCGCTGTGGGCTGGCCCCTTGGTTCAGACCAAATGGTTCAGTGGAAAGAGCAGTAGCCTGAGGACCAGCCGCTGTGGGTCACAGGCAGTGTGAGCTGGAAAAGGTCACTTTCTCTCTCTGGGTCTCCGTTTCCCAACTCTAAAATGAGGCGGGTGAGTGGTGTCCAGGCTTCCTCCCAGCTCCAGTGCAGGGGCCTGATCCTCCAGGATAAGGAAGAGGCCTGGCCCGCAGGCCCTGTGGCTGGCAGGCTGAGGCAGCTCCCTGGTACATTCCCAGGTTAAAGAATCCCAATCTTGCTTCCAGGCTTCTCCCCTCCTTCTTCCCTCCAGTCCTCAGGCCCCTGCCGCCAGCCCAGCCCCAGGCTTCCATCTCTCCTCTGCACCACGCGGGTTTGGCCCTCGTCCACACCGATGGTCTCCCAGCCTTCTGGGTCTGAGAGAAGCAAGGTCTGTCCTTTGACTTGAGGTTGGAGCTGACCTTTCCCGGAGCCACCTCTAACCCCCGTGCAGAGCCGGCCCTGAGCCTCGTCCCGATCTGGGCATCCAGAGCCACAGCTGGTCCTCCCCTCAGCTCTGTTCTCCTGCCTTTTCTCCAGCGTCTGCTCCTGGGCCCCTGAAACCCCCCTCATGCTCTGTGTGCCTCATCTGCAGCACCTCAGAACCCATGCCTGGGGGTGTAAGACCATCACCTACGCTGGGCGGGAGCCCCACACCCCGCATGCTCCTTGGTGATCACCAGCTTCCCTTCTGGTGGTTCAAGACCACATTAGTCAGGACAGGGGCCAAGTCTGAACGATATGAAGTTTATTTTTTCTTTCTGTTCAACAACTGTGACAGCATTGGGTCCCCATCCCAGACTCACATCAGCTCCTGACAGGAGAGACCGAGGCCAACCCGAAGCCATTCTCAACTCCGTGCATGAAAAGTCTCCACGAGAGTCCTGGGCAGAAGATCATCAAAACACCCCGCCAGGGGCCCCTGCCATCAGCCTCACACCCCAGGACACCCCAAGCGTAGCCAAGACAGAGAAAACGAGTGAAAGCCAACACTTACCATTTCTCAAGCACGTGTGGCCCTGACCCTCAACACGCTTATATCTGTAATCACTTTGGCAAAGGAGGGGTCAGAGGGTGCTTTTTCTTAGATTATGCTGAGCTATGCGTCACTGGCAAACACACAAAATCATAACCATTTTTTGTGGGTGACATACCTGCACACACCATGTTGGGGGAAGCACACCTGCAAAACATGTGCTGGGTTGAAGTCCTGACCCTTTACCAAACACTGAGTGGTGGGCGGAGCCTGAGCAAGGCCGCTGGTGTCTGTGAGTTTCTCTTCCAAGTTCAAGGACGGGGGGCAGACACTCAGATGACTGTGCCAGGGGGGTTAGTGGCAGGGGGATGGGGGAGGGAATGAAAATTCCCATCCTATCCTCCGCTCCCTCTTCCATGCAGTGGCTCACCCGAGTAATCGATACTCTGGCGGGACAGTTCCAGGAAGCTACAGAAACTGGTACCGAAAGTTTTAGATAAAATCATAGGGTCTGTCCACCGTGGGATAGTAAGAGCAAAATGGAATCAGGGAGGCAAAATCCCTGATGGTAAGAGTGACATCAGGGAGAATGATCACCCACAAACCAGGACACGCCTTATCAGGGACACAGCCCTAGGGCACAGTGGCATTTCCTGTGCCCCCTTGGATACCAAAGACACCCCCCCACACACACACACACACACACACCCATGCAGCCAGAAATTCCCTCCTCTATCCATCTGCCAACAGCCCCTGCCCAGGCCCCATAGTCGGGCACAGGGGGAGGCATTTTTTAATTTTGCTGCTTTTCTGCCTCTTTGTTCTTCCCTGGGCCTCATTATCTTGAGATGTCTTTAATATCTGAGCAGGCTGGAACATTCCTCCTCCCCTCTCCCACGCGGCTCCTGCCTTCCCAGCGAGGAGGAGGCTGCGGAGAAGGCGCAGGCTGGCCTGAGCGGCTCCTGCTGGGGCAGCTGGTGCGCAGCCCCGGCAGCCACTGGCAAGAGGGTCCTGCAGCCTCCATGAAACCCATCATCCATAGGAAGCAGGAAGCGGGACTTTTTAAAAATATGTTTCTATTGATTTTAGAGAGAGAGAGGAAGGGAGGGGGAGAGAGACAAACACCAATATAAGAGAGATCAATATAATCATTGATCAGCTGCCTCCCACATGCACCCCAACCAGGGATCAAGCCTGCAACCTGGGCAGGTGCCCCGATCAGGAATCGAACCAGCAACGTTTCTGTGCACAGGACACCACCCAACCAACTTAGCCACTTTGGCCAGGGCAGGAAATGAGACTTCAGCAGAAATGAAAGCCATCTGTCTCACACACACACACATATTTGGACACCCCTGAGTGCAGCAGCCAGCAATGCCGGAGTCATCATGTCCCACGAGCTGCTAGGTGGGGGAGGTGTGAGGGGGAGCGTGGCATTCTAGGGTGGAACATGCCAAATCAGGTGTTTTCCTACAGCTCAGTATGATGCTAGGAACACACCCCCACGGACAGGATATTACTTATGCGAACAGTGAGTCCCCAGCTGGTCAACATTCAAGTGACAATTATAGAACATTCCAGATCTCCCAAATGATTCCCAAACCATTAGGTTTCCTGTCAGTCCAGGTGGGAGGAAGGGAGGTTGGCATCCTCAGGTCCAGATGGAGCCCTGTGCTGGGATGGAGGCACCAGGCGGACGCCGGTCCCCTACTCCAGGGGCTCCCACACTTTCAGCAGAGCCACCACCATGCACAGCAGCTGCCAGCGGCGCTTTAACAAACCAAACTCTGTGAGGGGATCAACTAGGGGCTGGGGCGTCCCAGAATGGTGGCACTGAGCCAAGCCTTAAGCTCTGAATGGTGTCTGGGGTACCTTCCACAGCCAGGCGCCTGGGTGCGAGCCCCTGGTATGGGTGTGAGCCCCGGGTATGAGTTCGAGCCAGGGTGTGACAGATCTGTTTGGGAGCAGCTAGACTAGAGCATAGCTGCTTGGGAGTGTGTGTGTGTGTGGGGGGGGGGGGGGGAGGCAAGAGAAGCAAACAGGACCAGGGCATGGAGCACTTGAATGCTGTAATGAGAGCTTGGATCTCATTTGCTGTAGGAAAAGAGTTTCCAGAAAAGGTTTCCTAGTAAGTCCCACACCCCAGAGGCTGGCTGCCTGGGTTCAAGTCCCAGCTCTGCCGCTTTCTAGCTGTGTGGCCTTGAGACAGATGCCTTACCTCTCTGTGCCTCAGTTTAATCATCCATTGAATGGGATGATGTATTTCATTACTTAGAGCAGTGGTTCTCAACCTTCCTAATGCCGCGACCCTTTAATACAGTTCCTCATGTTGTGGTGACCCCCGACCATAAAATTATTTTCGTTGCTACTTCATAACTGTAATTTTGCTACTGTTATGAATCGTAATGTAAATATCTGATATGCAGGATGTATTTTCATTGTTACAAATTGACCATAATTAAAGCATAGTGATTAATCACAAAAACAATATGTAATTATATATGTGTTTTCCGATGGTCTTAGGCGACCCCTGTGAAAGGGTCATTGGACCCCCAAAGGGGTCGTGACCCACAGGTTGAGAACCGCTGACTTAGAGGAAGCACGATTTCCCCCACACATTTTAACATCTACCATCATCTTAGCATCATCAGCGAGGTGGCAATACTAACGCAGTTGTCATCAGCTGTGCACGCGTCGGTCATTCAGAAGAAAACCCAAGCTTCTACGAAACACGACATCACTTTTAATGGCACAGAAAATATAGTGTGTGTGTGTGGGGGGGAATCATACATAAGGCTGATAACTCTGAGCTTCAAAATACTGCAGAAGGGCGGCACTCTGAGGGGAGGGCACGGGGAGACGGCCTAAACTGATTTGCTTCATGTATAAAGTCCTCCCGTGTGCCCCGGATAAGTATACGATTTTGAAAATCCATGTCTAAATAAGGCTAAAGGAGCTCTTTATATTTCGTTAAATATAAAATAAAACCTCTATGTGATTAAAAAAAAGCATTGAGTCATAATTTTTCTTCTTAGTGCTACAGAAATCAGGTGCAACTTACAATGGGTGACATCTTCACGTCAATGAGATGTGGTTAGAATCCCGAATGCCTCCTGAGATTGTTAGGAGGATAAAATGAGTTAATATTTATATGGCACTTGTGGTGCCTGGCACATAATGATTGCAATGCACACGCTGCCCAATCATCTGCTTTGTGCTTTAGCGACGCTCCTGGCAGGGCTGTGCATTGGAAGAGGACCCTGTGCCTCGGTCTGGGAGAGAGAAGGTGAGAGCCCATGTCAATCACACCACGTGGCAGACAGGAGTGACGGGCAGACGGGACAGAGTTTGGGGGGTGGGTCCTCACCCGGCCGTCACCGGGTATGTTTATATGGGGAAGAGGCAGGAGCTGGAAACATCACCAACGTTTCTGGTGGAGCCACAGAGCGAAGCTTTCGCCTGAGGTGGGGAATGCAGAGAAGCAGGTGTGGGAGGGAAAGAATGAGTTTAGTGTGGGACGTTCGTGGGACATCCAGGTGGAATATCTGGCAAGAAGCTTCCCAGAGATGAAGGTCCAACGCTCAACAGACACATCCAAACCTGAGGGAAGAATGAAGGCAGGGAGAGAGGAGAGGGGGAGGGAGAGAGGAGGGACAGCGGGAGGAAGGTGGGAAGAAGGAAGGGAGATGAGCCAGTTCCTGCCACCCCGCATCGCTCAGGTCACTGTTGGAACCCCCACCCCATTCTCTTAACGCGTCAGCCGTTTGTGTAGTTGTTAGTCTCTCCCACTAAACGGCGAGCTGAGGGCGGGGACCAGGATTCCTCATACGTGTAACTGGGGGCCGACCCAGAACCCAGCACATGCGGAGCTATTCCATGAACGTCTGTGGGCCCCACACTCTTCACGGGTAGAAGCTTTGAAGCCCTATCGTCCGGTTCACTTGCTCTTCACTCTGCTCCCTCAGTCTGTGGTTGGTGACTACAAAACAAAACGATTGGGACCAAATGGGTTAGGACAGTGATTGGAAAACTGCGGCTCGCGAGCCACATGCGGCTCTTTGGCCCCTTGAGTGCGGCTCTTCCTAAGCCTTAGGAATACCCTAACTAAGTTAATAACAATGTACCTACCTATATAGTTTCAGTTTAAACAATGTGGCTCTCAAAAGAAATTTCAGTCGTTGTACTGTTGATATGTGGCTCTGTTGACTAATGAGTTTGCCGACCACTGGGTTAGGAGGAAAAATACAGGCCCCTGGCCAGCACCGATTCTCAACTGGATTGGGGGGGGGGGGGGCATAAGAGAGAGGACAACACAAGATGAGATAAATGAGCACAGGAGAGAGAAATAAGAGCATCCCAAGGATCCATAGCTGTCCCCTGCTGTGACTTAGTGTCCCCCGCAACCAGGAAACCCCACCCCATCAGGCTTCCCAGTTCAAGTTCATCACAGCCCCAGGCAGTGTCTGAAGGGACCAGGGGGGAAGCACAGCCTTGATCCCAGCAGCTTAGTTGCAGGGCCCTTGACCTCTCTCTGGCTGGACGGTGGAGAGTCCAGTCCCTCACCTCAATGGGGGGCCCCAGTTTCCTTATGTGCGCTCTGAGAAGGAGGCTGGGGGTGAAGGCTGGCTCCTTCCTGACTAGCCTCTGACTCTCTCTGCCTCTCCTCTGCCTCCCGGCACCCCAGGGAGAGCTGGCTGCCTAACAGGAATGTGACTTCACGGTGCTCGGCCCCTGTTGTTAGGGACTTGCTGTCTCCCCCACCCACTGTGTCTCTATTTCTTTTGTAGCCACCACCCTCCTCCACGCACTGCTCTGCTCTGCCCCACACAGCAGCTCTCCATCATCAGGGTCAAACCTCTGACCTTTCCTGTTGATCCTGTGGTCACGTCGTTGCTCTGGGTGAGTCACTGACCAGTTGGAGGAGAAAGTCCACAAGGGAAGTTTGGAACCACCCCCCGGGGCACACGCTCTGCCAAAACGGCCTTTCTGAGTAGCCACTACTCTCAGGGGCCAACCCAGTCCTGCCCTGCCTGCCCCCAGGCTCAGGTGGAGAAAATGGACAGAGAAGGGGCAGCCTCCAGGCAGACAAGGGGGGCGGGTACTCAGCCCTGCACCCAGAGAGGCAAAGGAGCACAGGCTGGAAGAGATGGGGAAACGCCGGCCCGCCCTGCTCCTCACCACCACACTGGCCATGGATGCCCCGCGAACCCGGCTCTGGCTTTGGTCATTACCACCCTCTCCCGCCCCAGGCCCATCACAGAAGTGCTGGGTCTCCCAGCCGATGCCATGGCCTGCCTGGCCTGCGTTTCAGGGGTGCTCCACCCGGCACAGAACTGGGAGACTTCCCCAGACCCCATGGTGTGCTCCTCTGCCCTCTGCTCTTGCTCTGGCCCGCCTGCTGGGAGGACACAAAGTCACCTTACTTCATCCAAGCTGGAGTGGGGGGAGCCGGGACGCTGAGCAGGGGGGGCGGGTTCCGGCAGCCACTGGGAGGCCACAGAAAGTCGGGGTCTGATCAGCACGGGGTTGCGCCTGGAAGATGCTAGCCACCGGGGGCCATGACAGCCCCCAGAGCTGAGGGGCTTTACAAGGAGACCCTGGAGCAGAATTGGAGCTGGGCCGGGCAGGGGAAGGGGTGTTCACAGGAGGAAGGAGTAGAGAATCCCACAGAGAGCTGCTGGAAGCCCAGTGTGACAGGTGGAGGGCATCTGAGGAGTGGAAACCCCCAAAGGCCCTGGGATGTGTGCAAGAAGGGGTCCTCGGAGGGCAAAGGCTGGCTAGCGGCCCAGCGCCAGGTATTCGGAGTGAAAACCTTGGGAAGACCCAGCAGCAGCAAAAGAAAAACAGTCCAGACTTTGGGGATGGCCTTGCCTGGGTGAGTAGGAGCAGAGGGGTAGGCCGTGTGGCTTTAGCTCAGGGAGACAAATAGTGGGAAAGTTGTTGTTTTATCCACTTTCTGCCCTGCGCTTGGTTTACCCAGTTGTCAAAGCTCCTGCTTCGCCCAGCGCTCCGGCCAGTCCACCGAGTGGGGTGTCAAGTGCAGGCTCCTTGCAGGCAGAGAACACCTTCGGCCGCCCTTGTTCCGGCATGTGATGCCCTGAGGGTATAAAGACGCATCGGAACAGCTGTGAGCCAGCAGCCACCCCACAGCTCCCGGCTGGGTTTGCACCCACACAGGTGCCCAGTCCCAGCCAATGCTCGTTGCTCTGACATGACTTGAGTGAGCACCAAGTTACTGAAGGGAAAATACCAGTCACTTTAGTCAAGCAATGAGTTTGACTTGGGGACTGAGGTGACCTCTTCTCCCCATATCGGGGTCCTAACGAGGGCTCCTGGCTGGGTGAAGGGCACTGCCCGGCTGCCTGCTGTGTTCTGGGCACTGGCCAGCTGGTCCTAAGCCAGGGCTGGCCCGAGGGGAGCAGCTGGGCCCTGCTATGTTGTCAGAACTCCAGATTGCCTTTGGCATCAGCAAATAGCACCAGAGAGTGTCATCACAAGCCAGGGACAAAGTAAATAAATACGAGGAAACCAGCGGCAGCTGCCAGCCATCACCCTAATTTAAAAAAATACACAGTCCACCATAGTCAGCTTTCTGCTGCCCCTGATGCCTCTACACACACACACACACACACACACACACACACACATGCACTAACGGGCCACCTGCAGAGGCAGGCAGGCCATGGCCGGGAGAGAGCTCCTCCGTCCCAGTGTGGTCCCCGCTCTGCGCTCCCATCACCTTCTCTCTCTTCCCCCACCTGTGTGCCCTTCATGTGCCTTCTGGAACCTGCCAAGCTGAGTCTCTCTACCTCGGGGCTTCCAACATGCTGTTGTCAATGGCTGGACAACTCTCCAGCCCGCCCTCCATTGCTCCATCAAATCAGCTCAAAGATCTCCCCCTTCGAGCCCGGCTGGTGTGGCTCAGTGGTTGAGCGTTGACCCAGGAACCAAGAGGTTTTTGGTTCGGTTCCCAGGTCAGGGCCAATGCTGGGATTGCAAGCTCAGTCCCCAGTGGGCGTGCAGGAGGCAGCTGATCAATGATGTTCCTCTCTCATTGATGTTTCTATCTCTCTATACCTCTTCCTCTCTCTCTCTCTCTCTCTCAAAATCAATAAAAACATATTTAAAAAAGATCACCCCCTTCCAAAGGCCTTCCCCACACACCCTGACACAGCACCCATGCAGCCTGTCTCCACCTAACCCTTCAACCATTTCCAGTTCCTTCCAAGTACTCATCTCTCTGTGAAGTTATGTTATATTCTTACATTTTGCTGGTGTGTGATGGGTTCTCCCTCCAGTTGGCAGCACAGGAATGACCATTCCCCTCGTTTCCTTGTGCCAGGCCCCTGCTAGGCTCTCTGCATGAACTGCATCACTTATCCCTTCAGGTAACAGGCTTTCAGCACTCTTATCCCCCTAAACAGGTAAGAAAGCCAGGGCTCGGAGAAGGAACTTTGTTCACCAACTCACTGAGTTCACCCATAATGGAGCCTGGACTTAAACTCAGACCTGTTTGAGATTTCTCCTGGGACTACGCTGGAATGATTGCCATATGATCCAGCAACTCCACTTCTGGGGGTTTATCCAAATCAAACAAAAACACCGACTCCAAAAGCTATCTGCATCCCCCATGTGCACAGCAGCATTACCTACAATAGCCAAGACATGGAAACAACCTAAGTGTCCATCGATGGATGAATGGATAAAGCAAATGTGGTGTAACGATGGAGTATTATTCAGCTGAGAGAGAGAGAGTGTTGTGGCTCAGTGGTTGAATGTCAACCTATGAACCAGGAGGTCACATTTCGATTCCTGGTCAGGGCACATCCCCAGGTTGCGGGCTCAACCCCCGTAGGGGACGTGCAGGAGGCAGCCAATAGATGATTCTCTCTCATATTGATGTTTCTATCTTTCTCTCTCC
Organism: Myotis myotis; assembly: GCF_014108235.1. Lineage (NCBI taxonomy): Eukaryota > Metazoa > Chordata > Mammalia > Chiroptera > Vespertilionidae > Myotis > Myotis myotis. The sequence continues at coordinate 60,934,878 of NW_023416315.1, forward strand.
CTCTCCCTTCCTCTCTGAAATTAAAAAAAAAAAAAATACTATATTTTAAAAAACCCAACAAGCTCACAGATACAAAGACTAGATTAGGGGCTGCCAGGAGTGGAGGAAGGTCAGGGCTATGGAAATGGGTGAGGGAGATCAAAAGGTACAATCTTCCCATTATAAAATATAAATCATGGGGATGTGATAATATACTGCATGGCAACTATCTATACTAATAAAAGGGTAATATGCTAATTAGATCAGATAGCCATGGTGTCAGGGGCTGAGGCAGAGGCAGTTAGGGGCAATCAGGCCAGCAGGGGAGAGCGGTTAGGAGCAATCAAGCAGGCAGGCAAAGAGGTTAGGGCAGTGGTTCTCAACCTTGGATGCACATTAGAATCACCTGGGAATCTTTTTAAAATCCTGATTTCTGGGCCTCATCCTCCGGAAACTCTGTTTCTTTGTTATGGGGTGGGGCCACAACATTAGTAACAAAGAAACAGAATTTCCGGATGATGAGGCCCAGAAATAAGGATTTTAAAAAGATTCTCAGGTGATTCTAATGTGCAGCCAAGGTTGAGAACCACTGGGTTAGGAGCAATCAAGCAGGCAGGCAGAGGCAGTTAGGGGCAATCAGGCAAGCAGGGGAACAGTTAGGGGCATTGGGCAGACAGGCAAAGTGGTTAGGGGCTATCAGGCAGGCAGGCAGAGTGGTTAGGGGCGATCAGGCAGGCAAAGGGGTTAAGGATGATCAGGCAGGAAGGCAGAGTGGTTAGGGGGGATCAGGCAGGCATGCAGGTGAGTGGTTAGGAGCCAGTGGTCCTGGATTGCAAGAGGGATGTCCTGGATTGGAGAGGGTGCAGGCTGGGCTGAGGACACCCCCCCACACACACACACAAATTTCATGCACCGGGCCTCTAGTGGTTAATAATGCTGTATTGCATATTTGAAAGTTGCTAAGAGGGTAAGTCTTAAAAGTTCTCATCACAAGAAAATAGATTTATAACTGTGTATGGTGATGGATGTTAACTAGCCTTATTGTGGTGATCATTTTGCAATGTATACAAATATCAAATCGTTATGTTATGCACCTGAAACAAATATAATGTCCTACGTCTATTATACCCCAATTTAAAAGAAACAAAAACCTAGAGCAATTGCCTCATCCCTCCTAAAACCTCCCCTCCCTCGTTCTGCATCAGGGTGGCCTGTCCGGGAAGGGCCCTTCCACCTCCCCCACCCACAGCACTGAGGGAGGTGAAGGAGTTAATGAGGCTGCCCAGCCTCGCACCCCAGCTTCCGAGCTAATCATTCCAGCCTTTGAAGAGGATGGCAGGAGGAAGGAGAGCATCACAAGGCAGGCAGTGAGGTTAAGGGACCTCCGTTCTAAGTCCTGTGTGCCAGCTATGGAGGGGCGGCCAGGGGCTCCCTCAGACCCTCCACCCTTCCCCTGCACCGATAGGCATCTGCCGCAGCTGAAGGCAGCTAGGCCCAGGCCGCCTGGGACAATGGGGCGGGGTTTCCTGCAGGGACTGCCGCAAGGTGGGAGGCGGGGCCAGGCTGGCCAGCGGAAGGCAGGAACCCCGCCACCAGACACCGGCAGAGGATGGCAGGGACATGGAGGTCCAGGACCCCAGCTGCTGACTCACTGCCTGTCTCAGGGTCAAGTCACTTCCGCTGGCACCTTTGTCTCACAGGGACGGAGCCATGCCACACCCACCCTCAAGGGCTCTGAGGAGATGCCCAGGGGAAGGGAGAAGGAAGGGCGGCGCAGGGCGAGGGATCCTTCCAGGGAAAACGTGGTTTCTCAGCCTTAGGAAGTTTCCTGTGCACAGGGCTCTCGGGCCTTCGGAACATCTCGGCTTAACCTTCCCCACACCCTGTGAAGTCAGTACTTTTCTTGTTCCCACTTCACAGATGCGGAAACTAAAGCTCAGGGGGTTAAATAATTCGCCCAGTCACCTCTAGGCAGCATTTCTAACTTTAAAGCAGAATGAGTTCAGCTCTGCCATCGTCGTCGGTCCTTTCCCTTTGCCATCAACACAACCAGGGGCCCAGAGCCTCCGGGACCTCCCCAGGGGGAGTGAGGGTGTTTGTACTGCGGACCCCCCTGGCCCGGCCAGGAACATGCAGCCTGACACCGACAAACATACGGCAACATGGGAACCGGGCTGTCCTGATTACACACCTCCTGCTTCCCCAGTTCAGATCTCTGGGCACTGCCACAGCACCGCCCACACCCACTGCCTGGGGAGGACGGGCGGGGCACCCAGAGATCTGAACTTCAGGCTCAGCGCTGCTGCTCACCAGCACGTGGCCTCTCTCCCCGCTGAGGGGGACTCGGTCTCAAGAGGCCCACAGGGAGCTGGAGACCCCCCTCCCGGCCGGTGCTGAGAAAGTCAGCGGGCAGGTCATCCAGGATGTGAGGGAGGACACTGGTGATGTCAGCACTGGTTCAGGGCAGGCCTGCTGGGGACATTGAGGCAGGGCAAGTTCAGCAGGATGAGCTCACACAGGACACGGGGCCTGAGATAGACCCAGGGATGAGTCGGACATAACAAATCGTGCCAGAGTCCATTCTGCCCAACCATGAGCAGTGCCATCCGGTTCCTTTCCCCTCAATACAATCCCCTTGACCATGCGGGTCATGTGTCTGAACCTCATGAACCCCAAAGAGGCTCAGAAAGCACCCAGAACCTCCAGGACTGTTAACAGCAGAAGGAACAGGACCACCTCACAAGAAAACACCACCCTCAGGGCATCACCCCTGCAGCGCCCCAAGCACGGATTCCAGGGAAGTGTTGGCGCTGAAACTTCAAGCTTGGACGGGGCACTTGGCGGTGTCCAGGGCAGAGATCCCGCTGACTTTTCCCGCTATAACCCGGTACCCCCGCAGACCCTCCGAGGTTCCTGTCCGCTCTATTTTTGTCCCTGTGTCTGGGAAAACTGACTAAATTTCCTTTTATTTGGAACCCAGCCCGACTCTGAAGTTGGGTGGATGTAGCCACACTTCCGCACCCAAGTTTCCGTAGGTTTGAAAACAACGCTGGGTGTTGCAGAAACAGCTGTGCTAACAAGCACAGCTCTTATCTGTCCAGGCCGAGTCCTGCCGGGGTGTCCTGGAGGGAGGGCCGTGACTGAAGAGTGGCCAGCCACACCCCGCGGGGCCCGAGTCACCAAGAGGCTGATTCATCCGATAAGGAGCCTCATGGAAAACCCTGAGAAACGGGTGTGAGGGACTCTCCCCCCACACTGCCTCCAGAGCACCTTCCAGAAAGACTGGCCAGCGGAGCCTCATGCCACCTGCATCACCACCTTCCTCAGCCCTTCCAACACCCGTGTCTGCATTGGCACAGGCTGGATATGGTGGGCACCACACTGAGGGGTCCCGCCTCGTTGAGCACAGGTGCTAGCTTTCTCATCGACTTTGTAACCAAGCACAAGCCGGGGGGTGGCACCTGTGTGCTGTCATCTGCGTGTCCTCTGCCACGGTGCAGGACAAGCAAATTCCCACCGGCCCCGCTGTCAATGCCGGGGCCGCAGCCTCTGTCCGCTGCCTCGGTGGCCCTCCACCCGGCTGCCCAGCAGAGGCACCAGGGAGCTTTGGAAACGACCCTGCTCACCCAGAGGTTCTGATTCACCTGGTCTGGGATGTGACTCAGGCCCTGGCATTTCTGAAATGTGCAGCCAGGATTGGGGATCTCTACTCTAGAGTTTGGACATTAACTTGGAGCTAGAGATTGCTAACTCAAAGGCTGGGAGGTGGGAAGAGGGAACCCAGGAGAGAGGTGGTGAAACCACTCATGCAGCCACGTGCAGGACAGCGACATGGCACATCATCACACTGGTGCTGCTGGGGGGAAGGGGCTTGGCCCAGGCCCCAATCTTCCTCCCTTTCGAAGAAGAGATGGTGAGTCCTGGGCAGAGGCGATACTAAAGTGTTTATCAATGAGTGAGGCACAGACACCGGTCAGCTGAGGTGGGTCGCTGACCCTCAGGAAGGAGGCCTGCCGAATGCTGGCTCAGAGGCTTCTGTGTTCATCCTCCGAAACTTACCTCAATTCAATGCTCAATGAACATATGATTTTTAAAAGATTTTAAAACATTTTGACTTTTAAATCTCTAGTTCCTCATCGTGTCCTCTTTTGAGAACACAATGCTTGCCGGTGGTAGGAAATGCAGAAAAGGAAACAAAGAAAGCCAAAGTCACCCACCATCCACCACCCACCATCCACCATCCCGAGACAACCACCATGCGCCCCACACAGGGGCCTCGCGCCCCCGCTGCTCAGGACGCCCACCTCATCTTCCTCTGCTGGGGCCGGCAGGCGCCCGCCTTGGTGAGCAGTCAGAGGGAAAGCCCCGGTGGTCCCAAAGCCTGCCCAGGTGACTTGCCATCACTCATTCATCCTGAGGGCGTGGGAGGGGCAGGAAATCTTAGCCCCATTTGAAGAGAAAGGGAAAGTGAGTAACCAGTTTGGGCCGGGACTTCCCTCAGGCACACTAAGTCAATCAGCAAACACTCCTGGAATGCAAGGAATGTGGGGGTACACACACCTGACACCCCAGGCTCTGCCCTTGAGGACCTCACTATACAGGTAAAGAAATCAGACAGACACTCCACACACACACACACACACACACTGAGATTAAATGAGTTAATATCTATAAAGTGCTTACAATAGCATGTAGAACATATTAACTGTTCTCTAAATGTTTGCCGGTAGCCTTATTTTTATTACCCAAGACATTTGGCATGTATGTTCCAAGACAGTGATAAAGATCAAAGGGCTCTTTGTTTGGAGGGAGGAAAGATTGTGGGGACTTGGGGGAGGGGATGGATTCCCGGATTCTGAGAGTGGACAAAGACCCCAGTCCTGAGCTTTGCAAACAGCCGGGGACAAAGTCCAGGGTGCACACACACACACACACGCACACACACACACAAAAAAAAAAATGGGCAGCAGTTGCAACCAAATCTCTCTCTGCTTCAAAGTCTTCTTCCCTGGAAGAGGCGGGATGAAGCAGGTGGATGCCCCCTGGGCGGGACTCAGGGGCCACGGACAGGCCAGCACAGCTGTTTCAGGGCCGCTGGGGGCCGAGCAGCCTCCGCTCTGTTTGCTGGGTGAGCCCTGCAGCCTGCAGCTGAAGGGAAATCCTGAGGAGCCTGAGGGGCGGCCCTGGGAAAGGCCCCTTTACCTTGGAGAGCAGAGGGGTTTTTAGAGTCTGAGTAAGGAACCGCCCGAGGCCAGGCTGGCAGCCAGGCCAAGAAACGGGATGCAGAGGGGGCCAGGATGTCTCCAGGGCAGGGCAGTCTGCTCCGGAGTGCTGTGGGCAATCAGTGAGTGAAGTGCCCCCTTCCTGACCTCCACAAAACCTCCAGGAAAACCCACACTTCTCCCAGGGCTGCGCGCTGGATCAGAGGCTGGAACAAAGTGCTGGCTGACCCCGAGCCTGGCCTGCGCTTGAAGCAGGGACCTTCCCGGGGGCCTCAGGGCTCACAGAAGCTACTCTGATGTTCACACCCAAGATGTTTGTGCAAAGGACCTCACAAGGAAACACGACCCCCCTCACCCCCCCCCCCCCGCCATGTATGTACATTATCTGTCTTGTCGCCCCAACCACTGGGGCGTAGATCCTAGAAATAGTGGGGTAGGAGGTGGCCCGAAAGCAGTCCCCTGTGATCGGTCCTTATCTACCCATGACGGTGTGAGGCCCAGGGCTCCTGGCTCAGCCCTACCCCCACCCCCGCACCCAGCGGGGCCAGGCCTATAATTCATAGGCTTCAGAGGGGCTTTGGTGGTGAAACCACAGTACTAGCTGGTACCAGCCGCACCCTCTCCCAGGCCCCAGGGATTAGGATGTGGGGGCTATTGCATTCCTCCTGACCACCTCTCCCCCACCCTCTGCCTCTGGGGGCCTCTCGGGCATCTGGGGGCCAGCCCTCAAGGAAGGTCCTGCAGCATTTCAGGCGGAGAAATGAGGAAGTGAGATTGTTTCTCCCCAGGAACCCCAGGCCTTCCTCTGAGACAAGCCCTTTCCCATGGCATCCGCCTCACTGCCCATGAGTCAACCCCAGAGCCTGGAGCCAGGAAGCACCCCCCTAGCGCCTGGCAGGCCTGGCTCCGCAGCTCCAGGAGAGAAAGAGCAAGACAGCAGCCCTGGGCAGGGCCCCCGCCCACTGCCCCGTCCCCCACAAGCCCCGGCCTTCTCTGCTCCCTAAGGAGGCAGGGTCCTCACCCCCGATAAGGGCATCTGCTCTACTCGCCCCCCCCCCCCTTCATCCAACCATCAGCTCTTTGAGGGCAGAGCTGTCTGTGCCTTTAGCTCCTACATCCCAGGGCTTGGCATGGGTCACAGCTGGGAAGGGACAGGGGCACTTCCCGGGGCTTCTCTGTGCTCAGGGCTATCTCTGTCATTCGTCCTTGGCAAGACAAGAAGCTGTGCTGTCTGCTCTCTGCATAGGCAGCCCCGTGTGGGAACCCCTCGGGTGGGGGGCAGGTGGAGGAAGTGGGGCCGGGTCCTCAGTTGGCCAGCGCTCCCCACACCTCCTGGAGGCTCCCTCCACCACTGCCAGGTCAGAAGCCCACGGAGACCTGGCCAACTCCACAGTCAAAGGGCTGTCTCCCTTGAAGCGCTTCCAGCTAACGTTTCCTCTCCAGAGGAGATAAACAAGCTGGTGACATCAGTGAGGCCACCCGGGGCTTAAAGCCAGGACGATGGTTCACAGAATCCTCCGAATTTGGGCTCATGTTTTGGTGCTATTGTCTCAGTATCTTCAACTTCCCTCCACACCAACCTCAAGAGGTGGGGCGGACAGTTGGTCCCGTCTTTCTCAGACCCAAGAGAAGACAGAGACAGAAAAGTTACGAGACGTGCCCGAGGTTTCGTAGCCTCCACATGGCAGCTGAGTTAACCTCCAGCTCCTGGCTCTTCCTTGTGAATTGTGCCCGGGGGAGGGAGGTTGTCCAGCACAGTTCTCTCCTCCGGCTCCCTGGGATGCTGGAGGCAAGAGGGAGAGAACAGCTGCTCAGTGGGAACCTCGAGGATGGGGGACGCACCTCAACACTCCACATCTCCCTGCAACAGCCAGCCATTCGCTCCTCATCAGCTCACCTCCGTACCAAGCATCTACTTGGTACCAAGCACTGGGCTGGCAACAGGGATCCAGGACGTGTGAAAGGATTTCCACCTAAAATGGAACCGGGGGTAGGAAACAGAAGCTCTCAGGCAAGCGCCTGCAGAAGGACAGAACTTGAGGACAAAATGAGCCTGGCTGGGGTGTCTCCGCAGTTGAGTGTCGACCCAGGAACCGAGAGGCCACTGGCTGAACCCCTGGTCAGAGGTCAGGGCACAGGCCCAGGTTGCAGGAGGCAGCCATTGATGATGTCCGCTCTCGTTGATGTTCTATCTCTCTATCCCTCTCCCTTCCGCACACACTCTTTCTAAAAATCAATAAAAACATATTTTAAATAAATAAAGAAAGAATGTGCTGGGTTTTTTTTAAAAAGAACAAGCTGAGAGGCTGATTTCCTGTAAATGCCTGGTTTACAATAGACCAAGACTTACTTCCTGACCAAGGAACCTGCGCCAAAAATCTCTCCCCACCCCCCAGCCAAGGAGCTTGCTGCCTGGACACTATTTCCAGGATCTACCACCCATGTGTGTGGATGGTGGCGCTCCTGGCCCATACATACAGCCCGCCCCGAACCACAACAGACTCACTGGTAGCCTGCGGCAGCATGCTTGGTCCAAATTACAACTCCTCTGCTGCTCTTGAATAAACTCAAGTTCTGGTCATGAGAGCTTCCTCAGTTTACCCCTTTGTTTAGGTTGGCAGGAGAGGCCGACATTAAACAGCTGATGACACTGTAGCCTGGACTGTGGGAGTCTAGTAGAGGAGCCAGGGGAGGGCTCTGGGAAGAAGTCCGTCTCAGGTGAGATCTGAGGGTGAGAGCTGCCTGGCCGCGAGGAAGAGTATAGTCCCCCATCTGCCAGGGGAGATCGTTAGCAGGATGTGAGCGGGGTCTAGACTGCATGTGGAGACGGAAAATTATCGGTCTAGAGATCGATGTCCCAAATCCAACCATCTCCCCTAAGGGACAGACCCTAAGTAAGAGTAGCATGCAGTTCCTAAACAACTTTCCTATTTCCAGGTATAATCAGCTGACCCTACTTAGCCCTTTTCATATAGAAACTAGAGGCCCGGTGCACGAAATTCATGCACTGAGGGGGAGGGGGGTGCCCCAGCCTGGCCTGTGCCCTGTCACAGCGTGAGAGCCCTGCAATTGACCGCCCCAAAGAGGTAGGCTCCGCCCACCCATCCAGGGCTCCTCAATGGAATGCCCCAAAGAGGGAGGCCAGAGCCAGGGGTCCCACCTCCGGCCACTTGGAGCCAGGAGCCAGGACCCCCAGGCAGACCTTGGCAGACCCCTAGGCAGGCCTCGCTGCATGGAGCCGGGAGGAGGCAGGACCTGCAGGCAGGCCTTGCGGGACTCCCAGGCAGGCCTCGCCTTGTGGAGCTGGGGGACCAGCCTTCTCCTGACTCTGCACATGGAGCCAGGAGGAGGTGGGACTCCCAGGCAGGCTCCATGCTGCACACCCAGCGCCAAGCCCAGCCCCCCACACCTGCATGCGCCTGATGTGCACGCAGCCATCTTGTGACGGTGTGAGGACATCATGGCGTGATGACCACTTAGGCTTTTATTAGTAAGGAATATAGGCCCAGCGGCCCCTATCTAGAACATTCTGCCCAGAATTCACCTTCTCCCCAGTCGGCCCTTTTCCCCACCCCGACTGGGTTTGCCCTGTCTCCTCCACGCTGCCTGCCTCCTTCACACCAGTGCAAGGTCCTCCCATCCGCGAGCATCATTTCCTCCTCCCTGTGGCTCCTTCGAGCAGACATCTGGTTCTCTCCTTCCTTTTCTAAGCCAGGCACCTGCCGGCTGCTCTCACATCCCTTCCCTGCTCCCTCTGTGATGCAGGGGCACTGACTCCTGCAAGCTCTATCCCCCAGGGTCTGTGGAGACAGGGTTGTCCAGTGAAAGCGGAGAACAGGAGAAAAGCAAAGAAACCAGGGCATTTCTCCCCCTTCTCTGCTCTGGGCAGGGTCTGCAGCAGGAGCTGTATCACTGAACTTTTTATCCTCCGTTACAATGAAACACATTAGTCTCTCTTGCATTTTGAATGAAGCTTTTATCTATGCCTGATTTTGCAATCTCATGCACTGGTCTTTTGAAAAATATTGGTTCATTAAATCATAGAAATCTTCCAAGCGCGGACCCCTTTTATACACGATCAAAAGCCGCATTCATTACTATCAACACCAATCTCATCAGAAAAGTCTTTAAATATTAGGCAGCTGTCAAGCTCACAGAGGCAGATACAAGTTTTCGCAAATTCTGATTTCTGCTTTAAAGCTGAAATTTTGTAATTGGCAACAAATCAGTTGTTTTCATTGAGGTGACAGTCTCACTTTGTTCATTTTCAAGAATGTCTGCAAAATATCCAAGTCTGATTAACACAGTTTTCCAGTCATCCTTTCTAGTAAAAAAATAATAAATAATAAGGTTCCACAAAGAGAGCCTCTAGTTCAGCTCACAGTGCAGAAGATAAACCGAACACATCCCTTGCTTCTTCCTTAAGACAACCCTCATTTCAGCGCATTCTGCATGCTTCCTATATCATCATGCAGAAAAAATAAATAGACTCAGAGGTTAAGATTTAATAAAATTAATAATTGATGTTAATTAAAATTTAATAATTGATTTTTTTTTAATTTAAATATATTTTTTGATTTTTTACAGAGAGGAAGGGAGAGAGAGAGTTAGAAACATTGACGAGAGAGAAACATTGATCAGCTGCCTTCTGCTGATCAGAGATGCAGAAAAAATAAGGCTCAGAGGTTAAGATTTAGTAAAATTAATACTTATTATAGCTTCATCAAAAACATTATGTGAAACTGGCTTTTTTTTTTTTTTTTTTTTTTTATTTTTTTTTTTGCCTTGATTGGTGCTAAAGCACCAGCCTGACACAGGCATATTCTCATTTTTTTTCTTTTTTAAGATTTTTTTTTAATTGAAAATGTTTTTATTTTTTTGAGAGAGAGGAAGGGAGATGGAGAGAGAGAAACATCAATGTGAGAATAAGACATCAATCAATCGGCCGAAACCGGTTTGGCTCAGGGGATAGAGCGTCGGCCTGCGGGCTGAAGGGTCCCAGGTTCGATTCCGGTCAAGGGCATATACATGGGTTGCGGGCACATCCCCAGTGGGAGGTGTGCAGAAGGCAGCTGATCAATGTTTCTCTCTCGTCAATGTTTCTAACTCTCTCTCTCCCTTCCTCTCTGTAAAAAATCAAAAAATATATTTAAATTAAAAAAAAAAAACATCAATCAATTGGCTCCTCCCACATGCCCCTACTAGGGATTGGACGTGCAACCTAGGCATGTGCCCTGACTCAGAACTTGCAACCTTTTGGTGCACTGAACAATGCCCAACCCACTGAGCCACACCATCCAGGTGAATACCCTCATTTGATTATTGCACTTTGCATATATTGTGGGGTTTTTTTTTCCACACATTGAAGGTTTATGGCAATCTTGTGTTGAACAAATCTATTGGCACCATTTTTCCAACAGCCTCAGATGATGGTTGGCATTTTTTAGCAACATGGTATTTTTTAATTAAGGTGTGTGCATTGTTTTTTAGACATAATGTACTTACACACTTAATAGACCACACTATAGAGTGAACGTATTTCTTCAAGCCATGACTGTATAGCATTCTGACATTGTTTAAAATACATATACTTATTTTTCTCCTTTTATTGAATTTATTGGGGTGACACTGATTAACAAAATTATACAAGTTTCCAGTGCCCAATTCTACAAGACATCATCTGCTCTCTGTATTGTGTGTTCACCACCCCAAGTCAAGTCTCTATCCATCACCATTTGTCCCCCCAAACCCTCCTCCACCTCCCTCCACCCTCCCCTCCCCTGGCAATCCCCACACTGTTGTCTGTGCCCATTGTTTAAAATTTTATTTATTAATTTATTTTTACAGAAAGAGAAACATCAATTTGTTGTTCCACTTATTTATGCATTCATTTGTTGATTACTACATGTGCCCTGAGCAGGGATCGACCCTGAAACCGTGTCGTTTCTAGACGGTGCTCTAACCAACTAAGCTACCTGGCCTGGGAAGCATTATGACATTTTGTAAAATTATTTACAAAGCTTTCTTTTTCTTCACCAGTGGACTAGGTATTTCCCAGCTGCCCCTCCAGATCCTCTCTCCACCCTAAACCCCACCCCAGAGGCTGACATGTGGGGACTATATGAATATTTTCCCTCAGGCATCTGGGTGGGCTCAGCAAGGGATGGAACGTGGGAAGGGAGTGAGACCAGGATATTTGTTCCTTGGGCTCCCCCTCCCTCAGGTCACCATGGTTGCCTGTGTGCCCGCCAGGCAGCCCTCTCTGCACACCTGTCTCCCAGGCGCTCTCTCTCTTTCCCGCCTCAAGCAGAGGAGTGGTAATGGCTCCCAGCTGTTGCTAACCGGGGTGGGGGTTACTGAACCACCTCTGGGTTTCTTTAACCCTGCCCACCTGTTTTAAATACAGTGGGGCCTTGACTTACGAGTTTAATTCCTCGTGATGGAGCTCGTAACTCAAATTACTCGTATGTCAAATCAAAAGTGAACGAGTGAGACACGTGATGCTGGGCTGATGTTGTGGCGTTCACTGTGGCATTCGCTGTGCCAACTAGCGGTGGGGTATCTGAAGCTGGCTCGTAACCCGAATTTTAGCTCGAAACTCAAAGCAAAAAATCAGCCGAGAGACGGCTCGTATCTCGAAAAACTCGTTAGTAGGGACACTCGTAAGTCAAGGCCCCACTGTAGTCTTTTTATTAACCTCTCTGCAGTGATCTTTGTGCACGGAATCATTTTCCTGCAGAGACCCCGACTGCCCCTCAGCTCCCCAGCTTCGTGATCCAGGCTGCCCTGACTCTGGCCAGTCCTTCCTCCATCAACGGCTGTTCTTTCCTCACCTACCTGCAGGGACCCTGGATTTATTTATGGTCCATTCCTCCTTTCTTCACACACTCCTTTCCTCAGAGACCATTTCATTGGGTCATATGTATATGAGGAAAGGAATAGATGATAGATAGATAGATAGATAGATAGATAGATAGATAGATAGATAGATAGAAAGATACATAGATGATAGATAGACCAAATGATAACATATAAAACACCATCTTGGTTTTTAAACTTTATTACATATTAGTTTTAGACCAATAACATAAAAATAACATTATAACTACCACATGCAAATGACCCAGCTTAATAAAGAGAATGTTACCATGGCATTTGAAGCACCTTTGTGCCCTGTTAGTCACACCCTTTTGCACCCTCCACCTGCGGCAGAGCAATCTCCTGAATTATTTTATTCACTTTAGTCTTGCTTTTCAGTATACTTTCAATACTTATGTACACATCCCTCAAAAACTCTTTTTCGAGAGTATGTTTTTGAAGTTGGTTACTTTCTCTGTTTGCAAGGGTTTTTTTTGTCCACATATGGAGGCTATTCCAAACCATTGATGCCCATCACAGCCAGTGAGCACCCGGGGGTTCTGCTCGGCATGTCCAGGCGATCTCCAACTCGCAGGATGTCACCTTAAACATGTAATCGGAGGGAAAGGAGCATGGACAGCACCACGTCACTTCTGCTCACATCGCAGTGGTCAGGACTCCTATCACCCAAAACTAGCTGCAAGGGCATCTGGGAAATGTAGTCTTGCTATGTGCTTAGGAAGAGAACAGTGAAGCTGGATTGGGTGAACACATTGCATTGTCTCTGCCTCTCCAACATAGAAATGTCCCCTGTGACGGAGGCTGTTTGCTACTTAGAGGTCTGGGTCCTATTTAGTGTGACACTGTTTCTCTCCTAGAAAGCTCTAAGTGCATTCTAATGGACTCTTCTGGACCCACAGAAGAAATGACGATGTCCTGTTTCTTCATGCTCCTAGCTGACTAGAGTTTAGGGATCATCTTTCTTTCCCTGGAGCGTACAGAACTAAAAGAAGTGATTTTAGAACTGCAGGGGGCTCTTCCCAGCCCCGGGTTCAAGGCTCTGTCCCAGGAAACTTCCAAACACAGAGCCTGGGCATTGCCCAGCAGTAAGCTGCGATAGGCTAGAGCAGCCGTGGGCAAACTATGGCCTGCGGGCTGAAATGAATAAAACTAAAAAAAAAAAAAAAAAAGACCGTACCCTTTTATGTAATGATGTTTACTTTGAATTTATATTAGTTCACACAAACACTCCATCCATGCTTTTGTTCCGGCCCTCCAGTCCAGTTTAAGAACCCATTGTGGCCCTCGAGTCAAAAAGTTTGCCCACCCCTGGGCTAGAGTGTATGGGACTGAGTATTTGTCCTCATTCATCTACTCACTAATTACTCACTAATTACCAGGCACTGTTCTAAGTGGTGGGGCGTAGTTAGGTGAATAAACTAGTCTCGGCCTTTATTCTAGTCAAGTCCGGGAGAGAAGCACAGAAGCAGGTGATGGAGTTCAGGGTGGCTGAGGGAGATCATTCACCCAGGTGACCCTCTCCTGGGCTAAGACGCAGACTGCAGCTGGGGAGGGGAGCGGTGGGGCTAGACAGGGGAGAGTGGGGGGGCGGGAGCCCTTGCCTGGGGCTCACCTGGGGTTCATCTCCCCCACCTCTAGGCTTTTCTCCAGGGGGCCTCCTGCCCCAAGCTTGTCAGTTTATGAGTCTGCCGGCTGCCTCGGAGGCCTGGGCTGGGCCCAAGGAGGCCTCTGAAGAAGAGAGATGGCTGAACGTGAACCCACCAGTGGCCCAAGGTGACCTGGGTGGGATCACTTGTTTCTTTATGATAGAAGAGCGAAAACAGAACATCATCTTCCCCGGAAATCAGTGGCCCCAGAGGCAGCTGTCACTTTGACAGGGCTGGCCATGCAAGGCCTCAGGACTGCTCCCTGGGGCCTGCCTGTCAGTGAGTACAGGAGAAAAACAAGTCCCAGGGAGCAGTGAGTCACCGCTGCTGACAACGGCAGCGACAGCCACCCAGCCTGCGACTGAGAGCAGGCACCAAGGAGGGCTGACAGAGGGCTGCTCCGCAGGCCAGGGGCCGGGACAACTGGTCAGGAGACACTCCGCCTTGACTCTACCTGGTGTCACACAGCTCATCCCAGAAGGCCACCACTCCATCTCCGCTTTGCCACACCCAACTCAACCTTCCAGGCCCCCTGTCCATGATGTCTTCATTAATTCTCTCGCCTGAATGGGAAAAATTTGCTCATTCATTCACTTATCAGCAAACTTATATTGAGCCTTCCATGTAGTAATAAATAGAGAAAAATAAAACAATTCTTCCTTTATGGGGATCACGTTCCACTGAAGCGGATAAGGAACTACTAGTAAGTGTGAAGAGTGTTGGATGTATGTGTCCAAATGCAATTATGTACACATGTGTGTAAGCGTGTATATGGGGGTACATGTAAATACACCTCCCACATGAGGTGTGAGCACCTGGGAGGCCACTCACCGAGCCTGGGCTGTTTGGAGGGGTGGGTGGGACCTGCCAGACAGAGTGGAAGAGCCCTCGAGAGTCCACAAGAGTGAAAATGAAGAAAGTAAGGCCATCGCCTCATCTAGTTGCATTAAATAAACCATCGGCCATAACTTGCTTCTCCATTATATTGTAACCAAGGGCATAGCCACACCCAATATCCCATTCACATGCTGGCCAGGGGCAAACAGAGGCCTACTACCCATCTGTTTCGCTTTCACTATCCATCTGATGATCAATATTTCAGTGAGGAAGGCCTGGGAAATAAGTATAAGGAATTTCAAATGTAGTAAAAGGTGTAAAAGTAGGGTCACCCACTGTCCCAGGCTTAGCTCCAAAAGGTCTGCATCCGGGGCAATCTTTTGTTCCCCAGTAAACCAGGATGACTGATCACCCTAGAAAATAAGACAGAGGGAGAAGAGAGGAGGGCAGGGATCTGGCTAATGGATCAGTTAACCACCTTGGGAAGGTGAGGGTTGGCTGCAGGTGGGCAGAGAGAGGGGTCTATCTAGGGCAGTGGCTCTCAACCTTGGCTGCACATCAGAATCACCTGGGAATCTTTTTAAAATCCTGATTTCTGGGCCTCATCCTCCGGAAATTCTGTTTCTTTGTTATGGGGTGGGGCCACAACATGAGTAACAAAGAAACAGAATTTCCGGAGGATGAGGCCCAGAAATCAGGATTTTAAAAAGATTCCCAGGTGATTCTGATGTGCAGCCAATGTTGAGAACCACTGCTCTAGGGGAAGGAGGCTCTTCCTTTGGAAGCATTAAACCCACCCCCATTGTCACCGAAACCGGTTTGGCTCAGTGGATAGAGCGTCGGCCTGCGGACTGAAGGGTCCCGGGTTCGATTCCGGTCAGGGGCGTGTGCCTGGGTTGCAGGCATATCCCCAGTGGGAGATGTGCAGGAGGCGGCTGATCAATGTTTCTAGCTCTCTATCTCTCTCCCTTCCTCTCTGTAAAAAATCAATAAAATATATATAAAAAAAAAACCACCCCCATTGTCACCCACTCACCCCCCACCCCCTCCTGATTGCCCCAAGCCATTGTCATCTGTCCCGTATTTGTAGCCCCGCCCAGCCCCCAGCAAGGCTGCGGCTCATCCTCACCGCTCAGCGACCTTGGGGAGGGCACGCTGGGATTCTATCCCCTTCACACACAGAGAGCACCTGATATCCTCCCTTGTCTCACAACAGAGGCCCCAGTGGAGCTGGGCTTTGGCGATGTTCCGATGTTCGATGTTCGATGTTGCCAAGCAGCTGTCTTTAACCCGTTCCTGCCCAGCCCTCCAGCTTACTTACACATCAACCCCTTCGTCCACTTTCTGTCCCCCAGCTCCGGCTTTGAACACTGACCAAGGGGGTCAGGGCGGCTTAAACTATGGACAATATGACTCTGCGAGTCTCCCCCTCTGAGAGGGACATTGAAGCCCCCCACCCCCAGCCCTGCTGGCCAACGCAGGGTCAGGAGGAGTAGCAATGTTGTTCCACCAAGGCCATGCGTCTGCCAGACCCCACGTCGGCCCGTGAGCCACCAGTCACGCTCAATGACGCCTCTGTGGCGAGGTGGCTTGTGAAAAGCCCCTGTGTTGTGGCTCTCGGCTCCAGTGAGGTCTTCAATACAAGGTCTCCATTCATGTCAGGCTGGCCCTCCTCGGCCACACAGGCACCCCTGCTCCCTGAGAAAGCTGCCTGGGGTTCGGATGGATCTTCCCCTCAGCCTCCACCAAGTGCCTGCTGCCATGTTCCCTCCTCCACCAGCAGGGCCTTCTGTCTGCCTCCTGGGAGGTGCTGACCGGGGCTCAGAGCGGCAGGTCCTGGCATGCACACCGGCCCGCGGGTCTTTGGGGAGCCTGTACCTCTCTGTCAACCGCCACCCAAGCTCCTGGCTGCCATGAACTGTCAGTGAGAGGACAGGCACAATAAAGCATGCAATAGACACTTTTTCCTCCTCCGATGAGCTGAGGGGAAGAAAAAGCTGAAAGGCACCCACCTGGAGGGACCAAGGGACAGTCAATTCTGAGGAATGGGCTGCTGGCAGGGGCCTGATTGGTTAAGAGTCAGTTCGTTGGGTTTTGAAGCACATGCATCTTGTCGAGTCCTAAACTATTCGGCAGAGCATGCATGCTCCCAGCAGCGGAATGGAGCTGCGGGTCTCAAACTTGCCCGTGTACTGGAATCACCTGTGGAGCACACACTGCTGGGCCCAGCCCCAGAGTCAGTGGTTCATCGGGAGGGGGGTGGGGCCCAGGAGTTTGCATTCCTACTCCGTTCCCAGGTGATGCTGGTGCTGTGGTCAGAGGACCTCACTTTGAGAATCATCGAAATGGGGTCCCCCCTGACCTCAAGGGAGATTACAAGTCACTTAACGCTACCAATACGCACCTGAGTTCCCTAAGACACTTTCAGAGCAAAACCTGCCCACAGATGCCATGAACGCAGGCTGAATACATCAGAACTGAGGGGATGTGAGGAAACACACAGCGGGAAGACATCTGTTGAGTGCTTACTTTCGATGCTCTCATCATCTCACATGACTGTCATCAAGGCCTGTGAGGTGAGTAATCACTTCCCTGCTTCACAGATGAGAAAAAAGTGGCCCCAGGGAAGTGATTACTTGGGGCCTGCCAACATCAAAGAGGAGGTGGGGTTTGTCAGAGAAGCTTGCTGGAGGAAAAGTAGCTCAAGCTAGATGGTGAACAAGATGAACATGAAGGGGAGCAGGGAGCTTGCGAAAGGCCATATTGAAATGGGGGAAGAGAAGGGGTGAGGAGGGGGGTGTCCTCCGTGGTGGGTGGGATAAGAGTCAGGAAGGTGAGAACAGGGGAGGGGTGAGATAAGTGAGAGCTTGGCAGGTGAAGGGCAGTAGAGGCTGGAAAGAGCGGATCCTGGACTGCTGCCCACACCGGGACCCCAGGGCCTGATCCGGAGGCCAGAAGGTGCTGCTACAGAGTCTAAAGTTGGCAATGGCCTGACTCTTCTGGCAGCCAGATGGGAACCAGGAGAGCCTGAGGCAGAACTACCGAGTGGTAGGTCAAGGCGGTCCATGAGCAAGGCAATTTCCCTGGTACTGTCTCCTGTGGTAACTGAGTACTTTCACAGATTTTGTAACCCAACTGTTATCATTGCCAACCACTCCTCCAAAGATTACTAGGGGTGGTCATCTTTTCTGTTTTTCCTCACTTTCTGAGGAGTCGCAGTGACCCTCAAAAATCCAGATGCTTCAAAGAAGGGGGTGAGTGTCAAATAAACGTGACAGTGAGGGCCGACAGGGGTTTGTCCAGACTGACAAGGGCTCCTTAAAGGATCTTAAAATGAGCTCTCTCCCAGTCTCCACATGCCTGTGCTGTCCTGGAAGCTTCAGCCCGTTTGTTCAGCCTCCAAAGCAGGAAACCTTAAGAATCCTGAGCCCAATGAGGGCTCTTCTTACAGGCCTCTGTCAGAAAGTGAAGATGTCCCCACTGCCCTGGAGAAGGTGTGTGCACCCCGCTGTGCCACCCGCCACCAGGGCGGCTGCACTCACAGAGGGTGGGAGGGCGAGGGCGGGAGAGCGTGGACTGCCCGGTGCAAACCGGCCCGCCAAGTCCTGGGGCCCCCTCACCAGGCCCACCAGGGTTCACAGAAGTACCTTCTTACATGAGCACAAGAGCATGAGGCTGAGCAGGGAGATTCCTAACTTCATTTCTCCTTAGATACAAGCTTTTATCAAGTGGGCAGCAGGCCAGGCCCGACCCAGAGAAGAAAGCGCCATTCGCGTCCGCAGTGCCCTCGGAGCTGAGCCAGAGGGTGGGGGAGATGCCCTTTGAAGGAGCCTCTTTGGAAATTCCTCACATTTTTTGGCCTTTGTCTCTGGGCGTTGAGATGGAGATCTCAGTTAAACTCTGCGGAGAGCTCCCAGTCTCTCCTTTGCATTCAAAAGGAAGATCCCAGCAGAGAGCTGAAAGAATTTGGTGGCTGTTTTCTCATCTCCCTGACCTACTGAGTCACTTGGGGTGCGGGGCATAGCGGAAAGATTGGGTTTCTTCTGCTTCACCGCATTTCTTTCTCTCACCTCTTGCCCCAGCCCCAGGCCTAAGTCACCAGTGATGTAGCTGCCATGCCCATCTCTAAGAGCTAGGGGTTCCCAGGGGCCACCCAAGGCACCTGTGTGCTGGTAGGCATGACTGGGAGCCAGGACGCCTGGTCCTGACGGCTCTGTGAGACCTCAAGCAAACCTCAGTGGACTTGGATGTCTCACTCGTACCACCTCCCAACATGGAGAAGAGTTTGGCCTTGTTCTCCTACTTCCCATCCCGGGAAAGGTGAGGGCACCAAAGGTGAGAGTCAGAGGATGTTCAGTGTAAGAACATTCCTAAGGGACAGGGACACCGTGGCCAGGCTCTGTCACTAGATTAGCCGGAGCCCCCTTTGGCCAGTAATTTCAGATTTCCACACACCTCTGTCCAGTAAGGCTTTGCAGTTGTTGTGACCAAGAGTCCCTCTGTCACCAATTTGAGATCCACGTCCTTTTGTTCCCCCTGAACTGGCACCCCTCCCACCAGATACCACCTTGCATCCAAATCAACAGATTCCCTAGTAGCTGGGGGAGGAGAGGAAGCTAGCCGCCTCCCTGCTGTGACTGGCGTCACCGTTACCGCCTGCCCTGACCACCACCAGTTGAGTTTCTCTGCTCACTCCCTTCCTGATTCTGTCCAGATCACGTCTCCGCAGAAGGACTTGAGTCAGCGCATCCTTTTTGTGACCAAAATGAAGTCTTCATCAAGGTACAACTGGCCCAAAGGAGGGAAGACACTACAGACAAAACGAAGCAGAAACTTCTTTGACAGTTAGTCCCACAGTACTTTTCCAACCACCCCTCTCAGAAACCCTGTACCTGTTGCCAGGTTTTGGCCCCACAGACCTGATCTCCCTCCAAGAGGTTAAAAAAAAAAAACTGACCTAAGTTAAGGCAGCAGCCATTGATAATGCCAGAAGAACCATTAACTCCCTGCATGATCTCAGGTGAATCACTTAACCTCTGAGCTTTAGTTTTCTCCTCTGAAAAACTAAAGGGTTGTACGAGAAGGCCTCTATGGTCCCTCCTCCCAGATATGACAGCCTAAGGCTCAGGTGTGAGTTCCACCTCTGACCACAGGAGCAACTCATCCGCTCCCCCTTCAGCTGTTCAGGTGCAGGACCTGGCCCACAAGACTGGCTGCGGCTAGAATCCAGTAGCCATTCCTTTGTGGTCCCAATCCCCATGTGGGTGGCTGGAGGTCAGAACCACAGGCAGACAGCCACCCTTCTGTGCCACGTGGGCTCCAAAACCAGACCGGCCACTTCTCCAGGCACTGAGAGGTGTCACTGTGTTCCCAGAGGTGGGGACCCATCTGAGTGCTGGAACCACAGACTAAAGAGACACTCAGAACTCATCTGGGTTCTGGCAAATTCTCCAACAGCAAGTCTAATCCTGTTCTCTTTCTCCTTCCTTTCGCTTTTTAACTTCAAGGAGCATATTTCCCTGTGAAAAGGGATTGCATTGAATGGGCTAGCCATAGCATCTCCCCTCTCCTCTCCTGCAGATGAGCACAGCAGCTCCTGTACCAGGACAACCCAAACATCCAGAAAGATCCCCATTTTCTTCTTCTCACGCCAAGCCCATCTCACCCTCCTGTATGAAGGGGCGGTGCAGTGTTCGTCCTCTTAAGCCGCCAGGTCTCTTCAGATCTCTGCTCCTTTCTGTGCTGTGTGTGCTGTGTCTTGCTCTGTATGCATTCGTCTGGGTGTGTGTGTCTGTGTCCTTCTGTGTCTCTGGGAGCTCTCTCTTCTCTGTCTCTCACTGTGTCTATCCAGGTGTGTGTGTGTGTGCGCGTGTGTGTGTGTGTGTGTGAGAGAGAGAGAGAGAGAGAGAGAGAGAGAGAGAGAGAGAGAGAGTGTGTCTGTCTCCCTGATACCTCTGCAAGGGTATTTTTGGGTTAATGTATATGATTTTATTACTCCAGTAGAATTTTCTTATTTTCTCCTTCCATTCAAGGCCAAACTTCTCAAGGTTTTTCTGCAGATAACTGGTTGTAGCTGGGCCCCAGGGGCAGCCTTTGTTCTAAACCTGTGTCCTCCAGGAGTCAGCACAAGCCGATCTTCCAAAAACACAAGTCTAAGGCCAGAAGTGCTGGGAGCGATGTGTATTTTATCACTGTCTCCATGGGATAATGGGGAACCGTTATATCACACACCACATCACACCACAAAATTCAATCCATCCTCCTCGTTTTGCTCTCTCCTCAGAATTCTTCAGAAAGCTTCACTTTTTCATGTACTTTGCACTGGACGGATGAGCAGGCATCGGAAGACCTGCCTATCTGCAGCCTGCTTTAAAGACTCGGTGCTACAGCAGGTAAGCTGCGGCTCGTAGGCCATAGCCGATTGGGCCACAAGTGAGCACCTGACCTGAGGGCCGCCCCTCTATTGGTCAGCCAGCATCCTATGAAGTAGCCCAGCCTAGGAGGTAGTGAAGCTGAACCAATAAAATTAATCTGCTTGGGGAGTTTGGATGCAGCATTGGATGACAACCACATGGTTGTCAGTGAGACAATCAGAATGATGTAGAAAGAAAAGCCAGGGCAGCCCTGGCCTGGTAGCTCAGTTGGTTAGAGCATCCTCCCCATACGCCGAGGATGCGGGTTGGGTCCCAGTCAAGGCACATGCCAGAATCAACCAATGAATGCATAAATAAGTGGAACAACAACGTGATGTTTCTGTCTCGCGCTCTCTCTCCCCCCTTAAGTCAATAAGTTTTTTGAAAAGCAAGGACAGGGAAATATTGTCCTGTGACAACAGAGCAAAGTAGGTGAGAAGCTGCAGATCCAGGGCAGTGTAAGCCCCAGAGGCCCCTGTTAACCCTGCTTCCCAGACAGTCCGCTCGCAGGCCTCAGTGGGTTCTTGTTAAAGCTTGTTAAATGGGCCCGTCCGCTTTCCTGAAACACCTCCTTGCTCTGAGCTACATCCCATGGAGGGTACATCCATGTCGTGGGGGTTAGGTGTGCTGCTCACTGGGGTCTCTGGTACCCTTCCTAGAGTTACTCTGACACGCAGGCCCTGGGGAAAGTGTGGACCCATTCATCGTTTCCTGACCGGAGGCTGGGGGAATCCTCTCCAATCACGTCCTTCTCAGAGCCTCAGTGAGGAGTTATTGTCCAGTGCTCTGCCAAGAGAAATCCCAGACCTCTGTCTTTGGATGGTGAGGACCTTTCGCAAGCGCCCACTGTTTTGTTGGGTCCCATGAGCCCCCTCCGCCCAGTGCACTCCACTCTGGCTGGGCCACACAATGCCAGGGGAGTGAAACTGGAGAATGTGTGGAAGTTTGTGGCTTTCATCTCTTAAACAAATAGCAAATTCCTCAGGGCTGCCGCTGCTGGAATTAAACAATGATGTGTTCAGGGAGGCTCCAAGGCGTTACCTTAGCAACGCCCAGGCTGTTTTCAGGCAAGACCTAGTTAAAGAGGAAAAGAGAACAAAAATAATAAAGGGACGCGTCTGGATGGGGTCCAGGGACGGGGGTCTTTTGGCTGAATGTGTGTGTTGCGTGTTCTGATGTGTTTGCAATCCGCCTTTCAGCTAAGCTTCCTCCCGCTCCCCTCGTGTGTTCCACCGCGGGCGCGTTCACCCCCTAGAATACTAATGGGCGGCTGAGAGAAGACAGCACGATGCATGGGGGACAGGTTAGACAGGGAAAGACGTCACAGCTGGGACCTCCTGAGTGGGACGTGACACACGTGACGCCTGCCAGGTGGCTCTTGAAGTCACTAAGGTCATGGGAGGAAGCAGGAGAGACTTTTAAATGTGACCAGGGCTGGGGCCGTAGGCCGGGCAAGGGCCGGTGTGGCGGACTCTGTCGGACCGTGCGTGGGGACAGAAAAGATAAGATTCCTCCCCCTTTCTAAATTCCCCTGGCGGGACTAATCAACAAGTTGGCACGAGACGTTCGCAGGAGGAAACAACGTTTAAGAACATGGGTACCTCCCGAACACAGTGTGGACGAACACGGACTAGCTCAGTGGAGACCTGAGAGGCGGTCTTGCAAACTCGGAGACCTACAGTAACCACAAAGAATGGTCTGAAATAAAAACGTTTCACTAAAAGCTGTCTGTGGCAGGTAGTCACGTCCTAGGCTGATTGACAAAAGTCAATCTTTACCTTAACTGAGCCGGTCCATTGTCTTTTGCATCTAGGATAACACACCTTTGGAATGTCAGGGTGACTCCCTTTTGTTCCGGACCCCTCAGGGCCCAGCCAGTGCACCAGAGCTGAGACTACAATCCTCTCATCATTTTTATCTTGTTCATTGTTGACTGTTAACTATCCTGTACCCACCTGTGTAAAAGATGTATCATTTTACTTTTTATCCAATCACAGAGGCTCCTCCACTTTGCTCTCTCCTGCCTCCCTAATCTATCACCAATGCATTTCATGTAACCCACTTACACCTTCTCTTTTGATTGAAATGTATAAAATAAAGTGCCAAACTGCCATTCTCTGGAGCATTATCTCAATGCATTGAGATTTTGCTTCCTGGCAATTGTCAACAGTTCAGCTCATATAAACGCACAACAATTCTTCAATGTTTTTTACATTGACAATCAGGGAGAGGCCCAAGAAAGCAAAAGCCATTACCTTAAATACCCCCTTCAGCTAAAGACCAGAGATGTTTGGGGGTGGAGAACGGGTGGACGGAGGTCATCTGGAAAAGTAGAGTAAACAAGAATAAGATTGTTATGGAGATGTAAGTCCTGCCTTCTCCCCTGCTGAAAGTTTCTAGAGATTTGCATATCCTCTTTGGGGTTTGGAGGGTAGTTCGGTGGGTTGACATGGGAGGGAGAGTGTAACCAGGGGGACGTGCTGGGTGCTGACCTTCAAGGACAGAGATGCTTTCTGCTGCGGAAAGATGGCAGGGCCTTGCACAGAGAGAGGAAACCGCGTCATGGGGCCCAGCGACAGGAAGATACCGGCCTGTCAGAAGAGACAGGAGGCGCCTGGAGGGCAAGGTGGGCAAGGGGGCCACAAAGGCCTCCGCGATGGCCTGAGGCATCTGGGCCACATTCTGAAGTACAAGGGAGCCACAGCCACCGGGGACCACAGAGCAGTGACAGCTCAGGACAGTGGGGGTGGGAGTTGGGCCAGGAGACTTTCCTCCTGGTCATTCTGTTCCTCTCCTACTGTGACCACACCCCCCCACACACACACTACACACAAACACACTGCGCACACACGCCACACATGTACACACAGCACTCACATGCACACACACATACACACACCGCACACAAACACCCACACACACCACACATGCACACCTACTGTGCCCACATACCACACACACACATCCAAACCACACATCCACACTGTACCCACACATTCACACAGACACACATTTACACATACTATATTCACACGCTAACCCCACACAGCACACACAGTGCACCCACACGCCACTTCCACACATCGCACACATACACTCAACATCCACAATCTCCAGCCCCACTGCGCTCACCCACACATACGCATGCCCAGCACCCTGAACACTGTACCACACGGGGGCTGTGCCTCCTGTAAATGTGGGCAGGTAACTGAGCATGAAACACCTGAGAGAAAAAAAGGTAAAGAGCCTTCAATCTCTGGGGCTGTTGTTGGGCATTCAGACCCCAACTAAGGTTTGGAGCTCCTGGATTTAGGGTGACTCCAGGGAACTCCCGCCTCCATCTCCCATCAGAATCTCCCCTTCCCAGCTGGAGCCATGGCCCTGGTCCTGCCCCTGCCCCTGCCCCTCCTTCTCTCCCTCTGACGCACTCTGGCACCTTCCTGTCTCCTAGGACCCTGTCCCCAGGCCCTCGCTGTGCCTGTGGCATTCCTGGGATGAGGGCTAAGCACAGGTTATCTGTCCATCTGCTGGCCACTGGCCTGTTTATCTTCTTAGGGCTCTTTCCTGAAATAGCTCGGGGGTTATCTAAGCTGCTGGAGCCGCCTGACAGCTCCCCCTCCCAAGAAGAGTGGCGCTCATCACTGGCAGCTGTAAACGCCTTTAATCCAGGCCTGAATTCCACACATTATTAGGCCAACTGGAGACCTTCCTGGGGATGTGAGCACCTCCCCCCCAGCAGACCCCCAGCTGCCGCCCATGCCCGTGAGAGCACCAGGTAGCTTCTGCCCCCTCCTCCCCCGGCAAGGTGGTCTGGTTAGTGAGCTGGTCGTGCTGCTGCCTTCTTGTCTCACCCCAGGACCCACCAGCTGGACACGTCTCCTCTAAGTCCAGTCATCCCCTCAAAATCGGCAAACTCGAAGCCAACCTCATCTTCTGCCTTATTCCAAACCTCCTACCTCTCCCACATTTCCACCGTTCAGCCATGTCAAACCTTTCCTAGGCTCCCGGATTGAAATCTCAGTCACATTCCCGTGCCTTCCCATCCCTCAGTGCCCCTCCCGGGGACCACGGCCTGAGCCCGTCCCCTCGGCGTTCAAGCCTCCCACACAGATGTCGAGTACAGACTTGAACCAGCGTCTCGAAGCCCCCCACGAGCAGGCTCTTTCGGGCCTCCATGCCTTTGTGCGAGCTGGCCTGCCCACCGGACACGCCGTGCAGTATCTCCTCCCCCTCACCAAGACCTCCTCTCCCTCCAGGTCCCACTCTTATTAAGTCCTCATCCATGCTCCTCAGTCATTCATTTCTTCAGCCCATGTTAACTGAGCACTTGCGATGGGCCAGGCTCTCACTGACCCGCCACCCCTCTGAGCTCTCATGCCCGAGTAACTTCTGCCCCACACTTTTGCATAGGATCCCTGAGGTCTTGTAAGGTGTCACCATCACAGGTGTGTGGGCCTCCACCCTGTCATAAGCTCCTTGAGGAGGACAACCTGCCAGCCTCCCGGCTTCTTCTGGGTGTCCCCTGGGGCGCCTACATCTTCGCACTTCACCTTGGGTGGTAGCGGTTTAGTTTTTGTTTGGATTGCCAACTTTTTGTTTCATCAAATAAAGGCATTTTCCCATGACTGTGATGTCATAAACCAAAGCACATTTTGATACTGTGAAAGCAACACCAGGAAAGCAGGAAGGATAGAATCTCAGCATAAAGGACCATCCTTGGAGAAAAGTTCACATTTTTCTGTTTCTTCATTTCAGTACATAACCTCAGAATAAAAGGACAGTCCTTTTAATGGAATACATTTAGCAAGTTGGAAAGTTCTTTGTTCCTTTTCTTGTTCTTCGGTTCACAGGGGACCATCAACACCCCCCCCACACACACACCCCGTGTTTGGAGCCACTGCCTGTGAGTCCTTGGCAGTGAGCACAGCTCTCGAGTGCCTGGACAGCTGCTTGGCTGTCTTTGGTTGTCGCCTGAAGAAGCCACCCTGAGCCTCCTTCCACAGGCCCAGCCTGGGTGCGAGGGACATGGCTGGCCGGGCAATGGTGACCCCACGCCCAGGCTGCCATCCCTTCAGATGCTGGGACACATGGCCGCGTGTTTGACCCTCCGCAGGCACACAGATACTCTTGACACTGATTACGCCCTAATTTGGGGGCGGTGAAGTCCTGGAGCCTCTGGGGAGGCAGGTGGGATGGGGGCAGAAGCAGAAAACAATGGGTCCAGGAAGCTCACCCCCACCCTGTGGCCTCACGGCTCTGAGCCAGGCAGGAGCCGAGCTGGGTGAGACCCCAGAAACTCTGTCCCCACCCTGGATCTTGCTGTCTCCCATCCTTGTCGGCGCTGGCGTCTTCAGGAGAGAAATACACACGAAACTTTCCAGTGCTCAGCCCAGGCCTCCTCCAGCCGCTTCCATAAAAAGCTATGCCATTGGACAGGAGAGAGCGAGATTTTTCCAAAGGATGTATGTGTGTATTGTTGGGAGCAGCAAGCATCTCGGTGAACTCCAGGTCACGGCACAGCCTGACAAATGGCAGGAAGTTCAGGACTTGGGCCTGACATTTTTACACAAAGGCTGCACAGCCCAGCCAGGTGAGCTGGGCCTGGGCACTGACACGGCCACCGCCCGGCACTTCCTGCCCTTTGTTGGCCCATGTGCAGCCTTCCCAGTGCTCCAGCCTTTCCTTCGTGCCTGACTCCTGTTCGTTATTTATGGAGAGGAGCTCCTCAATATAGAAATGGGTGGATCCGGAGTCCGCAGCAGGATGTGGGAAGGCAGACTGGCAGGGTGCCCACCACCGGGGCAGGATTGACAAATTAAAATAATGTGGCCGTAGAGTCCCAATAATAAGCCTGTCTGGTATTTATATACCTGAGGAGATGTTTCCCGTGCTCCCCTGGCCACGGTTCAGGGGCTCACAGCCGCCCATCCATCAACCCTCGGCCTGCTCTGCCCTCGCCTGACTGTGAGTGGACTGAGAGACCAGCCTGGCTCGACCCTCAGTCAGTGTGGGCTCCTAGAAGCAAGGGCCCCTCAGGAAAACCTTTGTTGTCAGCTTCCTGGGGGTTCTTCTTTGCTTCCAGGGAGCTGGCATGCGGGTTTGTGGTGCACGTAGGACCACAAAGTCCCCAATCTTTCTTCAGTATGTCAGTTACAGTGGCATAATTCTGTCTGAAAGGAGTCACGCCCATTCCTGATGCCTCTGATAGAAGACATAGACCGTATTGGAGGTTTTCTTGGCCACTCAGGATCTCGGTTAGGAGTCCTGTGTGAGCATAGAAAGCCCTGGAAGCAGGTAGGACCAGAGGATCTGGGTGCCATTCCTCACTCTGCCTGGCTAGCTGTGCAACCCTGAGCAAGTTCCTTCACCTCTCTGCTTCTCAGAAGTTGGCTCAACTTAGTTCTCATGATCTGTGGTTCCATGACTTGTCTTGTACCGAGTGGTCATACAGTGATGGCAATACAGAAGTCACTGTGGGGCGTACGGCCCTTTGCCTCACACCCTTAATCACAGCTGGCTCCGTTCTCATGTGGGTTTTGGTTTGTTTTTTTGTTCTTTTCCTCTCTCCTACCTTGTCTTTAGGCTGATTTTAGACACTGGTCAATGCCTCATTCATAGTAGCAACTCTCTCTTTCAAGCATATGACTTCTTAATCTGCTGGAACTATATGTGCATGAAGAGTTAATAAGCCCAGAGTACGAGTGTGTGCCTTTATGTATGTGCTCGGTGCATATGTCTGACTAATCAATGACTTTTCTTTCCTTCCTAGTTCTTGACAGTGTTCTAGCCAGAAGAGTTGTCAGAAAGATGAGATCTGGAACTGTGTGATACGACTGGACCTTTTCCATATATTTTCCTATGGCGCCTTTCAGAAAATAGAAGAAATTTAATAAATCATTGTTGAACCAGACAGCCTCCCCTTCTACTTAAAATTCACCTTGACTGAAAGTCAGCCTCATCCGAGTTTACTTCTGAGCTAAGGTGCAGAGTGCAAATGGCCAGGCCTGCATGCTTGTTTGACAAATCCCTGCCCTTCCTCCCGCTCCCTACAAACAGTGTCCCCTCCCTTCCTCCTGGCTTCTTCCCCCCTCACCTGGAGCCGCCCCTTCACTTCCCCCACCCAGAGGGGCAGGAATGAGCACGATTAGATTTCCCCTCCTCAGAGGTGTGGGAGCCCCGGACATTCTAGAGGCCACACCAAGGCACTCCAGGGAGGTGGAGCCCAAAAGAATAATTAACATTTGCATAGACTTCAAGATATCCAGAGCACTTCCACATACTATATCTCACTTAGTCAGCCCTCCAGGCCTGAGATAGCACTGCCTGCACATGGCAGATTAACTAAGACCAGGTCCCACTGAGTTGATTGTCAGGATTAATTTGGGAGCCCGGGACTTTGCCCAGTGTATCCAACCATCTCAGCCAGAGGGGCTGCAGGGATGGTGAGAGCTGGCCTTGGGGGTCACCTTCTTCCACGGGGGATAAAGACAGTTACCTTTGATAGGGAATGTGAGGAGGAGACAGAAGGAGCAAGCACAGGGGCTGAAGTAAGACCAGAGCTTCCTGATAAGAACAAAGTCCTTTCTTGTAGATTCTGCTCACTTCAAGGTTGCTGGGAAGAAGCTGGGATTTGGGGTTAGAAACCCTGGGCTGATGCCCTGGCCGGGTAGCTCAGTTGGTTAGAGCATCGTCCTGATATGCTAAGGTTGTGGGTTCGATTCCCAGTCAGGGCACACACAAGAATCCACCAATGAATGCATGAATAAATGGAACAACAAATCAATGATATATTTCTCTCTCTTTCTCCCTCCCTTCCTCTCTCTCTCAAATCAATTAAAAAAGAAGAAGAAGAGATGGGCTGAACCTTGCGTTCTTCTGGTTCTGGGGAGAATTAAACTCTGAGCTCCCCGTCGCATCTCTCGTCTGCGAAAGGAGAATGATAACAATAACAACAGCAGCAATGGTAGCCCCGGGCGGCAGCAAGCACGCCTGCTCTGGTTCCTCCTCACCAGGAAAATGTGAGGGCCAGTGAGTTGAGCAGACGCAGCTGTTCTTGTGACATAAACCAGAACACACCGGCGGCTTGTCTTTGTTTTCATTCATTGCGAACATATTTATCGAACACCTGTCCCTCCACAGCCCTCTGCTTTGGTTCTGCTGGCTGTGGAGCACTGTGGGTCAATTCTTTTACTTTTTTATTTTTTATTGATTTGAGAGAAGAGAGGAGAGGATAGAGAGAGAAACATCAATTTTGTTGTTCCACCCAGTCATGCATTCACTGGTTGATTCTTGAATGTGCCCTGACCAGGGATATCGGGACGATGCTCTAACCAACTGAGCTACGAGGCCAGGCCAGAATAGCCGGGCCAGTTCTCCAGGCATCCGCGTCCTTATTTGGATAATTGTTATTGCAGGAATTAAGTGACGTCACTTGTATGGAGCATTTGCATCTAACATGACGCCTGTCACAGAGGGAGGAGCACTCTGCAATCCTTAGCTCTCTCTCCAAAAGCACCCTTTAATGTCACACCCTCTCTGAACAGGAAGATTTGGGTCTTTGTGCCCTGAGCTTAGTCACTGGCTGAAAGCCTTCCCGCACCCCACCCCCAAGCCTGTCAATGCAGATGAATGCAGACCTCTGAACTCTGACGCATTCCTTCAGTCTCCGGGGGTGTTGCCTGCGTGTGTTCTGGGTGCCTTATCTCTCCATTCACCACAGGCTCCTGGAAGGTAGGGGCCCACTCAGCTGGCCCAATTTCTCTCTGAGGGAGGCCACCAGGAGGGACAGGCAAGCTGTCTGGTCTCCCCAGGCCGGTGAGAAATCCCCGGCTCTAGTCCTATCGATTTCCTCTCTGGCTCCGCACTGAAGTGTGAAGTGTTCTGACCTCCCAGCAAGGAGGTGTCAGGAAGTGCCTTTGACACTTCAGGTGAAGGGAGAATAATTTAGTAATCTGAGGAACATTGCTACTCTGTGTTCCCAGACACAGCCGGCCAGGGAATGACAAGGGGCTACAAAGACTGTAAACCGGCCAGTATTTCCCTGGCTCTGGGCTCCCCAGCTCCACCCTCCTGGAGCCCAGCCTTTCACGGGGAGTGTGCCATGTAACACTGTTCTCCAGTCTGGCCACCAACATCCTGCCCTCCTGCCTGGTTCTGGACCAGATGGTACCCATGGGCTGATTAGGACAGGGCCCCCCCCCCCCCCCGGCTCGGCGGGGGGGGGGGGGGGGAGGCAGGCCACGCCAATGGCAGGGCGTCTCTCTCCGTGGGCACAGCAGCCATCCAGGTTCCTGCAGAGATGGCTGCTGCTGCCAGCTGCCCGCAGTGCTGCTCCGCCCTGCACGGAGCTCCTGCCCTGGCCCGTTGCTCTAGAACCTACGGATAGTGATGCTCTCGCTCTCCACCAGTGGGTTGCTGGACTCACCACGCCCTCCTCGAGACGCAGTCCAGCTTCATGTCCAGACCTCAGAGTCCTAGGGGTTTCAGTCTAATTCCCTCCCCACCCCCCCCCACCCCCGCCCCTGTAGTGCCTCTCTTGAACCCCTTCAGTGATAGGCCCTCCTGGGCCACCCATTTTATTTTTTAAATTGCTTTCACTGCTAGAAAATTCTTGCTATGGTTATTCAACAAATCTTTGTTGTTGTTGTTGTTATTGACTTCAGAGAAGAAGAGAGAGAGAAATAGACACATCAAGGATGAGAGAGAATCATCGATCAGCAGCCTCCTGCAAGCCCCACACTGGGGATGGAGCCCACAACCCGGCATGTGCCCTGCCTAGGGATTGAATTGTGACCTCCTGGTTCATAGGTCAATGTTCAACCACTGAGCCATGTTGCCGGGCATTCAACAAATCTTTTTTTTAAAAAATAAATATTTTTATTTTTTATTTTATTTTAAATATATTTTTATTGATTGAAGGGGGGAAGGGAGAGAGAGTTAGAAAAATCAATGATGAGAGAGAATGATTGATTGGCTACCTCCTGCATGCCCCCCACTCGGGATCGAGCCCGCAACCCGGGCATAAGCCCTCGGCTGGAATTGAATCCGGGACCCTTCAGTCCGCAGGCCAACTCTCTATCTATTGAGCCAAACCAGCCAGGGCTCAACAAATCTTTATAGAAACTATTTCTAAGTCCCAGTCCCAGACCTCAATCCTGGGGACAGGCAAGCTGTCTGGTCTCCCCAGGAGTCCCTGCTCACAGGAAGCTCAAGTTGAGGTGCGGGGACAGATGACAAAGAGTATCTCATGGTAATGAGATGATTTCAACTAATAAAAAGCACCAGGAAGAAAACAGTGTGACAATAAGGAAGCCTCTAGGAGGCTAAACGGGGAGCATCTGAGGCCTCCCCGAGGACAAGAGGGGTTGGCCACGGGATGGTGAGGCTCCGAGGGCAGAAGTGGGCCTAGGAAGGCTGGCAGGGTGGGGCAGTTGCTGGGAACGAACCTTTGCCTCAACTATACCAAGGAGGTAGGAGAGGAGGAAAGAAAGAATTGGGGGCTCAATCCTCACCTTACAAGAAAACTTTTTTAGGGCAAAAACTGCCACCACCTCCCCCAGCAGCACAACCTTTCTGTATCACCCCATCTCCCTCATGTGCAGCCACTTCTCGCCTCCCACCTGCTGGTCCTTTGGCCCAGTGTGTCCTCCCACCCCCACCTCCTCTTTCTTACTTTCCTATTCTCTACTCCCTGTCCCAGCCCACCCATAATTACTTGAAATAGGATGCATATCAATCCATCCCGAGGGGGAACTCTTTGCAGTCAGGTTCCCAGTTTTCTGTTATTTATTTTGTAATTGATTTTTAGGGAGAGAGGAAGGGAAAAGAAGAGAGAGGAACATTGATGTAAGAGTGAAACACCCATTGGCTGCCTCCTGCACACCCCTACAGAGGATCGAGGCTGAAAACCCAACATGTGCCCTGACTGGGAATCAAACCAGCAACCTTTAGTGCACGGGATGATGCCCAACCAACACAGCCATACTGGCCAGGGCCCAGTTTCCTGTTATGTTCATACTAGCAGTCCAGTGCACGAAATTGTGCACCAGTGGGGTCCTTTGGCCTGGCCTATAGGTTCGGGAGGGATGCGGGAGGTTGGCCAGCTGGGGACGGACCTCGGGACGGCTCCAGGGCATGTCCGGCCCATATCACTCAGTCCGGATCAGCTGGACCCCAGCAGCAAGCTAACCTACCGGTCAGAGCATCTGCCCCCTGGTGGTCAGTGCACGTCATAGCGAGCAGTTGTGCGGCCTTAGCATATCATCAGCATATTACACTTTAATTGGTTGAATGGACCACCAGACACTTAGCATATTAGGTTTTATTATATAGGATTGGGGTCCAGTTTCCAACAAATGTTGAAATTTTAATTGATGACTTGTTATATTATTGCATATTCCTGACAATGCATATGTAACATGTATTACATATATAAACTATACTATGTATAGCTAATATATGTACTACATTTTAGCTAAAACATGTTAGTTTTTCTGGCATATGCATGAAGTATCTCTGGAAGAATAGCATTGGTTGTCTGCGTGAGGGGAATAAGTACCTGGGGGACTGGGTGAGGAGAGCAGTCATTTTATTCCATTTAGACTTTTGGAATCATGTGAATTTCTACCTATTCCAAAATTAAGTTGATCTATGTCCGTAACCAATACCTAAATATGCATTTTTTGCCCTTGTGATGTGCTGCTTCGTAAAGCCTTAGGCTCTATACTGCAAATGTTCAAATCAAACTTCCCAGTTAGACTGTAAACTTCAAAAAGTCCAAACCATCCCTTTCATTTAGTTTCTATCCTCCAGGATTCCAACTAAGCTTGATGCTTAGTCCCCAGAATTCCTTTGACAGAATCCACTACCTTCATATTCACCTTTTTTTTTTTTTTTTTAAATCCTCACCCGAAGATATTTTTCCATTGGATTTTAAGGGAGAGTGGAAGGGAGAGGGAGAGACAGAGAAACACCAATGTGAAAGAGACACATCGATTGGTTGCCTTCTGCATGTGGCCCTGGGGCAGGAAGCCTGCAACTGAGGTAGGTGCCCTTGACCGGAATTGAACCTGGGACCCTTTAGTCTGCAGGCCGACGCTCTATCCACTGAGCCAAACCAGCTAGGGTGCATTCATCATTTTTTAGACCAGCAAACATTGGTGGGGCTTCTTCTAGGAGCTGGAGAGCCTGCAATGTATGTAAGACCCTTCCTCGAAAGCAACGGCAGAGGTGGGGGTGGGGGTGGGACCGACTCAGATGCCACCATTTACCATAGAATGGCAAGAGCTCCAACAGCAATATGAATGAAAATGTCACAGGGGAGAAAAACTCAGACTACAGGCTTCACAAAGGGGTGCTTTTGAGCTGATCCATCAAGAACGGAGGATTCAAGAGGAAAATAGCTTTCACCTGAAGGGTACATGTCTTCCAAACAGCTATGGCAGGCCGGTGAGGAGCATGCGCAGCTGACCGCCTGGGTTTTGAAACCCAGGTCGCCACTTACTAGCTGGAGGCCTCTAGGCAAGTTAGATTGTTTCCTTGTCTGTGAATCGGAAGACAATAGTTCCTTCCTCACCGGGTGGTGGTGAAAATTAAATAAGATAAAGCTTGCAAAGAGCTTCAAAGGGCCTGACACAAAGTAAGTGCTCAGCAAACCTCAGCAATGATTATTAGAGGCACCTGATCCAGGAAGAAGACAACGTCTTCAAGGACTGAGTCCCGGGTTAGAAATCTGGACAGTTCCAGGCTCACTGACTGACGTCCGTGGCCTAAGGAGTCCCCATGGGTCTACTACACTGCAGTCCCCAAGTAAAAACCCACTGCCCCCAAGTAAAAACCCGCTGCCTTGGGTGATTGAGTCACTGGAGGACAAGGAGGAGGCTGAGTTTGCGGGTTGTCCTCAATGTTGAGACAGGGGTTTGGGGTTGTGGGGGCATCAGTCAGAAGGAGGGATGCCTAGGAGTCTGTGTCAGTGTAAATGCAACACCTGGCAGCTGCAGAGATGTGCGGTCTTCGGATCCTGTAGGAGGTGGTTGCTGCTAGAAAGGTCTCTTCAGCCGTCAGAAGGTGAAGGGCAGATGCTCTTTCTGGAGGCTGGTCCCCAGGGAGACGTTCTGACCAACCTGGGGTCCAGGCTTCCTTTAAAGAGTCTGACCTATTTTACCCAGTGAGCTCACCGTCTGGGTAGAACACCTTGTTCACAGCAACTGTTAGATCCTCCCAGGAGATGAAGGGAGCTGTGGATTCTCTCTCCTGGGTCTCGCTATGCAAGGAGGGGTGAGAGCTGCCTGCTGAGGACAGAGGAACCAACCTCTGGGCCTGGACCCTCATCCCTCCTACACCTGTCACTCTCTCGGGGTCTTGTGGGTGGTTACAGGGCTCCCCTAAAAACAGCACAAAGGGCCCTTCCCAGTTTGGCTCAGTGGATAGAGCATCGGCCTGAGGACCAAAGGGTCCCAGGTTCGATTCCAGTCAAGGGCATGTGCCTTGGTTGCAGGCTCCTCCCCTGGTCAGGGCTCATGCAGGAGGCAATCAATCAATGTGTTTCTCTTACATCGATGTTTTTGTCTTTACCTCTCTTTTCCACTCTCTCTAAAAATCAATGGAAAAATATCCTCAGGTGAGGATTATCAAAAAGAAACAAAAAAACAGCACAGAGGAAGCATCCATAAATTGTCCCCCAATGGTTTGAAGGTATAAAAAAAGCAACAACCTTGAGGTGCTCCAGGATATAACGTGGAGTGTTCATTCCTAGGGCTGAAATGATTTGCCATGGCCAGTATTAGATGCCAACCTGTGTGAAGTCCAGGAAAGTCTGATCAAATAGTAAATAATACTTACTGTAATGGCTACAAGGAGCAGGGTAGTTTTCAAAGCTCTTCAACAAGTTTTGCTTCCAGAGTTCCGAATCATCTTTGAAAAGGGCAGATGTTGCCCTAGCCAGTTTGGCTCAGTAGATAGAGCGTCGGCCTGCTGACCGAAGGGTCCTGGGTTCGATTCTGGTCAAGGGCACATGCATGGGTTGTGGACTCCATCCCCAGTGCGGGGCATGCAGGAGGCAGCCAATCAATGATTCTCTTCATTGGTGTTTCTATCTCTCTATCTCTCTCCCTTCCTCTCTGAAATCAACTAAAATATATATATATATTTTTAAAAGAAAAGGGCAGATGTTTTCCTCTACTTTGAACATAAAGAAACTAACACTTTGAGAGCATCCTGATATCACTCGTTGGTTGATGGTAGAACAAAGAATATAAATATAACTTTTTGCTTTTCAGATTTCCTCTGGAGATCGATTCATTTCCTCAACCAGTATTTACTGAGCATCTGCTATGGCCTCCCTGCAAGGTGCTAGGCTCCAGGGATGTAAGAATGAACACAGAGACATGTCCTGCGGCCTCATGGAGCTGTGAGTGAGGTGGGGAGGCCAGAACTGCGCACACAGAGAGATAAGCCCAGGGACCAGCCCTGCTATGAAGGCAGAGCAGTCAGGGGAGAAGTCTTTACCCTCTCGGAGTCTCTGAACCTGGAATTTTATCTAAGCCCCTGAGCTACATGGCTGTCAGGATTCTTTCCAATTTGAGAATTTGTGAATTCCCACGTGGCCTCTTGGAAAACAGCTCTGGTTGTGGGAGGCGAGAGGCTGGGTTTAGTCTCCAGCCCCGGCAGCCACCCTTGCACAGGCGGCCACCCTTGCTCAGGCAGCCGCCCCAGCTGTGGGCTCCGCTCTGTCTCTGCTGCTGCACGGAGGGAGGCGGATCGCACACCCCGGCTGTGCACTGCGTGTAAATGTTATCGAAAGGCCCTGGTGACGGGGAGAACAATGCTTCAGAGGTTAATGAAGTCATGGGAACCTCAGTGCCAGATCCCAGCTCCGTCCTGGGGCCACTGTTTGTGCATATCGGGGCCAGCTTGTTTATCTTCGCAGGTCTGCGGCTCTGCCCCGTGGTCCCAGCAGGGCTGCAGTAGTTCGACTCACTCTGTAGCAAGGAAGAAGGACACCTGGGCTAGATACCTTTCCTGTAGACCTAAGCTCTCCCTCCCCCCACCCCAGAGGAGTGTGTCCACCCGGTAAAGTGAATAAAAACCCTTAAAAATGCCAACCAATCAAGGCAGTTGGTTAGACCCTTGGGAACGTGAGTGGGAGAGTTGGGAGCAGTGGTGTAGAAGCACGGGGTTGATTCTCATTCCTGATTTTGCAGATGGAGCAAGTAGCCTCGAGATGTGAAGGATCCAGTGGTGAAATGAATAGTTCTGTGTCTTCAACTTGCATGTAGGCCATAGTCTACAGCTCCTGTCTATTATTACAAAGTTTCAGCAACTGAAACAGTAAGGCTAAGCCCATGTCCATTTTTATTTGAATTGGGTGGGCTTTTGGGGGGATACAGGGAAGTGTGGGTTTTGACAAGTGTAGGAGGGGTTGTGTGGGTGAAGCAATCATTTCTTGAATTGAGAAAAACACTCGTAGTCTGCTTCATCCATACCGTATGTTCTGGATTGCTCCGAGGGGCAGACATTTCATCTTAAACCTGTTTATGAGACACTGCAGACCAAATTATAGTACAATGAATATCACTAGTCATTCACACACCTATTCACCCTCTGAAGAGTGTGGTTTTAGGAGTCAGGCTGCTGGGTTTGAATCCTTAATAGTTATGTGAAGGTAGGCCAGTGGCCTAATTTCCATTAATGACTCGGTTTCCTTATTAATGAAATGGGATTAATGAACAGATCCCATGGATTTGCTGAAAAGACTAAATGTGACTTTGCATTGAAATACCTAGCTCGGTGCTAGCCCATATGGTATGGCAAGGATCAACAAACTCTAGACATTATTCACCTTATTTTTATTATCAGGTGCCAACTATTCAACCATGCTAAGGATGGGATGGACACACAAATAGAGTGAGGTCCTTTCCTTTAAAGAAAGAACTCAAGGTCTGTATGTGTATATAACTAACAACACACATTCGAAGTCAGACAATGAATTAAGGCACTACCCTAGGCAAGGGGACCCCAGCAGAGGACGTGGGGGCCAGATCGGAATAGGCTGCAGGATACCTGAGCCTTCAAACTCTATGACAGGTGGAAAGTAAGTTAACTCCAGGCATGGGTAGAAGCTAAGGCAAAGACTCAGGGGAAACATGTGTCATAGTTGAATCTGAAGTGCCATCTCTCTCAGTGGGACAAGAGACTTGCCATCTTCCTGTTGGGTCAGAATTTGGAGACCTTGAATGCTGTGTTTGAGCCAGTGAGGGATAGGATCACATCTGATTCCGAGGACAACACTCTGGTGGCAGGTGGAGGGAAGGCGGGAGAGGAAAGAGGTGAGGGTGCAAGATGCAGAGTGGGTGTGGGCTGTCAAAGGTCCAAACCAGATACAGCCCTTTTTCCTCAAGGAGCTTGGAGCTCACTGGGGAAATTGGAGACAGGCATGTCAGCATTCACGTAATAAAGCCACGTCTTCTACCCTCGGGTGGAAGCCAAGGAAATGAAGTTTTCATTTTCTCATCTGCAAATTGAGTTGATGGGAATATATAGTATATAGTATTTACCTCTCCGGATCGTATGAGGATCAAACCACATTAGAAAAGGAAAGTGTTTAGCACCTGCCCACAATATAGGCACGGCTCCATGCACTACCCCTCAAGCACACAGCCTGGCCCTGGGCAGCCTCCAGGGTGGAAGAAGCTAATTGCAAGCTGTGTTTATTGTCCCAGGCAGAGGAATGCGGGGGATGGTCAGGGGCTAAGTGGGAGATGAGATGGAAAGCAGGTTGAGGCTTTAGGTATCAGGAAGACTGAGCTGAAGCTGATGCCTGCCTCAGGCTTTTTTTACTTCAACTTAATTAGGAATTGACTCATATCTCCTTCTCTCAGTTCCATCTCCCTGATCTCTTCCTTTGTTCCTGCACTGGGACCTGTAGCTTTTGAGTTGGGGGACGGACAGATGCATGAATATAGATAATCCTGATGGGGAGGCGATGGGCTATGTTAGAACAGTGGCTGGAGTTCTAGACTGGTTCTGGAACCACCACTGTTTACAAGCTGGGTGAGCCAGACAAGTCAGCTCAACGCTCCCGGCCTCCTTTTCTTATCATGTGATGAGGCAGTGGGCCAACGATTTCTAATATCCACTGAGCCCCAGGCTCTTGCTGAATCTGAGGTGTCTGGAAATTCCAAGAGTAAAGATTAGGTGCTAGGTGGTGTCTTGAGGGCCCTGGTATAAGCAGTTCCATTACATCTGATAGTGAGGGACAAGCTGATTTTCCAGGATGGCTGCATACACCTCTTTATCTGCTGCCCTGGCACAGCTGCTCTTGTGACCCTCTGACCCAGAATGCAAGGCTATCAGAGAAGGAAAATGCCTGGTGAAGAGCAGCAATGGTTAAGAGCACAGAGTAATGTCCCTGCTGCTTATGGCTCATCACAGGAATGTAAGTACCGGGAGGATGTGGGCAGTGGCATTCTGCTGACACAAGAATATTACCTTCCAGTTATTCAGCTGGTCAACTAGGCATCATGCACTCCCTCACATGCTCACAGTGATTCTGCAAAATGGATGTTGTGATTTATTGTATAGGAGACTGCAGCTCAGAGAGGTTAAGTAAGAATCTGAGGTCACACAGCTACTAAATCGAAGAGCAAGGATTGAAATGTTGACTGACTCGCTCCAAGGCCATTTCTTTTTTGTTTGTTTGTTTTGTTTTTTGTTTTTGTTTTTGTTTTTTTTTAATAGTTTATTCCTTTCTATTTTTTTTATTTTTATTTTTTTTATTGCTTAAAGTATTACAAAGGGTATTACATATGTGTCCTTTTTTTCCCCCCGCCCTTGACAATCCCCTGGCCTCCCCTACCCCCCAGTGTCTTATGTCCATTGGTTATGCTTATATGCATGCATACAAGTCCTTTGGTTGATCTCTTACCCCCCTCCCTCCTGCCCCCCAACCCTCCCCGGCCTTCCCGCTGAAGTTTGACAATCTGTTTGAGGCAGCTCTGCCTCTGTATCTATTATTGTTCAAAAGTTTATAATGGTCTCTATTATCCATGAATGAGTGAAATCATGTGGTATTTTTCCTTCATTGACTGGCTTATTTCACTTAGCATAATGCTCTCCAGTTCCATCCATGCCGTTGCAAATGGTAAGAGTTCCTTCCTTTTTACAGCAGCATAGTATTCCATCGTGTAGATGTACCACAGTTTTCTAATCCATTCATCTACTGATGGGCACTTAGGCTGTTTCCAGATCTTAGCTATGGTGAATTCCAAGGCCATTTCTCATCGGCCATAACAGATAGTGTCTCAACCTCATACGTTTAGCGATGCAGTTGCTTTTGCCTGAGATCAGTCCTTCTCTCCTCTCTACTTCACATCCTATTTCCGGTAACATCATTCCTCCCCTTGGCCCGCAATCATGGATGCTTCTCCCACTTTGAAACAAACCAACGCACGCCAACCCTTCCCTCGACCCAATGTTTTCCCTCCTTCCTTTCACACCCACACCTGCTGCTTCCATAGCCTCGTCTTCATTCACTCCCCCAAGTTACTGCACATCGCTAAAGTCACTCTGGGCCACATCCCAATGACCCTCTCATGGTCAGGCTGTCTAATATTAGAGTTCAGTCCTTGCAGCAGGTGACACTCTTGACCACCTCCTTCTGATGAAAACTTTCTTCTCCCTCCATTTCCAAGACACCCTTCTCTCTTGGTTACCTCCTGTGCAGCTCCTCTCCCCTTCCTCAGCTCGTTCTGTAAGGTTTGAAGGGCTCTGCCTCCAGCCTCTTGTCCACGGCAGGGTATTCCAGGCTTATCACCTCCATTCATGGCTGCAACCCCGCCTGCACCCTGATGGCTCTCCAATTTCTATTTCCAGTCCTGACCTCAGGCCTGAGCTTCAGTGTCACAGATGTAACTTCTAGACATGGCTCCTGAGTGCCCCAGGGGTCTTCAGAGTCAACATGTTCACAACTGGACTCATCATTTTCTTCTCCCCAACTTGCTTCTCTTCTTATGTCCTCTATCTCAGTTAGTGACATTGAGCCACGGCACTCGGGGAAACTTGGACTCCTAGACACATTGCCATGTTTCCCGCCCGCAACACACCATACACCAAGTCCACATCCAATGGCCACTAAGTCCTGTCAGTTCTGCCCCCCAGTACCTCTTCTTTCCAACGTCACTGCTGCTCAGTGCTGTGCTCACCTCCAGTCTTGCACCCTTCCATTCACTACGGCTAGAATGACGCTCATTTGGAAAGCCCGTCTTGTCTCTTTCTGCTTAGGACCCTTCAGAGGTTCTCCACTGTCTAAGGATCTCACCCCTATTGGCCTCTCCAGCCTCTTCTTTCACTCCCCACAAACCTGACACTCCCCAGGGCCCCTCTTCACTCCCACGTTGTTCCACCTGCGTGAATGCCTTTCCTTTTGCTCTTCCCCTGGTGAAGTCTTACTGCTCCTCCAAACTCCGTAACCCCCTCAGGAGCCTTCCCTGACCTCCCCAGGCCCAGCTGAGCCTGTGTTGCTCTGCTTCCCACATGCCTGCTCACGACACTGGTTTCAGCCCCTATGTACGGCACTTTAGCTGTGTCTGTGTTCAGGGGGTGCTTCTCCCGAGAGGGCAGGGCTGTGCTGTCCCTGCCTGCACTCTCAGCACTGCACAGGCCTGGCATGCTATGTTAGAGTAGATGTTGTTGAATAATAATACGTAAGTGCATGACTTTGGGGAGAGGTGCCCAACCTGAACCCCAGCTGATATTCATAGAATCATACAACCTGGCAGTCGGAGATAAAACCCAAACGCGTCTTTATCCATTCAGCCCATGTGCGTTGACAACCTTTTTGGGGTTGGGCACCAACGTACTGGGCACTGAGATTCCAAGATGAAGGAAATGCCGCTCGAGGCTCCCAAGGAATTCCGAGGTCAGAGGTTAGAAAACCAAAGTGAGAGGGTCCCTGGCACCTTACCAGCAGGTGGTGTGGCTTCAGGAGGAATAGCTGTGTGCTTTTGTCTTCTATCGGGGGTGTGGAGGCTGGAGGCTCTGTCCCATCTCTCAGTGTAGATCCTGTGACTGGGGATTAACGTTATTTAGGTTGAGGATAAAGAGGACTTTACCAAACCTGCATACATCTAAGGATGCGGGCAGCAACGTCACGTGGGGTCAAGAATCATGACCCTGACTTTGATAGGGACCATGGGGAAAGCCATTTTAAACCTCGTGCCATAGGTTCCTGTGTATTATCTCCCAGTTGATATTCATGTTTGCATTCAGTATCTCCATCTATAACTATGATGTGGCTTGCTGTTCTGGGTGGTCTGAGGAAATAGAGGATGAATAAGAAAGATCCCACGTGCCCTAACGGGTTTGGCTCAGTGGATAGAGCGTCGGCCTAAGGACTCAAGAGTCCCAGGTTCAATTCTGGTCAAGGGCATGTACCTTGGTTGCGGGCACATCCCCAGTAGGGGGTGTGCAGGAGGCAGCCGATGGATGTTTCTCTCTCATTGATGTTTCTATCTCTCTCCCTTCCTCTGTGTAAAAAATCAATAAAATACAATTTTTTTTAAAAAAAAAAAACCCACATTAAGAAGGTTAAAATCCTCTAGGGGACCTAACTCATGCATTCATATAAACAAAAGGTAATAAATCTCTAAAGGATTGTGGAATAGCATCTATAAAACGCTGAGTTTTGACTAGAAGCTCAGGTGTTCTGGGATATTGAGTTCGCTAGTGTGGGCAAGATGTTAAGTAGGGCCAAGGACATAGGCCGATTACCTGAGGACAGAGCTGCTCCCTGACCACAGGTGAGCCCTACGCCCAGCCAGCCTCGGCCTCATTCCTGAAAGCCCATTGTGCAGGAAGAGGGATGGGCTGTTGGATACTGGGGAGGGTCCAGAGCTAATTTTGAGTCTTTAGCTACAAAGAGCAGCCTGGTTTCCTAAGCCTGGATGTGTACTCTCATCTTATTTGGCACGATCTTGTAACAGGACCAATTCCAAATCCTGTGAATTTAAAATGCTGCAAGTTTTTTTGTTTTTATATTTTTACTGATTTCAGACAGGAAGAGCAAGGAAGAGAGAGGAAAAAACATCAATGATGAGAGACAATCATTGATCCGCTGCTTCCTGCACGCCCCACCATGGGGATCCAGCCTGCAGCCCAGGCATGTGCCCTGACGGGGAGTGGAACCGTGACCTCCTGGTTCATAGGTCGACGCTCAACCACTGAGCCATGCCAGCAGGGCACAAAATGCTCCAAGTTTTCAAATATATATAGTCTCCCTTTACAAAGTTAACATGTTTTTCCAGGTTTTTCGAGAAATCGATTCGTTGAATGCAAAAACTGTTTAAATCAGACAGCATACAATACAAAATTTTTAATGCTCCGTCTTTTAAGAGTGCACTTGGTTTCTGACAAACAAACCTTTTGTTGACATGGATATTAGGGGAACAGTACTAAAAAATATCAAAGATAGTCACACACCCCACGGTTTTATAGGGAACACCCTCTGTCTTTCCCATATGCAGCCTGGAAAACAGGGCCAGGACGATCCTGCAGAAACTTCCTGATGAAAACAGCCGGGTCAGCCGTTCCCAAGCTGCAGCCCGGCTGTGGCGCAACCGCAGGCAGGGCTCAGCGCTTCCTTGGCGACTCCAGAGATGCTGTGCCTCGGGGCAGCGCCTGCGCGCAGCCTTGCCTGAGGGGCGAGGAGTATGGGGTCCTCGGCGCGGGACTGGGTCCTGGGGACATCCCAGACCTATCTGGCTGAAAGACTCGATTACCTACCCAATAGTCACGTGGCCAAACCCGGGTTAATCACCCCTCCCGCTCCAGGTTCGCTTTCCGACCGTGCGCGCACCCCTCCTCCCCTCCCGCCCCCCGCACCTGCACTGCCGCAGCGCTTGCTCTGCAGGGAGCTACAGAATCTGCAGACACCGCCGCCCCCCCCCCCCTCACCCCCCCCCACCTCACTCGCCCCCCCCCCCCCCCCCCCCGCA
Source organism: Myotis myotis (assembly GCF_014108235.1). Taxonomy (NCBI): domain Eukaryota; kingdom Metazoa; phylum Chordata; class Mammalia; order Chiroptera; family Vespertilionidae; genus Myotis; species Myotis myotis. Next base: position 60,977,843 of record NW_023416315.1, read on the forward strand.
CATACACACAATGCCTCGGCAGCTTTTGAAAAGAAAACCAGGAGGGGTGGGTGCTCTTTGTTCTTTCACTGGGTTAACTTGGTTAATGAAATTCAATTCCCATCTCCATCCCAAATTTGCAAATTTCTCGCCAGGATGTCGAGCGCTGGCCACTTCATTGATGGAGATGTTCTGTGTTCCTGGCCCTGTGCTAAATGCTCTTCCATCTCATCTTAGCTAAGCCTCAGAGCCACCCACCCTCTCAGGGTAGGTGTTGTTATCCCTGTAACGCAGGTGGAAGAATCCAGGCACCGAGAGTCGCTTGCCCAGGGCCTTTGATGGCGCGGCTGGGTTTGGAGCCCAAGCCTGTCTTGACCTCAGAGCCCTAAATCTTTATTGCTGTTCTTTATTTAGCAAGATTAAGAATAATAGCTTTAAAAGAGAATAACAGCTAATACTTATTGAGAAACGACTACTAGCCAAATGCTGTGCAAAGTATTTTTCCAAACTGCTACCCTCAGAGGTAGGTCTGCCACTCACCAGTTACGTAATCCCGAGCAAGTTTCTTAACCTCTTTCTGACTCGATTCCCTGTCCGCAAAATAAGGCTAAAAATATGGATGTTGTGAAGAGCAAACGAGTTAATATATGCAAAGCTCTTTGACTGGCACATATTAATCCCTCAAAAAATGCTTCTTATTTACTTATTCTGACCATCACCTCCATTTCACAATGGCGGGAGGTAGGCTTGGAGAAAGTAAGCAACTCCTTAGTCCAGGTTGCCCAGTGCACGCTCGCTCTGCTGCACAGACCTGCCCAGAAGTCCTGCGAGGTGCGGGCCTGCCCGCAGGTGCGTTGCACCTGGCAGGTGGGAGGCACGCTTCCTGGGCGTTGCAGAGCGCGCCGCAGCCCGGAGGCCGCGACTGGTCCTGGGTGGACACAGCGGGGGGCTCGCCTAGCCCCGGATATGGGCGTGCGAAGGCCCGGGCGGGGCGGAGGTCCCATCGGAACCCTCCAAAGCTAGTCGAGCGACACCCAGAGTAGCCAGCCCAGAGCGGTCAGCGCGGAAGCCCCCCCCTCCCCCCTCACGCCACCCGTCCCGTCCCCCAACCCGCTCCCGCCGCGCTCCCCCTCCCGCCGCTCTCCAGGGCGGAGTTTCCTCCTCTGCTCATTGTTCGCGGCCCAGCGCCCGCCCAGCCCTGCCCCGCCCGGCACTGCCGCCGCCAGCGCGCTCCGGGGGGAGGGGGGCGGCGCGGGCTGGACGGAGTCGCAGCAGCCGCTACCCGGGCCGCAGCCGCGCAGACACCGCCCGCGACGCAGCCGCCCGCCGCTCCTCTGCCGCTTGGCTCCGAGCCCCAGCCCAGCTCTGCCGCAGCGGCCGCGAGGAGGGGCCGCCCGAGCGCCACTCGGGAGCACGGGTCACCGCCCGGCCGCCGCAGCCACCGCCAGGCCTCCGCGCGCGGCGCCCAAGCTCTCACCCCGGCGCTCGGACCCTCCGCCCACCGCGCAGCCACCTGCTCCGGGCCCGGGGCCAGGACACGATGCGTTCCGCGCTGGCCCTCTCGGCGCTGCTGCTGCTGCTGCCTCCGCTGCCGTCGCTCTCCCTGGATGGTAAGTGTGCCCCGACCCGCCGGGACCCCGCCGTGCCCTGCGGTGGAGCCCGCCGCTCCTCCTGGCCGGCCGGTAGCAGCCGGCCCCTCCGCCGACCTCCCGCTCGGGCCACACACCGAGTCCTGACCTTGCACCATCCACACCCCTTCCCGCCCGAGAACGCGGCAGGTGCCGGCCCGAGCGTGGATCGTCTCAGGTCCCGGGTCGGGGGCAGTGGGCGAGGAATTGTGCCGGGGCGGACGGGGGGCGCGGGCGCTGGACGGGATTTCGGGCAAAGAGAGCGGGAACTTAGGGCACCACGAGGCCCCAGGCTTTGGCGCGACCCTCAGGGTCTGATTACTCCATTTCTCCGTGTTGGAAGGGACGAAGGGGGCGGTGTTGTGTGGTCGTTGATCACTGGCATAGCGGCACTCCGGGCGCTCAGGAGAAAGTCCCCGAAGCAGGTGACAAGCCTCCGCTAATGGCCCACGCGGGCGATGTGTGACTGGCCCGCTAAGAGGTTTTCCCAAGCAGCGTGTGCAGGCTCAGCCCACCGAGCCGTGCTGGGCGGGTGGAGGGGGAATAAGCAGACCTCCCCCAGCCCCAGAATCACCTGAAGTCCCTGCCTCCTTGTCACCAAAGGAGCCCTTCTTAGCGCGTGGCCGGGACCCCTGCTCCACCGCCTTTGTATGAACAGGAGGAACCTTGCTCGTGCACCTTGGGCTGCACCTTAGAAACACACCCATTTTCCTTCTGAAGGTAAAGTGTTATTACCCTTTTGGGGGGACAGGCGGTGGCTGCGAACCCAATCAGAACGGTGTCCCATGGCCCCTAGGAACGGCTGGACTCTCAGCCCCAGACAGGGGTGCATCTCTTTCGTACCCACCTGAGCACGAGTCTGCAGTGAGGGCGAGTGATGTTCCCACCTGGGGTCAGGAGGGCCGGGGTGAGAGCCCGGCCAGGGAAGGACGCTGCTGCTCGCAGGTGCTGGCATTTGGGACTAAACTCAGCGGCAGGGGGGGCTGGGATGGCGGCTCTGTATATATAGTCTCTGCATCGGCACCGCTGGGAAGCTTCGGCGGTGCGGAGGGCCGGGCCGGCGCTCAGCACACAGGCTCCACCAGCCTGGCCCGAGAGGGAAGGGCACTCCCAGTGAACAAAGGGTGTGCCCTGGAGGAGGGGGCGCAGTGTGAGGAATGGTGGGAGCAACTCTGAGGATAGCAGTCCCTGAAGATTTGTACAACCGCCAGGGCTGAGAAGATGTTAGAGAAAGTGCTCTGGCTGTTCTCTCAGCCCTGTGTTCCTTTGCAAGAACTCTTTCTGTGAGGAGCCTCTTAGCGCCACCAGAAGGGAATGGGCTAGTTCCCAGTGCTTCTGAGCTTGCAGAGGCTGAGCTTTGAGGAGCGGGTGAGGGTTTGGGGTCTAAACACCCATCCTCCTGCCCTAAGAGGAGGTGCCCTAGAGCCTCCTATGGGAAAAGCTGCAAGCCCAGCGCTGCTGACTTCAAGGCTGGACTGTCTTCCCTGGCATCTGGGCACTGCCCCGAAGCCCCGTCTCTTCTAGGAGGCCATCCTCAAGCCTAGCAGCGGGCATGGCACATGGTAGGAGCTTGATAAGTGGTAAACAAATGTAAACAAAAACCGACCAGGACCTCCCACCTGCCCCCTCAGCAAGTCACTTGGCTTCTCCGAGCTCCCCCAAGTGCAGTTATGAGAATATGCAGTGATAAAGGGAAATGCTTTACAAAGTGTAAGTCAGCAAGGGGTTATTCTTATTTGCATACATAGAGGCCTGAAAAGGCTGAGGGGGACAGGCTTGGTGTTTAGCGGCTGTGGAGGGAGTCGGTAAGGACTGCTCCATCTCTGCCCTTCTGAAGGTGTGGCCACCTGGGGTTATCAGGGATGGTGTGACCCCAAGCTGCTGGAATCCTGTGATTCAGTGCTAAAAAAAAAACCACACAGGCTTATAGTGAGTGAGTCTCCTCAGCAAAGGAATTATCCCTGGCCAAGGTCCCCTGGGAGCTTACCTCCTTAGGCAGGCGGATCATGCAGCTTACAGCATAAGCACACTCAAACCCAGGGTCCCGACCGTGCAGTACACTCCTCCCCAGTGCGTTTTGGTTTGATACCATGTGGTTGAATCACGAGTCGTATCTCTGAGCCTCGGTTTCCTTATCTATGAAATGATAACAAATCTCTAACGTGCCTGTCGCTGGAAAGATAACGAGCTTGACGATGTGCCCAGCTCATGGTCAGAGCTCAATAAATCCTAGCTGTTACGATGAATACAGCATATGAACTGAGCACGTGGTTGGCTTATGGTGCCCCAGCATCAGGATTCTGCTCATGTTTGTGGGTGTCCGTCCATATGGACTAATAAAAACTGAAACGTAAAGTGCTACCTGGTGTGGGAAAGGTGGTGACTTGGGCAAAGCTTCCTGAAGAAGGTGGGGGTTTATCTGGGGATTTTAACATAAAAGGGCCGATGTGGGATGGGAGACCTTTTTCTAGGGTAGCTGAGGCTACATGAATTGCAGGGTGCAGGGGACGCAGACTAGAGGCTGGGGGTCATGATGGGGGTCCTTGATACGGTGTCAGTGAGCTGCAGGAAGGCTGTGGGAGGAATAGAATAGGGGGACAGCAGGTATTCCCAGTATGGCCCTGCTTGGGCCTGGCTTTGAAGCAGGAGTGAACAAGACTTGAGGGGTGGGAGCAGACTAGTCTAAGCAGGTCTGAGGAGAGAGAGGTAAGGGACAGACTGGGAAGGGATGAGAAATCTGGGGGTCACCAAGGCACCAGGTGGCAACTTGGCCAGAGCTGCGGGGTGTGGCCACCTAGGAAAGGGCAGAAGGGGGGAGATTGGCAAGTGTGGGCTGGCTCCTCGGGGGTGGCCCTGGGCCTAGAGAAGGCAAGGCTCAGAGGTGAGGAGAGGGGACAGCACGGAGGCTGCACCCCACCTGCCTTTTCCTCGGGGATCCATGTTTGAAGGCAGAGGAGGGCCCCTGCTGGGGGTGGGGGTGTTGATATCTGCTCTTCAGAAGCTGAGAGCGGAAGGGGATGCCTCCTGGCTTGAATTCCCCTGGGCGGGGAGGCTGGAGGGATAACTCCTGTTCGTCCTCCGGCATTATCCTGCTGAGAAGCCTTCCCTGCCTTCCTCGGTGGGACCAGCCATGTTCCATGGTCTGTTGGGGGCCTCCCCCACCACACGGTGACCCCTCAAGGGCGGGGATCTGCAGATACTCTTCTCCACCTCCAGGGCCCAGCGCAGCACCAGGCACTGAGCAGCTGCCTGAGGTTTTATCTGGAGTGTTGAACTGAGGGAATGGCCCTAGCTCCCGGTTCTGGCTCTCTGGGAGGGAGCCAAGCCAGCTCGCATCCTGGGCAGTGATGACGGCCTGTGGGCTCCTGCTGTAGCAGCCGGGGCTGGCAGGAGCAACTGCTGAGGGTCCAGGCTTCTGGGCTTGGGATCCCGCCCAGACCTGTGGCTGCTGTGAGGACAGCTTAGCGCTGAACTGGAAGCCCTCCACTCCTGAGGCAAGTGGGCAGAGCCCTCGGGGAAGCTCACTGCACCTCATGGGAGGGAGGCTGGGGTTCGATGGCCCCTACCCTGGGAGAGGCCTGCTTCTTCACACCCTTCCCACACCAGGGGCCCTCTGCAGGTCCGCCGGGTGCAAGCTCTCCCACATAACTGGGAAGAGGAGAACCAGCTTCCTCTGCTTGCCCCTGCTCACCAGCCCGAGCCCGAGCCCGAGCCTGAGCGCCCCTGAGACCTGGGAGCTCTGGGCTCACTTCCTATTTGTGCCCGTGGGGTGTGAAGCAGGGCAGGGAGCTCTGCGGGGGGGTGGAGGGGGTGGGGGTGTTCCTGTCACGTCCCATTCCCAGGAACGTGGGTGAAGTTGCACGGGCCTCCCCTTGTCACGTGTCCGGTCCACTGTGTGGGGCTGTTAGAAGATCAGATGAGGTGGCAGATCTGAAACTGTGACTCTGGGTCACACAAGCCTCTTAACTGTAGGTAAGGACATCCTTCCAGAGAATCTACACACAAGGTCTTCATATTGGCAGTAGTGTTTACTGTAAGATTCCTTCAAGCAGGCGGTGCAAAGCAGAATTCAATTGGCAACGGTAATTTCAACACCACTAAGTAAACTAGAGAATCCTAGAACACAGAATTCCAGAGCTGGGAACCTTCTGGAAAACATCTACACCTGCTCTTTCTCTTTTTAAAAAAAAAATATTTTTATTGATTTTAGAGAGGAAGGGAGAGGGAGAGAGAGAGAGATAGAAACATGAGGAAGAATCATTGACCAGCTGCCTCCTGCATGCCCCATCCTGGGGATCGAGCCCACAACTCCGCATGTGCCCCTGACTGGGAATCGAACCCGGGACCCTTCTGTCCTCAGGCCGACGCTCTATCCAGCAAAACCAGTTAGGGCTCTTTAAAAAAAAAAAAGTTTTTATTGATTTCAGGGAGAGGGAGAGAGAGAGAGGGAGAGAAAGAGAAAGAGTGAGAGAGGAGAGAGAGAAACATTAATGATGAGAGAGAATCAATCATTGGTTGGCTGCCGCCTACACACCCTCCATTGGGGATCGAGCCTATACCTGGGGCATGTGCCCTGACCAGGAATCGAACTGTGACCTCCTGATTCATAGGTTGACACTCAACCACTGAGCCAAAGTGCCTGGGCGTCACCTGCTCATTTTTCTGATGAGGGCATGCAGACCAGGCTGTGAGGTCACTGTCCAAGTTCCCGGCGACTCCCAGTGGCGGCTTCCCGGGAGCTGTGTGGACGTGTGTGCAGCCACAGAAACTGGTCACTGGACCTTCCTCCTGGGCCGTGGAGGAACTCATTGGAACACTTTTCAGAAAGGAATGCATGATGTTGACAACTCTGTACCGTGCCCAGACTCTCTCCCCACCCCTTCGCCACTGGGGCAAGCTGAGGCTTGGAGCCACTTTGTTACTCAAGAGTTAGACTCTCAGAGGGCTCCCTGAGCACCATGCCCCGGGCTGGCCACCGTGTGTTATGACTGCATGTGTCTGTCTCCCACTGCTGGGAGCCCCTGTCGTGCCCACAACAGCCAGCCAGGACCTGGAACAAACAGGTGGTTAGAAGTGCTGGTTAGATGACCGGTGCACGAAAGCCGAAATCGACTGCAGATTCAGGAGCATCCCCTTCCCCACATTCTCCCACCTCAAGCTTTTGTATTGGCTCTGAGCCCTGCCACCGGCACCCCAACCCCCGCCCACTGTAGCAGTGGCCAGCACAGACCCTCAGCTTAGCTTGGCCTCCTGGCCCACCCTCCGTCCCCACCCCTTTCCACCACCCTTTCTTCCTTTGTAGCCTTATTCCCCTCGGGTCAGCCACCTCCAACTTCCCTAGGGCCAGGGCGCAGGGTGGCACCCCGTCCGCCAATTGTCGTGGCCGGAAGGCTGTGTGCCTCAGCCCAAGGGGAAGAGAATTCTGAGGAGTGGCTGAGTGGGGCTTGCCATGCAGCCCCAGGTTGGGGGTGCAGGGGGCCCTCCTAGAGCCAGATCCCCGGAGACCCGTGGGATGACCAGCCCACAGCTGTCTGATCTCTAACCTTGCAACTCCCAGGTCAACATACAAGGGAGAGGGTGGAGGCAAGTCTTAAACCTATCACCTAAGTTCAGGGAGAGGCCAGCGCCACTTGCCCTGAAATTCATGAATCTCTGTCCTAGGGTCCCTCCGCCCCCATCCAATCTGACTCCTGTGGGAACCTGCTCTGAACACACCGACTGGACCTGGAGTCTCCAGCTGGGGTAGCACGAGGTTCGCTTTGGACAGCCGCTAGCTCCCAGACCGTTCCAGAGGGGGCAACTGAGGCCCAGACACCAAGGACTTACAGTAGTTCACACAACCAGCTCCTTCCCAAGTACCCACCTGCCCCATGGCCTCATTTCCATCAGCACTCTGCTTGAATGCCACCTTCTCAGGGACCTTCTGGGGGATGTCTTGTATTACACACCCTTGTCCCCTTCCCCTGTTTGTCTTCTCCATAGCACTTGTCACCTGGTGCACTCACTTCTTTGTCTCTCCCTTGAGTAGACTGTAAGTTCCATGAGAGCAGCACCTAGACCAGTCAGTACCTGGCACGTAGTAGATGCTCAATAAATATTTGCTGGATGAGTGAGTAGCAAGCTGGTTTAGAACCCAAAGGCTTGCCTGCCAGAGCTGAGCTTTCCAACTGCAGGGCTTCTAACCTGTTTCTAGACGAAAGAGGCAGGTGGCAGGTGGGCTGGCCGTGGGTGTGGGGGGAACAGACAGATGGGGATGAGAGGGAGCAGGGACTCCTGGGAGGGAGCGAGCTGTGGGTGGTGCAGCAGCTAGGGCTTCTGTTTGTTAGAACTTGATTTGGCTGCTCAGAGCAGCTAAAAAGAAATAGTGCATTATACAAGGCAGAAGTTCTATCTCTGTATATAATAGTTTCAGAGGGCTGGTGTGGTAGTTCTGTCACCTTTAACACTGCTTCGCGGTCCAAGATGGCGACTTCGGCTCCAGATATCAGGAAAAAGGAACGAGAAGCCTGCCGCTCCTCCCTGGGGATGCCTGCCAGAAGCCACACACAGCACTTGCCGTTACACTGCATGGGACTTAGTTCTGCGGCCACACCTAGCTGCAAGGGAAGCAGGAAAGTCCTTTCCTGAGGGAAAGTAATTTTTATTTCAGGCACCCATATGCCTAACCGAAAATCAGTGGTTCAGTTACAAAGACGAAGCACAGAATGGGTTTCTCCCCAGCTGCCCTCAGTCGGTCCTCGCCTTGCCAGTCAGATCAACTTGCACCTGCGTGAACAGAATGTAAGCAGTTGTCCTCAAGGGCCTGAGGCTTTGCTGCCTTCTGGCTGAGTCAGCTCTAGCTTAGCCCTTGTTTTTTGTGGCTCCAGCCTTTTGGTACTGATGGAGCAGTTCTTTGTGATGCGCCACAAAACCCAGCTTCCTCGCACTCAGGCCCCTCAGCCTTGAGCTACTCGGTGAGCAGAGGTGGCCTGGGGATACATTGAGCGGGGCCTCCACCAGGGCAGGCAGAGGGGGGACCTGCTTTCCCCCACTAGCCTCTGGATGACAAGTATTTCTGCACCCCAACCTCAGTGGGGTGAGTGCAGGGCTGAGGGGGATACTATACTGTCTTAGGAGTCAGGGCCGGGAATTCAGCAAGTGGAGGCCAGTGGCTTTCACTCCTGGTGGAGGTGTTCTGTGAGATGCCTTGGGGGCACCCAGAGCTTAGGGTGCACTCCTGGAGGGGAAAACTAAGAGTAGGCCAATTGGGGGGGTGGAACTTCAGTCCCACCCACTCTGTGCAGCTTTGCTTTATCTGTTCTTGTAGGGACCTCCACATAAGAGTTTCTTGGAGAAAAAGTTCTGTCAAAGAGAAGAAAATGGAAATCTCTTGGCATATGCCCCAGGTTTTGGAGTTAGAAGCTTGGATTTTAGTCTGAGCTTTGGCACTTACTAGCCTTGTAACTTCAGACTTGTTCCTTGGACTCTGTTTCCCCAGCCATAAAACGGGTATGATGCCTTCCTCAGCAGTGAGGTTCCAGGGCGATCTCAGGTGGTACGCCTGACACATTCTGGTTTTATTTCTTTTACTGGCCGCAGCTCTAGCCCAGCGTGAGGTGGATGAAAAAGACCCGGCTCCCGGACCCTGCCCGGCCAGGCTTTCCCTCTGTGGCTCCTGCCCAGGAACTAGCCCTTCCCCATTTAGTCACTGCCCCACAGCCAGGCCACTCAGGGAGGGGGCCCCAGGCCTGGGGGCTTAGTTGTAGACCACAAACCCGGGTGAGGTGGCCAGGGTGTGCTTAGCTAAGGAGTTATGATGGCCAGTCCCCTCACCTTCCTGATTCGCATGAGGTGCTTCTTACTCCAGCTCTAGGGGGCTCTGCCCATCACTTTGGGCTTCAAGTGAAACAGGCTTTCCTGAAGCCACCCAGACCCTTATCCTTGCAGGTTCTGCCCCTCATACTGAAATGGGGTCTCACCTCCATAGCTATTTTCTGCCTGGATAGATGGGATAGATGTGCCTCAGCCGCCCCTGCTCCACTGCCCTGGTCCAGCCGTCAGATCTGCGTCTCTCCCCCTCTCCTTCTGCACAGCGTTCTTTCTCCTCAAACAACTCTACCCTCTCGCACCAAATTCCCAGTGACACCATCCAGTCCCGGCTGTGAAGCGTGCTGTTGGTCTTTCTACAGCCATCTCTGTATTTTCCTTCTCCGAGAGGGGCGGGAAGGGGGAGGGGCACGGGGACCAGAGAGTGGACTGTTTCCTCACAAAGAAGTGGGAGGAAGGTAGGAACTTTCTGCACAACAAACCCATGGGGCGGTGTTCTTTTTCCTTTCATCACGTGGATGACTCGGTGTACCCAGATGGTAAGTCGGGGCTAGCATCATACGGTCTTTTAAGGAAACGTCTACAACTGTGTTAGAACAAGCTGTGTCCCAAACTGTGTCCACAGAGAACACTGGTAGCCCTCAAGATATTGATAGTTATGCTCTCTATGAATAAAAATTGTCTGATGGGAAAAAGAGAACTATGGCCCACAATGTTTGGGAAACGTTCCCCTCCTCAGAAAATCAGTCTTATGATCTTACCTGCACTGAGCTGTCCCTTAATACCTCCATTTAATCTCGTTTAATCCAGTGATCCCCAAACATGGGTTAACTGTGGAGCCTTCCCTTTCCTGCATCCTCTTTAGTGGATCATCTATCAGCATCGTGTGGGAAATACTGATGTAAAGGTGGAGTTTGTTTGCCCGGACAGAGGTATCCTGGGATGTGCGATGTTCGGTCCCATGAAAAGCCCTGGACTGGGCTGAGGGAACGTTGGAGGTAAAAGCGTACGGGTGCGTGCCTGGGGCTTTGCTAAACAAGACCTTTGACATGGAGACGTGGCCTCAGCCCGCCCTCCTTCCGTAGGGCTTTCGTAGATTCATAGGAAGCGCACAGACGGCTGGATGGGGCCACAATCTCGGTCCCATGTGTGGGAACGAGGTACCTTCCAGGCCCCTCGTGGGTGTTTAACGACGGTACTGCTTAACGATGATGCTGCTTCTCAGAAGTCGGAGGCGTTACTAAGAAAGGTGGACGTGTTGATGTTCGTTCTGCCCAGATGGAGCAAATATCGTTGCTCCTGGCTCATCGTTGCCTCTGCCCCTGCTGCTCTGAGTCCCTGATCCTGACAGCATCGTGTAAGTGCAGCATGAGTCCCTCATCCTGTCAACCTGCCCCCGGGCTTGGAGAAGGGGCTTCCAGAGGATGAGCTGCCAGCCAGCACGGCCTCAGTGGCTCACCCGGGGCAGTGGAGCTGGGGCTTTCTCTCTGCTCTGGTGAAGCAGGGCTTGCTGAGGTGCGTGGATCTCATCCACCTTCAGGCTCTCATTTTTCCTGGGAGCCGGGAGCCACATGGCTGAAAGGGTGGGGAGAGCATCTTGTTTGCTGAGTCACTTGCTTGCATGTGTTTTCCAAGATGCTGCCAGCACCTAAAGCGCCCCTCTCACCTAAGGCGCCCCTAGACAGTGGTCGGCAAACTGCGGCTCGTGAGCCACATGTGGCTCTTTGGCCCCTTGAGTGTGGCCACGAAGTTTCAATCACACTGTACGTGCGCACCCGCACGTGGTATTTTGTGGAAGAGCCACACTCAAGGGGCCGCAGTTTGCTGACCACTGCCCTAGCACATAAGGCTCCCCTCACAGGAAGGTCCCTGAGCTCAGCTCAGTTCAGCAAGCACAGGGAACCCCAGCTCAGGCAGATGCAACTCTGCACGCCAGCCCTAGGGGGCGCTGCCGAGTAGTGTTGTCTGGGTCTCGGCCTGCTGCTCCCTTTCCCCAGCCCTGTGCTATCAGCTCACTCCCCAACATATCCCCTCTTCCAGCCAGGCTGCATTCATCTGGAGACCCAAGAGCACTGCCCAGAGTGGCTTCTCACCCTGACAGCCACAGTTGGCCCAGTCACGAGGGAGCTTGTGCTGTGGACACCTGGCTCTCCTCCCCTTGGTATCCTGGGAGCTGGCACTTGGGTGGAGAAACACTTTGGCTTTTACTCCCAGGCCCAGGGAGATCCTAGAAGTCTGGTCCTGACCACACAGAATCACATCTCTGAATTCCATTTGCTTTTTTGGGCAATCCTGCCACCCCAACTATAACTGCCCCGGGGCCTCCAGTTAATTAAGCTTTATGTATTATGTGTGTGGGGTGTGGTGGCAGGCATGGAGCAGATACTCAGGAGGGTCCATCTGAGTCGGGTGTCGACTAGAGAGCAGAGAGAAAACGAAAACAGGTTTGCAAGAGGAAGATGCTGCACCACTCGGGGCAGAGCGCTCCCTGCGGACCTCAGTTTCCTTATCGGAGAGGAGCTGGTCCAGGAGTTCTCGGGGACCCTCCTGTTCCCCATTTCTTGGTCATCTGGATGACTTGACCTGCCTGATGATTTTGGCCTCAGAACTGCTGGCATAATGGGACTGGGTTCAAGTGTGTAGATGCACCCAGTGGGGCTGGGGGAGGGAGGCTGGGGGAGCCTTGATTGGACAGCACTGAGGCTTTGAGTCAGTGGATATGGCTGGAGGCGAGGGAAGCTGTTCCCACTGCAGCTGGCTGCTGGGGACAGCCAGCAAGAGACACCTTGAATTCCTGGATAATGTGAGGGAGGACGTGCGTACATGTTCCCTGTTGTCCTGAGATGCCCTGTCTCCTCACCACCAGCCTCCCCATCCAGTGGCCAGGAGAGGGAGCAGGAGCATAAGGGCCTATGTGTCCTACTGCAGCGATGGATGGTCACCTCTGTGCCGCAGGAATCTGTGTATATATACATATGTTTATTTATTTAGAATAAACACCTTTATTACATGAGCTAAGATAGAAGGGAAGAGGATGTATTTGCCTTCCCGGCCTTGATTTCCTGCAATTAGAGCTCCAGCCCCTGGCCCTCTCACATAGCCATCTGCTTGGCCACGCTGGCCTGGTCTCGAGCGATGCAGGCAAGAAGCCTGCCTGCTGGAGCTGCCCCTCGAGAAGACCGCTGATTTTGGCGTTCTTTTTCCTTTCATCAGATTCCTTCTGAATTTTCTTTGATCGTTTTCTATCAAATTCTCTTCCTCATCGGGAGTAGCGTGGCCGAGGGGTGGTGCCTAGTGGGACTTGCACGACTGTGGGTACCGGGCGCCGTCAGTGAGCACGCTGCAGTTCTTTTCGGGGGGCTTGCTGTGGACCAGCTCCTGTGGGGCGCACACAGACACCAATATTCCCTGTTTTGCGTGTACAGCACTCGGAGCCCCAGGAGGAGTGGCCCACGTCCTGGCCCTTGTTGCCTCCTGCACGTGGACTGTGTGCGCGGCGGGAGCTGATCTCCGTGCCGGCAGCAGGACGTCCCAGCTCATGTTTCCACTTCTTGTGCCGGGGCTTTCTCTTGCTCCCTGTCTTGCAAGCGCTTGTACCAGTTGTTCTGAGCGATGCCCATGGCTCGGTGCCGGCTGGAAAGAGCCCGCAAGAACTTTTAAAACATGCAGTGCCTGACTCTTTAGTCAGGGGCACTGACCTCTTTTTCCTTAGATTGTCAGATTTTAAAAAAGGACAGTGGCCAACACAACAGTAGCCATCTGGTGTGAATGAATCAAAATTATACCTTTTTTTTTTGGTCAGATTGGCAAAATATGTCTTTTGCTGCAGAATTTAGTGATTAGTTTCTGTGTGCCATGAGATGGAAAGGGTTGAAAATCACCATCACTGCCCACGAGTTCGAGAAGCCAAAGAAGGTGTGACCAGGTGCCCTGTACTCTGCCCATCTGCCCCTTGTCAGGGTGGGAGTAAGTGATGTCCAGGGTCCCTTTAGTTCTGATGTTATGACGCAGGGATGCAGAGGGAATTGATGTCTGCGTAGCTCCCTGCCTCTCTGCCCTGCTTCCCCAGCCTGAGGGGTGAGCACCAGCCCCTCTCTGGCTGCCGCTGCAGGTGGGATGCCATCACTGTAAAAGCAAAGACCGGTCTGTGAGGGGAGATGAGAAAGGCAGTGCCCCTGGGCTCAGCATCTCTGAAATCGCGGGCCCTGGGTTGTGCCACCCTCCAGAGCACCCGCTTTCCAGGTGGGACATGTGAGGCCGGAGGACGGTGCTGATTGGCCCAGAGTCATGTCTTGAGGCTCCGAAGCCCCTTCCACGTCAGGTGCGCCTTCGTGCTCTGTGCGCAGAGGGGGCCGAATGAACTTGACCTGGACGCCTGCACTCTGCACCCACCCGGCTGGGGAGCAAGACCGGAAACGCAGCGAGGAGAGTGGAGAAAGAAGTTGGATGGGGAGCGGGGGAGGCGTCGGGCAAGAGGCGGTGCCTCCCCTGCCACACCCCAGCCTAGCTTCAGTAGCAGTCACGCGTGATCCCAGAAAACCTGACCCCTGGCCTGGCCCGAGAACCTTCCCAGGGAAGCGTTTCTCTCTGCTCCCAGATTCTTCTGAAGAGAGCGGTGAGAGCACCCCGCGTGAGCATGTGTGCCCGTGTTCACCTCGCAGTCTCCCTCTCTGCTGTCGCTAGGCCTCGGTGACTTTGAGGGAGACATTTCCAGCTGTTTGGACACCTGGCTCCAACCAGGGCTGGCGCTGGGACCCTTGGTTCCCTTCCTTAGGCGGAGCCATAGGAAACCGAGCTTCCTTGACTGGCTCCTGGGGACAACTTGGCTTTGTTTAAAAGGAACGATGGTGGCTTTTAACTAATCTCCCCCTCCACCCCGCCCTTAGTGGGGATGGGGGGAGGGCTGTTCCTTGAGAAGTTGGTTCTTCTTAGGCAATATCCCTATCAGACTCCACTCACTCCCCCGGGGGAAGCCAAGGGCTCTCCCACCTTCAAGCACCAGACAAAGCCAGATGCCCCGCTCTGTGGGGAGTTGCCTGCTTTTCCTACCTCCAAAAGCAGAGTCTGGCCTTTATTGAACCCGCTGTGCCGAGTAAGGGGGCGCCTGAGGAGCCTGCTAGCTGAGCCTGAGCCCAGCGCGCGCAGACCTGCCCAGGGGACCGAGTGCTGATGTGGATTGTTGTGCAGAGAGGAGGATGCAGGTGTTATTCCTGGAAGGGGTGCACTCTCTCCAGGGCAGAGAAAGCGTTGGGAATTTGGAGAGGTCCCTGCGGCCTTCACCTTCCACCGGGCGGAAACCCGGCTGCCTGGGAACGTCACAGGCCCAATTTCACAGAACCCTCTCACTGGCCCCAGAGGCCACTGTCCGTCTATGCTGCACTTCCTTCTGGCTCCTGGCCCTTGTTTGTTTTCACCGGGACTGGAGCCGGGTCCCTGGCGGAGGTTTCCAGGAGTGGCTCAGAAACCCTGCACATCTGGTTATTTTCATGGCTTCAGGAGGTGGCGTGGGAATGACAACGTGCTCTCTCCGAAAAGTAATTACCAAGGTTGTTTTTGAACTGACTGCTGAGGGAAGAGTCAGGTGCCAAATGCGTGCACTTTGGCTGTGGAAGTACGTGTGGGCCCGAGGACTCAGCGTAGTAGGTGCGCCTGGGGCCGGACGGGGCCAGATGAGAAGTTGTGTGAGCCCTGTGCCGAGGTGGCCCCAGCCCTGTGCCATGGTCGCCCAGCCCTGTGCCGTGTGGCCGTTTGGGAGGCAGCAGAGCACTGTGCTCCACAGATGGCCTGCTCCCCCACTCTTGCAGGTCCTGTCTCCCCAGCGTCCTCCCCCGCCTCAGAGGGAGATGCAGACGGCATCACATGTAAAGCTCTCGGCTCGGTGTCTGGCTGATATGACAAGGCCTTCGTAAGTGCTAGTTGCATAAGTTGAAGAGTAATGATGATCCCCTGTTTTTGATGGACTTGTAGAAAATTCCATCACATGAAGAGAGGAGGCAGATGTGCACACTGGTGCCCCGCGGCGGCGTCAGACCCTACAGGCAGCGCCCTGCCCTCCGGCCCCAGAACTCCAGGCACCGACAGGAAAACGCTTCCCATCCAGCCAGGCCTGCTGCTCTGTGGATTCGGAGTATTTTGACATTTCCCCCCAAAGCTTATACATGTTTTTGAAAGTTCATTATGTTCCAAGACAGCTATTTCTCTCTCTGTTGACAGGCAAGGACCGAGGCCCCCGTGGGCCCAGCTCACACAGGCCCGTCTCCCACCCCCTCTGTGGAGGCTGCACGTGCAGCACGTCTGTGGTCCTTGCTTGGAATATCTTAAAGGCGAGCTGAAGGGCACTCTGCCTCCTCGGGGTGCGGCCTGTGGCTCTGGCCTTTGTGCAGGGGCCCTTCCTGGCAGGGAGGTCAGCTCAGTCAGCCGGACATCACAGGCCGCTGGGTTGGCAGCTCCTGGGCACGCCGCCCGGTCAGACAAATCAGGATTCCCATGGCCTGCAGCCGGCCAAGGGATTAGGAGGCCTTGAAAGGGCCTTGTTTGGAGGAGGCTAGTCCTCTCTCCAGCCCGGAAGCAGCCTGGCCCCTTCCCTGGGCAGGCTGGCCAGCTCTCCTGGTACATGAAGCCTGACGCACTGGTCCCGGCCTCCAGGGGTCAGCACCTGCACACCCTCCTGTTAGGACAGTGGCTACGGGTGGCCGAGGCAAGCCCAGGAGGGCCCTCCACGTGGGTGGGAGAGGAACCAGAGGGTGGCAGGGGCTCCACCACAGGCAGGGCAGGGCCGCACCCGTGGGTGGACAGTTGATTGGATTCCAAGCTCTTTTCTTACCTCTCTGCCTTCAGCCACAGACTTAAAATAATGAGTAATCCCAAGAATGTGTTTAGAAGCTTCCTGCTCAGGAGCTCTTTCCTGTTCCGGCTTGGGGGCGGGGCTCTGCCCTCTGACCCTCACCTGGAGAGCTTCTGATGGGGTAGGGTGGGGTGGGGTGGGGTGTGCAGCCAGCTCTGGCCTTTGATTGTCAGTAGGTCACTGAAGCCACCCCTCTGAATCCTGTGGAAGGAAGGCCTCTGAGCTGGCCGGCCAGGGAGGGAGTCGAGAGCAAAACCAGACCTCCCAGCTCCCTCGCCGCACCCACCACTCCAGCTCTCCTGGCCCCTGCACTAAAGCCCACATTTGATGATAACTGGCTCGCTTGGGGGGCAACGACGGGGGGGTGGTGGTGGTGTCTGCAATGACAGAGCTGAGTGGTGTGGCCTGAGATTCCACGTGGGGGTGGCATCTGGGAGCGAGGGAGGAGCTCAGGCCTGGAGCCAGCCTGCCCGCCTGGCTCAGCTCCTGCCCATGCCCTGCGGGACCAGCAGCTCAGCCTCTTGAAGTGCAGACATCTGTCCCCCGGGGGCATGAGCTGCGGAGTTAGTGGGAGTTAGTGGCAGCCCTGCCCACAGTGGCCATGCATGGGAAGCCACGCAGTGAGAATGAACAGCGTACAGCTCGGGAAGGATGCAGTGGCTCTCCCGGAGGGTGCGTCGCACAAATAAGATGCCCAGGGAATGCAGCCAGACCCAAGAGTCAGTACTGTGCGATGCCACTGATGTACATTCAAAAGCAGGCAAACCAACCCAAGGTGTTTAAGATGGAAGAGGTCGCCCTGGGGGTGGAGCGTGGCTTCAGGGGACACAGGATGGGCCTCTGAGATTCCGCGTCCCATTCCGGGATCTGGGTGCTGGTGACGTGTGTGTTCCTGTGGCGTGTGATTCTCTGAGTGTGATTCTTGGATACAAACACTCTGTGAAGTGAATGAGGAAGGGGATGTTCTCTGAACACAGCAGGCACTACTGGGAGCCCAGGGCAGAGCCACTGAGCAGGTGGGCGGCCCAGGCCTGGGTGTCCTTCTCGGCGAAACCGAGGAGGAGAGAGGCCCTGGACCAGGGGCTGCCGGCCCCAGAGGAGAACAGACAAGGAGCCTAGTTAGGTGCACCAGCTGTCTACCCCAGCCTTGTGTGTCGTTGGCCATTCCAGTGAGGGTCAGAGAGAGGGCAGCACCAGGCGGGACACACTTAGTGTCCCCTGGGGATGGGGTGCTGTGCAGGTGCCAGTGGTCCTCGGGGAGTGGCCACAGATCTTCCTCCAGGAGTGCCATTGCTGGTAAGTGGTCACAGCCACACAAGGAGGGGAAGCCGGCACCTACGCTCACCTCTCTGAGGGGTGAGTTATTGGAATGCGGTGCTCTGAGATTTTAAAATTCATACTTGTTTGTGTGTGAAGTTGACAATGTAGATGTTTCCCTTTGTCTGCGATGGGATTTGCAAATACTTCTCTCAGTTTCTAATAGGGGGCTAGTACAGGTGGCGTTGGGTTCTTCAGGGACCACAGGATTGGGTCCACAGCGGGGTAAAAGCCTAGGCTCCCAGCCCCCGACAGGAGGGATCGTGTGCCTCGGGGGTGCACAAACTCGGGCTCAGCCACCTGTGTTTGTAAGTAAAGGGCATGGGAACGCAGCCGTGCTCATTTAGGTGCATGCTGCCTGTGGCTGCTTTGGGGGTACAGTGAAGTTGAGTAGTTGCAGCAGAGACTGTATGGCCCGCAAGGTCTACAATATTTACTCTCTGGCCCTTTACAGAAAAAGCTTGGCAGACCCTGTGAGACATTACTGTGTCCCAATGCCATTATCTACAAATGGGAGGCAAGGCCCATGAAACGAAAGTGGCTTGCCTGAGTAGTAGCCCCAGGCGGAAAACCAGCCCCCCACTCCTAGCTGGTCCTCCTCAGGGCCCCAGGTGCGCGGAGAGAAAGCTGCCCCTCAGTCCCACCCTGCCCCGAGTCACCCGATTTCCCACGTGCTGTGGGACTGAACAGGTCAGCTCACCTTTCTGCACTCCTGTGCTTCTGTTTTAGCTTCTAGGTATGGATTGATTTGAGAGAGCGAGAAGCATGGATTTGTTGTCCCACCCATCCATGTCTTTACCAGTTGATTCTCATACGTGCCCTGACTGGGGGTCAAACCAGCAACCCCGGCGTATCGGCCAGCATGGTGCTCCAACCAACTGAGCTACCCGGCCAGGGCATGGACTTCGGTTTCTGAATAGTGGAAACTTTTGGGGGTTTTCACCATTGAGAGGCCACATAAAAGCCGGCCCTCCGTGGACGGCTGGTACATTTTAATCCATGAGTTCCCGCCCTCTTCAGAGCCAGACTTATCAGACTTTCCTCTGCATCCCCACCGCCCAGGGTGGGCTGGGAAGGAGGCCCAGGTGCTGTAGCTGGCTTCTCGGGGGAGGAAACCCAGACCCGACCAGGCCATGGGCACGCCCAGCATACCCCTCCCCGCGTGGCCCCTGACACCAGGCGCAGGTCCCTAAACAGCCCCCAGAAAGGAGGCCAGGCTGCGAGCCTTTCCCTGAGACTAAGGTCTGGGGTCCATGTCAGGGCAAAACTCAGGCAGCTGGCAGGGAAGCCCTCCCTCCTCACCCTGCTCTGACTCCCCAGGCTTCTCTGAGGAGGTGAGGAAGCTCTTCCTGGATCCAGGCCCCTCCCTGCTCACCCCCTTGTCCGGGAATTCGCTGGGCCATGGCCACCCTGGTGCTTCATCGGCCCCTCACCTCTCCCCTAAGTGGCCGTGCCTCACTGGGGACCCCGAGGAGAGCCCCGATGGGTGAGGAAGTCTGTGTCGAGTCACGGCCTGTGCAGGCGTGAGCATCCCGGGAGGAGGAGCAGGCAGGCCTGTGGCAGGAGGTGTGGGGGGCGTGATTCTGTGGGCCTGGGGTAGCATCACTGCACTTTCTATGTGCAGGCACTGCTGTCAGCACGTAAAGGTCTGACTCAGGCACTGTTCTTACCCTCCTCCCTGGTGACAGGGAGACTGAGGAACAGAGTCAAGACACTTGCCTGGCACACGGCCTGTGTGTGGTAGAACAGGGACCTGAACCCAGATGGTCTGGCTAAAGTGTGCTCTTAGCCACTGTTTCTGGGGGGTGCAGGTGGGGAGAGAGGAGGGGGCACACAGTGGGACTGGGCAGGGGTGTGTGCAGATTGGAGTGGATGCCCTTAGGCCAGCGGTTCTCAACCTGTGGGTCGCGACCCCTTTGGCGGTCGAGCGACCCTTTCACAGGGGTCTCCTAAGACCATCCTGCATATCAGATATTTACATGACGATTCATAACAGTAGCAACATTACAGTTATGAAGTAGCAACGAAAATAATTTTATGGTTGGGTCACAACATGAGGAACTGTATTGAAAGGGCCAGAAGGTTGAGAACCACTGCCTTGGGCTCTGGACCACACTGCCAGGTGTAGGGGACGGGGAAGCAGGATGATTTGCGGGCTTGGGGCAGAAGAGGTGGGGTGAGGTCCCTGGCCTTGGAGCCCTCGCCCGCAGGGAAGGGGGTCCCCATTGCTGGGAGACGGCATGCCGGACAGGGGCTGCCCTCTCCTGCCCAGGGAAACTGCCAGACGAGGACCCACCCTGGGAGTGAGTGTCGGGCGGTCCAGCTGGAACAAGCTGATAAGGGCTGAACAATTCCAGATTTGAAGAATGCCCGGAATTATCTCCCCTGATGGGGCAGCTCTGGGCCCGGCGGGGAGAGGAACGGGGAGAGGCGGTGCTGAGGAGCCAGGCCTGATCCCCCCTAGGGTGCTGTCCTGCTGTCCAGAGGCCCCAAGAGAACAGGGGAAGGGACAGGGCTGTGGGGAGGGGGCCAGAACCTGTGGCCACGTTGACTCGGTCTGCCTGGCAGTGAGGAAGGCAGGTTGGGACCCTGCCCTTCCCCAGACATTGGAGCCGACCTTCCTGCTATTTTTATTCTCATTATTAACCTCCACCCCAGCCCCTGTCCCTAGTCAGCTTGGGCTGCTGCAAAACCCATAGCCTGGGTGGCCTAAACAATAGGCAGTTCCAGGGGCTGGCAATTCCAACTCAGAGTGGCCGCGTGGCAGGTCCCGGAGACCCCCGCTGGCTTGTAGACCTCCGCCCTCCCGTGTCCTGACATGGCAGAGACAGGAAGTTCTGGGGCCCTTCCTCTAGTCTGAGACACTAACCTTGGGCATGGGGGGGGGGTGTCTGCTCTCATGACCCCATGTGAACTTTCCAAAGGCCCCACGTCCTAGTAGCATCACATTGCTGGGTAGGACTTCAACGTATGAATTTTGGGGGACACCAAACATCCAGACCATAGCACCTCATATGCCAGGGAAGTTGACCAGGTGCATCTTTGGGGTCCTTGGCCCAAGCAAGGGGCTGTTTGGAGGGGTATAGAGAGGAGCCACAGAGGTCATTACCCTATTTTTCAGATGGGGACCTGTGCCAGGATGAAAAATGTCCCCCTCTCCCAAAACATACATGTCAACCCCGAAGCCTGTGGTTATCACCTTAGGTGGACAAAGGGTCTTCCCAGATGTACTTAAGCTAAGGACCTTGGGATGAGGTCACCTGGGTTACGTGGGTGCTTGTTGACAGGTTGACTTGGCCGTCGTACTTTTCTCTGACATGTTTCCTTATAAGAGACAGAGAGGAAGAGGCGGCAACGTGATCATGGCGACAGATTGGAATGATGCTGCAAGCCAAGGAATGCCAGCAGCTACCAGAAGCGGCAGGGAAGGTTCCCCCGTGGAGGCTCCGGGGGAGGCAGACCTGTCACTCGTCGATTTCAGACTTCTGGCCTCCAGAACTCTGAGAATGAATTTCTGTTGCTTTCAGCCACCCAGTTTGTGGGAATTTGAATGGCAGCCACAGGAAACTGATACAGGACCCCATCTGTACAGAGAGGGTCTGGGCAGAGCTGGGAGATCACCACAGCTGGCTGATGACCACAGCTGGCTAGGAGAGGTGAGGCGAGGCCGCCTCCCCACTCCCCTCCCCCAGCTCCTGGTCCAGAGCTCCGACCTTTGCCCATAAGCCCCTTCCTGGTGTGTCCACCCAGGCCGGGCTCCCTCCCCCTCCCGCCCCCACCAACCTGGTTAGGACCTGTGTGTGTATGGGGTGGGAGTAGTGGGATCAGCCTTCTTAATGCCACAGAGGAGGAGTATTTATAAAAGGTGGGTACAAGCTATTGAGATACCCAGGGCAGAACCGCAGAGCAGATACCAAGGACAGGCCCCGCACAGGCAGAGAGGGATGGAGAAGGGCGTCTTGGTGGGAGGCAGGGAGTACTCAGCTCAGCAAGAGGAGGTGGTGGGAAAGGATGACCAACTCTGCCAGCGGGGACTGCAAGGCCGCTGGAATCGGGGCGTTGCCTTATTTTATAAAACCCCGGAAGCACAGAGGTGGGGACCTCACCTGGGAGGGGGGTTGGATCACTTATTTCAAAACAAGGGAAGGAAGGAGAGCGAAGGGGCCTGAATGCAGTGTAAAGAGAGGACATCTGACATATGGCGCTGGGGTGGGGTTCGGTGAGGGGTCCTGGCCAGGCCACCAGTGGGCTCCTAGGGCAGCCCAGGTCCCTTACTGACCCAGGAGTTTGGGGCCTGCATCCTTTCACAGCCCCTATCATAATTTCCACTGTAATTAACAGCTGCTACCTAGAAACCTGGCAATAAAGGAGTTGGGGTCTGAGGGGGGGGCGGGGGGAGGGTGTCCTAGAGAGCTGGGAGGGGCTGAGGCTTCAAGCAGATTGAACTGAGGCAGCATCGCCACCCCCTCCCCTTCACTGGCAGTGTCTGGGGTGGGGGGTGGGAGGGAAGAGGGAGAGGTTCACAAAGCAGATGTCACATGTTGGAAAAGCAGGTCAGACAGTTCTCGGAAAGGGACAGCCAGGCCTCGGAAGTGGCTGGTTAGGATGGCTCTTGGTCACAGCAAAAGCAGGCTCGGGAACGTGCACCGCGTCCGGCGTGGGGAAGCGCCCTCGCATCCTCAGGGCCTGCAGAAAGCATCTGGCCCATTTCACAGATGTGTTTCTTTCTCAGAGGCCAAGACCTCGCCCAAGGCCCCGGGCACCAGAGGCAGAACCAGGACGAGAAGGTGCAGGTCTCTGATTTCCCAGCCCGAGCGCTTTCCGCTGTCACACGAGACCTCAGCTTATCCTGCCTGGTCTCTGCCCTTTCACGGTGCCCCCTGGGAGCTCTCTGGTTTTATTTCCCTGGAGACAGCAGCAGCTGGGGGAGGTGAGCTGGGGTAACAAAGGAAGGAGAGGTGGACGCCGGTGTCCAGGCCAGAGCCTCCCAGCTCTGCCTTCCTGCCCTCCTTCCACACACCCTCTTCCTGGGGCATTCTTTGGAGTTTCCTTTCCCGCTATTAATAGTGGAGAGTCAGTCCCAGGTCTGTCAGTAGCCAGGAGCAGGAGGAAACCGGCCCTCGCTGAAGACTCAGGGCAGCATTCTCCTCACCCCAGGGGAGAAGACTGGGTCGCGTCTCCTCCCACTCGCATCCACTCCCCACTGAGATAAGCATGTGGACCAACAGTCACGTCCCGGTGTTGTCCCCTGCACCACACTCATTTCAACACAGCCTTCCAGACAGCTTCATGTCATCTCCGCCCTGCAGATACCTTACCCCCTGCCCGAGGCTCCCCATCCCTCCCTCCTCTCCATCTCAGTTGGGGAACAGGGACCTCAGTAGTCACCTGCATACACAATGAAATGCCCCAGCCTCCCGTTTTCTGGAGCTTCCCCATCGCTACTTCACTCACCCTTCCGTTTCACACCCCGAATGCTATCACCAACACAAGCTGCCCACCTCTGAAACGTGAGCATTTCATTCTCATTTCCTATCCACCCATCTGTCTTCTTTTTTTTTTAAATATATATATATTTTTATTGATTTCAGAGAGGAAGGGAGAGGGAGAAAGAGGTAGAAATACCAATGAGGAAAGAGAATCATTGATTGGCTGCCTCTTGCAAGCCTTCCACGCCCCCATCCCCCTTACTGGGGATCGAGCCCACAACCTGGGCATGTGCCCTAACTGGGAATCAAACCTGGGACCCTTCAGTCCGCAGGCCAACGCTCTAAGTCCGCAGGCCAACGCTCTGTCCACTGAGCCAAACCAGCTAGGCCCCATCTGTCTTTGTCATCCAGTATTTCACAATCCATCGTAAACCACCCCTACCTTACAAATATCAAGTCCCTTGCACCCTCTTCTGCCATCATACTCACCTAGCAAACCCATTCCCACAGGAACCCTGCCTCCATTTTTCTGTGCCTGTGCCAAAGTAGCGGAACACTGCTAAGGTAAAATCACACTCTAGCTGATTGGATTTATTTTATTTTTTTAAGTATATTTTTTATTTCAGAGAGAAAGGGAGAGGGAAAGAGATATGAAACATCAATGATGAGAGAGAATCATTGATTGGCTGCCCCCTGCTCGCCTCCCACTGGGGACTGAGCCAGCAACCCAGGCATGTGCCCTTGACCGGAATCGAACCCAGGATCCTTCAGTCCATGGGCCGACACTCTATCCACTGAGCCAAACCAGCTAGGGCTGGATTCATTTTAAATTCATGATTTTGTGCCTCAATTTGGCACCAATACTATGAGGCAGTCATCCTTTTTTTCTCTAGCACAGTGATCCTGAAAGCGTGGTCCTCTGCCCATTAGCATCAGAACCACTTGGCAACTTGCTATGCAAGTTCTTGTGCTCTATCCCAGACCTGCTGAATCAGGAACTCTGGGGTTGGGGTCTCTGGGGCTGGGGTCTCTGGGGCTGGGGTCTCTGGGGCTGGGATGTCTGGGGCTGGGGTCTCTGGGACTGGGGTCTCTGGGGTTGGGGTCTCTGGGGCTGGGATGTCTGGGGTTGGGGTCTCTGGGACTGGGGTCTCTGGGGCTGGGGTTGGCAGCTGGTGCTTTAACAAGGCCCCCGGGTGACCGATGCTACCAGTGGAGAACCACTCTCCTCATCGGCTTACTTTCCCATTTCCAACATGAGAGTTCATGCTTTTCCCTTCCTCGTAACTCCTCCTCCTCTCTGATGTCCTTTATGTGAGTACAGCAGATTTCATCTAGCCTTGCTTGAGAAAACGGAAGCTGTCAAAGGGAAATTGAGGTCTCACTACCCCAATTACAAATGCACTGACATGTCTCTGTGCATCTTCCCTCGGGTTTCAAAGGCGGCCGTGCCTGGCCCTGTGATGAAGTGCGGTGCTCCCTCCACCGGGGGTTCTGGATCAAACCCATGCCCTCCTCTTCTGCACCTTAACGACCTGATGAGACAGTAGAGCTGGGACAAACCAAAAGCAGCGTTTTTATCAGCTCTAGCGTCTCCTGCCTCCAAAAAGGAAAGCTTGCTTTAGACCAGCTTCCGCCAGGGACTGCCACATTTCTCTGCCCCTCTTCATGCCTGACCTCTGATAAGTGATCTACACACACAGCCCACTGCCCTACCACCCACCCACTGTCAGTCCGCTCCAGGCAGGCTCCCCCTGCGCTGATCCCAGTGAAAGTGTAAGTGATCTGATTACCAGAGACCTCGGTGTTGCTGAGTTCATCAGTCAGCACAGACGATTCCCTCTTTGCAAAAACAATCAAACCAATAAATCAGAAGGCCCTGTTGTATCTTCCTATTTTCCCCAGAAATAGCTGTTATCCTAAACTTAGTATTAAATTCTGTAAACTTCTAATAATATTTTCTGTTCCTGTCTCAAAAATTGTAGGTAGTTTTGTCAATTTTTGAACCCTATAAATGTAACCATCTAAGTATTCTTGTTCTTGCTTTTACTGGTCACTATTATTTTTAGATTTACTCATGATAATATATGCATTGTATAATAAAAATATAATACACATTCACTGATTTTGTTCAGTGTCATTGAGTATATTCCATTATATGAATATATCATAACTTTTTTTATCCATGTTACTGTTAATAAACATTTGCTTGTTACCTATATGGAGCCAATACAAAAAATCCTGTTAGGGGCATTCTTATGAACACATCCTGATGTATACATGTAGGCATTTTACTAGGGTAAGTGCCTAGTGGTACATATGAAAACTGTAGATTGAAAACTATGGGTGTGTTACACTTTACTGGGTAAGGTCATTGTGCTTGTACCAATTTACACCACTCTGTATTTTTGCTACCACTTGCCAATCCGGTGTGTATGAAGTGATAATTCTTATTTAATTTAGTATTTCCCAAATTACTAACATTTCCACATGTTTATAGGCTATCGGTGCTGCTTTTTTTCTGTGAAATACCTATTTGATTCTTTTGTCTATTTTTCTATTGGGTTGTTTTCTTACATATAGATGTTTTTTAAAAAATATTTTTTAGATACTAATCTTTTATGACTACAGATGTTGCAACTATTTTCTCCTGATTTCTTTTTATTTCCCTTTTGGTCTCTTTTTTTTTTTTCCTGCCCTGTGTTTTTAAACAATTGTAGATTTACAGAAAAATTGAAGTGATGATCCAGAGTTCATATACCTTTTCTTCAGCTTCCCCTAATGTTAACATCTTACATAACCACTGTACGTTTATCAAAACTAAAAAATTAACACTGGTACAATACTTTTAACTAAATAAACTACAGAGCATTCATATTTTACCAGTATTTTCACTAATGGTCTCTTTTGTTCCAGGATATGACATTGCATTTAATCATGTCTTTCTTTTAATGTGTGGCAGTTTCTTCGTCTGTCCTTAATTGTTCCAAACCGTAGTAGTTTTTAAGAGTACTGATTGGATATTTTGTGGAATGCCTTTTAATTTGGGCGTGTCTGATGTTCTTTCATGGTTAGATTGGGATTATGTCTTTTCAGAAATAAGACCTTATCAGGGGACCTGATGACTTATGGCTAGTCATGACTTACCATTGGTGATGATAGCCTTGATCATTTGGTTAAGATGATGTGTCTTCCAGGTTTCTCCACTAAAATGTCACTAGTTTTCCCTTTCTGTCCTTCTTTAGAAGAGTCTAAGACTGGCCACATTCAGATGGAGGTGGGGAAGGGCGTTTCTCTTGCAGGAGGGAAGAGTATCGACGGGTTTTGGAATTTTTCTGCAATGATGATTTGTTTCTTCTGTCCCATTTCTTTTATCCAATCATTTATCACCATGGACTCATAGATAATTATCTTATTCTTTTGGTTCCAATGCAATATATTTTTTTATTTTGTTACTTAAATTGTTCTGGGGTTGGCCATTGGGAGCTCTTTGTCTTTTGGACTTGCCCACTCCTCCCACCCCCACCCAGCACTTCCTTACTTTTGGGCATTACAAGATGTCCCAGGCTCGTCTGACATTTTCTCTCCGTCAGCACTAGGATCAGGTCATTTCTCCAGGGAGCCTGGCTCCTTTTGTGGGACAATGACTGGGTTACACTTGATGCTACTGGTTGTCACTACTTTGAGACCCTCTCAGTGGACAGAGCTAGGAGATATATGTTTGTGTACTGACCCATGTACGCACACAAACATACAGTGGGGCCTTGACTTACGAGTTTAATTCGTTCGGAGACCGAGCTCGTTAAGGAGCTCGTTAACTCAAATTACTCTATCAAATCGGCGGAGAGACAGCTGGTATCTCAAAAACTCGTTAGTCGGGACACTCGTAAGTCAAGGCCCCACTGTATACACATTTATCTACTTGTATGTATGTATGTGTACTCATATAGGAACATGAGTTTGTACTGACTTCTCTGCCTCTAACATCATATCTTCTCAGGGTTCACTCAGCTTCCTCCCCACCCGCCGGTTTATCTGTAGCTTCTCCTCCGACAGTGAAGAATCTGGCTCATGTTATTTATCATTTATTTACTGATTTGACCAACCCTGGTTTACACATAAAGTAGATTTAAAGTTGATAATCCACACCCTTGTAAGAAACAAATTTACCACTTAGAGTGCACTGTTTTTATGTAGTCCTTTTTGTCTTAGTTTTACAGTACCCATTCAGAATACCATTTCCAGTTGCTTTGGTCAACTTTCCCATCTCTCTAGCGAGGTTCTGTCACATGCATTTGTAACCTAACTAACATTTATTTTCATAGCCTCCATCAAATCCTTGATCATTTGGTTAAGATGATGTGTCTTCCAGGGATTACATCCTGGGATTTCCTGAACATCCCAGGGTTTCCCCCCTCTAAATTTGCACTAACTAGAGTTAATTCTTTTTTTTTAAATATATTTTTTATTGATTAAGATATTACATATGTGTCCTTGTCCCCACGTTACCCTCTACCCCCCCGCCCCCCCCCCCCCCCCCGCTCATGCCCTCACCCCCCGTTGTCCATGTCCATTGATTAGGCCTATATGCTTGCATATAAGTCCTTTGGTTGATCTTTCCCCCTTACCCCCACCCTCCCCTACCTTCCCTCCAAGTCCCGACAGTCCAATCAATGCCTCTCCGTCTCTGGATCAGTCCTTGTTCATCAGCTTATGTTGTTCATTATATTCCACAAATGAGTGAGATCATGTGGTATTTATCCGCTCTCCAGTTCCATCCATGCTGTGGCAAATGGTAAGAGTTCCTTTTTCTTCTTCCTCTTCTTAAAGAATACCTTTCAGCATTTCATATAATGCTGGTTTGGTGGTGATGAACTCCTTTAGCTTTTTCTTATCCGTGAAGCTCTTTATCTGACCTTCTATTCTGAATGATAGCTTTGCTGGATAAAGTAATCTTGGTTGCAGGTTCTTGCTATTCATCACTTTGAATATTTCTTGCCACTCTCTTCTGGCCTGCATGGTTTCTGTTGAGAAATCAGCTGACAGTCGTATGGGTACTCCCTTGTAGGTAACTGACTGTCTTTCTCTTGCTGCTTTTAAGATTCTCTCTTTATCTTTTGCTCTTGGCATTTTAATTATGATGTGTCTTGGTGTGGTCCTCTTTGGATTCCTTTTGTTTAGGGTTCTCTGCGCTTCCTGGACTTGTAAGTCCATTTCTTTCACCAGGTAGGGGAAGTTTTCTGTCATTATTTCTTCAAAAAGGTTTTCAATATCTTGCCCTCTCTCTCCTTCTGGTACCCCTATAATTCTGATGTTGGTACGCTTGAAGTTGTCCCAGAGGTTCCTTACACTATCTTCATATTTTTGGAATCTCTTTTCTTTTTTCTTTTTCGGTTGGGTATTTTTTGTTTCTTTGTATTTCAAATCTTTGACTTGATTCTTGGGATCCTCTTGTCTGCTGCTGGATCTCTGTAAATTATTCTTTATTTCAGTCAGTGTATGCTTAATTTCTAGTTGGTCCTTTTTCATGTCCTCCATGGTCTCACTATACTTATTGAGGGATTCATTAAATTTATCGGCGGTTTCCATAAAATTCTTGAAAAACCTTATAAACGTGGCCTTGAACTCTATATCCAATCGTTTGCTTTCCTCCATTTCTGCCATTTGTGACCTGTTTCTTTGTCTCCGCATTTTGGCAGCTTCCCTGTGTTGATAGAGTGGCCCTGCGCGCCAGGTGTCCTGTAGGGCCCAGTAGTTCAGCCTCCCCAGTTACCTGGGGTGGACACTCTTGGTGCACTCTTGGTGCCTTGGTTGTTGTAGAATCACTGGGAGGAATTGACCTCCAGGCCAATTGGCTGTGAGAATCAGCTGTGTCTAAAGTGGGAGAACTTCTGTGCTGAAGACACCCTTCTGGGGCAAGACTTGCTTCAGTGGGGCTTTGGTGCTCACTGAGTCTGCTCCCTGAGTGTGTCCCTTATGGATCTGAGGAGTTGCAGTCTGGATGGTCCCCTTCTGACCACTGGGTACAGTGGCTCCTGGATCTAAGGAGGTGCTAATTCAGCCTCTGCCTGAGGCCACACAGCAGGAGCCACGAAGAGGCTCAGCTGTGAAGCAATGCAAGCCGCTGCGGGGCCTTGGGCCTTCTCTTGGAAGTTCCGGGTCTGCCTGGCTCGGCTGCAATTAGGTACATTCACATGCAAAAGCCTCTGCCGCAGCCTGGGTGGGGCGGGGTCTCAGGGAATCCAAGGGCGGATCAAGGAGCTATGGCTGATTCTCCGCCCGGAGTCGCGGGTCTCAGTGACCCGCTAATTGCTGCAAGCACCTCTGAGGGAAAGCCGCCTTCAAGTTCGCCCGCTGCCGGACAGACCAGCTTCTCCCCCTATGAGTCCTGGGTCCCCAGAGACTTCCCGGAACCCGAGTTCAGAGCAGTCGGGAGCTTGTGATTCAAAAAGACAGCCGCGTCCTCAGGTGCCACCCCCTTTCCTCGTGCGCGCGAGCCGCCGTACCTCTGCACTTCACCTCCGCAGCGCCTCTGGCTCTCAGCGTGCTTTTCTTTCCTTCTAATTGTGGAATTTACACTCAGCCAGCCTTTCTGTTGTTCTGGATGATGTTTGCTCAGTTCTTTGCGGTAATTTTCAATTGTTGTGTGAGGCGACAATTTCTCGGTGTTTACCTATGCCGCCATCTTAGTTTCCCCCTAGAGTTAATTCTTGAAGGTGTACTGTTTTATGGGTTTCTGCAAATGCAGACTCTTGTATCCATCACCCCAATACCATATATAACAGTTCCATTGTTCTAACATGAATTCCTCACCCTCCCTCAAACCCTGTTAACCACTGATCTGTTTTCTATTCCTACAGTTTTGCCTTTCCCATAATATCATAAAAATGGAATAAAACATGTAGCCTTGACTTCTTTCATTTAAAATGTCTTTTTAAGATTCACCCATGTTACATTCATTGCTTTTTATTGATAAGGAGGCATTGTATGGGTGTATGACGATTTGTTTATTCATTCACTTGAAGGATATCTTGGTTGTTTCCAGTTTTGGGTGTAAATAAATAAGAATGGAATTGCTGGGTCATATGGCAATTACTGGGACATGCTTAACTTTAAAATAGACTGCTAAACTGTTTTTGCAGAGTGACAATACTATTTTGCATTCCCTCTGGCAGTGTCTGAGAGTTCCTGTTGAATATTTGGTATGATCAGTTGGTTTTTAGCCGTTCTAATAGGTGTGTAATGGTATTGCATCATAGCTTAATTTGTATTTACCTAATGACTAATGATGTTGAACATTTTTTCATATTTGTCATCTGTATATCTTTTTTCTTTTTTTAAAAAAAACCTGATATTTAGAGAGAGAGAGGAAGGGAAAGGGAGAGAAACATCAATGAAATCGATCCGCTGCCTCCTGCACGCCCCCTGCAGGACAGAGCCCACCACCTGGCCATGTGCCCTGACTGGCAATCAAGCCAGTGACTTCTCCGTGCATGGAACCACGCTCAACCAACTGCGCCACACCTGCCAGGGCTGTTTATCTTTGGTGATTTCTTTTCCTTGTAGATTTTTTGCCCTCTTAAAAAAATTGGGTCATTGCCCTGGCTGGTGTGGCGCAGTGGTAGAGCGTCAGCCCATGTACTGAAGAGTCGAGTGTTGATTCCGGTCAAGGGCACGTACCTGTGTTGTAGGTTCATTCCCTGGCCCCTGCAATGGAAAAAAATCAATGGGAAAAATATCCTCAGGTGAGGATTAACAACAACAAAAATTGGGTTATCTTTTTATTGTTGAGTGTTGTGTGTGTTTTTTTAATGTGTGGCGTTTTTTTTGTTTTGTTTTAGAGAGAGAAGAAGGGAAGGGACAGAGATAGAGAGATAGAAACATCAATGAGAGAGAAACACATTGATCAGCTGCCTCCTGCAGGCCCCCTACTAGGGTTTGAGCCTGCAACCCAGCATGTGCCCTGACTGGTAATCTAGTTGGATGCTTAACCACTGAGCCACACCGGCCAGGCTGTTGTTGAGTTTTAAGAGGTGAGTTTTCTCTTATTGAGCTGGGTAGGACTTCTCTTACAATGCTCAAAGGAGTGATGAGAGAGTACAGACTTGCCTTGTTCCCAAATTTAAGGGCAAAGCATTCAGTCCCTCCCCATTAATTATGATGTTGGCTGAAGGGTTACTTGGAGATATCATTTATCAGGTTAGGAAAGTTTCCTTCTATTCCTGGTTTGCTGAGGTTTTTTTTTTTTATTATTATTATCCATGAATGATGAATTTTGTCAGGAATTTTATGAATATAATAAGATGATATGATTTTTCTTATTTTATTGTCAATATGATGAATTGCATTGATTGGTTTTTAAATACTGAACTAGCCATGAGATGAACCTCATTTGATCTTGATGTATTAGCCTTTTTATATCTTGCTGGATTTTAGTGGGTCATTAGGGAAGATCAAATTAAAACCACAATGGGCGATCCATTATAGTCCATTAAAATGGCTATAACAAAAAAGACAGATGACAACAATTGTTGGGGAGGATGTGGAGAAATTGGACCCCTCATATATATTGCTGGTGGGTATGTAATAAATATGGTGCGGCCACTTTGGAAAACAGTTTGGCAGTTCCTCAGAATGCTAAATATAGACTTACCTTAAGTAACCCAGAAATTCCACTGCTCGGTATATACCCAAGAGAAATGAAAACATATGTCCACACATAAACTTGTGCACAAATGTGTAGCAGCATTACTCATAATAGCCGAAAAGTTGAAACAACCCAGATGTTCATCAGCTGATGAGTGGATAAACAACTGTGGCATATCCATACAGTGGAATGGCATTCAGCAATGAAAAGGAATAAAGAACTGACATGCTCATGGGTAAACCAAAAACAAACGTTATACTAAGGGAAAGAAGCTACTCATTGAATGAGTCATAGTCCCTGTGTGATTCCATCTGTGTGAAATGACCAGCAGAGGCAAAGCCACGGAGTCAGAGAGATTATCGGTTGCCTCGCACATGGCTTTTCTTCTGCTATGTCTTCAGTGTGCGAGTTTGCGCTCCTCTAGGTAAGAGGTTGGGTGGGTTTGAGACTTGTTGCAGCAGAGGCTGCAAGTCCTGTGAATAGTACCGGTTCGTTTCCCTGCTTGGCTGTAGGTCTCCCTTTCTCTTGCTCCCCAGAGAGTCTCTCCAGCTCCCTCCGGGCTCCACTTTTCACTGCACACTTGCTAGCATTTGCATTAATGGTGGGAAGGGCGTTTTCTGATGCTCTGAGTAACATCAGTCTTACACAGGCCCTGGAACCCGGGGCTCGAGGGTGTGGCCTCCTTGCCTTTTCTAGAAGTGAAGCTGGACTTAGCACGCATTCCTGCCCTCTCCAGGGGTAGAGAGCGCTTTTATTTTCCTGTTCCCTTTCCCAGCTGCAACGGGGTTTCCACCACTGCCTCCCGGCTATACTTCTCTGCCTTTCTCCTGCAGTTTAATTCTTTGATTTCCTAGCAGAAATAGGGAACATGAAATTGGGCAGCGTTTCATTGGTGGCATTGGTGGCTGTCGGTTTCCTCCCACCAGTGCCCTCAGGCTGTGAATTTTGTTGACTTCCACTGAAAAGTAAGGCTTTTTCCCCTCACAGGGGATGTCAGCCTACACGGTGTTTCAGCAGTGGCTCCTGTTGACTTTCTGTAGCCAGCCCCACAGGGGAACTTTCTCAAGGTTTTTCCCAGTCTTCCTGATGAGCCTGCAGGGTTCCTGGGTGGGGGGAAACCTAAAAAGGGTTTGAACCTTTCAATGTCTGCAGCTCCCAGGGCTTCCCGCTTCCACACCAGCTCACATGCGGCCTTGACCATTGACCAGTTCATTAAAAATGCTTAGTGTTCTTGCCTAACTTCGTCCTGGGTAGCGAATGCTCAGGCCCAGTTTCTCCCCGCAGCTGCCTGCCCCCAACGTTCAGCTTTCAGGGTAGCTGTTTGCTCATGACCTCAGTTCTCCCGCAGGTTCAAGAAGAGTTGTTAGTTGTCTGTTTCTCCGGCTTTTTTCTTGTTGTAAGGGTAGGAGCGATGTTATTTTTATGTTTGTTTTTGTTGTTGTTGTTGTTTTGTTTGTTTTTCCCCCAACTATCATTATTAGCTGAAACTGGAAGTCCTGTGGTTTCTTTTGATGAACATGGGTCCCTAATTCTGGTGAAGCCAAATGTGCCTTTTTTCTTGGTTTGTACTTTTCATGTTTTGTTGATTGACAATTGCTTATGAATGAATTCTTTTTACAGACACACATATTAAGGCAAAACAAACTCTGCTATAGACATTTCTTGTAAGGTTAGAATATTTGACCCTTGCATTGAGGCTTGGAGTTTCTTTGTGAGAGAATTTTAACTACCAATTTAATTTCTTTGTGAATATAGGACAAGTTATTATTTCTATTTCTTCTTGAGTCACTCTGATAAGTTGTATTTTTCTTAGGAATTTGTCCATCTCATCTGCTTCAAATTTATCAGCATTTGCTCATAATGGCCAATACTATAAATAACTGTTATTATAGTTCATATTTTGTATTTATGCCTTCTGGGTTATATTCCTTTTGATCAACGTCACCAAAGTCTTTACTATTTTATTAGTTAATGAACATATCTATTTTTGGCTTTGTTGATATTTGCTATTATTGTCTCTTGGTTTCTATTTCATTGATTTCTGCTTTTCCCTTTATTATTTCATTCCTACTATTTTTCTTTGGGTTTATTTTGCAGCTTTCCATGATCAAGTTGAAGAGTCTATAAAGGACCAGACCTGAGCTGGTCCTAAAACAGATTTGTGTAAATTACAAGGTGGCCACACCCTCAGCCCACCTGTTCCTGCCACACTGCCACCTTCCCTCACCTCATACCTGAAAGTCTCAAAGAAAGGTAGTTCCCCGTGATCAGTTGTCTGAGAAAGGGAAAGTTTTGTTGATGTATGTAATATGCTAGGACCTGGCAAGAGTGGACAGCTGTGGGATAAAGGCCCAATTGAGGGGAGACCCTAAAGGATAGTGTAAAAAGTTCTTCCAATGGGCAGGACTTTGAATAGTATATTTCATGATTTTTTTTTTAATTGAAGGTAAGCTACACTGAGGTGAGGATCTGACCAAATGTATAGGTAATAACTAATGATTTTTTGATTGGTGTTTAGGAACTTAGGATAGTGAATGGAGGATCGGTGCAAGGAGTTTTATGGAAGTGTCATAGAGGTGGACTTCTTGGGATAGAACTGGAGGATTTTTTTCTCACTCTCGATAATCAGGTGGACAAGATGACCATTGTGCCCCTCAGTAAGTTTCTTTCTGCCTCCACCTAATCATGATTGCTCTGGGGGCTCATGAACAAGTGGCCGTGGTGTAGGGAGGCAGCTAAAACAGACACGTCTCGATCTGAGTATGTTTTCCCAGATGCCATGTTCTGTCAGCAACACGAGGCACGGACGTATAGAGTGCCTTAGTCACCATCACGGTATTCCACAGAGCACACGGCGTCACCCAGGAATTCATTCAGGGCAAAATAGGAGCCTAACCCTTACAAGATGTATTCATCTTACTATGAATCCTGCATGTGGTGACATAATGTAGCAGTGGGGAATGTGGACGGAGCCCAGGGACCCTCTGTGGTGCCTCCCAGTATCTTAACACACAGGCATAACAGGAAATGGGGAAGCTCTCACTGATGGCATCCCTGAAGACTGAGCTCTCTCGTCGGTATCTAACACTAATGATGTCAGGGGTGTAAACTGAAGCCAGCCATGCTCAGTGCTGGTGGAAGTGGTGTCTTCACCAGCCAAGTTCAGGAGAAGAGTTCTGGGTGCAGTTTATGACTTAAGCCTCATTCTTCAGCCATCTCAAGTGATTTTTGTTAACTAACTCATTATCTTTTTAATAAATTCATTTTCTGCTTAAAGCAGAGTTGACTTCTAAGAACCCTGGTTTTAATAGTGGAATAAGTGGGGTTGGGGGAGCAGATTAGAAGGTTCAATTGTGTTTGAGTCCTAATCCCCAATAACTGGTACCTGGGAATGTGACCTTATTTGGAAATAGCCTTTGCAGATGTAGTCAAGGTGGGCCTTAAATCCAATGACTGCCACTGGGTATACTTTTCCTCCCATTTCCCCACACAGCCTTCTCCTTGTTATCCTTTGAGTCTTAGCATAACAGTCACCTCTGAGCTCCTTTCCTTAGCGCTCTCTCTAAACAGCTCCGCCGTGTTCTCTGTATCATTTCCTTGTTCATGCCACAAGAATCCGAGATTCCGAAGTTCTGTCTACTTGTTTAATCGCTGCCTTACTCACTGGGATGGAAGCTTCCTGAGGCTATGGATTATGTTTTATTCATCGTTGCATCCCAGGGCCCAACAGAGAACCCGTCTTCGAAGGGCTCCCTCAATAAATAATTTGTTAGACAAACAAGTAGAGGACCTTCATTCCCTGATCCCCTGACAAGGTTAAGCTACCGCGCTAAGGAGTCCACACACACTGCACTGTCCCTCCTTCGTGGTCTCACTGTTACTCTTCAGTAGTCATTTGTCACATTAGCTTGACTGTCAGTTTCTCCCTCCAGATTGCACGGCCCTGAGAACAGGCATGTCTCTCTCCTGCTTAGAACAGGGCCTTTCAACAAGCAGGAGTCTGTTGGGTCTCCTCAGGGTCATGAGCCTGGGAGCTGGGGAAGGAGGCCCAGTGACCCCGCGGCCTGGGTCTGTGCGGGCGGATTGAAAACTTCAAGGGCCCGTGCATGGGGCCGAAGGGGAGCAGGGAGTCCACGGTGGCTCCACATGCACCGGGACTAGCTGGCCCCGCCTTTCATTCGGCAGAGTTCCCCTTGACTTTGCTTTACTCTCTGTCTCCCCGTGAGAGGCTTCTTGAACCTCAGAAAAATCTGGGCATGTCAAGGGCCAGGCTTTCAGGGAGGCAGATGGCAGAGACAGAGCAAGGCCCCTGGGTCCTGGGGAAGCTGGGGAAAAGGGCAGAGAACACTGCCAGCTAACGCCCTAACTCGTTCTGTGTTGTCTTTGTGAACAGGCACCGCGACCACAGCCACATCTACAGCCACAGGCAAGCCAAGCACGGTTCCAGCCACAGTCACACAAAGCGCAGCTGTAGCACCGGGAGATCAGGGCACATCACCCAGTGGCTCAGGGGTGGCTCCAGCCCCAGCCACGCAAAGCACAACGACAGCATCCAGTGGCGGAGATACGAAAGCAGACTCAGGCGGCACTACCACCCCTGCGGGTGGCCCAAAGCAAGGTTCAGGCCAGACTATCCCAACGGCTGCCCCAACGACGAAGCCCAAGACAGAACCCACAAGCATCCAGAATGAAATGAAAACTACAACTCAAGCTGGGGCCCCAAGTAGTGTTACTACAAACATCATGGCCACGAAGAAAGGACTTCAGGCGACCACTCAACCTGCACATGTGGTTAACACCCCAGGTCCCACTTCTGCTGGCCCTTCCTTGACCACCTCAAGCACTCGACCACCGACCCCGGGCCCTGGGGCTCAGAGTCCCCCAGGGAGCTCTCCTGAGGGGCCAAACAAAATGACGATGGCTTCCGGTAGCCCAGGCACCACACCGATGGGGGTTGCAGGCACACCTCAGGGGACACCTACCCCACCAGGTAAGTAATGCCTTTTATTTTCAAGCAAGAAGAAACTTTTATTTTTCATTTTTTTAATATTCAGCAGAGGATATTTTTTCTTGGTTTTTAGAGAGAAAGGAAGGGGAGGGAGGGAGTGAGGCAGAGAAAGAGAGAGAGAGAAGGCCATCGACGAGAGAGAGAGAGAGAGAGAGAGACATAGATCAGTTGTCTCCTGTATGCACCCCAGTTGGGGATCGAACCTGCAACCTTTTGGTGTATGGAATGATGCTCCAACCTACTGAACCACCCAGCCAGGGCAAGAGACTTACATACTCAGAACCTATGCAGTTGCTCAGCTGGAAGACGGAGATCCATGCTCAGGGTTAAACATTGTTAAAGACATGCCACCTTCACTCAGCCCGGTGTGTT
This sequence comes from Myotis myotis, assembly GCF_014108235.1. NCBI lineage: Eukaryota > Metazoa > Chordata > Mammalia > Chiroptera > Vespertilionidae > Myotis > Myotis myotis. Next base: position 61,014,870 of record NW_023416315.1, read on the forward strand.
CTGAGTGTCGATGCTGTGCCCTGCCCGGCTGAGCACAGACACAAGCCAACTGTCTGCTGGTGGGCGAGACTCGTGGGTGGCAGTGGCGAGGTATTAGAAGTCCTCCAGAGCAGCCTTTCTCCAGTGTGTTTGACGGCAGTCTATAAGGAATACATGTTGGTTTTACACCGCGATGCAGGGCACACACATGTAAAATGCATGTAACGCACACATAACTGATACAAGTTTTCACTAATCAGGGCTTATCCTTATCCACATCATGTAGTAACACATCCTGATACAAGTTTTCACTAATCAGGGCTTATCCACACCCTGATACTTCCTAGTTCATTCCATTTCCTCTTTCTTTCTCAGTGCTGGTCTTAACCCAGTAAATTGATTTCGGAACTCACTGATGGGTCATGAGCCTCCAGGTCATGACATGCCAGAGGTATTGCATCAGAACTTCTGAGTGCAAGCCTCAGGATCTGCATTTTCAAGCTTCTCCCAGGTAGCCAGGCGCTTACCGAGGTGCATACTGCCAGGCCAGGAGAGGGTGGTCGAATCCTGCTGTAAGAGCAAGGGTCTGCATCCGGTGCGTCTGGATTCAAATCCTGGCTCGGCCACTTGTTAGCATAGGACATTAGGCCAACCTCCGAGCTGGTAGTCATGGTACCTGCCTCCTGGGGTTGTTGTGAGGATCCACTAAGAAAGTACCTTTGAGGCACTCAGGACAGTCCCTCCAGGAAGTCAGCGCCTCGGTGCGTGTTGGCTGTTGCTGCTGATGTCACTGTCATTGTTGTCACTCCTTTCCTCTAGTTCTCACGCGGGCTCCTCCAGTCCAGCCCACCCTGCCCCAGGTTGCAGGAATTGCCCTCTGCCTTTTCTTCCTCCTGGTTTGCTCACTCCCGCTTGCAGCCCAGGTGGGCTGGGGGTGGGGTGGAGGTGGGGGGATAAGACCAAAGGACCCGAGGAAACTAATAACAAGAAAGGCCGGTCTTTTCTCTTAAAGGTACCACTCATCTTTTCTCACAACCTTTGTTTTCCCAATTACAGCTCCATTGGCTACCTCACAAGGAAAACAAACCATCTCCAGCAATGTGCCAGCCATCACGGGGACCCTTTCCTCCGTCGCTGGGCCCTCTACTGGGGCCTCTACGTCTGAGCCCCTGCAGCAGGCAGCAGCTTCATCAGGACCCGCGGCCACGCCTCCTGGGGGACCCACAGGCTCCAGCACTCCGCTGGCTCCCACTGCCCCCCAAGACTCCAGCATCCCTTCTTCCCCCTCAGCGCCTGGGAATGACAGGGTAAGTCCGGCAGGGATGGGCCGCAGAGAGCCCAGACCCGGGTGGGGAGAAGGGGCTCTCTCCGAGAAGAGCATTTCTCTTCTTCCCTTCAGCCCCGGGCCCCGGGCTAGGGCAGCAGGAGCAGCCATCCAATGGCCCTGCTCCCTCCTGGCTTTGCTAGGCGCTGGCTTAGATGGGCGGGACACACCCACACCCGGCTCTGACACTCTGGCCCAGCCACGCTCCCGCTCCCGGTGCCAGGAACTCCTTGGTCTCACCCACCCAGGGGGAGGGGGGAGGAGTCAAAGACGAGGTCCTGTCTGCCTCAGTCTGAACCTTAATCCAGTGGCTTCTTACAGGTAAAATGTGAGCCTCCGGAAAGGCTGAATGAGAAGATGCTCATCCTGAACCTCACGAAAACCAGCCTCTGTGTGAGTGCCTCGCTAACCTGCGCCCCCCCCCCCCCCCCGATTCTCACCCCCAAGTCAGCTCAGCAGCAGCAGGGTTAAGAGAGGTGGGAACGAAGTTCCTTCGGAAAAGTGGGGCTGAAACGTGTTCGCTTTCCTGGCCTTGTTTTGTCCTATTAGGAAGTAGCCCCATCCCGTCTTATAGAGGGAGGAAGTGGGGTTCAGGTGCTGCAACCCCCAGGGCTGCGGCAGGGCCAGGAGCGCCAGGCGTCCTGTCCTGGGCTTTCATTGTGCAACTGTTCACATGCTCTGAGCATCGGGAAACCCCGGTCCCAGTTCTTGTTTGCCTCTAGCTTGGGTAACGGTTAGTCTCTCTCTGTGGGCTTCGAGGCCTCGAGTCAAAATGAGAAGCTTGGTCTGCTAACTCGCCCTGTTCTTACCTGTCGTCTGGTTTTCTGTTTCCTGGTCCATGGCCTCACGAAAACCAGAGAGAATCTCCCTTTAACCTGAGGAGGCAGAGCTCCTGAGCATCAGAGAGCCATGGCCAAGTCGTTCTCCCACGCGGAGTGGTGCGTGCGTGCACGGGAGGGGGTGGCATGAAGGCCAGAGTGTAGCCTTGTGTGCCCTCGGGCCGCCAGTCTCTCCAAGGGTTTTACTCAGCACGGACCAGAAAGTGGCCCAGCCCTGCGAGTGCAGGTGATGGGTGGCTCACTGCTGCCCTCTCCTGGTCAGCGCTGGTTTTTGCGAACACCCCTGGGAACTAGAACAGAACACGGTTTCTAAAGAACAGAGAACTTGGGTTCGCGGCACTTTAATGCCGCCTGTACTTTCTGCAGTTGTTTCCTTTTGGGCGCCCACTTTGCTGGCGTTTTCCAAGCGAACGTTACAAAAGCATACATTCAGACGAGAGTTTGGAAAGGGGAGCAGTGTTCCCCTGAGGTTGGGCGTACGGGACCAGGCAGGAGTCTGTCTCCTTGTTGGCAGGCTGTCACTGGGTGTGAGGAGCACTTTCCCCCGTTGCTGTGAAAGGCAGGTGGAAAGCCTGGATCCTTACCTGGTGTCAGGCTGGGGAATTAGTAAGCCTAGGAAATTCCAGTCGAAACCCTGTTGGTTTGGGGGTTCCTGAGGTCAGCCAAACCAAGAGTCCTTTCTTCATCTCGGTCCCTTATTCCAAAACCAGGTCAGAGAAACGCCAGCTCGGTGCCTCTAGATGGCATGACAGGACTGGGCAAAAGCTGCCACACTTTGCTTCTTCACCCGCTGCCCTAAGGCGTGTCAGCCGGGCTCTCCCTAGGAATGTCTCCCTAGGAGTGTCTCCCTAGGAATATAGAAAGCCCCCTTCCGAGATGTCCCCTTCTGCATCTTCAAGATACTCCCCGGTTCCCTGTTCAGTGACGGCCCCGCCTTCCATGCTGTCAGCCTGCTGATGGCTTCAGAGGGTCTTATTCCAGGGAAGAGGCACATGTTTCAATTCTGGGGTAGATAACCCTGAACCTCAGGAGAGCTATGGCTTCCTCTGCTGAGGTCTGTGAACTGGGCGTCAAGGCTGGAGAGAAGCTCAGAGAGAACTGGGCTTTCCCACGGGGGGAGGAGGAGTGGCTGTACCTCCTCTAGCCCCTTCTCGGGAGAGAGATGATGAGGGGCATTAGGGTGAAAGGCCTTTTCCACATGGACAAGATAAACAGGGTGGGGGACTGGCGGCGGAGAGGTGCACGGGGCGTGGAGGGCAGGGTCTGTCCTGCAGAACAGCACAGATCTCTTAACTCCTGGCCGGCCTGGGAATGGCCCCAGTTGAAGCTGGAGAGGGAAACAGGTTTGTGCTTCCGAAGGGCAGCCCCACACCTGGGCTGCTGTAGGCTCCCTGAGGACTCACCTGTGGTCTCCCACTCAGGCGGGGCACCCCGGCGGCTCTCTGGATGACAAGCTGATTACACTTCTGTGCCGAGCAGCAAAGGCCAGCTTCAACCCAAGTCAAGATCAGTGCCATATACGCGTGGTGCCTGCTCTAGAAATCCAGGCCGTGGCCATCAAAGAAATCACCATCCAGAGTGAGCTGGGGGCAAAGGGGGGCTGAGCCCTTTGTGGGTGGGGATGGGGCAGGAGGGGTGACAGCTCAGGAGCCCTGGAGATGGGTCAGCGCGGTGCTCCCTCCGTTCCCTAAGAATCGTCAAGCCGGCCCCCTCCCGGGCCGCCCCAGAGACCCCCTCCCGGGCCGCCCCAGAGACCCCCTCCCAGGCCGCCCCAGAGGCCCCCTCCCGGGCCGCCCCAGAGACCCCCTCCCGGGCCGCCCCAGAGACCCCCTCCCAGGCCGCTCAGGGGGTGGGGATACAGCATGTCCTCCTGGTGGGGCCCCGTCTGTCCCTCACCGGATCACTGAGCCAGACCACTGAGGCGGCATCTCTCCCTCCCCACAGCCAAACTCCTGCCCAAGGACCTCTATGAGCCGCTGAAAGAAAAATGGGATGACCTGAAGGAGGTAAGTGGCTCCTCCCACGTGCTAGGACCGAGGGCTCAGGGGCCCCCGTTACTTTGCTCCACGGCGTCTCTCTCATTGTAGAGGCACCTGTAGTTTGCCAGCATCTAGGGCAGCGATGGCGAGCCTTCTGAGCTCGGCGTGTCAGCATTTTGAAAAACCCTAGCTTAACTCTGGTGCCCTGTCACATATAGAAATTTTTTTGATATTTGCAACCAGAGTAAAGCAAAGACTTATATTTTTGATATTTATTTTATATATTTAAATGCCATTTAACAAAGAAAAATCAACCCAAAAAAACGAGTTTGCGTGTCACCTGTGACACGCGTGTCATAGCTTCGCCATCACTGATCTAGAAGACAGGAGGACGAGAGAGGGGACAGCAGGGCGGTGCCCTAGGCCCCACCCGGAGCGGACGACCTCCTGAATGAGTGGGAATTCAGAGAGAGGAGGCCTGGGACCTGTTCTCTGCCACACACCTTCCTCTCTCCTGGCCAGGTGGGAGTCAGTGACTTGCAGCTGGGGGGCCAAGGACCCCCGGAAGAGACGGAGGACCGCTTCAGCATGCCCCTCATCATCACCATCGTCTGCATGGCCTCCTTCCTGCTCCTCGTGGCAGCCCTGTACGGCTGCTGCCACCAGCGCCTCTCTCAGAGGAAGGACCAGGTGAGCACCCCGCCCCTTGCCAGGGACTCTCACCCCACCGTTCCCGTAGCAGAGGCCAGTGAGTGGGCCGGGGACCCTGGCAGACACCAGCCCTTCCAGGAAATGGACACTTTCCTGGACAGTTGAAGCGGCAGCCTGGTGGGAGGGAGAACGTGGGCTTTGGAGTCAGAAAGCCTTGGTTTAGCCCCGGCTCTGTCGCTCTTGTCTGCGTGACCTCGAGCAAGTCATGTAGTCTCAGCACCAGGTTCCTCATCTGCACAGCGGGGAGAAGACCCACCGTGCGGAGCCGCTCTGAGGGGTCACTGAAGTCAGGGGGCGTAGCACGCCTTTCGAGCCAGTTCTTCCACTCCGCTTCCACCCGGACTCCGTTCTCAGCCCTGGCTGCGCACTGGGCGAGCTTTAAAACGACCCCCAAGCCCAGCTTCCCACACGGCATTTGAGACAGAATCTCTGGATCAGCTGACGCCACTGTGCGCGCAGGGTGAATCTCAGGTCAGATGGAATAAGCCCTGGCTCCAGGCGGCCACTGTCTGCGGCAGAGGTGGCTGTACGCTCTGCTGGGCCCATTGTGCTCCGCCCAGAGAGGTCCTCAGCCCCCGTCTGAATAAAGGGAGTTCCTCCCAGTGCAGTGCGGTGCGGTGAGGCAGGCGCCTGGAGAGTAAGGTTTGTGGGGAGGGGACGGAGGAGGGACTTGGAGGACTTTGGAGAACGAAGCCCATTTCCACTCACACAAGTCACCGGGGCGAAGGTGAGGTGAGCTGGGAACTTGAGGAAGCCCTTGTCCCGCCAGCCCTGAGGCAGGCCAGTCGTCAGGGTGGCTTCCAAGAGCACTTACTGCTCACACTAGCCAAATGGGGGTTCCTGGATTATAGGGGACCAGCATTTTGAAAAACCCTAACTTAACTGTGTTACGTTAAGGGTAATAGCCCCCACAGATTGCCTTTCTTCTTCACTCCTCTTCCCCACTCTAGCAACGACTCACAGAGGAGCTGCAGACGGTGGAGAATGGTTACCATGACAACCCAACATTGGAAGTGATGGAGACCTCATCAGAGATGCAGGAGAAAAAGGTGGTCAACCTGAATGGGGAGCTGGGGGACAGCTGGATCGTCCCCCTGGACAACCTGATCAAGGATGACCTGGACGAGGAGGAGGACACACACCTCTAATCAGGCCTGCTGGCGCCGCCGACAGGGCACAGAGCTCCAGACTGAACCACCTCAAGTGCCAACTGGACAGGGGAGGAGAGTCCTCCCGACGTGAGGGAAAGACGGGGGTGGGGGGCGAGCAGACTCAAAGGGACCCGCCCTCCAGTCCCCACAGGGCCTTAATATTTCCCTTTTCAAGCTGAACAAATCACATTCTGTCTAGATTCCTCTTGTAAAATAACCCACTAGTGCCTGAGCTCAGTGCTGCTGGAAGATGAGGAAGAGAAATAAAAGAAAGAGCCATATGAGGGACCTTAGGGATCATCTGGTAGAATCCCTTCGTTTCGCAGACGAGATGACCGAGGCCTACGGAGGGTAAGGTCAAGGTCACACAGCCACTTGGTGACAGAGTCAGGATGAAAACAGACTCCGTCAGCCCAGTGCTCATCCCCACCTTGCCACGTGCTGGGATCACCGTCGTCCTCCCTCCAGAGCTGCCCTGGGCAGGGGTGAGGCTGCAGCCTACGGATGGGGCAGAAGGGAGAGCGGGGCCAGGCCCTGTCTCAGTGGGATCTGATTACTTGAAAGTCGGGGTCCCCAGTGCAGCGTCCTACCCCAGCCTCGTCTGTCAGTGTTCCCATCCCCGTTGCTCCTCCCCCTCCCTTCACTCAGTTTTTATCCCCACTCTGCCTTGGTGCCCTGGGACTCACAAGTCATTCATGACCTTGAACCCCTTGCTCTGAATTCTGGTTTCTTAGCCTTTGCTTAGCAGGTTGGGACATAACCCACCCAGGACTCCCAGTGTGAACGAGGTCTGCTAAGGGGTCTGTCTACAGTGAGCAGCAGGGGAAGCCCTTCCTCCCGGGGTGGCTCCACTGTGTTCCTTTGGCCTCCCGTGTCCACCGGGAACTTCGATCTACAGCAGCGACTGAAGGCAAAGTGTTCGTAGTTTGTTGTTTACTGCTCATCAGATGGGGTGAGACCCAAGCTAGGGACCCCCTTCCCCCGAGATCCAGTGTGAATGAGCAGTTTCAGGAAGGACCTCCCGGGTCCCCAGCCAGCGGAGAGGTGTCCTCAAGAGACAGTCGGGTGAAACAGCCAGGAGGATGGGCTTACTCTCTCTGTCATAGGAAACTCAGGGACTTTGCAAGTTGCTGAGCGTTTTGTTATTTTGATGTGTCCGTTGGTTTGATTTTCAGTCCAGCCCTCTACTGCCCAAGGCCAAAGCTCAATTTATAGGGAGGCTCTCGGGCAGGTAATCTCACCGATTGGGAGTCTCCTGAGCCCCAGGGAATGTGCGGTGTGCGTTTTAAGGCGCGCACGGGGCAGCCTGGGGGACCGGGCGTCTGTCTCTTCCCAGTGGCCTTGCTGTTCTGCCTAGGAACCGTGTCCTAGGGGGCTGCCCAGTTGTCCTGAGTTTCTGGCGGCATCTCAGGGAAACTAAATATTTCTCAGTGGAGGGATGTTGGGGGAGCTCAGCAGTTAGGGCCATGGAGACAGCGCCTGAGGACTGGGCAGAGTGAGGCTTAATCTGACTTTCCGAGAAGAGAGAATCCTGTGTGGAGTTTTGAACGTTGCCCAAGGTTTCTTGTTCCTGGGTCTCAATTCCCTGGAACCAGCCAGGAAGATGGGCAGCACTGCTCAGGAGAATGAGAAAAAGCCAGGACTCCAGAACCTAGAGGCAGGCCCTGCCATGGCTCTGATGAAGTCGGCTCTCTGCTTTGGGCTAGGTTCTTTGTTTTAAAGGGTTAGAGCTGAGGGGGAAGCTCTATGTCCTTCCCTGGCTGCCCGATTCCTTCGTCATAGCCTTTAGCCCATTGGCCTTGGGGTTCAAGTTGGGGCCCCAATGGCTTTCCCAAGAGCTAGAGAGATTCGAGGCCAACAAGGATCCCAAATCATCTGCCCTGATCCTCTAGTGTGTGGAGTTGGCAGGAGGGAGAACGATGCCGGTTTGGGGAAAAGAGGAAATCTTGTTATGCTGGGAAGAGACGTTTGCTTCCTTTCTGCCCCGTGTTTGGTTCTTCCTAACTGGTGGGTCTGTCGTGGCCACTGTGGGAGGGGCCAGGATTCTCCTCCTTTGCCGATTCTGGGTCGTGTTTCCCCAGCTCGGCCTTCAGAGACAGCAAATATGTCTGAAAATTGGCCCAAGCCGCTCCCCCAAGCCTGGCTGGGTAGGGGGTGGGGAGCGATGATGCTTAGCAAAGCTTGGTCCGGAGGAATGACTGGTTCTGCCCAAGAAGCTGAGAAGCTTTGGGCTGGTCCAGAGGCTCCTTTGTTTGGTGCATCCAAAGTGTGTTCTCCAGCCTTTGGGGCAACTTCCGAGTCCAGTCCCTGGCCTTGGCTTGCTCTTGCCACTAGACATCTATGTCAAGGCCGCACGGCCACGCACCCGTAAAGGCCTTCCCGTCTCCTTCCTGGGTTCTAACTGCTGTGGGGAAGCCAGGTCCTGGGCTGAGGAGAGGAGCCCGCCAGGAACACAGCTGACTGTAAGCAGGTGGTACCCACAGAGAGGTTATACACCCTTTCCTGCTGTGACACACTGGCTCCCCTGAGCCGCGTAAAAGGCCAGAAGCCGTGAATCTGACGATTGGACAAACCCTGTGGGAAGTGTGCTGCCATGAAAGCGAGAGAAGCGGCAAAGCTTTGGAAGGACGAACAGAATATTCTGGAATCGTGAGAGAGAATACGGGTTTAATCTAGACAGATTTCTTTCCCCCCCCCTCTTGCCGTAAAAGCTAGCAGAAAGTTTATTTAAACTACTTTTGAGCTTTATCCTTTTGGACAATATGCTGGAGAAACTTTGAAAAACGAGTTCAAGCTGATACATCTATAGATATTTCGGTAATGTATATAAAACGGCCACGTTAACTCACCCAGCACGGCTTTAAGTGAGTATTCTCTGGAAAAACATTTGTAAGAGAGTTGGCTTTTTTCTCTGAACAGGAATGTGAACGTCTGTTTTACTAGAAATGATGTCTCTTGAATGAAAATGAAATAGAAGACAGGCTGATGACACAGTGTTTGTCTGGCATTGGGCATTTTCATTTGAAACTCGATCCTCACACTCCCCACAGAGTCCAGCCTGTACAGTGAGGGCTACCCTGGCTGGAAAGTGACACACCAGTCACAGGAAGGGGGTTGTAGAGACCTAGTCCAATCTTCTTGTTTTTTTTTTGTTTTTTTTGTTTTTTAAAAAATATATTTTATTGATTTTTTACAGAGAGGAAGGGAGAGAGAGAGTTAGAAACATCAATGAGAGAGAAACATCGATCAGCCGCCTCCTGCACACCTCCCACTGGGGATGTGCCTGCAACCAAGGCACATGCCCTTGACCAGAATCGAACCTGGGACTCCTCAGTCCGCAGGCCGACGCTTTATCCACTGAGCCAAACCGGTTACGGCCAATCTTCTTGTTTTTATCTTAAACAGAAAACCTGGAGCCCAGAAAGATAAAGTGATGTGGCCCAAGTCACATAGTTAGTGACAGAAACAGGATTAAAACCTGTGTTGGAAGCCTGCCCAGTGCTTTGTGCCCCAGAGAGAACCCCTAAATTCAGGACTGCTAATCGAGCACAGGCCACCCCCCCCCACACACACACACCCCCTAAGGACAGAATTCCCTTCTCCATCCTGCCCTGCAGCAAGGCAGCAATAGGAACCTTACTGGTCTTCTACACTTTCTCCTAGTTATTCAGGTCTAAGACTTAAATGAACAATTCTTTTGTCAAGAAAACAGCTTTGAATGAGCTGTTACATATGCATCTGCTACTAGCGGACCAAGGATCAAAGGGAACAAGATGAGGAAAGGCAGATTCACGCAGGCCTGGTGCAACCCCAACACTGAGAGAGAAGAGGGGGTCGCTATTGGATGTGCGTCTTTCTGTAACTAGTGGATGTTAAACCGTTTGCCCAGGAGGCTGTCTTGGTGGACAGGGGTCTGAAGTACACTGGAATTTACTGAGAAACTTCTTTGTAAAGGCTATACTTAATTATTGCCATTTTCTTACAAAAATATATTTTTGAAAACTGTATACTGTCCATTAAAGTGCTTTTGTGTAAGCTGGTTTGGTCCCAGTGTTGTGCTGTGACTGGCTCGCGTTCTTCGCTTGCGCACCTGCTGCGAGTGCAGAGACCCCGGCTGGGCATCTGGGCCCCGAGAGAGGGGGGGAGCTGACAGGGAGGAAGGGGAGCGCGGGGTTCTGGAGGTGACGGGGTCTCCGGGTTACCGCCGGCTGCTCTAGTCTCAGCACGAAAGGCCTCTGCCCCTCACAACACTGCTTTATCACTTTCACCTCTTCCCTCTGCTTCTGCGACAGACACAGTTGTGAACCACCCAGCACCACACCCTGATCAGGTGTGAAAACACCGATGGAGACGAAAGTATTTAAAAAAATAAACAGAAGTTCTGCCCTGGTCCCGTTCCTGCCCACAAAAGGATCTATTGCAGTGGTTCTCAACCTTCCTAAGGCCGCGACCCTTTAACCCTTTGTGGTCGTTTGTCTACTCTCAGCCACCAAAGCTTTTTTACCGTTCCGGTCGTATGTCTGCTCTCAGCCACCACAGCAAGGAACCGTACGAATCTTAACTCTATTCATTCATGTACCAGTTCATAATTTCTCTGAAAGCTCTTAAGTGTCTAAGCGACCTTGTCACGAACCAAAACATTGCCCCGACAAATCGGAGATATCGAAAGTCAATATAAACAAACGCGGTCGTTCCACACTCGCCATGCAAAACACCCTGGCGAGTCAGTCGCCTTTTGAGAGTGAAGAAATTGACAAGCTTCGGAGATACTTCGCAGAATTTCAAATAAAGCTTTACAAATTACGTTTAACTGTAATTGGGCATTCTCACTTGTTAAGATATTTCAAAATAATACTCCAAAATGGCAAAAAGAAAGTTACCGAAAGAAGTGTACTGGGAATCTGAAAGTAACGATGAAGAGTTTTATTTTGGCACCTTGAATACTGACTCTGACGTAGAAAGTGATAACGTTTGTAGTGATTCTACTAGTAGTGACATAGTTCCAAAAAAGAATTAATAAATCTTGTTTATCCTTCATAATCTTGCATGTTATGTATCACTGCTCTTTCAATGGAAATTAATTCCGACCAGTACGACACCCATGTCCAAATTTAATACGACCGCAAAGGGTTAATACAGATCCTCATGTTGTGGTGACCCCCAATTTCATTGTTACAAATTGAACATAATTAAAGCATAGTGATTAATCACAAAGACAATATGTAATTATATATGTGTTTTCCAATGGTCTTAGGCGACCCCTGTGAAAGGGTTGTTTGACCCCCAAAGGGGTCGTGACCCACAGGTTGAGAACCACCGATCTATTGTCACAAGAAGCCTCTGCCAGCCCTTCATCACTCGAAGATGCTCGAAGATGCCTCGATTCTCTTCCTGTAGGTGGTGTGACCTAGCTGTGTGTCCGTGCGGCAGGGAAGGGCTGTCAGTCCCAGCTTCCAGAGGGGAACACGGATCTGGTCCACGTTCATACTTGCTATACAATCGCTCCCATTTGCCTAACATCTTACAGTTTACAATACTTTTACATCTCTTATTTAGGAACTATCACCACTACCAATAGGGAAATTAGGTACAGAGATTACAGATTCTCTGAGGTTTCACAGGCAGGTGTTTAAATGGCAGCGCTAGGCCTTGGATCTACAACTTTTCTCTCAGTCCTACATTCCTTTTTCAATACCACATGAATGCTTGAGCCCCAACAACAGAGTACATTTCTAGAATGCAACCGCTGCTACAATATGATTTTATGTGGGGGTTCTGAAAGGCAGTGAACACCCTTACGGGTGGACCAGAGTTGGGCCAGGGGTATTGTGAGGTTAACTTCAAGAGTGTGCCAGGGATACAGAAGGAAGGAATACAAGTACCAGGACCTTGCCAGGCCCCTGGGCCATGCTGGAGGCACACTGTTCTAAGAGAGTGACTCATAGCTTATTGCTGGCTGCAATTTAGACCTAAGACTCCATTCTCTTCCTGAATAGGTCCTTCACCCTCCTCTCTACCCTGCCAACCCAGAGCCACTCTGTTGTCATTTCTTATTTGTTATGCCTCTTTGTTACTCAGTCTCCCCCATCCTTTCTTCTGGACCCCAAGGGGAAGAGTGAAGAATAGGACTGGCTATTATAGTTAACACTAATATGAATACTGACATCGCTTGTATTTTTCAAGGATCTTGGCATGTTACAGATTAAAGAGTCAATGGGATCCTGGCAAACAAGATCTGCTGCCAACATTTACTTAAGAGATGAGAAAGTGAGGCAGAGAAGTTGAGACTATGCCCGATCTGGAAATAAACCTCGGTTGCTGACTCCTGCCCTGGCTACCCATTCCCGCGGCCGACGGTCAGCGGGCAGCTGTACATTCGATGCAGTAGACATCGCCAGTGTCTTAATCTCCACTCTTGGGGTTTGCCAACCATCAGAATTTAGCAGCACAGCAGGAGACAGGCCACCTCTACCTACAGCTTGTCTCTTCCCTGGAAGAATATTTCTAGATGGAACTGATGGCTTTGCTTTTCCCAAGTGAAAGCTGAGGGAGGAAGTCCCTGGGAATATGAGAAGCTTCAGAGTAACGACGATGGGCTAGTCCAAGCACCATGCTGTCCTGCCACCTTCCCTAAGCCACAGAAAGCCGTCTCCTCTTCTTTTTTGCGGGAAGCCACCCATTGTCTTCACTATCAGAGAAGTGTAAACAAGGATCCCGGAAGGCTGGTGAACCTTGAGCCCCTGGCAAGGGCCAGAGCTATGCACCGATTGTTTAGTCCAGACAATGGGGGCTCAAGCTATTTCCTGACCAAATAGTCTCAGAGTCAATCTTTCTAACATTTACTGACCTTTAAGTCTGTCTGTCTGTTACCACAATTACCTGCCTAAGAGCTAGATGTGTATCCAAAATTGAATAAAAGGTTGGCTAGGCCTGGGCACCAGTGGAAGTCTTTTCTCTTGCACTGGGGCTTTCCGCCTGGCCCCCAATATTTCCAAATTATTTCTTGTCTCTTTTACTTGCGTGTGGCCCCTTCTCCAGATCCCGAACCCTGAACCACGCGGGACGTGGGTCCACATACCTTTTCTCCTTCCAAGATATGTAAAAGGAAAGGAGAATGTGCCTGCTGTGTGGTGCTGAAGAAAAGCAGGAATGTAACCAACTAGTATTTAAGGTTATGCCAGGACTACCGTGGGCTTCAGGATAGCCACCAGCCTTTCACAGGACACCCTCCAAATCGGAAGGGTTAGTGGTAAAAAAAAAAAATACTGCCTTCATCTACAGAAAAAAAAATTAAAATTCCTATGAACTCTGTGGCTGTAGGGCACGCACTGGCATTTCCCTAGTAGAGGCCCGATCAGCTCCTCATTTTATGAATTTACAGTTCTTTAAAAATGAAAACCTCCCCAGAAACTTCGTGCCAAAGGCCCTTCTACACTGTGTATCATTTTCCTCTTTGGAAGCCCGGATAAAACCTTTTTGAGGGAAAAAAAATGTAACTGCAAAGTACATAAACATTTTACAAGTTGACTTCAAAAGTAGTCTTAGCAAACAAGAGATAACCTGTAGTGTCCATATATAACTTTTTATTAAGAAAATGAACAAAATACATTCTTTCTCCATATGTACATTACATACAACAATTCTACAATTGCAATTGTTCAGCAGATCACTATTCACAAAGCAGTGTTGAAAACATTCATCAAACCTGGGATCAGAAGGTCACTGTACCAAAGAACGAAGCCTACAATGTCCACACAGACTGAGCGACAGAGGATCATGATGGGAACGGGAGACTGAACACTCCACGTGGCGCAGCAATGACTGGGAACAATGATGATGCTAGAAGGGATCTGGTGCCCCAAAGCACTTCTGTTTAACAGCCACAACTAGCTCAGCCTGCTGTTCCTGAGCTCCCTCAGATTCCCATTTCTGGTTTAGGAACCTCAGGATAGAGCTCTAAGCCCCCATGTGCCACCAAAGAGGGTGAACACAAGAGTCGGGCCCTGACAGGCAGCAGTTATCGCCTTCACACGCCAAATGAAATACAAAACTTCCGAATCTTAGCTGTGAGCAAAGAAATACACTTTTTGAAGAGACGCTTGCTTATGCATGATTAAGGGCACGCTTGTTTCAAGGATTCCTTATTTACGTTTATGTTCATTCTGCCTGTTTTCCTTTTGCTTTGCGTTTCTCTGCTTTTCCTTTGGCTTTTGGAAAGTACATCCTTTTTGGGTGTGGGTTTAACTATGGTCATAGTTAAAAATACATGGAAACAGAAAGCTCTTGTGGGTATGAAGATGCCCCAATGTGCATAATGGTGCACAAAGAGCTGAAGAATTGGAATGAGTCTTAGAAGTTTCCAATGATCTGAACAAGGCAGCTCTCTACAGCTTCTGGGTAACACTTATACCCATCATTTAGGCTTAAAAGATACATATCAACAGAATCATTTCCAGACTGTCTAGAAAAGGACAATGTTTAAAGGAATAGAAGAGTAGGCACAAATGCTCGCATCCCAGTGCTCCACACATGTGGTAAGACAATGAGAATGACTGTGTCAATTTTTTAAAAATAATTTTTCAGTCCTCTAACATGTTGGGTTATGGAAGTCAGGAAAAAGAAAATGAGTTAAGTCCCATCGGCTAATATATAGTGGTTTTCCTTCTTTACAATTATGTCCTAAGTTTCGATAATAAACACTTATATAATCACAAACATCAACAAATGTTATCATTTAAAAGTATCATAAAAGATATTTAACAATTTCCAGCTTTCAGATGAGCAGGTTGCGGTGACACCGTGTTGCCGGTGTGGGAGACGCTGCGACAGAGGGAAGGAGCTACCTATCACAGCGTTACTAAGCAGGCCCAGAAAGAGCAGCTCTGTTGGCCGTGGAAGGAGTTGTACCTTCCTTCTCAATCTAACTTCTAGTCCAACTTTGGCTTTGAGGATCCATAAATGGAAGGAACTTAATTTCTGGCCATTGAGTACTTCTAATTTATAAAAGTAGTTAAAGAGTTGACTTAAAAGCATCTTTAACACATGCCATTTTGAAAGATGGGATAATGTTTGTTACCAAGACGAAGACCAAGACAGGAAAAGGAGGGCCTCATCTTAGCTTTCCTGTACTTTTCTTCTGAGGCTGTAGACACAACAGCACATAGATTTTGAAGTGGTAGCAGGGAAGAAATCTCTTTAAAAGAAAAATATACACAGCTGACCCTTGAACAAAATGGGGGTGGGGTGGGGTTTAGGGACCCTCAACGCCTGCACTGTCGATATCCATTTCGAAAATCCACATATAACTTTTGACTCCCCCAAAACTTAATTACTAACAGCCTACTGTTGACCAGAAGCCTTACCAATAAACACGCAGCCGATTAACTAACACATATTTTGTATGTTATATGTATCAGACACTGTATTCTTACAATCAAATAAGCTGAAGAAAATGTTATTAAGAAAATCATAAGGAAAATATATTTACAGTATTTATTGAAAAGAATCCACATATGAGTAGACCCGCACAGTTCAAACGTGTGTTGTTCAAGGGCCAACTATTTAATATCCATATATATATGTATATCTATATATATACACATATATATGTCCATATATATATATATAACAGAATCTGCTCATAGAAAAACACATTATATTGCAATTTCTAAATTGAAGATAAAATAAAGGAAATTAATACTATACTATCCAATTTATACATTTCAAAAGACATTTTGCACAAGTCAAAAAAGCAAGCTGGCTTACAGAATAACAGAATCACAGCACCTCTTGGCCAGGCTAAATGTAATGTTTAAGAAAGAAAGTCCACTTTTATTTCTCCAATAAAAAGAAATGGGTGGTATACAATTGAGGGAGAACACAGTTTACAACTGGCTAGTCACCAAAACAGTATTTCTGGGAAATGACAAAAAAAAAAAAAAAAGGAGACCAACACATGACTTAAATATATATATATCTTCCCCATAGACTATTCATACTTAAACTTTTAGACTTTCATATCCTACTATCAAACTTGAGGTTGGATAGACAACTACTTTAGTATATCTTATAATGTTGTATTCAGTGCTTTTACACGTATAGCTAATGTATATGTGTAAAGTTAAATTAAGCCTTCAAAAGATGAAAGCAGCCTAGGACTTCTAAAGTAAGCAATTAAAATAGTGTAAAGCCCCCTTTTCCCTTTTGTCCCAAGAAAGTAAAGACAGTAATTCCCAGCAACATGCCAGAACAGGCATCCGCAAACATCTGATAGCATGGCCCTGATGGCATTAAGATCCTCTCCTCTTGTTTTGTTGCAAAATAATCATAAGACTCTGCCAGCAACAATAGCATTAGCCTTATTCTAGATACCTTCTCTAATTTAATTAACACTTTACTGATGTGGAGGCAACTTAAAGAATAAATCAGTTATTTAATACTTCTAATGCCAAGCCCAGAATTCATGTATTGTATTTCTTGGCCAAGTAGAATAAACAGAGACCTTTGGGATTATGTAGAATTAATTTATTTTAAAACATGGAAACTAAATTGATGTCAGTTCAATTAAGCATGAAAGGACAATATTTTTCCTAAAGGGCTTGAAAAAAACACTAACCAAATGACACTAAACTGAACAAAGGCTTTCTTGAGGTTGGTTAACAAAGGAGAAAAATAAAGCTCAAAATTGTCTACTTGAGCAACTCTTTAATCATGCACACAGGCCTGTTTAGTAGATCGTCAATGTTTCCCTTCCTGCCAATTAACTTGGCATTCATTAAGCCCTGGCTGAAACTGAAGAGTGGTGATCTCCTCAGGCCGGTGTACACGGGGCAGACAGCGCAGATACCCAAACTAACTAACCGCTGAATGCTAGCATCCCAGATGGTCAGAGCTGTTTCAGCAAGAGCTTCAACTCCATGCAAAGCAAGTCCCGGGGGAGCCCCAAACTGCCTGTTAAAATGTTTTGGTGCTGGACCCTTATCTAGGAACTAGCTGTACATAATAAACTGTTCACCTAGTTTAAGATCTAGGGCCCATTACATTGTGTTTTTAAAAATATATTTTTATTGATTTCAGAGAGGAAGGGAGAGGGAGAGAGATAGAAATATCAATGATGAGAATCATTGATCAGTTGCCTCCTGCACCCCCCCACCGGGGATCGACCCCACAACCTTGGGCATGTGCCCTGACTGGGAATCGAACCATGACCTCCTGGTTCATGGCCAACTCTCAACTGCTGAGCGACGCTGGCCGGATTACATTGTTTTTTTTTTGTTTCAAGATCACTAACAGCTATTTGGGAGAAGATGAAAAAAGAAACTAAACAAGAAATGCTGCTTTCCAACAACTATTCAGAATAACTGAGCTTTGATCCCTTTTGATAAGTCTTCTTTCCAGCACTGCATTAATAAAATTAATCTAGGGCTAGAAAGGAAGAGCTTTCTTCTTCATTTAGATTTGTGGACCTTCAAATCCATAAGGAAAAAAACAAGTTCCACCTGGCTGGTGTAGCCCAGTGGTTGAGCAGCATGCCATGAACCAGGAGGTCATGGTTGGATTCCTGGCTAGAGCACATGCCCGGATTGTGGGCTCATTCCCTCGTAGGGGGCATGCAGGAGGCAGCCTATTGATGATTTTGATGTTTTTATCTCTCCCTCACCCTTCCTCTCTGAAATGAATATATTTGTTTAAAAGTTCCTTTTTTCTTTTCTAACATATACTCATTCTCTTCTCTAGCTCTGTTCCTAAGACTCAAGTGAAAATGCCACAGACAGGCAAAATAGAACACTGCACACATAAGTTTCATAGTTCATTCAGATGGTGTGAACAACAGACAAAAAGACAAACTGTTTCACAATTATAAATGATATCTTACAAATGGTCTAATTCCCTACTAAACATTTCTCCTCATTTTTGTTGTTGACCCTATAGCTTTTGGTAACATCCTGTTTTAAATCCAGCCAGGCAGTGTTTGAGGACCTGAAAGTGTATTTGCAAACTTTATTTCCAAACAATGACTGTAATGTGAAAGAGAAACTAGAACTACCCTTTGTAGTTCAGGTCTATAACGTGAGGGATGCTTTCCCACAGGACACCTCTCTCTGCACCACTAGGACATCTGTATCTCTATAATCTCTCATGACTCCTCAAGGGCATAGAATCTATTGTCGGAGGACTTTATCATTGGCTATGACTAGGAATAAGATTTAGTCATTTGGAATTTGAACTAAATTCACATTGTTGAGGGAAGAGACATGTCTAAGCCTGCATTACTTTTATTTAAGAAAAAATGAATACCAATCATTTCATGGCAATCAAAGCTATTACCAATGCTCAATTATATTGAAATTAAAAGTCAATTCTTAACACAAATTCCAATTTCAGCAGAAAATCAGTGCTACTCGGAGGAGTTGGGAGTAGGGGAAAAAGGCTAAAAAGCATAAAGAAAGGAAAGCCAATAGGCAAATGGAAATGCTGGTGATGTGAATTCCATAAGCTCTGCTGTGAAACTTGTACCTTATCAATAACTTTATGAGTAAACTTCCTAGTGACAGGAAAAGAAGCCAACACTGGCTCCTCCATTAAAGCTGCCATAACCATATTACTATCCCCCATATGAAAATGAAAAGCATTTTTATAGCAATATTTGAACATTAATTCTTTAATAATGTGCAAGTGTTAATTTCACTATTCTGTTGTCATAAACAAGGATAAATGATGTCTCAGAATGATTATGACATTTTTTTCACAAGCAGCACAACACCCGTAAGCAATGCCATATAAAACCTAGAAAGTCTAGGGCTAAAAGAGCCAAGAATAGTCAGAAAAATAATGACAACACAACTCAGAGTATTTAGTGGGTAGAAGGAAATCAAGGTTAAAATTATGTATAAATAAAATCTCTAAGATAGTACTTTTTGAGAAAAATGAAAAGCACTTGATGAAGAAATCCATAAATTGCAATGAGTCCTTCCTGCCAAAACAAATAATGACAACATCATTCAGCTGATCTAGTAGTCTAATTATTTCAACAAACTTGGAAACTTCTCCCTTCAACTGACATACCTGCAGACTAGAAGTTTAAGATAGCCAAGTCATTTCAGCATGAATACAAAGCACAGGGAGATACAGCCCAGAGTTAAAAAAAAAAAAAAAAAAATCACAAAAGAAGGATGCTATTTGACTAATTAGGACTTTAAGAATTTTTAAGCCCTGGCTTTGCTCAGTGGATAGAGTGTCAGCCTGCGGACCGAAGGGTCTCAGGTTCTAGTCAGGGGCACGTACCTCGGTTGCAGCCAGAGCTCGTGCAGGAGGCAACCAGTCAATGTGTTTATCTCACATCGATAGTTCTCTCTCTTTCACTCTCTCTAAAAATCAATGGAAAAATATCCTCGGGTGAGGATTAAAAAAAGAAAATAATCTTTGAGTGAAAGAGCCCAAAAAATCTAATCCTCAAGCATTGCCATGTGCAGACCCTTTATGATACTTCTCCTATAAACCTCTTCTGAGGAAGCCTGCACATCCCAGATCAAGGCTATTTTAAGAATTTAAAACTTGGCGAAAACGCAGGTCAGAATCTACAAAAGGATGACATTGCAGATGAACATCGATTTCTAAGAAAAAAAGGGTTATGAAGGGTGTATTTTTTTATGTCTAGGTGACTATTTGGAGTACACATTGTAAGGACACCCCAGCCCCCAGATAATTCACTTGAATCCATAATTCTCAACTGCTTTGCAACATCCAAACAGCTAAAGAATTAACACATTTACTCAGGAAATAATCAATGACCCACAATTACTCAATGAATTTCATATGGTGGTGGGAATAATTACAGGGTAACTTCTCATGTAATTCTCATGAAACAGTATAATTCAGAGAATAAATCAGGAACATACTCCTTTCCAAGTGATTTTTCATCCATTAAGCATCATTCTCCATTCCTCACTAAATGATTAAGTGCCTCAAACTAGCTTTTGTTTGCAGGTTAGATTTTAAAACTGTTTTATTACATAAAACTGATCATGTTTCTGTAAATAGCATTTATAAGGCAGATGTGAAAAGACCCACTGGAGGATAAGCTGGCAACCACTTATATTCAACATACA
Organism: Myotis myotis; assembly: GCF_014108235.1. Taxonomy (NCBI): domain Eukaryota; kingdom Metazoa; phylum Chordata; class Mammalia; order Chiroptera; family Vespertilionidae; genus Myotis; species Myotis myotis. The sequence goes on from NW_023416315.1 coordinate 61,034,961, forward strand.
TATTTCACCCAAGAATAGTTTTACAATCTTAAGTAACTGAGCTCTGAACCTAACAAGCCGGTCTATGATAAACCAAAGAGTTAACTTTCTAATGTTCTCTATCACTTTTTACTTATTAGACATGCATAGGCCAATTTTAATGTAAATGAAAACCATGTTTAAAAAGATGCTCTTGCTGCCTGGCTGGCGTGGCTCAGTGGTTGAGTGTCGACCTATGAACAGGAGGTCACAGTTCAATTCCCGGTCAGGGCACATGCCCGGGTTGCAGGCTCGATCCCCAGTAGGGGGCGTGCAGGAGGCAGCAGATTGATGTTTCTCTCATCATCGATGTTTCTTTCTCTCCTTCTCCCTTCCTCTTTGAAATCAATAAAAATATATTAAAAAAAGATCTTGCTAAAGGTTAATACTGTCAGCTTTAGCACAAAGTTAGACATTCAAATCTAAATTTCTCTGCTTGAATAAGAGATTGATACATTTGAATTAATCAAACTGGCCACATGAGGTCTCTGTCATTCCACAAAATGCAGATGAATTTTAGAAGTACCTTGCAAGTCGGAGAATTTCTCATGAAGTAAAAGCACTAAAAATGATGAAGATCTAGTTTACTTCTAGTTTAAATAAACTATTTCTGGTTTATTATTCTGGAATAATACATTTGGCTGGAAGAAAAGAGAAATGGGAACGAAGCTGAAGCTAGGGATAATAAAACTGAACAAACTGTAGTCCACTAACTAGCATAAACCAGGTGTTTCAATCTGAGATTTACTAAACTAGAAAGATTTAAAAAATAGTAAAACAGCTACTTGGCTAGCTAAACAATGTATCTAAATACCAAATTAGATTATTTAAATTAAATATACTGCTGGAATTCTTGAAAATAAATGTAGTTACTCATTACATCTATAAGTAAATTTCAAAACAGTGATGTGAAACATGAGCAATGTGTCACTCTTGGGCATGGATATAATGAAGCCCTACATTCTCCTACAATCGTTACCAGCAGTGTAAAGCCCCATGACACAAACTCTGATTTACCTTGTCAATAATCTCAACAGTTTCTCACTTAAGCAACATCAAAGTGTTTGCTATCATTCAACCCCATTTAAACATGTTTGCAAAAAAAAAAAAAAAAAAAAAAAATCAGAAATAAAGAGAAAAAGTCCCACACCTAAATAAAGTAAAAGATAAAATTAAAATAAGCGTATGTAACAAAACAAAACTACTGGTACTATCAGGGAAAAACAAGAACAAAAAAGTCACTGAGTTCCCTCCAAATATGGAATCTAAATGAATGAAAAAAATGACAAAGCATTATAAAAATAAATCGTGGAGGGCAGCAGAACTTCATTTGGTTAATGTTTTTAAAGTGCCAGAATTCACAGAGAGCAAAATTCAAGGTTTTAAATTTAGAAACTCTTATCAAGTTCAAGTTCTTCCCTATCAACTCTTTGATTTGTACTTGTTTTCACAAAATGAGATTCAATTGGCTACCATATTAGTGATATTAATATTTTATATTCTAGACCAGCCGTGGGCAAACTACGGCCCGCGGGCCGCATCCAGCCCGTTTGAAATGAATAAAACTAAAAAAAAAAAAAAAGACTGCACCCTTTTATGTAATGATGTTTACTTTAAATTTATATTAGTTCACACAAACACTCCATCCATGCTTTTGTTCCGGCCCTCCGGTCCAGTTTAAGAACCCATTGTGGCCCTCGAGTCAAAAAGTTTGCCCACCCCTGTTCTAGACCCCTGTCACTCAGAAAAATCATTTTATGAAACTGTACAAGTATATAAGTAAATTCTATGTGCTCATCTGTAAAGTCAATTGGTTATTCTGCAGCTACACAAATTTTGGTACTTACTAAATTATATATTTTTCACAAGGTAAGGTACAGATCTAATTGTTTAATAAATCACTATATTGATTGCTTTGGGAAGCTTGGAAAGCTAAGAAGCCCAAGATTCAAGCCTAGAACTAGGAAAAATAGATTTCTGTCCATCCCCAAAAGAAGTAAAATCATGCAATACAGGGTGAAGATGGATCTCCAAGTCTCATTCCTATATATGAGACTTTTCAAAAGTGCAACTCAATTTCTTCTCTTTCTTTGGTGAGACCTAATCTTGCTACTCAAGTACATACTGAATTCCATAAAGTCATTCACTTTTAAGAGCCATTGGACTGATGAACATTCATTATACTTAGTCTGCTTTAAGCATGGTGGGTATCAGTTGCACACGGCACACTTTTTTTTTTTTTTTTTTTAATACAACTTGTTTTTCACACAGCATACTTTTGAGCAAATGTAATAAGCACTGGTCAGGTGTAGGTTTCCTATATTGCATTCCATAGCACCTCATGGAACAATAAATATCTCCATCCCCCACAAAAAATAGACAAACCTATCTGCCTTTTTCTTTTTTAGTTTAGTGAAAAAGTATTTGCACCATTTTTCTTTTCCTTCATTTAAAAAAGCCTAGTCTATGTGCTTAGTGAAATGCCTGTCAGTTGTATTCCACCGGACAACTACACGCCATCATTCTTTAAAATACCAGTATGCAGAAGCAGATGTGCGGAGCCAATGTGTCTGGATCAACAAAGCAGAGCTCTGGACACCCATCCTCCCAAATGAAAATGCTACGGATTGATAGCACAGGAAGTAATGGAAGCCCTGGGTCTGTGCAGCTCTATCAGAGAGGAAAGCCATTTTCTTCCAAAACTGCCACAAAGATATCAATGAACATATTAATCACTTCTAGAATCCTCCTGCTGGCAACTTTTATAATGGCTCTTAAAGGTTCTGAACAATACTCTTCTGTTTAAGTTTCTGTGACTCAAAGCTTATAATATCCACCATAGAAACACTACAGACCAATCTTGGGTTTCATTTTTCAGTTCTATGAAGAGGAACATATATTTGAGCCCTCTGTTTCTCCTATTGCTTAATGGAATACAAGACTCTAGTCAACAGAGACATATACACATCACTTTAACATACATCAGTTGCCCTACAGAACTATATACTGTTAAGAATGAAGAGGTAAACAAGTGACACCACCTACAAGCAGCTGTGTGATGCAAGGTAAAGTGAAACGGGAAGGGAGGAGAAAGAAGAAGGTCACACAACCCAACAACACAATCCCAATTCTTATAGCACTGGGTCTGTTAATAGTGCTTACTTGCCCTAATTTTATAAAAATGAAATAAAAATCAGGAAAGGGTAAACTACCTGATTATTATTTTTTATACTCGTTAATTTTTAAAAGTTAAAGTAAAAAATATATATATATTTAAATGGAAAGTATACCAATTTCACTTTATTATTAACTTAACTGAGGAATGGGATGAGGAGAATGGGGCTGAGGTCAGGTATGAAGAAAGAGGGTTAGAACTTGTGATGGTAAAGATCCCTTCGGGATTCTGGTGCAGTCCTCAGTCACTGCGGCCTGTCGGTCAGTAGAGTTGAAATCCAGAATACTGAAAGCAGATTCCTGGTCTCCATTTCTGTCCAGTGACTCTTCAGTTACAGTGTGATGAGGTCCACCAGGTTGCCTTTAGGAGGAGTCATGCTGTCAGGAAAGAAATTTACTAAGGTGTCAAAGAGCTGAGTTCTTTGAGCATAGGTATGATCCACATCTGAAAAGCCTGTGAAGGAGAGATACAAAGAAATTCATCCATTGTGTTTAAAACTCAACACATAAGAGAAAAGCCAGTTGAGAAAAGCAGCAATGTTTAATGGAAAAACCAAAACCAAAACCGGCTTTAAAACTAGAGCTATGGGTCCTGACCCCCGTTCTGACTGGCTGGTAGCATTTTCAATGACTGATGTGAAAAGAACCTAGCCAAATAACCAGCACTTTAGTAACAATAGTGATTTAGTAACAATAGTGATTTCTCTTCCTTTTCCTGCAAGCATTTTCCTCTTCTAGTCCACTGAGGATTATTTCACTCCTTTTCTGACTTTTATTTATTTGTATTAGTATGTATTCATGGATCCTTTCCTTGTTCAATGTTATATTCATTGGTATCATTTTAATACTCATGTGGTCCCAGATTTGTCCAGTGAGAACTCTTTCAAGCTCCTGTCTTTCTGAAATATCCCTGTTAATTTCTAGCACTTCCTTACTTTCTGGTAGATATCCAAGCTTATCTTTACACAGCTCTGGAATTCGCTATTTTTCCATGGAGCTCTAATTCCTTTTAGTGGTGAAGGATATTTAGAATCCAGATCAGTTGTACTAATTACCAAGGGTCTTATTGTTTCCAGGCCTGTACATATATGTACACACATTATGGTATATACATAGTGTATTTTTTCTTTAACAGAATCATGAGTTCGTGTTTTTATTGCTAATTCCAATTTTTTAAGAACCTCCACAGGATTCTTCCTTTCCTTATCCCATTCTATATTTATATCTCCTTTCTCCCACTAAGAAAACCAACTCCCAGCAACATCATCATATTTACTCATTTGCTCAACCTAATACACACAAAAAATGTTCCAGAATTACTATACCCATACTACTATCAGCAAAAACTCAAACAATTCTTTGCTTTTGTCTTTAGAGTATATCTGCAAGTGTATAGTCTAAACACTGTACTAAAAAGATTTAATTTCCTCCCCCTTGCCCCTTCTGCATGGTAATGTTACTAATTTGATAGACGGGTTTGTTTGTTTCTCTTTGAATTCAACATTAGGGTTTTTCCCTTGTTCTCTTTATTTGTGAAAATGTTGTGGTATTGATTCTGTGACAGTACTCTAATGAAGTAATACCATTTTCATGAGATCAAATGATTTAGGAGGGAAGAAACACTAAGTTCCTACTGTGTGCTAGGTGTTTCTGTATGACTGCATTGCATTGTCATACAAAACAACGAAGCAGTTATCATAAACTCCACTTTCAAATAGGAAAATTTAGAGAAATTGAGTAATTTAATAAGGTTCCACAACTGGTAAGGGAAGAGAATGGAATGTGAATCCATGTCTATCTGACTCCAAAACCCATTTATTTTTATTAACTAACTAGAGGCCCAATGCACGAAAATTTGTGCAAAAGTAGGCCTTCCTTTCCCCGGCTGCCAGCACCGGCTTCCCTCTGGCACCCGGTACCGGGCTGCTTTCCTCCTCTAGCTGCCCACAGGCACCCGGGACCCGGGCTGGCTTCCCTCGGCCCCAGCTTTGTCAGGAAGGATGTCCAGAATGACGTCTGGTCTAATTAGCATATTACCCTTTTATTATTATAGATTGAGTGCTTAAGTTGTAGGCAATGGGCTAAGTTCATTTAATCCTCCAAGAACATCTTTTACTTTTTCACCCTTTACCAATGAGGAAATTGAAATTATACTTCATTAGATGAATGGTTAAATTATGGTAGACCTTTATTATGGAATACTATGTGTCACTAATAAGAATATAATAGATCTATTGTAGTTTCATGCAAACATCTCCAAGTTACATCATTACATTTTAAATTTACAATGCAAAATACATGTTTTTATACTATACAATAAAACCAGAACACCAAAACTATGCACCTACGTGTGTACATGAATATATACAGTCAATTGTCATTACTCAGATTCATATTTGTGTGCCTGCCTACAATCCCACAATCAATACTGGTGGCACTTCACAGAGATGCTCAGAGCAGCGAAAATTTGAGTCACCATATGCACACATTCTCAGCTGAGGTCAAACTGGGTGATGCTCTGTCTTCTTGTTTCAGCTCTCATGATATAAACAGTCTACTGGTGCCATGGTTTTTGCATTTTGTGCTTTTTTGGGGGTGACATCACTGCTTACAATGGCCCCCAAGTGTAGTACTGAAGTGGTGTCTTGTGTTCCTAAAAGCAAGAAGGCCATGATATGCCTTATGGGAAAAATTTGTCTGTTAAATAAATAAGCTTTGTTCAAAAATGAGTTATTAATGCTGTTGGCTATGAGTTCAATGTTAATGAATCAACAATATAAACATATAAATACGGTATCTTTCAACAGAAACACACATAAAACAAGGTTATGTATTGCTAGGTTAACAAAAATGTTGTGAGCAGAGCCTTGCACAAACCTGTGTATGTCCCATAGGAGGAATGGTTCAGTATTCACTAATTCAGTGTTCTTGGGGACTTTATAGAATGTAACTTCTGCAAATAATGAGAATCAACTGTATCTTGATGTCTGTGTATATGGTTGTGTGTGTTTGTGTAAAGATCTGTCCAGTATGAGTGGTTACACTTGAGGAGTGGGGACAAAGATTGAGGAAAGTTGTTCAAGGAGAATCTTAAGCTTTTATCTGTATTCAATTTTTTAAAAAAATATATCAAAGAGGGGCGGGACACTAAGAAACTCATCAACGGTGACATGACTATTTAAATATCAGAGACAGGACAAAAACGGTTGTACTGATTCTAAACCTCATGTCTCATCCCAATCACTTTTTCTCACCACAGAATGAAATGAGGAACTAATCACTCAGAAGAGTGAAAACTGGTAAAGCTCAATGAAAGGTGGTATAGTTAGTGGTTTAGGGAATGAGCTATGAACCGAAATCACTAAGGTTTGAATCCTGGTTTTTCCACTCACTAGCACTATTCCTGGACAAGTTACTTTTTGCCTCTCTGTGTCCTAGTTTCTTTGAATATAAAAAGGGATCATAAGAGTAGCTACTTCATAAGGTTGCTATGGAAATTAAATCAATTTTGTCATGTAAAGTGCTTAGAATAGTATGTGGCCCCATAGTAAATGCTCAGTAAATACTAGCTATCACTCTATCACTATTACCATGACTGAAGACAATGCCTGCTCTAAAAAGAAAGTGACCTATTAGGAATAATTTTTAAGCTAACATTCTACACAGAATAGGTAGTTTTCCTATTTATGGTGAAGAAGTAGTAGTAGCAAAAATTCTCATTTTTTTCTGGATACAAGTTTCTTTATTACACTTCCTAGTTCCAATAATAAATGTATTATTATATAAAAAGCACCTGTAAACATGTGAGCTACAGACAAGAGGTTGAAGCAAGTATCTTACTGAAATCTAAATTTGGTGGGCTAAAAGGACATAGCAAATTCTGTGAAATTGATAAGGCACCTACTGACAAATGTCAGCGCCAAAAAGCACTAACTACTTACTGTATAAAATGTTTTAAATATTTATCTGAATTCATACTTGCACATCATATTCGGACTGTAAAACTTATAAAGAGAGGTATGAAGACCAAAAAGGCAATGTGTTCTATAGACCAGATTTCTCCTACCTGTCACATACATTGTTGAAAATACACTTAACTGATCCAAAGCATACTTTCTGGAAAGAAGACATTGCTCTTAAAATTAGCAAAATGTCTGAGTTAAAGCTTAAAAGTGCCCACAGCCACCAGAAGCTCTAAACTAAAGATCCCTAGAGGTTATTCTTCCCTGAAGTAATTTTTCAAAACTAAGATAATGGAAGATACTTACTTATAAATCATTATCTTTTTAATTCTTTAAATTTTATATAACATTAACAAATATTTTTTATTTAATTCTAAGAAATTAAGATAAACTAGATTAATTCTGAAGGGAGCCAGAAAGTTAGGCTGAAGCAAATTTCTTCTTATAAGATTTAGAAAATGAAATATTTGGCTTATTTATCATTAAAGATACACATACACACACACACACACACACACACACACACACGAGGCCCGGTGCATGAAATTCATGCACTCGGGGGGTGGGGGGTGTCCCTCAGCTGGGCCTGAGCCCTCTTGTAGTCTGGGAGCCCTTGGGGAATGTCCCACTGATGGCCTAAGCTGTTAGTTGGACATCCTTGGCGCTGCTGTGGAGGTGGGAGAGGCTCCCACCACTGCCACTGCACTTGCAGCGCTCCCCCTGTGGGTGCGTAATGACCACCAGGGGTCGGCTTCTGCGTTGAGCATCTGTCCCCCTGGTGGTCAGTGTGCATCGTAGCAACCAGTTGTTCCATAGTTTGGTCGATTTGCATATTACCCTTTTATTATATAGAGAATATATACACACACACACATCTGTACATGAAATAACCCATTTGATTTCAATTCTATGTGGAGTAAAGGTAAAACAATTGGACAGCAAATGAATGAGAACAAAAACCAGGAACTCTAAGTAGGAATGAAACCTATAAAAGGTACTTTTGTTCATCAATTTTTATGCAAAGTAGTTTTCGTTTTTACTATATCAGATTTCTCATTATTAAAATTAGCATGCCATGTGAATTTGCTCCTCATCCAAATTCACCAATGATACAAAGATTATACATATATTTTTAAATTTTTAAAAAAATATATTTTTATTGATATCAGAGAGGAAGGGAGAGAGATAAAAACATCAATGATGAGAGAGAATCACTGATCAGCTTTCTCCTGCATGTCCCCTACTGGGGATCGAGCCCACAACCTGGGCATGTGCCCTTACCGGGAATCGAACTGCTGGACCTTCAACCACACCGCCCAGGCCAAAGATTATATTTTTAAGGGAGTTAACAACAGTGCCCTAAATTGAGCACTTACTAAGTGTTTTATTTTGCTGTTTTCTATAATTATTTCACTTCTCTCAACAACATGAGGTAAGTACTCTCATTACCTCCATTTTATAGATGAATAAATTAATGATTAAGAAGGTGACTTGTTCAAGGTCACTTTTAAAATTAGCAAGTGACAGAGCTGATATCTAAACCTAGATTCTAACTCTGAACCACTATACTATGTTCTCATCTCTTAACTACTAAATATACTGCCTCCCTTTAGACAAAGTAGGAAACAAAACTCCACAGGAATTTTCTTTTTGTATTTTTTCTATTGTGTTTGTATTGTTCTCAGAGCATTTGAGGTTTGTTTGAAATCCAAGTAAAACAAAGTTTCTAACAAAATATATTAGCTGGCAGTGAACAGGGCAGAGACAGAAGAAAGGAGTTAAGCTAAAGGTAAAATATTTGCTGACAACAGCCTAACATATTTAAATAACTGCCAAGAAATTCTTGTTCTATAAGTCAGCCAGAGACATTTTAATGCTGCCCATCGATAAAGTAAAAATAACAGCTCTGGACTGTACTGTCTACATATAACAAGGCAAATATTCATTCAAACTGAATATCTATGTGCCAGGCTCCCAATTCATTTAGCTCTAAACCTGGTCAAATGGTAAAATTCATAAGGGCATGAATTTCTAAAATAATGCTTATACCTAAATTTTCCATCACAAGGTTGAGATTTCTTAACATCCTGAAAACATCTTTTTTAAAAGCCTTTATGTATCCCACCCACTGTATGGAATAGTTGCAAACAACTATCAACATTTTTAGAAGAACCTACTGGAGTCATACTTTACAGCAGCAGTCTCCCCAGTCTTGCCCTATGGAACCCAACGTATTCGGGAACCAGACCTCCATACTGCAGTTGCCTTGATCAGTAGAGAAGCCTTGATTACCCATTGTGGAAAAAGAAAGGGCAACACCCCCAGGAACACTGCTATTTTTCCCCATCCCAGTGAAAAATACCAGAATTACATATGGTCTTTATTTTTTTCCTTTGAGGTATGGTTCACCTTTAAGAGACAAAAGGACAAACAATAAAGAAATTAAACTGATATCCCAAAGTGTTATTTTATTCCAGAGATAAAGAATTTATATTACATATACTAGAAAACTTCAATACTGTTGCTCAATTCTAAGGCACACAATAATAGCAGTGGCACCGATGAGATTAATATGCATTTACTATGTGACTACATCTTATAATGACAAGAGAAAAGCTGGAAATTCCCATATTTCAAAAGGCTACTACCTTGCTGAAAAGTTAAGCTATAAAAATGACTTACAAAAAGATCTTTGAAAATTCACCTGACTTAAAACTCTGGGTTCTGGAACTGCTACAAATTCCCCACTTTACTACGGTCTACTTTACTTTAATAATTTATTAATATTAAGTGAGAGTACTCTTAAATGAAGATGGATGTTTAAGATTCATCAGTCTTGGTTTCTTTAAGAAATACTGAGTTTTGTCCTGGCAGGTAACTAAACTGGTTTGAGCATAGTCCCAACACACTAAGGTTGCAGGTTCGATCCCTAGTAAGGGCAAATACAAGAATCAACCAATGAATGTATAAATAAGTGGAACAACAAATCGCTGTTTCTCGCTCTCCTTTTCTCTCACTCTAAAATCAATTTTTTAAAAAAGAAACATCTGAGTCTCAAGTAGAATTTTTCTTGAACAATCAAGATGCCAGCATACAAAAATTCCAATTTTCAGAAAAAAGATAATTTATTTTCTCTGCTCCCAAAAGATTTATTTCATTTCCTATCCTATCACCATACCCCATCACCATTCTGTTGACACCACACAACACCACAAAGAACAAACTGAGAGGAAAAATCATTCAACCAACAAGTGTTATCTCAAAGTAAGTACATCAATAATACAATCTACATTCCAAAACAATGCTATAACAAATTAATTTATCTTGATCATGCTCCTATTGTCATCTGTTTATATAATAAGAAAGCAATTGGTGGAAAAGGAAAAGCAAACTGTTTTATGAACTGGTGACTGATAACTCCGTAGTAAGTTATCAGAAATTCTGCATTCTACCTCGAAGCCTGCTCCGCTGCTTAGATGAACATTAGACGCCTGATGTTTCATTTAAAAAAACCCAACTCCAACCTCCCAAATGCTAGGGCACCTGGCTGAGTAAACTACATGGGAACACTTACCTAGAGCTGTAAAATCTGAACCAGATTTGAATAGAGCTGAAGCAAGGAGCTGAAACTATAAAAGAAAAATAGAAGCAAATTAGCTAAGCACATTAGAGAAAAATAACTTCTCTAATTATGACTATTCATTAGCCACTGTATGCCTCTGCATTTAAGTCTATTTACCAATGAGTGGCAAGAAGAACACCATATTTAGGTAAAAGAATATACTGACTTTTCTACTGGATTGCTCATTATTTTCCAAAATACTGAACCAAGTTCTGGAATTATTTTATTAAAATATGTATTTATTAGCAAATAACTGGTCAACTGAAATAAAACAGAAAATTACTTTCTCCAATGTGAGATAGTCTATCACATATGGATAGACTGGTGTCTTGAACAGATAATAATTCTTAGTACATACACATTCTCATTTCAAAAATAAACACATGCTACTGTAAAACACTCTGCTGTGCAAATCGAACTCTGAGGAAAAAAAGTATGCTTATTATGCATAGGCCATTCCTAAATTATAAGTTAGACTGGTATTCCATGCCCATGTACAATTACATTGTTATGAATTACAGCTGTAATACAAGTAAATAATCTATAATAATAAAAGCATAATATGCTAATTAGACTGGACATCCTTCCAGATTAAAAGCGGACTAAAAGTGGCCAGAGGGAAGCCCGGGTCCTGGGTGCCAGAGGGAAGCTGGTGCCGGCAGCTGGGAGAAGGAAGGCCCATCCTTGCACGAATTTCGTGCATCATGCCTCTAGTATAATAATAAATAAGAATAAATTGATTCACATACAACTGTAAACCTACTTTTGCCCACCCTATATATAGTTCTTTATAAATGCTGGGTCTCAATCCTCTGTCAGAAATATCTACTGCAAACATTTAGTCTGTGGCTTACCCAGTTTTTAATAATGTCTTTGAGATTTTAATTTTGTTGAAGTCCAATTTATCAAGTTTTTTCTTTTATGATTTAGTGGCTTTATGTCATGTCCAAGAAATCTTTGATCTATCCCAAGGTTGTGAAGATAGTCTAATTTCTTCTTGAAGTGTGTGTGTGTGTGTGTGTGTGTGTATACACACACACATACATACACATATATAGTTGTTTTTTTTTTATTAATTTCAGAAAGGAAGAGAGAGGGAGAGAGATAGAAGCATCAGTAATGAGAGAGAATCACCGACTGGCTGCCTACTGTACGCCCCTACTGGGCATCTAGCTCACAACCCAGGCATGTGCCCTTGATCGGAACTGAACCCGGGACCCTTCAGTCCACAGGTTGATGCTCTATGACTGAGCCAAACCGGCGAGGGCTCTTCTTGAAGTTTTTATTGTTTTGAGTTTTATATTTAGATCTGTAATCCATCTTAAATTTTTATATAAAATATGAGATAGGGGTTGAGATATCAGCACATCTGTTAAAAAGACTTTCCCTTCCCCAATGTACTTGGCACCCTGGTCAAAAAAATAAAAGTAAAAATCAATGGATTCCATTGATGTGGGTCTATTTCTGTACTCTATTCTGTTCTACTGATCTATCTGTCTATCATAATACAGAGTTCTGAAATCAAGTAGTATGAGATCTCCAACTTTTTGTTTTTTCAACATTGTTTTGGCTAGTGCAGGACCTTTTTGAATTTCCAAATGAATTTTAGAATTAGTTTGTCGGTTTTAATAATGACAAAACCCAAGCTTGCTGGCTTGTTTATAGGGTCCACATTAAATTAAAAACCAGTATGGGGAGAATGAGCATCTTAACCATTTTTAGTCTTTCAATCCATAAATGTGATAGGTCTCTCCATTTTAGGTCTTATTTAACTTCTTACAACAGACTTATAACTACATATTTAATTATTTTTGATATTAATATAAACAGGTTTTTACATTTCCTCTTCTAATTGTTCATTGCTAAGAAATATAAGAATAATTCCTTTTCCCCTATACGCCTTGCATTCTGTAACCTAGCTAAATTCAGTTATTGTTTTGCAGACTGCATGGGCTTTTCTATGTACACAAAATGTCATCTACAAGTGCAAACAATTTCACTTATTCCTTTCCAATCTACATGCTGTTTATTTCTTTTTCTTACATGGCAAATAGAGGGTGTCTGTTGACACGTTTTCCATAGATGCCCTTTATGAGACTTAGAAAGCTTCTTTTTATTTCTAGTTTGCTAAGAATTTTTATCATGAATGGGTGTTTAATCTTGTCAAGTGCCCCTTTCTTCATTTATTGAGATGATCTATGGTTTTCTTCCTTTATTCTGTCAATGTGGTGAATGACTGATTTTCAAATGTAAAGCTAACCTGTGTCCTAGGATAAGCCCCTACTTGGTCATTGTGCATTAAACTTTTTATATATTGATGGATTCAAATAGCTAAAATTTTATTAAGAATTTTGCATCTGCCCTAACCGATTTGGCTCAGTGGATAGAGCGTCGGCCTGTGGACTCAAGGGTCCCAGGTTTGATTCCGATCAAGGGCATGTACCTTGGTTGCGGGCACATCCCCAGTGGGGAGTGTGCAAGAGGCAGCTGATCGATGTTTCTCTCTCATCGATGTTTCTAACTCTCTATCTTTCTCCCTTCCTCTCTGTAAAAAATCAGTAAAATAAATATTTTTTAAAAAGTATTTTAAAAAAAAGAATTTTGCATCTGTATTCATGAGAGGTATTGGTCTGTGATTTTCTTTGCTTGTAATATCTTTGTTTGTTTTTTAATCCTCACTCAACGGATACTTTTTCC